>NC_141687.1:2060578485-2062031610 GCF_964263255.1 Lissotriton vulgaris
CCATACCCCCTCCCTCCCTGTTGTGAAGGCTTCCTCCCTGTGAAGTAGAGCAGAGGAGGATAATTGGTTACTCGTGGCTCTTGGGTGGTGGGAGCATTCTATCCTGGTCAGCTGTGAAACAAGAGTGCCTGGTGAGAGTTGTAGTGCTGGCTACCTGTACATATATACAAAAAGAACAATTGATGGACAGGATGCTGAACAATGTCATACATTCACCCCAGTACAGAGATCTGGGCCTAAATCCATTGTTTTTTTGCTCCACATGCCATTCCAGTTTGAACCTAACTATATGCAAATCACTCTCGACTCTGCGCCCAATGGGAACAGTCCAGCCCGAACTGCCAGGCTAGGTCCTCCCTGGACTGGAAGCAAGCATCCTAGGACCGGTTTTGGGGTTTCACCCCTCATCAGGCAGGATAGCTTGACTTCAGTGACATGGAGAGCAAGGGATCCACATCTGGGCATACCCATTGCACTCGGGGTGACAAATGCAAAAATAACAATTGATGGACAGAATGCAGAACAATGTCATACATTCACCCCAGTACAGAGATCTGGGCCTAAATCCATTGTTTTTTTGCTCCCCATGGCATTCGAGTTTGAACCCAGCCATATGCAAATCAGTCGGACCCTGCACCCATCGGAGACAGTCCAGCCTGAACTGCCAGGCCAGGTACTCCCTGGAATGGAAACAAGCATCCTAGGACCGGTTTGCAACTGAAGCATTGTATACTTCATGAAAAGAAATGTCTTTGCAAATTAAGGACCCACTTAGAGTATCCTTACTTTCGGAACCACTAATGAAAATGTTTGTGTCTCCATTACTGCACTTAAACGTGAATGGTAATTCCCAGTACTCCTTCACATAGCCTTCCCCTAGCGCTTCGTATCTACCTACTTGTTGGTATTAGAGAGAATATTAAAATTGGAAAGTCGTCACCGGTAGGGTAATACAACCATGGATTATCTAGTCTGTGCATGGTGTCTCTGCCATGGTGAAAGGTAAATTGATCTAATTTTTCAATGTGCAACATGGTATATTTGTCATCTCTGCATGCTATTATTATCTCCCATTCCATTAGATGGTATGCAGAAAACAGACTTGTACTATTGATGCAATGCACAGGCACATGGCCAGAAAGTAAAGTTTGAAACATCAAGCTTAGTATTACATTGGACCGTAGTTGTTATTGTTTATGTTGTAAAATAGACATGTCTTGGTGTATTATGTCAATTGCAGTAGACACTATGATGCCCAGTAAAAATATTCTGTATGATAATGTGGTCATACCATTGTCAAGCACAAACAGCCTTTTTCTAAACCAAGCCCATCGATCTTGCGCAACCTCTCAGCAGCTTCCTGTTGAGAAATTTTCTACAGCTCGTTGCATAATCTGTACACGAAGCCTTTTCGACATGGGTTCCAGGGACCAAATAAAAAAATCCCTGAGATCCACATCATCAGAAAGAAGGGACACGTGTTGCTTCACCTGAGAAAGTGTTGAGGTTTTTAGCCAACCAAGGTACAACTTGCCAACACTATATGATGGCACCACCACAAAATTTTCTGCTTGTACATTTCACTGATCTTAAACGCCTTGCCGCTGCCCAGAAATGTAGATTGACACCTATTTGTGTCCACAGGCTAAGCCAACCATCTCTTCCAATCAGGATCTGATAAACTGAACCATTACACATCATGGTATCGAGGGAGGGTATCCTCACTGAGGTGTGTTAGATGCTGCCAATTCTCAAAACGTGAGAATTAGGTAATACAAGGTGTGTTAAAATCCTTCATCTTGGCTATTCCAAGACAGGAAGTGTTTTGCACTGTTTTATTCAGGAAAACCATTTGATGTGGTATGAGGAATGCTCTAAATAAGGCCTCAGTCCCCTGAACCGTCCAATCTTTTGTCCCCCAGACAGATTCTGTGTCTATAGTGTCCTTCCAAAAGTTGAAACCTTGTACAGACAGTTGGAAAATAAAGGATGTAGAACATCAGCTTGGTGTTTGTTAGCACATTTTTCTTTGCAAGTGCAGGTGCAACCCTTTAATAATAAAAGGCTGAGTCTGATGTATCGAAACCAGAAAAATAAGCAAACTTTTGTGCAAATGTTTTAGAACTACCTTTCGGAAGTGTCGGGCAGTTTCTTCCTTGAGTATAATTATAAACAGCACATGGGATGTTAGCTTTTTAAGAAATGTTGACCATAATGTTGAGAACAAAACATTTCTCCAAAATTAGATGTACCATCTTACAATTAGACAATGTAGCTGATTGTTCTAGATCTGCAAGCAAATTATGAACAGTTTCAATATGCCAATCATCAGAGAAAGTACTATAGGTGATGATATATTTTTAAATGAATATGGAGTGTGTTCAGTAGGACCATACAATATAATACCCTGTCCCATACTATTCATTCCGGAACTAGAACCGCTGTAATGTTCACCAGGGACAGGTCCCTTAGTTCATGGTGCGACGATGCATGTGGTTTCAGAACCATGTTAGCAAGTTGTACTGCAGAGTGTCCTGGGAGATAGTGTCCATTCAGGAGTAGGACAAAGACAGATACCCAACTAATCCAGAGCAAAGTAATCCAATTGGAATCCAGAGATGAATCCATGGAGCAAAAAACTGTATATTTTTCAGCCAAAGATAGAGGACATACACTCATAGCTTGAAAGGGAGAGGCGGTGGTGTCAATTCAGGTTCACTTGAGTCTGGTGAGAAGTCGTCATAATGCACAAAGTACCTAGAAGCCATCCGGTCTTTTTTTTTCACACAGCTTTATGCGATCTTTTGTAAATAGACCATAAAAGCCCAACAGCTCATATAAAATAATTTTTATTAAATACACATTTGCATTGTTTAAAATAAGTATTAAACAAGTTTGCTGTGATCAGAAATAGGACCTTTAAAATCATTTGTATGAAAGGAGAGAACAGTTCATGATAAAAAATTACACACTACTATCAAAAGGTGGTCCCACTGTTTTTGCTCTTCCGGAGACAGACCCATCAAAATAAAGCAGCTCAGAAACATACAAATGGGTCTGGAAAAGCCTTTAGAAAATACATGGCAATCTGGCATTGCCTACATTTATGGTGCCTAAGGATTGGAAGTATAAATATTTTCCTTTCCTCAAAGTAGTTTTTACAAAATAGTAAAATATGCAGGTCCGACCTTTTGTGGGTAGCTCAGAGTATCGGGATCACATTCAGTCTGAAGTGTAATAATATAAATTGGTGCTGCGAATTGTTTATGCAAGATAAATAATGAAAACCCTTTTCGTGATAATGGTGGAACCAGGTCATATGCAATAGAAGACTGATCGATCTGTTTTTTCCCTAACAGCTTGTTCTGCTCTTTGGGAATATAGATCCGTTAACCATTTCTTCTTGACTTCTTAGCAAGTATCGGGCTCCTGAAAAAGGTTTGCCATCCCTAGGGCTTTCCTTTTGTAATGATCTAGATTACAGCATTCTCTTATAATGGTATGTGTCAGGTCGACCATGGTTCTCTGCCATATTGACAACCACAGGAGGACCGGGGCCATCCTTATGGAGTCACTCAAGTAAGGAAGCCCCAGTTCAAGATGTAAAATATGGTTTGGCGCTGACTGTGGTAAAGACACACGATTTTTAAAAAAGGAGTCTTCCATTTGCTGTAATGGACCATTGTTAACCATCCCCCAAACACCTGCTCCATATGTAACAACTGATTTTACTTTAGCTAAATATATGTTTTTAACTGCATCCAATCGGGTTCCGCCCAGATTTTTTGCGAATCTCTTAACAGCGTTGAGGCTTCTTTGCATTCCCTCGCCTCTTGTTTTTACTAATTTAGACCAGAAGGGGTCCTTGTCAAAAAGCACTCTTAGATATGAAAAGGAGTCCACCACCTTCATTTCCTTGCTCTCTATCTGAAAGTGGGGATGTTTCTCACCTCTATACTCTCTGGCCACAATTATAAATGATTTTGTGTCATTGACTTTCAGGTAAAGGCAAGCCATAAAGATGGAGTAAGCTTTGATTAGTTTTTGTAAGGCCAACCCAGTTCTTGCCATCAGTACCTAGTCATCGGATTATGCCAGAATTGGGAGGGGGCTTTGTTCAAATTTTGGCACATCCCATGAAAGAGTAGACAGGGAGAACTCAACTCTGTTCATATAGATTGAAAATAGAAACTGGGTGAGCATACACCCCTGTCTAACTCCCTTTTAGCTTTTGAAATGATGAGTGCGCCCCCCCTTTCTACCATACCTTACACAGGCAGTGGCATTGGCATATAGCTGGCAGATAAACTCGATGATCTACGGGTCTATGCCCATACCCTTCATCATGGAGCATAGCCTAGAATGTGGCACGCAGTCGAAGGCTGATGTTAAGTCCATGAAAGCCATGTATAGCTTCCCCTTTCTAGCCTTCGAGTATTTCCTTATGGTTAGAGAGAGGTTTAGGCACTGATCAATTGTCCCCATACCTCTCCGGAGACCATACTGTGCCTTCATGATTATGTTATGCGAGTCCGCCCAATCCTCAAATCTAGCCAGTAGGTCCCGCCCCATTAGTTTATCAGTGGTATAAAGCAAGGATATCGGACTGTATATCTTTGGGGAGCCCCTGACCCCTTTTTTGTAAATCAGAACAATTACACTCTGGTTCCATGATGGTGGTGGACCTACTATCAGAATGCTGTTAAAGATGTTTGTGAGTAAGGGGGCCCACATAGCATAATCATATTGAAAGAGGTCAATTGGTACGCCCTCCGGCCCCAAAGCCTTACGTGGGGTACAGGATTTTAGTACCTTTCAAACCCTAGATACAGTAAAGGTTAATCCTTCCTGCGGTGCCATTTCAAGGATGGACACTAATATAGGTGGAGGAGTTGGTAGCCCAAAGATTCCTTTGAAATGTCTCACCCATGCCTCTTCGTCTAACTGCACATCTAGTGTGGCGTCACTAATGTCTTTAAAATAAGTTGCATTTACAACTTCCCCGAAGTCTTTGCTGCTACAAGAACTGGCTGCTTGCTCAAGGTCTTCCCAAGCCTGTGCTCTCAGATCTTTCTCTCTCCCCCTCCTGGATGATTTATACTCATTACATAGTGAAAGAATCTTGAGATAATCTCTAGGGAGAGTTTTTAAAGCATTTATGAGGGCTGTTTTTTCGTCTCTGTGACTGGCAAAGGGCAGAAAAAGAACAGTTCTAGTACCTTTGATAGACAGGACAGGTACAGTTGCTCTGTAACATAGCCCAAATTATTTCTTGTCCAAAATGTTCTCTCAGACCAGGTCCTCAATCTTCAGGACCCAGGCAGGTCTTGCCGGTACGACTTTCACTTCTCCAGTGGTGGTGCGTTTTATTTGGACATTGCTTTGTGTACCTTGGAATTCGGTGAGTTCCTGTAAAAAACATCCAAACGTTCATTAACGTCAAATGGGGTTTCCGCCGCCACTGTACTTACATTATCTGGTACAACATTCTCACATCAAACAGGAGTTTGTAAGTAGTATGACCCCCAGGGATTTTCTTGGGATATATTTGAGTGTCCTCTCACTCCCATATAGGTGACTGACAAAACTGCCGCCTGAACCTAATACCCCTGCTATTAAGCACTGCTTTAATTCATGTTTTTTCCACTGAGCTACTGAATTTCCCATGGGATGGTAGGGGGAGGAGTATTGCAGGGCAACACCCACCACAGCTTTTTTGTAACCCCAAGAGCTAAACGCTATGCCCTGGACAAAATGTAGTGTGCCAATTGCGTATGTCCCGACGAAGACTTGCAAATCCTTTATAACAGTTCGAGCATCAGCTGCGTGCCATGGCCAAACCCAAAGGAATCTGGAGCATGAATACACTGCCATCAATGTATATTTGTAAACCCCATCTGACAATAAAGGGATGCAGTGATCCGAATAAACAATCACCAGAGGTTTGTCCAAGAAACCATAGAGGTTTCATAGGGATGACATACTACGGTGGAGCCTTTCATCTGCTGGCAGATGTCACATTTCAGGACAAAGTCCTTGGTCTGTTTTGTTTGACCTGGCCCCCATTAGTGCTGCTTCAGTAATTAGACTATAGCAGTAACCCCTGCATGTGCGGAACCCAGACTCTCTTCTGCAGCTATTAGTAATCCCAATCTGCATTCAATGTTTGGTATTGCTCTATCTCCGCCACCTGGAATCTGAGCTTACTGAATATTTTGTGCATCTAACTTGTAGGAGTACTTGAGTGGAAAGCCTTTCGGCAGGCGGGTGTCATTGTGTGCGGCATTGACGCCCACCATGATGTTTCTGTCTAATCTCGTACTTGCAACAATGGCAGCAGAGCAGACTTTTGCATTTGCAGCCTCGTCATCCATGGAATCCTTCAACATGAATGCCAACACGTAGATGACTCAATGTGTGGATAACATCAGCCAGTGGCAAGCATTCTTTCAGCTTCACCACCTGTTCCCAAAGCATCTTGTGCTTGATTGTGCAACCCTTGGAATCTCAAAATCAATTTTGGCCCTAATTGTGAAGATATTCATTATAAGACTGGTCACATTAGCATGAATCACACACTATAAGTGTGGGGAATTGAGAATTCGTACTTTAAAGTGCCAGTATGAGGGCTTTGAGTTCTGCCATCTGTGCTGTTCAGTCCCCTGGGGACTGCATGGTGTGTGTTTTTTCAGGACAGAACTTTCAATCATGCATGCTCCCCTTTATGATTGCGCATGCCACAGAATATTGGTGTTGTGTCCCTATGGCAGGTTGAGCAGATCCAACTGTATAAATAATTTATTTATATCAATCTAGAGGCATTATTTAATTCGGAAGAGAATATCCTTGTTCATACTGCAAGAATGCTTGTAGTGTAGAATCAAATCTGTAATCTACATCTGTTGCAGTGAGAAAGCTAGCCCATTGAATCAATTGAGGATGTAACGGTTTGGCATTTGGAACGCTTGTTTTGGTAATGGCCTTTAAGATCGGTAAAGGAGTAACAACCACGATTCGCTTACTCTAAGCCAGTGCTCTCGCTCTCTCTCTCACTACAGCATTCTGTACCACTGTGAGAATTTTCTCAGTGGGTGTAAAATGCATTTCAGAGTTGGTGTACAAATGTGATTTGTATGCTACCGGTACTGAATCACCTTCATTAAAAGTGATATAAGAGTACCCAGTGGGTCCAGCAACTACGCAGATCACCAGGTTATTTCTGTTTACACGTGTGTGCATATGTTTGGAAGCTATCATATCAGCTTGCACAGAACGTAAAATATGTGTGTGTTCCTATGTACAAAGTCCAAAGTTGTTCATTAAATCATAAAACAGTTTTGCTCATTCTGCGTAATCTAAAATGTATGATCTGCCAAAATCTTGGAAACCTAAAATTGATTTTAGTCTTTCCAGAGTCATTTGAGCTTGTAGCAGTGCGCATTTTTCTAAGGCAGAGTCCGCATTAATCTGGGCATGATTTATTTTAATCCCTTCTACATTCTTCTTTTGTAATTGAGATTCTGAGTCTTTGATGTGTCATCTTTAAGGATGTAGTCTGCAGTGCGATGTTTTCTCGCTTTTCAACTTCACGCACTCTTCTGATCAGCGCTTTGACCATCCACTTCTCTCCGAACGTGTATCAGAAGAATAATGAAAGGAATAAGAAGAACTTGTATCAGTATCCTAATACCTTTCAGATTTTCTAATATTGTCAAGGTTTCTTAAATTATATGTTTTGTCAGTGGATGCCTGCTGAGTAGACCCATCCAGTTACTGTGTCTCATTTTGTATATTATTTTTGTGTTTATTGTCCCATTTCATATTTGAAGAATCAGGTGCTTGCTTTAAGTTATCCTTTTCAGAATTACTCTTAACCTGTGGTTTCCCAGATCTGGCTCCCAAATCATCTTTGCGTAGCGTAGCATAGGTTTCTTCGATCATTTTCTTCAATTCCCGCTTCTGCTAGTCAGGAGTGAATTGCCTCAGGCATTGGTGTGTTACTTAACACAATGGTTGATACTGCGGTAAAGTTGCAATCAGTTTCATCCCCAAGTCCAGGGCAGTTCCTACCCCATACTCATTCTTTACTTGATTGAGTACCTCAGGGAAAGCTTATTGAAGGGGCACCAGGAGTTCTGGTGTAAACTGAAGTGAAGGCTGTTCCCAAAGTGGCATTGGCAAGCAAATTGTTAACATTTTGTGTGTGTCCTGGGGTCCAAATTGGGTAAAAGGTGCTACAAGCTGGCTTGATTTTTGTGGTATCCAGAACAGAATTCGCTCGCTACTGTTGGGAACCTTCCCTATAACGTGCATTCAGTGTTTGAGGGCGGATACCTGTAGCAGTCAATTAGGGGGGCGCAGCCTGAGCTGTCTGCACAGGGCTAACTGTGAGTGTGCTCATAATGTACTGTGTGAGGTTTCTGTCAATTTTTACTAGATCTTTGTATAGTGTTATTATTTTGGCTACATTTAAATTAGCAAGGCTAGCATGCGGTGCCAAGTCTTCCCTTCTTTACTGAGCAGACCGAGTCTCACATTTTATGCAGTATGGGCTAAGGCACCTTTGAAACTTTATAAGTGTACTTGGTAAGTTAACAGACTTTCTATATCCACATTTGGAAAATATTTCTCTGGTGTTTCATCTTCAATGTAAGTGTGAAACAATTGTGTACATGCAACCACAGCCGGGAACGTAAGCCAAGAATAGAATACCTCTGTTCTAAATGCTTTGTGAGCCTCAACCACAAAGGCATGTTTCCACCCATTGCTGATAGGCCATAATGTAATACGGTCATAGTAACTGCATGTCTGCAATTTTTTGTAATGTTTAGTATAATTTCTTGATCTTCACTATTATCTCTGTGTTCAGACATAGTGGAGAGATAATAAATGTAGTAAATTAATTTATGAAGATATGGTTATCACAATGTGGGAAAATGTTATCCTACAAGATTGAATAACCTAGAGCTAATACATAGGGTATACCTACTCAGTTTAGGCAGTTTATCCTTCCCACCATGGACGTCTCCGGTTTGGGGGTGAGTAGGGCTCTCTGAGGAGAGCACAACTGAACTACTCAGATAGACTGTTAATTAAGAACCCAACCAATGTTGGCGGTGCCATGTTGTGTAGTTTTTACTAATCTGTAGGATCTGCGCATTTGTTGGACAACATAAACTATGGGTGAGGTACCTCGATGGATTCCAGGCAGCCAAGCAGGATATGTTGGCCTAGAGACCAGCTATCTCACAGTGCCACGATAATGCCCCCTAACCTTACCATGGAGCAAATGGCATCCGGCAACTACTGAACATGACAACTCTGATACCTCAGGGATTGTGGAAAAAAATAAGAACCTTTTGCTCAGTCACTCATGCTTACTTGTGCGCAGAGAAATTTACAGAATACCCAGTGGGATGTTTTCAATATATTTATTGAACCAACGTTATTCTTGTATAGAAGACATGTGCTGTGATAATCAGTAGGCAGAAGCAGCAAAAGTGGTTACAAGCACCTAAAGTGGAAATAGTAGATTCAGCTCTGCCATGGTGCTAAAATAGTGTATAAATGCAGGCATATAAACAAGGCAGTATTCAGTGTACTCCTACTATGTAGAACGCTACTCTAAGTGTGCCCAGAGTGTGTGTAGGTGTAAAGCCAAAAATCCCCCAAAGTTACGATTAAACCCAATTACCTGGCGGGAGAGAATGGTGGAGCCCGTCTCGGTCATGAACTGGACACACCCTCATGGAGATGTCAGATGCTGCTTGGTACAACAGAGCAGGATTCTCTTGGCTAAAATTCAGTGGCAAATGTAGTGGACGAATATGCTTTATGTCTCAAGTTGGAAAATTTAGAACAGATGAAAACAACATGCAAAGTGTCAAGTGCAGCAACCATATCACATGTGCAAATACCAGGTTCTGATGACATATTCAAGCCAACTAAAAGCTGAGGAAACAAGTTTAGATGGAAATAGGATAACCAATGTATGTTTAAAATCGGCGTATCCAATGTGAAATACAGTTTCATTTGACCTGGGGTTTTAACCATAACACAGTTCCTGCTCAGGCCTTTCAGTCTGAAACAGTCCTCCCTTTTTCATTTTGCACAGATACACTAACTTGTCCTTGACCCATGTGACATCCTCTTTACAAATTAATTCTGAGCTTGTGGACAGTTCTGGTTTATCCAAGTAATACAAGAAACCTTTGACATATTATAACCAAGGGATTCAATGAGAGTAGTCTAACCTCAAACAATTCTTCTCGATCTCTCTGTTAAAATCTAATTACTTTTTTAGCCCTGCAGATAACCACAAAATTACAGAGCGAATGCTGTAAAATAAGAGATGAACCCTATATTCAATTATTTGTGCACAATCTCTGCAGGCACAGTATCGGCAACCTTGGAGTTCCAATTAAAAAATGTGTTTTCGCCACTTGGACAGTTGACTGGATTTATAGACCCAAATTTGCAAGCCAAAAGCCGCGTTCAGACCAGATGTGGCTTTATACAGGTTAACTATTTGACATGAGGGCGCCCAAGCCGCCTCACGAAGGTATCAATACTTTGTACTACCCTATTTAAGAACTTCACAAAAATTCTCATCAAGGGATCCCAATTCAGTGTGTGGTCTATCATAATTCCTAGATAGGAGATATTGTCAGTTTTGCCAATAGGCGTAACACTGTATGAGTGGGTTTTAGTATTCATGTTTTTTGGCCTCACAATAATTGTGTAGGTTTTGGTTAAATGGTTTTCCAGCCCAGTAGTCCATAAAGTTAACAAAGCAGTCTATCGGGCACTGAGGACCATAAGCCATGAGTGCTATAAGAACAATATCATCTGCATCGAATAGGACTTGGACCAACCTGTTCCCTATCATTGGCACATCCCCACACTGAGCCAGCAGAAATTAGTCTAGCTCGTTAAGACATAAAATAAAAAGCAATGGCGCTACAAAACGCCCTGTTGGACTCCTCCGCCCAGCTGAAAATGCAAGGTGCACTCCCCCTTGTTGCCAAATTTAACGAAGGACTCCAGAACAGCGTGTAAATCCTAAAGAAAGGCTACAAGGTCTCGATCTACCTTAATAGCTGCCAACACAGACCATAACTTTTTTCTGTCAATTGGGTCAAAGGCTGTGCTGAGGTTCATAAAGGCAAGATGGATTAAATCTTTTTTTTTAATAATAAGTGTTTGCCAACTAAAAGGTCAAGATTAAGGTCCTGTTCAATCGTTGCTCTCCTCTGCCTGGAGCCATACTGGATATCAGCTATAACCACATGGCTGCTCGGCGTTTTCCCCTCCTGTGCTGGGAATTGCTGTTTTACTTTATTTCATGACGAGCTGGGCTCGTCATCAGTGTACGAGGAGGCTACACCATGACGAGCCCAGCTCGTCATGAGTGTGGAAGGGGATAATATTTATTTAAGTATTATTCAACATTTTAAAAAAATGCAATACAAATGTAATTATATTAAACAATTATTGAATTAAACAAGTTGCCTTTAAGGTATCACTAAACGCCTCAGCCTAAAACCCAAAACAATAAAAATAATATTTAAAAAAACACATTTACAAATAAAGCACGAACGATTTTGTTAAAATAATCTATCAATAATTTTAAAACTTTCTAAAAAAATGAACAACTAAATTAGTTATATTATTTACAATTTTGAAAATATTAATAATTATAAAGAGTAATCACATACGGATACTTTTAATATAAAAACACTTCCAACTCTATTCCTCTATAAAACGCACAACCTGCTTCCAAAGTATTATCAATAAGAATTTCTAAATTTAAATGGAGAAGATAATTAAAACAAAAATAGGAAAACAATTTGGTTTTCGCAAAGGTCTGGGGACAACGGAGCAGTGCCTCAATCTTGACCTCCTTATAGGGAAATACACGAGAGCGAAACAAGGTTCCCTATTTCTCTGTTTCGCCGACCTCTCGAGCGCCTTTGACCTTGTGGTCCATAAACTTTTATGGCGCACTCTATTGGCCATGGGCACCCCCCCGGCAATCATTCACTTTCTGGCTCGTCTTTATAATAAGTTGTTGGCCCAGATACGCTTTGGCCCGTCCGTTGAATGTACCGAGAAAATCAAGGTTAAGTCAGGCATAAGGCAGGGCTGTGTATTGGCCCCCCTGCTATTTTCCCTCTTTATCAATTCTATTGAATCGGAACTTAAGAAGGTCCAGGCTGACTCCCCACAGGTTGGTGGACTCCCCGTACCAGTTCTGCTTTATGCCGATGATACGGTGCTTCTCTCGCGTACTCCTAATGGGCTACAGAAACTTATGAACACTTTTTAAATTTCATTAATGAGAGAAAACTGAAAATAAATAACACCAAGACTTTTATTATGGCCTGTGGTAAACGGATGAAGTCTGTTATGCCGTTCCATTTTAACAATGATAATATTGAAGTAGTGGATAGGTTCTGCTACCTCGGAGTTACCTTTAACAATAAGGGGACTTGGTCCCAGGAGATCTCAAATGTTAATGGTAGAATGGCCAAAAGCTTATCTGATATTTTTCGTTTTGCTGCAAAGCTAGGGAGCCGCCGTATACCTGATATGGTAGACATTTACAGGCATAGATGTGAGTCTATTGCCCTGTACGGCTCTGGTATTTGGGGTTATAGTCAGCACAGGGTACTGCAAAATACCGAGAATGGGTTTCTTAGAAGATTGATTTGCTTACCCCCTTCGGCACCTACTGTATTGTGCCATAGTGAGGTCTGTTTGAATTATTTGACAGATCTGGCGGGATTAAGACCCCTCATGGTATGGAGGTCAATTTGGGCAAAAGAAGAGACTACTTTTTCTAGAAAGATTATTACCGATTGTTTAAGCTGGACAAAGCCCTTAAGATTCCCTGGCTAAGTTATGTCTCTTCCTCCTATGACGATGTATTTAATTTTGACATCATCAAGGATCCTTATTGTGTCATTACTTTATCGAAAAAGGAACTTAAAGATGTTTATATACAAACTAAGTCTGATATGCGTAGGTTGAAGAGTATTACCATGTCTACCTATGTATTCTATCATTCTACTAATCTGGAAGAAAAGGGCATGCCTATGTACCTAAAATCTATAACCAAGCAGTCCCATCAGTTTGTTTTGACACGATTTAGACTTGGTATTGTACATAATTTAGTTGCCTTCCCAGAGATAAAACATCATAGCCATTCTCCCTGTCCCTGTGATGGTCAGACTAGGCAAAGTACTCTGCATTTCATGCTTATTTGTCCACTTTATATGCATCTTCGCCGTCTCTACCTCAGACCTATTTTTTTAAGATTCTTAGTGTATACTATTACCCAAGCCATGGAATTGTTATTTGCACTTGACTCTGCAGACATATGTTTTTTTACTGCTACTTTTTTACTCAAAGCCATTTCTCACAGGAAAAGTCTGCTGTTTTAGCTTTCTGAAATTCTTCATTGCTGAGCTTTTGTTTTTATTGTAATGTTTGTATTGTGATTTATTGTACGCTTTTGTGATTGTTTTTAATAGACGAATAAAGCTTGAAAATGAATGAATGAATGAGGAAAACAATAAAAAAAATAAAGGCCAGTATTGTGTGCAATATTTGGAAAACGTGATATTACTTACTAACAATATTATTAAATACAAAGTTAAAAAAATTATTATCTTACCTGCGGTATAGTATTCCATGATATTCTTAACATCACAATATTTTTGGAAGGATATAAAACATCAACAATATTAATGTGTAATATCAAATTAACTCGTTGGTATCGATATTTGAGGGCCTCATGCAGACACACATTGACTATCTACCAATTCCAGGCAGTTTTAGCTCTAACCCCAATCTCTGTTCACAGCCTCACAACAAATCCTTACTAAGCCTAAGGAAAAATAAAGGCGCGATCTACCCTTACAAGCGAATAAACATAAGAGTCAGCAGACAACTGATCTCAATGGAAAGGGAGAACAATGGTTGTACTCGGGAATATTATGGACTACATAACTATTTATATTGGCTGGAGTTTGATGTTTATGTTTATTACAAAGCTCATGAGAGCTGTAGTGTTCGGAGATAATGAGCTAAAGTATTTTCTTTTCTGTTGGTCGAGTAGTAAATATAAAGATAAGAATCGCAGCAGTACCGTGTTGTGACACAGAATCACAATGGAATATGACATGACCACCATCCATAAACAATGTAAATAATTTCACATGAACCCAAAATGTCAATAAAACGTATCATACATTTCGTTCGATGTAAAAATGAAATATGTAAGAATGCACTCAGGATTCAAAGAGAAAAATGCGACACATATTGGATTCAAATGATACAATTATATCACTGAAATGTCTGGCCAAGTAAAATTAACGGTCAAAGTACCCATCCATGTAAAGAACTACTCCACAGCACCACAAACCTTAGGTGGATCAATGGAAACTGTGCATGAAAAGGGGCAGTACAGAGGCAGTGCATAGTACATGAAACAAGGGAGAACACATTGGCATAGCCACCGGATTAAATCCGATGCCTGTATGAGTTATTATTTGAGATGACTCTGGTGAAGCAGAGAGTGAATCACATTTGACCCCATGTTAACATATACTAACATGATGACATCTAATTCGGACATCAATCAGATTGAAGCACAGCAGTGGCCCGACAGGCACTGGAATCTCACAGCAAGGAGGAAAACATTCAATAGAGCCATACCATTCATCATCTCGCTAATGGTCTGAATAAGCTAGAGGATACATTCTTATACCTGTGGAAACAGGAGTTTTTGCAGGGATCTGTTTTATGAGTTGTGTGATAATTATGTTAGAACTGCAGGTTTTCTCTGATGTAGTTTGCTAGCAAAAAAATGCAGAAACAAATGAATGGAAAACACCCCGAAAGAAGTAAAACATACAGAAACTCGCCAGAGGAGCTTTCAATTGAACCCGGTAACCCCCTCAGCCTGTGACCCCTGCTCTTAAGCTCTTATCCTTTGGTCCCGAGTATTGCACAGTTTGAAACTAGGCCCTCAGCAGGAAATACATAGCCCAGTGAGTCGTGTTATTTAAAAGATTAGAGAATTGTACTGTATCCAGCAAATGCTAAACACCAGTGGCACTTAAGCTGCACCTGTATCCCTATACAACCAGCCAGTCACAACATACATATATTCCTGGTGTACCTTGGGAAATTGACTGACATATGCCGTTTTATCAGCTGAACAACCGACCCATCACGCATGCATGTGTGTGTTATACTGTAGGTGAAAAAGTGTGTAAAATGTTATCGTTTAGTTAATTAAAACCATTACAATTTTCTTCCCTGTTGATAGCAGCCAAGACTTAAAATAATTCAAACGTCAGCTGTTAGATCATAATTACATTCTAAAATTCGATGAAATAATGCCTGTACTCTACTTTTTTTACATGGATTACAGTTAAGAACCGACAGTTTAATGGATGTCAAATGTTAGTCCCTTCGGTACCAGCAATAAGGCAATATGAATAAAAGTAGTTGTCTCTGCAGGCCGATGTAGCGGACCACTGACTTGCTCCTTCCTTGTGATGACTCTGTAAAACAAATTAAACTAGCATCAAGCTTTCCTGTAAGTAAAAAAGAGCAAAGGATGAAATGTAGCTTCTACCAAATTATAATTCCCACAACAAAGGCAAAAGAAGGCACAGTAAGCCCACAATGGCGTAGAATCCTGCAATCGTGTTGCGCACTTGTGGCATGGGGTGGTCAATAATAACAGCTGAGACTGGTTAGGGATATCTGATTGCTCATTGTATAAGCTATGACTTTCTAGTTATCTAAATGATATTGGGCATCGAACATGTGTCGACATTTACTCGGCGATGGATGAGTGGCCAAGCAGATCTGCATTACTGCGGTAGCAGCAGCCTGGGGTACACGTGTTTTCTGCACAATTGAACCATGGAAGGCACTATGACACCCAGGCCCTCATTACAAATGTTGCTATTTCACTGAAAGTGGTAACTCTGGCTGAAATAATGCAAGGTGAAATTACAAGTGTGGAATAGCCCGGAATTATCAGGTCCCAAATCTCCGGAAAATAGAGAATTCCAAGGTCACAGGACAGTACCTGCGGGTAAATGCATTGTCAAGCCTTTGCACGACCACTGCAGTTGGCTGTGGGGAGCATACATGCCTACACACACGCCTTGAAACCCCTGTGCTGACTCGCCCCAAACACCAGTCACGCACACATTTCCTGCCTCCTCGGAGCAAGCAGAGCATTTATGCGTGGTTTTCCCGAAATGGTGAAAAACCGCATGGTAAAACATCTGGGGCCTTATTTATGAAAAGTGACGCATCTCTGCGTGAAAACAACGATGCTTCACTTTTCACTGCGCACTCCTTGCGACACCAATGATGCGTCATATTTAAAATATGACGCATCATGTCGCAAGGACTTACAGATAGGTCAGTATTTCTGACGCATCTGTAAGCGCAAAAGTGACGCATTGCTGGAGTGTGCCACAAAAGTGACGCAACTCCAGCAATGGAGCCCTTATTTATGAGGCCTTGCGTCAGTTTTGCGCCGCCGGTGCGTCACTTTTTGTGACGCACCAGTGGCTTACAAAATGCGCCTTGTTGCACCATATTTAAAAAGTGACGCATCTAGGTAGATGCGTCACTTTTTAAACCCCTGCGCCACATTATGCCTGCGTCAGGTATAATGTATGCAGAGGGGGCGTTCCCCCGCAAAAAGCCTCGTAATAGTGACGCAGTGAAATCTATGAGATTTCACTGCGTCACTTTTAGGATGCTGTTGCATCAAAATCTTGCGCCTGCCTCACAGCAGGCGTAAGACTGACGCAAGCCCTTTCACATGGGGCTTTCCCCATGTGAAAGGACGCATTGCTGGAGTTGCACCACTTTTGTGGCACACTCCAGCAATGCGTCACTTTTGCGCTTACAGATCCGTCAGAAATACTGACGTATCTGTAAGTCCTTGCGACATGATGCGTCATACATTAAATATAATGCATCATTGGTGTCGCAAGGAGTGCGCAGTGAAAAGTGACGCATCGTTGTTTTCACGCAGCGATGCGTCACTTTTCATAATTAAGGCCCCTGGTAAATCAGAATGTGAACCTGCATTATTGGACTTTGCAGTGAAGATACAAGCTGTTATATATTTTTCCTGCACTCAAACATCTCTGCTGTAAAGTTCGGCCACCTCGTAATAATGGCCCTAGTGTGCATTACTGGATTTATGCGACGAATGCTTGGAATGTAGCACCCTTTTGTAGACGCTGTTGCTACGAAACAACTCCAAAATATTGTTTTGTACCTCCACTAAGACATGCATTTGAGGCGTCTCCTCTCCTCTGTTTCAGGAATGTAGTTAAACACATCCCACATGCCTCTCGTTCAAGTTTGTCCAGCAGATGCCTGTCAACTTAAGTAACGAGGAAAACATATCGCAAAAAACATTTGAACTGAAAAGTAAATGTGAATAGCTCTATCCGTAGTAAACCCGAATAAATAGATGAGTCCACGAGAACTTCCAGAAAGGAAGAGGTAAAGGGCAAATCTTATTTAATCTAAGAAAAATATCCAATTTTCGGTATGTATGTCCGAAGACGGCTTGCTTATTGTTTGTATAGAAAACTCTTTGGAATACTGAAAATTACTTCGGATTATTTTCTAGTTACTTTTCAGTTAATTTTTAACGTAGTGCAATACAGTTTAGGTACTGCAGTACATTAGTAAGCAGGGTAATTCACTTGTAGACGCTAAGGGGCATATGTACAAAGAGTTAACGCCGCCGTAGCGACAGTTTTCTGTCGCTATGGTGGCTTTTTATTATCGCAGTATGTACAAGTTGCCACTAACCGCGGTTAGCAGCAGTTCTGGCGATATCGCCCGTTTCCCTTATCACCACTACTGTAAGCGATAGACAACGAAAATAAGATGCAAGGTAGGCGTTCCCCTGCAAAAAAAACGTCGCTAACCCCACTTCGCCATGTTTACAATGATCTCTGGGCCTGGCGAAACGTTAAAAAAACAGCTGCTAAGGCCCGTTAGCGGCAGGTTTCTAAGACCAGAAAAAAGGTGGTCTTAAAAATGGAGATAACAAAACAGGTTATAAGGGGGAGTAGCCCAGAACCACATTTGACAACACACTAATGCAATGGAGGTACTGCTCATGCAGCTTGAGCACCAAGAAGACCACAACAACCACCACCCCTGCCCCAGGACCACCACGGAGGCAGCGCCAAAGAAGACAGCGGGTATATTGTCAAAGCATCACCCTGATAGACCTAACACCAGAGGGTGTGATAGCCCACTACAGGCTGAAAAGGTCCTCCATCCTCCACATATGACCCAGATAGCCCCCAGGCTGCAGGCACCATCACAGCGTTGCAGCAACATTTCTCCGCAGACAAAGCTCCTAGCAGTGCTGCACATGTTGGCCTCAGGTACCTTCCAACCAACCACTGCCAGAGTTGGGGTAGTCTCATAGTCATCCTTTTCAAGGCTTCTATGCCATTGCCTCCTTTCCCCATGTGTTGGGGGCAATTGACTGCACCCATGTCCTACTTGTGCCTCCTGTGGACACTGCACGCATTTACCGGAACAGGAAGTGCACACACTCCATGAATGTGCAGGCAATTGTGGACCACCAGGGCTTGTTCACCAATGTTGTAGCCAGGTTTCCAGGGAGTGTGCATGACTCCTACATCTTCGGGCAGTCCATCATCAACCAGTAGTTTGAGAATGGGACATATGGAAATGGACTATTAGTAAGTACAAACTGAACACACACCACACACAACAAGTCCACAATCATGTTGCACACAAATGTAAGAATGCACATGTAGCAAATATCAAACAACATGCCTTTAAATATGTCCACCCACCATACAGAAGAACCTAAGGGAATGTGGGCCTTGGGGTTTGCCTTGTAGACAATCTTCCATCCAAAGCCCTGCCCCTCCGTCACACAGCTGCAAATGCTGGGAGAGGTTGAAAGCAAATAGGTGTGATGGTGGGTCAGGGACAATGAGGAAAGTGTGAACACTGGCCCAAGTTTGGTGGCAGTTTCCTGCACAGTCATGTGCTTGCGGAGCACAGACTGTCCCATTCTGGCACAAAGGGCATGTCTGCATCCCAGTCTGATGTAAATTTGTGCGCTAGTGACTATATCATTGGATTGGGAGATCTATTTGAAGCTCTTACAGAGGATGCAGAGGGTGTTAAAGTAGCTGGATGTGATGGCGGTGGCGTGTTGGTACATGGAGAGGTGGGATTTGAGTACGATACCCAGGTCTCTGGCTTGATCCATGTGTGTTGTAGGACTGCCGAAGGGTGGTGTTCCACCAGCCACTGTTACATGCTGCTGGGGTGTTTCCAAGGGTGACACCTCATGTTCTCTCTGCTTTGAGTCTCATGCAGATGTTGCTCATTCAGTCTGCAACTACCTGCTTTCTTTCATGAAAGTTGAGTCTGGTGGTGGTGGGCTCCTTGGTGAGGTAGAAGATGAGCTAGCTGTCCTTGGTGTATGATCCTTTGCTGAGTTTGTGCTTCTGGATGATGGCGGTGAGGGAGGCCATGTTGATGTTGAAGAGTGTTGGCCTGAGCAATGATCCCTGTGGCACTCCGCATGTGAATTTTTGTGGGTTCAGAGGGGAAGGGTGGCAGTCTGGTCCCTTGGCTTCTGCTGGTGATGAATGAATAATTGTAAACAGTCATGGGTGGTTCCTTGTATTCCTGCGTCATGTAGTCTGCCCGCTAGTGTCTGTTGGGAGACGAAGTTAAATGCTGCTGACAGGTCTGGTAGAATCATGACTGCGTTGTGGCCTTGTCCGAGGCGGGTGTTGATGTTGTCTGTGGCAGCAAATAGGACTGTCTTGGTTCAGTGGTTGTTTAGAAATCCAGACAGAGACGAGTCCAGGATGGCGTTGTCCGTGGCTTATCTGGTGGTTTTGGTGAATTCATGGATGACGTTGAATATGTCTTCTGTGTTGGTGGCGTATGCAACTATGATGTTGTGGCAGAAGCTCCTATCAGTGCTACTGATGAGTTGGTGGTATTTGGACATGGTGTCCTTGTATGTCTAGGAGTTAACCTGTATTTCGCCAGGGTTCTGCAGTTATGTCTGGAATATTTGAGTTTGGTGGTGAAATATGCGGATTTGCTGCTGCCTTGTCTGTCGGAGTTGTGTGGTGTGGTGAGTTTGTCTGCGCATTTGGAGATCCATGTGTGGGATTCCCTGGAAGCGTGTTAGGCATCTGTTGCTGTGTTGGGAGAGTTTCATTTGAGGGTTGATTACATCTGCTCATTGGTGACTCAGCTCCAGTACCTTTGCGTTGCGCAATGTGTGGGTGTGTCCGATTTGGTTATGGTGCCAAGAAAGTGTATGCAGTGGTGGATAGTCCATGGGTCCGTGTGGTGTGGCTGAAGGGTACGTTGTTTACTCCTGTAAAGAAGGGGTCGAGGGTGTTTCCTGCCTTGTGGATCGGTTTGGATAAGAGTTGTGTCATTCCCATGTTGACAAGCTCTTCATCCAGAGGGTAGTGGAGTTGGTGTCTTTGGGGTTGTTGAGGTGGAAGTCCAGGTCTACGATGAGTAGGTAGTCTATGGAGGTGATGGCATGGGGTGCAAAGAGGTCGTTGATTGTGTTGGCAGAGCAGTCCATGTGTCCGGGGGATCTGTAGGCAAGTGTGCCAGAGTGTGGAGTCGGAGCTGGAAATGCATGTCTTCCGTGGTGGCAAATGTGTTTCTGGAGGTGGAAAGGCAGAGGGACTTTTACATGCATGATGGTGAGGACTCCTGCCAGGTGTTTGGGGCAGTCCTTCCTCCTGATCTTGTCTCCAGCTGGGATTGTGAGGGCGATTTCAGTGGCAGAGGAGTTGGGGGTACAGCTGCACAAAAAGAAGGCAATGTTGGGTGATAAGGTGTCACTGAGGTACCATATATACACAGTGTGTCTGTGCAGGGAGTGCATGTTGATGAGGATGCATCTTAGAGTGTTGGCGGTGTTGGCAGCAGTGGTGGAGGTGAAGGTAATGCGGCAGTGGAGGCAGGATAACTGGCCGTGGGTGGTGTACATTGTGGCTTGTTGTCAGTTGTACTTCCTTCTGGGTTTGAGTGCGACAATGGCGGATGAGTCATATAGGGAGACGTAATGAGATCCAGGGTCCCTGGCTTCGGTTGTGTCTCGGTCATGATTGGACACAGACCTGCTTGAATTTTGTGTGCCTCTGATGCTAATGCACCAGTGATGCTCATGTGCAGCTGCTGCAATTTTATATGGTAGGGGGTATGGACGAGTATCTGGGAGGCAATGTAATTTGCATTGATGCTGGACAATTGTATGAAGCTGAACATGTCAAAGCAAATTTACCTAAGCACAAATCACACACACAAAAATAGGAATACTGCAAACACAGTATGCACATATACTGATGGACACATCTCCCCATTTCATGTTACAGGTGATTAAGTATATGCACTATCTCCATGGCTGATGACACCCCTCAGAGCAACAAACATCAAGGCACAGAGACATTACAATGTCGCACTTGGATGCACCAGGTCCGTTGTGGAGAGAACATTTGGTGTACTCATTTCACGATTTAGGTGCCTCAACATCTCAGGTGGCAAACTGCTGTACAGCCCTGAATTAGTCTGCAAGATCATTGTGGCATGTTGTGTTCTGCACAACATGAGTGTCCGCACCAGTGCACCATGGCTAGAAGTACCAGATCAACCAAACAATCCAGAGGATGAAGGAGAAGTAGAGGCTCATGCTGCACACCCCCCAGCCATGGCTGCAGGAACAGCACAAAGGGACAGAATCATCCACAATTTGTTCACATGACTATATCAAAATATGTCAATGCTTTCTTTGTTTAGACTGTGCAAAATGCACATGAACATAGTTATTCAAATAAAACATCACTGCACAAAAACCTTGTGTGCATGCTCATACTCTGAGTGAGTACATATATCTGACAAGTGAAAGTTTAACAATGTGTGTTTATTAATATTGAATTGTATGTTTTTGGGTGGGTATTGGTTTTTGGGGTCTGAGATGAAATTTAGGGTGTGTAATAGGGTCCAAGATTAAATTTAGGGTGTGTGTTGGGGCCCAAAATGAAATTTAGGTTGTGTTTTGGGGTTCAAGATAACATTTAGGGTGTGTTTTTGGGTCCAGGAAGAAAGTTAGGGTGCGTTTTGGGGTCAGAGATGAAATTACAACAAATACAGTTCATCTGAAGTAAAACTTGCAGTTAGTGTCTACATTTTTGCTGATTTAACGCTAATGGGGGAATTTTTTTATTCTCGCGATAGCAATATATAGCTAAATGTATGTGAAACCCCGTAAAATTACCCGAAAGTCCATTTTGCATGCAGAAAATAATCGCAAACTCAAAAAAGGCCCGTAAAAACGCAGGAAGTGATGTCAGCATGCATCCCGTTATCTGGAGGAGTGCAGTGCACTTTCACTTTCACTTTTGAGCACACTTCTTGTGATTGTGGAGAGTGTTGGAGGTATTTTTTATTCTGTGCTGCTGAATTTGGTTTTGAGAGTGTTTGTGTCCTGTGAAGTGTCCATAGTGTCCCTGTGAAGTCTTGTAAGTTGCCCTTACTTGTTTTTTGTGTCCAGTACTATATTTTGTCGGGTGTTTGTCAAAGGGGTATTTAAAATTATTAATCGTTGTTGTGGTATATATTGGGGTTTTTATTTTTTAGGATTTGGTTTAGGTGTGTGCTGGGAATGGTGGGTGTGGGTAGGGAGGGCAATATGTCGGAGGGGGCATTGGACGGCTTTCTCTGGTTGGTGAAGCACTATCGGCTATTGATTAAAAAGAAAGTGGAGGTTGGATCCTGCAGGGCTATGTGGTACATGTGAGGAAGGTGAGGTGGGAGAATGTGAAGAGCCAGATGCTGCTGGTCAATGGTCTGGACAGGACTGTCGGACAGTGGAAACATCGATGGTATGATTGGGTTGGCCATGAGGGTGACATGTTGGACCACCTTGGAGTCCTCATTGGCCAACAAGGTGGTAAGTACAACCTCAAAGTAGTTGAATTAACACTTTTAACTAGAAGTGCTGTCTGTAACAAAATGAGGTATATGTCCAGGTATTTTGTGGAGTGAGGCATTCTACACAATGCCTTCTGGCCTAACTTTCCCTATGCAGAGACGCAACGCTGCACCATGTGTACAAGCATATGGTGCATTGCTTGAGCTTGGTGTAAAAACAGTTGCAGTGTAGTGCCAACCCGGGCACCCTTGAACCATAGTGCAAGTGTGTCTGCATGCAGGGAAAACATTGTTCATGTACATGAGTGAGCTTATATTACATGAACAATCCACTGCTTTATGATCACTCCATGTGTGCTGCACAAGGCAGCACACATGTAAAGATTATAAAAAAATGAGGATTAATGCTTTCCTCTGACTTTTGCTGAGTTAGGAACAGCTATTCACCAACATCCCATTTTGGCACAGACTACTATGAATGCTGCCCTTGTACCTCTGGCTGGAGATATGAAAGTTTCAATATTTAGCATATGACTTCTAAAGAGTGACATACACCAGCAATAGTTTTCACACTTTAGGCATTGGTTGGGGGTGCACGGTTTGAAAGAAGTCCAAAGATACAATATGTATGTGAAAAAAGGGTCTTCTTTATTTAAATATTCCTTTTTTCGTTAAACAGCTTCTTATTTTAGTTAAAGAAATCAGCCAACACGTTTCTCTCCCACAATGGGAGCTTCCTCAGGGCTGAAATCAAGCACATAAAACTACATAAACAACACATTTAAAAATACATGTACAATCTCTACAGTTGTCATGGATAAAAGACACACAAGCAAAATGTCAGATATGGAAAAAACAGAAGAAACCACATACAATTAGCAAACATAGACTTTCTGGTGTACCTCATCAACATGAGACAGTAAACAAACATTGGTTTATATAGCTCCTACATGTAATTATCTGGCTTTTTACAAAGACCCTAGCACCCTCCCCAGAACGCAAAAAAAGAAGGGGGAAATGAGAAATAGTTTTGAGTTCGAGAGTGGTTAATAGGATCCTATTTCAAGAAAAGGAATGACATTAGAATGGCCGAAAAGAGTAGTCTGTGTAACAACCCCCAAGGGTCTGTACAATCGTGTACTTCCCATTTAAAGGGTCCTATACTTTGTTATAGGTGACAGAGCTTTTGAAAAAATAAGAATTAAAAATTGGAAAAAATAATAAAAGGAATATGTAACAAAATGGCTTACCATACTCATATGGATGTTTAATCGCTAGGAGCAACTGGTTGATTATGTGGTTAGTATAAGCGGTTAGAAGCTAAGAGACGCCGGATGTAGGGCCGGAACCAAAGGGAATTTTGATCCACCTGTGGTTCAAAAGGAATATTCAGAAATAAAGATAATAATCACAAAAAGGTTGCAAGGTTCACATATACAGAACCTCAGGTCCTCCTCATCCATCCATATGGAGTAGTCCAGACATACCTAATTGCTATCTCTAGAAGGTTTAGTATCGAAAAAGCACGTAAATTCTGAAGTTCCTGAAGGATCTTACAGTCCTTAAATATCAGACCTATAGTCGGTAAGGAGAAAAAGCAAATAAGAATAAATAAATAAAGAGCGTTATCGAATATGTCCAATCCGATGGCTGCCAGTCCACCACCACGCGGACTATTATTACATTCTATAGGTTTCGACTATTCCCTTGCATTCAACATGTATATAAAAAAGTGGGAGAAAAAGAGACCTAATGTAAAATCTATGCCCTCATATCCCACCAAAATGTTCCGGTAATTCCATTCAGTATCCCTTTGCAGATAAGAAACCCAAAGAGACCCACCTCCGTTTTCACTTCATGTAGGTGGAAGTAGAGGTTATTAGGCAGGTAACACTGTCCCCACGATAAATTTTCTTCAGGGGAATGTACAGAAAAAGAGGATTGGCGTCCCTTAGTTAACCTATATACAAACAGAGTATATATAGAGAAAAAAATGCAGAGTAAATCATTTGCAAAACTATGTCAGAAGATAGTACAAGAGATTGGTAGAGTGCGGAAGGGCAGAAATTGGATGCATTCATGAAAACCGTGCAATATATATAAAAACTGTAATTTGGCACCCAACATATTCTAGTCAGGACAAGGCAGTGTATAGTTCACCCCTTGGTGTTTTGGAACGTTGTATAACAATTTACGTGGGAAACCTACTTGATATTCTAGTTCAAGAGACTAACACCCTAAAACTATATATTCGCAAATATCATACCTAAATAATGGTCCATGAAGTGCGTATCTCTATTGGTAAGTCCTAGATAGAATGGGCAGCAGACAGCGACTGCTCCTTGAATCCAAGGGGGCCAGCAGTATAGGACATGTTTCCTTCGCCCCGTCCCGTATATTTAGACCTAGAGGGATTTAACACACCCTTGTGCATTCTCCATTGATCTTATTGTCAAAAGAGCATTTTGGACATGGTTAAGTTTGGCCAAACAGGGCATTGGGAATGTGTCACACAAGTCATATGTGCAAAATGTATAAATGTGCAAGCATGATTGTCTTGTTAGCCCTCACTCTGCATTATCTTGTCTTGTTGGAATAACAGATAAAGTCTACACTATCATGTATGCCACATGAACTGCAAAAGTACAGTTACAGAGCAGTTACATTGAAAGTGATCAATTGGATGATGAGTAGGGCACACGTGTGAATTATTATTTTTGGTTACCAACACAGATATGTATTTTATGGATCACAGGGGGACATTGACGCCTTCAGGGACCCACACACCACTAGTTAGTACACACATTAAATGTTGTCAATGTGAGATGTGATGAATGTCAGGATCAAATCATGTCCTCAGTACCAGGCAGTGTGTGTGGGTTTCACATGTACCTTGACTAATCTTGACTTTGCCTTGTACATAAGGCCCCCCCCTTCATGTTATGCTTAGCTTGAAAGGGTGGGCAGTGGGTTTTGCTGTGGCCGTTCCACCACAACTCCAATTCTTTTTTACGCTGCGCTTATGTGCAAGGGTGGCATACATGTGAGGCCATGCAAAAATGAAGACAAGGTATGAACTGCTCTTAGGAGGGCAAACCAAGGAGACATACGTCATTTTGCATAGATTTAGCGTTTTCCCATTTGTGCTGCTCAATGCAGGGCACATGTACATGCAAATAGCTTTGGGTCTTGTGATTTCTCTTGTATGCATGCTTTCATGCATCTTTTTCCATGCATGCATTGCTTGCTGCCCTCCTGTTGGCTTAACCATTGTGACACTGGTGCAGTGTGACTTTGTATTGTTGTTGCCAGCTGAACAAAAAATGTGAACACCCATTACTCTCAATGTTTACACCACATGTAGTGTGTAAGTGGCCCTGGATTTCAGGGCTGTGTATTTAGAAATACTAATTTCTGCTGCTCAGGCACTATCAGCCCGCTGCCACATCACATCAATGTGCGATTGGCAGATGCTGACATGGATGATACATGCTGCACTATTTGGGGATTTTTGCGGACCGTGTTTGTGTGCATATCATGACATTCCTGGAGGTATATTTGTTCACTGACAGTGTTGACTTGCCCAAAGTACTTGTTTACATGCACATCAATGTGTGATGGGCAAGTCACACCAGGACTAATATATGGTACAGTTTTAGTTATTGCACCAGTGTGCACTTGTGAGTATAGAAGTAATTTGTGAGCTAAAGGGTGATGGTGCCATTTATCTATTAGAAATTTTTGGTTGCTAAATTGCTATTCTTGCTTGCTGTCATACTTGACCTATCATACTTCTTTACAGGGACTCTTTTACTTCTGTGAGTATGGTACATGGACAAGTCACATGGTAAAACATTATGGTGACACATTTGTGATGTGCGTAGTTCATGCACTGTTCAGTTGAAGGCATGTCCCCCCTGCTTATGGTATGAAATTACATTTTGACTTGACTTTGCTGAATGTGTGCATTGTGGGATATGCCCTTTTTACACAGTAGGCTGCATGATCAATATGTTGTGACAATGCATGTGTTTATGGTATGCAGGCTTACTCCATGCTTTCTCACTTGGTGTACACAGGGCTGAATCTAATGAACATGTAAAGGGGCACATTGCCTGGAGATGTGGCAGGCTGTCAAAATGTCCCCCTTGCCTCAACACTATGCACATACAATTGTCTACACAGGGCTGCATGTCTTTGACGACTAAATGAGGATGCACTGTGAATACAACAAAAGATGTGCACAAGTGAGCATGCCCCCCCCCGATGTCAGCACACATGCACCATTGTGCAAGGGTGTCTGAGTTGAGTTTCAGATTGTCTATGTGCATGAAGGGGGACCTTACTACACATGTACAATCTGAAAATCATCTAAGACACCCTTCAATGGTGCTTGTGTGCTGACATCAGTGTGGACATGCTCACTTGTGCTCATCATCTGTCGCATTCACATTGCATCCTCATTTAGTTGTCAAACAGATTTGCCCCTTTACAGACAATTGTGTGTGCATGGTGTTGAGGCAAGGGGGACATTTTTGACAGCCTACTGCATCTCCAGGCTTTGTACCACTTAGCTCTTTCCTGTTGCCATTTTATTGTGGTCTGATATGGATCTTTGGCTATGTTTAGAATTCAGTTTTCTATGCATGTTTCCAAGTGTACGACCCCACCAATATGTGTCTTGCAATATAATTGTTGACTAGGGTGGTATGTGTCTCTACATCCAGGGACAAGAGTATCTGTGAAATCATATGCAGTCATTGTGGATGTGCACTGGTAGATATTTGATTGTGCATGAGTGACATTGGGCCCATAGAGCCCCGTCCCCCCAGACCCTGATTGGTACTACTATGTTGCTGATGTTGCTGGTCGTGTGAACAGCAGAGTCCTGTCCCTGGACTCCAACCACTGACCCCTCGCAGATGACTGCGGACACCTGTTCCTCCAAGGCATCCAGCTCCTCCTGTGGCGCTGGACTCCCACCTCCGGATTGAAGTGCTGCGATTAGCCACCAGTTTTTCCTTGGTCTTGTGCTTGTCATCATGCCAGCACTTCTTGCAGACGCTCACTGTCCTCCTCACCTCTCCAACAGCATTCACCTTGGCTGTGATGGACTGGGATATTGCATTCTTTGTCCCCAATGACACGATAGAGCTGACGAACAGCTGCTGAAGTTTAACGGTCACCTCCGCAATCAGGATCTGATTTTAGTGCTGGCTGAACCTGGTTTTCCTCTTCTTCGTCCTGCCCTTTTTCTGGCTCTCAGGCTGGTCTTCCTGGCTGTTTGGGGGGTTGTTTTGTCCTGCAGTATTGGGTCCAGCTTCATCCACGTTTTTTTTCTCCAATTTGTGATACTTTGTGAGCGTTTTGTGGTCGCTTTTTAAGCATAACGTGAAAATGGCGTCACGCTAATTTACGTGTAGTTTCTGGCCGCTGACTGGCTTGCCACCACTTTTTTTCACAATTTTGGCAATATAATTTTATCGCTGTGACTCTGTTTTTAACATTGACATTTCCCGCTTAGTTCTGAAACTATCACCACATGGCGTCGGCTTGTACATACGTCGCTAATGTGGTGATAGTTTGCTGCAGTGTGCGGTGATAAAAATGTTGCCCCTAACTAATGCTGGTGATGTTTTACACCGGTTCTTGTACATATGGCCCCAAGTTACTTTGCTGCAATGTGAAGCAGAGCCAACATTAAGAACATTTCCCAGCAAAAGGAACCCTGTGCAATCCTATAGGAAAAACGAAGTTAGTAATTGCCGGTAGGTACAATGACTTTTGATGTGGTCGTTTTGGTAGTAGAACTAAGATTCTCCAAGGTTCAGTTCTGCATTTAAGGCGCACCACCAGCGGCATTATGGCAGCCAGGTACAGAGTGAAGGGGCGCCAATGCTGGTCAAGTGGGGAGTAGGGCACATCGGTTGGATGCTGCTCACAGGCAGGTAAAGCAGCCTTGGAGGACAATTTTCAGGAGTTGAGGTAAGTACAAAAGGTGCCCAAGGCAGCATCAAAACAACAACACCAGCGGCACAAGGGCAGCTGGATGTAGGGTAATACCACAGCGTCAGGTGGACAATGTTAACCTATGGAGATCGTCAGTTCTGGTTTCAGGCTGTAGGCTCTGACCAGAATGTCTCTTCGGCAGAACCAACTGCCAGCGGAGGAAGTTGAGATGGCAGGCGATGTTGGGACACTATTAGTTCTGATCACCAGGACGCAGCGGCGGATGAAGCAGGGGTGTCTTTGGATTTCTCCTTACCGGGACGGTCACAATCGAGGGGGGTCTTGGTGCAGAAGATGCAATCATTGACACGAAGGCTAGGAGATGTCACCCCTCAGTGGATTCAACTCAAGACGACTGGGAAATCTCTTCTGCACTGGTGGCCCTCCTGCACTCAGCCCATGGGCGTCGGCTACAGAGGTAGGTCTGGAAGGTGAGTCTTCATGGTTCCGCAGGGTCTTGGATTTCTTTTTGGAGAAAGAGCTGCTGTCTTCTGAAGTCTTGGGTCTTTTTTGAAGCTGATCAGTCCTCCCAGGGTTTGTGGAGGTCGCTCGTCTTCAGGCTGGAAGTTCTCCTGCTTTAGGGGTTTCTTGAAGGTGCAGGCTGGCCTGTGGGGCTGGGGCCAAAGCAGTGGTTGCCTGGATCGTCTTCTGTTATGTTATCTTTTTTGCCAATCTTCTTTGGTTGTAGGAAAATGCTGAGCTAGGTCAGGGTTGCCTCTAAATACTGTATATAGGGGTATTAGTGGAATAGCAAGGTAGTAACCAATGGACTGGTGACCTCAGGGTGACTACACATTTAGTGTACTCACCCCATGTGGGAGAGTGACCATAATCCCTGACCGTGATTGGAGGGTGCCTTCCACCTGCAAGATGGCGGGTACTGAAAAGTGGGCTTTTGCCAACTATCTTTCCATTAAAAAGTGGGTGAAGACAGGAAGGCACCCTACTCCTGCCTGCAGAAGAAGCTTTGGGTTGAGGTTGCAAAGGCAGCAAGGCCTTTGAAGCTCCCCTGCCATAGATGGCTCTTCCTGACTTAGAGGAGGTGTGAACAACCTCCACCCAAAAATGCTTTGTTTCTGGGCCCTGGGAGCGAAGGCTCTCAACCCAAGGATCCAGAAAGCTCTCTCATGGTGCCAGGTTCGTGTTCACGAGTCAGGAACCCACCAGTGGTGGTTCAGGGGTTCCCTCTAGAAGGGACCCTCGGGTGCATGGGATAATAAATCTGACACTGGAATCAGTGCATGTTTTTATTCTGAGAAGTTTGATACCAAACATCACAGAATTCAGCAAAACCATTATAGTGCTAAGAAGCTCGTAATGACAAGTTTCTAGACCAAATACTCAGTATGGTTTTACTATGCAAGTATAATATCTAAGAATAGCCTTGGATAATATCGGGTCTCTCTACTCATGCATAAAGGTCCTTACATGAGGTATAGTGCACTCTGTCTTAAGAGTGACTTACCTATGCCTCATGCAGTGTTGGGCATCCATTGCTCACAAGGATGAGTATAAGCAAACAAAAGATAACTGTGGGTCTAACCACTCTAATAGTTAAACTAAGTCCGACCAAGACCTCCTAAAAGTTTTTAACCGTGTAGGAATATAATATAGTCCAAACACAACAGGATACTTTCAATGTGTGAAAAATACCCATCAGTTATCGTCCGGTACCGCCCTTGTCATCATATGGGACTCCTCACACAGGGAAGAGTAGATCCTGCAGTCATCTGCAACTATGCAAGGGGGGAAGCCCCAAAGAAAAGGTAGTGTATTGAGCGTGTACTTGATAACTGAAAAAGCAGTGCGTGGGTGTATGAGAGTGAACAATTGTGAAGGGTGCTAAAATTGGGAAGCTGGGAGGAAAAAATAATTTATTAAGTACCTCTCATACTTCCAACATATAATAACCAGCGTAGGTACATAGTAGTTTCAACAAATAGCTACTATACAATTAGTTGTCTATAGATGATATTGTAAGGAACTAATGTCCCTAGTATGAGGAGTGCAGTAACAACTACGCTTTGCCTTATAGATGGAATAGAGTGTGAACGCACTCCCTACTATGCGCATTGCATTATATGGAGGTGCATAGTACAGTGAGTTTCATCATTTGATTGATAGTGTATTTACAGGGATTTTGAGGTTCCCCATCATTCCTTTATCAAGGCCACCAATTGGAGGTTAGCTTTTGATGAGGCAGGAATTCAAACAATTCTATCAGAGAATCCAAGTATTCCTTTCCCTGTTAGTGAATTTCAAGAATTAGTCTTGGCTATTAAGCCAGAGAAAAAAGAGTGGTATGATGGAGTCTTGCTCACCTCCCAAACCATGATAATATGATCGATGTACCTGTTCCATATCCAGATCATCTGATGGAAGATGGTTTCTAGGACAGACCCTATCCCTGAGATAATGGGTCTTTCCAGTAGTGGTCTCCTCTTCTTGTGATTCTTGTGGATGGTGTAGAAGGATGAGATAACAGGGGTCCTGATCCTTAAAAAATCCCCTTCCCTTTGTGTTACCCATCCCCCGGTTTTGGTTTCCTCTGCCATGTTCCTAATCTCAGTGTTGAATCTAGGTGTGGGGTCTGTACCTATCCTCTGGTAATTCCTTCGGTCTTCCAACAGACTTGTACATGCCTGTCAGTCTGCTGCCCTAGCCTGTAGGATAACAGCCCCCCCCTTTCTCTGCTGGCTTTATTGGAAATCTCTGTCTTCACTCAATTCCTTCAAATTCTTCTTGTGTCATTATGTTGTGGAAAATCCTCTGGTCAACTGAGTCCACTTCATTGAGTATTCCCTGCTCAAAGGCCAGAATTTCAACCAGGATAGTTGATGTAGGAGGGCATAAAAACGTTTTTTACTTAAGTCAGTTGTCACCTCTGTCTGTTGTGTCCTCCTTGTCATGGAAGAAAGGGCCAAGTTTTATCTTCCTAAAGAATCCCATAAGTTCTCAATGTAGCTAAAACTTGTTAAAATTGAGGGTGGTAAATGTGTTTGTATTTATATAGTGCACTTCTACCCAGAGGTCTCATAGCACTGTATTCATACCGATGTGGAACCCATCCTGGATTTCCTGTGAAATGTCCACTCCTGGGCACCCCCAAGGTGAAGCCAGGCATCCAAGCGCTCTTGGGGCCGTTGTGGAGATTAAGCAAGCTATTGCCCAGAGTCACAGAGTGGGACCCATGATTAGACTAGGCACCGAGGCGAGAATGATCAGGTCCAGGGAAATTGAGACCAAGAGCCACCGAGGCAGGAATTGAACCCCGGTCCCAGGCCAGACCTCTGCATCAGGGTCTGCCGCTCTAACCATTGGGCCACGCTTCTCCAGGGTTGAAATAAACATTTCCACTCTAAGAGCTTCCTTGCACAGACAGGGTTGAGCTCACCTGAATATGATTGTAAGATCCGCGGTGAGGACTCGTTGATGAAGCTTGCCACTGAAGTGAAAACCCAGTGGGTGGGAGACCTAAAAAGAAACAATAGAGTTGTCTCTGTGGACCACACCATCAAAACGTGAGCACTCATTTTTTGAAATAAATCGAAAAAACACACCGACCTCTCTTCCAGAAGCTAGAAGAATGATAGAAGCTACTGGAGCAGAGAGGCATGTATGGATCACCCTCAACCTATAATCTTGTTCAAAAGCACACTACCTGAACATGAATAAAGGGATGTAACAAAATAACTAGGACACATGGCATGAGTTTAAAACGTGAGATGAATTTGAACATACTTTGCTTTGCTTCAAAGGCTATTCATCTTGACTTCCCTTGGCTTGCCAAACTACCTGAACATTTTAGGTATTTTCCAGACTGCAAAGTAATGTGTATGCATTTACAAAACCGTACAACCTGTACAACTTACCTGCACTTACGGATTCTTGGTTCTAGTAACAACTTTGGATACAACCAATTGGTCTGGATTAAGTCTTTGAGTCTGTGACATCATTTCTTGCCTTAGTGTATACAATAAATGCTTAACACTACCCTCTGATAAGCCTACATGCTCAGCCCAGTTACCACTAACTTGGGAGTAAGGTATTATCTACTTTAACCTCTGCCATACCTTTGGGGACTCACTCGACTCTGTGCACACTATACCTCTTTTTGGTATAGTATATACAGAGTAATTTGAAATATAAAAAAGTACAAACAAAATGGCCAACCATTACACTCCGAAGGGCCACATTGTTATTGGCCTGAAGTGGATAGGGTTAGAAAAGTGGATGAAGGAACTAAAAACTCTGAAAGGATACTGTTTGAAAGAGAACAGCATTTGGTGTTCCTACTCAGGATCCACAAAGATTGTGTAAATGACAACAAACACATGGGGTGCCGTGAAGAAATGAGATCTCTGAGAGACTAAAGGGCTGATCTTCCCGCGCTACCTATAGGGCAAAAGCATGTTTGCATACGTGGAGTGACAATGATGAGCATGAGTTACCACTTCTTCAGACCTATTTCTAAAGATACATAGTAGTAAGAAATGACATACGAGAGCTACGCTTTTGACAAGGATTACACAATAACATTATATCATTTTACCTCGGTGCGTTAAGATGCATGCAAGAGTGTCCACACGGTTTTTCTTCACAGTCAAAAAATCATGTAGGTGAAAGTCACTTACAATGAGTATTGGAGTAGACATGAATAGTCACTACGGTGATGCTAAATGACAATATGTCTATTTCTTACCTATAGGAACCGGACTGAGGAAGTACCTCAGAGGGTTGTGTAAATGTATGGCATGCAGTAATGGATGAATGCTTGAAACACACTGAAGGGTCAAACTAGATGCTGCAATTAGCAACAATACCGCTATTTAGATCATCATATGATTGGAGATCCGATCAATTTGGTCCTGAGGAAAGCCAAGTGACCCGATTAGAGCAAAGGAATGCTGAAACATGTAGATCAGATTTTGATGCAAGCATACAATGTGATTTCTAGAAGTATCAACACCTTTTTTAAATCTATTCTAGTGCTTATGAAAATAAAATAACATTACAAGTAGTCGAGAGCATCCTGAAGCAAGCTTATTATCTTGGGACCCAACCACCTTTGAGAAAATGTCCACCTAAAGAGCTCCCTTATACTTGCAAGGTTGAGCCAACTCAGATGTGATTGAAATATCCGTGGGGAGGACTCATTAATGAAGCATGCTACCGAAGTACAAAAAACTGTAGGTGAGAGTTCTAAAAAAAAACATGGGGTGGGATGCATTAAGTAAAAATGCACCATCAAAACGTAGACACTGCTTTTTTGATTCAAGTGGGTTAAGTGTGAAAGCGGGGTAAACCCACATGTAGGCTTCTACCCCACTCAATTGATTGAAAGTGATTGTTTTTTCCTGCCTGCTACATGTAGTAGCGGGATATTTTTTTCATGAGTAAATGGTGTGGTTTGATATTGATTTACGCCACATGAGACCCATCTGTATAGTGGATGCAGTGAACTAAGCTGCCTGTAGTGGTCATATTGATGATGGGTGTTCATGAGTGGGCTGAACATTTCATGGTTTATTGCATCCTACATTCAATAAAGTTTTAGTTTTTCCAGATAGTTTGTTTCAATACTGTTTCATGCCACATGTTAACCCTGCATTGTTGATACTGTGAACGAAATTGCCTGTAGTGGTCAGGTAGCTGGTGGATGTGCATGATGGTGTTCAACATTTGATGCTTTATGTCCTCCTGAATTCCCAAAAATGTTTGCTTTTTTCAAATGGTGTGTTCAGTAATTTATTTATGCCACATGTGACCACTGCCAGTTGGGGATTATTAACTTAGTTACTTGCTGTCACTAGGGTGTGGGCCAGTATTCATCATGGGGCACTAAACATCATAGTTTAAATCATCCAGCGTACCCTTAAAGCATTTGCTCTTTCTGAATGGTATGTTTCAGTACGGTTTTATTCCACTCACAACCAATTTATTGTGAATGTTGTGTACTATATACCTCAGGTCCTCATGCTGGAGTGCAAATTGAGAGCACTGGAGTTCAGGCTGTGGGCTGCACAAGTTTCTTACTTTGATTGTCACTGTGTCATACATGGTTATGGAATATATGCTTATTCCATTTTTGCCCTACATTGCATTTTGGTGGTGAGTTGGATTATGGAGGTAAGAGGGTTTTGGCTGTGTAATTATTGTCTGTGTTTCATTAGAGTTATTTGTTATAATATTCTAATTGGTTGCTGCTTTTTTATTGATTGTGCAGTTGGTAAAATAGTTTAATATGCTGGATTTTGCTCCGTTTTACCTTGTTTCCTTGCTTTTTCTGTGGACATAATATTTATTTATTGTCATTTGTATTGTGTGCTTTTCATTGAGCAGCATGATTCCAGATTTTTCACTATTTCTGTTATAAAAGTCTGATTATGTTTTTGCTGCTCTACCAATATAAGTAATTCTCTTCAATAGTATTGCAGTGCATTTTTCAGATTTTTCACTTTGACTCTTTTTGCTCTCAACTTTCAGTTATCACAATGTGACTGATGCTGCAGCAGTGGAGCAGATTCCGGAATTCAGCTCATAGCTGGAGCTGATGCATAATTCAGAGATTGACACCATATTGGTTGTTGAGGGAGGAGGGGGCGCTAGCAGTGATTTTGCTGTCAAAGAGGAATTGTGAGAGGATTTTTATTTTCTAAGGTCTTTAACTGTTGAGCAACAGAGTCCAGTAATTCCAGCTGACCTCATTGATACGGGTCTGCACAAGCGTGAACAGACACGGTCACAGTACCTTTACTCGTTGCGGTGGGCACAGGTGTGCGAGCCAGATGTGGCAACCGTCGCAGTTGCGTTGCAAGATGGAAGCGGTGCAGGGCGCAGTGCTTTCTTTATATGGTGCAGGCAGCGGCTTGGTGATGTTGTCGGGATGGCGTCGGTGACACCAAGGCATGCAGTGCAGGTGCTTGATGCAGTGCTGGCAAGTTGCATTGCTGGAACGGAGCCGGTTGGCGGGAGCTGGCGTTGGTCGGCCCAGATGCGGTGTGTCGTAAAGCTCCCGAGACAAGCGCCAGCCACAATGCTGTCTCGGGACTCGAAGTCAGCAGCAGCGACAGAGTCATTCAGACGAGTTTGATTCGGTGAAGTTAGGCGGTGCCAAGTGCGGTGCCCACAGGTCATGGTGCAACCAGTGGCTTGCTGTCGGCGGCGGCGGACGTCGATGTCGTTGAGGCCAGGGTTGCTGTGCGAAATGCGGACGGTGCTTTTGGGCGATGCATTCTGGGCACAGAGCCGGTCGTCGGAGTCGGTCGCAGCTCTCTTCCTCTATGGCTACTGAAACAGCGTTTCCAAAAGCGGTGCGCAAAGGTTGGTGAAGTCTACTAGTCCAGAGACTTCAGTCAGGGGGCAAGCTCTCTCGCAAGCCCTTGGAGATACTTCACAAGTTGATGAAAGTACACACACAGTTCCTCTCTCCTCTCTTTGGTAGTAAGGCAACCACTGCAGGCCAATCCCTCAAGCTTAGGGATAGTCTATCCTCAGTCTCTCTGGTTCCTCTCCTCAGCAAAGGTTTCCTCTTGTTTCCCAAAAGTGATCTAAAGTTCTGGAGTCTGGGTCCCCCCATTTTATACACAGTTTCTCTTTGTTCTCCGAAGGCAGCTAGGCCTTTGCATAGTGCAAACCAGTTCTGGTCAGTCCTGGAGCACTCTGTTTACATGACTTATTCTTTGCTTTCACAGTGCAGGGCAGGGACATCAGATGCACCACAGGAGGTGGAGCCAGCATTGTGGAGGGAAGGCACAGCCCTATTCAGGTCCCAGGTGCAACTCCTCCCACCCATCTACATGCAGATCTCTCTATTCAGGCCAGTGCTGACTCACCCTGTCTCCTTGAATCCCCCAGCCCCTGTCACTCAAACTCCAGACAAAGATAACACATACTAGCAGAGGCAGGCTTGGATGGTTAGAGAAGAAAATAACCACTTTCAAAAAGTGGTATTTTCAAACACAGAATGTTAAAATCAACTTCACTAAAAGATGCATATTATCATTGTGAATTCAGGCATACTAAACTTGAAGTTCTACCTAGTTCCCTGAGTCAGTTAGGATTATAAGATGTAATACTCAAACTGCCCATTCTGGCCTATGGGGAAAAGGTAGCCTTGCAATAGTGAAAAACTAAAATGGCTGTAATTCACTATTAGGACATGCCACACACATCAGGGCATGTCATATCTTTTACCTACAATGCACGCTGCCCTTGAGCCTACCATAGGGCTGACTAATATGCAGAAATGTTTTAGGGACTTGCAAGTGGGTGCACTTGCCAAGTCAACATGGCAGTAATAGCTTGCACATAGGCTCTGCAATGGCAGACCTGAGACACACTTTTACAGGCTGCTTCTGTGGGTGGCACAAACAGTGCTGCAAGCCCACCCGCAGCATTTGGTTTACAAGCCACTCAATGCACTGTACTAGGGTCTGGCAAGTAAACTAAACCAACCAATCATGGAATCACTAATCCATACAGCAATTTACAATAGGGAGCACTTGCACTGTGGCACTGGACAGCAGTCTATGCAAAAAAGTTGTTGTGCTGTTCCTACCGAAAGAAAGATTGATATAGTCAATGATGTAGGTGGATTATGAAAGGGTGGTCAGAAGTTCACCCTGGGAATCCATTTTGTTGGATTTAATGCCCTCACACACCCTTTCAGGTGTCATGCTTCATCATTTGGGCCTGCTCCTCGTTGGGTCGGCGGTGCAATACCCAACGGGCAACACCTCAAAGAGGGGTTCTTTAGCAGAGATCTTTTTCCAACTGCCGTATAGATGAAGTATGGGTATGGGGCCAGATACCGATGGTAGACGTGGATATGGTGGGTTAAAATAAAGCTAGTGGTGCCAAGGGTACTTTATTCAGAAGGGCCACTGCTTCGGTTAAAAACGATTAACCTGGAGGAGAGTGGTGGAAAATAAAGTTTCCAATTCTGGTCCAAGGATTATTGTAGTCAGGTCAACATGTTTCTCGCTACAGAGAGTATATCTAGCGATTCTTCAGGACCAAAAATTGACTAGTTTAGCAGGTATCTAAATGTGAAAGGAACTGTCTACACTAATTTATCTAGGATGTGGTGTATATATGCTCCTATGGCTACCACAATTATGTGTTGGAGGGATAACACTATTATAGTACCCTTCTTCAAGTTGCGATTGTCAATACCTGTTAGGGGAGAGGCAAAAGCATATCACGAACACGTTTGATAGAAAAATACTTTTGATAGAAAAATACATCATTGACTGTAATACTTGTAAATTTTGCATGCCAGTGAGGGTCAGGCGTGTCACAACACCATTGAACAAGTGTAGCAGGCACTCTCAAATGTGGAAGTTCAGTGAGAGTGACATGTGAATATAAAAACTTAAAATTAGAAAATGCCATTATGGTATTCTACAGCTATTCAAAACTCACCTAGCGTTAATAACAATCGGACAACGACAGTGTCCAGCGGGTAAAGCTTCAGGGAGATCTTCCACCATAAGGCTATATGTATAGGGGGAACATCTTAATGGCTGCTGATTTATACAACTTCATTGGTAACAATTACAATTATGGAGATTCATTCATCAATCTAGTGACAAACTTAAACATTCAGGCTTTGTAGTTGAACATAGCTAAGATTGTAAATATTGTAAACGTTGTTGCTTGTAAAAAGACTAAAAAGTCTATGATTACTGTGTCCTTGATACTAGTGATCTGTGTATGTTTAGCCAATCTAGTAGTGACATTGTATTAAGAACATGAAGCTATAGTTTAGCTGTAATGAGAGGCATCGTAAGCTGTGTGTGCCCTCTCTCTGATTTCACTTTGGATATATAGGTAGGGCAGTTAGAATCGCTAGTGTTGCGATACAAGCCCTCCTTTTTCGGCGGGAATGTGTACAAAAGGGAAATTCCTGTACGGAGGCTAGTCGGGTCTAGTCACTTGCGTTGCGATAAAGGCCCTACTAGTGCGACAGGAGTAAGCATCACAAAAGGCTTCTATATGTAAGCCAGTCAGTTTGAATCACTGGCGTTTGTTTTTTCGGGGCCGTTTAAACAGGGAGTCTATTGCGGGCCTGGAATATAAATAGCTCCTGTGATTTACAATGCGTTGAGCGGAATGTAGCAATCTCATAAGCCCTGTCGTTTTGTTACACGTTTGCTGATTAGTTATACCAGGCTCTATTCGTATATATGAGACATGCGTTTTGGTGTCAAACCAGGTTTATTTGGACTATGATAGCGAAAGCACTACTTCTATCCCTTCGTAAACCGGCTGTAAAATGTGCTCGTGTGGGATCACTTACTTGGTATTATCCTGAGCTGCGCTTCTAACACCTACCCATCGCCGCTGGAACCGGGTGGATGGAGTATGTGCTGGGACTTCCGGTTTATATGACTCAAGCAGTATACCTCTAATTGGTTCTCTGCAGTGGGGGCCATCTTAGCATGTCAAATACGGCGAGAAGTCCGTAGTATACACATTTAGAGACCTTAGGGTTTATAATCATACCAATTCCATTCTGGGAGGTTTAGATTCAGTAAAATAGAAGTAGAAACCCTTAGATAAACCTGTGTGTTTTTTTATCGCTATTGCGGCAAAAAAGTTTAATAATAGTAATCAAACTTGCATTTTTGTTGAAAACTGGTGGATAATATTAGGAATCTAAGTATACTCATGTCGTTGTTGCAAACATCAGTAAACTCGTTATATCCAGGATTATTTCGGGCAGTGTTTTCGCATCTAAAAGCCCAGGTGGATTGGTAGTATCGTTTCGGCCATCTTGGAATGGTGAAGTTAGTGTGAGGGTGTTTATCCGCCTATAAAGTACAGATGGTGGTAGATATCACCATGATTTAATTCGTTAACCTTTAGTAAATCTTTAGGCTTACTTTTACTGAATTGTAGTCTCTCATTATATTAAGGGATGAAGTTAGGTTTGTGCCTTGTAATAGGTGTCATACAGTGATTCAATTTGAGAGTGGTCCAAGGTATGTCTTCATTCAGACCATTACTGTCACTAGATAGTCTATGAATCCACCGCTGTTCTTTGTAGAACAGCCCTTCTTTGGATACATGTGGGCAAGCTTCTAGGATGAGCCATTGGAGGGAGTCTGGAGTGTGATTTTTTTCTAGGAAATGCTTGCACATCTTCGTGTTGCTCTTTTTGCATCTGAAGTTACTGCGATGTTTAGAGATTCTGGTCTTAATATTGCGTGTCGTCTTGCCGATATAGTACAAGTTACATGGGCATATCATCAAGTAAATACAGTTAGTGCTGTTACAGTTTGTGTGACCTCTCATTTCCCATTTGAAGGATTCAGATAAGGTAATGCTTTTGTACTTCTTGGTGAATGGGCATGCCGCGCAACTGCCACAAGGGTAGTAACCAGTTACTGGTGGTAGGTTCCAAAGAGTAGTCTGTCTGTTAGGTTCATTTCTGGTTTTCGGTCTAGTATGGATCAAGATGTCTTTTATATTTTTTGACCTTTTGAAGGCAAACCTTGGTTGATCTATGTTTAAGGTACCAGTATTGAGTATGGACCAATGGCGTTTCACTATTTTTCTTATCTGGTTAGATTTTGGAGTGAATGTGGTCACACATGTCATTGGTTGGGCAGCTGCGGGATTTCTTTCTCTTGGTTCTATTGGACTTTCCCTATTATTATTCTGTGCCCTCTACATGCTTCTTTTTATGTCTCTGGTTGGGTACCCTCTTTCTCTCAAATTCCTAGACAATATAGCAGACTCCGTTTTGTAGTTAGCCATAGTGCTACAATTGCGTCGTATTCTTAGGAATTGCCCAAATGGAAGGTTGGATCGCAGGGCCTTAGGGTGATGGCTGGTATAATGTAACAGGCTGTTGCGGTCTGTGCTTTTCTTGAATAGAGTCGTGCTAAGGGATCCCCCTTCAATACTTATTTTCAGATCAAGGAATGCTATCTGATTGTCAGAAGCTGTGATAGTGAAGGTTAGGTAGGGATTAAGGCTGTTGATCCACCCATAGAACTCATTATATGAGTCTTTGTTTCCTGACTAAAAGATCAGGATATCATGTATGTAACGTCTCCATAGCCTGATATTCTCATAGTAAGGATTTGTCAATGAGGATATGTGGTTTTCCTCGAAACTGTCCATGTACAGGCATGCTATACTAGGGGGTACCGTGCTCCCCATGCAAGTACCCTGTGTCTGATGGACAGCAGTGGCACAGTGCCCAAAGAATCTATATCCCTCAAAAACACATGAGGCAACAGCAGAAAATGGAAGGGAGACCCACGCCAAGTTGCCAGGTCTAACACACTCCTATTGATTATTTACATCTCTTCATCAATGATGGATTTCTTGGCAAGATAGTTGTTCAAATAACCTCTATGCAGACCAATATTTGTGCAGCACCAGGACAGGCATCAGCCCCATTCAAGTTTGCACCTGTGCACTAGAACAAGTGTTGAAGAAATGAGGAACCTTTGGGGTCTACATTTCCTGATGGACATTATTTACAAGCCAACACTGCCCTCTTATTGGTCTTGTGACCCAGTGTGGTGCATGCCATTCTTCTTTGATGCCATAATCAGAAAGTGTTTTGCTTCTGCAGCACATGCTGCATTTCTGTGATAACACCAAGACCCTTCCCAGCGACCATCCAGACTACGATCATTTATTTAAAGTGTGTCCTTTGCAGGACACATTTAAATGAGGTTGGGAAGGGAGATTCAAACCAAATTGTAGAATGGGAAAAAGACAGCTGTGGATGAGTCCTTGCTGGATTACGAAGGATGGCAGCAATTTAAGCATCATATTAAAAACAAGACAGATTAATATGATATTAAATTGGACCTATGCTGTGGCTACTCTATTAGCTATACCTACAGCCTATCTGTATAGACAGGAAAGGATACCAGCATTTGTCCACCTGGTTGTCCCGAATCATCAGCTATAAGTGGAAAAATACTTAGGATATTGTGAGTCCACTATTTAAAAAAGGGGCACCACTTACAGGTAGGCAATTTCGACAATGAAATTCCACTATTCAGGGACTTGTTTCATATGGCCGCACTGCTTATGATACAAATTAAGAGCAACAGAATAGTGGTTCATTTGCAGCTTGTTAAGAAGATACTTGTAAAAAGGCAGTGTAGGGCTCATTGTGTGGAGCTGATATCCCTCAACTTCCAAAATCACAGAATTTTGACCACCGTACACTACTCATCTATGTTCCCTGTCTCCATACATGGTCAGAAGGATAAAGTTTTGATGCCTAATTGCATTTTAAACTACAACAGATACATAGGTACAGTTGACAGGAATAACTAGATGCTTCAGCCCTACAATTCTGCACATAAGACTTGCATTTGGTATAATGCAAATGGAGTGCATATCAAGGTTGTTTGGGTGACACTTTCTCCAAGTTCTTGCTCCAGTAGAGGAGAAACACCAATTTTACCACAGATGTCAAATTTATGTTAAAAAGAAAATCAGACAACCGGCCATGAACTATTGTCCACAGTGTCCTTCAAATTCTGCCCTATTCCACCTGAATGTAGTATTTTGTATCACACAAAGGAGAATTTTTCAGAGGCACTTTGAGAAAAGTATGTTTGTGCTGATAGATTTCTTGCACTGTGGGGCAAGAAAGTGATGCATATGTAGCGATGCGTCACTTTCCCTGCGCCACCCTGAGAAACCCTTGCGCCATCATGGATGCGCCAGATTGTAAATACGGCGCACCATGCCTCAAGGATTGACAGATGTGTTTGAAATTCTGACGCATCTGTTAGAGCAAAAGCCACATATTGCTGTAGTTGTGTCGCAAGCACGACGCAACTCCAGCAATGCATGCGGAGGCCTATCCTCATTTTGCTCTTTCACTCATTACGCCTGCTCCAAGCAGGCGTAAGGTTTTGACGCAGTGACGTCCTAGAAGTGGCACAGTGAAATCTTAAAGATTTCACTGTCTCACTTCTATGAGGCTTTTTTGCGTGGGAACGCCCAACCTGCATACAATATACCTGACGCAGGTATAAGGTGGATCAGGGATGTACAACGTGATGCATCTCCCTAGACATGTCACGTTGTAAATGGGCTGCATTTTACGCTGCCGCTGCGTCACAAAAAGTGATGCAATGGTGGCAAAATAATGATGTAAGGGACTTTTAAATCTGCCCCAGATTCTTTACTGACTTTAGTAAATAGGAACACATTGGGTATGCTTGTGGTTTGTTTTCCATGTTCATCCTCCATCAAAATGTGGTGGATGTTCTATCTGCTGCACGACAAGGGAGTTACAGTCAAAGCACTGCTCATAATAGTGGTCAGGACATACACCATGTTGCCACTGAGTACCCTGTGTCCCAAATCCTTAAGCCCTTAGGAGAGTCTACCCCACCATTTCTGTCTTAGATTTAAAGATAGACATGTTCTTTTTTTTTTTTTTTTTTTTTCTCTTTTTTTTCCGCGGGACCCAGTAGCCTTTTTAAGGTACCGTCAATTTTCCCTGGAAGGCGGTCTGGTGTCAAAGCTGAGAAATATAGCCCCACACGATCTAGCTCCAATATCCACCCAAAATGGGCTGATCGTCCAATTTAACTATGGCATGGGGCGCCTCCCATTGGACATGGAGACAGAGGCTTAATCATTGGACCCGGGGGGAAAAAAAAAAAAAAAAAAAAAAAACACCCCGGGGTCCTAACTGTTCCGACTCCACTCAATTAAGAAGTTCCAAAATCTCACAGTACGGGGGTTACATGTTCTGGCCAGATCTGTTTTTGATGTGATGTAAAGTGAAGACAACCACTCTGCATGGGTTGGTGGGTTGATGTTAACCCAATTTTTGCATATTTGTCTTCTAGCTAATAATATGGCGTAGTATAGGAACTCTCTTTCTAATCCTTTGATATTGTCACTCAGTCCAAATATTACCAAGGACCATGAGAGGGGGACAGAGATTTTGAGGATTGAATCCAGCGATGTCTTTACTTCCTGCCAGAAAATAGTAACATTCGGGCATTCCCAGAACATATGTAGATCTGAGGCAGCTGGCAGGGAACATTTACTGCAGCATTTCCCCGGTTGAAACTTAGAAAGCCTTTTGGGGGAATAGTATGCCCGATGTAATGTAAACAGTTGATTGCGCCTCAGCCAGGCTGGTTTTATAATCTTATAAAGAAGCGTAAAGGACTCAATCCATTTCCCTTCTGCTTGGGGTTCACCCTCTCCACCCCATAGCTTTGTCGGAAGATTAAGCTCGTCCTCTTTTTCATCCAAGATACTCCAATAATGTGCAGCAACCTCCTTTCCCTTGTGTGATTTTTCCATTAGATTCTTCTCTAATAAACTGTCTCCTCCAAATTTGGTATTTTTAGTTGTTTGAAAACGAAGCCAGCTTAAAAGCTGACTATAGACAAACCAAGCTAATGGTGAGGTTGCCTTGTCTGAGAATATTTCCCAATCAATAAGAGAGCCATCTTCTACTAATTCTCCCCATCTTGTAATTCCTGCTTCTTGTAGGACTGTTTTTATTGTCTGTATGGAATTCGATGAAAGCCCAGGAAAGTCCCATATCGGTGCATAGTCAGAGAAGTATGCTATCCCCGCCTTCGATTTAATTTGAGACCATTCTTTTATGGAGCAGTATAGTGTCTTCAATCTAACTTTTTTAAAGAACCTTTGATGCCCGAATTTAAATAGAAATCCGTCCGATGGAAGGTCTGAACCCAATAGCATGGCTTTGAACAAGTTACCGTTAGAGTTGTCTAATGGGGACTTTAATAGCATCCTGGAATGGGTCAGATGAAAGGCCCACCCATAGTATTCCAGATCTGGCAGAGCAAGGCCTCCTTTTTCCCTTCTCCTTCTCAGTTTCTTCCACGCCAACCTGGATGATTTGTAACACCAAACAAATGAATTTATGTTTTGTTGGGATGTTTTTAATTTGTTCGTGTCAAATAATAAAGGAATTGTATTGAAGAGAAAAGTGTATTTCGGGAGGATAGACATTTTTACTAAGCTAGTCCTTCCATAGATGGTGAGAGGTAAAAATGACCAGGACTTCATTAATATTTTCGCTTCGTGTGAAACGCGGTCTAGATTGTTCTGAGCCAACACGTTAGGATCTTTGGTGATTCTTATACCCAGGTAGCGCATTGAAGATTTTAAGGGAAGCTGAATATTGTCGATGTTCCAAGCCATTATCTCCGTCTTCCCTGCGTTAATTTCATAGCCTGAGTGTTTCCCAAATTCCTCTGCGCTATGGATTACCCTAGGGAAGGCCCGTGTCGGGTCTGTAGTGTAAATAAGAATGTCATCAGCATACATCCCGACTTTCTTTTCCCACCCTGAGAATGAAAAGGGAGGGATATTAGGATTTTCTCGTATGGAGTGAGCAAAAGGTTCCAGATAAATGTTAAATAGTAGGGGGGAAAGAGGGCACCCCTGTCTCGTTCCTCTTGAAATTTGGAAGGGATTTGTGCATGTTCCGTTTATTATCAAACTTGCCTTAGGGTTTTTGTACAATAGGCCTATCGTTCTACGAAATTTAGGTCCTATTTTAAACTTTGCCATAGCGGCATGTAAGTAGGACCAGTTTACTCTATCGAATGCTTTTGTTGCATCGAGAGTCATAATTGCAAGAGGTAAAGCAAATGTTGAGGCAATGTCTATGGCTCCAACTAGATCGTATGTTAAGTCGGCAAGTTGTCGGCCTCTTATAAACCCCTTTTGGTCCTGATGTATGATACCTCCAATCTCGCTACCTAAACGAGCGGCCAAAATTGACGAAAAGATCTTATAGTCGTTGTTTAGGAGCGAGATTGGACGATATGAACCACAGTCTGTTGGATCTTTATCTGGTTTTAGGATTAAGGCAATATTTGCTTCTCCCCAGGATCTAGGTGGTGTCTCTCCCTTTAATAATATATCATTAAATAGATTTGTCATTATCGGGGTAAGTGTGGAGTTAAGGACCCGATATACTTCACCCGGAATCCCATCCGGTCCTGTGGCTTTTCCCTGTTTTAACTTCTTGATGGTATTTTCAACTTCCCCCTGGGTTATCTCCCTGTCTAGATTCTCGCTCTGTTGCTCTTTTAGCTCTGGAAGATCTAACTTTTCCACCCAATTATTTCTTTCCTCGATGTTATCAGTATTATCAATTATTTCATCAGTATAAATTTTTTGAAAGAAGGTGCTAAAGGCTTCACCAATCGCTATATCAGTTTTTCTGGTATTTAATTCTCCACCCACTCTAATTTCTTTTATGTGTTTCCTAACCTGTTCAGCTTTTATTTTCCAGGCTAATATCTTTCCTGCTGACTCACCGTATTCAAAGTGGGAGAGTTTACTAGCCTGCCAACGTTTATTAATTCTCTCCTGTAATAATGTGTCTAATTTGTCCTTTAGCTCTTTTTTCTTATCTGAGTTGGTGTAAGGTACTTGATCCATTAAATCCAGTTTTGTCAGATCTTGCTCTATCGACCTTAATTCCTCTCTATACTTCTTTTTCCTGTAAGAAGCCCTATTAGTAATGCATCCCCTTATATATGCTTTCCACGTCTCCCACACACTAACCAATGGGGCCGAGTCTAAATTCAACTCTAAGAAGGCAGTGGTCTCAGATGTAAGATAAACCCTTTCCAGTTCCTCTAATAAGAGAGTACGATCGAAGGACCATGAGGCAAAGCTGTGTTCGCGGTCTACTGTTAGCGAGAAAATGATAGCAGAGTGATCTGATAAGTGCGATGGTAGATATGTGATATTCCTTATCAAATCTTTTAGAGAGAAGCTAAATAAGGCATAATCAATTCGGGATTTATGCCTATACTTATGGTTATGATAAGAGAACCCCAGTGTTTTCCCAGCTCTCTGTCTCCAGAAGTCTTCAACTCCCAAATTAGACATACAGTGCAATAATGTTTCTCTAGATTTGTTATGACTTATTGCCCTAGAACTGTGGGATTTATCTAACTTAGGATCTAATATCAAATTAAAATCACCCGACCATATTATAGGATTAGTGATGTTTATCAGATGGTTTTGTATAGTGTTTATATAAGTGGGGTCATCTTGGTTAGGTCCATAGTACACTACTAGGGTAAATCTCCTAAGATCTAGCTGGACATTGGCTATTATCCATCTCCCGTTTGGATCTGCCTTGAAATCTTCAATCTGGGCTTTAGCGCCTTTTTTAAAGATAATAGCTAACCCACGGATGCTAGCGTTGTGATCCGTGGTAACAAATTTATCGACCCATCTTAATTTATTTAAAATATCTGAAATTTCTTTTTTATTTAAGTGTGTCTCCTGGATCATTATAATCTGCGCGGGCGAATCTCTGAGATACTGCATGATTATATGTCTTCTCCCTCGTACGCGCAGACCGTTTACGTTCCAGGAGAGGAAATCAATGTCTCTCATTTCTCTCTAGCGTTCCCTTGCCTCTCTTTACTCATTCCCCCTTTAATAGTTTTTGGTTTTCTCTTTGCTCGACCTTCTAGTATCTCTCCTTCATTGGTTTGGATCTTGACCATTCTTATACTATATTCCCTATATACCCTGGAATCGATAGATATCCGTTTTTTGAAGTTTTGGTCTTGAGGACTTTTTTGTGCTTTTTTCCCCACTACCTCCCCCATCCCTCCCCTGGAAAACCTGGAAAACATGGCGGCCGCTTGCTAATGCGGACCGCACGTCCCGACAGAGGCTCCTGCCCGGAGGTCAGAAAAGCGCTTTAGAGCCTCCAATGAGGCGGACGATCCTACCTGAGTGGGAGGCCATGCATGCCGGAGGGAGGTGAGCCGTTTGCGGAGGATCCCCATCCCGGGCACACGTGAAGCACACGTGAAGCACCCGCCGCCCGGTCTCGGTGCTCGTGGCTGTTGTTCGGAGCCCGGCTCGGCGGGGAAGCAGAGTTGATTCTGGGCGCTCGGCGAGTGCTTGATGCCGCCCCTGCTGGAGCGAGCTGAGCCGATTGAGGTTTCCCTGGCGCTCGGTCTCTGTGCCTGCAGCTGCTGACTGGGACCGAACGAACTCTGAGCACACCTGCGAGTGCTCGGCTCGGCACCACCCCGCCCATCTGTAGCCACTGGGAGTGCCTCGGGGGAGCTGTGTTTCTGCCTTTCTGGTTTCTTCTTCGTCTTTCGTGAACTGGCGCTGGCTGCAGGGGGAAAATCATCCTCGGCAGCTATCTGTAGCATTGAGGAGTGGTCTAACGGCCGATGTGCTGGGGGCACTTTTTTTCTCCTGCTCCCTCTCGCTGGAGCGAGGCAGCCGTGGAGCTGCGAAGGAGCAGGAGGGCAGTTCTTTACACGAAGGGTGCAGCTTTAACTTCAGCCACAACTTCAGTAACAAGGTCTGGTAAGCGGGACTACTTGGTAGAGGGGGATGTCGTAGAGCTGCAGACGGGGGCTAATAATCTACCCCCCTGCTTTGGCAGTGCCTCAGAAAATAAAACTGAACTGGCAGGAGAATACTCTTTTAATAACTGGGCGCCAAACACAGAAGCACAGCATCAAACGACAAGTCATGAGGGAATCCCGATAAGAGCCTTTTCTCCTGATTCCAACAATATTGTTAAGAATAGACTACAAGCCCTCTCCAACGCAGTCGCACGTCAGAATATCAGAAAAATTCCATCTAAACAGAAGAAGGTAACCGGTGAGAAGAAAGGCTCAACTAGCGACAACCTGGGGAAGCGGAAGGCAAAGGGGAAGGGGAAGGGCAGGCAAAAGGATCTTGATCTCGAGGAGTGTGAAAATAGTTTGCAGCTGGACTTAAACTCAGTGAAAGTTTTCGAAAAAGAAGCTGGTCTTGAGACAGAGTCAGAAACAGAAATAGGGTCTGAAGTAGATGCACTACAAATATCAGGCAATAAGACCCTGGGGGCCAAGGGGAGGATTGCATCCAAACGTACTAATAAAACAATAGCAGAGAAGGAGATACCCCAGTCTGAAGACAGCTTTAAAAAACCCAGGGGTACAAGAGTTACACCCTCTTTGAAATCTTATTTTAAGATCCTACCCCAGATTCTAAACCTTAACCAGGAACAACTGCCCCGGCCTGTAGCATCAGAAATGTCTATCATAACAAAAAATTCTGTCTCATCAGTCATATCTAGTACGGGGCTCTTGATAGAGACCAATAAAAAGGCAGAAACTTCAGATCAGGGCAAAGATCAGGGCAATGATGATGACGGAAAGCTGAATGGTATCCAGACGCCAGAGACACTGCCCTTGAACGCAAACTCAGCAGGTGGAGAAAAGACGGACAAACAAAGCAACCCGGCCCAAAATCTAGGCGAGGGGAAGGAGGGTAGTGATGACAGCGATGATTCAATACAGCGCATACTTCTCAATATGAGCAAGGAAATTAAATCTGGCTTTGAAGAGTCAAAAGCTTGCTTTGCGGAATCTAGGCAAAACCAATCGGAAATCCGGGTCATGTGTGAAAATTTGGAATCCAAAGTAGATGGACTTTCTGAAAGGACAGGATGCCTAGAGACAACGGTAGAGGGCCTCAAAGCAAGATTAGATCATGCTGAAAAGAAAATGGTGACCATGAGAAGGGAGGGAGAAGCAGTAAAGGATAGAGTAGAGTCCTTAGAGAATTATTCAAGAAGGAACAACCTCAGGATTTTAAAAGTCCCGGAAGGAAAAGAGGGGAGTGATCTTAAAAAATACGTGGTGACCTTGCTTAAGAACTCGCTGAAATTAGAGATGTCAGAAGCAGACTTGGAGACTGACATACAAAGAGTTCATCGAGATCCGTTCCGCTTAAATCCAAGTAGACCTAAACCTAGGAAGATTCTAGTAAACTTCTTGACATACAGAAACAAGGAAACGATTCTAACCTTAGCACTCAAGGCTAAAACCCTGCAGGCCTCAGATTTTTCCTTTGAAGTAAGATCTGATCTATCTAAAACTACTTTGGATAGACAGTGGGAGTTAGGCCAACGTATAGAAAAATTTAGAGCCTTGGGAGCTACTGCGCAGATGCGATTCCCTGCCTTCTTAAAAATCATGTTTAACAACAAAATGTATAATATCAAGACACCTCTTGAGGCAGACGAATTGTTAGTCTCCATCAGCGAATTTTCCCACACACCTAGATAAATAAGATACTCACATAAATAAATAAATAAATAGCATTGGGGTCCCCCGCACCAAAAAAAAAAAAAAAAAAAAATCCAGATATAAAAAAAAACATATATACATAAATACATAAATAAAATAAATATGTGTATATATATATATATATATATGTGTATAGGTGTGTGGGTATATGGAAATGTGTGTGTGTGTATCTATCAATATACATACATAGAAAGAGTACGCATATCAGCCAAATGAAAATAAAAAGGGGAGGCACTCAGATTAGTACACAACTTTATAAAATAAAAAAATAATAAAAAAAAAAATAATAATAATAATAATAATAAAGGGGAAGTGTCTTCCTCCTCTCGCTTTTGTATATCTTCCAATATGATCAAAGGATCGATTGACTGATACCCGTGACAATTGGGGCTCCAGGCAGGAGTATGTCGGGGGCGAAAAGCTGGCCAGCCATCAGGCCAGAGTAAGTAGGGAGGGGTTTTCCAGGGGAGGGATGGGGGAGGTAGTGGGGAAAAAAGCACAAAAAAGTCCTCAAGACCAAAACTTCAAAAAAAAAAGATAGACATGTTCATACGGTCCAGTGAATCTTGCCCACAAGGTATATGTGGATACCCCCAACTTATATTCACACACTGGAAAGGGTTGGATTTAGCATAGGAGATTCTAAAGGTGCATGAACGATTTATCTTCATGAGCCATGGGTGGCTGCCATGGGGATGCATTAGAAAAGGTTTATTCGGCACACACACGCTATTAGTTAGACCATTGAGTGAGACAGTAAAAGCTTAGTCTAGGTATCTTTTCATTGGATGTTGCAAAGCTTGTCCAGGCACTTACCTACACTGTGTCTTGTGGTATGGGTGGAGATGTTTGCTGGTGGTAGTATGCAAGATGTCTGATGACTCGGGGTAGTGACAGTGTGATTAGTGTTTTAGTCCTCTGGTTTATGAATGTTATAGGCCCTCGAAGAAAGCGAACACAAGGAGATGATAGGCAGAGTGCCAAAACTTTTCAGACACTCACCCCCAGTCACAGATCTGGGTTGAATCCATCATCGTTCTTTAGCTCACTTCACCACCTCAGTTCAGACATAGCCATACGCAAATCAGTCTTGACCCTGTGCCTCATGGGAACAGTCCGGACCGAACTGCCAAGCTAGGTCTTCCCCGAACTGGAAGCAAACACCCGGGGACCGGTTTTGGGGTAACACTTCTCATCAGCCAGGCTAGCTTGAATCCGGTGGCTTCAATGGCAGCAGAAAGTTAATGTGAGTCTGGTGGTGTATGGGTTTGTGGCTGGTGGTATGAATGGCATGGTGAGTGGCGTGTGAAATTCATGTAAACTATCTGTAAAGTGGTTGGTCCCTTGTAAGGATTTATGGCGTACCTCTAGTAGTCATTGGTATTGTTTCAATAACATGTTTAGTAGTTGCTTTTTAATCATAGCAATACTCAAGGTGCTAAAACCAGCTGGTATGAGTCTGTATTTAGGGAGTGGATTACTGCTGAGGATATCTGGCAAACCCAGACGTTTCTGAAAGCTTAGTACCCAGGGGAGTCCAGGATGGTGTGGCATCAGTGAATTCCAAGACATTTTCTTATCCAAAATGCCCTTTAAAACCTGATACTCTCATACTCTCGTTTCTGTGAGAGAAAGATCTAGAGTCTGTGAATGGAGAGTTGTTCATAAGAACACTGTGGAAATTTGAAGTAAAGAAGCAAAACACCAGGGAGTTAACTAACAGACTGCTGATGGCATTAAAAGTATATTTGTCAGTCAGCTTATCAGAATGTTTCAACATGGATTAGAAAGATACTTGTGAACTCATAGAAAATGTATCCACATTTTAAATTTCAGGGACAGTAACCATAATTTGTATAGCAATAAAAACAACTATCATTTTTTAAATTTCTAAAGGACATGCTTACGTTTTACGGCTTTGATTACCATCAAGATGGCTTCAGGTGTGCCAGACTTACAGAATACAGAATTTTAGCGCTCTGGTTGCTCATTAGAGCTGTAGGAAGCTGCAGTACAACACTGGACAATCACGTGGCAGGCTGCCACTGTTAGATGTGTAGTGTCTTGTGAGTTAGAGATGATGGGTCCCTTTTGGTTCCTGACAGACTCCATAGAATAGTGACGTAAGTGCGTGTGTGTGGGTAATAGAATGCCTGATGTGGAATGTTAAGTTCACAGTTACACACTGATGAATAAAGATGTATAATGCCAAGCTCCAGGTGTGGGATTGTCATTTACATGTACCCAGGCTGGGGTAGAATGCTACAACTGGTGACGAGATAGCTGATTAAGTAAATCCCACAACCCGAAGAACCGAGAGTGCTCACCTAGAGAGTTTGCTGTGGCCCAGCGAACTGCTCATGCTTATCACGTATGCCTCAGTCAAAGTGAAAATTGACAGTTGCCATTTGTGGAGCCAAAGCACCACTCCAATCAACATAAGGAGAATAGATTCACGTTAACCAGAACTTGAGTAAAGAGAGTTATCATACAACGGCTTTTGGCCAGGGGTTGTGAATACGGAGCTGGTAATCCCTGAAGCAGACACCACAGGCGATGTTTGGTGTATTCCGTACAACTCGAACTTCCTTCAAAAATTGAGTGACTCAATTGGATGTGAAAAGAGACCACACCAGTTACGGCCATAATGATCTTGAAGCCAGCACATCACAGGGACTCATAGATGATATGCATGGTGCAGGTACAGGTAAGCAGCACATACTCTCATTAGTAAGGTCCATTACTGGTTATAATGCCACTGCTTTCTAAAAATAAAATTCTACCTCCCTTCGATGCCGCCAAAAAGAAAAATATTGGGGACAGATGGACTGCCTGGTTTGAAACCTTCGATGATTTCATTGATCCTCTGGAAAAAGCAAATGACTAAAAGATCATTAAATACCTAAAGAATTTAGCAAATGATGAAGCAAAAGAAGTTATAAGGAAAATACCTCAAGGTGATAAAGCAACTTAATGCCAGAGCTAAGAAGCATTAAACATCAAGTTCAATCCAATGCTGAATATCAACTATTAAAGGTACACTTTCAGTCAGGAAATGCAAATAGCTTGGATGAGTTTGTAGAAAGACTTGGTTTGCTCATAAACATTGCAAGTTCAATGAGTCTAGTGAACAAGCTATGTGTCTCGAAATATTAGATGGTTGCCTCTCCAATTCCTTTAGACGACGAATAGTGAAGGAGATACTCAGCTTGGAGTGAGTACTCATGGCTGCCACAGAGGAGGAGGGAGCTGATAGACAGGCAGCTAACATGGAGCCCGGCATTGCCCAAAATGACCGTGAAAAGCTTATTAAAAAAATGAGCTCTCATTTTAGTTTTTGGAACACCTTCCATAACCTCTGTGAGTGAAAACCGTTTTCTCCAAACATGTTTAATCGAATTACAGCAGGGGGCAGCATTTTTCATATGGAAAAGTCCCCTGAGAACTCAACTGAATTCACAAAATTATTAGAAAGCCACCATCAAATGATATATAGTGTCACTAAACTCATTTTTTACCCTCGATATGCGCTCTTTTTTGTTACCCTGAAAACTGGACTTTCAATAAAATGCACTTCAATGAGAACTCTGATGGCCTTAGTCCTGTATTAGCTCCCTCAACATGTTTTCTAAATTGTAAACAGCTAATCAAGGGGGTGGTCCCTTTGGGACACCATTAGAGTTCAGGGTGTGCTCACCCTGCTCATTTATATGCTTTTTCATTCATTTTCAGAACGCAGGGACATTGGCCCTGAGTCTTGTTATGGCTATTACAATATATTGCTGTGGCCAGATAATCAGGATTGATAGTCCTTTTTAAGGTGGCCAATCATCAATGCCAATCGTTATTATGAAACATTCATATGTCAGAATGAAATAGCATCTCAATTATCGAACTCAAGAAATGCGTGTTCAGGCAGGAGCTGAGATATAGGCATGAGGTTACTGATTAACAGGTCACAGAAGGGGTGGCATGAAGCCAGCAGACATATGCTTGTACAGAAAACTTAGGTAAATCCCCCAGATAAGCGCAGTAGCACCATAATCGTCTAGGGAGATTGGTCTCAGTAAAGCACAAACGGACGGAGGGGTGTGCGCATTCCCAAAAATCCCATAAAGTCAGATGCCACATGAATTAGGAACACACAGCCAATCAGGACACAGCACATACAATGATCATGTGCCCCTCATGCTGGACATCTGGATACGTTACCCACTGGCCCCCACTGTGCCCAGGCAAGGTTGAGGCCCACCTGCATTTGTTATCAGGGTCCTTATTTATGACTCCAAAGACAATGCCTGCATTCTTTTACCAGAAAAAGATCGGTGGAAGCACCTTATGATATCGAAAATAAATATATAAAACCTTGTTTGGATTGATTGTACTTTGAGACAGTTCTCAGACCATCTTCTGTAACTATGCTCCTAGCCTAAGTTTTGATTAAACCAACTGTTCCTGTTTTACCAAACGCCTATTGTCTTTACTTTTTTTAAGGTAAATTCACATTGGAGCAACATTTTGGTGAGTCATATGGGAGAGATTGGTACTTTGAATCCAACTACAGCCGAAAGAAGAGGACACCATCTGGATGGATTCACATTTGTACGTCAAGGAAGGTGAGCAGACACCGCAATTGATTGGAAGTTTTGCTGAATCCATAAGGCAAAGGTCCAGTCTGAAGCCCCTGTCAGTGGGTAAGAGACAACATCTGCTCCTTAGTCCCCTCATTTGGCATATCGCAAACTAGGAGCAAGTGCACTGACAGAAATCTGTCATGTTACCTATTCTATATGTCAGAACTGAGTAGTGGCAAGGTGGCCTCAGAAGCATTCTTGTGGAGGTCACCTTCTTTCGATAATCAGCAAGCAGGAAAGGTGAAGGTTGTCGTTTGGACCACTGGGCATGACAAAGATGGTACGCTTGTCCCCTGGGTATGATGCAGGGTTGAGGTCTCACTGCTTGAACCGCTGGGTGTGACACAAATAGTTCGCATGGTACCTGGGATTAATGAGGCCATCACCTCAATTTTATTTTTAATGTGTTTTTTTTAGTGCTACCTGTTTTCTTACACTGTTGGTATCTAAAAGAAGTGGGAGGTGTTGTTCTCTTGGACCACTGGGCATGACACAGATGCCACGCTCAGACCCTAAGTGTGATACAGGGTACGATTTGGACATTAGGGAAAAAGAGTTGGATCTGGGAAGGGCCAAGAAAGGCCTGTGGTTCTTCGAGTTCTTCCATTTCTCTGTGAAAAAGAATTTTCATTGCCCCAGAGCTGATATTGACAGAACATCAGGTTTCCTTAGTCCTGTGTACGACAAAGGGATTCCCCTGGTCACAGTATAGCATACACTAGGAGTTGGCTAAGGTATTTTTGACAAAGTTATCATGTTTTTCAATCAGATTTTTCTTTATTATTACTAATGAAGTTATGCAAGATATATTTGAAGTTGTGGTGCTGTTAATTATTGCAGCTGTGTTTTGTCCTAAGTGTTGTATATTATCGATGATTCAATGTGGTAAATAAAGGTATTGCTATTTCTCACATAGTTATTTGATGCCAAAGCAAAGATTTGTTATTTTATGCCAAATTTAATGTCACTTTTCTTAACAAATACACGTTCTTCTAGGTTGTGACCCTTCATAAGCATTGTTATTTGTGTTTGTGACATATTCATGTTGATGCTCTGTAGATAGCACTGAGTTCATAGTAAGTAGTCAGAACCAGTAAACCCCGTGTAAATATTTTCCCCACAATTAGAGCAAAACTGAAGGATTCCCTAAATAAGAGAAACAAGGGAGCATCTGTCCTGTGAAAAAGGAAAGGATGACTCCTGGGCTCATATTAAGGGTATTGAAGTGAGCAACAGGTTTCATGGACCGCTCACTACCAAATCTATAGACTTCAAACCACATTGCTAGGAATGCTTTCTAGATTTTATACCACTTCATCCTGCTAGACATTTGTACATTATTTTTCGCTATGACACTCTACCACTCCAGACTTTTTCCAAGTACTGTAAGCACTGCTTGTCCAGTGTGCTGCTGTACAGAGGAGATTCTAACTTACTTCTTTTTTTTCTGCCCTGGCTAGACCAAGAAAGAGCTGGTTCCTTACGATCTGAAGATTGCTGGGGTTAGGCAGTGCTCAACTGCACTTATAGTGTTACGTGTTGACACTAAAGAATCTATGGTTTGCATTGTAGCCAAAAACCTGCACTGGAGTTGGAATATTAGAGATAAAGCACTGGGGTAGTAGTACCTTTATGATTAGCTGTGGATTAGAAACTCAATTTTATAAGGTCTTTGTGAACTCTGGAATAATTATGATTCTTGCCCAATGGTATTTTGATCCTCCTTTTTATCTATGAAATGTTTTTAAAGTTTTTAACTACTGAAATAATGTATTACAGATGCTGCGCATTATTGTCCTATTAATTTGACTGGACTGGTCTTTTAGATTAATTTTAACCCTGTACAGTGTGTTTGTTTTGCACTTTTAGGGTTTACATAACCGAATAAAGTACTTTACTTGATTGATTGGTTGATTGACAAACAACAAGCAAGGCATCAGCAAAATTTCCTCCATATGCAAGTATGGAGATGCTCTCCCTTATGCTACACCTCCCTCATTAGGTACACCAACTGGCCAGTTCAAGGAACCTACTGATCAACAAACTGTTAGTTCCTGGCCTAACGGGCTCCCAGGCAATCCCAGTGTTGCCCCAGTTCTGTGCACTGGCTCCCTGAAGTTCAACCCTCACTCCATTGCATTCAGCCCATTGAACCACAGCTACACTGAGAGCACATACTCCCATTGGTTCAGGTGAGCACACTCAAGTGAAAGGGAGGTTCATAGCAGTTCTGGACAGTGATACAACCAGCGAGGGTCAGGAAAGTGGTCCCAGTCCTCTCATAAGGAGGGCGGGGCAACACGGTTTGAGCAGATAGCCGAAGAAACGACAGAAAGCAAATTTGAGGGCAAATGCTAACCAAGAAGAAATAGCACATAGCTCAGATCAGAGGAGCAATCTAGATGGGATTTGGAGGAAAGGTGCAAACTGAGGAAGAAAGAAAGCTTGCACCATGGAAGGACAGTGAGAGATCAGAGCAGCGTACCCTCCAACTAAGGAGGGTGGGGATAAGTACAGGGCACCGATCAGAGAGGAAGCAGAGCTACAACTGGATGGAAGGCTTTTAGCTGGGATCTGTGCATTACCAGAATATCAACGCAGATGAGGAGCTGACCAAGAAAGTAAAGACCAAGGTAGCCTGGTACATACATAACCAAGGAAATGGACAAACAGGACAGCCTTGGACTGATACGGTCCCACAAAATCTCCATCCACTAAATCAGACCCAGGGAGACATGAATGCACCATACACTCTGTTGCAGGGAGGTCAATCATCAACTGGACCACCACAACAGGAATCGGGTAATTGGACAATCCTGTGGCTACAGCAAAACCATACAGGGAACCCAGGCCAACAGGAACTAGGGCCACAACCGCAGCAGGGAGGGGTAATGATCTGGGGAGGTAAAGCCTTCACACAAATGCAAAACCCAAACGTGCAGTGACTTAAATACCCAAAGCATACCACACATTTCACCCACATCTCAAAGTCCCCTGTACCAAACATCAAAAAGAAATACCAATGAGACAATATCAAAAATGTAAGCCTTTACTTGCTTTCGGGAAGTCAGGGATGCTGTATGCACTTTATTGATCAGGTATCAGCATTAGAATTCACCATTCAGAACACATGTGGGAGCCTGGACCCCACTCTGCTGATGATCACCCAGGGTTTGGCTGCCTGGCCATACTTCAGGGGAGGACAATCTGATGAAGGGGGCAGGTCAGCTACCTGACAAGTCCTTAAATGCAGGCACCTAAGTCCAATTACCAAATCAAAAGGTCCCCTTTCTCAGGCATCCAGCCCGGGAACAAAATTCCTTCATGGCTTGTAGCAGCAACAGTGCTCCTAAACACTAGAAGCCTTCAGCCACATGAAGGCTTCCTTTTAGTGCCAAAAAGAAGCTGTCCTCCTGTGTCAGAAGCAAGGGTTTCTATATGCTTTGGACAGTGAAGATCCCATAACCTCCACCACACAAGACCCAACAGGGTACAAAGCGCTGCATGGCATCGAGTCAGTTGAGAAGGGGAGACCGCCTGAATATCCAACTGTCCCAGTCCATCACCTCCATTAGGTGAATTTCAATGAGTTCCTGATCATAAAAGCCTGGTATTCTCTATACCGCAATGCCTTTCTTTCCTTTTCCTCTTTTTCCTCCAAATTGTCTAACCCTCCAAAATAACAACAGAAGTGTGACACCGATTAGAAGCCCTAGCCACAGCTAGGAGGCGCAGATGTGGTCTGAGGGAGACAGGGGTGCCTGAAAGATGGGGTCCATAGAATCCATCAGAATGTGCTCACCTGCTTATCAGGTTTAGCAATCCACCAGGACATCAGGCTTAACATACGTCATCCGGAGAAAGCAGTAATCTATCTTTTCATGATAAATCAGATAGCAGATCCCATGAGAACTAGGGAGGCACCCAACATCCCAACAAAGTAACCCAAAAAAGTCTCTGGAAAAAGGGTGCAGTCAAGACACCTGGCATAATGAGTGCCGCATTATCCTCCCGCGCAGCCTATCTTAACGCTGCTGCGGGGCCGCTACTTACACCGACGCCATTCCGGGGAAGCCCCCCAGCCAGGCCACGCCCACTCTGCGCCAGGTCATGCCCCTTCCATTTCCTACTTAAGGCATGTGCCTTTTCCGTCCGCACAGCGGACGGGCGCAGCGGGCGCACCAGCGGCACGCCGAAGGCGCGCCAAAGGCAAGCCCGTCTGCGCCCGTCCGCCATCGGGCGCAGTCCAGGGCTAGACCTTGTGTCCATCAGGCAGAATGCATACGGTGGAGCAGACAGGAGCTGTTGGACTTCCGCAATACCACTGTCAACACATGCCTACATACGATGCGAGTGGAGGACAACATAGCCTGTAAATACTGCTACTTCTCCTATGATTAAGGTAGAAAGCTGGCATCGGGAGACCTTGTCCTGACTTGTGGTCTGCTCAACGTACGCTCCCTGCGGAAGCATAGACTAGACCTTCACGACCTACTCGTTGAGAAACAGTGGAATCTTTTGTTTCTCACTGAGACATGGCTGGATGAAGGTTCCACTCCTGATGCTCTAGAAGCACTACCGAAGGGCTACACCATGCATAGGCAGGACAGACCCACTGATAGAGAATGGGGTACCGCCATTATAGCTAAGCGTAGCTTACGATGCCAACTGGATACTTCCCCCATTTTAGATAGTGAGACGGGGAGCTTCACCGTTAAAGTAAAAGAAGGCTGTACGTTGAAGGGCTTCCTTATCTATAGACCTCCAGGCCCGATGGCTCGGTTTGGGGAGAGTCTAGTAGAAGGCATTATGGAGGCTGCGCTGCGCAGAGACAAAATCTTGGGACTAGGGGATCTTAATCTTCATTTGATTAACCCCACTGACAACGCCACCAAGGACCTCTGCCAGGCGCTAGTAAACCTCCAATTGAATCAGATAGTAGGTGGTCCCACTCACCAGCTAGGACATCTGTTAGACCCTATATTTGTCCACTGGGGGGATGTAGAAGCAATGACTCCCATCCCTATCCCATGGTCGGACCACTATCTGGTACCATTCTCCGTACGCATTCCCGGGGCAAGATCATTGGTGCCAGCACCACTTTACCACTTTAGGAGAAGATGGGCATACTTCTCCCAGGCAAGGTTCTGTGCGGCACTCATCAAGGGAGGGAGTCCAGGGGGGGATGATGCGGGCTCCGCTAACTCCAACCTTTGCAAGCGTATCACCGAGGCACTTGATAGCACGGCGCCACTCTCACGTGCGAAAGTAGGTGGTCGCACTCAGAAAACCGCCCCGTGGTACAGTGATGAGCTGCGGGCTGCAAAGGCAGCACTGAAGCGAGTGGAAAGGCAATGGCGAGTGGCCTTTTCAACAGAAACCAGGGAGATTTATCTAACTGAGAGGCGACTCTATCATGGATTAATTAGGAAGTCCAAAGTTGTACACTATGCCACCAGAATCAATCAGTGAGGCTGGCAACTCCACGAGGGAGCTTTTTTTGCTTTATAAATCTCTCTCGTGTGGGACACCAGCCACTGCCCCAGATGAGTGGAATCCTGTGATAAGATCGCAAATTTTTTCTCCGAGTAGGTAACTAAAATCTACTCGTCATTTTCCAGTCACCTCTTGGCAGGGACTGAGTTCATGGAAATCCCGAGGGATTGGGGGAGTAGACAAAGATTGACTAACTTCTCCACCCCTCCTAAAGATATGTAAATCTATCAAGTCTGGAGGACCTCCTAAAGATATGTAAATCTATCAAGTCTGGATTGGATCCCCCGGGACCCCACCACACCCAAACGGCTAGCCGATAGCTTACCAGTGTTGGAACCTTACATCAGGCACCTGTTAGACCTGTCATTTGAGACTGGGATAGTGCCTAGAGACTAGAAGCAGGCGGTGGTTCTACCCCTGAGGAAGAAATCCAACATCAGTTTCAAAAAATAAGAGAACCTCCGACCTATCTCCCTTCTACCTTACCTGGCCAAAATTGTGGAGAAAGTGATTAATGTACAACTGATGGATTTCGGGGAGGAGGCGGTCCTCCTGCATGATACCCAGTTTGGCTTCCGTCCCCGCCACTCTACTGAATCAGCGCTCCTGATGGCAGTGGAGACCCTATGCAAGGGGGTGGATGAAGGGCAGACCATGGCCCTCATCCTCACGCATCTAAGTGCGGCATTCGACACTGTAGCACATACCACCCTGCTACAGTGTCTGAATAATGGAGGAATATCGGGTATTGCACTTAGATAGTTCCAGTCCTTCCCAACAGGGAGAGGCTTCCCGGTCCGCCAGGGTGAATGCTATTCCGGGGAGATATGTTTGGGACAGGGCGTGCCCCAGGGCTCATCCCTGAGTCCCACCCTGTTTAATTTATATTTCTCCCCGGTGGCTTCTATTGTGGAGGGTCAGGGCCTGTACATAGTATCCTACGCCGACAATACGCAGCTGGCTATCTCCCTTGCAGCGGACCAATTCAGAACCTGTATACAGGAGTTGGGAACCTGGATGTCCGCCAACTGCCTTAAATTGAATGGCAACAAGACCGAGGTGCTCGTGGTGGGGGGTGGCCCGTCTGTGTGGTCGTTGGCGTGGTGGCCCACTTGCCTAGGCGAGGTTCCTACTCCCTGTCGGGAAGCCAAGAATCTTGGAGTTTGACTTGATGCTGTCCTTTGTACCTTAGATAGGCCGTGTGGTGGGTGTCTGTTTCAGGGTCCTAAAAGATTGCGGAAGGTATTAGATCTACTTCCCATGTCTGCCCGCAGGACGCTGGTGCATGCCCTCGTCACATCGCACCTGGATTACGGCAACCTACTGTACCTAGGAGCAACCAATAAGGTATTAAATCATCTCCAAGTACTGCAGAATGCAGCAGCTCGCCTCATTCTGAAGCTTCCTAAAAGATCGGCCTCCAAAGCAGCCCTCCAGACACTTCACTGGCTTCCAGTGAAGAGCAGGGTGGAGTTTAAGGCCCTCTGTACCTGTCACTGTATCCTTAATGGGAGGGCACCAGCACTACTCCAGAGTCTAGTCTCCAGATACGAACCTACGCGGGCGTTGCGTTGCGCTCCTCCCATGGTGGCCTATTAAAGGTACCTAGGACGAGAAAGGCAGGTCCTTTCGCTACTTGGTGGCTAAGGGCTGGAATGCTTTACCCACGGACCTTCGCTTAGAAGTGTCTGAAGCCGATTTCAGGAAGAAGTTAAAAACACATCTCTACACACGATTACTCTAGCTGACTCCTCGGCCTGCTTGTATGAGATTTTGTCTGTCTTAGCGCAGGGACACGCTAGCTAGCGTAACTGCGCGCTCTATAAAACTCCCTTATCATTATTATTATTATTATTATTATTATAGGTTCTCGGTGCATGCCACATGCCAGGAACTGGGGGAAATACATGTGACCTCAATGCATGTTGCAACCACCAACAGTGCTCAAACAAGCAATACGCCCCCTCCTACACATCGTCCTACGCACATGTAGTTTAAAAAATACCTGCACCAATAGCAGTGTCGTTTATACACAATAGTCCATTTATACATATTGTTTCAACCCCTTGATGCCCAACCCAAGTATCTCTTTAAATGCAAATTTCCCCAAAACGGCTGAACGGGGTTACACCAAATCAGTAAATTGTAAATTTCTAATGTTTTGCCAAAGCTGCCTTTTCTGTATCTGTGACAGATAGGATAGATTCGATTTTTATTGTTTCAAGTTATTAAAAATAAACACAATATAAAAAGCAGAAAAAACTATAAAATAATATATAGCTTAATCATTCATAAATATAGCAGCTTGTAACTCTGTTAGGAACCCGTTTCACTAAAGTGCAAAGTGCAATGTTTATCACACATATAAAAAAGATTTGTCAGGAATAGAAAACCAGCTCTAAAGTTCATGAAAGATATAAACTGCCCCTAGAAAGTAAATTTTAGTATCTACTGAACCAACTAATATTACAAGGTGCGACAAACAAGCCACTCTCGCAACTCCTATGACATTTTATCGAATCACCAGGGCATATCTCCTACAATTATTCGAATAAAAAGGTCAATTCCCTACTAAAACATACTACAATAAACTAATACCTACTAAACAATTTCAATACCTAAAATAACATATACTCCATGGCCCATTTGACTATATGAAAAAAAGATAGCGTGCTCTCAGCAATAATACAACATTCATTATCACAGTTTCATGTGCACCTAAAATATATAAATGCTGCCTGCAGTGTAATTCCTAATCACAGAAGGGCTAGTATTAAAAACCCATCCGAATCTGCGACAGAAGTTTCTTGTGGGCATGAACATGGGAAATCAATATTTTGGGAACACCCTTTTTCTTGGCCCTTTCTTGACAGATCACCCTCAAACTTTTCATGGACCTGAGATTTGTTAACTTTTTAGGGAATGTTTTTTTTTATGCTGATTAGTCAAACTACTTCATAGCTATTAGCTAAAAAAACACAGACAAAAGCAAAACAGTGGAATGGAAACTCTGACGTGACTCTAGCTACGTACTGGTGACAGCCATTGTGTGATATAAGTATGTATGGTATATATATATATATATATATATATATATATATATATATATATATATATATATATATATATATATATATATATATATATATATATATATATATATATATATATATATATATATAACATACTGGCAGTAGGTATAGTTGGGATGCAAATTCCATAGGAAGGGCGTTTTTTCATTTGCCAATAACTTTGACGAATCCTTTCAAACTTTACAAAACTAATACGCCAGTCACTTCAGCTGCTCTTTTGAAAGTTTCGGGGTGATTCGTCAAGCTGGGGTTGAGGAAAAAGGGTGGTCCCAAAATGCTTTTCCCCATGTTAATATCCATAGGTATCTTTAGACACAGCTACAGCCCAAACTGCTGAACCGAATTACTCCAAATTTGGCAGAAAGATAGCATTTGGTCCAGAAAGCAATCTTTTTATTAAATGGTGTAAATCCATTCAGTAGTTGCTGAGTAATGTAAAGATTTCTCAGATATTAAGCTGTGGCTGCTGTGAATCAGCGACCACTCCCGATCTTGTACCTCAAATCTCATTGGCTCCCAACACTTAAAACTAGGTGTTGGCAGCCAACTTCTGACTTGGTTGAACCAGGTCACAAGAAAAAATATTAAAAAATGAAAAAGAAGGCAGGGTAGAAACACCCTGATCCACTAGGCTTCTTGGAGGGGTCCCATAGGTCTAAAAAAAAGCATTTTTGAAAACAAATGTGGGCAGAAATTGCCGTGAATCCGCAAATTCCGCTAAAATCTTTAATAAAACATAGCACAGGGGCAATTAAAAAAAATTATGGGGGACACACGGGTCCCTTGCAACCCCAGGGACAGCCACCCCCCAGGGCTATATTAAAAAACATTGCATGGGGGGCTCAAGCCCTCCATGCAGTCCCGGAGGACCGCCACCTCCCTGGGGCTTACTCTTACAAATGCGGGGGCCAGACAGCCCCGGCAGCCCAGGGGACCACCACTTTACTGGGGCTAGATTAAATAATAATATATATATTTATGTCATGTGTCAAGGGCTGTTAGGCTTGAAACACGTTATGGCGAAGGTGAATGGAAAAGCACAATAAAGATTTAGCACTTCCAAAACTTCTGGGTCCGCTGTCGTCCTTTGGATTTTGTGGTTGGAGATTGTTGCTGCATATATATAAATGTTTTGGAGGGTGGATGCTATTTGTTGCTTTAGCCAAATATATATAAATGAATACATTGTAAATAACCATGTTTTGTATTGTTGGTACATCTCTAGTGCATTTATGCAGCTAATTGAGTGATTGCAAAAGACTAAAACATAGATGATATTTTTGTATGGTCATATGCCCAGCATCAGGTTCGATGAATTGAGAAGCCTTGATGTATTTTAATATAAATTATTTATAAATATTTATTTTTATTTATATGCTATGCTTGCACAGAATATATTGCATTATTTGCAAAATTGCATTTGCACTTTATTTACGCGCATTGCACTTTCTTAAGGCATATGGGTATTAGTTATGCTGTATCTCTTTTCATCAATCCATTGTACAAGCGCATTCATGCGGGTATTGTGTGTCATTTTAAATGCACACCGACAATAGTTGTCTGATAATTAAATCTAAACAATATATAACAAGACAACTTATAAAAGCAAATGTATGCATGAATTTGGGCAACAAAATGTAAATAGCACAACAATACCTCCTTTTACTCGATTTGTATATATATCAAATTGTGGTTTGGAAAACAGACTATCTATGTCATTCATATGTAGTGTGTCCTCAGTTTTTATTTTCTAATCACATGGTGTTGCAAATGAAAAAAATGACTAGTGCAATGTACCCTTTAAAAGGGATGTTCCTTCATTTACCTGATGATCTGTGACCAAGGGCGGACGCCCGAAACGCGTCAGATTTGGTGAACTTGCCTTTTCAATAAAACTTGCCAAAAGAAGACTGGGACTCGCGTGGTTTTTCCTCATTGCTACCTTGCTGGTGGTTCTGGAGTGAGAGACTGCTGTTGGTATCTATATATATGTATATATATATATATATACATATATATATATATATGTATATATATATATATATATTCACTGAAAAAACCATAGGTTATAGACCATATATAGTTAGGAATTCGCATTTACAAAACCTTATTTTACTCACACAAAACCATTGAAATTCCATATATAGTTAGTTGCACTAACTATATATCGCGCACCCGCAATCCACTGCTGATGATGTCACATATTACATCATTCATGACATGGTCAGTGACATCACTGATGACATCACTGATGACATCTCAAATGACATCACTGATGACATCTCAAATGACATCACTGATGACATCACTGATGACATCTCATTTGACATTACTGATCACATCACTGATGATATCATTCATGTGATAATACGATGAACCTCTTCAGACTCTAATATAACCTTAGATACAATCAGTGTAAACAGACACTCACAGACTGTCACTCATCCATGGAGTTACTCACACACCTAGTCAGTCATGCAAAGAATCAATCACACCTCCATTTCCTCAACTATACAGTTATACAAACTTTACTTATTCAAACATATACTAACACATATTTACTCTCTTATACAATCCCTGATACAAGTTCACAAAGATCCATACAGCCACTCACACATTCACTGGCTCTTATGCACAGTTATTTATATATGTCAACTCTCACATGTACTGTGTTTTACATATGTACTTACTTTGACATGTAGCACTGAGATATCCATTCACTCACCAATACACTCATGCACACAGTCAACCGCCCATACAGCTGTTTCCACATGCACTTTTGAAACCATACATCTAGTGAATCAACTGCTCACACAACTATGCACAGAGTCATACACCTCCCAGCCACCCACACACACACTCAGTCTCCCATACAAATACTTCCGCAACCAATCAATAACCCATATAGTTACTCATATAGCTACTTATCAACACATGCAACAGTTTACAGAACAACAGACATAATGATGCACACATTAAGACAGTTTAGTCACTAACCCATGCACTCAGTGAGACACATTTAATCACTCACTCATACAGTCAGTCATGCACCTACTAAATCCTTCATCCAGACACTTATACATCCACTCATTCTTCAATATGTAAGACATATTTTAACTTTACAGAAACATACAGTCACTGGATGTTGTCATCAGTGATGTCATCAGTGATGTCATTTGAGATGTCATCAGTGATGTCATCAGTGATGTCAGTGACCATGTCATGAATGATGTAATATGTGACATCATCAGCAGTGGATTGCGGGTGCGCGATATATAGTTAGTGCAACTAACTATATATGGAATTTCAATGGTTTTGTGTGAGTAAAATAAGGTTTTGTAAATGCGAATTCCTAACTATATATGGTCTATAACCTATGGTTTTTTCAGTGAATTTTCAAGGTTTTGTAAATGCTAATTCCTAACTATATATGGTCTATAACCTATGGTTTTTTCAGTGAATATATATATATACATACATATATAAACATATATCATCTGTATATCTATATAAATACAAACATAAATGCATGCATACATATACTTATATGCATACAGATGCATGTTATTTACATGAAAGTTGAAAAAACACTAATAAAAGCAAAGCTAAAAAGCCACCTCATTACAAACAGAATGGCTTTAACTTAAACGAGGGCGAGATCTATTGCATTTTCAATGCTTGTTTACTTTGGTTCCATCAAGAAGGCATTCAGATGTGTCACACATTTGCCATAAATTCTGAATGTTAGCACTCTAGTTGCACATTAGATCACTGTAGTAAAGCTACTGCTCACCAGGGACGTCTGCTGCTGGTATTCAAAGTGCATGTTTCAGTCTGCATGTCAGAATTTTTTTAATGAAATAGAAGAGGATTTGAGAAGTCACTCAAAATGATCCCTAATTTTTCTTTCTGAAGCACTAATCATACTTTCTTTGGCAAAATTAACCCCCTCATGTTGTTCCTTTTTAAATTGAGTGTTTTCAGACTTACCACTTCATTCCAATCAAGATGGCTTCTGGTGTGCCATACTTTTGTCATAAGTAAGACTGTTAGCGCTTTAGTTGTTCTTTAGAACACTCTGGGACATTCTGTCATTGGGCTATACTTGGGGTACATCTGGGTGATATTTGGGCTACATTTAGGCTCTTTTGTCTCTGGTGGCCATCTTGGGAGACTGTATGTCAGAATTTTTTAATGAAATTGAAGAGGGTTTGAGAAGTCACTCAAAATGTGCCCTAATTTTTCTTTCTGCAGCACTAATCATAATTCATATGGCAAAATATACCCCCTCATTTTGTTCCTTTTTAAATTAAATGTTTTAAGAGTTACCACTTTATTCCAATCAAGATGGCTTCAGGTGTGCCATACCTTTGTAATAAGTAGGACTGTTAGCGCTCTAGTTGTTCTTTAGAACACTCTGGGACATTCTGTCATTGGGCTATACTTGGGCTACATCTGGGTGATATTTGGGCTACATTTGGGCTCTTTTGTCTCTGGTGGCCATTTTGGGAGACTGCATGTCAGAATTTTTTAATGAAATAGAAGAGGATTTGAAAAGTCACTCAAAATGTGCCCTCATTTTTCTTTCTGCAGCACTAATAATACCTTCTATTGCATAATATACCCCCTCATTTTGTTCCTTTTTAAATTAAATGTTTTAAGAGTTACCACTTTATTCCCATCACGATGGCTCCAGGTGTGCTATACCTTTGTAATAAGTAGGACTGTTAGCGCTCTAGTTGTTCTTTAGAACACTCTGGGACATTCTGGCATTGGGCTATACTTGGGCTACATCTGGGTGATATTTGGGCTACATTTGGGCTCTTTTGTCTCTGGTGGCCATTTTGGGAGACTGCATGTCAGAATGTTTTAATGAAATAGAAAAGGATTTGAGAAGTCACTCAAAATGTGCCCTAATTTTTCATTCTGCAGCACTAATCATACTTTCTGTGGCAAAATATACCCCCTCATGTTGTTTCTTTTTAAATTAAATGTTTTAAGAGTTACCACTTTATTCCAATCAAGATGGCTTCAGGTGTGCCATACCTTTGTAATAAGTAGGACTGTTAGCGCTCTAGTTGTTCTTTAGAACACTCTGGGACATTCTGTCATTGGGCTATACTTGGGCTACATCTGGGTGATATTTGGGCTACATTTGGGCTCTTTTGTCGCTGGTGGCCATTTTGGGAGACTGCATGTCAGAATGTTTTAATGAAATAGAAAAGGATTTGAAAAGTCACTCAAAATGTGCCCTAATTTTTCATTCTGCAGCACTAATCATACTTTCTGTGGCAAAATATACCCCCTCATGTTGTTTCTTTTTAAATTAAATGTTTTAAGAGTTACCACTTTATTCCAATCAAGATGGCTTCAGGTGTGCCATACCTTTGTAATAAGTAGGACTGTTAGCGCTCTAGTTGTTCTTTAGAACACTCTGGGACATTCTGTCATTGGGCTATACTTGGGCTACATCTGGGTGATATTTGGGCTACATTTGGGCTCTTTTGTCGCTGGTGGCCATTTTGGGAGACTGCATGTCAGAATGTTTTAATGAAATAGAAAAGGATTTGAAAAGTCACTCAAAATGTGCCCTAATTTTTCATTCTGCAGCACTAATCATACTTTCTATGGCAAAATATACCCCCTCATGTTGTTTCTTTTTAAATTAAATGTTTTAAGAGTTACCACTTTATTCCAATCAAGATGGCTTCAGGTGTGCCATACCTTTGTAATAAGTAGGACTGTTAGCGCTCTAGTTGTTCTTTAGAACACTCTAGGAGGCTGCAGTAGAACACAAAGGAATCCACTGACAGTCTCTGTCCTTGTTGGATGTACATGTTTTACTGAGAATGTCAGACTTCATTTTCACATGACTGAGAAAGATAATGTGAATTTACAGAAAATATGCTTTCAGTTTAGCTTATAGATCCCCTTCCAAACCACTGTGGGAAAATCATGAGATATTAGTTTTCTTTCAAACAATATTCATGATATCACAGCAGAAGGTTTTTTCACATGGTAAAATCACCTTAGAACCCACCACAATTCCTAAAACGACTATGGTACCATCAACAAATGATTTATAATGTAACTAAAGTCCTAAAACCCTCTATTAACTACAATGCTTTTTAATGAGGTGCTATCATGTATATTGGTCCCAAGATGGCTGCCAACACTTCTTGGATGAAGTGCTGACAGCCAATCAGATCAGATGTGTGGTTAGGCTCCGCCCAGATATATATCTTTTTTTGAACCTAAATTACTCAAAATCCACTGGAGCACATATATTGAGACCTAGCAAAGGCACATCGGGCTAACAGTCCCTACAATTTTGCCAAGTTTCGTGCAAATCCATTCAGCCGTTCGAGCTAAAAGTGAGGCCAACCGCCCTATGGAAATTAACATGGGAAAAATGCGTTTTGGGACCCCCCTTTTTTCTCGGCCCCCCCTTGATGAAACCCCCCCAAATTGTCAGGGGCTGCTCAGAAACAAAATGTTCCATTTTCCTGAAAATTTCAGCCAATTCCGTCCACAAACACCAAAGTTATTAGACATAGAATTTTCAAAAATCCCATAGAAAAAAAATCCTAACTATATATACCTACTGGCGACCGCCAGTAGGTAATATATATATGTATATATATATATATATATATATGCTTCGAAACGCGTCGGGGACTCAATTACCGAACTTTGAAATGCAGATGCAATAAATAAACGGTTGGAAACCTGTTCTGTGTGGAGTGGCGTTCCTGAGATCAGAGGCACCTTGAATGGATTTGTGACGCGGCGGCCTCAGCCGCGGGGAATGCACCGCCCAGCCACCATGAAATGGGTCTGCTTGGCTGTGAACTCTCAGTCAAGATACAGCGCATTTGAACTTCGAAATTGTGGCATCTGCATTTGAAGGTCTGGGGCCCACCGGAGGGCCATGAAAAACACTTAAAAAAGGCAAGAACTAAATTAAGGCTTTTTGACGAACTCTACTGAAAGGGGAAAATTGTTGCAACTACAGCGCCCAGTATGCATCACTGGAGAAAGCATACATTAAAAGGGGAAATGACGCTGTGGTTTGAATTCGTCAGTGGCTGCCCACCCCATGAGGAAGAAGCATGTTGCTTCGAAACGCGTCGGGGACTCAATTACTGAACTTTGAAATGCAGATGCAATAAATAAATGGTTGGAAACCTGTTCTGTGTGGAGTGGCGTTCCTGAGATCAGAGGCACCTTGAATGGATTTGTGACGCGGCAGCCTCAGCCGCGGGGAATGCACCGCCCAGCCACCATGAAATGGGTCTGCTTGGCTGTGAACTCTCAGTCAAGATACAGCGCATTTGAACTTCGAAATTGTGGCATCTGCATTTGAAGGTCTGGGGCCCACCGGAGGGCCATGAAAAACACTTAAAGAAGGCAAGAACAAAATTAAGGCCTTTTGACGAACTCTACTGAAAGGGGAAAATTGTTGCAACTACAGCGCCCAGTATGCATCACTGGAGAAAGCATACATTAAAAGGGGAAATGACGCTGTGGTTTGAATTCGTCAGTGGCTGCCCACCCCATGAGGAAGAAGCATGTTGCTTCGAAACGCGTCGGGGACTCAATTACCGAACTTTGAAATGCAGATGCAATAAATAAATGGTTGGAAACCTGTTCTGTGTGGAGTGGCGTTCCTGAGATCAGAGGCACCTTGAATGGATTTGTGACGTGGCGGCCTCAGCCGCGGGGAATGCACCGCCCAGCCACCATGAAATGGGTCTGCTTGGCTGTGAACTCTCAGTCAAGATACAGCGCATTTGAACTTCGAAATTGTGGCATCTGCATTTGAAGGTCTGGGGCCCACCGGAGGGCCATGAAAAACACTTAAAAAAAGCAAGAACTAAATTAAGGCCTTTTGACGAACTCTACTGAAAGGGGAAAATTGTTGCAACTACAGCGCCCAGTATGCATCACTGGAGAAAGCATACATTAAAAGGGGAAATGACGCTGTGGTTTGAATTCGTCAGTGGCTGCCCACCCCATGAGGAAGAAGCATGTTGCTTCGAAACGCGTCGGGGACTCAATTACCGAACTTTGAAATGCAGATGCAATAAATAAACGGTTGGAAACCTGTTCTGTGTGGAGTGGCGTTCCTGAGATCAGAGGCACCTTGAATGGATTTGTGACGCGGCGGCCTCAGCCGCGGGGAATGCACCGCCCAGCCACCATGAAATGGGTCTGCTTGGCTGTGAACTCTCAGTCAAGATACAGCGCATTTGAACTTTGAAATTGTGGCATCTGCATTTGAAGGTCTGGGGCCCACCGGAGGGCCATGAAAAACACTTAAAAAAGGCAAGAACTAAATTAAGGCTTTTTGACGAACTCTACTGAAAGGGGAAAATTGTTGCAACTACAGCGCCCAGTATGCATCACTGGAGAAAGCATACATTAAAAGGGGAAATGACGCTGTGGTTTGAATTCGTCAGTGGCTGCCCACCCCATGAGGAAGAAGCATGTTGCTTCGAAACGCGTCGGGGACTCAATTACCGAACTTTGAAATGCAGATGCAATAAATAAACAGTTGGAAACCTGTTCTGTGTGGAGTGGCGTTCCTGAGATCGGTTGACGAATCTGGCTGAACATTTCCTCAAAATGGCCTCGCAGCGCTCCGGTCCTTCCCTGAAAGTTTGGGGGGGATTCGTCAAGCGGGGGCCGAGATAAAAGGGGGGTCCCAAAACACGTTTTCCCCATGTTAATTTCCATAGGGCGGTCGATTTCACTTTTAGCCCGAACGGCTGAATGGATTTCCACCAAATTTGGCAAAATTGTAGGGACTGGTAGCCCGATGTGCCTTTGCTATGTGTCAAGATATGTGCTCCAGTGGATTTTGAGTAATTTAGGTTCAAAAAAATATATATATCTATGGCAGCGCCCCGGTACGCGCCCCGGGGAGCGCTCCGGGCTCGCCACGCGAGGTGCGCACGGAAAGCTGATTGGCTCTCGGGTGTCTGTAAACATTCAAAACAGTCCGGAGCGGCCGCCATCTTGTGTCTTGGTAAAATCTAGACACAAGAGGTGGCTAAACCAAAGGGGGAAATGACCATAAGGCGTCAGGGATAGACCCCCTCTGACCCCCTAGGTTTGATGTAGGGGCTATAAAAGGGCCCGCGGGGCATTTACATTTTTTTTTTATCGTTTTGCGCGGGGGGAGCGCCCGGTATGCGCACCGGGGAGAGGACTGGGGAGCGTACTATGAGGAAAAAAGAATGACAGAGTTTTTAAAAAATGAAGCCTTTTTTTAGAAATTGGAGGTAGTTCTGAAAATAACTTTTTTTTGTTCTTCTTTTTGTTGTTTTATATTTTTTCTTTTTGAACATTTTGTACTTTTTTTGGCTTTTCAAAACAGTTTTATATTTTTTTTGTATTTTTTTAGGGGGTGAAACAAAAAAAAGTGAATTGAAACTGGCTCAACTGGAGCAAAAAAACAAAAAAAAAAAATTACTTCTTTTTGGGGCACTTGTGATTGTCACCTGCAAGGACGATGAGCTTTACGCTCTTTTCACCATAGGCGATAAGCTTGCCACATGCAGTACAAGTGATTTTAAAATCAGCAAATCGTGGCTGAATACAAGGGATCATCTCTGATGTTTCTGGTCCCGATGAAGTGGGTTCGTTTCTTTGGGAGGTGGTCCTTGAAGACTGGGGGAGGTTACTGGCCAGTTCCCTGAGCTCTGCACGAGAATAGTTGTTAGGGTGCTTACGGGTCATAAGTCGAATCATGGTATAGTTACCAAAGGAATATTTTTTGTTTGGGTTGCCCCTTGAGAGTTCTCCCTTACAGATTAGTGAGGAAATATAAATTTTTGGTCATGTTATGTTCCCTAGCGCGTACCCCACCGACTCCATGTACCAGCTTAAAGTGCATGTAACTTCCCTCCTGTACCAGCTATGAAGACGCAAATACATTTGCGTCCAACGTTAACTTGTCCTCTTTCAGATCCACCCTGAATGGATTATATAGTCCGTTCCTAAGTATGCCATGCCACCGTCTTTTTGTAGTACACTTTACGTGTTTTCCTGCTCTGACAGAGTAGGCCCTGATTTCTGCCATCGAGCCTCTTTTGGCTTCCTGACTCTGACAGCCTCTGCCCAGGCTACCTCTGTACCCGTGAACTCTGACTTACTTTCAGCGCGGCCCCTCGCGCTCAGCTCAGCCTGCTTTCTGCCAAGATTGACTATAACCTTCGAGTTATCTGTTCCGCTCCTCGAGAAATACATTCCTGCCTACTAGTTTCTGTAAACATCCTCTCCAGCTGCAGAGCCAAAGGGCCGACCTGTCTCAATGCAAGTAATTCATAGCCTCTGTTACCATGCTTCCATGGAAGGCCCCGTGCCCCCACGCTTCTCATGTAGACACTTAGGCGCTTATACACGCATCCACAGTTAGCATAGAATAGCTTCTGCCCTAGAGACCTTTCCGCCCAGATAGTATGGTTCCTAAACATCAGATATCAGATACGATAAAAGTACAAGTTGATCTGACATGCCAGACTTCTGTCTCTTCCCGTCAGTGTAAATGTCAAGTCCCCTGCACCCCGTCAATCACACGTCATGCAGCTGCGCGCGCATCCAAGCTTCCGATTTCTGCTGACACTGCAACAATTCTGTTAGCACCACCCCTTGGTGCCACCCACTTGCGTCACCTATCAGTGACGTTTCTAGCACACACCTCTGATTCACGCCTAGTTTATGCCTCTTGATTACGTACTAGTAACACGTGTATACTGTTATCTTGTCTTCTCTCAGCTGTTACGCCTCTTACATTACTTCTTATGGTATAAATCAAGTATATAAGCTATGTATTGTTAATAAACGGTAGCGCTCTATCCCTTCTGACACCCCTGTGGTGGTCAGAACATGATATCCTGGTCTAGACCATTCCTTTATGAGGAATAAAACCCTTAGAAACTCTAACACCACGGACTCTGTCTTTTTTCATCCGATCTGAGTTATTATTGATTAAGTACTTACCTGCATAGAAATTAAGAGAGTAAATTAATTATTTACGTCATTTTGGCGCCCGAATAGGGACCCCTCCCCCACCTCACGCGCCGGTTGGCGCATTGCAAGCTCTGTCCCCTGCCATCAGTTAGAAGGAACCTACGCGTACTGGCAGGATTTCCTGCATCTCCCTCTGACTCAAGGAGGTGACGAAGACTGCGATCAGTGCCCAGACGAGGCGGTGAGGAGTGCGGAGGATCCCGACCAGAGCCTAGCCGAAAGAAGCAAGGTCCGAGGTGTCAAGAGGCCCACCAGGTTTCCGAAGTTTTCCGAAGTTTTCCGAAGTTCTCCGAGGTTTTCCGAAGTTTTCCGAAGTACCGAGTCGAGTCCAGTCGAGTTTTCCGAGGCCTTCTGTTTCCGTGCTTCCCGGTGAGTACCATTGCTGGGTCGTATCTAGACGGGTTTGGGTACGCAAGTCCGGTCTGCACTGTTTTTAGGCAGTGTATCTGTACTGTTTAGCAGTATATCTAGTATTCCGAATTTCTGCACTGTTACACCAGTGTATCTGTACTGTTGAGCAGTACATCCAGTATAGGGGGGTAGTCATCTATGTCTCAAATATTTTCATGTGATTAATGTCGTGGTATGAATGTGACCGTTTAATGTGCATTATTGTGTTTCTCGAAATCAAAATTAAGTGGTAAACAGTATTAAGTAGCAAGGATTGAGCATTCAGTAATAAGTAAGCAAAATGCCGTTTTTCAACAAGTTAAAACAGATAGGAACTAGGAAAGGGATACTGGAGGAAGAAATTCCCATTCCCCTTAGGGACACTCCAGGTAATTTTATGTACAACAAACATGGCATAGACGCCATACTATATCTAGATTTATGGGCCGATTACACCAAGCACCTAGACGAAAGACACAGATGGCCTGTTACCGGAACATGGGATGCCGAGTGCATCATGAAGGTAGAAGAAGCATTATGGAAAAAGAAAGCTAGACAATCCCAGAAAGACGCCATAGAATTCTGGCGTAAGGAATCACGTAAGCGTGCTGAGAAAGCACTCCGTAGAGAAGACAGACTTAAAGAATCAGAAAAAGCCCAAGAGAATGAATTAGTTACTGAAGGGATCCGAGTAAAAACAGAACAAATAGACCGTGCCCGAAACAATCTTGTAAACGGTATGTATCTCGCGGCCGAGGGCACATCTGAAGGCCTATCAGAAATACCGAAAAACTTACCGCCACCATTAGTTCCAACTAAAGTAATGCATAAGACTACTAAAGACATATTCTTAAATGCTTATCTAGAGGATGTAGCACCAGCTTACACCAATCTGCCTGTTCGTGCCCTGCCTACTGACAGGGATGGGGGTGGCACTACGCCCCCAGATCATGTTCCGCCAGTACCGCGACAGACTTCCCCTGTTCCGCCAGCTCCACCACTTCCTGCACTCAAGATTGACCTACCGAAACAGGTCCTACCCGATCCTACTAAACGACAGATTCAAGTTCAGATACAGACTCCGCGGAGAGATAATGCCCAAGCGTCCGCCTCAGGAGGTGCGACTGCGGGTCCTCAGACCCCGCCATTAACACACAGATTCAATTTAAGGGACACGCAGAATCCTTTCCAGTCTCCCCACTTGACCCGTCTTGACGCATTAAAGGAAAACATGTCAGTTTGCAGATATGATCCAGTACCCGGAAAAAACGATCTAATGATATTGGCATCACTACGATTAAGATCTGCCACTGATATCTTGCTATGCTATGTAGGAATGAAGGAGCGCCTCGATAGAATATATGAGTTTATACAGACAGGGAAAGACCCTGACAGTATCAAGGATGCCATGGATAAACAGAAAGTTGACATTCAAGCACAGATATTACGATTTTTCATAAATTGTCTAATAAGAGAACGAGACAGGCCCGAGACAGATCAAAGTGAATTAGATGGACTAACAAAGTGGGGTCAAAATATAGCCGAAGGAAAACATGACAGGGGGGCTTGCATAGCCAGTATGTACCAGAAAATTAGAAGGGCAGTGATAACGGCACATCAGAAAGGGAATGATAAAGCTTCCTCCGAGGAGGAAGAAGAACTTACAGAACAAGGAAGGACTACAGATACTATAGCATATGTAGGTAAGGGAAACTACCTTAGGAAAGGCATCCGTCCGGAAAGCAAGAGAGTTTTTCTCTCTGCTTTAACAAACCCGAATTCTTCTGAACATCAGTTCCAGGAAACTGATAAAAGGCTTCGAGACCGAATGGGGTACCATGTACTCAATTCTATGGATGAACAGGAACTAGCCCGGTCAGCCGTGTTATGGGCCGAAAACCCAGACATATATAATGACGATACGTTAGCACAGACATTCTTGAACCTCTCCTCAGACGAGCAGAAATTAACAGGTGTATACATGATTCAGCACCTCCTCATCAAGTTCAGAAACAACCATTCTGATCCAGGTCCCTTACACGAAACATTAGAAGCACTACTCATGGATAGATGAAGAGGTTTCAGTACCAAGTTAATACAAATAATTCTAGAACAACGACGTAAATATAACACCTTTATAAGTTCTGAATATGTTCCCGCCCCGCCTCCAGAAAGAAAAACGTACCACATGCAATGCCTGAGTGGCATTGAAAGTCAGAACCCCTTACGAGAAGTACACCCAGTTATGGGTACGGATCAAGTCTTGAGGCGTGTGTATGTTCACACACCACTAACTAAGTTAGAACTGTTAGAAATGAAGAAATTAGTCCCGTGCCATGATAAAGACCCTGCAGGTTTTCACAGAGAGCTTAAAGACATGTTACTGATGGGGGATTATACGTATGATGATATTATGAAAATGTTAAAAGTACTGTTGCCCACGGGCATTTACGAGAAATTAAAGGAAAAGGATTGGGAGGTGGGAGAGTCTAAGATAGCATGGGCAGAAATAGAAGACGAAGAAAGCAAACGAATCCCAGGAGTAGGCCTTGGGGACAAGACTAAAGCATTGCCCGGATTAATAGTACAGGTTTTGCCAAGATTATTGACAACTAGAAAGGAAGATTGGGACGCAATCTCGTCCTGTAAACAGAAACAAGATGAAGATACTAGTGACTTCTATTCAAGATTCGAGAAATGTTTTATTATAAATAGTGGCCTACAACCAAGTAGCGAGTCATATCCACATCTTTTCGTATCAAAATTAGTCGAGAATTCCCTACCATTAGTTAAAAATAGAGTGTACAAGGTTGAAAGTACTTGGCAGGCAAATACGCCATCCCAGATGTTACAAATGTTACAATATCACCAGAACAGAATTAGGGAAGAACAAGATCAGGAACAGAAGCGTATGAAGGACACAAAGATGAAAATGTTAGTAGCTCAGACGGTCCCAGCCGACGGTCAGAGAAAAGGTGGGGCCCAGACAAGTCACAATACAGCTCCCGTTAAAGGGACATGTAATTACTGCAAACAGCCAGGCCACTATGTACATGAATGCCCAGTTCTGAAACACAACATCTCAACAGGTAAAACTAAAGAAAGACCGCATCCGCCTAGACAAGATCAGGTCCAGCAACAGACTTCGCAAAATGTACAGCCGATGCAGAATACACAGCCTATGCATGCTCCATCACACACAGCACAGACAGTAGCAGTACCACAGCCACAGCCCATTGCCGCGACTCAGCAAGTCTCACAACAGATGTACCAGTATGCCCAATCTGCATATCCAGATTACCCCCGATACACATGAAACAGCCTAGAGAGGGAAGGTGGTTTGCCTCTTATTGAAATTCCTGTAGATCAAGAAGGTCCTTATGTACACAGTCACGTATTGGGAAAAGACAGAAAGTTTTTAATTGACACAGGGGCAAGTCGCACTACCATCAGTCACAATGAAGTCCCAGGGGCACCCCTCTCAGGCTCACAGAATGTTTCCCTTGGTTTTTCAGGACAGCCTATTGTAAATGAAGTATCGGAACCAGTACCACTGGCTGTGGGTCCGTTATCCCGAGTTACAGACTTGTTACCTACGAAATCATGCCCAGAAAATCTGTTAGGAATTAAAACACTGAAGGCTCTAGGAGCTATAATATGCTGTTCCCCGGAGGGAGTTAGACTCTTTCTACGGGATTTCAAGGGTCATTATGTTTTGCGCGATTTTGATGTCAGATTGAAAAATGTACCAGATCACTTATGGGCAAAAGGCCCAGCTGATGTAGGTTGTATGCATATCACTCCATATCGTGTTACACTCAAGACAGGAGTTGTTCTACCCAGAATCAGACAATACAAGTTACCACCCGATGCTGTAGTGGCTTTACTGAAAATCATTGAAGAGCTTATTGCCCAGGGAGTGGTCGTAGAGACCGACTCCAATATCTGTAATTCACCCATCATTCCAATTCTTAAACGTACAGACCCCAATGCACCGCCAGTATATCGGCTGGTGATTGATCTTCGAGAGCTGAACAAATGCATTGTACCACAGTACCCTGTGGTCCCCGATATCTCTTCCCTATTGACTGCCATCGATTCAGAAGCAACGTTCTTTACCGTAATTGACCTCAAGAACGCTTTCTTCAGTGTACCTATTGATCCGGAGAGCCAATATCTCTTCGGATTCAGTTTAAATGGACGAAGCTTCAAATTTTCCCGCGCACCTCAAGGATTCACAGAAAGCCCCAGCATCTATAGTCAAGCACTGAAAAGACAATTAGATTGTATTCAAATGCCAGTTAACACCGCTTTATTGCAATACGTCGATGATCTACTGATCACCGCACGAAGTGAGCCCGAATGTGAACAAGCATCATTGACAGTTTTACATTTCCTGGCCGACAAGGGACACAAGGTGTCTCCTTCGAAGCTACAATTCTGTGTTCAGCAAGTTGTGTACTTGGGTCACTTGCTGTCCAAAGTGGGGAGACAGCTCACTCCCGATCGCATTCAGTTAATTGTAAATATGCCAAGACCCCAGACACAAAAGGAAGTGCGGGCCTTTATAGGCCTCACCTCGTACTGCAGACAATGGATTCCTCAATATGCATTTCTAGCTAAACCACTCATCCAGTTAACGACACAGGAGGCAGCGACTTCGACTGTCCTCCCTTGGACTCAGGAACACACACAAGCCTTTGAGGAATTAAAGAAAGCATTATGCCAAGCACCAGTTTTAGCGACACCATGTTACAGCAAACCGTTTACACTTTTTGTTACAGAACGTGATGGTACAGCGTTGTCTGTCCTCACTCAAGATCAAGCAGGTTCACATAAGCCTTGCGCTTATTTTTCAAGTACATTGGACTCAGTAGCCCAAGCACTCCCTGCGTGCTTAAAGTCAGTAGCAGCAACAGCGCTAGCAATCAGACAAAGCGACTCAATTGTTTTAGGTCATCAGTTAACAGTACAAGTTCCACACTCTGTAGAGGTTCTGTTAAACAGAACCCAAACTCAACACTTGACTATAGCACGACTGACAGGTTACGAATTGACACTATTCCAGCCACACATAGAAATCAGACGCTGCAGTATCCTGAACCCAGCAACACTGTTACCTACAGTTATGACAGATCCAGCTCCGCATGATTGCATAGAAATCATTAATGCAGTAACAAAGCCTCGACGAGACTTAACAGATGTTCCATTGACAAATCCAGACCTGACACTTTATGTGGATGGTTCATGCATGAGAACAAGTACAGGAGAGTTAGTGGCCGCGTATGCCGTGACCACTGAAACTGAAGTTAAAGTAAAATTCTAGCCAAGAACAGAAATGTCAACATATACACTGATTCCCGTTATGCGTTCGGAGTCGTACACGACTTCGGCATGCTGTGGCAAGAACGAGGTTTTCTGACCTCTCATGGTGCCAAAATCCAACACGGTCCTCTCATTCAAGCACTGTTAGAAGCAATACATCTGCCTTCAGCCATATCCGTCATGAAGTGTAAAGCACATACTAAAGTCACAGATTCTGTTTCCCAGGGTAACGACCTGGCAGACCAGACAGCAAAACATACAGCACTGACTCACACTCAGATAACTGATACGACAATGACAACAGATCCGACAAACTGTATGACAGTCAGGGATCCTGCACTAGATGTTATCGATATTCAGACACATGCTACTCCAGAAGAAATAAAGAAATGGATTGAACTAGGAGGGATCCAAACAGATCAAGGTTGGATGACGAAGGGAAAATCTACATGGTTTCTCCCTGACTCTATGGTTCAAGTTATGATAAATACAGCACATAGTCCTGCACATCTAGGAGAGAAAGCGATGTTAGACAGTTTACAAAATCTCTGGAACAATAAACACTTACGAGCAGCAGCAAAACAGAAAATGCGTACTTGCATGATCTGTTGTCAGTTCAATCCAGGTAAAAGCGTCCCTGTAGAGCAAGGTGGATTTCATCCTCCCGATCACCCTTTTGAAGTCCTCCAGATGGATTATATCCAGATGGACCGTTGTCGAGGATTTAAATATGTTCTCGTAGTTGTCTGTGCTCTGTCCCGCTGGACCGAAGCATACCCAGTCCCAGATTACACTGCTCCGACCACTGCCAAGCAGCTGGTTCGTGAATTTTTCCCACGATACGGCTTGCCTCGTGTCGTGTACTCAGATAACGGTCAGCCATTCTCATCTGCATTAATGAAAGAAGTTTCCTTATTACTGGGATACCAGTGGAAGTTCCATTGTGTCCGACATCCCGAAGCAGCAGGCCTTGTAGAAAGGCATAACCAGACACTAAAGATCCGCCTTGCCAAAATATGTCAGGAGAAAGGGGTCGACTGGATAGTCGCCCTGCCAGTGGCACTATTCTACATGAGAATGGTCGCCCATTCGAGATCAGGGCTATCCCCGTACGAGGTGGTCTTTGGCAGACCACCGAATATGTGGGGGACGCCCATTCCGAAAAAGATTACTGATGTTGATTGTAACATGTTGACAGATTACCTTGCCTCCTTGATGTCTGCACTCCAATCATGTCGTTCACAGGTTGCCGCAGCCTTCCCTGACAACACTGATGTAAAGCCACACGACGTCCGTCCTGGCGACCTTGTGTTCGTCCGCAACTTCGACAGAAAAAGTCCGCTGGAGCCCCGCTGGAAGTCCCCGAAGACCGTTCTTCTAACAACCAGGACGGCCGTGAAAATAGAAGGAAGAAAGGGGTGGGTACACACGAGTCATATAAAAAAATTCTCTGGACTGAAACCTGATCGAGACTCGTCCACCCCCACCAAAGACTGTGCCGAACAAAAAGACTTTACAGAATCTGAACGAGAAAAGACTCCTCAAGAACAATATCGCATGAAATTACGATCTAGCAAGTCAGACAGTTTAATTGTTTAAGTCCTCCCCTAGGTGAATCGGTTAAATAGTCTCTGACATGTATCCCCTAGATCGAGATAGAGAGAGAGAGAGAGAGGCCAAGAAACGTACATATTGTAAATCACTTCGTAGTCACTGTATAGTGACACTATTAATCATGTTTATTCTCAGTATTCTAATTATTGTTGTCAGCATCGTATTACCCATCTATTATCCTATTTTCAAGCGTGAACATTCTGCCTATAATGTATCTGCTGAACACACTTTTAGTGAGTTACCTCCACACGAGCTTTCCTACAGACTTGCGCTGCGCAACAATACATTCATTAGTATGCTACATCATTCTCATCAAACTAACAATGCTACAAATTGCTGGATATGTGGCCGACTTCCTCCCTACCAGAATTACAAGGGAGCCCTGCCCCTCTTTCCGTATCCGTTCACTCACAATGGCTCCTGCGGAGCATGGTTTAAAATAATTAATTCCTTAGACCCTGATATTGCTGTTTTCGATGGGGGTTGGGTTTGGGGAAATCTGAACTTAGTCCTGCTAGACGTCTGTTACCCAGATAAGGAGGGACTCCCCACTAGAATAGGAACTGATCTAGAAAATGAAGTATATGGATTAGGTAATTATACAATTAGCCTTATGATTCTTACTGTCGAGTCCGAAACTACGCCAGTTCTACCAAATATGTCAGTATTGCCAGTCACTGGTGAATTATGCATCAAGAAGAAAGGTTCAGTACACTTAGGTCATAGTAAATGCACTACTGTGGTCGAATTCAGTGATCATGGAAAATCGTCTTTTAAAGCTATTAGTCACTCTTACTTTGTTTGTGGTCATACCGCATACATACGTCTACCTCCAGATTGGGATGGTACCTGTTACATCGCATTCCTTCTGCCACCTGTTTTTCTAGCTCCTCCTGATTACCACAGAAATACTAATCTAGTAAAGAATAGACACAGAAGAGATATCCCACTTGTCGACTACACAGAAACGGCATGGGAACAGTACACCGACTTTAATAAAGGATTCTTTTTCTTTTTAGGACCTGTTCAGAATAGTAAATTAATACGCAGATTAACTAGAACACTTGAAGCAGTAGTAAATGAAACTGCCTCCGCCTTAGGTAACTTAACGGAAGAGCAGTCCGCTATGCGGGTTGTTGTCCTTCAGAATCGTCTTGTTATTGACGTCATCTTGGCAGATAGAGGTGGAGCCTGTAAGGTCATCGGGTCAAGTTGCTGTGTTTTCATACCACAAAACGCACCATCTGTATATCAAGCTATCACCCGTCTCCATAAAATTGCAAATCAGATACATCAGAATCCAGGCACCTGGACTTGGTCCGGTTGGTTCTGGACAACGTTAACAGCTTGGGGATGGAAGATCCTATCCTTCCTAGGCATTGGCCTAGTCCTAGTATTCAGTTGCTGCCTGTGCCTGCAGTGTGGGCCAGCGATTTGTGGACTGTGTGCCACGTCATGTATTGAACATTCCAGTTTTCTCTCAAAACGTAAACGAAAGAAAGAAGAACAAATGATGTTACAAGAACAATCTGAGCGATTTATGAGGATCGATATATCATGAAGGGTCCGTAGGGAACGAGGAGGGAATGAGGAAATATAAATTTTTGGTCATGTTATGTTCCCTAGCGCGTACCCCACCGACTCCATGTACCAGCTTAAAGTGCATGTAACTTCCCTCCTGTACCAGCTATGAAGACGCAAATACATTTGCGTCCAACGTTAACTTGTCCTCTTTCAGATCCACCCTGAATGGATTATATAGTCCGTTCCTAAGTATGCCATGCCACCGTCTTTTTGTAGTACACTTTACGTGTTTTCCTGCTCTGACAGAGTAGGCCCTGATTTCTGCCATCGAGCCTCTTTTGGCTTCCTGACTCTGACAGCCTCTGCCCAGGCTACCTCTGTACCCGTGAACTCTGACTTACTTTCAGCGCGGCCCCTCGCGCTCAGCTCAGCCTGCTTTCTGCCAAGATTGACTATAACCTTCGAGTTATCTGTTCCGCTCCTCGAGAAATACATTCCTGCCTACTAGTTTCTGTAAACATCCTCTCCAGCTGCAGAGCCAAAGGGCCGACCTGTCTCAATGCAAGTAATTCATAGCCTCTGTTACCATGCTTCCATGGAAGGCCCCGTGCCCCCACGCTTCTCATGTAGACACTTAGGCGCTTATACACGCATCCACAGTTAGCATAGAATAGCTTCTGCCCTAGAGACCTTTCCGCCCAGATAGTATGGTTCCTAAACATCAGATATCAGATACGATAAAAGTACAAGTTGATCTGACATGCCAGACTTCTGTCTCTTCCCGTCAGTGTAAATGTCAAGTCCCCTGCACCCCGTCAATCACACGTCATGCAGCTGCGCGCGCATCCAAGCTTCCGATTTCTGCTGACACTGCAACAATTCTGTTAGCACCACCCCTTGGTGCCACCCACTTGCGTCACCTATCAGTGACGTTTCTAGCACACACCTCTGATTCACGCCTAGTTTATGCCTCTTGATTACGTACTAGTAACACGTGTATACTGTTATCTTGTCTTCTCTCACCTGTTACGCCTCTTACATTACTTCTTATGGTATAAATCAAGTATATAAGCTATGTATTGTTAATAAACGGTAGCGCTCTATCCCTTCTGACACCCCTGTGGTGGTCAGAACATGATATCCTGGTCTAGACCATTCCTTTATGAGGAATAAAACCCTTAGAAACTCTAACACCACGGACTCTGTCTTTTTTCATCCGATCTGAGTTATTATTGATTAAGTACTTACCTGCATAGAAATTAAGAGAGTAAATTAATTATTTACGTCATTAGGCAAGTTACCTTGGACGCATTCACTTTTTTCTTGCCCTCTGGGAGTGAAAAAAACTCCCATACAATGTGTGACTTGGGCTTGTATGGGGTATTTTGTTCAAGCAGCCATCTTCCACCATCCTCCTCTTCTTATTCCTCCTCCTCCTCTTGTTGACCACCAATGTAATCTTGAGCTGGTCCTCTTGGTTGTTGTGGTGGTGGTGGTGGGGCAGATGCACCAGCTGCTGCTGCTACTGAAGCCATTATAAAGATCAAAAAGGTACAGAGAGGTACAAACAGATCTTCCTCAGTCAAAGGACAAAGTCAGAATAAGGAAAAAAGGTGGGGTCTTTCATCATTTGGAAAACAAAACTGTCCTGAACCAATGAGAAGTGTTATTTTCAGGTCACAAGACCAGGGGCTTCATCATTATGAAACCAAAACTGTTATGAACCAATGAAAAGTGTTATTTTCAGGTCACATGACCCGACACGCTTTCGCTACGCGCCCCCGGGCGCGCCCGGGGGCGCGCCCCGGGTCGCGTCTCGTTAGCGCGTCGCATGTTTACGTTGCGCGATCGTATTCGCTCGAGTACTTTCGGGTGCGCTTACGCCGTGCGTATCACGCGGACGCGGCTACGCGATACGTCACGATCATGTTTTCATTCGCGACGGACGCTCCCCGGAGCGTGCCCCGGGGCGCTTTATAGAAGTACGCTCTTCGGGGCGCTCCCCGGGGCGCTCACCGGGAGCGCTCCAAAAAAAAAAAAATGGGAACAATTGTAGGGACTGGTAGCCCTATTCTTAAGTGGTTTTTACGAAAATTAACTTTGAAAAAATATGTATTGTGCTACATTGGGCTATATATATGTTAGAGCCAAAATGTAGCCCAAATGTAGCTCAATGTAGCCCAATGTAGCCCAAAGATGGCCACCAGAGACAACAACAAAAATATAGCCCAAATATAGCCCAACTGTAGCCCAATGACAGAATGTACCAGAGTGTTCTAAACAACTAGAGCGCTAACAGTCTTACTTATAAAGTGAGACTTATAGTTAGGAATAAGCATTAAAAAAACCTATGAAATTCACTGAAAAAAACATAGGTTTCAGACCAGTTATAGTTAGGAATTAGCATTTAAAAAACCTATGAAATTCACTGAAAAAACCATAGGTTTCACACCAGTTATAGTTAGGAATTAGCATTTAAAAAACCTATTAAATTCATTAAAAAAACATAGGTTTCACATCAGTTATAGTTAGCTGGAAATTTTACTGACATAAAACCATTGATATTCCACGTTATAGTTAGTTGGACTCACTATAACTTGCGCATGTAATGCACTGCTGATGACGTCACATATTACATCACTCATGACATGGTCAGTGACATCACTCATGACATCACTGATGACACCATCCAGTGAATGTGTGCCTTTCTGAAAAATAAATATGTTTTATATATGTATATGTAAAGGTAGATGGAAAAATAAATGTTTAAATAAGTGTGTAAATGGATGTTTTAAAAAAAAAAAATGATTGGTTAACTGGCTTATTAAGTGTATCTTAGTGAACACATATATTAACGAGTAATGTTTAAATATTTAAATATATGTATCAGTGTTTCACTTTGTGTATAAGTTGCTGCATGGGTTGGTGAGTAGCTACATGTGTGTGTTTATATATATATATATATATATATATATATATATATATATATATATATATATATATATATATATGAATATATATATATATATATATATATATATATATATATATATATATATATATATATATATATATATATATATATATATATATATATATATATATATATATATATATATATATATATATCACTGAAAAAAACCATAGGTTTCACACCAGTTATAGTTAGGAATTAGCATTTAAAAAACCTATTAAATTCACTGAAAAAAACATAGGTTTCACACCAGTTATAGTTAGCTGGAAATTTTACTGATATAAAACCATTGAAATTCCCACGTTATAGTTAGTCGGACTCACTATAACTTGCGCGTGCAATGCACTGCTGATGACATCACATATTACATCACTCATGACATGGTCAGTGACATCACTCATGACACCATCCTTGTGACATAGTGACAGACCTCCTTTCACTATAATGTAACCCTTGAGACTCATATTCAAAAATAGAAACTGAAATTTTTTAAAAAATGGAGATACCTATATCAGTTACAACAAGCAATTCAGTAATTCCACTATCTATATACACATCCACTCATTCACCAACAGTTCTATATAGTCACTCATACATATACTCACTCATCATATGAAGTGATACACCTATACATCCTGTTACACACCGACATTCATCCAAAAGTTACTCACACACATATTCACACGTGCAAATAAACTATTGGACATCCATTTATTTGAATATAGAGTTATACACACACTTCCACCTTACTTCTATTTAAAATTACACATATTTATTCTCTTAAACAATCACTTATAGAAACACATACTTATTTAAACAGGAACTCTTACAATCTCTTACTCTCACATATACTCACTTATATACATCAATATTCATATATACTAGATTAAAACATATGTAGTTACTGATAAAGACACTAGTGAGACAGTCATTCACTCACTAACAAACACATATAGACACTCATCCACCCATACAGTCCTGTACATATGTTGTCTTCAAAACACATACAAACAAAGAGTCAGTCACTCATGCATCTATGTGCTAAGTAATACCCCCACCAAACCATATAGACACTCATACTGATACTAATAAAAATATCTAATAACCCATATACATACACATGAGTGGATGTGTATTAGATGGTGGTATTACTGAATTGGTTGTTGTAACTGGTATGGGTATATCCACTTTTTTGAAAATATTAGTTTCTATTTTTGAATATGTGTTTCATGGGTTACATTACACTGAAAGGAGGTCTGTCACTGTGTCACAAGGATGGTGTCATCAGTGATGTCATGAGTGATGTCACTGACCATGTCATGAGTGATGTAATATGTGATGTCATCAGCAGTGCATTGCACGCGCAAGTTATAGTGAGTCCGACTAACTATAACGTGGGAATTTCAATGGTTTTATATCAGTAAAATTTCCAGCTAACTATAACTGGTGTGAAACCTATGTTTTTTTCAGTGAATTTAATAGGTTTTTTAAATGCTAATTCCTAACTATAACTGGTGTGAAACCTATGGTTTTTTTCAGTGAATTTCATAGGTTTTTTAAATGCTAATTCCTTACTATAAGTTTCACTTTATAAATAAGACTGTTAGCACTCTAGTTGTTCTTTTTAACACTCTGGTACATTCTGTCATTGGGCTACAGTTGTGCTACATCTAGTTGAATTTTGGGCTACATTTACAATTTTTGATCTCTGGTGGCCATCTTTGGGCTTCATTGGGCTACTTTGGGCTACATTTGGGCTACATTTTGGCTCTAACATATATTAAGCCCAATGTAGCACAATACATATTTTTATAAAGTTAATTTTTTTACAAACCACTTCAAAATAGGGCTACCTGTCTCTACAATTAACCCATTTTTTTTTTTTAATTTTTGGGGGGAGCGCTCCCAGAGCGCGCCCCGGAGTGCGCCCCGAAAAGCGTATTTCTGAAAAGCGCCCCCGGGCGCGCTCCGGGGAGCGTCTCGTGAGCGCCAATATCGCAAACGAAAACATGATCGTGACGTATCGCGTAGCCGCGACCGCGTGATACGCACGGCGTAAGCGCACCCGGAAGTACTCGAACGAATACGATCGCAAAACGTAAACTTCCGACGCGCTTACGCTGCGCGCCCCCGTGCGCGTAGCGTAAGCGCGTCGGGTCATGTGAGCAGAAAATAACACTTTTCATTGGTTCATAACAGTTTTAGTTTCATAATGATGAAGCCCCTGGTCTTGTGACCTGAAAATAACACTTCTCATTGGTTCAGGACAGTTTTGTTTTCCAAATGATGAAAGCCCCCACCTTTTTTCCTTATTCTGACTTTGTCCTTTGACTGAGGAAGATCTGTTTGGAACTCTCTGTACCTTTTTGTACTTTAAAATGGCTTCAGTAGCAGCAGCAGCAGGTGCATCTCAGCCACCACCACCACCACCACCACCAAGAGGACCAGCTCCAAATTATATTGGTGGTCAAGAACAGGAGGAGGAGGAAGAGGAAGAGGAGGAGGGGAGAAGAAGATGGCTGCCTGAAGAAAACACACCTTATAAACCCAAACCACACTTCATTTGGCAGTTTTTTTCAATCCCAGAGGGGCAAAAAAAGGTGAATGCGCCCAAAGTCACTTGCCTCATCTGCAATGATGAACTTTCACGGGGCAACCCAAATAAGAAATATTCTTTTGGTAACTATACCATGATTCGGCACATGACAAGAAAGCATCCAAACAACTACTCTCGCGCAGAGTTCCGGGAACTGGCCAGTAACCTCCCCCAGTCATCAAGGACCCCCTCCCAAAGAAAACAACCCTCTTCCTCGCAACCAGAAACATCTGAGGTGATGCCTTCCATTCAGCCAAGATTTGCTGATTTTAAAATTACTTGTAAGGCTTGTGGCAAGCTTATCTCCTATGGGGAACAAAGTGTTAAGCTCATCGTCCTTGCAGGTGATAATCACAAGTGCCCCAAAAAGAAATAATTTTTTGGGTTTTTTGTTTTTTTGCTCCAGTTGAGCCAGTTTCAATTCCCTTTTTTTGTTTCTCCCCCTAAAAAATACAAAAAAAATATAAAACTGTTTTGAAAAGCCAAAAAAAGTTTAAAAAGTTCCAAAAACACAAAAAAAATATAAAACAACAAAAAGAAGAAAAAAAAAAGTTCTTTTAAGAACTACCTCCAATTTCTAAATGAAAACTTCATTTTTTTAAAACTCTGTCATCTTTTTCCCTCATTTTACGCTCCCCGGTGCGCTACCTGGTGCGCGCACCGAGCGCTTCCCCCGCGCAAAAAGAAAAAAAAAAAAATATTTTAAATGCCCCGCGGGGCCCTTTTATAGCCCCCACATCAAACCTAGGGGGTCAAAGGGGTCTATCCCTGACGCCTTATGGTCAGTTCCCACTTTGTTTTAGCCACCTCTTATGTCTCGATTTTACCGAGACACAAGATGGCGACCGCTCTGGACTGTTTGGAATGTTTACAGACACCCGAGAGCCAATCAGCTTTCCATGCGCACCTCGCGTGTCGCGCCTGGAGCGCACTCCGGTGCGCGCACCTGTGCGCTGCTATAGATATATATATTTTTTTGGACCTAAATTACTCAAAATCCACTGGAGCACATATCTTGAGACATAGCAAAGGCACATCGGGCTACCAGTCCCTACAATTTTGCCAAGTTTGGTGGAAATCCATTCAGCCGTTCGAGCTAAAAGTGAAATCGACCGCCCTATGGAAATTAACATGGGGAAAACGCGTTTTGGGACCCCCCTTTTATCTCGGCCCCCGCTTGACGAATCCCCCCCAAACTTTCAGGGAAGGACCGGACCGCCATGAGACCATTTTCCTGAAAATTTCAGGCAGATTCGTCAACCGGCGCCAAAGTTATTCAAAATAGAATGTTGAGATTTAACATTGAAAATTATCCTAACTATAACTACCTACTGGCGACCGCCAGTAGGTAATATATATATATATATATATATATATCCAGCCCGTCTACACGAGTGCTTGCTGCACAGAAAGGCACACAGACCAAAAATCAGCACGCCCAGGCGAGGTCAGATATCCAACTGTTCAATTTTATTGTTCATCGTGTGGGTGAAAAGCTGTCATCAGACGCGTTTCGGGCACGTCCGTGCCCTTGCTCACTGACAATCGACAGGATGTAAAAACACACTATTTGAAATCATGTCAATTGCGCATTTTCGCGCCAAGAGAATCGTAGACATAGTGGAAGGACTCATAGTTGGCTTTCAATGTTAGTGGGATACAAGTATGGGCGCCATCTTATAACATGCAAAATGTGGTATGACATGACTTTCATTAAATGTAAACGTCAATGTATATCAATATACACAAACGAGCTACGGAACAAGTGATATTAAACAATATTATTCAGTGACCATACATGAACATAATCATTTCTGACTCAAATGTCCGATCTACGCTTGCCTCCCATGAAAATGTCAACAATGTCAGTCAATACCTCAGTAAATTAATAGCGTAGATGTTTGCCCATTATTACCCAATAGCTAGCATTATCGCATTTAATACCACATTATTAAAATTGTAAATTTTTAAAATCGTAATGATGGCAATGAGGGTGACATGATCTTATATCTCTATGTTGTCCATAAACATCCATTTCAATAATTTGGTATTTTTTATATGTTGATATTTTAAAAACAGCTAATGCCATAGTTATCATCTGTGCAAATACTCTAATGTATAACATCACCATAAAGAAAGTGAACGTTTATCATAGATTGTAACAAACAGGTTGGTTTCCAGTTGTAATTTTATGAATGAACATATGGCTGAGATAACCGCCACCCACTCTCAACACAATCCCCAAGGATGGGAAACCGGAAACAGTTCTGAACTTTTGGAAGACGGGAGGGAGTGACCCTCCCGGCCGTATTTATTAAAATATGAAACAAAATTAAAACATTAAAATAACAGTTTCATATTATGTACAATTTCATTACCACATTGCGATGTTTGGCTAACCTTAACATATTCTCTAATACAAAGGTTCTCCTAGCCGAACTAACATCCTACAAAACATTTAACTTGAAATTTTGAAATTGTACATCCTAACGTTTAAGGGCCAACGGCAAGGTCGTAACCGGTGTCAAGATCCCTAACCAGAAATATCCCCCTCACTTGTGAGGGGCGACCGCACAGAGGTGTACCTCGAGTGCAACTACCAATTTCCCTTGACTTGACGGGGGCCCCAATAAACTCGACGCCACTTAAAGGTCGTCCGAGGACTCGTGTGAGGAATCTAGAAGGTAGCGTAGACCCCCCCCAAACCCCACACAACTTACCACATCTGCCGTCGCAGATGTCCTGGCCCCGGGAAATTCTCCAGGAGGGGGCTGTAGCCCCTCCTACCCAGGAAGGGGCCTTGACCGCCTTTCCTTTCCTTTCGGCGGCCCATCCTTAGAAGGGACCGCCTTCCCCGTTGAGGGGCCAATGGCCACCTCCCTCGAGCGCTCCCATCCGTAATGGGTGACGCCCACTCATAGGGATCTTCCAATTAGTGCTCACCGATCATGACCTTACCGCCCGACCAAAATAAATACGACAGTTCTAAACTAAATGACTAATTTACTTAAAAGACAGTTAAAAGCAACAACTTTATTAAAAGCATGCTACTGATCAACACTAGAGCAGGATTACTTTATTTGCAAAACATACCACAAATTGACCATTTCTTTATTGCATATTCAAAGTTATCACGATAATAATCCGGACCTGCAAACAAAAAGAGTTACCACATCAAACTTTATTCAAAACCACTTGCTGTCCTCAGGGGCTGGTGGGTGGGTCAAAATTGGCTCTTCGTTCCGTCTCGAGCTCACGTGCAGCGAGGTGGTGCAGCTTCAGAGCACAGGAACAAGAGGATGCTTCCTTGGCTTGTTGCTCCTTTTATCCGTCTTCAGGGCGGGCGTAAACCCGCCCCGGCCTGCCCCGAGGGCGTGGCCCGGCCGCGTCAGTGTCTAGGCCAGCCCACTCCCGGGCGGGAAAAAGGCGCGCCCCGGCTACGCCGCTTCGGGCATACCAGCCGAGACTCGCCTCCCGCCCAAGATGTCTTCCCGGGGGGATCGTGGTACTCCGCCATACGTTCGGGGGGACCGAATGGTCGCCCCTTTCCATATGGCTGAGATACCCGCCACCCCCTCTCAACACAATCCCCAAGGATGGGAAACCGGAAACAGTTCTGAACTTTTGGAAGACGGGAGGGAGTGACCCTCCCGGCCGTATTTATTAAAATATGAAACAAAATTAAAACATTAAAATAACAGTTTCATATTATGTACAATTTCATTACCACATTGCGATGTTTGGCTAACCTTAACATATTCTCTAATACAAAGGTTCTCCTAGCCGAACTAACATCCTACAAAACATTTAACTTGAAATTTTGAAATTGTACATCCTAACGTTTAAGGGCCAACGGCAAGGTCGTAACCGGTGTCAAGATCCCTAACCAGAAATATCCCCTCACTTGTGAGGGGCGACCGCACAGAGGTGTACCTCGAGTGCAACTACCAATTTCCCTTGACTTGACGGGGGCCCCAATAAACTCGACGCCACTTAAAGGTCGTCCGAGGACTCGTGTGAGGAATCTAGAAGGTAGCGTAGACCCCCCCCAAACCCCACACAACTTACCACATCTGCCGTCGCAGATGTCCTGGCCCCGGGAAATTCTCCAGGAGGGGGCTGTAGCCCCTCCTACCCAGGAAGGGGCCTTGACCGCCTTTCCTTTCCTTTCGGCGGCCCATCCTTAGAAGGGACCGCCTTCCCCGTTGAGGGGCCAATGGCCACCTCCCTCGAGCGCTCCCATCCGTAATGGGTGACGCCCACTCATAGGGATCTTCCAATTAGTGCTCACCGATCATGACCTTACCGCCACAGGCCGGATAGTTGACCGGCTATCCGGACCCCCCACAACACTCCTACCTAAAGGTCATGTCTCAAAGTCTTTAGCCAAGCTATACAGTCTCCTATGAGTAACTCGTTCCCCACCCGGGACAAATGAACACCATCCCCCACATACATACTGTCACCAGTAATACAACCATGCGAAATAGAATGCAGTGTATTGGAACGGAACAATCTACTCACTTTGCTATTAATTTTTCTTACTGAATGATTCAGAGCAGAAACAGAAATAGCCCCCCGCCATACTTTTCGTGGGATCATATGGGACCATGCAATCGTGCACCCTGGAACTCTCCTCGCCAACCAACTTACAGTTGAAAGCATCGCCTCAAGAAGAAGTCGTCTACCAGTGGTGACCAAATCATTGCCCCCAAGATGTACTATGACTATAGACGGCGGTGACCTCGTCCGCCCTAGCAAACCCTCAAAAAATGATTGAAACTGGTCAATACAGAGTCCGCCCTTTCCGTAGAAGGACACACTGTACCCGTATTCCCCAGCCACGTGAATCATGTCACCTGCTTTGAATACGTCCGCGGCACGCCTCACGTATGAGTGGCCCACGACCCACACCTCCTTTTTCACAGCCGGTGAAGTCTGACCGCTGGCCCGGTGTTGGGTCGACTGCATAGTCCGCCCCGCCTTGTAGGCTTGCGCAACTGAAACCAAACAAAAACAAGAAGCGTGAGTACATCATTACAGCTTCACAACATGTGCAACCGCACATACCTTTTATAACAATTGGAGGACCAACGCCCCACACGTTTAACTTGTTCAACATTCAGACCCCTGGCTGTAGCCTCTGTAGCAGCCCCTATCCGAAAGGAATGGGTCCCAAACTCGCCCGGGTTCAAGCCCGCAGCAGTAATCGACATCGCAAGCACCCGCTGAAACTGAAACCTCGTCAGTGGGGTGGCGTCAGCGTGTCTCAACAAGGTCCCCCCCCATGATGCCACCCTTTGTGCTAAATATTCCTCTACACAACTCACCGGGCACATGGAGGACCCGGGAATCCTTTGTATGATTATGCAATCACCCATCGCACCCTGATCGGTCTTGGACCTGACAAACGAGACAGTCATTGTCTCCCCTCTGATCTGAACGTGCTCTTGGCACAGTCCCCCCAACACGTCCTGCTTGTTCCTCGCCACTAGTTCGCTTACCCGCATAGCCCCATGGAATGCCAGCGTAAAAGCGGCTCGGAATAACACTGTTTCATACTGGGATGAACACGTTGCAGGGAGTCTGGATAATAACAGGGCCAACCTATCCAAACCTATCGGGCGCCTTTCATCTACTTTGCGACCCTCAAGGCGTTGCCACCCACGTAGCGCTTTTTGCACAACGAAAGACGCTGTCGGGTCCTGGATCCCATAAGCCCTAGCCACAAAGGAAATGGCGGCCCGATGCCTCTGGGCCGTAGCCACTGATTTGCCTGCCTGATGTAAAGACAGCAGAAATTTCACTACCAACTCCTCCTGGCCCCAAAGCTCCCCTCTAGCCACCCCCAAAAAGGCCCAATAGGAACGGAACGCCCCTTCATATGCCTTCCTCGTCCTGGGTGCTAAACTCTCTCCCACGAAGTTACGAAGTTCGGGGCACCGAGAGACCAGAGAGCTTCGGGAAAGGGTGCCGCCACCGGGTCCGCTGTGGGCAGAAAACCCCAGAAGGCCTGCATACGAAAACGAGAAAGCGCATCAGCCGCCTGGTTCATCACCCCCGGGACATGTCTTGCCTTAAATAGTACATTCAATTGCATACACAGTAATACGATTTCCTTGAGCAATCTCAGAATCCATTTGCATCGTGCTGCCTGGCTATTGATACACTCAACAACGGTCATGTTATCAGACCAGAATACCACAGAGTGATCTCTGAACCCCTCGGGCCAAGTTCTCAGGGCCACCAGAATGGGAAAAAGTTCTAGAAAAGCAATGTTACTTGTCAGTCCACTATCATGCCACCACGACGGCCATTTTTGTGCCGACCACTGAGTGCCGAATATGGCACCAAAACCAATGCTCCCTGCCGAATCTGTCCACAGCCCCAGCTCCTCAGAGGACACGGCCGGTTTGTTCCAGACAATTCGACCATTGAAATCCGCCAGAAATGCCAACCAAATGCGCATGTCCTGACGAACCTCTGCCGAGAGCCTTGTGCGATGATGACCCTCCTTCAGGCCGACCATGGCTTGAGCGATCGAGCGAGAAAAGGGGCGGGCCATCGGTATAACTCTTAGGGCAAAATTCAACTGTCCCACCAATTGCTGTAATTGATGTAGCTTAACCTTAGACTCACTTATACATATTTGCAGGGATGCCCTGAATCTTAACACTTTGTCACCTGGTAAACGAAAACAACCTTCTTCGGAATCGAGCTCGATCCCCAGAAACTCGAGGCAAGTCGAGGGACCCACAGTCTTACCTGGTGCCAATGGCACGCCAAACTGATTCATCAAGACACAAAATGCAGTCAAAGCCTGTCCACATTCCGGATCCCCGGCTGCCCCCAGAAACAAAAAGTCATCGAGATAATGCATAACATGTTGAAACCCCGTCTTCTTTGTGAAGACCCATTGCAGGAAGCAACTGAACTTTTCGAAATAGGCACAAGATATAGAGCACCCCATCGGCATACACCTATCCATGTAATAGTGACCCTGAAACATGAAACCAAGGAGACGCTGATCGTCTGGGTGTACCGGGAGCAACCGGAACGCTGACTCGATATCAGATTTTGCCATCAGCGCACCGGGCCCCAGGCGATTCAATATGGCTACGGCCTCATCGAAGGATGCGTACCGCACCGAACACACTTCCGGGTCTATCGCATCGTTTACGGAAAGACCACGTGGGGCTGATAAATTATGTATCAGCCGAAACTCACCCGGGTCCTTCTTGGGGACCACCCCTAAGGGAAACAAACAAAGTTAGCAACTGGTGGCACCTTAAATGGACCGGCGACTCGACCTCGAGCCACCTCTTTCCCGATCTTTTCTTGTACCACGGTCCTATGCTGTAAGACCGATATCTGGTTTTTACATTTTGCTATACCCTGAAACTCCCCCACTGGGATGCGGAAACCATATGAAAACCCGTTCCGCAACACCCCAGCGGAAGCGTGATCCGGGTATTCGCTGAGCCAGGGAATCATTGCCATGGTATCAATCGGAGTAGGTAAAGGCGCCCCTCGGACTATATCATCAGAAGAGCCCCTCGGACTATGTCAGACCTGTTTGGCGCCTCCTCTACCCCCGTTATCACCCGTTTTGGCTCTGCACATGGACTCAGGATGGGATGATTGCCCACACCCACCACATTCGTGCCTAAATTTGCATGACCCCTGGGGCCTAGTACATTTTCCCCTGTTAAAGTTCCAACATACCCCCCTTTTACCTGTGTTGCCGATTGGCCTCGAGTGATTGTCGTTACTCGTACCTGATCGAAAGGGCGTCCCCGTATATTGGCGGGAGGATTCACCAACGTTACTCCCTACCAATGGCACCTTCAACATACCAGAATCCTCCATTTTGGACCAGGACACAGAATCATAACAATCCCAAGTTAAGTTTTTATCATGCTCTTTCGCTTTTCTGAAAATATTATCGTAACAGAACCAATGATTGCCCTCGTGTGATACAGAATACCCCATGATCCGTGACTGATAAATCGGCAATTCGGGCAGCAATTCGGGCCTACGTTCACCCAAGATGGATGTAAAAACCCCCCATGCTTTGCCCCAATTGCCAATGTTTTCATTTACCTTAAAGGCGGCCATCTTTGCGCGCCAAACACTCGGATGCATGAGCTCCTTCTGGCTCTTATTATGCTCCATCTCATAATGATCGGTAAGCAACGAGAAGATGTTTATATACTCCCCTGCCCATATCTTCTCTTTGATAGCCAGAGGGACATGTTGACCCAACTTTTCCCTTCGAGAGGGTGCCGACTCATCCCTCGCAATCGGCAATGGCCGCTTACCTGAACCGGAAGCTGTATCTGCGACTGGACCTGTCCCAGGTGGTTTCTCTACTGCCGCAGCCGGCAATGGTGCCTTCGTCGCTTCCCTTGTTTCCCGCAGCTGCTTCATCAACACCTGCGCGTCGTCAGCCGTGGCGCCCTTGCTACCTTTACCCAACCACGCTGCTAATTGTGCTGCCAGCTCGGGCGGCATATCCTCCCCGGACACGGGGGTGACCACCACGGGAATCGGATTCCCTTCCTCCGGCACAGGAGTGGGTGCTTCGAGTGGGGTACAGGGAACTGGGACTTCTCCCCCAGCTGCTCCCCTTTTGGGCCTCTTGCCTTTTCCTCCTGGAGCTGCTCCTGCCAGAGGACGTTTCGGCCCCCCTTCCTCGTCTTTATCCGCCATTCGCTTCTTTAGGTCGGTCACCTCCTTCATGAGAACACGCAGCATCTGGTCGGTAGTCATTCGCTTTCCCGCCTTCTTAGGCATTCTCCGACAGAGTATCTGCAAAACAAACAAGAAAGATTACAATGCTCAAAATTGGCTCTTCGTTCCGTCTCGAGCTCACGTGCAGCGAGGTGGTGCAGCTTCAGAGCACAGGAACAAGAGGATGCTTCCTTGGCTTGTTGCTCCTTTTATCCGTCTTCAGGGCGGGCGTAAACCCGCCCCGGCCTGCCCCGAGGGCGTGGCCCGGCCGCGTCAGTGTCTAGGCCAGCCCACTCCCGGGCGGGAAAAAGGCGCGCCCCGGCTACGCCGCTTCGGGCATACCAGCCGAGACTCGCCTCCCGCCCAAGATGTCTTCCCGGGGGGATCGTGGTACTCCGCCATACGTTCGGGGGGACCGAATGGTCGCCCCTTTCCAAAAAGCTCTGAAAGAACTCATTTGAAATGTAACGATAAGAACATGCTGAAACATTGCTCAATGTTTACATGCTAGGTCCTAGTCTCACCTCATCTACGTTAGTGGACATAGATGTCTGACATGAATAGTGGTGAGTGTGTTGCGTTCATCGAGGTGCATTAATAGTGTTTGTGTTGACTTGAGGAAAAATGAAAGAAAACTAATTAAATTGCATAAAGTGCTCTTGACATATAAAGTGAAAGAAATCATCTTCTCGACTATAGGGTTGTAAGTTTCATCACATGTATGTATGCATAAGTGGACGTGAGGTCGCTCCTCTAATGGTACAGAGATTAATTCTAATGCACTTACTGTAATTAGCTAGTGGTAGTGCGGACAGCAAGGATTAGCTCACAAGAAATTATGTAAGTCTTCCCCCATGTTGAGGCCCCCTGGGCTCTTGCTGTTGAGAAGAACTATGTAACGTGATTAAAGTTGCCTCAGTTGTTTCTCATAGTCCCCCCCTCTCCTATTGGTGGCTACAGCATCAATGACATAATATTTCAAATGCGCCAAGTTTTTATTATGCGCAATTTGAAAATGTCGAACCACCGGGTAGCTTTGATCTGCGTGTAAAATAGCACGGAGGTGCTGCAATATGCGTTGATGCACCGGAAGTTTGGCGCTACCGACATACTGCACATTGCAGCTGCAGGTGAGGACGTATACTGCTAATTCAGTGCGGCAAGTAAAATGATCACGTAGGGGTACAGGGTTGACTTCCAAAGGGGTGGTGTACGTTCTTGTGTTTACACCAAATTTGCAAGCTCTGCATGAGCTGCAACAATAGAAACCCCTGCGTGGGGACAACCATTTGTTGGCCTTTATGGTCTCGGGACTGTTCTTTACCAAATCATTACGCATGGCATATGCTCGCCTGAATGTCACAGTTGGTGTTGTAGGCATGATGTCTCTGAGCACTTGATCAGATAAAATAATGGGCCACTGCTGTTTAATAATTGTAGTTATCTGTTTGGATTGGCGGCTATACCCTGTGATGAGTCTAGAGGCGTTGGTGTCTCCTGATTGTGCAGCAGTGATGTTGTTATCTCTATCAGGGAGCAATAGATCCAGTCTCTCTAGTTGGTTAGCTCTCCTCATAGCTGAATCTAACAAAGCTGTTTTATATCCACGGCAAATCAATCTTGCCCTAGCTTCTTGTTGGCATTTATTTCTCAGAATAGGGCAACTACAGGCTCTGTGGATTCGTAAGAACTCCCCATAGGGGATGCTCCTAATGGTGTGGTTGGGGTGAAAACTTGACGCATGTAGGATTGAGTTGCCGGAAGTCTCCTTCCTGAATAGGCTGGTGACAATCTCATTCCCAATGATGTCAATTTTCACATCCAAAAAAATAGCTGTGGTACTGCTAATGTTATATATATATATTACCTACTGGCGGTTGCCAATAGGTAGTTATACTTAGGACCTAGTTTCCATAGGTAATCCACAACATTCTATTTGGAATAACTTTGGCGTCGGTGGACAAATCTTTGTGAATTTCTCCAAGAAAATTGCCTGCTTGGTTCTGCTCTTTCCCTGAAAGTTTGGGGGTGATTAGTCAAGTGGGGGCCAAGAAAAAAGGGGGGTCCCAAAACATGTTTTTCCCACGCAATTTTCCATAGGGACCCTTAGCCAATGGCTACAGCCCGAACGGCTGAATGGAATTACACCAAATTTGGCAGAGAGGTAGAGTGTATGGTATATGTACGCGGTGGAAAAGGGAAATAAAAAATAGAAGTCTGTTTTATTCATTAGGTCTAAGGGGACAAATTCCGGGGGCAATTTTTAGAGCTATCTTTCTATGACAGTATGCAAAACATTCCGGGTTTTTTTCCTGCATTAGTTGTACTATCTACGCATGCACAGCCTTGTTTGCAAGTGCACTTTTTTTTCTTTTTCTTCAAGTTCGCCAATCAAACCTCTCCTGATTGTAGGTATTAAATTTGCCGCTTTCTTTTCCCGGGTCGTGTGTGTCATCCGGTGCTATACTTTTGTAATATGTTAATAAACATATTGTATGTATATTTATTTGAAATGTAATGTCGAGGTGCCAAACGTTGATTACATACTCCGTCCAGCTGCCATTTTAGTAGTTTTCCTCCGTAATTTTTATTATACCTGTTACTTTCATTTAACCCTGCGCATATTTTCTCTGTGATCGAAGAGATTTCCTGCCACAGACACCACATTGTTTGTCTTTGGCCTCCGATCTTATCAGACTTGGTCACACGTATACCTAAAAACTAATTTGAAGGACGTAAGCCACAGCCATTGTAACACGTGTTCGTCAACAAAAAAAATTATTAAGATTATGCGTTTATCCTGCATGGCAAATGCATACTAATGTAAAAGCATGTGTGGTAAAGCAATATGCGTGCTAATGGTTTTGTGGTGACGATCACGCGTGCTTATGAACCGGGTCTGGGCGTGGTGGAGTCTAGGGCACCAGGTGGAGGGCCACGCAGCTCCACTCATACAATATAGAAGTAATATAGGACTTTTAAAACTTAAAAAAATGATTTCATAATTATCCTAGATTAAGTCTTCTGTTAGTATGTTTAATAAATACATGAATATATGTTTTTAAACAATTGAAAACATTCTCGTCTTTTTTGTACGGGGCGCCGTACATGACATCACACGGAAGCTTTGATGCGACGCGTAACGTCAAAGAGTATTCGTAGCGTATGATGAGAATGATTAGCAGTACAAACTATGGTGCGATCACTCTCTCACTGTCAAATCAGAGCACAGGGCGTGCTATGAGAATGGTTAGAAGTGATCACTCATTGGAGATCCAATTCAGGTGTGTGGCTTATCCACAGTATCATAACGTTATTTTTTAACCTGTTTAAGTTTGAGGTTTGCATGAAATACTATGCTATAGGCAGATATGGATGTTTTGGCAGGGCTTATCTCCATGAAGCTTGGTTATTACCATTTACATATAGGTGCCTGAGGGAGGGAAAAGAAGTCTATGTGAATGGCGAGGATTGCACAATAGCACCAGATCACTCCTTAGTTTGTTGACTCATACAATTGCATGGCTCTTGTAAACAAGATGCACCTAATTTGGACTGAGTTTTGAAAAGTAGTCCAACACGTGCAATCATAACAACGTCCAGTTTACTGGAAACAGGAGTTATTTACTTTGAAATAATGGAGGTTGTTGTGCAATGTTAGCAGGCATCGCTTACATGATTACGGTAACTGAGCGTGTGGTTTGATTAAAAAAAAGTTGCGTTAACTCCTCTGCATGGGAAGCTGGATGTTTCCATCTGGCTGTCGATTTCGACCTTGAAAGCAGAGTCAACCAAATGAGTTGTATAAGAGTGCTATTGTCTCCACAAGAGGTCGCTCTTATATCTGCTACAGAAACATTTGTTCTTCATGTAGCAAACAACCGCACAGAAGTGCGTGCTTTATTAAATACAGACGTGCTCTTGAATTTTGGGGAGTTAATTTAGAGTATCTTTAATGTGTCCTTGACTGCGGAGTTACCTTACTTTTTTAAAGTTAGAAGCAGTGGCCTTGTGACTTTTGTAGAAACTATATTTGGTGTCTTTTCGGAATTTTTTCATTCGATTTTTTCCAGCATCTTTGGTGGATTGCGCTTAATACTCGCATTAGTTGCCAGTGTACTTTTATTAATTTGTTTACATAAATATGGATGCACATCGTGCAGCAGATGACAATATGTCCCGCCTGTTGATGGTTCGCAACCGAATGCTTAGTTATTACGGAGCGCTGCCTCTGGCTACATTGAGTGCAGCTTATGGATTATCGTTTTGATTTTCCTTTTTCACATGCGTTCAACCTGTGTTCCATTGCCTGAGCTGCAATTTCGACAGGGCCCTGGATTTGTGTCTCTGCAGTACGGTGTCTCCCAACGCGGATTATGAGCAGCTGATGAGCCCCTTTGTGGTTCATGACGTGGTCTGTTCTGGCGGCAGGATTATGGCCTCAGCGGCGATACACACACACCCAGAAGCGTGTCATAACAAAGCTGCAATCCATTCAGAATGCGGCTGCCAGGATCCTCCTGAGCATTCCTCGCCGCAATTCTACCACTCTTGGGATTTGTCAACTTCATTGGCTGAGAGTTGAGAGCCGCATCAAATTCAAGGCTCTCTGTAGTGCATACAAGGCAGTACACGACATAGGACCCAGGATCCTGACGGAAGCCTTTCAACCATACACTCCTAGAAGGCAACTAAGATCGGCCAATACCAACCTCCTCACTGTGCCACGTACAAGAACCGCCACTTGGGGAGATAGACGTTTCTTGGTGGCCACCCCAAAACTCTGGAATCTTTTGCCACAGTCTATCAAATCTGCCCCCAACCTGATGAGCTTTCGCAGGTTACTAAAGACTTGGTTATTTAACCAGTAAAAGGATGACTGACCCCAGTAGCTCCACAGCGCCGAGACACCCCAGGGTATTTGTTGCGCTATAAAAATTACGTAAATAAATAAAATAAATAAATAATGGGACGTTGGAATGTTTTTGCAGCTGCGTTTGAGTTCTTGGAATGCAGTTACATTGAAGATGACCCGAGTTTTCCTTCGATGGTGATAGAGGCTCCGGTCATTGAGGAACATGTATGTTCATTCCCACTATTGAATTGGATGGCTGAAATGTTTTCAAATGAGAACAATGACTTCCTCTTGGAGGCTATTGCTACATACTGTGCTCACAAACTGTTGAATTAAGACTCTATGATTTTTCTACGTATTCTTTATTATTTAGCTACTGCTTCCTATCAAAGAGCGAATAACTTTTTTTTGGAAATGTGAACTTGGCTCTGCTTTTAGGCTTGGACTCTGCGTTCCGAATTTGCTCACGTTTATATCACGTGCTTCGATCAAGGAAGGGTGCCGTGGGGCTGAGCCTTGCACTCACACCCTGTTAAGTTAGCATGGGTTTATTAGAAACTTACACACTATTTTTGCTTTCCTGCTCTACTTTGCACACAACACGCACATACTTGTGATATTGTTTAGAGAATGCTGAGTATTTTGCTTTATATGAGAATAATTTGGTATGCTAGATTTGTAAACTGCATCGCTAGTTTTGTGTGAATAGTGAGAGCATGGAACATCAAGGTTATCTTGAATACCGTGTCTGTTATTCAGAATGATCCTCGCACTTTCGAGCCATAACACATATGCAGCTGTGGCCACCTCTAATACTGGGGCGTTTCATATTGCATTGTGGAGGCAAAGTTACACACAGTTGGAGAACATTCGTATCTTGACAGTTTGTGGAGCACTGAATGTGATCCACTACTGCTGAATACCAGAGGTATGGGTCTGCCCATGTAATCCTATGAGACTTTCTGTAGTTATAAACTAACCTGCTAGGTAGGGAGGGTAAAATGTAGGTATATTTTAAATTTGTTTACCTTTAGCATTATAGGATGCTTTTTCCGTTTGTATTTCATAGAATAGTAACAATGCTGACAACCTTGTTTCTGATAATATGTTTGGTTGTATTATCTAAGGTACTGTGGATGAGATTAAGGCGTTAGAAATAAACATTTCAAAGTTGCACATGTCTTTATTAACATCTTGTTTTGGACTGGTGTAAGACGATAATGAAAGAGTGCTCTTGTTATCGACTTTACTTCATGTAATCTAAGTCTCATGTTCTGGGTTGAGTAGTCATTGGTGTTTTTGGTCTAGGGCGAAGAACCAATGAGTCACTGATTGCAAAGTCTGGTAGGGGATTTGTGTAGTAAGGTGGGGTTTGGTACACTGTAATCCACTGAGGTCCTAAGTGTTTATGCATAGTTCTGTGTATGTGCAGAATTCCTGGAACAGTAGTTACAACAAAAAGGCTCTATAAAGGGCTTGCACTTTGAATATGAATATAAAATAGAAGAATAGTTGATAATCACAGCTAAGGAATGCAGTAATTAGATGTGTGTATGTGTGGATGATGTGTTGATTGAGTGGAAGATGAAAAACGTGAAAAATAAGAAAGGGTGGAGAGACGCAAACTACCCACTGTATTGTCAGTGATGCAGATCTTTGGATTTCCAGTTTATTACACAGATAGGGTGTTGGATTCCGCAGTGGGAGCAAGATAAACTAGTACCACATCTAAGGAAGAAAGCTAGTGCATAAAGTACACACAGTTGGGCAGATTTACAAGCTCGTGGGAAAAAAATGATGCAAAAGTGGCGCAAGGGGCTTGTAAACCTGCCCCAGTGTATGGTAGAAAAGACGCAAGAAAGGATGGAAGTGTGCAAATTACCCACTGCTATTCACAGGTAGTAATTAACAAGAAGGCTGAATAAAGGGCCTGCACTTTGAATTTGAATTAAAGAAGAATAATTGATAAGCTCAGCCAACAATGGTAGCAGGTAGGTGTGTGTATTTGTGGTTGTTGTGTTGATTGAGCGTAAGATGAGTAAGGCGAAAAATTTGAGAGGTTGCAGAGATGTAAACTTTCCATTTCTTTGTAAAGGAAGTGGGTGTTTAGTTTTCCAGTGCATATATATATTCACTGAAAAAAACATAGGTTTCAGCTAAGTTATAGTTAGAAATTAGCATTTTAAAAAACCTCGCAAATTCACTGAAAAAAACATAGGTTTCACACACGTTATAGTTAGGAATTAGCATTTTAAAAAACCTTGCAAATTCACTGAAAAAGCCATAGGTTTCAGTTAGCTGGACATTTCACTCATACAAAACCATTGGAATTAAAGCACTCCGTTTCTCGACCCTGAAAATGTCAAATTGCACACCCAAATGAATACAAATGCCAAAGGTCCAATTGAGCCCCAACAATATGAAACTAGAAACCCCCTCCCAGCCCACCACCTCACAGGCCCCAGTTACTCAGCTTGAAGTCCACTGCCAAGCTGGTCACTGTGTCAGGCTGGTTGACCATCCACACTGCCACCGCCGTCATGATCGACTGGACTCCTCACTCCTCGGCGTTCGAGCCATTCTGCCGCAGCATCAGGATGTTCGAAAAGCTGCGCTCTCCCCTCCGCCTCAATCCGAAGGCATGCGGGGAACAACATGGAATATTTCAGACCCCACTCTCTGAGGTCACGTTTGACCGATAGAAACAACCTTCTCTGCGTTGTACCCTTTGCATGAAATCCGGAAAGAAGGAAATGTCTGCGTTTTCATACCGGAGGGGAACTCCCGCCCTAGAATTTTTAAGGATAATGTCATAGTTTAAAACCCTAGCCAATATGGGCCGGGGGGGAGCGCTCGGCTTGGGACGGCCGCCCGGGACCCTGTGGAGGCATTCGATAACAAAAAACTTACTGAGGCCTTTGGGCTGTAAATGCTTCAAAATAAGGTCTTCGACAAAGAGATTAGGGGATTGCTCCTCTGATTTTTCCAGAACCCCGAAGATGCGGAGATTGTTGCGCTGCAGGCGTCCCTCGTAATAGTTCAGCTTGAGGTCAGTGAGTTTGCAAAAGTCCTGAAGGTCTCGGACCTCCCCCTGAAGCTGGACAACATCGCCTACCAGAGTAGCAGTGGTAAGTTCTACTTGCTTGACCTTCTCATTCAGTTTCGCCCTGATGAGTTTAGTGTTGATCGCCACTGTGTCCAGGGAGGTCTTAACACCAGTGATCACATTCATTATGTTCTACAATGAGATTTCCTGTTCCTCATCACTTAAGCCCCCTGAGCTTGCATCTCTGGACTAAGCATGGGCGGAAAATCAGTTCCGCTCGTGGATTTTGCGGATTTTCGGTAAATTTGCACTCCGCGAACTCTCGCTAATTTACCGAAAATCCGCAAATTCGCACCCAGCGGATTTTTTTTCTTGGTGATAAAATATTGCGGCGTGCAGCGTTCACTTACCGTCATTCAGCGTTTGCCGAGTGTTTTTCTCGATATTTTGCGAGTGCTGCGCCATTTTGGATCTTGCTGCGGGATCCCGCGGGAGTTTGGCGACGCATCGCGAGAGTTCGCAATTGCGAACATGTAGGTGCGGCGGGCAGCAACAATCTTGCACTTGCGAAATTACAAAATTTGCAATTCTGCACAAGAAATCCACTAGCAAGCAGCATAGACCTTCTGAAAAAGATGATTTTTATCAGAATAACTCCTCAGGTTGACATTTGCCTGCACTTCTTTGGATTTGAGGCCTTTTGACTTTCTTTGGATCACTTTTGGATTAGAAATCAACTTTCACAAGTAAATTTGTTTGGGGCATTACAGTTGCTGTTCTGCAGAAAAACGAGTTTTGCAAAACTGAAAGCACTCAGCAGGTGCAAAAGTTCACTCATCACTAGTAGCCATTCCCTGTAGTACTTCCTGAGGGGCCCCTCCAGAGTTCAGTTGCCTATGTTTGTTTGGGGCATTACAGTTGCTGTTCTGCAGAAAAATGAGTTTTGCAAAACTGAAAGCACTCAGCAGGTGCAAAAGGTCAAACTCATCATTAGTAACCATTCCCTGTAGTGCTTCCTGACTGGGGCCCCTCCAGAGTTCAGTTGCTAGTTGCAACAATTCTATGACCCTGCTCTGACCCTCACAGCAGGCTCATAGAATAGCTACAAGTAGGCACAAAAGTCCTGGAAAAAAAATTGCACTGCAACAGAAAGCAAATTACAGATAAGGAAGCAGGTGCCAGACTGGAATTTTAAAACAGTGACACATTAATAAATCAACCCCAAATTAATTCATGTCAGTTGAAGCAGGGCAGGTGTGCTTGCTTCCCCCCCATAATCTACAGTGATGAACCAGAGTTCAGAGACAAGTAAGTTCACAATTGCGAACTGGTACAAAACCCTCGCGAACTGGCAGAAACCCTTGTGAACAATTTTTTGAGAATTCGCGGATTTTGCGGATTGCGAGTTCGCAAATACGCAAATTCACGAAGCCCCAATTCGCAAAATTCGCCCATGCTTACTCTGGACAACCGGGGCTGTTGTGCATCCTTAGGGACAGTGTACCGGTCCAGTTTATTTTATTGCGTAGTCTTCAGCCCACGGGTCCCTGTGACCTTACTTCACTCCATTATGTCACTGGTGTGTCCACTGCTAGCCTGTCCGAGGACACTCAAGCTGGCCGCCCCCCATCAATGATAGTAGGCTGAAAACTGGCTGGATGGTGAGACTGCCAATGTGCCCCTGAGAGTGTTCAGTGGGCCCCCCAGGTCTCTTTAAAGCTGGTGAAACTGCCGTACCCGCCCTAATTGCAAAGGCGGTGTGGGCAACTAGGGCTACCCTGACTGCCACTGGTCCCTAATGCCAGCAATAGTTCTGTGTCAGGGTGAGGCCCTTCTCACACCTGTCGCAGTGGGTACTTCCACTCCGCTGATGGCGCTGCAGGGTTTCTACTGCCCCGCCTCCACCCCCTCAAAAATCTTGGGGCACAGCAGGGTACTATGCCGGAGCAGATGGGAGTCCATAGGAGGCTACAGTCAGCGATTGCGGCCACTGATGACCACCTGCAGCGAGGGGGGGAGAGCAGGTAACAACCGAGCTGGAGGGCGCAATGGTGTCTGTTAAATTCCTTCAGCCGCCAATCGGACGCTAGTCACCGATCTCCTTGCTCCGTCCAGGGCACTATCGCGCTGTCTGAACTCATAGCCGGGTCGTTTGAGCCTCGAACAACCTTTGCTTGCACGCTCTCCCACTCTAGGCGGCAGCGCCTCCCAGACACAGTGCCACTGCGGTAATATGCCGGAGCGTCTTGAGCTCGTCCCCCGCCCCACGCAGCACTGTGGAACACGGCGTGAGCACCGAGGGAAGGCCTCACTGATGTGGTGGGTGTAGCGTCGGGATCGGAGTTGGCAGGTTCGTGCCTACTAGAAGTCCGACACACCGGACAGCTCTCGGACTGGCCAGATTTTATTCCAGGATAGACGGATGAATGGGGCTGGTTGCAGAGCTAGGCTTTACGCAGCCATCTTGCCTCGATGCCTGACCACGCCCCCTCGCGCTTGAGGAATCTTGATTACATTTCTCCCAAAAGATTGCCCCTTACTTCAGAGGATGTCTGGAAAGTTTTGGGGTGTTTTGTGTAGTGGGGCCGAGAACAAGGAGAGGGTCCCAAAATGCGTTTTCCCCATGTTTATTTCCAGAGGACTTTTAAACAAGACTACAGCCTGAACCGCTGGATAGAATTACGCTAAATTTGTCAGAAAGCTAGATCTTGGGACACTGATTGTTCACTTTTTGACCTGGTGTAAATCCGTTTAGCAGTTTGGGAGATATTAACTGAAAAACAAATTTTGTATATATATAGAGACACTGATCCTCCCCGGATCCAACAATTCTCATGTTCAAATTTGATTGGCTGCCAACACTTAAACCAGGAAGTGTTGGCGCTATCCTGGAACTTGGCTTGAGCTGAGTCCCACAAAACACATAAAAAATAAACAAAAGGCCCCCCCAAAAACTGGTGGTGTGGTCCTACAAGGATCCCACTGGGGGTTATAAACATTGTTTTAGTCAATTTTGCAGCGGAATCAAAGGAGGATCTTCGGATATGTAGTAAACATTTTTTTACAAAATGAAACGCAGGCTCACATACTTTTTTAAGGAAGCCACAGGGAAGGCAAATTCCCAGTTTCACCATTTTTAAAATTATATAGGAGGTACCCAAGGGGCACACCACGCCCTGGGAACTGCTCCCTCCTCAAGCAACTGTTTAATAAATAATGCAGGGGGTCCACGGTCCCCCTGAAGCCTGGGGGGACCCCCACCTCCCAGTGCAAAATAAATTATAGGCATGGGCGGGCCTGATGTGCACACCTGCACCCCTGGGACCACCACCTCCCAAGGGCAAAGAATAGTAAATGAATGCGGGGAGACCTTACTTCCCCCGGCAGCCCCGGGGACTGCCACCTCCCTGGGGCTGTGTGGAATTGAATGCGGGGGGCAGTACGTACCCTGACACAGTCTCGGGGACTGACACCTTCCCAGGGCTTTCTTTCCATTGACTGCAAGGGGGCTGCACTGACTCCCCACAGAGACAGAGACTGCCACCTCCCGGGGGCACTTATATGAATGCGAGTGGGCCCGCTTGGCTTGCCCATGCACCAGGGATCACCACCTCCCAAGGACAAAATCCAAGAAAGAACTTGGGCCATGAGGACCCCCTTCATGGAGCCAATAATGGCCCTGGAGACCACCACACCCAGAGGTAGCTCCTGCTATGTCCCGGGTGCCCTGCCCGGGACATTGCAGTTTGCTCTTACTCAATGGGAGCTTATGACAGCCCCTGCCAAGTCAGAACAAACACTCTACTGTAAGCAAGCGGAACAGTAAACAGGGGGGCAGTGAAACAGAGGACAATCGCTTTGACACACAGGGAGCTGCATGTTTAGCAGCTCTCCACGTGTCAAAGCAATGCCGGCTCCCACAGGAGGCGGGGAGCCGGCAAGGACTGCAGGGGCCTTGAAGCTCTCCCTGCTGTCCCATCAGAGATAACTGGGTGTGCTAGGTAGTACCAGGGCACCCAGAATATTGAGGCTGGTCCCTAGGGGATGGGGTCTCTGTGACTGAAATTAGCCCGTGAGCAGTGCTGCATGGCCTCTCTCCTCCATTTGCATATGGCCAGGCCACTGGGAATGGGGCTCCCGGGGCAAAAATCTGCCCAAGGATGGGGGGGCCATAGCACCCACCAGTCCACCTGTCCAAAGTCTGTTTTTTTTTTTAAAAGGACGGCCAGAAAGTCATGGAAGGCCTCGTCTACTTTCACCACCTCACTGCAAACGCACCTCTTGGCACACTACTGGTTGGGGGATGAAGACCCTATGGCTCCTGAGGGCCCTTAGGGTACAGGAACCCCTCATGTTACCTCCAGAAGGTCTCATATTAGGCATGGCGGAGCTTTGGAGTTTCACCTCACAGGATTTCACAGAATCACCCAAAAACTCCTAAGTGTTCCACAAGCTAGAGGAGAAATTGTCACATCAGTAAAGGGGATAATTATATAAATAGTTTAACCAATATATTCAGTGTGCAAATGCTTTCCTTCATACCACATATGGCAGTGCAAGCATGTGGTATGGCAGTCAAGTCTGCTTCTTCAAACGTGCGTTTGTTCTCATAATGACATTTAGGATATTCTGTTCTTCTTCAGGGTGATGAGCGCCAATATACTGCACAGGCCCATGTGTTCTCTCACCCTCTGTCAAAAACCACTCCAGCCAAACTGGTGCACCGGTCAAGCACTCCACGTGTTTAGAGATATGTTGAAGTTTTGTTTTCTGTAAATTAGAACTGTTGTACATAATCTACCAGTGTGAAGTCGCCAATGGTAGATAAAGATGGTGTTACATTCAATGAAAACAAAGGAGAAAGTACAACTAAAAAAACTGCCTTCTGACTTGCCTAGAATGTGGACTCTTTGTTAAATGTTTGACGTGAAAATGCAGCGCCATCATTTTGTCAGAAAAGGCCGCCACGAAGAGCAGTAGTCACTGAATGTAGAAGGCATAGAGCTTGCATACAGTAGACATCTAATGACAGGTATGACGAAAGGGCTCTCAAAAGAACCTGATGTGAAAGTTCATGTGTATTATTGTGTACTAGTATTTATACAGTCAACCTCCATATGTAGCAAGTGCTTGATTAAACAGCCCTATCTGCGCATGATGTCAGGTTACCCTCATGCTAAATATGGAGCTTTAGCAACCTCTGTATGAGTAGATTCAGATCTGTTTGCGGAAGTACATAGCCTGTCTTTGAACTGAATATAGCCCTTGAAGTGTGTTCATACAATAATTTCCTTCCAATGACATCGCAGATGCTGGAACAGCATTCCAGCATATTTATTTTACCTCATTACAACATTCTGCAAGTCGAGTTTGTGGGCTGCAAAGTTCAGAGCTCCCCCCATAAAGTGCACTGCATAAACATGAACATAAACATTCTTCCTCACACTCACATAGCGTTTCCAGGAGGAGAGAGGGTCTGGTTCTCCAAGTGTCCCCCTGTAGCCAGGTTCTGGAATTTGAACTTGCCCCTCAGCGGCAGCTGCACGCCTGTACCCCGGTTCCCTGCAGCTGCAGCAAAGCAAGAGCATGAAGTCCACAGTGCACCCCTCCAACGCCAGGACTGTGCTGCTACCTCTCACCCTGAGATACCTGCAGCAGCATGACTACATGCTCCAAGCCATGGCCAGAGTGAGCTCACTTGCGAGTGAGCGTGGGAGGAGGCCCTTTCTGTTTGTAGGATAAGGAACGATTACACAAATCCCCAAGGGGCCTTTGCAGCCTGTGCAGCCTCGGTCAGACTGAAAGCTTTTCCACTCCACAACAGAAGGCAGCAGGACCTTCTAGAACTGTAAACTCTGCCACATTGGGGGAGTTTGGGGCAGAGATTTTTGCTGAACTCTGTGCTCCATTCAGAGCACAGAGTGGGAAAACGCCACATACTTGTGGAGTTTGCCACCCACCCATCTCACATAGTGGGATTGCTGAGAGGTTTTTGGAGGCCACACCCCCTTTCTCCCAGACTCAGCAAACGCACCTCCTGGCACAATAATGGTTGGGGGATGAAGTCCCCTTGGATGCTGAGGGTGCTTAGGTGGCAAGAACCCACCATGTAACCTCCAGTAAGTTCCACACAGCAGGATTGCTCAGAGGTTTTTGCAGACAACGCCTCCTTTCTCCACTGCTCTGCAGATGCTCCTCCAGGCACACTAGTGGTTGGAGGATGAAGTCCCAGTGAATGCTAAGGGTCCTTGGGGGGGCCAAAAACTCTTCCTGTTACCTCCAGTGGGATTTCTGAGAGCTGGTTAGAGGCAACGCCCCCTTTCTCCACCAGTCTGCAAATGTGACTATTAGTTAAAAAACCATGGAAAGGCACCTAAAACAACAAGGAAATAGAATTAAAAAAATAGAAATTCACAGAAAAAAAGAGGTTACAGGGATGATATGGCTAGGTTCAGGTTTCCCTCGCACAAAACCATAAAAATTCAGCAGTTTTATTAATCTGAGCTAACTATAACTTACGCCCCGACAATGCACTGCTTATACCTCATATATTGCATCACCCACGACACGGTCAGTGACATCTCTCATGACATCACTGTGTGGCTTTTCATGTCTCATAGATATAGAGTAAGACAAGGCAGCGCAAAATGCTGCATGCCTTCCTCTGTGTGAAGGAGGAATTCCATAGGTGTTGCGAAAGTTGCGTAAACCTGGGCCAGAGACAAAAGCTTACACCTCATCAGAGCTGGAGTAATGTGGAGAAATGTTTTCATTTCTCCTACTTTATTCCTCTTTCCATGTGTGCTGCATTAGGAGCACACATAGACCTAGGACAACACCTCCATGGATTGTTTGTGCAGGAAGGTGTCCCTTCCTGCACAAAAACAATTCGGCCATCAACTCAGAAAAATGGTGACTATGTTATCGCTAACCACCAAATTATGCACCAGCTAGAACAACAGACAGAGTGCATTCCTTCTCTTTTGATTTCACGTGGGGCAGCACTGCAAAAAGAATTGCTGCTCTGCCTTACGCCAACTCTTTGTAAATGAGGCCCTTAGTGCAAAAAAGTGTGACAGAACCCTTCAAGAAGAAGCTCACTGGATTTCAAACCAAGGATTACGCCCCATCATTTTTAATGTTCACCAGGTGCCACAGGGCTTCAGCCTCGATGGCTTCCAGTGCAACAATCTTTTTTGGTGCCCCCTCCCCCAGTTACCTCCTTCTCCACAGATTAGCCCACTCCCACCCTCCAACAGTGCCCCGCATCTCTTCATACACCTTCTCTCACATGCTTTCATTTTTTTGCACACCCTTTGCACCAAGACAATGAATCATACATGTATACATCAACATATAGGAAATGTTGCATAAGTCAAGGAGGGTTAAAATGTTTAGGAATCTCATGTCATCCATACTAGTATGCAATTTTTATTTTTAAGTGTCTGATCTGGAGAAGAGAAGTACTAGCAGAATTTACCACAGTGGTTAGGATTTGCTTTACTAATAAGAATGTATTTCTATATACAAGTAAAGTTCTAACCTATTCCATGTAGCTTGCCTGCAGCTCTATGATGACATTTCATAGGCCAGTGTGCTATATTAGGATTGTAACTTTTGACGAGAAAGTAACAAAAGCATATCTGTGACAGCACCAGAAACCGAATGAGCTATCCACATAAATTCAGTGCTATGATCTGCATGATATGTGTTCTTTGCAGCAGGCATCTTAACCCTGCGTGCTAGTATATGATGAGCCAAAACTTTCACTTGACAAAAATATGATCTCCCTCCAGCAAGAACATTTATCACCAAAGATATCTTGACATTTTCGCTATTAACTGGAAACTGCTGAACACCCAAGGAACTCTGCAGCAGGTGCTTTTCATCCCATAAGTTATTTCTAAACACAACGCCAATGAACTCAGCACCATGTGTGGCTGCACTAGTTGCACCGCCCATACGCGGGCACTGACAGACTGATCGTATCTACCAGGGAACTTATATTGAGGGCCTATGTGTCATTGGCTACAAGGGAGAATCTAATGTGAAGGCAAGGACCCTCTTGTGACATAGAATTTTACATTTCATTGTAATACTGTAAAGCTGAAGTGTGCTGCGATCCTGATCTTCAATTATAATGATGACCTGCTAAGTACTAATTATAGTTAATTGGCCAGAAGTGATAGGGAAGTAAGACCACCATGTGATACTATTCCAATCTTTCCAATCATACATCTCTAACAATCATCGAGTCACTGCAAAGTGTGATGGGACATGTAATTATAGAACAGCAATAGAGTCAAATAGGAAAAATGTCAATCACAAGTTCTGCTCCATCCCACTGTTCCATTCTTGATACTGTCAAGATATAGAAATGTCGCTATTTCTGCCCAAACACCAATTAACTCCAAAATAGTTGTTAGTGAAATGTCAAAGATATTTCAATCGTAAACCTAATCATGTCAATGCTACTGTGAAGGAAGTACACTCATCTTAAGAGTTTCTATTGTTGTATTTGTGTTTATTTGTGTGATTTCTACCGCACGGAAGATGAAAGGATATTTCTCTGTGCTCGATGTAATTTAGAAGGGATAGATGGTCAAAAATTGTTTTGATTTTGAAACAAAACTGTTTATTGAAAAGGTAAAATGTAATGCAAACAAACTGAGACATGTTTAGGTTTCTTAAATTGAAACCACAATTAAGAATCCGAAAGCAAGGAAACAAGTTAATGCATTACGTCACAAAACTCAGGTAATATAAACTGAAATTCCATGTTCCTCTATATACCTTGAATGCAAAGTATGCACAAAAACTGGTTGACAGTTACTACCCCGATTAAACATAACCTGACAAATGCATCTGATCGAGCTTGCTACATTAATAAAAATGTATCACTTCACAAGGACCTCTTTTGATTCGGTTTTAGGTTTTAAGACATTAATATGTTTTAATCCTATTCACTCTCTACTCTTAATCTCTGGTACATTCCCCCTTCTGTTTTTCTCATTGTCAATGCATGACCTATGAATGTATACAGCCGGTAGGAGGGACGTTGCACCTCCTTCCCATTTGATTGATTCCTGATCTAATACCCGGATATGACTGGCCTTTGCGCCACACGACCTCAGGCTCAGAATCCCAAGTCTGAAGCCCAAACTGTCATCACTATTCACCTGTATTCCTGTCTTGAGAAAGACCCGCAGCGACCACCGACTGGGGCGCAAACAGGGTCGAAACGTTGACGCATGTCATAGGTCTAGAACCATCAGGATCCCAATAGGAACACTAGGATTCCTTGGTTGAAAATAAGCATCTGGCCAATGAAACACTTGTATATATTTGTATATAGGAAACCGCCTTGCACTGTATATTTCTTCACTCATTAAGCACTCTTCACTCTAAGTCACCTTTTTGTACTATTTCTGACAGTCTTATCATGCATTGTATGTTATCTTTGAATGAAGTAATTCAGATATAAATTGAATGAATTCTGTGAAAAATTACACAATACAAGCATTTGATTTCACGATTTTGTAATTTGAGCATTCATTTCTCAAGTTAGGCGTGTATCAGAGATTATTTGTTCTTGATTGGATTGATCAGCAATAACAAAGTAATGTGTCTTACCCAACAGAACCAATTTTTTCTTAACCATTAATTACCCAGGTTCTGAGGGACAAATGGTTACCCCTTTTTCTTTAATATAATGTATGACCCCCGACAAGTTTTGGCAGGCGGACAGCCAATTCTTGTAGAGGCAGAGGCTCCATCTCCGTCTGCCCAGCTGTAGCCAGACCAAAACATTTAGAGTTTCTCAAATGTTTGGAGTGATTTACATGAAAATAATGATGGTGGGATATTAAAAAGATTGTATGTTCAAGCGTAGAAGGCATCTAGTTACACACCTCAAGAAATGTAATATCAGTAACAGTGCAGATTTCCCTTCTACTTTTTTGAAATATTTGCCTTCTGTGGCATCCTTAAATTCTACCTCGGTCTTTTCTTTTCCACTGTGTCTATTTTTATTGAGAATTGCCATTATTTCCTCTACTTTCATCTCCCTCCCCCTTTACCTTTATTTCCTTATTAGTGGTTTTGATTTCTTTCTCATTAGATGTCGCTTTTAATTCCCTTCCATCAGTAAGAACTGTACAAATACTGCCTCAGCAAAAACGGTGAAAACAAAGATCGTTTTTATTATTTAGGCCCTGATTTGAAGCTTTATGGCTGTCTGATTAATGACAAGTTTTACCTCTGCCGGGCAAACAGCAACTGGACCATCAAATTTAGGAATTCCCGCTTTTTTTCATCAAAATAGCTTCTACTTCAAATGGCAAAAACCATGTTAGTGGATACGAAGACTGACTGCTTGTCCATCATGCCATGGTGGCACGGCAAATCTGTAAGCACTTTTTATTCAAAGACAGAAACTATTGACTGTGGGAATTGTGTAAATTTTTGGTGTCCAGATCCACAAAGGCGTGACTAGTATGGTGTACCAAAACACCTGAGCAGATATTTTGAGATGAGATCGCCTAAAGAGGATGTACCCACTGGCACTGTTGACATCAAGAGGGGCCCACCAAAACTCTTCTCCTGATGATAGACCCGGCTATATTTGCCTTGATGGGAAACCCATCATCCTTTGCCCTGAGTAAGGTGGCTGATTAGTATGTATCGGATATTTGGTTAAAGACACACAGAGGATGGACGGTACGCAGAGCAATCAAACATTCACCCCCAGTCAATAGATCTGGGTTAAATCCATTGTTCTTTTACTCAACATGCCACCCCAGTTTAGACCCAGCCATATGCAAATCATTCTTGACCCTGTGCCTCATGGGAACAGTCCAGACTGAACTTCCAAGCCAGGTCCTCCCTGGACCGGAAACAAGCATCCTGGAACCAGTTTCAGGGCATCATCCCTCATCTGCCAGGGTAGCTTGTATCCAGTGGCACAGTGAGCCCGGGACCCACGTCTGGGCATACCCGGCGCACTTAGGAATAGTTTCAGTGCTCTGTCCATCATGGCATTGTGTTTGCTCTGATCACCCTAACTTGGCTGGGTATGCCCAGACGTGGGTCCCTTGATCACTTTGTCACTGGATTACAGGCTAGCCTGGCTGATGAGGGGTGCTAACCCAAAACCGGGCCAGGAATGCTTGTTTCCGGTCCGGGGAAGACACGGTTTGGCATTTCGGGCTGGACTGTTCCTATAAGGCACAGGGTTAAGACTGATTTGCATATAGCCATGTATGAACTGGGGTGGCAAAGTGAGCCAAAGAATGATGATGAATTTAACCCAGCTCTGTGACTGGGGGTGAGTGTCTGAAAAGTTTCAGTGCTCCATCCATCCTGTCCATGTGTATGCTCAGATATGTGGTTGCCAGCTGTTTCGCAATTTTTTATCACTTTCCCATTAATGACGACCTCTAAATCAGATATACATCCTCCTTAATTTAGATGTTAAAGTGTTTACATCTTTCAACCTTTCTTCTAAATTATATTGCATTAAAATAGTTTTCTTGAATTTTGACTTTTCACTACTTGTGTGAATTTTGATATCCACTCATTTATTTATTTCTATATATTCACTTTTTTGTTAAGTAGAAATCTTTTTTGTCTGATTGTTGTCAAGTACTATTTTACTGGTTGCTGGGGCTCTTTTGAAGATAATATGTGTGGTTTGGAGATAGTTGGTGAAAGAAATGTGTTATGGAACTTCCTTAAGGGACAGTCAACTTACATGTCAACTGTTGTCAAGGGGAATGATCGAGAGAGAGAGAGAGAGAGAGAGAGAGAGAGAGAGAGAGAGAGAGAGAGAGAGAGAGCATTTACAGGAATATCTTTTACCTCTTTGTTTTATTTTAGATATTGTCTGAAACCGGGAATTCATTGGTATTTTACTGTCAAATGCTTATCAAAACTATCTGGTGTAAATGATAATGTACAGCTTTAGAGAAAGGAAGTCTTTATCCTCTATCTATTATCAGGAGTAGCACAGATGTTTCCTATTGTTCTAAGCCGCATCTTGTGAAGGTATTGAAATGTGTGCAGCTTCCCCTTTTGGGTTGGGGAGGTAGGGAAATGGTGGGCTATGACAGTCTACATTTTTAATTCTGCTCAATTGTTATCTTTCTTGTGTGTGTGTAGAAGGAGCAGGAGGGCTGTGAGAACTAAAACTAAAATGCCACATGCATGTCTTGCATCAATACGTGTTCACATGCTAAAGATGAAAGGGATTTTCTTTGCAAAAGTTAGGATTGTGTTTTATTTCTCAGACAGTAACTGAAGCAATGTGCTCCTGAAACTCCTGAGTGTGGCTACACCCAGTATGCGTAGGTATTCATAGGGATCGGAGCTTACTGTGGTACTATTTGAGTCTTTCTGCATTATGTCAGTGTATCTGGTTATAGTGCACTTGTGGTTTGGTGACCTATGACAATCCAGCCTCCACAAGGAAACATAAAATATAATATTCAGTACAAAGATTTGAACTTCCTGGACCACATGAGCTTACAATTTGCAAACAGTGGTTGCAAAATGAGCTTTAACTTTTTGTGACCTACCTCTAAATTGACCTGCCTAATGGCTATTAACTAGGCACGTCTTTATTTGTGACCCCTTGTAATTGCCTACAAGTAACAGCAAGTGGCATGAAAGAAAAAGTAGATCTCTGTGTTTCCATTCTCAAATAGGAAACTGATTGTTTTCTTAGGAGGTCCATGATCCTTAAAGGAAGCAGTACTGCTTTATTAAAAAAAATTTTTAAAAACATCTGGGAAGCACGTAATGTTCTCCTGGACACTGTCCACTCACCCCAAAGCCACTTGACACAATTACACAAGGGAAAGCTGTCCCCTTTGCAAATTGGTTACAGCTCATGACCTATGGTCAGGCGGTTCCCATACCGATACAGTGTCAACATCGTAATATGGCCCTTGATGTTGGTTGGCAGAACTTCTCACTGACTGGTCAGAGGAGTTTCTGGCAAAGGAATATTTTTTTCTCAGGAAATTGTTGAAACTTGCCATTTCTCTTCCTGACCATAAAGTATGTCCATCTTTAAAAGAACTCAATAGTTATAAACAAAATTTACCTTTGAAAATCCCAGAACAATGTTTATCCACATTCATCGACTCCAAAAGATTTTTCATACCTAGTCATAATCAATTCCCCACTAAGGTTGTATTAGCACTTATATATATATATTTAATACATTTTGTCAGACAAATTACAAAATTACATGTGTATCACCATATAAAACAATACATAAACATGTTAAAAACACTGTGACTCACAAAAAAGTGCAATTATATAATATCACAAGCACCCTGGAAAGAAAAAGGTCTACTTGTAGAAGACAGTAAACTTTGTGTTATTGTTGTTAAGTCGAAACATTAATAGACAGCACCCTACGGGGAAAAGCTTCCCCCGTCTTTATCTTACTGCTAGATAATCTAGAATCTAGAACTAGGCTAGGCCCCTCATTGGTTCCTCTAACCTCGGACAGCCCATTTCCGACAGGCCCATTTACAAACAACAGGGAACAATCACAGTCATCAGTGGGACAGGTACCCGTAAATCACCCAGTGCCCATCCCGGGTGTAAACCATGGCCACATGGATAGGCCGGCCAGGCGGGATTTTTTCACTTTGGAGATGAATCTACCTGGGGGACAATCACAGGGCATAAAGAGGCCCCCATGCATTTACCCGTTATCCATTTGCCATCTGAATTAACTCCCTATGTGATATTGGGAATGAGCCTAGCCTCCCCAGGGTCTCAAGGAGGACTGTTTTCAGCTTTAGAACAAAGTCTTACATTGGTTATCACATAACACCACCTTAGGACTGAGGCTGGAAAAAAATATCAATATGGTGCGGCTCGGCAGTTCTTTTGAATCCTATAAAGGTGATTACGTCATCATAAACTTTATAGATCCCACATTGCTGAAAGGATCCTAGTTACAGATTTGACTTTGCTCCTAATGGTCTTAAGTCATCCATTATGGCCCTACACATTGGCTTCTTTAATAAACCGGAGACATTCGGACGCAACTATAAGGACAATGTAAACATGGTTCCATTTAATGGATTGCTGCCATTAACTCATCCCACCAGGAATGCTCATTTAAATCTGCCTCCTACTTTAGCCCCCCCAGAAACATATGCCATTAGGATGACAGGATTTTGGTCCACCACCTGTAGAGCTGTCAGATCGGGTTACCTCCCTTGCTGTGATGCACACTTGTGATTGATTCGGTGATCCTTCTCCAATGGACTCAGACAAATCCAACGTCCAGAATGTTTCTCTACAGCAAAGCCCTTGGTGTTTAGCTGAATATGATAAAAACTTTATCTCCTGGAACATCTCAGGACGAGCTAACAAGTTCTTTGATCCATCATGAATTGTATCTGTATAGCAATTCTGTGTGATATGTTTGCAGGAAACTTGGCTGACGGATTGCAGATCATTTCTAGAAGGATACAAGTCTTTTTTCATTCCCACAACCACCTCTATGGCTGGCAGACCAAAGGGTAGTCTTGCGATTTATATTTCTCTAGCGGTAGACTGCAAAATATTGGTCCAGGCCACATAGAGTCTGTGTATACAGTCCTTGGTACTAAGAATGGGTTTGATTAAATTGGGTCTTATTAACTTTTATATTTCAGTATCATGTCCAAAGTGTGGTTGTAATATCACTGTGTTAGGTTCTTTTATAAGGCAAAACTGCAATGCTGTTCTCCAAAATCTTATGATCGCTGGGACTTTAACATCCACCCATGTGGAGACCCCAGGGCACTAACTAACCCTGGGCGTAGTTCGTGTAGTAGTGCTACGCGTAGCTACGTGAAGTGCACTTCGCACTACGCGAGATACTAATAGCACTACACAAACGACGTAGTGCGCTGTTCGCGATGATTACACAGTGCTGGATGCTTGTCCGCACTGTGCAATCATTGAAAACGGCATCTTGCACAGTGCGAGCTGTCGTTTTCTGCTGCTCAAGTAGATTTTTACTCAAGCGGCAGCTTTCTCAACGCGACCAATCGCAATGAGAAACATGACCTCCCCGTGTTGAGAATCTCGCCGGAAGGTTTATTTTCCACGCTCGCAATCAGCAAATTGATGTTGCGAACCGAGTTGCGGACGGAGAGCAAGCAAAAAATGACTCTGATGCTACGCGTGTTTGCACTGTGCTACGTGCAATTCTCGTAGTGCAAAGTAGCGCAAACTTCGAAAACTATGCGGGCGTAGCGTAGTGCTTCGCCCAGGCTTAGCATTAACATTGGCTGATCTAGGTTGTCCACGTTTCACGGGTGTTTATTTCAAACACTGTTCACAGGGGGATGTGCAGAATGATCTCCTTCATGAATTTGATTTAATGTCCCTTATGTCATTAGGCGACCCCTGCAGTAAAGTCTTTATTTAAAGGGAGAGGTGGTGGATCATTTAACGACTTTATATTAATTTCTTCATCTTTACAAGTTTTATTTGCAGGATATAAGATACAGGCAAGCGTCCTTAGTGACCATTTGTGTGCTGTACTTCGCGGCCCCCTACTGTTGCCCAATAGTGGAGTTGGGCAAAACAGGTCAGTTTGATCCACAGATGGTAAAAGACAGTTAAAGTGGACACAGATCTCCCCAGATGCATTTTATAAATCAGTAACAGATCATGTGCAAGCAAGTTAGCTCTGTGTACCTCATCACGCACTTCCCCGGGGGAGATCATTAGTGCTTTTAAAATCATTTATGAGAAAGTAGGTGATCTTTTAAGTATCCCGGCCCGAGGCACAGCTATCCAGACCCCTGGATGGTTCGATTCCTTGTGTTTTTTGGCGGCAAGAAAGCTGCTGGAAGCCTTAAATAGTTGCCCAAGAAAAAATACTGTGGCCAGAATATTTTGTAGAGAATATAAATTGGTACTGGCCATTCGTTTGTCTGCTGTGAATGGGGAAGCATGGAGGGGGTTAACAGAGGCTAGTACACTGAGGAATAGCTCTTGGAGTATTATTAATAGTCCTTTTTTAAATCATGTTGAAGGCAGTCTAGTAGGAGCACATATTACAGAGGATGAGTGGGTGCTCCATTTTGAAACTATGTTTTGAGAGCTCCCTCGAGCAAAACTGCCTGCCAGACCGTGCGGCTGTTACCTCTGATTTGGCCTTTAGTATAGAGGAGATCGTGGAGGGTATTGTCGGGTTGAAAAGTAACAAATCCCTGGGACCCAATGGTATTGCTTCAAATCAGACCTATTTTTTTAGGCTCTGGTCCTTGCTGTGGTAGTTAATGCTGCGGCAAGGACAGGATGTCCTGAGTCTTGGGCTACCTCAACTATAGTGGCAGTTTTTAAAAAGGGCAATCGAGATAGCACACATTGCTATATACCGATCTCGTTGTTGGATTTGGTGGTTAAAGTGGTGGGCTGAGTGCTTTTAGACAGGTTGACCAGCTGGGAAGTGGAACGTGCAACGCTTTCAGATGTTCTATATGGGTTCTGCCTAGGCCGGTCTACGGTGGCCCAATGCCCTAACCTAAATATGATCCTTAATAAATATATTGTTGCCCGCCCAGTACCATTTATTTAGCATTCATGGACTTGTCTTCCACGTTTGATCGCGTGAATAGGACCAAACTGTGGCAGTCCATGATAGATATCGGAATAGACAGGAGCATTGTTTACTTTTTTGAAGATCTCCATCATGCAACCAAGGTCCATTTCAGATACTCGCAGGATTTAAGAGTCTCACGTAATTTCGACATAAGGAAAGGTGTACGCCAAGGGTGTATTTTAGCACCCTTTTTGTTTAACTAATATTTTAACGATCTAGACAAAGCCCTACTGTTAACCTCAGTAGATTATCCGCATGTAGGTCTCCCAGTCCTACTATATGCAGATAATATCAAGGACCGCTAAGGGGCTACAAACCCTGCTCAATGCATTTTCCGCATTTATGTCGGATCGAGATCCATCTATAAATGATTCTAAATCTTATGTTATGCAGGTGGGTATTCGTCCCCAAAAATCTTTTCAATTTAGGGTAGGTCCTGCTAAGGTATCCCGTACTGTTGTTTTCTCGTATATGGGGGTCGTAATGGATGAGCAAATTAATTGGTACCCTTTGAAGCAAAGAAAGAGGGGTGACTTGGTGCGGGTGAACACTGCTATCTTTAATTTCGCTAGGAAAACTAGGAAAGAGACCTATCAAAGCACTTTTAAAGATTTATCAGGCCAAGAGCGTTCCGACTGATGCTTTACAAGTAGCTGAGAACGCATTGCTGAAGCGCTTATTGGGCATTCCTCACGGCACGTCTAATATAATGGTACATGAAGAATTGGGGTGCCTTACTTAAGTGACATTTTGGCCCTCTGCCTGTTAACCTTCTGGATGCAAATTCGGTTGAGCGAGGGATCTTTGTTGAGTCAATTGATTTGAAAAGAGGGCATGTCCCTTGACCACGCCCTCCACAATCCATGGCTCAGATACATCAAGAGAAGCTTTGAAAAGTTAGGAAGAGCCGAATTGTATGCCGAAATAGTAACTAAAAAGGATATGGGGTTAATTAGGGAGTCTTTTAGTAGCTTAGGGAACCTTGAGAGGGAAGAGATGGAATTTAGGGAACACAGCGCCTGTAAATTCTTAATGTTGAAAACAACACCATTAACCAAGCATTCTAGGGTTTTTAAGTATTTATGAACGTTTTTTATTAACTAGGTTTCACCTGTAATTTTTCCACTTTTTGTTGGCCATACCTAGGGGTTCTTGCAGAGGCCACTCACTAGCACCCTGTGGCTGCAATGGTGACTCTCCACAGGATCTGCTACACTTTACATTATTTTGTAAAGTTTATGAGGTTCTCCGGAAAACCTTTATCATCCCGATTTTAAAGAGGATGAATTTTAAGCAGGCGCGCCGGCTCTCATTTATCTGCAATTGTTGCATGAAAGATTATATTTTCTTTGTTCTTAGCTATCTGAAATCAATGGTGAAGGCCAGGGCTTGCCTGGATTGAATGTCAGTAACTGGTTAGGGCTTATGTTCACTTTAATGACATATATATACTCTAGAAATGGCCTTGGGACTCATTTTTTATCACTGCTTAGATTTTTAATTGAGGGTCGAGGATATATGAATTTAATTATGCATTTTCGATGTGTGACTATTATGGACTCAAGTGGAATGTAACATAACTGCGAGGAAATGTGTTTTACTTCATGAAACTTTTTATGTATTGATAACTTTTATGGTTTTATATGCTGAAAACGGATAAAGTTGTGTTTGATTTGATTAGATTTTATCTCTTGGTGATAAAGCAATGAAACAGAAGTGTACATTTTAAATATAACTTGTACATGAGTGACAGACCTTCTACACTTCATTTTTCAGCTAGAAATTCCAACATAAATAATTGCTTCGTTTATTTATATTCTTTTAAAATCTTTATTTTGCATTTTATACAAAGATTAAGTATAATACAGAGTGCAATGTCAAATAATAAACATAATCATACATAAGCAGACCAGTAAGCGTCAACGTGTAGGATGAGTAATGTGGGTTGTTTGTCCAATTGGTCATCCCATGAACTCTGGAGGCCCATCATCTCTCCCATTTCCTATTACCGCCCTATGATTGGGGCCATCACAGCCCCCCTACCAATTCCTCGCAGCCTAATTCAGTCACAGTATACTTGCAACTCCAGCGACACGGCCCTCCTATCAGGTTGAGCACTTCTGTTTTTTTATTATCAGCCTCTAATACCAATCAAGGCACTGCAATGTTGTGATAGGATTACGAGAAAAATGGATACTTAGGCAAATCAATATAAAGGAACTAAAAAGGTGGCTACCTATCTAAGAAAGTAACATCACATCTCTAAGAAGGATTACAAATTGTGCTCACATAAGGAGTACATTTTCAAAGGCAATTCTAAGAAGAGTGGGATACTTTTCATAGCTCTGTAATTCACAACCCCCTGGACCACGGACAGACACTGGCAGAGGAGTATAGTTCTGAATAGCCTGTGCAGACTGCAGTAAAGGAGAAGATGTGCAGTTATAGTTATGTGACCAACAATGCCAATTTACTAGTTACTGCCCTTCACTCAACCAATGACAGGGGCTACGCTGGCATAGTCTGCCCCTCTCACCGCACTACAGCAACAACTGCTAGCCTCGTGCCTGCTGTTGTAGCTGTAGATTGGCCTCCCTCTGTGAATGTGCATCACTACGCTGCCTGGACAGGTATGTACTTGCATGATGCTTAATGCTCTCAGTTACATATGCCCGGCTCCTATTTCGAGATACTATTGAGGTATCCCATTACAGTAAGATGCCCTTACAATGTTGAGAGTTATTAAAACACAGAATCTCCCATTAAATGTAGTGAGGAGTATAATTCAGCATATGTGGAAGCATTATTGACTTTCTGAGTGATTTCCGATGTGCTTTGAAGAGTCTGTGAGGGAGAGGGTGAACAATACACAAAGCAACATGTTCTGCGTCCATATCCCTGGGCATACGCATCCATGGATCCTTTGATAAATCATCCACCTTTGTAGCCTAAGGCAGGGATCTACAAACTTCTTGGCAATAAGAGCTACTAATGTTCGATGAAAATCATCCCAAGCTACTGACATTATTAGTCTTGTTATAGTGACCACATTAGGCAAGATTACATTAGTGGCCTCCATATGCAAGATTACTACTAGTTATAAACATAACATTATTTGTAAAGCGCACTTTCAGCCAAAAGGGTATCTTGCCTCTGAATAAAAGATGTATATTGTTACTGAACTCAATGGGGCTCATGTTATAGACCGCAGAAGGTTAAAAGGCTGAGCCAACCCACCAGGATTTGAACTTGTGACAATGAGGTCAAACACAGGTACCCACAGTGAACTATTAGTCCACTAAGCCACCACCCTACCTCAACGCACCAGGTAGGGGTGCCACCATTGTTCTAAAAACGCCTTAATCTATTTAGATGCCGATGCAGGTCTCTTAAGTTAAGCCTGCCTGCTCTGTGCCATGCTACCGGAGGGTGAGCACGGAGGATGTGTATCTGACTTACCATGACAAGGATTGTGGTCCCTACTTGGACAGGGTGCTTGCCTCAGCCAGTTAGTGACCCAATTTCTAACAGTGGTGGCAGCAAAGAAATTAAAATTTGTGTTTTTGCAGTATCTTCCAGTAATTTAGTGCACACTTGCATCCACATTTATGATCTTCCTGAGTAATTAATTGGCCTTTTCCCCCTTTTTCCGAATTTAAATGCCCCAAACTAGTCCCATGGATACCTGCAATTTAGGTGCCCTCAGCAAGTCCGATCAGCCGAATCTTTGCACCCAGAGGGGACTGAAGGCAGACAAGGAGGCAACCAAGTTGGATCTGAAGATAGCTCTCAGGGGCTTTGAGGAGGTACAAATATGGGAGGCCACCTCAGGAGAGGATGAGGAGGAGAACAATGAGGAGGGGTATCACTGTCTGGGGACGAGGAGAAGGAGGACCTAATCCAGGGTTCTGAGTTCCCGGGAGAGCTTAACCAAATTCAAACAGAGGATATCTATGCCCCTGATGCTTAGGATGCAAACACAACAAGTGATGGACCGAATGTGGATCAATGTCACACACTCAACCCAGTCCAAAGATCTGGGCCCAAATCCATCGTTATTTTGCACTCCACACCACCCTGGGTTAGACAATGGCGATATGCAAATCAGCTCTGACTCTGTGCCCCATGGGAACAGTCCAGTCCGAACTACAAAAGCCATGTCCTTCCCAGAACGGAATCAAGCATCCGAGGACCGGACCGGTTTCGAGGTAACACCTCTCATCAGCCCGGCTAGCTTGACTCCAGTGGTGTGGAGTGCCTGGGACCCACGTCTGGGCATCCCCAGCGCACTTAGGGCGGAATATGCAAACACAACAAGTGATGGACCGAATGTGGATCAATGTCACACACTCAACCCAGTCCAAAGATCTGGGCCCAAATCCATCGTTATTTTGCACTCCACACCACCCTGGGTTAGACAATGGCGATATGCAAATCAGCTCTGACCCTGTGCCCCATGGGAACAGTCCAGTCCGAACTACAAAAGCCATGTCCTTCCCAGAACGGAATCAAGCATCCGAGGACCGGACCGGTTTCGAGGTAACACCTCTCATCACACAGTGAGCAGTGTATCTGCCAGTGGCCTGTCCCCATAGGAGCTGGCGAACAGGAGGGAGGAGAAGAAGGTCAAGCGGGAGCTGGAGTTGGCTAAATTAAAACTGGGGAAGAAGATGGAACATGAGCTCAAGCAGCTGGAATACCAAGCCAAACAAGTGGAGTCTACTAGCATTGGTGGCAGCATACCTGCAGTGTTCCATGGCGGGGGAAAGGGGGGGAAGGGTCTGCATGTCAAAGGATTTGATGCCTAGCTATTTGGTGGGTGATGATGTTGACAAATGGTTCACAAATTATGAGGTGGCTCTAAGGGTGCACAGGATCCCTGAAGAATACTGTTCGGCAGAGCTGGCAGTAGTTTATGGAGGTACATGCCCACAGTGGGTAGGGACACACTCCTGACACTAGAAGTTGAAGACCAAACAAAATGCACCTCCATGAAGGCCATTTTAGTCAAGACATTTGGGTTGATCCCTGAAAGGAACAGACAGAAGGAGAGCTCCCATTTCCCCCAAAACAGTTCTCAGGGGAAGGGGTCCCATACCCAGTCTGACCACCAAAAAAGATAATCCCTGACAAGAGTCAGTACAAACCCCCCAAGGGCTATGAGTTTTTGAGTATGGGCATATAAAAAGAGATCCCAAATGCCACAAGGGAGCACAGCCTCCCACTGGAGGTAAGACACCAGGCGTGGAAAGTGCAGTGCTTGAGGAGGAGTTTGTCCCAGTTAGTGGGTGGGTCCTAGTGGGGTTACCATAGTGTGCCTCGATGATGTTAACAAGGACCCATGGGCCATCCAATACTACTATGATGTATAGACAATGAGTTACTATCATTGGGCATAGTGAGGAGGCCCTGAGGGACCAGTGTGACTATGGTACGTAGTCATCTGGTGCCCCCAGAGCAGATTGTATCCAATGTTTTCCACCAGGTGGCCCTTGTTCCTTTTGAGTTGGAGGGAGTTTCTGGTCTTCTTAAGGTAGATGTGAGCCCAGCCATGCCTGTGGACTGTTTTCTAGGGAGTGACCTGGAGCAAACTACCTATAAGGATGTGGAGCTTAGATCTCACATAGAAATGTTGGAGGTACCTATGTAGGCTTGTGCTACCGCCAGGTCCATGGCTGCCCAGAATAGGAAAAATAGCCCAGACAGCTGCCAAGACAAGGGAAGGGTAAGAGGAATTGAGACCCAGCCCCTGAGTGTCTCCCAACTGAGGCGGATGGGGTGCCCAAGAAGGCTCCCCTGGAACCCAGTGGAGAGGACACTATCTCCCTTGGTAACCAACCAGATCTTGCTGGATTACCGGTCGATGGAGGACCCACAAGGGAGGACTTCTGCAAAGTTTCAGAGGGAGTGCCCATGCTTGGAGGGCATGAAATGTCAGACCGAAACCCAGGTAGCAGACAATTACTCTGGTAATCACCCTATTTACTGGAAGAACAACCTCCTGTACTGTGAGACTAAGGAACTGGTGAATGGGACAAAAAGGACCATGGTTATCTCCCAATGCTCAGGTCCTTCCTACTGATGCTGGCTCACAATATTCTGCTGGCAGGACATCTGAGCCAGGCCAAGACCTTTGCAGAGCTTGTCCCTCACTTTTACTGGCCCCTTATGACGCCCTCTTCAGATACTGTCTGTAGGACCTATGTCACTTTTCATGCCAGTGGCAAAAATAGGACAAAAGCTAAACACTCTCCTGTCTCCCTTACCTGTTGTTAGCATTCCTTTTTAAGAGGTTAGCAATCAACATTGTGAGGCCCATGGATACCCAGACTACTTCTGTATACAGGTACATCCTGCTTCTGGTGGATCACACCACTAGGTACCCAGAGGCCTCTGAGGACTACAACCTTACCCGCAGTAGCAAGGATCCTGATGATGATTTTTAGCCAAGTGGGTTTCCCAAGGAAGTGGTGGTTGAAACTGAAACATGCTGGAAATTTCTTACAGGAGGTGGTTGCCCACAGCCTCCATATATCTGCTGCAAGAGGAGAAAATCAGCCCACGGGTGTGAACTTTAGTTTCCTATGTCCTCGTTTCCAGTAGACCAATTTCATGGGGTTAAGAACGTTTTGCTGTAGGGAACCACTCCCAATCACCAGTATCACACTAATGGTTACTCCTTCTGGCAACTGCAGCTTCACTTTCAGGGCTCTATGCATAGTCCACAGAATCCCCTTCACTAGGCACTACAACAGGCTCCTTCGGAGCATTCATGCTTTTTCAATTTTGAAGGTTGAATATTAATAAAGGAGGAAATTCTAGTTAATTACTGGTAAGACTTGTCAAACTGGGACAGTTGTTTTAGGAATCTATGTTGGTCTCAAAATGTAGCTATTTATGTTATACTCAAAGAGATATCAATTGAACCAGTCTATTCCACATAAGTGAATGCTTGATGCTATCAATTTGGGTAAAAAGGAATAATCATCGACTCAAGATAAATAATGCTCAATGGACCTAATGGATTGTGTAGCAAATAAACAGCTGTAATAGAAAGAGTTGCTCCATTCTTGCCAAATTTTCCTCATTGCCATAGCAAAGAATAAAAATTGCCAACATCAATATCTAAGGTTCCTATTTAATTCTACAAAACATAATTCTGACCTGATTAATGTCCCAGGACGTGAACCTGATCATGGAGCACGGATGTAATAAGGTGGGAGATTGATTTGTTCCACCACACTGTCATTCTCTTAAGCGAATATAAGAAAAGAAATCAATATAAACTTTAGGTGAAACGTTTTGTACTGCTACTCTATAATAATATCGCTATAAATACGCTATAATTATTTCACAATATGCAAGAGTTATTATTTGTCACATCCTAATAAGCGTTCAACATCCTCTGGATACTAATATGCAAGAGAAAACTATTCAGAGCTCTAGATGTTTATTTTAAGAATAGACAGATTATTGCCTGTTCTTTTTTTAAATTTTTTTTAAAGTGTTTTATTTTTGTTGCAAGGAACAAACAGGATACAGAGAATATAAGTAAATAAATAACTTAAGCCCTGCATGTGATTAGTACAGAACCGGTTGAGCAGTATAGTGCAATGTGATAAAGCAGATAAACATATGAGTACACAGGAAACAGAAAGAAATGAGAAACAATGAACAAAATAAAAGCAATTACGTCCAACATTCTGTTAATAAAAAGCAAGACAGAAGAAAAATCTGAACGAAAGCAATCAATCCATTATATCCATTAAGTTATAGGGTTCCAAATGTTTAGCCCTATACTTCCCTTACGGGTACCCTTTGTTTTATATATTGCAATCTCAAGATTATACATAGATAATAGCTGAGCTCTCCACACAGAAAATGAGGGAGGCTCCGGGGAGATCCATTCTTTGGAAATACAACCCCGTAAAACTGACATACAAATAAAGAGGAAAGAGGCCCGATCCTTAGGTGTGGTCATACCTGTGGAGTCAGTCCCAAACAGCACCAACTCAGAATTAATACATATGGAGGGGCCTAGTATTTCAATCAACAAATGGTGAATGGAGCTGAGTATGGGGCCAAGTTTACCACATGAGAAAAACATATGTTGAGCATCAGCCGCAAAACAGCCACATCTACTACAGCTGGCATCAGGACCGGTACTCCATTTGGAGACTTTCCTGGGGGAATAATCCAAATCATATAAAACCATGTAGTGTTGGGCCTGCATTTTACCCGCAATCAGAACCTCTTTGGCAAAACAAATAGAGGAATAAAGATCAATAGTTGCTATATTTAATTTAGTTCTCCATCTCTCCTGGCGCTGATCCAGATCCTCTGGAAGTAGCTGAATCAAACTGGAATAAAATAAACCGATAGGAAGCCCTTTTCCCATCTCTTCCAATAACGGAAATTGTTTAAAACGAGTATCATATTGCTCCAGCCGAACATAGTAACTGCAGATCTGGAGAAATTTATAAAAATAATTTTAGGTACTCCATATTTACATTGTAGCTCATTAAAAAGTAATGGCTGCAGATTATGAAACATGTCACCTAGATTACTTATACCCAGCTGATGCCATTTCCTGGTTCTTGCATCCTGAAAGATATTAGATAAAATTCCAGCCGCCACAAACAGGGTATAGCGGTTTATTTGAGGAAGTCCTATATATCGTCTAATTTGCCGCCACACTGAAAATGCTGCAATCAGCACCTTAAACTTGTTTTTTTTATAGTAACTGGGCTCCAATATTTTCAAAAGACAGCCATTAGCCTTCTCCCCGATAAAGGATTCATAAACTGAGGGTGTATGACACTGCAATAGACTGCATTTTTTACCAATAACTAAAGGAGAAATAAATTGCAAAACGGATGCCCAATAATAAAATACAAAATGAGGTATACACCACCCACCCCTGGATCTAGGATGTGCCATTTTTTTAAATGCCCTTCTATTTCGTTTGTAGCCCCCAAGAAATCTTGACAAGAAATTTTCAAGTTTTTTAAGACAGGATAAAGAATATTCTAATAGTACGGCTCTAAATAAATAAATACATTTAGGAAGAACCAACATTTTTAAAACATTTGCTCTTCCGTATAGGGATAAATGCAAATGATTGAGGCGCTCTAAGGTAGACTTAACTTCATCTGAGACTGGATTAAAGTTAATCTCAGGGATCCTACTAATGGGTGATGTAATTTTACCCCCTAAATATGTGGCCTCAGTGACCACGGTTGTATTCCTTGGGACATCATTCCCAACATATAATACCTGAGTTTTATTTGTATTAAGCTAGTACCTCGCAAAATGACCAAACTGATTAGCCAAAGTTTCTACTGTCGATAGAGCAGACACCAAATCTGTAGTTAAAATCACAATGTCATATGCATATGCGAGAGCTCTATACTCCATCATGTTAATACTAACAGGTTTGATCTGTGCTGATTCACTTAGTTTAACCAAAAAAAGTTGATAAATAATGCAAATAATAAAGGGGACGTGGGACAACCTTGTCTAGTACCATGAAAAATAGGAAAACTGTCTGATTCTTTACTAGCTAGGCGAATAGAAGCTTTAGGGGCTAAATACAGTGTCTTAATAGCCTGAAGCATATTTGGTCCGACTCCCTTCAAACGTAGCATCTCCCACAGATATGGCCAAGCAACCCTGTCGAATGCCTTCTAGGCATCCAATAGGGTCACACCTACAGGTGTTTAAGTCACCTCTGCCCAGTCCATTAAAGAAATAACACACCTCACATAGTCTGTTGTATCGAGGCCAGGTATGAATCCATGCTGAAAGGGTGAAACTAAAGAAAAAATCATAGAGGAAAGTCTTGTGGCCAAAATTTTGGAGTACAGCTTACTATCAGCCTTTATTAGAGATATTGGCCTGTAAGATGATGGCAAGAGGCCAGATTTATCTTTCTTTAATAACACAGTTATTATAGACTTATGCCATGAGGCAGGGGGTGACCCACCTTGTGCCCTGACACATACTTCCAGCATATATTTCTTCAAAATAGGAAAAAAAGTTTGAAACAATTCCAAAGGGATCCCGTCAGGCCCTACTGCTTTTCCTAAAGCTAAAGATGAAATTGCCTGCTCTAATTCCTGCTCTGTGTACTCCAACTCTAAGGCTTCCCTCTGTATATCAGTGAGTTTAGAGAATTCCTGATTGCCCAGGAACACCGCTACTTCGTCTTCTGTATCCGGGGAGTCATCACTAGAATAAAGCTGAGAGTAGAACTCTCTGAATATATCCAAGATTTTACTCAGTTCAGTGTGTATTAAACCATTGACATTCTGTATTGCATCTACCTTTCTAGCAGTGACTTTCTGCCTCAGTCGTTTGGCTACTTATCAACCAGATTTTTCCCCGGCTTCAAACATATCCGAGCTAAAAATTGCAATTTGGGCCGCTAATTCTCTGAATAGCGAGATCTCGCACCCTCTGTTTGAATTCTACTGAGTTGGAGTTTGAAGTTTGCAACAGTGTCAGCTCTAAGTCATCTCTGATGCTTGTTTGGCCCTGATACCCCGTTGTTTGTTTATAGTAAAACTTAGCGTTTCCCCCCTCACTCCGGCTTTAAATGCATCCCAGACTATACCCACTTCCGCAGAACCAGTATTAGATTTAAAAAAGTCTGGGATCCACTTGGCCATATGCTGACGATATCCCTGGTCAACCAATAACTGGCGATCAAAGCTCCATGAGCTCCTGATATTAGACAACAAAAAGGTATTGACTACTAATTAAAAAATAACCGGGTTATGATTGGATATGATTTTAAGATAAATATCTTTTTCGGCATCGATTAACAGGTCTACTGGGGCAAAAAAATAGTCAATGCGGACATGTTTTTGTTGAGGGGCAGAGAAAAAAGTAAAGCCAGGGATAGCGGAGCGCATAAAGCTCCATACATTAACGAGCCTAAATTTATTCAAGATAACATTTTTTGGCTTTCTACCTATATACGAGGAGCTGAGATGGAATTCAAAATCTCCGGGTAAATGCAAGTTTAAATCTCCACAGATCACGAGGGGAGACGACCATTGAGCCAACTCAATACTAATCAGATTAAGGATTTCAGGATCGTCAAAATTGGGGGCATATATGGTACACAGAGTAAAAAGAAAGTGACCAATCCTGATTTCGACAATTGCCCACCTTCCATATGGGTCAGCTTTAGCATGTTTACACTCACCCCACCCATATTTTTTGAAGATTTTTTAGTGGTTGTACCCTGGCGAGTGCAAATCAAGGTTTCAAAACCCAGATCTTTCAGGCACATCCTGTTATTCCATACTACGTGAGTTTCTTGAATACATATCTGTGCCCCCATACTCTTAAGAATCTGTGCCATCACCCCCCTTTTCTTTCTATCATTCAGCCCACATACATTCCAGGAGCAAATAGAAAATGGCCAAGCAAAAGATACTACATGCCCTTAAAGAGAATCTAGAAACTCCTTGGCCTTTACTTCAGTAGTAAAAAACATAGTTTTATCTTTAGTGATGACCTTCAGCTTGGCGGGATTTAATAGATAAACCTGAGCTCCCTTCCTTTGAAAAGTCGGGATAAGTTGGCGGAGGTGCCATCTTTGCTGTACGGTCGTCTGACAGTAGTCAGGTCTGATAAAAAATTTGCAACCTTTTGCCTTCAGTTTGCGATCAGAACGAGCCAAGTCGTATATATGCTTACGTAAAAGAAAATTATTGGGGCAAATAAGGATTGCCCTTGTTTTATTTTTGGCACCCCCAGCTCCCTTCCGGATCTGAAAGGGAAATCTATGAGCTCTTTGAAGCTCCCTCTCCCACTCCCATTCTTTTAACTCAGGGAAAGCTTCTACACACAGATCTATTACGAATTGTCGTATATCATTCCCGTCAACTCCTTCTGGGATCCCCAATATACAGTGATTATTCTTTCTCGCCCTGTTCTCCATATCACAAAGCTTCCAACTAATATCATCAAGCAGAGTATGTAATGCAACAACATCAGCTTTACAAGAGCAAAATTAATCTTCAATGGTTGAGATTCTATTTTCAGACTCTGCGACTCTGGTAGATAGTTCAGAATTAGACTTAGCAATGCGACGAACAGAGTTCTGTAATTTTCGAACTGCTCCATGAATACGAAGGCTCTCTGCCTTCATCTCCTCGCGATGAATCATGATTGCCTGATAGATTGTCGAGAGGGTAACATTACTGGCAGCATCATCAACAGAGGGCAGATTACCCCCCGCATCAAGACTGTCAGCCAAGGTTGCACTTTGCTCGACCGGCACTTGGGGTGTTAGGGAGCTACCCAACCCTGGATCAGTGAGAACAGTATTTTCCCAGTTGGGAGATCTTGAAAAGTCTTCTTCTTCTTCTAGAAAAGCCAAGCGTACAAGACTACGATCATCTGCCCAATCGATATCAAGTTCCGTAGTTGCACCCTTTCCCTCTTCCTCTTCCTCTCCTTCCCCGTCAGAGACCAGTTATACATCTGACATAGAGTAAAATTTCCCTCCTGAGTAACGTGATTCAACATCATTCGATATATCGTTATCCACAGAGGGGTCAGCTAATACAGGTATTACAGATAGAGACCTTGTGTCACTGTCCAAGATGGCAAAACTAGGTAACTCAGAAGTTATACAAGGTGAAGAGGGAGGTGGTTCTGTAGTGAGGTGGCTACAACAGCTGCAACAGCTTCAGTGTAAGACTGGGTGACAGACGTCGACACTGCATTCTTATCTTCCCTTAACTGAGTCTTTTTCTTAGACTTACTAAAAATAGCCGGAATTGTTACCATTTGTAGATGCGGGGGCTCGCCAGAAGCCGGTGAACACGATACACCAACAGAAGAGGCTACAGAGTCACAAGGGGATACAACTGATTCAGCTTCTTGTAAGCCTCACTCACCAGACTTCTCATTCTCTCCAGTTTTAGATTCATCTGCTCTCGTTGATCATAGAGCCGGGATTGTTGGCAGCTGCCGCTGCTCTCATAGTGGCTCCCTTTGGTAGCATATTTGAGGCGGTATTCTTGGGTCTCATTATATTCTGTGGAATGACCCACTCCGGGTTTTGCCTCAGCCCGTCAAAGTGCACCTTTGTCTTGCTCCCAGGCTGATTCCAGTATTCAAAACATCGATAACCAAGACTCTCAATACTACTGTGAGAGAGGCTAAACTCCGTAATACTAGCGAAGAAGCGTTGAGGGCCAGCCACCAGAAGAAACTGAAGCCGGCGTCTCGGAGAGCTCACCTCCGCAAAAAAAAACGGGCCTCAGCATATCCCCATCTCAACAAAGGGAAGAGCCAGCATCAAGGGAAAAAAAACTCTGATTGCTTTGCAGCTGGCTGAATGAAAAAAAAACACAGGTTCTGCTGCCACCAAAGGCTTCCAAAGGCTTCCAAAGGCTTCCAAAGGCTGCTGGGTCGAACCGCAAAACCAGAAAAAGCAAGTCTGAGGGATTCCAGGGATTCCAGTGAGAACGCCGCTTGCTGACTCGGACCCAGCCCTCGGCCGTGGGGGAGCGGGGCAGATGAATCACGATAACAGCCCATGATAGGATTCCTTACAAGGTAACACTCCGTGCCTGTTCTTTTAACGCTTTTTATTTAAACTAGTTTAAATGTTGTGATACATTTATAAAGCACATATTTAAAATGAGTCAAGTCAAACAGCTACGAGTTGGGCTAGTAATGCTATCGCAGTCAACCTACACCCGTTCAACTTTTAGAATTATGATAAAAATTGTTTGGAGAATAGACCATGGTTCACAGGACTACTGCTAGTCTCACACAAATATTTTCAAAATAGAAACTTTTAATAAATCAGCCCCATTTCCTTTAAGAAACAAAATCTACATTTATAACAGCTTTTTTTAATTTGAATGCGATCACAGCCTGTCCGGGGTCCACTGACCCCCAACAGGCTGTAAATACCTGTGATGGCATACAATTGGATTATCTTATAATTTTCAACCAACCTCATGAATATTCATTAGGTAAATCGGATTGCAACCAGTATTTAGTGACAAGTAAAAACCCTATACAGAGTTATAGAAAGAGGTGAAAGGTGAAGAAAACAAGAAAATATTAAACAATAATGCTATAGGGCAAAACTGAATTTACTTTAAATAAATAAAAAGACAAGACTTGTTTGGCAAAACAGGAACAAGTTGGTTTAATTAAATGCAGCGGTCGGGAGTGTATTGACAGAGGCAAGTCTGAAGACAGTCTTGGAGTACAGAAGGTTTGACCCCACATATATACATTTTATTGGTACAATAAAATACTTTGACATTCTTTAAAAAGCATAATAGTCATAAACAACAAGTACAACCATCTGATAAGGGGGGCACAGATGGCTCTCAACCTCCGGGAGAGCTAGTGTGGGCCAGTGTGTTAATGAATGAAATGAAAGAAATGAAAAGAGATTTGTAAAGCGCATGGCTGCCCTTGAGCGTCCCAGCGCTGAAACCAAACACAGGACCACCACCCAAATACAACAGAAACGAAAGCCTAAAGGGGGAAGAGATAAGTTTTCAATGCCTTGCGGAAACGCACTAGATTAGATTCTTTCCGCAGGGCCATCGGCAGAGCATTCCATAATTGGCCTGCATTAATAGAGAACCGGCGACCGCCGGACTTCACCTTTTTGGCTCTGGGTATCACCACAAAATTACCATCATCCGAGCGAAGGGCTCGCGTAGGTTTGTAAGGGCGCACCAGGTCTCTAAGGATTGGAGGGCCTGATCCTTGCAAAGCTTTAAACACGATGCAAAGGGATTTAAATTTTATGCGAGCTCGAATTGGAAGCCAATGCAGGGCCTTGAGAGCAGGCTTAGCTGATGATCTTTTGGCAGTACCAGTGAGCATTCGTGCAGCCGCATTCTGAGCTCTTTGGAGCACATTCAGAGTGGATTCTGGTGAGCCCAGGGATAGGGCATTACTATAATCCAGCCTTGACATGACTAATCCTTGCACCAGTAGTTTCCGAGAGTTTTCAGGGAGTAGTTAATGTTCATATGTCCGGTTTGGTGAGCATGTGATCACCCCGTGCGGTGTACATGTTGTGTCCTGATTGACGGAGTGTCCCTAAGTACATGTGGCATCTAACTTTGTGGTATTTTGGGAACGCTGCCTTTGGCCAAATGAGTTTTTTTGGGGCCAATGTCCTCTGTCCTGTTTGTGGGGTAACTACCTACCTGTGGAATCTATCAGGGTTTTTCCAGAGTGTGTGTTTGTCTTTGGGCTATCTGTAAGCCCACCTGTGACCTGTCAATCAATAGGCTTGGGTCGCAGGGCCTGTCTGACCACGTATCTCTGACTTTGATGGGGAGGTCATCTCAGATTATTCCAACAGCAATGATACGAGTTTGTGAGTGCATGCACATGTAACATGGTAGTCATTGATATTATAGGTGCAGTTGTAACATCATACATCAACATTGCATTCACTGAGATTGATGTCATTATGCGTGCTTAAGTTATGGTGTACATAAACATTGGATTTACTGGTATTGACATCACTGTGCCTACATAAGTTGCAGCGTAAATTGGTATTGCATTTACTGGTATTGAGATCATTGTGTGTGCATAGATTACAGCGAACATCGATATTGCATTTAACGATACTGCCACTGCTTTGCATGTATACATCAGGGTGTACATTGCTATTGTATTTAAAGACCTCAACACTCCCCCCTCTAGTTGAATTTTCAACCGCATCATTTTCCTCGCATGTCAGGGCAGTCACATTATTTGAAATAGTGTGTGTTGCTGTGGTGTCTGTGATCCCGTTACTAGCTATTTGCATACTACCGAGTTTGTTAATTGTCTTTTACAGCAGGAAACCCCACACCATTAGGAAACCACACAGTAATAGTACACCCATGACAACAGGAAACAGTGATGTGCACAGCCTGGTCACCATTACGGTGAGGCAGATGAAGAGACTATGAAACCAGTCCTGCTCAGGGGTCCTTCATGTCGGTTTGTAGATGATGCATTGCTTGGATGGCAAGAGCAAGAGTTCAATTTTCAAGATTATTCCCAGGAATAAAAGTATAATAGAAATCATTGTTCTTGGTACACATCTCTCCCTCCATTGCGGTTAAGTCCAACACATTCTGATGTTGCATCACCATGATGTGTATGGCTCTTCCCTTATAGCATTAAGGTTGAGCTTAGTGTCATTAATCATTTATAACATTTCCCACCTGTTAATTTGCAACCAGAATTGAAGACACGTATGGACACTCCTGCATTAATTCGAGTGTCCGTGAACAGTCTGAATGCCCTTGCACTGAGCCCAACAAAAATATTCAGCAGTTCTTTGTCGAGCCTGATGCAACAGAGTTGCCTTCTTCTATTGCAGATGTTGTAACGAATCAGACAGATCTCATCCTGGGATGACCAGGGTGTGGGTGTGTATGGTTATGAGGGAGTAGAGACCCCACCATCCGGTACGGAGTTGGGCATGGGTAAAGTCACCACAATTGCAGTAAAAATCCAGTAGCATGGAGGTGCCCCTTTGCAGGTTCGGTTTGTGCAACACAGCTTCACAGTTGACATTGGTTCTGAGCAGTAGCGTCCCTTTGCCTCTGAAGAATACTGTGTGCGTTTCTGTAAAATTAGGGTTTGCCCCTTCCCTTCCAACCGCCTGTACCTATTTATCTCAGTATCTCAGATTTCCTAGCATGAGGTGTATGTGCTGGAGTTCGACCCCCTCCCAAAAAATTCATTTCCCTAAGCGTTATCGAGGTGGATGGTCATACACTGGAATTCCATATTGGGGCTCCATTTGTCAATAAAAAAGTTAACCCCAAATACTTTAAAGGCCATCCGGGGACCACAGAAACGAGTGGGCGACCTCGTTTGCGCACTGGAGTGGTGGCTTTGCTACATCTTTTCTACAACGTCTCGTGGCCAAACAGTGTCCTCCCTTACAGTGCCCCTTCTGTGCACCCTGTCTAACTATGTTTGAATATCAGTAGGTCTAGTAAAAGGGTACAGTGCTTAACCACTTTATGTTGTGCTACTCCACTGTGTTGTATCTTTGCCCTAATCCTACAGAGATGCAAGCGGATGAGACATTTGTCTTTCTCATGGGCTACCTCTTGGGGTAAGTAAAGCCTGTCTGCACCTAAGGCATGGGGTATCAGTGAGCATATGTGACATGACCTGTTCGTGGTTTGAGTGCCCACCGTGATCATATGTTGATGCCATCTGTTGTATAGGAGTGCGCTATGTAATGCGTGTGGGATGTTAATGTTAGGTTCAGAGGTGTTAGAGGTCTCTGTGCATGCATTGCAAGAATGTCAAAGCAGTGTCATGGGATTGGGCATATTTTGGGGATTCACAGGGCATGGGAACAGCCCTGCTAAGCAGAGTATTTGCAAAAATACTGGGGTACAAAACTTAAAACATTTGTAGGCTATTGGATGGTCTTGGCTTGGTAAAGAAGAGAGAGTTTGTTATCAAAAAACTGCTGTAAAGTCAATTTGTAGTCTGTGCTCTTGAGCAGTTCCCATGTGGAAGTCATTTTGGAGGCTGTGATTGAAATTTCTATTAGAGGCTTCAACTGAAGGGGTGGTAGCTGCTACAATGATGGCACGTGTGGTTAAATCGCCAAACAGAAGGATAAGAGCCGTGGGTTGTTTTTTAGCTTGGAAAACACACATTCTTAGACAGTTTTTAGAACAATTTATGGTTTTCTTATACAGGTACATTCTATGGCTTTACTGGGCTTGAAGCTACCTAGCAGGGTGCTGAAGAATGGTGGTAGCACTTTTTAGGAATTGTGAGTTTTTAAAGTTTGTTTTAGGGTTTCTTGTACTATTGCTCCCCTATCTGCTTGGTACTGTGGGGACAGACTTTTCCTCAGTGGGCTGCTCTGTAAGCAGGTATTTTAATTGGTGTGGGGGCGTCTTTTTGACGTGCATGGGCTGTGTGTAATTTTGTGAAGCAAAGGAGTCATAATTATTTGGCGGTCTGTCTGTGTTTGAGGCGCACAATGAGGTTCTCTCTAAACAGGGTTGGGTTATTGAAACATCAACAACGGAAAATCCAGGGTATAGGGAAATGGTGACTGCACTTATCTATGATATAGTCCTATGTACTCTTAGAGTCTGGGGGCCAAGGACCTGGATCTCAATACCCCATAGCTTCTCAGGGAATATACCCACAATTTACAATGAAGCACAATGATCCAGCACTCCCCACAAAAGGTAAATAGCAAACAAATATGACAGAATTTTAGATCCGTTCAGCAGGGCTTTAAAAGATATTTATTCTTTATTCTTCAAACAAATCATAGCCAACGCGTTTCGTCCAAGAGGACTTCTTCAGGGCTCACTATATGTTAGTGATTCTTCTCCATATAATTTCAATTAATTCAGGTTTGGTAAATGCTTCGCGTCCAAATTCTGTGGCATTGAAAATCCCCCTTAATTAAAGAGAAATGCCGCCATCTCGCACCGCATAGTCCTCCTCGATACCGTAGGGTTGGGTTATTGGGTTACCCCTTTGTCCTGGAGGGTCCTGCAGTGAAATGACAGGAATAGGGCTTGTTTGCAGTGTTTTCCAACAAGGGTCAGGTGTGCCCCTGAGACTCGTCATACTCAGTCCCATGTGTGTGGTGTTAATGGGCTTAATGGACATAATACTACAGACTGGGGTCGTGTAATTGTATTTCTTTGATGTTTTGAGGACATCTTTGCCCTACGCATGTGACGAACACAGCTGTCAACACCGGAGCAATTGCCTAATTTTGGAATCAAAGGAGGGCCTCCATTTTGTGGTAAACCCTGAAGTTGGAAAGACAAGTTGGACTTGGGTGTGGCTTTTATGCACCAGCTAGGAGGGCCGCCCTGGTCCCTCTTCAGACTGTCTTCCTCAGGACGTGGTCAGTTCACCCCGCCATGGGGGGTCAACAGCAGAGGGAGAGATCCTAGGGGGACTTACACAGCGAATTCTGCCATGGCCTCCCAATCAACCTAGCATTTGGTGACTTACACAACTGTTGCGCTGCTGCGGGTGTAGGTAAGGAAATGTATCTGATCTATAGGTGAGGGAGATATAGCCTGTTGGGAGTGATCTTTTGCTACTCTGTGTTCATATTTTGCGATTGTGTAAAGGCGTTGCCTCCTAAAACAGTTACTCCTCCCTGCCATGGCTGTGGCCCTGGCCCTTGCTAGGCAGGACTCCCTATCTACGGTGACTGTTGCCAGAGCTCGGCCAAACATACGGTCCATGCAGTGGTGGGGCACTGGTTGCCTAATTTCCCTTGGGATGATTGGAAGCTGCAATGGTGTTGCTCTGGGCTTGTTTTTTTGTGGATGGGCATTTGTTGTATATTGATTCTTCTTGTAATATGGCTGACAGTAGTCAGTAGCCCTTCCTTAGTGTTTTCACCTTCTCAGTCTCCCAGAATACCTGTGAGTGTTCTAACTTGTACCAGAGTGTTCTATCAGTGTCAGTTGATGGTATGGTCAGCTGGTGAGGTTTTGTACTCAGCTGTGTCCTACAATAAATCTACATGTAATCAACTAGATGTATCACCATCTTATTTACAACAGTATTCTATGTGGGCTGTCCTGGGATTATGCTTTTTAGTTTGTGGTATGCTTTTAGGCAACATCGATTGACCAAGTGACCTGGTCTGTGACAATAGAGGCAGTCCACGAGCCTTGGCTATGGGCAGCCTCCCTGGTGTCTGTTGCGAGGATTGGGCATATATCCCCTAGGGTACAGGGTGGAGTTCTCATTAAGACTGGTGCCATCTGTATGCTAAGAGCCAGCGCGGCCCCCTCTAGAGCAGTCTGGCATTGGACCAATTTTGCTGTGTCTCTTTGAGCCTGCTCCTGTTTTTCCCTGTCCTTCTCCTGTTCCTTTCAGTAATAAAGGCAATATGTGGGCCTCTATCTCCAGAAAGAGTTTGGAGTCTAACCCCACTGTGCGATCTAGTTCAGTTTTGATCTCAGTGGCTAGTCACTTTTTAAGGATGTTGTAAAAGAATGCCACCTGGGGACCGATGACCCTCCAGTGCTACCCTGTCTCTTGTCTCCATCATTCTCTCATTCTATCTAGGAAATTGGTTACAGTCTCCCCGAGCTTCATGCTTTCTGCCATAAATCCTTCTACCACTGCAAATGTAAGCAAGCTTACTTGGAGATTTAGGAAATCGTTTCTACAGTGACAGCCAACAATCAGAGCATGCTGTGAAATATCTCACAACTAAAGCAAAATGAACTTTGAGTGTTAGTCTCTGGCGATTGTCTTTATAACAATATTTAAGTCACAATGTTTACTAAGCATTACCACAGATTTAGTCACACCATTCTTGGTACCAGGTCTCATGCTTAGATCAAGGGAAAAGGTGAACATTATTCAAATCTCCTGTTTCAAATGTTCAGGAGGGATGTGGGCATGTACTATATGACATAGAAGGCACATAAACAGGCAAGGGAATTGAAACACGTCTAATGAACAACATTTCATAGAAAGTGAAAGCAGGCAAAACAAGTCATTGTTGCATTTAAAATCCAAATGAATTCTAAGCAACCGTTACTTCTACCATACCGGTTACATTAAGCCAGACTTGGACTTTAGCTTTTACTGAACAGCCCACAAGCAACTAATATGTTAGCATGATGTAAGTAAAAAGATCTTTGTGTGTAATAAAATTAATATAAGGCAAAGTAAAAAACAATGTAAGCTAATTAAACATTCAAAATCTCTAAGAATGGATCAGAAGACAGCAACATATTTTACTGATTTAACTAAAAATGTAAAATAAAGAACTACTAGCTGGAACTTTACACTAAAAATAATAGGAAAAATTATAAAGACATATAAAGTTACAAACAAAGGGGCCTGGGAACATCTCAGGAAGGAGATGAGGCTGATAAATAAATCAGAAATGGTAGGGCTGAGGTTCTGGGGTAACCTTTTGATATCAAAAATCAAGACGGGGAGAATGGTCCACTTGTAACTACATTTCTAGGGATTTTATTCCAGTAATAAAAAACCCTCATACAAGCACGTAGTTGGTAGGCGGTATATCTTGATTCTCCGCCAGTTACACTGCGTTGGTGCATCAAGTTACTGGATCCTCTATACTGTTGGTTAAAATCAGGCCTATATGTTTCAGCCCCACTGTGCCCAGCCGGGTCTATGCGGCTTTCTTCAGGACCAATGTAAAAAGTAAGTACTTACACGACTTGTGCAGCTACTATCAGTGGTTCTTGAATCCCTTTCTTGTGCTGACTCCACCGCAGGACTTCCAGGGTTAGAGTCAGCACAAGTAAGGGATTCCCGCTAATCCAACACAGAGAAACTTTCTCGAGCCGCCCGATGAAGCACAGAATTATATGAGTGTGAGGCACGATTGGCCTCATAATTGTTAAAAAAGTGTAGCTGCACAAGTCGTGTAAGTACTTACTTTTTACATTGGTCCTGGAGAAAGACCTATTGACCCGGCTGGGCACAGTGGGACTGAAACATGTCGGCCTGATTTTAACCAACAGTATAGAGGATCCAGTAACCAGTTCTTTTTACTTTCCTGAATCATCTCTTTTTTTGTAATAAATCCACATATTTGAGATGACCCAGTGAATTTTAATCTATTTTTATGAGCACTACTACGTGTCCAGTGACACTACTACGTATCCAGTGTTGACCTCCGGATGGAGGTCAGCTTACAACAAAAAAAGACCCTATGATGAAGCACCAACGCTGCGTAATTGGCGGAGAACCAAGATATACTGCCTACCAACTACGTGCGTGTATGAGGGTTTTTCATTAATGGAATAAAATCCCTGGAAACGTAGATACAAGTGGTCCATTCTCCTCTGTCTTGATTTTTGATACTAAGCTAGGAAGCTGAATGGACCAAACCTTCCCCCCCCATGGTGATTCTGAACAGAGTAACCTTTTGATACACATATCACTGTGGCTGACATCCAGGTGTGAACTTCTAGTCTGTCCCATGATCTGTGTTTTGCAGCTATCAGAATTGGAGTTGAAGCAGAGAGAACACTTCAATAGGAAGCAGACCCCAACAAAAACATAAAAGACTCAGACCTTAACTCCTTCGATGCTCATGACGGAACGGTTCCGTCATGAGCGTCGGTTGACCTGTGCTCATGACGGAACCATTCCGTCATGGTTCCATAAGCCTAATGGAACGTTCAGCACAGCGCACAAATTTTTTGCGCCGCGCTGATGAGGTTAAATCACATTTGGTGTCTGGAAATGGACTATAAGGAGCGGAGCTTAAGGCTCACAAACAGTCAACTATCAAGCAGTCAGCCAGATTGGACAAGGAGGAGAAGCTGTGCCAGGCTTCTACCTATGATTACAACTGGAGGCTAAGGCTTGCCAGTCTGTCAACTAGGTGAGGGGAATCACCCAGGGAATCCAGGGGCATATTTATGAGGGGAGTAGCTTCAAGCTTGCACCACGCAACATGGTGAAAGCATGACTCAAGTCTAAAATGCAATTTATGAAGCCACGCAAGGCCACCTTGCTTGGCCCTGATGTGCTTCATACAACTTCAATGGTTTTTGACGCATTTCCAGATTCACCAAAAGTGGTAGACCTGGTATTATGCCAAAAAGATACCCCTTCTCAGGGGAGGCATAACGAGGAGAAATATCTTTATTTCGCCTTGTTATTTTCTCTTTCTATGTGTGTTGCTTACTTAAATTTACTTTGAATACTTTATTCAAATAAAACATATCCATAAAAGGACAAAATCGCATATTAATACATAAAAGCACACACATTTGTAATGGTCATAAAAGATGTTATATGAAACCAATACAGTACAGAACAGTACAAATATTATTTATATAGTAATCATCTTGTTACATGCGCAGACGGCAGTTGTCAGAAAAGTACCTACGCTGAATACTAGTTCATCATCTTTCAGATTAAGAAGAGTCCTATATGCATCTCAATAATGAGCGTATGAGTGCCTTTTAAAGAAAGGTGATAAAAACAGTTTAGTACATTGTATATAAAACTTAAAAAATAATAGAAAGTGTAGTGTTGTTTGGCCTGAATGATCATCACACGGACATGGCACAAAATCAAGATTAATGTGAAAATCAAAAGGAAAACATAATAGAAACTTCACTGTGTGAGCAAAAAAGGAGTCCCCGCTGCCAATGGCCCATAGGTGTAGTATGGTAACTGCCCAACTGATGTTGAACATTCTGGATGGTCATAAAGGTGGCTATAGTATGTTTCCTAGACTCCCTGTCGAGTCTATCCTTGCTGTAATATTTATATAGAGCCGCCCACAGATCTTTTTTATTTACAGTGTCTATCTCATGTGGGCTATCAAAAATATGTTCATAATCGATTCTACTTAGGCTAGATCTCACCTAGGCAAGCCATGGGATATCTATACCGTTTCACACTTAAGGCACTCTATTATCCTTTTTCTTCCATATGGCTAGCCAAAATAAGGAGGATGGGCCCTTATGTAGTCTGCAATATAATGTAAATTTAATTAGCTATAACAAACATATTGGGATGTTGAGATAGAGGCTCCCAGGAGTTTTCGACAAAACCTGTTCTCCTCATGCTGAATATTACTATATTCAGAGATGCCCCATATCTCTGCACCAAAGGCTGCCATATATATGCACTGGGATTTAAAAAAAACAATATAGCTAAAATAGCCCCGCCCTCCTAGGTTGTGGCAGACTAAGAACGATAAAAATTGCTGCAGAGAACTCATTACTACAATAAGCAATGTGATCAATCCATGAGCCATTGGCAAACAAAACAGCCCTAGATTGGGGAAATTACTAGTGAATTGTAAGCTCTGGTTGCCCACTGACATAACGTTTGAAGAATGATTCCTCGTGCCACAGGCCATTTTCAAATATTTTTTTTTATTAGAACATAAGTCTAAAGAGGCCATAAAATCCACAAAGCACGCACCAAAAGACGCAAGGCATTAGGTGTGCGGCCCATTAGAAGTGCATCATCAGCATATAACAGGGCTGGGAGTATGTGGCCGTTAACTCTTGGAACATCTTTAGTAAGTACTGTTATGGAGGCTGTACGATATTAAATATAAAATGAAAAGTAACAGGGCCAGGACACACCCCTGCCTGACCCCTCTAAAACGCCAATATCATTAGAAACCTCCCTGTGCATGCTGATTCTGATCCTAGCTTTAAGATCTTTATGTAAATATGCTAAAATGTGTAATAATGCCTTATCCATCCCACATTCTAAAAGAATAGACGACAGGTTGGACCGGTTAATTTAATCAAAAGTTGAGGTAAATCCGTAAAATCCTAATATATTGGTGACCGCTGGGCTATTGTATATTTCCCAGTTATTAAGTTATGGTTAAAGCATTGTTTGATTGTTCCCACCTTGTTTCTAAAACCAAATTGGGAAGGATGTAACATGGAATTCCCCTCAGTCCAGGTTTTAATCGTATTATATAGAACCCTTCCTAAGATTTTCAGTGTGGTGTCTATCAAGGGAATAGGTCTATAGCAACCTGACTGTTAGCGGTCACCTTTTTAAAAAATTGGAAAGATAATACTGGTTGACCATGTACCTGGTAGAAGGGAACAGGGTAAGTTATTAAAAACTTTTAGCAAAAGCAGGGCCCAAATGTCCAGTTATGCTGAATAAGATCTATGGGTAACTCATTGGGGCATGGGGCTTTATTACCCAGGCTCTGATGTATGGCTTTCTCTACTTTAAGCACATATATTGATACTCCTTTAGGGGCAGGAACTTCCGGCAGGTCTTTATCATATGTGGGAGCTGTAAAAATCACAGAAAAGTGTGCTTCCCATGCTTCACTGGTTATGTTACAGCTGATCGGTGTTAATGTCTGTCTCATTTCTCAAATATCTTTTACGGCGGCCCAAAAGAGTTTACCATTTTCGGAGCTCGCAACACTAGCTAGTGCATCCCATAGTTCGTTCAGTGATTCTTTCTTCCTCAGAGAGCTAACTAACTTATACTTCTTTCATAACAGCTAAACTGAGAAGTGACATCTAGCTTTTACAGATAGGGCCTTACGTAACTGACGGTTTACTACTGAGCACTCACTGTTAAACCATCTGGGGCCATGGGATATAATGGCAACAGGTTTTAATAATACAGATTTCATTGCTGATCATAGCTTGGCATATGCAATGATTACCTCAGGATTGGAAACATGTCATTTCATCATCATTCGATCTTTATTTCGGCCATTGGCCATCAAAGATATACAATAAAAACATATATAACCACTGTAAAATCAACATACATAATCAATCAATGCATACTTATACAGTGTAAACCTTGGAATTGCATACTGATAAAATTACATTTAAAACTGTAGACCTTAAAATTAGGAGGGAGCCTGCATCTTCAGAATACGGGTGCGAGTGTGCCAGACATTGGTGAGAAATTTTGCTAATGCGAACACAGTTAGGCTTGAAGCATCGGTTTTTAAAATTCTATACATTGGAAGGTACTCCCTACAACCCAGGTTTCTGATCAGTGGTAGGAGCCAATATTTCCTCGCTGCCTTGTAAGCTGGGCAAAACAGGACCACGTGTAAATCGTTTTCCTCCGCGCCAGCGCAAGCGGGGCACTGCTTGGTGGAGGGCGGTGATGACCAGGAGCTGGTAAAAGATCGTAGGGGCAATGTGCCATATCTCCATTGGAGAAACAGCTTCCTGGCCAGCACGGGGGAGATGGCGTCTAAAACCCTCTCCAACCTGTACGAGTCCTTACTTTGCGCAAATACAGAAGTTAATGACCCTTCACCCTGGCTGTCTAGGGCCATGGCTAGTTTTTGTTCGTGGTAAGCGATGGCCAGAGCTTTCCGTGAGATGTTTAATGAGGCATTAGCAGGGTCGGACCAAAGGTCAGGAAACCCCAGTATCGTACAGGATTTTTGGATATATTTTATCCAGGGGATCAGTAGCGCTTTCGGGTGGGTCAATAGCTCCATCAGTTCAGCCCTATAGGCAAAGAGTTCATCGCTACTCCATAGCCTTCGCCAGAAGGCTATGGGTCTCAAACCTAGTTCGTCAGCTATTGGTCGCAAACCCAGATCTAACCTCAGGGGGAGGAGCGGGGTGCTGGGCGGAAGTGCAACTATCTGTCTGATGAAGTTGTTCTCAGTTAAGGACAGACTGTGGCAAGATGTATGTCCCCACAATTCCGCCCCATACATAGTAGCACCCCTGGCCTGTGCCTTATAGATCTGGATGAGCGGCCACAGCGGACGGTATGTGGAGCCATTCATCATCCGCGCGATACCCCCTGTAGTCTGTACCAATTTGAGGTTGGCCCTGCTCTGGTGTGATCCCCAAGACATAGTTTCGTTGAGAGTTACACCAAGATATTCAAAGGTGGAGACTCTCTCGAGCCGTGAGGCTCCCAATAGCGGATTCGGCCGCAATTTTTGACTTGGGTTCAGGACCATAAACTTGGTTTTAGCCGCATTAATTTCTAAGCCCCTATCAGTGCAAAAGGCCACAATGAATCGAGAATCCTCTGTATCCCCATTGGTGTTTTGGACAGCAGCAGGGTGTCGTCTGCAAACATGATTGCAGGCACCCTGCTGCCGTTCAATTTGGGGGCGTCAGTGTATTCAGTGGCATTTAGGTGGGCGATTACCCCGTTGACAAAGAGGCAGAACAGGGTTGGTGCCAGCACACAACCCTGTCTAACCCCTCGATCAACGGGGAATCTATCCGTCAGTGCCCCGGACCTCCCGCACCTCACTCGAGCATAGTTGTTGTGATGTAATCTCTGCAAGATTATCAGGATATCCGGGGGAACGCCCATCTCAGCCAAGACGCTCCAAAGTTTCCATCTGGGCACCAGGTCGAAGGCAGCCCGCAGATCCACAAAAATTGTGTATAGGCTGCCGCCCTCGAATATCGCTGCCCTCCAATAGATAATGTTCAATCGAAAGACCTGGTCCACTGTGGAGACTTCCTTTCTAAATCCCGCCCGGTACGGGCTAAGAACACCCAACTCTTCTGCCCAATCCTGGAGCCGGTTCAACAATACCCTACCAAACAGCTTCTGTGACACATCGATTAAACTGATTTGTCTGTAGTTGACTGGGAGAAGAGGCGAGCCCTTGGATTGGAAACATGTGCTGTCAAACAAGTCTCAAACAGTGTGGGATTTTCCCTAACCAACTTAAGAAAGAAATCTGCAGAATCGACTCATCGCCAGATCAATCGTAATTTTTCCGTTGAAGGAACCAGATTTCTTGCTCCGCACTCTATTTTATACACTGGCCTCGGGGACATTCTCAACACTGCGATAATCGGGTTATGATCGCCGTGGAATATGGGAACAACTTTGGCATACAGTACAGAGTCCTCTAAACTAGAGGAAATAAAAATATAATCAATCGTAGTGGTACTACCCCTGCCTCTGAATGTCCGTTCGTGTGGGTTATTATTGTTATAGCGATGTCCATAATATTACTTAATTTATGAGATCGCAAATGCTACATCAGCTCCTCACCCCTATTTCAAATTTGTACTCTGCTACAGATCCTGGGAGCAGAAGAGGCTGAATAGGGTAGTTTGGAATTAAAGTCCATCCCAAGCAGATTCCCGCTGTTTTACCAAAGTCCCTCAAATTCCTTCGGGAGGTAATGAAGTTGAATGGATTGGTAAAATTTGCATTGGAAATACTATATAAATAATTATTGTAAAAGTTAATCAGATACATAGATATCCCTCTTTTGTATTTTAAAACTTGGAATTTATCAGTATCCGTTTGTAAAACCGTAATACTACCCCCGCCGCAATGTTCACGCATATGGATAGACCACTGGATGGGCATTCGGATTTAGGGGAAAAAGCTAAAATGTTAAAACACACAAACCCTTCAAATATATATATCTCTTTGGTGGCCCAGGTCTCTGACATTAGATGTCATTTTGCATGACTAACTCCACCCAGTCTGCTAGACGTATTTTTGATTGTAGGCCGGCAACATTCTAACAAAGTATATTAAAATCCTCATTATCGCAAAACATGTGGCCAGTTATGACCATTTTATTGTTTGTCTTTGATGTGTATGATGGGTGTGTGAATATGAGGTCAACCCCACCAATCTGAGATGGTGATGTTAATCAGTCCAGAGCATCTAGATCGGCCAGCACTTCAAAACTGTTCTGTACGGCTTAAGGGGCTGGACGGTGCAGTAAACCTCTGGATGTTGGTTTGTAAAAATAGCCCAGTGGTGAAGACCAGATGTTAGACTGACTGGGGGTGAGGGTCTCCTGTTTTTTCAAGAGTGACCTTACCATTGAGGGCCTGCGAAAATTGATAAAAACACAATCCCCCTCAATCTTTTTAGGTGAGTCACCGAACCATAAAATCCTCTGTACCATAATGATCTGCTTCATGCTTAAAACATTAAACTGCTTGTTCTTAGACAGCCAATCCACACATTTATTGAGTAGTTGATACCAGGTTCTGCTCTATTCTTTTTTAAGAGTGGATACTCCTTCCAGCATCAAAACGTAGGGGCAAGATGCCAGTGGCAACCCCAACACATCCATATTCAGCATAAAGAGTCCCACACAAGGAATGAGGTATTACACTGTTAGATGGACAGGCATTGAGTAGGCCTCCGTTGGGTGTAGGGTTGGGTTTAGATGTAAAACCAGAAACTGTGGGTAAATCAACCATAGCTGAAGTTGGCAGACAATCATTGGGTAAAGAGAGCTTTGATGTTTAGATTGTCCTTAACAAAAAAAGACTGCTTGCCAGTTGGTTGAGTACATGTCTTGCATGAGGGTGAGATTAAAGGACCATCACGTGGGTTCCTGATACTATGGGATGCACTGTTTACAGGTAAAACTTTAGGTATGCTATTAGTCATTCCCACAACAGCATTGAAATTGGAATTGGCTATCTTTTCCTGATGGCTAATTTTGTTAATCAAAATCTCCAGGTGATCCGAGATATTCATTAAAGGATTGAGTTTCAAGTCTATTGAATTGCCTATCTGCGTGCATAATGCATTAATAAAAAGTTGACCTATGTCTAAAACATCAGGTGCGGCTTCAGTCTGAGTATAAGTGGAATGAATGGTCTTGCCATTTGAGGGCTGAACTGAAAGACAGGCGCTGGACGATGATTGCATTCAGGAGGCAAGGTCACTTCAGGAACTACCAGTACATGGGGGCTGATAGCACAGATGGTCTTCCCTGTGGTACTTTTGCAGTTTGGAGCCACAATTGGTGCTACAGGAGTGACATTTGTGGTCAACTATGTTGTGGACTGATCACCAGTTACCAGTCGCTCTGTCCTGACCAGATGGTGGGGGTAGGTGTTATCGGCTCTGACCGCACGCCGAAAGGGTACCTGACCCATACGTGCAGGTCCCACAGGAGCTGACTGCAGGGCGCCTTAGGGTTTTCCTTAGGGTCGCATCAAATTGGCAGGACCTGCTGGCCTGCTTAATTACTGCTAATTACTGACCTCAAGAAATAAGGTTGTAATACACTTTTATTCTTAGTTTTTGACTGTGTACTACTGAACACCTAGGTTCTGAAGAATTGCCATTTGGGCAAGAAACATGTTGACCTGATCAGAGGGTTGTAGGTATTTTGCTTTAAATCTCCTCAGCATATATCTCCCCTCCCACTATTTTAATCAAGGGTGTCGGCCACCCCAATAAAAGTTCATTGTGGACTGACCACCTTCTTTAACTCACCACTATCTCACAACTACACTTTCACTTGCCCTCTCACTCACCATATGGCTGGAACAAAAGATCTTAGATAAAGAGCCCCTTTACGGGTGCCCGTCAGACATTGCAGCGCCAGTCTGACGAGGAGCAGAACCCAAATGATGAAGCATGACATCTAGCTTGCTAGGTGTGTGAGGGTTGTAGTTCCAAAAAGGGAATTCCCCTCCCTTGTTTCTCTTCTTCTACGCTCTACACACACTTGTCCTCTTCGCTCACATTGGGGAACTTTGTACCCCTCTTGTGTTACTAGTGGACTGATCATACCCAGGGCCATAGTTTTTAGTCCCGCTAAAGAAGTCTCATGGCTAACACCGACCACTGGTTGTGAAAAGTCTTAACATGCAGAAAAAGGGGTTATTGCAGAATCAGGTAAAGTCCCTCCAGCTTCAAATACAGATACAGTTTGTGCCCCCTCCCATCCCAGTGACGGTCTGCATTCGGTCAGCTCTATTTCATTAGATACAATATTAACCACCCTTTCCAGCATACTATCAAGAGTAACAGAGGGGCACACAGGTGGGGGGGCTGTTTGCTTCCCATAGCCACTTAATTACTTTTAATTAGATTGGTTAACGAAGATGTACTCTCACCTTTAAGCAGACACTGCTGGACCAGAAGAAAGAGAGTCGTCCCAGCCACCACCAGCCACTAACTGGCACAGACAGGCCTGCTTTTGGCCCGGTCTTCACCAGAGCATGAACCCGGGCATGTCTCATGAAGCGGGAGCCCCAGGCACGGAAGTACACACCTCCGGGCGAGGGCTGGATGATGTTGGCAGTGGCTTCCATGGAGAAGTCTGGGGCATGTAGTTCCTGCCCCCACCAGCAGCAAACAAAAAGGTGTCCCGAGAAGTGGGAGCCCCAGGCAAGGTAGTATGCGCCTCCAGGTGTGGGCTGGATGATGTTGTGGCAGCTACCGCAGATTACTCTGGGGTGTGTGGATCATGCACCCTCCAGCAGCAAACAAACGGGCATCCCACAAAGCAGGAACCCAGGGAAGTACGCACCTCCAGGTGGAAGCTGGATGACGTTGGAAGCGGCTGATGCAGACGACTCTGGGGCGTGTGGTTCCTGCCCCCAACAGCAGCAAAAAAACAGGCATCCTGCAAAGTGGGAGCCCCAAGCAGGCTGGATGACTTTGACGGTGGCTGCCGTGGATGACTCTGGGGCATGTGGTTTCTGGCCCCACTAGCAGTAAACAAACGGGCGTCCCGCAAAGCGGGAAATAAGGTCAGACAAGTATGTGCCTCCAGACGCAGGCTGGATGATGTTGGTGGCAGCTGCCATGAATGACTCTGGGGCATGTGGTTCCTGCCCCCACCAGCATCAAACAAACGAGCATCCCGCAAAGCGGGAGCCCCAGGTGGGGAAGTACACACCTCCAGGCATGGACTGGATGACTTTGACGGTGGCTGCCGCGGATGACTCTTGAGCTTGTGGTTCCTGACCCGACCAGCAGCAAAGAAACGGGCATCCCACTAAGTGGGAGCTCGAGGCAGGGAAGTACGCACCTCCAGGCACGGGCTGGATGACATTGGCGACAGCTGAAGCGAATTACTCCACGGCGTGTTGTTCATGCCCCCACCAGCAGCAAACAAACGGGCATTCTGTAGCAAACAAAGAGGAATATGCCTCAGGGAATGTTTTTGTGCTGGAAGGTGCCCCACCTTGCACAAAAACAATCCTGCATGCAGCATAGGTGCACCATGGTGCAAGGGTGCCTACATTGGTGGTAGGCAACGAAAACAGTGCCAGCGCAGGGACAAAAACAGGAATGTACTGTATTCTTTTAAATTCCTCGCCTTTCACATTAAAGGTGACTTGCTGCACTGCGCGACTTCCCTTTAAAAATGCCACCTTGGGGGTAGATCATATGCGGTGGGAAGTTGGCAACCCTGTATGCTAGGTAAGGCTGGAACAGAGATTACTGCTGTGCTGATTGGGTCGTAGCCCATGTGCGGGATGAAGGCGGTGACCCCGTAGGCCTACTGGGTAGCTTGGTCTGGCCAAGACCATTCTCAAGAGGAAGAAGCCTGCTGTGGTAACCCATGTGGGCACCAGCCCCAATTGAGAGCCTGCATGAGGAGTATAAAAAATCTCCCACCACCTGTGTGGAGGATCCAAGGAAAATGTACTGCCACCAGAGCACCGTCTAAGACACCTGGCAACTGTCCCTACAGAACCAAATGTGAGGAATTTGAGGATACCCGGGCACTGCCCCTGCAGACAGACATGTGTGACACTGACCGGGGACAGCCACTGTTGCATCCTATCCAGCGAGGGGGCACTCTCTGAGACTCAGGTCATGCAGGTCCTGCCAGTGCATGTAAGACTGATTAACAGGCGAAAAGGCCCCGGGCGTACTTGCCTGCCATATAGCACACTTTTGACTTTAATAAGAGTCAGAGTGAAATTCCTGAGATTCGCACTACTTGTGAGGCTTAACCTGAATGTTGCCTATAGTGAATGGGGAATAACCACTACCACTAACTAGAACGGAGTTGGAACCCGCCTAATAAAACACTAGAGCCCTGACCTCGGCGGACTATGTGTATTTTTTGTGAATGCTGTATTTCACTTTGAATATAAAAAATCCTTTTTTCATATGGTAGCAAGACAATCATTTATTGCTGTTGTTGAACATATTTTGAATTTTGAGCCTGTGTTCATCCCTCTTTAATTAACCCCTTCCCCTCCCGAGAAGCATCAAACTGCTTTATCCACACTATCACTGTGAGTCAAGTGTTGAAGGGGTACTTGGACTGATTGCTCAGGATCCATAGTAGGTTGAGTCACAAGACATCAGGAGTAAAAGGTGTTGGGCCCAGGAGGTCCTATTTTCCGTGTGGCCAGCTGGAAGGGTGTCTAACAAAATGGGTTTCTATAAGGTGTCCCTTCTAACTAGGGGAGAAACATATTTGTGAGAAATGTCCTCTGAAGAAATAATAGCCTTTATGTGAGAAACGTAGCAGTTGTTTTTATTTACTTATGTAATAGCAGTTTTTAATTCGAGCCTATAGTCAGGGGGTAAGCCCTGCTCTGGTAATGATCTGTGGTAGTTGTTGTAACCTAGTTCTGGTTTCCCCCCTAGCCTTGGGCAAGTAGTATGTACCAGCTTTCCTGCGCGAGAGCACTCATTGTTTTCCTCGTTCCCCATTGGTTCCCCCACATTCCACACTGTCCCGGTCCCCTCTACAACTGCCCAACTGTTATTGATTGATTCGGCAACTGACCTACGCACCGCCTGAGGTGTGGGGCTGTAAGTAATAAACCTTGATCTACTATCATTACTTGACTGCGACTTTGCTTTCAACAAGTGGCGACGAGGACCCCAGCCCCTCACCGCGGACCCACCGCTTTCCAGCTTTAAAAAAAGAAGTAACTTCTAAAATGACACGGCGCTGCAGCTGAGCAGTGGAAGAACTGGCTTCCTACCTCGATTCATCCTGGTGCGCCTTCGCCGATCCCTGCTGATTCTACAGGTTCAACATCCTACTGGCGTGTATGCTGTTCAGCTTAATAAGAAAAAAAAAAGAAACGTGAGCCCTGCGCTGCCTGCTTCATTTAATCGTCTCGGCGAGCCTGCGTTGGTGCCTGCCGAAGAAGACAGAAGGTAACGATCTGCGGCGTTTAGTTTCTTCTCCTGTGGCTTGGGAGGCTCTGCGCTGTTCCGGCAAAGGAAATCCTGTCAGGGGATTTTCGCGCCACTAACGCCTTACTGTCTGCGCATGTCAGTCAAACGCAGCTACGTCAGTGAAACGCAGCGTTAGGCGCCATCCTGGAATTCAGTGCGGTGTGTGGAATTGGTGTCGGGAGTTCGAATCCCGTTTGAGCATCTCACCGTGATGTGCACAAAAATGAAATAACTCCATTTGATTAAAAAAAAAAAATTTAATAACAAGAAAACATATTGCAAACAAGCATTTTCTTCTACGCAACAGAAAAAACTATGGTTTAATCAAAATAAAACTAAACCCATTCAGCATTCTACAGCATTCCCATGTGTGATCTGGAAGTAGATACTGGTTGATTTCTGAACTTTACAAACAGTCTTTCTTGCACCATATGGTCGTGTTCAATCAAATTTGACACATGAAAAGTAATTAATGGTGTTTACCATCACTGCTTTACTCTATTATAGCTACGCAGATCAGCACCTTAGCAAGCACGGCTCACTGTTGACGTAAATCTTCTTCATTAATTTTTCGCAATGTGTGCTCTTAGTTCACTAAATCTTACGCAACCCCAAGCGTTCTTACCTATCAAAGGGGCTCCTTGCATGCCTTGGAAGGAGTGGAAAGAGTACTTTACTAATTATATTGAAACGGTGGAAGATGAGGACTTCACTGCTGAGAAGAAAAAGAAAGTTCTGTTGTACTGTCTAGGTCCTGGTGGTGTCAAGACTTACAACAATATTGAAAAAAAGACGAGAGAAGGTGATGATGTCTATCAGCATGCGTTGGATGATCTTGATGCTCACTTCTCCCCTATAGTTTGTGTAGCTGTTGACCGTTACAAATTTTCTAGAAGAAAGCAGGGTAAAGAGGAGAGCATTGATGATTATGTTGCTGCTTTGAATAATTTGGCATTGACTTGCAGATTTGGTCAACTACAAGAAGAGTTTGTTCGAGATCAAATTATCATGCATGCTAGCAACCCTAATATCCAGGACAAACTCTGGGTTAATGGCGAAGCTTCTTTAAAGGAAGTTGTCGCTTTGGTTAAAAAAGCTGAACTTACTGGCAGATGTGCTAAGGCCGTACTAGATGAACCGGTAGTAGTCAAAGCAATTAAAGCTTCAAATGCTGGCAAGCTAAGACTGAATGCGAACATGAGAGATGTTGAACATGACCATCATAAGAAAAGTGAACATCAAGGATCCAAATATAGCAAAGAAAAACGTTGCAGCACAAGAAACAACGATTTCGCTGAACTTAAATGCTATCGATGTGGGTCTCCCACCCACCTAGCTGATTCAAAAAAGTGTCCTGCAAGATATCAAAAATGCACATCTTGTGGTTTGACAGGTCACATTGCTAAAGCTTGTAAGAGAAGATCGTCAAAACAGAGTAAACATGTCAAACAAATTCAAGAAGAAAGTGACTCAGATGAAGAAAATTCAGAGTATTCTGATTCTGACAGCATCAGCTATGTTTTCTCAATTGAATATGATGTTCTGGAGCTCACACCCGCAAGGAAAAAAAAACCCATGTGTGATGTGAAACTAGGTGGTGTCACAGTGAATCTCATGGCTGATTCAGGGTCTCCTTTCACGATCATTAATGAGAATGTGTGGAAACAATTCAAAGAGAAAATTGGCTTTAAATTGGAGAAATCAAAAGTGATTGCTAGAAGTTACACTGGAAACAACATAGAATTCTTAGGGACACGAGACCTAGAATTTGAATTCAAAAACAGAAAAGCAATTTGCAGGCTTTTTGTGGCTAAGAAGGGTCCATCGGTCCTTGGTTGGAGCGACCAAGCTGATCTGGGCATTATCCTCAACCCAAATAGCGATGATCCTGTTCTGTCTGTTGATGAGTCCTGCAAACGCACCCTCCAAAACGACTTTCCTGAAGTGTTCTCTGGTAAGGTTGGTCTTCTCAACAGTTTTCAACATAAAATTGAACTTAAAGACTCTGCCATCCCATGCATTCACAAGGTAAGACATTTACCAGTGTCAGTAAGAAGTGATGTTCAAGTCGAACTGAATAGACTTATCAAAGGTGGAATAATAGAAGAAGTTGAGTCCGCGGAGTGGGTTTCTCCTTTGGTGGTGGTCAAACGCCCCAACGGAAAAATTAGACTCTGCATCGATCTCAGGGACCTGAATAAGAATATTATTGTTGATCAATATCCCCTGCCACGCATATGTGAAATGTTTAATGCCACCAATGGTATGTGTATATTTTCTATAATTGATTTAAAATCAGCATACCACCAGATTCCCCTACATGCAGACAGCAAAAAATTCACCACATTTATCACCCCATTTGGTTGTTATCGATTCACCAGGGTACCGTTCGGCTTAGCCTCGGCCGCGGCGCTTTTTCAAAGGGTCATGACTACCATTTTTGAAGGCGTCAACGGTATCAGGTTTTTTCAAGATGATATCCTGGTCATGGGTAGCAACCAATCTGAACACGACACACACCTTAGGCAAGTTTTTAATAAACTCAAAATGCATGGTCTGACTGTTGAATTGGACAAGTGTAAAATATCACAAGACAAAGTGTTATACTTAGGGCACACCATCAGCAAAGAGGGCATCAAACCCAAACAAGGTTTAGTGGACGCCATTCTCAATGCTCCTTGCCCATCGAGCAAAGATGATGTCAGAGCTTTCCTTGGTCTTACCGAGTATTACTCGAAATTCATAAAAAACTTTTCTGAGAAAACTTACAGCATTAGACAGTTATTGAAAAATAAGACAAAATTTGAATGGTCCATGGATTGCCAAAACACCTTTGAAACAATTAAAAAAGAAATAAGCAATGCTCCTTTTCTCAAAGGATTTGATCCAAAAGCAGAAATCTTCGTGACCACCGATGCTAGTAACAAAGGAATTGGTGCAGTGCTAGCACAGAAGGATTCATCAAAGCAAGAATGGGTTGTAGCATTTGCATCAAGGTCACTCACCCCTGCTGAGGAGAAATACTCAGTAATCGAGCGCGAAATGCTGGCCTGTTCATGGGCGCTCAATTACTTCAGAGCATATATTTGGGGTTACAACATTCATCTTCGCACAGACCACAAACCCCTAATCAAAATTCTGTCTGCAACCGGTTTGCAGAATGCTTCCCCACGACTTAGCAAAATGTCAATCAAGTTACTGGACTATTGCTACTCCGCTGAATATTGGCCAGGAGTTAAGAATAAAATCGCCGATTTCCTCAGCAGACTACCACTCCCACACAGTAATGAGTGCACCGACACTTCAGAGGATGACGAAAAAGTGGCTCTACTCTTCAATACAGAGTTGGACGGAATATCTGCGGGAGAATGGGAACAACACATGGCTCGTGATTCAACCCTCCAAGATGTGTGCAAATGCGTGAACACTAAGTGGCCAGAGAAACGCCATCTTAGTGACAAGGTAAAGACTTACTGGGAAATAAGAAATGAACTCAGTTTGGAAAATGGAGTGTTATACAGAATTGGTAAAGCAATAGCTCCCATCACACTCAGAGACAGAATACTTAAACTCTGCCACATTGGTCACCTGGGCATCTCAAAAACCAAGCAAAGAGTCAGAACCAGTTATTGGTGGCCAGGCATTGACAAGCAAATTGAAACACTCATAAGGAACTGTGTGGAGTGCAGTGATTCAGATAAAACCCTCAAGACATCTAAAGTCTCTCTCTCTCCACTCCAACCCCCCCTGATGGCCTGGGAGAAAATTGGTGTTGACATCGCGGGACCCATCGAAGGACATGACGAAGAGATCAAGTATATTCTAGTGGCCATAGATCATTTCTCCAAGTGGCCAGAAATAAGGATTGTTACGGAAATAGATAGCTCCACAATTATATCGTTCTTGGACAAACTGTTCATTAGCGAAGGATTACCAAAATTTGTGCTCACTGACAACGGTCCACAATTTTGTTCGGAAGCGTTCAAATCATTCCTAAAGAGAAACTGCATCACTCATCATACCACTTCACTGTACCATCCTGAAGGTAATGGCCTCACCGAACGTTTCAACCGTGTCCTGAAAGGACACATACAGCTGTCAAGAAACGCAAATCTGAACTGGGAGGAAGAAGTGTTTAAACTCATTTGGGCTTTCAGAATATCTCCCTGTGCCAGCACCCATGAGGCACCCTTTGTGCTCATGAGAAGCAGACAGCCCCTGAGTATTGACCTTGGATGGATGCCAAATTCTAAACAAGTTGCATGGTCACCTGATGTAATCAGGAATAACATAATAAAAGCCCAAAAATATTACAAAGAATGGTATGATTCCAAACATGGTACAAAAGAACATTCATTTAAAATTGGTGACCTTGTTAAAGTTCGTTTAGAGAAAAAAGTGAGGAAAGGAGAAAGCAGATTCACTGCTCCATTGCAAATAGATGAACTGTTCAACAACGCAGCCAGACTCAGCGATGGTAATGTCTGGCACATGAGTAGATTGGCTAGATACCATCAGGGAGCCAATGTTTCCAACCAACTGCAACATGGTTCACATTGCAAAGACTTGTGGGTTGATGTTGATAGATCCTGTGTAGGACAAGGTTCTTTGCTCAGAAATGCTAGTTCACATGGTCTCCCACCTGCCACTGACTCAGCTGACTGTCAATCATCAGACCAGTATGTGGGTGTCAATCCTCACACTCCGATCTCCAATCGGAGCTGTTATGGTGACTCCCACTCTGACTCTGAAGCCACGTCTGGCGGTCACAGCTTCAGCGGTAGGTTTGGTAGAACCTGCAATGATTCTCACTCTGACACAGAAAGTGTTCCCGATGCTCTTGTTGCCAAGGGAAGATTCGGGAGAACCATCCACAAACCTAAACGTTATGAAGACTTTATTTGTGACTAAAGCTGACCTGTTAACTTAACTCCAAAGTTTCTCTTTGCCATACTCTGTGGCTCATCTGTTAAAACTCGCAAGAGAGGAAGATGTGTTGTAACCTAGTTCTGGTTTCCCCCCTAGCCTTGGGCAAGTAGTATGTACCAGCTTTCCTGCGCGAGAGCACTCATTGTTTCCCTCGTTCCCCATTGGTTCCCCCACATTCCACACTGTCCCGGTCCCCTCTCCAACTGCCCAACTGTTATTGATTGATTCGGCAACTGACCTACGCACCACCTGAGGTGTGGGGCTGTAAGTAATAAACCTTGATCTACTATCATTACTTGACTGCGACTTTGCTTTCAACAGTAGTTCAGTACGGGAGAGAAGCCCCACCCAATCCCCTACCCATATTTTTGATTGGTTTGTGTCTTTGTCCTTCATAAATACTGGCTTCTGATTCCTAAATAGTTCTTCTGCGCCTCTCTTGGGAGCCTGCTGTTCCCAGAGCCAGTCTGGTCGGCCCCATGGTAGGCTTCCCTCCCTCAGGCTGCAGACAAGTTATCGGAAGTCAGCCCTTGAGTGAAGAAGCTTCTCTTGTCCAGTGGTATCCAAGGAGAGTGGCCAGACCGAAACGCTGTATTGTGTCCTCACAATGAAAGCGAAATAGCACTGCTGTAAAGTAAAATCCCCCCCCCCCCTCCGAAAGCAGTCCAGCTTTCTGTTTTCCATTGGCTGGCTTCAGCGTCTAATGTAATGTAAAGTAAACGGCATCCACGGTTACGTTGTGGGCGAGCTGCCCTAGAATTCAATGGCCAACAACTCGTCAAACTCCAATTTTGCATTTGCTCACACCCCGTCTTTTGTGTTTTATTGCCGATACTGGTAATGCAAAACCACCATCCCCATATGCTACAATAAATTGCTACTGAACGTTTCAAAAGAAAACATAATACACAAACCATGTTAACTTTGCGATGACATGACACGGAACATAAAGAAATCATTTATTTGTTTTGCTCTCAACCCAACAGATTGAGATGCCTCTCGGGGGATTTTTGAGGCAAGCTGGCTAAATCGACGAATAAGCTAAATAAACGAACTTGAGTTGTACCTCCTTTGACTATCGAGCACACAAGTTGCCTCATTTTACAAGTTCATTGTGATAGTGGTTTCTACTCATAGGATACCTGATGATGTCCTACATAACAAGCAAAAAAGCCTATACACGATTTGTGTTCATAGTATTGTGGGCTTTGGAGTGAGTTGCATTGTAGAATGTATACAGCGATTGATACAACACGTGGGAACTTAGAGTACAGAGCTCCTAAGTATCATGGTGGGACATTAATGTTTTTGTTTTGGATTCTGGAGTTTAAAATCTGAGTTTTATAAAGAGATTGACAGAACTACACATCCCAGAATGCAAATCAAAAGAAAGCGGACAGTGTGCGCTGCACACAGAGAGACCTGGGAAACTTGACAGATGAGCATGAGGCGCAAGACTGTACGAGGGTTCAACAAACAGTGGCGAATATTCTCAAGAACGTGTGATAATTATCACAAAATTAGCTTAACGCAACTTTGCACATCAGTGTCTATCGCAACAAAATAACACTGTGTAAACGTTATATTCCCAACCCGGTGGCACCATACGATAGCATCACGAAAACGCGCCAAATTAAGGCGTAAAAATCAATGTGACGCCAAACAAATGTGAAACACGAACGCAAAAAAAATTGCAATACCCCAAATCGCGAAACAAAAATTAGCGACAACCAGCGACAGGCCTGCAATTCCCACACATAATGTGGGAAAACGCACTATAATAGCAACAAAAAAACACACCAAAATTGTTGACTGTGAAGGTATTAACTAGCTGTGGCCTCATTGCAGCACATAAACAACAATCTCACAACCCCCCAACGTAGCCCCACGTCCATGTATTAAATAGAGCTATGTGTAAAAAAGTGAAATTCAGTAGCAGGCCTGAAGTAGTGTCCCCATCACATGTGACAACAGAGTATCTCTTTGCATACCTGCTCACACTCAACTGTGTGGACACAGCCTGTTTTGATGGATCACATTGATCCACATGGTAGGAAGTTGGACACCATACTCACATTGCTGAGGACACGTAAGAGCACAGGTATGCCAGCAACTATCCCAACCAGAACGTCTGGCTCACAGAGGTGGAGCTGTCAATAGGGACTCACCTCCAAGTGAAATGCGTCAGTCAGTCCCTCCCTGTGTACAGACAATGCTCATTGAGGCACACGATTTGTGATTCTAATCAACACTCCTCACAATTGAACACTAGTGAAGTTACGTAGACTTTATTAGCATGTGCGTGTTAGTACGGGCAAGACAAGGGCCACAACATGCAGACCAATGCTTAAGACACTTACAGACAGCATAGGAACATGTTGAAGTGCAAGAAATGAGGAGGTAAAAATTAACACCAATCATTACGGATGGCAACGGTCTCAGGCCACCTTGCCTTGCTGGACGAGTCATGTGCTGTTTGGCGTCTGCTCATTGCCCCGTGTCAGCGGACACCACACACAGCCCATGGGATCTGCATAGTGCTGTACCACCGGACTGCGCTGACTGTCTGCTCTGCTGACAGTGAGCAGGTGAAAGGGTCCAACAAGATCATATGTCGTACTACATTGCCATGTGTGTACTCTCCCTCCATCAGTATGTCAGATTTAGGAACATTGACAAATGACGCTGTGCAGCACCCTCCCGTGGGACTGCCTCACCTTGTACAGGTGTGTGTCCGCATGCGTAGGTGCACGACGCACGTGCATTCTGAGTCCAGGCGAATGTAGACATGTCCACCCTTTGTGGTATATATGTAACCATTCTTCCAAGATGCACCAAGGTGTTGGGACCTGTACTCTGGGTTACAATCAGTTGTGGTTGCAGGAACGTAGTTACTCGTCCATGAATGCAAGCGCAGCGTCATGGACAATCTGTTCCAGGAGTACGTCGTTGTCGAATTCAACGAACATGAGGGAGAGCCAATCCATTAACTCGTCCGGACAGCTGTGCTCCGTCCATGTGGTTTCACCCATCCGCAACACAGCTAAATAAGGGAGTGCCTCGATGTGGTCACAAATATTTACAACAAGGGGTGGTGAGGGACAGAGTCTCTGAATTAAGCAGAAAGCTCTCACCCAGTCAAGAGATCAGGGCTAGATCCAACACCGTTTTTTAGCTCACTGCACCATCCCAGTTTCAGAACCTGGCTGTATGCAAATTAGTCTGTTCCTGTCCCAGTGCATGATGGGAACAGGGCAAACCAAACTACAAAAGCCAATTCTTACACTGGGAAGGAAACAAGCTCCCGGGGACCGGTTTCTGGCATTACAGCCGTCTTCGGCCCGGTTTGCTTGAATCCTGATGGTGCAATGAGCAAGGGTCTCACATCTGAGAATACCCTTCCACGCCTAGGGTGGACAAAAATATTTACAACAAGGGGTGGTGAGGGACAGAGTCTCTGAATTAAGCAGAAAGCTCTCACCCAGTCAAGAGATCAGGGCTAGATCCAACACCGTTTTTTAGCTCACTGCACCATCCCAGTTTCAGAACCTGGCTGTATGCAAATTAGTCTGTTCCTGTCCCAGTGCATGATGGGAACAGGGCAAACCAAACTACAAAAGCCAATTCTTACACTGGGAAGGAAACAAGCTCCCGGGGACCGGTTTCTGGCATTACAGCCGTCTTCGGCCCGGTTTGCTTGAATCCTGATGGTGCAATGAGCAAGGGTCTCACATCTGAGAATACCCTTCCACGCTTAGGGTGGACAAAAATATTTACAACAAGGGGTGGTGAGGGACAGAGTCTCTGAATTAAGCAGAAAGCTCTCACCCAGTCAAGAGATCAGGGCTAGATCCAACACCGTTTTTTAGCTCACTGCACCATCCCAGTTTCAGAACCTGGCTGTATGCAAATTAGTCTGTTCCTGTCCCAGTGCATGATGGGAACAGGGCAAACCAAACTACAAAAGCCAATTCTTACACTGGGAAGGAAACAAGCTCCCGGGGACCGGTTTCTGGCATTACAGCCGTCTTCGGCCCGGTTTGCTTGAATCCTGATGGTGCAATGAGCAAGGGTCTCACATCTGAGAATACCCTTCCACGCTTAGGGTGGACAAAAATATTTACAACAAGGGGTGGTGAGGGACAGAGTCTCTGAATTAAGCAGAAAGCTCTCACCCAGTCAAGAGATCAGGGCTAGATCCAACACCGTTTTTTAGCTCACTGCACCATCCCAGTTTCAGAACCTGGCTGTATGCAAATTAGTCTGTTCCTGTCCCAGTGCATGATGGGAACAGGGCAAACCAAACTACAAAAGCCAATTCTTACACTGGGAAGGAAACAAGCTCCCGGGGACCGGTTTCTGGCATTACAGTCCCTTGCTCACTGCACCATCAGGATTCAAGCAAGCTGGGCCTAAGACGGCTGTAATGCCAGAAACCGGTCCCCGGAAGCTTGTTTCCTTTCCAGTAAAAGAATTGGCTTGGTAGTTTGGTCTGCCCTGTTCCCATGATGCACTGGGCCAGGGTCAGACTAATTTGCATGTAGCCAGGTTCTGAGCTGGGATGGTGCAGTGAGCTAAAAAACGGTGATGGATCAAGCCCTGATCTTTTAACTGGGTAGGAGTGTTCCGTTTAATTCAGATGCTCTGTCCATCACCACCCCCTTTTTCTGAATCGATGTGGTCACTGCACACGACGGCTTGTGCAATCTCCCATCCCCAACTGCGAGCACATACACCACATATCAAGGCCTCCCATGCATGGGTATCACGGTCGTGGGCCAGCAGGGGGCACACACACAAGTCATAATCCAGTTCAGCTATCGTTGTGTTGAATAGGCAGACATCCCTGGGCCACTCGGATGTGCATGATCGACAGTGGAACCAGGGCTGGAGGCAGGTGACGTACGGAAGTCAGAAGCTCAGATGGTAACTGATGTGCAACACTGCCAGTGGCAGTGCTCCCAACAAATGCAGCATACGTGCATGGTACAGTACCACGTGACAGGGGTTGTGCCTGCACCCGGGATTGTCTGCCATTGCATTTGTTGGTCTCGTAGAACCGGCACACTTCTGACCGGCAACAGTTATGTGGATGATATGCCACAGCTTAGAGCAATGAGTTGTATGTGTATGCTACGTTTGGACGTATGGGTTGTTTTTTATTTAACTGTCAAGGGCATCCCATGCAGGAGTACCTCAGCAGGGGCTACTGTGTGTGGGATGTGAACACGTTGGTCTTTCATTAGCGCAGTTTGTGGTGTGGGAGTCGTCAAAATCTGGTATGGTATCTCTCTCAGAGGGGGGGTTGGTGGCGGTGGGTGTTGTGGCCATCTTGGGTGTCCGTGCTGCATGATCGTTGGCTCCATGGCATCTGTTGCTCTTCAAGTGTGGCTCCTGGGTTCCCTTTTATGGTGCAGGTTGTCGTCCAACTTTACACCAGGTAAGAGCAGGTGTTAAATCCCTGCTGCTAGTGTGCCTTATTGCCTGTTTTTGTGATCTTATCGCAAATCTGGCAGGTCGTTGAGAATGTTGTGACGTGGTGTTGTCACAGCGTTTTGCACAGGAACGCCTTCTCTGCATCTCCTTAATGTTAGTTGCCTGTGTCATCTGTGGCGATGTTTTTTGCGGCTCCTATCACAAGGAAACTAGTGATATAGGCTGTTAGTTCCTGCTTGTAAATGAGGCGATAAGTTTATCACCACTTTGGCAGAGATAAAGTCCCAATGACTTGGCGATACGTCCTTGAGAATATGCCCCAGTGTGAGGTGTCTGAGGGTTTTAACTGTGTTTGCTGTGAGTTTATATGCAGTCTCCACAATCGGAGATGTGAGAGGTTTTAAGTTTCACCTGCTTCCACAGACCTGTATGTACAGCACTCCCCAGCAGTGGAAGGTATTTTTGATCCTGCTATGTGAGGTAAGATTGCATATATGATGCACAAAAGATGTGTTCCTTGTTGATGAATAAAAGAAAAGCTGTCGGAATTTTTTATGGCAAACATTCACAAACGTTGTCCTTTTCCCCTACGTAATTACTGGCATGTGAAATTTGGTTGCAAATTAACCAACTATTCATCTAATTAATAATTTGTGCGTACCGGTAATAGTTTCTCGTTTAGATGCGTCTCTTTTTGCGACACCTCAGGTTTTCGTTTTGTATTCAAAGTCCTAAAGATAGCCATTGACCCAAAAATATTTCCAAAACCCATAATTGTTTGTCACCCTCTCACCCCAAATATATGGAGCGACTAATGTGCGTTTGGGAATTGGTGGGGAATGTGACCGATAATGGTGGTTGAACGGTGTATGGAATAAATAGACATGCGGGGAATGAGATTTTGATACCCTTTTTGATCACTTCGATACTAATCTCATTCATCAATTTGGATCGGTTATTTTCTGTCATTGAGTAAAAGACAAACCCCGCATAGGTTAAATTAACCCCATAAACTGACGCAACTCTGAAGGACCACTTACGACTGATGAAGTTTTAAAAGTTTAATATAAAATCAGAATTAAGTGCATATACAATCCTCTCAGGATCAGATGCAATAAGTATACAGGAACTAGAAGGAACATAAATTCCCTAAAGAACCTCAGTCTACAAAAGAATACAATTAAAGTCAATTCCAGAATCAACAGATTAAAAAGCATAGACACAATGTGGTTCCGTTGCGTCATCTACAAAAAGAATAAACAAGTTAATTCTGTCCCTACTCTGTACTAGGTGACATCCCTACTTCGCAAGTTCCTTACCTAAAAAAGGTGTCAGCAGTTTGACTTCCAAAGAAGTTCAAACTCTCTTAACTCCTAATGGTAATTTATATCGAGAAGCAGTACCCTCTCTGCCTACCCATCCGCTCTCTAAGGGTCCTCGGCCTACTGCTCTCTCGCGCTCTGTTCTTTCTCTCTGACTTCTCAGGCCATCTGCTCAAGTCATCTGCGCTATCTTCTCCCCGGGGTACTGTCCCTAAAATACACAATCACAGTATGGGTGGAACGCCCCTTCGACGCCCACCACGTACTTTCCCCATGATGTCATTTCTAGCTCTTTCCATGGCTTCATCTCTTCGCGTCGTCCGTTAAGTTGACCCTTCTCCTTAGACGCCATCTTCGTCTTCTTGCTGGTGACTTCATTTGACATTCCAATTGACACTTTCGGAGCAAAAGTCTATCACCTCAACAGACCTTTATTCTTTACGACTATATTCTTAACCTCATTTGGTCCTGTGAACGGTCATTTCTAAACAAGACTCAAATTCCAAGCGTCTCTTATCACGTTTAGGCCATAAACTTCATCCAGCATTGTCACCTTAAATCTAGCAAGACCTTTGACTCTTGTCTCGCACATTCAGATCAAGGCTATTCACGACTCCTGTGAGCCCACTAAATTACATACAACGGACTACACTCCTGCGAACTCTTGGTCAGTTAGGTTAAAATCACATATGACCAAACCGTTTCTAACATTCCTAAAAAAAGCTTTCTACACAGTATAACCTTTAACACACATTTATATATAATCGAATTTAGCAAAGCAATGATTATAAGTGAATACATCCTACATATAACGCAACCTTTATATTCTCGTGCTTACATCATTTTATACATGTTCTGCACATTTCTTCGCTTTACGTTTTCGCCGTTTCTCCGTTTCATGATTACACACGTATATTCAGTTTTGCACGTTCTACTATTCTTACAACATTTCTACACATTTCTACATTAGCCCACTATGTATACGGGCTTCTCAACTCTAATACACTTTATAGAATAGATACATTTCCTATTACATTGGTTACATCGGCTAACTTTACGCTACAAGTGTTAACTTCACGTTATAGATTCTACGTTTATGCGATATGCTTGTAAATATGGTTCATACATATTTTTTATTCAAATTGCGCTCTCTCAGTTCCCCCCTTTGATGACCTCTAGGGGTCATCACTAAATGCAATTTGAATAACATTCTACACAGAACTAGTTACAATATTCCCTCTTTTTATCGTTTCGAGAGCTCTTAAACTCTTGTACTGTTGATCTTGTAAAGCAGCTAATCTCCTTTCTTGCTCTCTCATGGATCTTTGTAACCGGTTCGACCTATACCATTTGTACAATTTAACTAACCCTAATAATGTGATTATGCAAATCAATACTATCAATATAGGTTTTAGTATATACCACACAATGCTTTTACCAAGGTTGGCAAACCAACTTCCAACCTTTCCTACTCCATGACCTACTTTCTCCCAAACATTTATTTTTGATAAATCTTCGATTTCTTTATGTATCTCTGTAATGTTTTGTATGACTTTCTCAAGTGGTTTTGAATTATCTGGAATGTAAGTACAACATTCTTGGACCTTCAAAGCCTTGCAGACTCCGCCCTCTTTTGCTAACAGTACATCTAAAGCAAGTCGGTTCTGAAGAACCATTGCTCTAATCGACTGCATCTCTCCTTCTACTAGCATTAATGACCTTGCAGTACTTGCAGATAATCTATCTACAACTGTAGCTAGTCTCCTGATCTTAACATCGTTAAGTATTAAACCTAACATAGGAAACATTGCTCCAAATATGTCACCAACTACCTCTGCATCTCCTACTTCCCTTTTCGCTCTTGTCGAAGCCTTTCCTTCTATGATCGCTAAATCCTTTGCATGATATATTTTGGGGAAGACAATTGCCAAGTAACACGAACCATACCAATTGGCAGGCAGTTTTACATAGGCATTTCTTCCACATACAAAATATACATTAGGAATCGCTTGCATCCCTTTCATAAAATCTTTCGTATCGTATTCTAACCTAAAAGCATGTTCGCAATTTACTTCACCTACAAATACACTCTCATAATACGTCTTGCTTCGAGTTAAACATAACTTTCCTTTCTGCGTTCTATCCAAAGCTATTGGACCATTGCTACCCTTCTTTTTGTGCGCTTTTTCTTCTTCGGTCCAATCTGTTTTCCACTGTCCTGACATTTTCAGAATCTTCTGCCTTCTGTATCTGTCGTCTACTTGTCCTATGAACTTTTTCTCTACTTCTGACACTTTGCAAGTCAGATTATTTCTACGTGCATATGAAGTATCTAGTGTATCCCAAGGAAGAAAGAACTTGGCTAATCGATCTTCCCTTTTATAATAGTCCCACTTATTCATTTGTTTATAATTCGGGACTTCAGGCAGTACCGAATCATAATTTGAAAAGTAGTACTCAAATCCTTCTCTACCATAAAATATACTGAGCAATAAACTACATGTTATCCCATAAGTCAGTGGGAGATGATGATATCGGATGCCTTCGTCTACAGAAGCCGGCAATTGCATACATACATAACATTCTTTGGCCTCCATGGCATCGATATACTCATACAATAGCTTGGCATATGCATTTGACCTAAAATTTCCCTGTGACTCGTCTACGTGTAACCTACGAGCTTCATTTGCCAGTAACGTCTTTTCACGAATTACATTGCTCTCCTCCTTCTTCCCAACAAGAGCAGGTTTCAAAGTCGTTACAGGCTTTACATCTGTTGTCTCTTTTTCACTTGCATGTCCTACCATGTACGATGTGGTAACTACTGTAATAATAAGAAAAATTACTACTGCTATTAGTGTACTTATTATGCATTTTGCTTTTCGGTTTGGGTTGCCACTCTCTATGTTATCAAACAGCATAGCTCCTTCTTTTACGAAGAAAGTTTCTTTGCAAGTCTTTATTTTCTTTATTTGCTTTCCCAGTCTGTAAAGTGCTCTTTATCAACAAAAAGTCTCTTTTCACAACAATGTCTTTTTATCTTCAGCAACAGACAACCCTAACCCTTCTCCATCCTCTAAATGCAATCCCTAATTTTATTCTTCTTTCCACTCGGCGCTAGGTTATCTTCTTCTTTATAGCTTAAACACAAAAGTCTTTATGCATCTACAATTATTCTCGTACCTGCAGCTTTAATAACATGTTCCAATAATTCCAAACTAATGACTTTTTCTTCTTGTTCTGGTATTTGATGACCAAAAGTCGGAAACTGTAATCGATTTAGCACTAGATCTTTGATCCGACTTAGGTATGGGGGTATGGGAAGTGTGAAAGTCAGTAACCCCTCAGTCTCGAGTCCAGGCGTCAACATCCATATCTCCACTGCCACAAATGGATCGAGATCGATCACTTTCACTTCTCTCACTCTCCCAGATTTCTGTCCCCAAGACATCTGCTAGATAAGTCCACTCTGGGGTGGCGTACCTTCGGCAGGGCACACGTACCCTTCTCGATCTTCTCGGACTCTCAGAACCTGAATCTGTAGTTTCTTCTTCTTGATCCGACTCTTCAGAGATCGGGACAAGGGTTCTTTCTTGATTTGTTTTTAAGTTTGGCCTTCTCCTTCTCTCCGGCCAACTAGCTTCATCACTCCTTGTCCTCCTGCTCCTTGTTCTTGGACTTGTTTCTTGATCACTCACAGCTTGTTCGGTATCTGATTCGAACTCCCATGTACTCTCTTCTTCTGAGACGACTTCGGTCCCACTGGTGTCCTGACCATCGTCTGCCTGCTCCGACACAGGCTCAGCCTCTTCGATCACCTCTTCAGCTTGGCTTTCCCCCTCTGTGGCTTCTCCGCTTTCTGCTGGATTACCATCGAGAGAGGAGCTGTTTCTTCCAGAGGTGTTGGCACTCTTCGGGTGTGTGAGGCGTGTATCCAGTTGGGCAAGCCTCCACACTTTACTGCAGTGTTCGTAACTAGTATGACTTGGAACGGTCCTCGCCAGCGCACGTCTAGACAGTTCTTCCTGACGTGCTTCTTCACCAGGACCCAGTCCCCCGGACACAGGTCATGGCACAAGTCTTGTGCTGATGGAACCTCTGCAGCCTGGACCTGGAGGGACACAGAATTAATGGCATCAGATAGTCCCTTGCAGTAGTCCAAGATCAAATCGTCTGTGATGTTCAATAGCGCTGCAGTCGGAACCGATGGCAATCTCATAGCTCTTCCCATTAGCACCTCGTGTGGAGACAGACCTGTTTTCCTATCTGGTGTGCTACGTATACTCATAAGAACCAATGGAAGTGCATCTGGCCAATTCAGGGATGTCGATGAACAAACTTTGGCAAGTCTGGACTTGATTGTACTGTTGATTTGTTCTACAATCCCTGAAGCTTCTGGTCGATAACTGCAATGGAGCTTCTGATCAATACTCAAAGCTGAACATAGCATCTTCACTACTTCGCTATTGAAATGAGTTCCTCTGTCCGATTCCAAAGAGGATGGCACCCCGAACCTCGGTATCAACTCTCTAAGCAACAATTTCGCTACTGTGAGTGTATCGCACCTACGTGTCGGGTAAGCTTCAACCCATCTAGAAAATATACAGACAATCACTAAAACGTATCTGAGTCTATTGCATTGAGGCATTTCGATGAAATCAAGCTGCATTCTATTGAAAGGCCCCCCAGACCTCCCAATGTGACTCAACGTGACTGGTGTTCTCTTTCCTACGTTTAGTTGCTGACAGATCGCACAACGCTGACATACTGCTTCTGCCGCTACTCTAAACTTCGGATTAAACCACGTTTGTCTGAATACTCTCACCATGGCATCTCTACCTATGTGTGCTGATCCATGCAATTTCCTTGCCATTGGACTAACGAGTTCGTTTGGTAAAACTGCTCTCCCATCTGCAGAGATCCAAAAGTTCATTTCACTTTTTGTACATCCAGCTGTCTCCCAGCCCTTTTTCTCATCATCTGGTGCATTTTCCTGAACACATTTCAACTCATCCCATGTATCTACAGTGTCTAACAACATTGTCAATTCAGTTCTTTCCTGTATTTCCCCCACTTCTACATTGGTGTGAGAATAACCTTGTTCTGCACAGTAACGTGCTACCTCATCAGCATAACGGTTGCCTTGCGACACAAAGTCTACATTCTTCGTGTGCGCGGCACATTTGACAACTGCTATGGCTGACGGACCTTGCAATGCCTCTAACAATAATCTCACGAATTCTCCATTCCTAATAGGAGAACCCGAGGAGGTCATGTAACCTCTCTGAGACCATAACTGCCCATAGTCGTGAACTACCCCGAAACCATACTGGCTATCGGTGTATATGGTGACTCGAATTTTGTTACCTGCTAAACAGGCACGGGTCAAAGCAATAATTTCAGCTACCTGAGCAGAATGTACTCCTTCCAGGCAGGCGGCTTCCACAACTCTGGTAATTGTACAAACTGCATATGCTGCTCTCAGCTGACCAATATCGTCTCTTACGCATGAACCATCAACAAAGAATATTTCATCGGGGTCAGTCAATGGCTCATCTACGATATCTGGTCTCGGTTTGGTGCATAGTTCAGTCACATCAAGGCAGTCATGATCTGTACAAATTTCATAATCAATATCATTTGGAAGTGGCATCAACGTAGCAGGATTCAAGACGGAGCATCTTTTTAGGGTCACATTCTCGGCAGCCAATATGACTTGCTCGTAGCGTGTGAGCCTGCTATTCGTCAGATGCTGAGTCTTAGTCCTGGTCATTAACAATTCTACAGAATGCGGTACGTACACCACTAACTGATGTCCCATTACCACACTTTCACATCGTTCAATGCTGACACCCGTTGCAGCTACGGATTTGAGACATCCGGGAAACGCTGCGGCTACTGGATCTAATGTAGCCGAAAAATAAGCAACTGGCCTACGCGCATCTCCGTGTATCTGGGCCAAAACTGCTAAAGCGCAACCCTCTCTTTCGCAGCAGTAAAGCAAGAATGGTTTTGTGTAATCAGGCATTCCTAAAGCCGGGGCACGACATAAGTCCTCCCTCAGCTGCAAAAACGCCATCAAACAATCTTTGTCCCATGGTACCGGATCACTCACTCCTTTGTGCGTCAGTTGTAGTAAAGGTTTTGCCTTCAGTGAAAAGTTGGCTATCCACTGCCGACAATAACCGACCATGCCTAAAAACATCCTGACTTCTCTTTGTGTTTTAGGCGCGTTCATTTTCATGATCGCCTCTATTCTGTCTGGAGACACCTTCCGTTTTCCCTTTTCAATCCTGTGGCCCAAGTATTGCACTTCAGTCAGACAATACTGCAATTTACTTGGAGACACCTTGTGTCCGTTCTCGGCCAAGTGATTTAGTAAGGTAATGGTGTCCACTCTGCAAGCTTCCTCAGTTTCTGACGCCACTAGGAGGTCGTCTATGTACTGGACTAGAACCGAGTTCTTGGGCAGTACTAGACTTTCAAGATTTTTCTTCAGCAGCTGGTTAAAAATCGATGGGCTTTCTGTATACCCCTGAGGGATACGACACCATGTTAAAACGCGATCTTCCAGCTTAAAAGCGAACAAATACTGGCTCTCCTCATCTAAAGGAATCGAAAAGAAAGCCTGGCATAAGTCTATCACGGTGAACCATTCAGCTTGGAACGGTATCTGAAACAATATCACTGATGGATTCGGTACCACTGGACAACATGAAACAACAATATTATTAATCTTTCGAAGGTCCTGCACTATTCTGTATTTTCCACTAGGCTTCTGCAAACCCATAATCGGGGAGTTACATGGACTTCCCACGATCTCCTTCAGTATTCCCTGTTTAATCATGGATTCGATCACAGGCTTTATTCCTGCAATCGTCTCCGGTGTCAACTTATATTGTGGTGTTCTTGGATACTCGGCATTGGGTCTTAACATTATCTTTACTGGCTCTACCCCTTTGATCAATCCTATTTCTTCTCCAGTAAAATCCCACACTTCAGCTGACACTGTCTCCATCAAATCCTGTGGAAGCTCCTCCACTGTCAAGGTAGGATATAGTTCCACGCATTCCTGCGAGTTTACAACCTTAAAATCGGCATCCTCATCGTTGGTCTGCACTTCTACTCCTTCAGGTGTGCAATGTATTGTGCAATTTAGTTTACACAACAGATCTCTTCCTAACAGACACACAGGGCTAGAATCACAGATTACAAACTGATGTTCATCACTGTAATTCCCTATCTTTACTGACACTGATTCTGTCAGAGGATTCGTCATCCTCCTGTTTGCGACTCCTACCACCTGGATCGTCTCTCCCGACATTGGCAAACCTGGGACTACCGCTGATCTCAAAGTGGATCGAGTGGCCCCCGTGTCTACCAAAAAGGTCGTAGGACATCCAGCCACCTCAGCCTCTACGTATGGTCCTCTCTGGTCTACCTCCAGGGCTGCTCCTAGAGTACAGTCTTCTTCCCTATTCACTCGTTGCCCTGTAAGAGGATCAACGTAGTAGCATTCTTCTCCTCCTACGAACAATGGCATTTGTCTATAGGTTTTTCCTCCATTTGTAATGCGAGGCGGTTGAGGGAACGGGGCTCGAGGAGTCTGATTCCCCCCTTTGATGAACTTTCCCTTCGGGACTGCTGTTCCCTTCACCATGCTGGGTTGAACCTCATCCTCCTCCTGTTCTAATTCCCCCGTCTCAACATTATAGGGACACTCGCGTCTCCAATGTCCCACCTCGTTACACTGATGGCACCTCGTTGTCTTTTTAAGTGTTGCGATATCTACCCTCGGTCTTGGTCTTTCTTCCTCATCTCTGCTCTGATTATTCTGTTTCTTTACTGGTGTTCCTGTTCCCTGTTGCCGCTGTTCACCCTTTCCAGCTGATTGCATCTGCACCAACATCAGCTTTTCCTTAAGTTTCTTTGCCTTCGAATCTATTTCATCGCTACACTACCTTGCATACCTCAGAATCTCATCTAACGGTTTGTTCTGCCAACAAATCAAATGCTGCTGAATCATCAGGCTTATGTCTGGCCTCAATCCTAGGACAAACTTCGACACAAACTGTCCTATGTCTTTGGGATCCATTACGTCCAACCCACTATACTGTTTGAATGCTTTCAGCAATCTCTCATAGAACTCGTGAACGGTCTCTTTAGGTTCCTGAGTTGTTCGATCTATCTTAACCCAGTCTATGTCTTGCACTGGCACTTTCTCTTTTAACCATGCAATTACTCTTTCGTACTTTTCCATTACTCTCTCTGATGGACCGTTCGTCTGGGCATCTCTCGGAGGCTCACAAGCGGGCCATTCGACACTAAGCTTGCATGCCGTCCACAAATCTCCGGGTACTACGATATCAAACAGGGTGTTCAAATCGATCCACAGTACCTTAGAGATCTTCACGAACCTCTCTACCTGCTTATACCACTCCACGGGGTTTTCTCTTAACTTGGGGAAAGAATTAGTAAATGCCGCTAAATCCCCCCTACTCCAGGGCACATGGACGTAGTTTCCGTTCGCGATTTCTCGCAAAGGGAAAGCTTCCATTCGCATTAGCTCTCCATCTTGAGATTTCGCAAGTGTACTCCTTCTGACGGACCCCCTCTTGGACCATCTTTCCTCCCATCTATCCAGATCCCTCCATATCCTGATACACATGATTAGTTCCCTTATGTGTACTCTTAGCCCAATCGTCCTACACTCATCTAGATCCTGATCCGTGCAATTTAGCCTATGGTTGGCCTGTAAAGCCTTAGTCCGTGACATGTCTATCATATACCTGTCTGCCAATTCAGATAATTTTTCATGAGCTGCCCTTGCTTTCCGAGTAACATCCTTAGATAAAAACAGTATTTCATCCGGTTCGTACAGCTCTAACCTTTCTATTGCCACTGTGCCGTCAATTATCTCATCCAAGTCTGATTTTAAACTCATTACATCAAGCCGTCTTGCTTTTATTTCAGCTCTCAGTACGTCAGTCCTAGGTTGTTCACTCACACCCCTCTCACCTCCACTATGCGCCCTCCGTCTAAGCACAGGTGAGTTATGAGGAGTTCTTCTTCCATCTCTTTGTTCCCACCTCTCTAGATCCCAAGCTTTTCCATCTTCCCTTGGGGTATGGTGGAACGTTAATCCATTCCCCATCACTACATTCCGTCTTTTCGGCTTGGTTTCTCTAGATACAATATAGGATCCTCCGTGCTGTTCTGTATCACTGCAAATCCCTTGCTGTCTGGTGTCGCTCAATAAAATGAAGGGTCCTCCACGGTCCTCCATGTTCCCGCGATCTCGTTCGTGATCACCGGATGCATGGCGAGACGTTTCGCGACTCCCTATATTCCCCTGACTTCGTCCGTGATCACCGGATGCATGGCGAGACGTTTCGCGACTCTCCATGTTCCCGTGATTCCAATGTCGCACATTTTTGTCCGGGGCATGGTGAGTGCACTTAAAACTATTTCGGTACTCCTGCGTCTTTCGTTCCCCCTCACTAAGGATGACGCGAGGCACTCCCCCACACCCTGCATTCCTGTCGTCGCACATTTGCCTATTGCTACTGGCAGTATGGCAAGTATCTCCTCGGCTTCCTTGACTCCCTCCCTCCCACTCAGGGCTGCTTTCGCCAGCTCCGCAGTGAGAGAGGATCCTGTTATCCTGGTCACTCCATTCTGCTCCTGTTTCTAATCTTTTATTCTGAGTCTCTTCGGCAGCGTCCCATTCTCTCAAATATTCCCTTAATTCCTTATAGGATTTCGGTTTCGGTCCCCTCAAATCCATCTGTCCTCTTTGGCCCCCCTGTTCTATCCAGGGACCCGTTGCGGAATCTAGTGGGGTACTCCGACTCCTTGGTCCTAGCAACTGCCTCTGAGAATTGATCGTATTATTCCTTCCCTCTATCTCTGCCCTCTCTCTGTCCCATCGTGCCTGTTCCTCCTGCTGGACCCCCTCTGGGTTGTAGATTGACACTATAGGGCCTATGGTAACAGGTACTTGTAAAGCGTCGGGCATTTGATACGACCTTGCATGCTGTGTTTCTGGCACCTTCTGGACCACGAATCTTCCCACTACTCTCTGTTCGGGACTAGATTGAGGTACTTCCTCACCTTTCTTGGTATCCCACTCTGTTACTGGGAGCGATTTATATTCCCCCCATCTAGCTCCGTCCCCTTGCTGTAATGCGGGACTTTCGGCTTCTCTGTTGTACGGAGGTGGTCTATCTGTTAATAGTCTTTCTATCAGATCCTCATCTGGCTCGCTATCCTCATCTTCTTCTAGAGGTTTCTTTTCTCCCGTAGTCTCTAGCATTGTGAACAGTTTGTCTGCTTCTATCTTTTGCACCCTCCACTTTTTAGCTTCATCGTCCCATTTAGCATCCTGCACTGCTTTTACCGATCGCCTCACTCTTTCCTGGCGTCTACTCACGCTCTTTTCATGTGCTGTTCTAAACCATGCACTAAGGGCTTCGAATTGTGTTGGCCTCGGTAGAGGTCTCGTTGCAAGCATTACTGCTTTCAGTTGGTTCAATACTTCCAATTTAAACGTCCCGTATCTCGGAAACGTCAGTTCCTTATTCCCTTCCGTTAGCTTATTCCACTCGGAGATCCATAATATCGAGTGTAAGCCTACATTCACTGCCATATGATAAGCTGGTGTGCCTTCTGGTGGAGCTTCTTCTCCGGCATACAAGTTTCTTCTATCTCTCTTAAAGATCGCCCTTAAACGTTTAAAACACTTCATTTTCGATAATCTAAGATTTTCCTTTTCTCTTCCTTATTTACGTCCCGATGACAAACAACCAATCCCTACGCGGCTCTCGCTAATCAGCCTATCCCAGCGCGACTCTACGCTGACCGACCAATCTCAGCGCGGCTCTACGCTGACGTCACTCGTCCCCTCTGCAGCAGTTCCCCTCCTTTCTCAACTCGTCTCACGATCTTGCATGCGTTTTCATTCATACGCTGAAAAATGACTACTTCCGTCCAAGCGATCACTTTTCTCTGACTGTACGGCCACAGTCTAACTGTAATTGTCACCTCAACTGACGAGACGTCTTTCCTCTCACGGTCAGACGGCAGACGCTCGCCTTAACTGATAGGTTACTTACACACAGTAAACGTCCGACCAGCGTCCGTTACTCATACACTCACTCTGTCACTCCCCCTATCATCGGTCCTGCGGGCGATCAATGGTACCTCATGACCCCCTTTACAATGGTGAACAATTACTCTGGGTGTTCGATACACCCGAACCACTTAAGCTCTCCTCGAACTTAAGATTTTATCCGGTTGCGCGCGCTCACAACCTTCCCTCAATCATACTACAGGCATTCAACTCCGCTTGACATTACAACACAGGTACAACATAAAATACCGCAATCTTACAACGCATGACCCTTATACTCACTCTCGACCGACTCTGCTGCTTTTCTCTCGACGCACCGTCAGCACCTTCTTCGGCAGGGATTCTTCTTCTGGTCGTCGATGACTAGGGACCTTGGGGTAATCTAGACCTGACCTAGGTTGTCTTCCTCAAGAAGAAAACCATCTTTCTCTGCTACCAACTGCGGGGAATGAGATTTTGATACCCTTTTTGATCACTTCGATACTAATCTCATTCATCAATTTGGATCGGTTATTTTCTGTCATTGAGTAAAAGACAAACCCCGCATAGGTTAAATTAACCCCATAAACTGACGCAACTCTGAAGGACCACTTACGACTGATGAAGTTTTAAAAGTTTAATATAAAATCAGAATTAAGTGCATATACAATCCTCTCAGGATCAGATTCAATAAGTATACAGGAACTAGAAGGAACATAAATTCCCTAAAGAACCTCAGTCTACAAAAGAATACAATTAAAGTCAATTCCAGAATCAACAGATTAAAAAGCATAGACACAATGTGGTTCCGTTGCGTCATCTACAAAAAGAATAAACAAGTTAATTCTGTCCCTACTCTGTACTAGGTGACATCCCTACTTCGCAAGTTCCTTACCTAAAAAAGGTGTCAGCAGTTTGACTTCCAAAGAAGTTCAAACTCTCTTAACTCCTAATGGTAATTTATATCGAGAAGCAGTACCCTCTCTGCCTACCCATCCGCTCTCTGAGGGTCCTCGGCCTACTGCTCTCTCGCGCTCTGTTCTTTCTCTCTGACTTCTCAGGCCATCTGCTCAAGTCATCTGCGCTATCTTCTCCCCGGGGTACTGTCCCTAAAATACACAATCACAGTATGGGTGGAACGCCCCTTCGACGCCCACCACGTACTTTCCCCATGATGTAATTTCTAGCTCTTTCCATGGCTTCATCTCTTCGCGTCGTCCGTTAAGTTGACCCTTCTCCTTAGACGCCATCTTCGTCTTCTTGCTGGTGACTTCATTTGACATTCCAATTGACACTTTCGGAGCAAAAGTCTATCACCTCAACAGACCTTTATTCTTTACGACTATATTCTTAACCTCATTTGGTCCTGTGAACGGTCATTTCTAAACAAGACTCAAATTCCAAGCGTCTCTTATCACGTTTAGGCCATAAACTTCATCCAGCATTGTCACCTTAAATCTAGCAAGACCTTTGACTCTTGTCTCGCACATTCAGATCAAGGCTATTCACGACTCCTGTGAGCCCACTAAATTACATACAACGGACTACACTCCTGCGAACTCTTGGTCAGTTAGGTTAAAATCACATATGACCAAACCTTTTCTAACATTCCTAAAAAAAGCTTTCTACACAGTATAACCTTTAACACACATTTATATATAATCGAATTTAGCAAAGCAATGATTATAAGTGAATACATCCTACATATAACGCAACCTTTATATTCTCGTGCTTACATCATTTTATACATGTTCTGCACATTTCTTCGCTTTACGTTTTCGCTGTTTCTCCGTTTCATGATTACACACGTATATTCAGTTTTGCACGTTCTACTATTCTTACAACATTTCTACACATTTCTACATTAGCCCACTATGTATACGGGCTTCTCAACTCTAATACACTTTATAGAATAGATACATTTCCTATTACATTGGTTACATCGGCTAACTTTACGCTACAAGTGTTAACTTCACGTTATAGATTCTACGTTTATGCGATATGCTTGTAAATATGGTTCATACATATTTTTTATTCAAATTGCGCTCTCTCAGACACAACCTGTATGCAGCCACTTCCCTTTGTTCTGACGTCTCTTCCTGTCTTCTCTTGTCCACTCTTGCTTCCGCCCTTAGTTTTTCCCCCTGTATGCTTTCCAGCCAGAAGAGTCGTAGTTTGGGGAAAACAGCATTTGTCCAGGCCTGAGCACTCTGGACACCGTTCTGAATGTACGTATATTTTGTTAATATTTGTCTCAGTCCCTGATATCTTTAAATGAACCTTCATTATATACCACTGTCTGGTGCACACATGACTTTCCTGTTTACATTCTGCTGTGTAAGATACTCTAGGCAGCCAACCAAAAAGCAGCATCTTGCATTATTTGACTATAATAGTCGTCCGTATTATCACTTGGAGGTCAGGGTTTCTGCCATCCTTAAAAAAAAAGCTTTTGGTGCTTCTACTCATCTCGGGATAAAGTGCGTAGATTGCATTGGTGGGCAAATGAAAGCTAGGAGTTGCAGGGAGGTATCCTTTGACATGGAGGCACATGGTTAGTGTGTTATCTTTATTTTTATTTAAAGTTTGTATAGATTTTTGGGGTGGGGTCAGGGAAGGCTACCTTCATTAGGTAAGGGGGCTGTAGCTAGTAGTGGTGGAACACATTAATTATGGTTGACCTTCCAGAAATGTAGTCGGCGCGATTGCTCAGTAATTTTAATATTCATGTAGATCTGAGAGTTATGGGTTCGGATCGCCTCAAAGTCAGTTCAGTTTTATATGCTTTCAGGGGTCAGTACATTGAGCGCCATTACAGCTAATAAGATTAACTAACACCGGATATTTAACATGCAGAAAGGGGCAGAAAAGTGTTGTATTAAAAAAAGGGCACTAGAGTTACTGTTTTTATTCCTCTCAGACCCCACTTCACCCACAACGTATTGGTAATTCATTGCTTCATTTGTAAATACAAAAGTGCCAGGCATTGCTCACCAAGCCACTGCCGGGGACACGTTTCCTTTCCATTGTGCCATATAAGAGTGCTCGTGTGCCTGAATCTAGTCTGTGTTTAGGCTGTGTCTCCTGATGTAGGATTCTATCGTTACAGCTCCCCACTTCCTTTTATTGACTTTTATACTTTTAAAATATAACTTTAACTACTGAATTAAGTGATATACGTGTAATCATATCTTTGAACGTCGCCTATGACTGCCCAAATGATGGTAACTTGTAACATTTTGTATGCATTTTTATTGATGAGATTATGTATGCATTGTGATTTTATGTATTGTAAATGATGATGGTATTGATCGAATAAACATTTTTCTTCAACTAAATGTACAAATAATTGAAAAGAATGATTAACCACATTCAGTAGGAAGTAGGTATTTACAATGAAATTAGCAGCAGACTGTCAGAGCAAATTCAGATTAGAATAGAACTGGTTCCTACTAGGATCATTTATATTGTGAAAGTGATGGTGAAATACCAGGCTCAACAAATTCCATTTTAAACGTCACACAATGCGGTTGTCTTACTGGCAGGATGAATACATTTCCTCACCTGTGAAACATGTGACTAAATGGGATAAATAGTCTATCCGTTCACCAGCCAGACCAGATTTCCTAGGTAGATCTGTAAGCTTTATTTGTACAATTTGCCCATGATTTCCCGGTCTTCGGTTGCTTGTGTTCTAGTTCAGGGAGAACCAGGTCAGGTAGTTCGGGCTTGCCTGTTCCTAAATTAGCAGAGTCAATACTGATTTGCAGAACTTTCGGCCTAGACTGAGGTGGCATGAGGGGCAAAAAAACACAGGATTGGAATGCTACTCGCCAGCTGTTCTTGTTAAGGCCTATATGTGCTTTGAAGCTGACCATAGTCGACCTCAGGTCAGATACATCAATTAGTTTTGACCCATTCAAAAGTTTTACCTTCACACTTAGGCCTTAATCCATTCTTGGCAGTAAGGTTACTCTGTCACATGGAGGATCCTTACCACCAAGAAAGTGGTCACTCTGCCCAATTCAGATGCCAGGGACATTTGGCTTATTTACAGCAGCGACTACGCCATCTCTGCCATGATTGAATCCCTTTGGGGGCCCTGTGGAGTATTGGTCATCGGAGGTAGACCTCTGATTCTGCCTACCTAATTTAGATGGGTAGAATTAGAAATACATTTTCACTGCCCGCCACTACCGGGAAAACCCTGGCCGTAAGGGCAGTTAAAATTGCTAAATGCTTCCCCCGCCATGTGAGATGGTGTCCAATAGTGAGGGGTGCATTTCAATTTTTTAATTAAAAAAAACACTCCAATTTCTTTATTATAATAAAAGAAAGCAGTTCAGTAAACAGCACTATCAGGAACTTCTGTGGCAACTGTACTGCCAATGCTTTCAAAATGATAACCACGTTGACAGCCATTTCTAAATTAGGCAGGTGGCACCTCCAGCTGTGTGATGGATTAATTTACTCCATCTCCCTGGCAGACAAATGAACCACCCACAATTATCTAAATCGTGCCCTTAGTCTCACAAATGGAAATCCAATATCTTCAGCAGGGCAAGTCAGCAGGATGTAGCTAAGGAGGGCTTCATAAAGTTGGATTGCCATCAGATGAAGTCCTGGTGAAGCTCTTTGTTTTTGGTGGGAAAACTTTGATGTCAGAAGTTTGAATTTCATGCCCAAGGAAGGTCCCTCGCCGGTCAGATAATTTTGATGCCTTAGCCCAGCTAAGTCATGTTCAATGGTAGGCCTGAAGTCATGCCTAGACTGCCACTGTAGTCGATGGCACAATATGTCTGAAGCCCACTAATGGTATTTAAATTACAGGTCCTGGGTACACCTGTACCATATAATAGGGACCCAGAGGTAAATTTAATATGCATATTTAGGGTAATGCCAGTTCAACCATGTTAAAAGAGAGGGCTTTACTAGTGGTTAGCATGGGTAAAGTTCTCAGCTAACAGATATAGCAAAAATATGAGGGTGCACCATGCAAAAGTTGGTAATTTCCTTAAAATGGGTAGTATTGTTCATTCAATACGCACGCTACTCATTGAGCTCAGAGGGTCTGTCTCTCTCACCATTTTCAGGAAGAAGCTAAAAACATGGCTATTTCAGAATTAGTTGCTGGGCTGGACTTACTGCATTCATAGCGCTGAGACACCTCCGGGTATATGAGCGCTCAACAATTTTTATTAACATTAACATTAATATTCAATATAAAACCTGTAAGAGAATGTGTGGTAAGCTGGCCTCATGGAACTTTGGAGAATCTGCATTGGGAATTACTACTGGCCCATGGTTTGTTCCTGCCACTTTTGGGTTCATGCTCTCGCTATTTCAGCAGTTCAGGTGGCACCTATCACTTGCCGACATATTGGCCCAACACCACCAGAGCCATAACAATATGTGTGTCCTTCCCCAGAGTCTGAGACACCGCTGTACATGTTTACTCACACAGGCAGTGTGGCAGACACCATAGGTTGTAAAGATAGCAGTCCCTACAGCCAGTAGTTAAAGTCAAAGTCAAAGTCAAAGTCAAAAGGTAGCTTTATTCGATTTTAGTCATAAAAAATCACAAAAGGACAATAAAATATACAATTAAAACCAGAATTACATAATCAACCAGAGTCGTTAAAATTCAAGTTCATTTCAATCGCAGAACTACTAAAGTGCAATATTAAAAAGAAATCAATCAGTTCATTGATGATCTATGTCTAATGATACTTTTTAGAAACATTGACACGAAATACTGGTTTCCGGCCAAGGACGGGTACACTGACAAACTTGATAACCCTGGCGCTCTTGAAGGAAAAAGCTGCAAAAAGGGGGACGAGACTGTATGCTTGCTTTATAGACCTGCGAGCAGCCTTTGATAAAGTGAACAGATCCCGGCTATGGGAAAAACTAAGATCATGGGGTATCCCGAAGAAGTTATTGGAGGCCATTATAGTCCTGCGCAGCAACACCTGGGCTCGAGTAAAACTGGGAGACGGTAGCAGCGTAACGGCCGAAATAAGAACACAACAGGGGCTAAAACAAGGCTGTGTACTGGCCCCAAGTTTATTCAACCTGTACATGGCAGATATTGTCAACCACATGGAGATCGGGGAATGCCACCCACCCCACATGTCAAAAATCCCAATCCCTTTTCTGCAGTATGCAGATGATATTGTTGTTCTGAGCCAAACCCCAATAGGGTTGCAAAGATCGATCAACAATTTGACAACCTATTTGGAGCACGAATGCTTGGAACTGAATAAAGATAAAACTAAGGTTGTCCGCATTGTGGATCCTAAAAAGCAAATATTCAAATGGTATGCAAATAGCTCCCCAATAAAGGAGGAAACTTCATACAAATACTTAGGTTTGAAATTGGGGCGAGGGCCGACGAACAAAGAACATAAAACCGAGCTAAAAGCAAAAACACAGTCTCTGATCTATGCATACCGGCAATTACAAAAGAAACTAAGTTGTCCAAATTATACACACCTGCTGAAAGTGATCAAAGCTCAAACCCTACCTTCCTTGTCATACGCACTGGCCACCTGGTGTGGCAAAGAAGCAGGGCTGTTAAACAGCCTAGAAACAAAAGTATACAAGGCAGTCTTAAACCTTCCAAAATCGTCAGCTCCGGCGCAGGTTCGCCTAGAATTTGGCATTCTAAAACAAAAGTTTCGCAGTATGGGAACCTTTGTGAAACTCTGCCATAAAATACGCATGTCGGAAGCCAATACATTGGACAACCTGTGCTGGAAAGAAATCGAAACTCAACAGAAACAGCAAGTTCCAAACAGTTGGGGAGGCTACCTGTCTCAATCCCTAATCTGCATAGGAATTGAAGAATCCTGGGACATGAATCCAGACAGATCCACTTTTGATAAAATTGTAAATAATGCGGTCAAATGGGAATCCTACCTGGAAGACAAGATAAATACCGCAAAAAGACGACACGGGTGGACCGTGATAAATTCATATTCCGGGATAAAACCACAGTCCTACCTAGAAAGCCACTTTAACAATTCGTTAAAACAAAGATATATAAAACATCGATTAGGTCTACAGTTCTCAAAGGACCTGCTACCAGCCTGGAAAAATTGCCACACCGACCCCCATTGTCGCCTATGTGGATATCGAAATGAAACACTACCGCACTTACTATGTGTGTGCCCGGCACTTAAGGCCTTGAGGAGACGGCTTTTAAAGAACATTTTTAACAAATTGAACAGTCGGACTTGTAGACAAGCCGTAATCCAATGGCTAGATGGATCATGTCCTATGCTGGCCTGCAGGGGGGTCAAATATATGATGAAAGCCCAATCTCTCTTACAGCAAGCTGACCTTGGAATTATACCACCAACCTGAAATATCTGACACTTACTTGCCACTTACAAACAGTTTTATTTGCCAATATGTTAAAAAGTATTTTATGTCCCAAGATGATCTAGATGCATTTTGTAATGATTTTTAATAATTTTATACAATAAAAATTGACTTGACTTGACTTGACACGAAATACAAAGTCATATTGTCTTCTAGCATTTGTAGTCTAAGAAGGGCCGGCCTACATTGTCTCAGTCCCCACTTTCTCAACAATTGTTTTAAATATTTTTCACTAGGGAGAGTGTAGAATTTACAAAACAAAATACAGTGTATCGTAGATTGTACAGATGTATCATCGCATGGGCACACAATCAAATTTCTCAACCAGCAATTAACATCGGGGAACGTGAGTAGTCTAAAGAAACTCCCCCCCCTAAAGCGTGTCAGTAACATACGTGTGTAACTGCTCTGGGTGATGGTAAGATGTTGCTGAATGCCATGTCCTTGTAGGATCAGCTGGTTCTCCATGACAGAGGGCTTATTTCCCTCTAGCTGCCAGCGTTTATTCTCCAGAAGGAGGATGCAAATTTCCTTCAACTTTTTTCTTGACATAATCGCTAAACTGGTCGGGGATTTGAAAAATTCAGGATGTCCAATATCTCTCAGGAAACTCTTTACATAAGATAACCATTCAATTTTAAGAGCCCCATGTAGTTTCATGCAATCCTGAATTACGTCCCTATTCAGTTTGGTCTCTTCAGACGTCCATACCTTGTGCCATAGCAAAACAGGGCTGACTTTAATAAGGTCCGAGATGTAAACTAAGCCTAATTCTTTATGGCACACGTATGTTGATGTGGACTTAGGGACTGCTAAAAGGTACCGGAGGAATGCGTTCTCACAGAGTTGTATATCGTGAGTATCCACAATCCCCCAGATTCCTGCACCATATGTCGCTGTGGACACGCATTTTGATTTATATATGTCCATCAGAACCTGGACTGATCGACTCCCTAACCTATTAGCAAAACTTCTCACTGCCCCAATTGCGCGCGAAAAAGCTAATTTTCTCGCCGAGGTTGCTGTGTGCTACGTCCCTTTCTTGTCAAAGATAATGCCAAGATAGGAAAATGTATTTGTTGTCTCAATCTTGATGTTTGATAACAACATATTGCACTGAGGTTTTCTCTTGGCCGTACAGCACATACTGAAGGTCTTTGCAGTGTTGATATTTAATCCTTTGGCACTCATGTAGTTTGAAAAGCAGGTCAGCGATGTCTGAAGACCGACTTGCGTCCTGGCCATAATTACCACATCATCTGCGTACAATAAAATGGGGGCTGGGAGGTCCACAATTTGGGGGTAGTCTTGTCTCACTTCAATAAGGTGGGACGCCATGCTATTAATATACAAATTGAATAAAAAAGGAGCGAGTATACATCCTTGTCGAACTCCTTTATATATGGAGAGTTTGGTGGTACATTCCCTGTTATTCCCATATCGTACCTTAGCGCCAGACTCCCGAAATAATTCATTAATAAAACTCAGCAGATTTACATCAATGCCTGATTGCAGCAATGTAGACCATAAGATTTAATGGCTCAGGCAATCAAATGCTGAGCTTAAATCGACCAACGTTAAGTATAATTTATCGCTTTTCGCTACCACGTATTTACCTATCAACATTGCAAAATTTAAGCCTTGTTCTGTAGTGCCTAGCCCTACTTTAAATCCATATAGAAATTTCGAGAGAAGTCCTGTGTCTTCTTCCCATGCCTGGAGTCTATTTAATACAATCCTTCCCGCCACCTTCATCAGGGAATCCAGCCATGAAATTGGTCTGTAGCATTTGGGATCATTACGATCCCCTTTCTTGAAGATTGGCACTACTATGGACTCTTGCCATGTGGGAGGGAACCCAATTTCATTGAAGCTATTTAGTACACTAGTCAGAAGGGGCGCCCATAGATTAACATTAGATTTGTATATATCTACCGGTACCCCGTCCGGCCCTGGTGCTTTACCTGCAGTACTCTCTGCTATAGCGGTTTCGACTTCCGACAACGAGAAGACAATATCTATTGGGAACGAACCCTGCGATGCAATCTCCTCTTCCCTAGGTGTTGCGGTATACAATATCTCTAGTAGATCATCTTTTTTATATAATTCGGTGAAATGGTTAACCCAGGTGCCCTCATCTATTGCCATCTCAATACAGTCAGCATTCCTGTCTACAAAAAAAGGGGCATTAACCGCCTCCCAAAAGCCTGTGCTGTCTTTTAACAGGCAAGCTTGATGCAGGGCCTCCCAGGCCTCCTTCTTTAGTTCCTTCTTATGATTTTTTATTGCACTGTAATACTTGGTTCTTGCGATTCTAACTTTTACTGTGTTCAGGTTCACTTTTAAGTGCCCTCTTTAAGTGTGAGTGAGCTTTGTTGCATTCTGAATCAAACCACCCCTATGGCTTGGATCTATTACACTTCAGTCTCCCCATCAGTGAGTTGCAAATTTCTTCCGATATACTGAAAAAAGCTGTCGTCACTAAAGCGCGATCCTCATATTCTGAGAGGCATATTAAAAATTCTTTATATATAGTATTGAGTAGAGTTTCAATGAAGACAGTGGGCTCCACTTTATTCCATTTTATGGAATATCCATTCTTTTTCGCTAAGCTTATTCTGTGACTATATAAATTATCGATTAAATCAGTATTTTTCCTATTTCCTGTTACAAAGGTAAGGGAAAAACTAACTGGAAAATGATCGCTCATTGCCATGTCTCTGGTTGTAAAAGTAAGAATATGGCCTGAGTGATTGTTAGAAATCAGTGCATAATCTATCACGGAATTGCAACCTCTTCCACTGAATGTTGGCCCAAAGGGGATCTGGGAAGAACAGAGTTCATTAACAAAGCCCAAATCCAGAGAGAATAATAGGTTATTAAAACAACTCCCAGTGGTCGTGTGCGAAAAATGGGTGCAAGGGTCTCCTCTGTTATTAATCAGACCACATGCACCCGTGTTGCTGTTTGGGCATAGGAGGATAGGAGGCAATTGAAATCGCCGATCCACAAAACACATCTCCCCGCTCAACCGTTATCATTGAAACTAGTCAGATTTTGTAGGATTTGTTCACAAATGTTTGTTAGCTCTGCTTTCGGTATGTTATTATGAAAATTGAGGATATTAATAAGGTTAGAACCTCCCACATTCAGTTCCAGGTGTTGGTAATAATCTGAATCTGTATTAGATTTGATCATCGTAATATTCGATGTATTTGAAATATAAGTGCAGAGTCCTCCCTTATTTCTCCCCCTTAATGTGAACGGCTTCCCGAACCCAGCACTCCTGAAGACAGACAATAGTAAAGTCTTTCAGGAAAGGTAAAAACCCTGGGTTGTTAAACTTGTTAGCTAACAGAGCGGCATTCCAAGACATGAATGAGAGGGTATCAACCTTTTTTTTGTGTTTAAGATTATGACATGATAACTAAAAGTTACATCAGGAGAGGTTCCAGTCACAGAGTCTTTACAGTATCCTATACTCTGCTGATTCTCTACGCCAGCTTTCTCCATTTCGCCCACTCGGGAAATGACTGACAAATTACAAAGAATATCTGTGTTGTACTTAAAGGTATTCACCTCATCCTTAGTGTTCGCATCACCTACTTTTCTATCAATATTTTTCCCTCCCCCAGCTACTATTGTAGATCTATTGACCTTATGTTGTCCTACTTCTTCTCTTGGCATATCTATCTCAAAACTCAAGACTATTCCTGTTTTAAAGATAAGTCAATCGACCATTTCGAGTGAGCTATATCTATTGCTGGTAGGGAACCCAAAATTCATGCCATAACCCTCTACGTCATACTCTCTATTCTCTCTCCTTACAGCGAGGTTCTCTAACCAGGGGTTTTCTGTAGGTTATAACTTCTCTTAGGCCACTCCGGGGTATAGAAATGGGTAAGATTCAATGGCTGTATTTTAGTGTTGGTAGAAGCAGGCCAGCTAGTGCTTATGTGCTGTACGGCTTGCTTATCCTGGAAGTTTGCAATCACGCAGTCCCCCGTGATATTTTTTCAAGATTTACCAATCCAATTTACTCCCCGACCCATTAGGATTTTACATTGGAAGTAGTGGGGTAAGGGTCTATGGACATTAAGCCAGAGAGTGGTTTTGTTTTTTAATTCCATAAATGTTTCATATCTATCTTTCCCCAGCTCAGGCACCCCTGTCAGTACAATGACATAAGAGACACATTCCGGGGGGAGCTCAAAAGTTGGGAGGGATAAAGTTGACTTACTTTCAATTGCACCCTTCCCCGTGTTCAAACCTTCCTTTTCCATAACATTTTGTTCTCCAGACATATTGGTTAAAACATTATTTCCCGTGGAACTTATGGCGATCGCTTTCTGTGGCTCTCTCTCAGCGTTACTCCGAGAAATGCTTTTTGTCAAGTCCACAACAGAAGAATTAATGCTACGCCTTTTATCCGTCGACTGTACAATACTTGGGACTGTAAGTTGAGATATTGTATGTGCTGTCGATTGATTCTTTTTGTGTGGTTCCAGGTTAGATAAGGTCGATTGTTCTATTCTTTTCAACCACTCCTCGATATCCTTTATTCTATCCATAATTGGTGGGATGGAGGATACCACAATGTCACTCATCTTAGCCCAAAACCCATTGTCGAAGGACAAAGAACCTTCGGCTGCGACGTTACGCTCGTTATTCCCCGCTCTACTTCTTTCCAGAGCCTGGTTTGGTTGGTCTGCCGATGATTGCTCCGGGCAACTAATTTTAGTACTTTTACTTTGTTTGCCCCTTTTACCCCTCCTCCAATCTTCTTTTTGTTACAGGGCCCTCTGGTGTTCCAGTCACGGTTTTGTTCACTGAAATATCTGTCAATTTCTGAGGAACGTGTAGATACCCCTTCCGGGACCCTAGTTGGTACATCGTCAGTCTCTGAAGCTTGTGGAATTAAAGGCCCACTTGATGTCTGAATCACTGTGTAGTCTGTAAGCAAGTCAGTGTCTAGGCAAGAAGGTTGCAGATGGATATCAGCTTTCGCAAACGTGTGATGGTTTGGAGTTTTTGCCAATACAATTTTGCCTAATGACGAGCATTTGTTTTGGACCAGGTTAAGTAAGAGTCTACGCTCTGTCATGGCAATTTCTTTCTCAAGCACCGATGCAGCTCTGATGATAAAATTGTTCAAGGTGCCTGCCAGAGAGCCCCCAGAAGATGCCAGATTACTTTTTCCATATCGCCCAGTCATTTTCAAACACTATAGCAAAATAAAAACTCACCACAGATAGCAGGCGTTAAGGTAGTGGCCCAGCCCAGACTCTCCAGTCTCGAACAGGCTCAAATGGGCCCGCCCTTGGCCCGGGCTTCGCCCGGTGCACGCCCGCGCGCGTGCCACGAAGCGGAGAGTTCACGTGAAGAAATAGGCGTTAGTGAGAGGGCGGGAAGAGGCACAGCTGAAGATTAACACGGGCTGCTGGTCCTCGCAGTCCCGCCGTTGGTCAGAGCCCCAAAGCAGCCTCACAGAACACAGAAAGCAAACCACTGCGAGCGGCACCCAGTAGTCAATAATACCCAGGAGATGGTCTCACACCTGGCAAGGTAAGGAAGAATACTTGACTTTAACTCTCCATGCTGCTTCAGCAGCACCCATCTCGAAATTAATGGGGCAGGTCCTGTCCATAAAGGTGATGGGCCAGTAAAGTTAACAATATTATGTCCACTCAGAGGAAGCACCAAAGTACAGTGATACTGGCTTGGCATACCACTGACCAATACATGAGGCACACATCCATAATTCTTCCCCATATAAACCTGAGCATATAAACCGAAATGGAGAAAGTTCACAATATCCAATGGACACTATGACCTCTTTTCTCTCTCGTCTCCAGGAAGTTCACCATGGCTAGGACATTGAGTGAGGTATTGTAAGGGACAGTCAATTCCCTAGAATTGCTTTAACTGATCTCTGATAAACACTTTTCGATTTGATTAAACTTGGTGACATGATGCAATATTCTCAGGGAAGCCTGAACTATATTTCCTTCCTTAAATAATCGTGTTCCTTCCCTTTATTCATCTCCCTGTTGTGGTTCTCATTCGCAGAATATTTTCAGAGTCCAAGGTGAAACAGCTTGCACATGAGAATATCTCTATGTGAAAATAATATGGGCGAGTACATGCTTCAGAAAATAAATTGTCACTTGAAGAAGGCAAATAGCCACAATCCCTGTCAGAGTGAACAACAGAAAGTCACTAAGTTAGCCTGTGTTTAAACCTGAGTTGCTTGGCACAAAAATCTGTCAACTTAGAGGCAATATGTGAAGTATCTATGCAGCACCCAAACAGTACTAAAGTGAAAATACAACTCAAGAAAAACTCCACACCAATTTAGAAAAATAGAGTGTAATCTAATAAATTATTTGACTCCAAAAGGAAAAAAATCCAATCAGTGGAACCAAAGTCATGATTTTTTTACAGTTTTTAGTAAAAGCTAACGCCTAAAACATCAAAGTGCCAAATTCAGGCATCTAGTCACGTGAGACCGGGTCAAAGTAAAAAAATATGGTTTGCTACAATGGAGCGGTGGTAGGATTCAATACGTGAATAAGACCCGGTAGGCACTTACCTTTAGACTCAGAAGACATTTTTAAGAGAAAATTCTGAGAACGCAAAGTTCAGTGGAGCTAGAATGCAAGAGGAGTCCGAGAAAAGGGCGTCCTCATAGAGGATCCACTAGATGTAGATGCAGTACAGATTTCTACATTCGAAACAAGTCAGGAGGTTGTAGCTACGAGAGTTCCTAGAGTTCCATTTTGGTGATGGATCACTGAACAGGATTTGCTGCTGCAGAGAAGAACGTAGCGGCAGCTATTGAAAAGTCAGGCTGACTGGCGATGTACCTCGGGCGGATCAATGAGCAGGTTGGTCCTGCCTCCCTAGTGTTTCAGAGCAGTTTTTAGCCCAAAAAACTTTCAAGTCCCACCTTTTGTATTTGAGATTTCGGAACACCTTTAGAAGGGTCCAGAACTGCAGGGGCACCATTGTGGGGGTTAGGACTCACCCAAGTTGGGTCCAAGTGCAGGTTCAAAATAGTGGAAACCTATTATGTTCCTGTGGCTGAGAACAGGAGGTCAGCAAACTAGCCCTTGGAGTCACCCTGGTAGACCTGGGTTCAGGTGGAAAAGCAGGGTTCAACCAGCAGGGCATGCCTCTGTTGGTACAAGGCAGGCAGCAGGCAGCAAATTAGTCCTTCCAAGTGCAGAAAAGCAACCTTGTCGCATACATAGCAGGTCACAGCTGCAGACAATCCATTAAGAGTCCTTCAAGAGGTTCAGATAGTGAGTGGAAGAGTGGGCCTGTGGATCCTCTCTTTATACCTGGTGCTATCTTTGAAGTTAGGAGTAATTTCTAAAAATTTCTCTTTGAAGTGCTAGAAGTTTCCTGACTCCCCTGCCATGTCTACAAGCTGGCTGCAGGAAACATGCAGTAGTGACAAATCATTTGTGTGGAGGCAGAGCCCAGCATATTACTTTGCAGGTGGGGCTGTGTCCAGCCCGCCCCATCCGGCCCTCAGATGACTTTTTCAGGCATACCTAATCCCTCTATTCTGTGACTGTCCTGGGAAGAATTCACAATGTTTAATTGCCAACTACCCACAGTCAGGTGACCAGTATAAGATGCAGTCACCAAATGCCTAAGGGCAGGAAAATGCCAACCTTCTAAAGGTGTGACTGGTTGAGTGCGTTACAGGGTGTGTAAACGCATCCTTGTGATTGGGCACACCGTTAGGTTTGTCGTAAATACGACAGACTCCTGGGTTTCAGAAATGAATTGCTTTTTTAATTCACATATTTTCAAAAGTTCATTTGTTTACATTTCATGACTTCATCTTATCCATATTGATGCATATGGTGAAATAGTTCAACACTTTTAAGGTTCACATAAAGCAAATGCTCCAATGCATTTCGGGCAGGTGAGGCCCTTTCTCAAGGAGCGCTGAACACATAAACGTAAACACTTATTTAGAATTGGATTAACCCAAAAAGGAAAACATGCATTTATGCTTAAACATTGCAATGAAATACATTAGATCAAAAACCCGTGAAGGTTGCACATTGTGGTGTGGTGGAATGATGGAGGGTGAACAAGGTGACCTGATGGCCCAGAGGTGGGACGTGGGGGGATGGGGTAGAAAGGGGGTGCGGTGCAAAGGTGGTCGCAGGCAAGTATCGGAGACACTTACGTGCAGGATGATCATTCAGTTCGGTGAAGACCTGTAGAAAAAGGCGAGGGAAAAGACTGTTAGCACTGTTTGTTTCAAGCCAGTTTGGCGAAACATAAGGCTGATGCACGTCGGGGCCCGACTTACTTGGTGTTTGGAAGGATGCTTGCAAAGCATCAGGTTTGAAGCTGCAAACCGACTGGTTCCTGGAGCGGAGTAACCGCGAAGTTTGGGAGGGAAACTCCGCAGGAGGAGTTAAACAGGATTGGGTGAAGGGTCATGTGGTTCGGAGCTGAACACAGTGGAGGGACTGGGGTGGAATAGGGTGTAGCGGCAGTCATGTTGGAATAGGGTAGATGTGTACCAAATGTAAACATTGAGAGGTTCTGCATATACTAATGAAACAGTTAATGATGACACTCAAGTTAATGCTGCCAAGGGTCAATGTGAAGAAGAAGTACCAAACATGGTACTATAGAAAAGCGCTTAGTTCAATTCGGTCGTTGAGGCCGTGCGGCTTCATCGCCTGAAGTCTGTAAATCCAAGCATTTTCCCGTTGAAGGAGAACTTTGTTGTTGTCTTTGCCCTCAGTTTTGCGAACAATCTCAAGTACCATATACTTGAGTTGGGCCACGTTGTGATTAGAATCGTTGAAGTGGAGTGCTACATTGGATTTCTGATTTTTAGTGCGAATATTTGACTTGTGTTCGTTAAGACGAACTTTGATTTTTCGTGTTGTTTTACCCACATAGATCATTCCACATGGGCATTTCAGTAGGTAAATAAGGTTGGAAGAGTCACAGGTGGCGTCAACGTTGAGTTTAATTTTGAAACCTCTCATAGGGTGGTTTATGCTGTTTCCAGGGATGGCGTTGTTGCAACTGTTACAGTTGTGGCATGGACGTGTTCCAGTGTGTGACATCTGTTTGGGTGGTGGTTTGGATAGCAATTCTTTTAGATTCTCTGTCCTTGTGTATGCAAACAGTGGGGGTTCTTTGAAAAGATCTCCAAAGTCAGGTTCAGACGACAGAATGCGCCAGTGTTTCAGAATGATGCTTTTAAAGGTTTTGCTGGCTGTGGAGTATCTAGATACTAGTACTGTTCTGTTGTTGTCTTTTTTACTGATGGATCCTTTGAGGGCTTCCTCACGAGTGATGTTTGAAGCTTTATTGATGGTTTCGCTGAGCCTATCTTGTGGATACCCTCTGCTTTGAAATCGTTTGCCCATTTCATTCATTCTGTTGATGCACGTGTCTGGATTGGATACAATTCTTTTAACTCTCAGTAGTTGGCTGTAGGGGAGGTGCCTTTTCAATGAGTCCTGGTGAAAGCTGGTGTGATGAAGGGTATTGTTCCGATCGGTTGTTTTGCGAACAGGTCTGTTTCTAAACCCTTTTCTGAGATGGTAATTTTAACGTCAAGAAATGTGATTTCTTTGTCACTTGTGTTCCATGAGAATGCAATTCGGTTGTCTTTAGTGTTGAGAAGGTTCAGAGCATTTTCAAGGGTGTGTTGCGTATTCTTCCAAATGAAAAAGAGGTTGTCAATGTAGCGGACATACAATAAAATATTGTCAGTCCAGTTCTTGTCAGTGTAGATATATTTTGACTCAAATTCGCCCATGTAGAGGTTCGCATACGTCGGCGCTGCGCAATTGCCCATTGACATTCCGGACATCTGTAGGTACCATTGGTTGTTGTATACGAAATAGCTATGGTAGAGTGTATAAACCATAAGTTCCATGAGGAACATTTGTAGATTTTCGGTGATGTTACTGTTCAATAATGTGTTTTCAATGGCCTCTATGCCACCACCATGGGGGATGGAGGTGTATAGGCTCTTGACATCTGCCGTGCAAAGGATCAAATGTTCATGATTGGTGATGGTGATTTCAGAAAGTTTAGTGAGGAATTCGGTGGTGTCTTTGATGTAACTTTGGAGTTTGATGACTGAGGGTTGTAAGTAACGGTCAAGGAATTTTCCAATCGGTTCGTGAAGGGACCCTCTTGTGGATACGATGGGTCGGAATGGGGGATCAGTGAGGTTTTTGTGGATTTTGGGTAACATGGTTAACGTAGGGCTTCTCGGATGTTCTGTTATCAGGAATTTTTTGGTGCGATCATCGATGATGCCGTCTTCATGTGCTTTTGTGACGATGGTTTGAAGCTCAGTTTTGTATTCATTGGTGGGATTTCCTTCAAGGGGCATATAAGTTTCAAGGTCAGAGATGTGTTCTAGCACTTTATTTTCATACATGCTGGTATTGAGGATGACCAGGGCACCCCCTTTGTCATGGTTAAAGCCCTACGTTAACCATGTTACCCAAAATCCACAAAAACCTCACTGATCCCCCATTCTGACCCATTGTATCCACGAGAGGGTCCCTTCACGAACCGATTGGAAAATTCCTTGACCGTTACTTACAACCCTCAGTCATCAAACTCCAAAGTTACATCAAAGACACCACCGAATTCCTCACAAAACTTTCTGAAATCACCATCACCAATCATGAACATTTGATCCTTTGCACGGCAGATGTCAAGAGCCTATACACCTCCTCCCCCATGGCGGTGGCATAGAGGCCATTGAAAACACATTATTGAACAGTAACATCACCGAAAATCTACAAATGTTCCTCATGGAACTTATGGTTTATACACTCTACCATAGCTATTTTGTATACAACAACCAATGGTACCTACAGATGTCCGGAATGTCAATGGGCAATTGCGCAGCGCCGACGTATGCGAACCTCTACATGGGCGAATTTGAGTCAAAATATATCTACACTGACAAGAACTGGACTGACAATATTTTATTGTACGTCCGCTACATTGACGACCTCTTTTTCATTTGGAAGAATACGCAACACACCCTTGAAAATGCTCTGAACCTTCTCAACACTAAAGACAACCGAATTGCATTCTCATGGAACACAAGTGACAAAGAAATCACATTTCTTGACGTTAAAATTACCATCTCAGAAAAGGGTTTAGAAACAGACCTGTTTCGCAAAACAACCGATCGGAACAATACCCTTCATCACACCAGCTTTCACCAGGACTCATTGAAAAGGCACCTCCCCTACAGCCAACTACTGAGAGTTAAAAGAATTGTATCCAATCCAGACACGTGCATCAACAGAATGAATGAAATGGGCAAAAGATTTCAAAGCAGAGGGTATCCACAAGATAGGCTCAGCGAAACTATCAATAAAGTTTCAAACATCACTCGTGAGGAAGCCCTCAAAGGATCCATCAGTAAAAAAGACAACAACAGAACAGTACTAGTATCTAGATACTCCACAGCCAGCAAAACCTTTAAAAGCATCATTCTGAAACACTGGCGCATTCTGTCATCTGAACCTGACTTTGGAGATCTTTTCAAAGAACCCCCACTGTTTGCATACACAAGGACAGAGAATCTAAAAGAATTGCTATCCAAACCACCACCCAAACAGATGTCACACACTGGAACACGTCCATGCCACAACTGTAACAGTTGCAACAACGTCATCCCTGGAAACAGCATAAACCACCCTATGAGAGGTTTCAAAATTAAACTCAACGTTGACGCCACCTGTGACTCTTCCAACCTTATTTACCTCCTGAAATGCCCATGTGGAATGATCTATGTGGGTAAAACAACACGAAAAATCAAAGTTCGTCTTAACGAACACAAGTCAAATATTCGCACTAAAAATCAGAAATCCAATGTAGCACTCCACTTCAACGATTCTAATCACAACGTGGCCCAACTCAAGTATATGGTACTTGAGATTGTTCGCAAAAATGAGGGCAAAGACAACAACAAAGTTCTCCTTCAACGGGAAACTGCTTGGATTTACAGACTTCAGGCGATGAAGCCGCACGGCCTCAACGACCGAATTGAACTAAGCGCTTTTCTATAGTACCATGTTTGGTACTTCTTCTTCACATTGACCCTTGGCAGCATTAACTTGAGTGTCATCATTAACTGTTTCATTAGTATATGCATAACCTCTCAATGTTTACATTTGGTACACATCTACCCTATTCCAACATGGCTGACCGCTACACCCTATTCCACCCCAGTCCCTCCACTGTGTTCAGCTCCGAACCACGTGACCCTTCACCCAATCCTGTTTAACTCCTCCTGCGGAGTTTCCCTCCCAAACTTCGCGGATACTCCGCTCCAGGAACCAGTCGCTTTGCAGCTTCAAACCTGATGCTTTGCAAGCATCCTTCCAAACACCAAGTAAGTCGGGCCCCGACGTGCATCAGCCTTATGTTTCGCCAAACTGACTTGAAACAAACAGTGCTAACAGTCTTTTCCCATGCATTTTTCTACAGGTCTTCACCGAACTGAATGATCATCCTGCACGTGTCTCCGATACTTGCCTGCGACCACCTTTGCACTGCAGCCCCTTTCTACCCCATCCCCCCACGTCCCACCTCTGGGTCATCAGGTCACCTTGTTCACCCTCCATCATTCCACCACACCACAATGTGCAACCTTCACGGGTTTTTGATCTAATGTATTTCATTGCAATGTTTAAGCATAAATGCATGTTTTATCTTTTTGGGTTAATCCAATTCTAAATAAGTGTTTACGTTTATGTTTTCAGCGCTCCTTGAGAAAGGGCCTCACCTGCCCGAAATGCATTGGAGCATTTGCTTTATGTGAAGCTTAAAAGTGTTGAACTATTTCACCATATGCATCAATATGGATAAGATGAAGTCAATAAATGTAAAAAAATGAACTTTTGAAAATACGTGAATTAAAAAAGTAATTCATTTCTGAAACCCAGGAGTCTGTCGTATTTACGACGAACCTAACGGTGTGCCCAATCACAAGGATGCGTTTACACAATCTGTAACGCACTCAACCAGTCACAACTCTTCGGCGAACTGGGACGGTTACGCCACTTGTTGAAGCACCCTAAAACCATCAAAATCACCTCAAATTTCCCAAATTAACTTTGCAAGCAACTATCCAAGCTGTGCGCCTTACCCTCGCATTTACAACCTTCTAAAGGTGACATTTTCAAATGTGTTATTTAAAATTTAATTACACTTTCATTGACACCAAACATAAAATGCCTACCTGTCCCACATCAAATATTATCACTATTTGAATGTAATAAGGACACCCAATGTTATTCTATGGGACAGGTAGGCCTCATAGTAGTTAAAAACAATATTTTTCACTATTAGGACATGTAAAACTTAAAAGTACATGTCCAACCTTTTAATTACAATGCTGTTGTTGTAACACTTTATTCGATAGATATTTATCATAAAAGTACAAACATACAAATACATAAAAACAATCCATCCAAAGTACTACAATTATATCCAGAACAGTAAATAGCAATTTAAAAACGGCAGAGTAAAAACAATGTTTAAAACAATGTTTACTTATTAAAAAGTTTTTATGCGTTACCCAACAGTCTAGAGCATATTATCCAAGCACCCCCCAGATATTTTGCCACCCCACAGATGATATACATGGAAACAGTATTGGTTAAGATGATACAGATGGCTGACCTATGGTCTTTTACACCCAACTCCCTGCATACAGGTTTCAACCATTTAGCCCTAACGGATTTGTATGCTGAACAGGCAAATAAAAAAGGGCCAAGAGTTTCCTCTGGGCATTGGCAACTTGGATATTTTAGTTCAATCCCCCCCCTTGGTCTTCCACCTTTCCATAAATGTTTTAAGAGGCAGAGTGCCATACCTTAATTTCAAAAACAAGGTTCTATCTCTAGCTACTTGGATAAAATCCAAAAATGGTTCCAACTTCCTCGAAGCTTTGTGAATAAGAAAGTTTGTCGTTAAAGTCCCCAGGTTTGAGTTGTTATTAATCTTGGCCTCAACCCAGTCCCAATATAATGTCTTTACAATTTGCTTTGCAGGAGAGACTTGTGACGCCCAGGACTCCCCCAGGCCTATTGATATTACTAATTTCTTGAGGTTATTAAGCCACTATATTTGGTGAGAAACATTTAGGGTTATTAACTCGTCCAACGCTCGGGCATACCTGGTTAGTTCCTCGGTTCTTCTAAGGCGCACCCAAAATAGCAGCGGCCTTAGTTGAACTATGTCCGAGATCGATTTTTTACCCTTATCAAAAAATAAGGGTAACAAGGGGGTAGAAGCTGGAAGTGAGACTAAATCTCTGATAAACTTATTTTCTGCAGTTACCAGTGCCTTAGTATTTTCAGCACCCCATAATTCGGAGCCATAAACTGCCGAGGCTAAAGCCTTCCCTTCATAGACTACCAAGGCAGGGGCGACCGGTCTACTAATAGAGAGACGCTGGTTCTTTAGTATTGCACCGGACACCCTTTTAAGATTTAGTACCATTTTTGAAATATGGGAATCCCAGCTCATGATGTTGGACAGCCTCACCCCAAGATAATCAAATTCTTTCACCACCTCTAAAGGGGATCCACATAGGGTAAGATGAACCTTCCTAACCTTTCTGTTTGGAGATAGGACCATTAGCTTTGTCTTCAGGGTGTTGATCGTTAACCCATGAAAATTACAAAAGAGGGAAAAGCGGTCAAGCAATTTTTGGAGACCCTTAGGGGTCTTGGATATCAAGAGGGTATCGTCCGCAAAGAGAAGTGTCGGGGTTTTCTACCCGGCAAGGATGGGGGCATCTTCCGGGTCCTCCCTCAAATGGTCCACCACCCAATTTACAAAGAGGGAGAATAATGTCGGCGCCATCACACATCCCGGCCGTACCCCCCTGCTGACTGGTACCCTCTCTGTCAATTGACCCTGACGTCCCCAACGTATCCTTGCATAGTTTCTTTCATGCATTTTGATAACCAGTTGCAGCAAGGAACTAGGAAACCCCATGGCTTGTAAAATCTCCCATAGCTTGGCACGTGGGATAACATCGAACGCGGTTTTCAGGTCAATGAAAGCCAGATACAAGCAGCCCTTATTAATCAATACTGACTTCCAATAGACCGCAGAAAACCGGAAGACTTGATCCATTGCACCGACATTCCGCCTAAAACCAGCCTGAAAAGGGGTAAGAATATCATTATCCATTAGCCATGTCTCAACTCGATTTATAATGACACTGCCAACTACCTTTTGAATGGTATCAATTAAACTAATTGGTCTGTAGTTGGCAGGGTCCTCTCTATTGCCTTTCTTAAAAATCGTAATCACCTCCGCCCCTTTCCATGATTCCGGGACGGGATGGCCTAACTGGATAAGAATCATTAAGCTTGCTATATACTCTGCCCAGATTAAGGTATCATGTAATAGAAGATCACCGGGCAGACCATCTGGGCCAGCCGCTTTGCCTGGGAGTATGTTTAAAATAGCGGCCTTAACTTCTTTCTGGGAGAATATCATTTCATTACCAGTCAACTCCAAACTGGGGTTGCTATTACTACACTCTGCTGGTGAAAGCAGGGGAGTTTGATCGGCAACATCACAATACAATTTTAAAAAATGAGCATGCCATTGCTGTTCAGTAATGTGATTTAAAATAGGATCTACACCCCTCCGGTCTAATGCGCTAATCAATTTCCAGAAAATGGTAGAGTTTTTTCCGCTGGCAGCAATTTTAAGCTGCTGCCAATGCTCTTCCTCCCAGTTTTTCTTTGCTATGGCAATTGAACCACGGTACTCCTTTCTAGCTATTTTTACTGCCGTCAGATCCTTTAGTTTTATCGCTAAACCAATGGCTTTTCTCTTGGCTCTACATTCGGCTGTATACCACGGGTTCGCCTTCGGCGGTCTGTTGGCCACCGCGGAGTTCCTTTGGGTGTTTTTAAGGAAATACTCTCCTATTTTATCTGTGAAAGTTTTATGATGACCCAATAATTTATGCCCCACAGAAGAAACCTCTCCCCAATCCTCCGCTGCAAGGCTGAAGGTTTCTGCTTTAACTAGATCCCTGATACTGTTAATTTTCTCCTCTTCATATTTTACCACATCCCACCTCAGTTTCCGGTTACAATTGGAGGGGAGAACATCCTTCGTGACCATCTCTGGACCCCGGTTGTTACTAAACCCGTGTTCCCAAATAATTTCCATACATAATGGGTTATGATCACTATCTGAGGACTGCCTGACTTCCATATCTTTTAAACTAGCCCAAGAATGAACATCTAAAAAGATGTAATCAATTTGCGATGGGCAGCTTATCCTATTATAGGTCATTGCCCCATCACGATCAGAAGTAGTCGTTTAGTGCCCGTAAATTATGCTCCAAAGCTAATGCATTCAACTGTATTGCTCTGGCAGTCCACTTCTTGATAGGGGCCAACGCTAAAGGTGGTAAGGCCTGTCTCCAGTCTTCAGAATGCAAACCCAAAACGTCCTCATCATCTAGGGGTTCAAATGTACAATTAAAATCGCCCCCCAGCAGGATTTTAGACCTAGGTGGAAGCTCAGAAAATTTTACATCTAACAGCTCGATCGTTTGTGATATTAAACCACCCTGTACCCCTCTTGCATAAACACAGAACAAATAAACAATGCCCCCATATGGGCTTTTCAAAGAAATATGCAAGATGTCATTGGACTGTGTGTTATGTGTAGTAACAGTACAATTCAGGTTCACCTTGACCCAGATATGCAGACCACCTGAGGGGCGGCCTTTTCCTATAGAGACTGCTGGGACAAAATATGTGGAGTACCCGTTTTTGTATTGTGGGGACAAACACCAAGTTTCCTGAAACAAACAAATATGGAAGGGATCAATAAAGTCATTCCATTCCGGACTTTCAAGATTTTTCCTTAATCCTGCTATATTCCAAGAAATGATGTTAATTGAAGAAAGAGCTACAGTTGTTACAATGGTTATAGGCAATTGGGTACAGTCCAATTTAGTCATTCTAGTGGCCACATTATCCACAGACACTTCAATCCTTTCTCCAAGTGTGGATATAGCCTGCGGTGACCCTATCTCCTCCTTTTGTCCGGGAACATAAATCGGATGTCAATCGACTGCTTCCAGGGCACTGAAACGATTAAAACAGGGTAATGGAGGGGGGTTATGCTGATGGCTAAACCATTCCCCCTGAAACTGATTAAACCCAAAAGGGGGCCTACATACTCTCCTTTGTACTGTGCTCCACCCTCTATCTTCGCCCCCATCCCATTGGTTTACATTGTAATCCTGAAAAGGCTCTTCTCTCAACCCTCTTCTTATATAATTTGGAGCCCTTAGCCAACTCCACCTGTTACTGCGATGGTCTGCAAGCATAAAAAAATAGGAGAGGGATTTAACTAGAATGGAGGAGTTGTTGTCACATGGGGGTCTAGCACAGATATACTCCACCGTACGCGGGTCCTCAAATGTCACAACAATACAGTCACCCTGGAGATTTTTGGGATTCTCACCCACCCAAGGTGCTCTCCCCAGCATAAGTAGATTACTACCAATGTTGGGCGGGAGTGGGTAGTTTCTATCTAACCAGTGGCAGACTTTGTTTTTAAGAGCCCAGTACGATTCTGTTGATGAGGGGGGAAGCTCAGGGACACCTGTTAGGACAATTACATAGGGATGGGCATCAGGGGGCAAATTAATATTCCGACGTTTTTTAATATTCGCTCGATCGAATAAAGGAGGATTGGGATCAAGAGTAATTGGAGGTTTGGGGGCAACAGTAATGGGGCCGTTTACTTTCTGGGGTATACTAGACACAGAAGAGGGCAATTTATTACTGCTATTTGTATTAAACTTGGTTGGAGGTATTTTGGACGAACACGCTTGGGGGGTAAGATTTTTCCCTACTACTTTTGTATTAGACAATGGTGGTTTGGCACCAGCCAGTACTGGTCCACTGGTTCCCTTTTTAGCAGTAACTTTTGGTCTGGCTTTTAATTTCAGATTTAAGGCCTGCAATTGATCTTCGATGCCTTGTAGTCTAGATTCCAAGGGAGACAGTAAGGATTTAATCAGCTTAGCTATAGAGCTCATAAAAATGCCCTTCCTGTCTTCAGCCCCATCAAAGGATTCATCCAGGCTACTCTCTTCAAGAAAATTTGCCAAACTTGGGGTTGAAGCTGTATCATCAGGGATGCCCAGTGGCAGGGGGTGTGAAACACGACGCCCCTCAACTTTACCTTCACTATTTTCTGAAGTAACCACAATATCTCTCCCCACCTCTGGCCCACAAGAAGTACTAATTGGATCACTGGGAATTCCTGCCCCGTCAACTATGTCTATTGGATCAGCACTATCCTTGCTTGATGTTTGGGAGCATTTAGGGATAGCGCCCTCCCTCAAACCTCTTTGTACAATTGTTGTGTCATGATCGTTTATAACAAATCGGAAGAGCCATTAGAGAGGTAGGAGGGGCTACTCGAGGGGGCATCAAAAGAGCAGAATCCATGGGTACAAATTGACTGGTAGAGATAGGGTGGCTTACGGGTGTAGGCTGAATAGAATCTAATTGGGGAGTGCATTGAGCTCTACTTGGTGTGCGCACAGAGGCTATAAGGCCTAAGGATGATCTCCTCGCTGATGCGAGATCCTGTGACACTCTTCCTTCCATGAGGGCAATCCCCTCATCGATTAGAGTGTTTGTGCGCACAATAAAATTATCCAATGTGCCCGTCAACTTAGAAGCACTAGCCGCAGCCTTACTTCGGGTTTCCCGAGTACACATCCCTATACCCAAGTGTCAAGGACTAGCTGATACAATATACAACAGCAATTTCCAAATCAAAGCAACCAACAATAATATATGAAAGTAGGCAAAGTTACTCACACTAAAAGAACCCAAGGCAACTAAAATGAAAACAAGTTTCAAAACAATATGCAGAACCAAGAGCTGTGGCCCAGACCAGACTCTACAGGCCTCGGAGGGCCACAGAGGGCCCGCCCTTTGCCCGGGCTTCTCCCGGGACGGTCCCGCACAGCGGAAGTGAGTACTGGTGATAAGGGTTTGTGGTGCGAAGGGGGCGGGGCAAGAAGGGAGAGCGGGCCAGGTGAAACAAATTGGCCAAGCAGGGACTCCTGGGAACTTGAGTCCCCACACTGCCGCTCGTAGCCCTGCTGTGGTGCCCCAACACTCCCCCGATGACACTACCGCCGCAGAAAGCACAAGATCACCACTGTCTTTGGCGGAGATGCGGGACCCGCGAAGCGGGTCCGGCGAGCAGTTGGTATGCAGAACAGGGGAAAAACAGAAGAACAGCCCACTCGTAGGTCCAGGCAAGGGTCCACTTGGAACAGAGTCAGTGCGCAAGCAATCTCAAAGTCTCAAGAATCAGTGGCGTTCTTTAAAGCAACCTGTGCGAAGGGGGCGGGGCAAGCAGGGAGAGCGGGCCAGGTGGAACAAATTGGCCAAGCAGGGACTCCTGGGAAGTTGAGTCTCCGCACTGCCGCTCACAGCCCTGCTGTGGTGCCCCAACACTCCCCCGATGACACTACCGCCGCAGAAAGCACAAGATCACCACTGTCTTTGGCGGCGATGCGGGACCCGCGAAGCGGGTCCGGCGAGCAGTTGGTATGCAGAACAGGGGAAAAACAGAAGAACAGCCCACTCGTAGGTCCAGGCAAGGGGCCACTCGGAACAGGGTCAATGCACCTTGCACTATGAGCTCCCTAGGGCCTATCTTAGGGGTGACTTATATGCAATAAAAGGGAAGCTTAAGGCTTTATAAGGGGTTTATATTTCCAAGTCGAATTGACAACTTAACCACATTCAGTCTGCAATAGCATTCCTGGGATATGTTTTGAGGGGCTACTTAAGTGGGTGGCAAAATATGTGCTGCAGGACCACTAGTAACATTTAATGTACAGACTCTGGGTATATGATATACCACTTTACTAGGGACTTATAAGCAAATGAAATCTGCCAAATCGGTGTAAACTAAATTTATCATGTTTAAAGGAGCGAGCACAAGCACTTTAGCACTAGTCCCAAGGCCAGCAAAAACAAATTCAGTAAAAATAGGAGGGGCGAAGGCAAAAACCTATGGTGTGACCCTGCAGAGAGAACCCTATCCAACATAAAGCTATTTGTGTTTTGGTAATACTCCTGAGTACCACTGCCTCCCTTTTTTTGTTACTTGATGCAGGTTGCTGTTACTCTTTGATATTCTTTTTTCTTCTTCACATTCCAAAGCTATCTCCTTGCCTTCTGCATTGTTGTTAACAGGGTTTCCATCATAATGGGGTAAATGGTATACAATTTACACAGGGGTGGAATGGCATTTAGAACAATCGGTGAAGAAAGCTCCCTGGGAAATATCCTACGTTGTTCTCCACAAACATGTCAGTACGTCAAGGTTTTACAGTTCATGTTCTCAAATCTACTGAATTCATAAGCAACTCAAAGTTGACTATACACTTGCAGATATGACGCAATATATATGAATACGATGTTGCTTCTTCTAGCCTTATATTGAAACTCTCTGTGGTCTTGAAAGCAATCAGTAGGCACACATGTATACTATCAAGGTATTTATGCTGTTTTGTTTAATTTAAACAATTCACAAATAAAATGTTCAAGCATTAAGCACTTGTTACACTGTATGTCGACCTCAGCTGCTTCAAATTCCCCAAACTGCAAACACTAAACAACTGACGCCACCATGACTGCAGCCCCCACTTCCCACAACACTTCACGGTTGGACCTTTCTCATGCACTCTTTGCCACTTTTATTGCTGCATCACTCTTACACAACCCACTAGGCAAACCTCACCCCGTATCACATGCATGCTCCTCTACACCAGATCGCTCTGCAAGCATGGCAGTGCGGTCTGGAACCTCATCGACACGCACTCCCCTACATCCATTTTCTCACTCAAACCTGGCTCATTTAGTCATTCACCCAAGCCATCGCTGTACCCACCCCTCCTGGCTACAAGACTTCCGGCCAAGACAGGCACCCAAACTTAGAGGAGGTCTCACATCCATCCACAGAGAGGTCATCACCTGCACCACTTCTACGGGCTGACCCACCACACTCATGGAACACAAGCCTTTCGGACTACACACTGTCACCCTCTCGTCCCAACCAACAGGACCATGAACCACCTTTATCAACCTCCTCATCTTCTTCAACACTCCCATTACGATCAGATCCAACCACTTCTAACTGCTCAGTGACCTTAAACTTCATATTGATAACCCAATGGACCCCAATTCCACCACCATTCTTGAGAGCCTCAACAACATCTGACTCACACAGCTCATCCAAGGCCATACTCTGTCTTCACAGCCAGCAACAAGATCACCTTCAGCCACCTCAGCCCTCTTATATGGACCAACTATGCTATTGTACACTACTTATCAACACACCCCACTCTAAAAAGTCAAAGCGATCCAGCCACATTAGAAGCAACTGGAACAAGGTAGCAGAAGCAGACTGGATTTACACCCTCATGTTCGACCAACCTGTCTTCACCGGTGACTGACAGAACAGCATAACCACATTAAACAACGGGATCTCATGCTGCAGCAATACACTGACTCCTCTGAAAAAATTTAGGCAAGCAAGAACAAATGTTCAAGCCTACTTGTACATGGAAGACGTAAGAACCTCGAAATGTTGGTTAAGCAACTATAGAGAGGTTGTCAAACCAGCCAACTCTGGCAAAGAGCTCTTCAACACCGTCAGAGAATTCTCCAACCCCAATGCAGCCACCAGCACTTCACAAGATCTCTGCGACAACGTCTCTGACTTTTTCCACAATAAAATACTCAAGGTCTACAGTAACTTAGGACCCCAGTCCCCCTCTGAAGACCTCATCAAACAACTGCCCACATCCACCAAGCATGTCAATTCACTAATAAACTGGAACCCCCTAACCTCAGAAGACACTGCCTTAATCAAGTTGATCATCTACTCAGGGGCTCCTACTGACCCTGCCCTCACCACAGCAAGCCTCACTACCATCATCAACATCTACATTCTTAGCAGAACCTTTCCAGACAACTGGAAACATTCAGTGGTCACTGCTCTCTTGAAAAAACCTTTGTCAGACCAGGAAAGACTTAGCAGCCACAGACCCATCTTGCTCCTACTATTCACATCCAAAGTCATGAACAAAAAGATCAACAGGAAACTCTCCTCCCATCAACAACAGCAGCACCTCCTGGACATCCCTCAATTAGGTTTCCACAGCAACCACAGCATGGAAACTGCCCTCCTGGCATCAACAGACGATATCCATGCCATCATGGACTTAAGGGGAAACTGTCGCTCTCATCCTCCTCACCCTCTCAGGGCCTTTTGACACCATATTCCACAGCATCCTCATCTCAAGACTTCATGACTTAGGAATTCAAGGACCCATCCTGAGATGGATTTTATCTTTCTCTCTGGCAGAAGACAATGGGTCAGACTCTCTCCATACACCTCTGAAAGCAATAAGGTCATTAGCGGAGTACCCGAAGGATCCTTCCTCTGCCTGACCTTTTTTAACATGCACATGGCACTCCTTGCCCACATCATAACTGCCCATGACAACAACATTGTCTCCAATGCAGATGACACACAGCTCATCCTCTCCCTTACTGATGAGAACAGTACCACTAGGACCAATTTTACAACCTGTATAACCAACCTGCCTTAAACTTAATGCAGGCAAAATAGAGAAGCTGATCTTCAGAAACTTGCGCTCTCTTTGGGAGAATGGCCAGTGAAACTGGGACCCACGCCCACCCCCACAGACCACACCAGAAACCTGGTGCAATCAGTGACCTCATCCTGATTCTCATTCTCGGAATGCTCCATAAGATTTTCAAATGGCTCCCCAGACACACAACACACACTGCTACCCAGCCCCTCATAACCAGCATATGTGTCCATGGCAATGCACGCTATTCCAGGCATTTCTAAATAACACACTCAAAGACATGGACCATCTCAAACACCCCCACCAGATGTCCCTAGAAGCGCTGGCATCACTCCACACCCAACAGAACTAGACTGCTTACCCAACCAGAAACAAAGCAAATACAAGCTGCTCGTCCATGCCTGCAAAGCCCGCCACAACGCTGGATCTGCATACCTGCGTACCTCAATGACTGACTTCCGACTCTACCATCCAGCCAGACATCTACACTAGGCCTCCCTCACCCTCATGCAAGTCCCCCTCATTTGTAGAAGCAAGTGAGGAGGGCACTCCTCCTTCATCACCGTCAAGACCTGGAATGAACTCCCTCAACACATCAGGACTGCCTCTTCACTACTCAACTTAAACAAGAAACTGAAGACCTGGCTGTTCAACTAGGAGCTCCATCGCCTGGATACCCTCATGGGTGATAAGTTGCTCCGTACACCCTCGCATATTATCTCTTTCATCCGTCTATGCGTAGAATCAATGATACCATTGTTCTTGTAAATGTTCATTTATTTAATCATTTGTTCATTCATCGACCCCTCAACGTGACTTATTTGCTTGAACAGAGGTGTATTTCAGTGCTAAGAGATCTAAGGATATCTTACATTTCCAAGACTGATCATGTTTTCAAGTTATCGCATAGGAAATCGAACATTACAAGAAAGGGTCGCTTTTAGGCATCTTTTGTAAAGAAGTAAAACATTTACTAACTCTTTGTAATACATTTTGTTTTAGCATAGTTGTTAACATGATTGTAGTATTAGCATATTAGAAGAGCCTGTGCAGGTTAGATATCGATACATTAACCGTACGTATTAAAGAGGTGAGTTTTAGACATCAACACAGGAACTTTAGTAGCCACAATGTAGTAGCTTAAAGAGGTTCTGTGTTTAATTTGTATCCTGCTCGTTTGGCAAATGTATAGCTATATGTGGTAGATTTATCCTCTGCTAACAGCTGAACTACAAGGGAATGCTCGGAGTTAGAGGCTGTCGAAGTAGGAACTTCATTTATCAATTTGCCATTCTCTCCACCGGGTTGCTAATGGCAACTATCGGATGTTGCTTTTAGGAGGATGCGGTAACGCAATGAAAAAGCAATTTCTGCTTTCGGCTCGGAAGATTTTAACGTAACAAAAAATATTGCATTTCAGAAGCAGTAATCCACAGAGTTTCTGTTGTGGACTGGGCACAGATAAAACAATATTTCACCGAGATGCATTCAGCGTTTCCTCTGAGTTTGTTAAAGTTCAACATTATGTTGCCGGTTTGCATATGTCTCATTCCAAATGTATGGCACTGCTGAAGCATATGTTGATGAACGATCACCTTCGGTTTCACAAGTCAAGCCTCTAATATACATGCATCAATTCTCTGCCAGTGCTAGTACAAGGGAATCTGATTAGAATGCAAATGATCCCAAGCAAAATGCACAGCATGCCATGCTCCGTGTGTCCCTGAACTGTTGAAGGGCATTGGCAGGAAATAGTTCAAGGAGTGATGCATTCCTATGGGGGGGGGGGGTGTCTGGTCAGGGAATCTATGGACGACCATGATTGGAAGAGACTTCAGGGAATGTCTTTGATGTGGAAAGGCAAAAATTGGAGCTAGAGTCGGGGGCGCTTACTTCTTTAGGGACTTCATCCAGACTCCAATTAAGAAGCACTAGCTGGTAGTTGCACCAAATGATTCGCGGAAAATTGCTAATAGGCCCGGGCAGGTGCTAATTAGCAAGATACAATTCCTGGGATAAATAAAGTACTAAACCAAACGCTAGTTAGCTAATCAACTCTGGTGTTTCTGGATCAGCCAGAATGATGCCTGAGTATCAAGTATCTGATCTGGTAAACAATGAACAGAAGAAGGTCACAGGGTGGGTATTACTCAATTTCAAAAAAAAAGTCCAAGGTCTGATCACGTGAAATCAATGACGACTAAAGCTTAATTTAGAATTCGGTGCACAGGATCTCAATCACAAAAGTGGAGAACTATCCTGTCCATCAAATCCTTTGCTGCGGCCACTTTATTTAGAGTCAGGTGGGCCATATTCTTTCCTAAGGCAGTTCCTATACTGGCTCTGCCATCAGGATGCTTACTCCAGTGATCCCATGGAGTAGCGACCCTTGGAGTAGGTGGTGTGGAGAGCAGGGGACTCACGTCTGAGCATACCCGTCCCACTCGGGGTGACAAATGCAAAAACAACAGTTGATGGACAGAATGCAGAACAATGTCATACATTCACCCAAGTACAGAGATCTGGACCTGATACTGGTCCTAGGATGCTTGATTCCGGTCCAGGGAAGACATGGCTTGGCAGTTTGGGCTGGACTGTTCCCATGAGGCACAGGATCAAGGCTGATTTGCATATGGCCATGTCTGAACTGGGGTGGTGTGGAGTGCAAAAAAACGATAGATTGAGGCCCAGATCTCTGTGCTGGGGTGAATGTATGACATTGTTCTGCATTCTGTCCATGAACTGTTGTTTTTGCCTTTGTTTATAGCTTGCGCTACTACACGTACCAGCGGTAGCGTAACATCTCAGATATGGGTAGACTGCACCACTACCCCGCGTCAGAGAACACTCCAGCCATGACATCTGATCTCTAAATAAGACTGGCGGTAATCCGCCAGATTGGCAGATGTAAGGTATGACACCACCATGATGGATACTGAGACACACTAAAAAATGTAAATCAAGTTCTACGGTTTCATAATATGCTGTAAATCAAACAAAAAAAGAATTTATAATAGCTTCAGAGTTGGTGCCGCATGCAAGTAACACTTCAGGCATTGGATTACCCTTGGGGGCGCTGCATGTGTTTGCAATGCTTCTGTATTACAGAGGGGCTAAAAATACTGCACAATACTTTCAGTAAACCTGCTGGTATGGACCTGCATTTTGTGTCTGAACTTGGTGAAGTGGAAGGGGAGGAGGCTTAATGCAAATCACAAATGTAAGGCTCTGTGTCTGGTTTATAGTAGTAGAAACATATTATTTAAATTGCAGTTATTTCAAACGAATTGATGTTATAGATTCATCAATAGTCTAAAGCTGAGCTTATTTCAGAGGTTAAAGACTTCGTCTAAAAGTGCCTGGGTCCACTTGGTGGCAAGAGTGGTGAATGGTGATATCATTAACATTATACTGGGCGATATAAATATGACATATATATATATATATATATATATGTATATATATATATATATATATATATATATATATATATATATATATATAGATATAGTACCTTCTGGCGGTCGCCAGTAGGTAGTTATAGTTAGGGCATAGTTTCCATTAGAAATCCGCAACATTCTATTTGGAATAACTTTGGCGCCGGTCGACGAATCTTCGCAAAATTCTCCAAGAAGATGGGGCGTTCCGCTCCGCTCCTATCCTGAAAGTTTTGGGGTGGTTTGTCAAGTGGGGGCGGAGAAAAAAGGGGGGTCCCGAAACGTGTTTTCCCCATGCAATTTTCCATAGGGACCTTTAGACACGTCTACAGCCCGAACTGCTGAACGGAATTACACCAAATTTGGCAAAAAGGTAGAGTTTGGTTCGCAGATTACACTTTTTGTTAAATGGTGGAAATCCATTCAGTAGTTCCTAAGAAAATCAAAAGTAAAATCATAGACATCTCTGTGGACGAAGTACAGTACGTCTGAGTAAAGCATTTTTGGATGTTTTGTGTTTGCAGACACATAAGTGTTTAAAAATCTATCCTTTTTTCAAGTTTTGATTGAATAAGAAACTAGTTATTGCCTTTGTATTTGCAAAATGACTGATGGTTGTACAGTAAGGTGCAGCATTTGTATTTCTGGAATGTGTGCAGTTATATTAGCCCTTTAAATTCAGTCAGGCACTCTCCTTGCAGAACTGTGATCATTCAGTCAGTACCCAAGTAGTCATGCAGCAAAGTAGGACTTAGTGCAACGACTGTTTGAACCCCCTATACACTATGCATGCAATCTTCTATGCACCTGCAAACTTGTCTTTTATACCTTCAATTGCCCAGTCTGTATCCTTACACTTCCACGAAACACTCTGCCACTGCTCTTTCAGTATTGTAGTGAGCCATTCAGCAGTATGTGCTTATGTATGCACTGTGCTATAAGTGAAGCAGTTATAAATTCAGCCAGGCACTCTCCTTGCAGCACTGTAATAATTCAGTTGGTACCCAAGTACTAATGCAGCAAAGTAGTTTTTAGGGCATGGAATTCTTCAAACTCCTATACACTATGCATGCACTCTTTTATGCACCTGCAAACTTGTCTTTTATACCTTCAATTGCCCAGTCTGCATCCTTACACTTCCACCAAACACTCTGCCACTGCTGTTTCAGTATTGTAGTGAGCCATTCAGCAGTATGTGTTTATCTATGCACTGTGCTAAAAGTGAAGCAGTTATCCATTCTGCCAGGCACTCTCCTTGCAGAACTGTAATCATTCAGTCAGTACCCAAGTACTCATGCAGCAAAGTAGGCCTTAGGGCATGGACTTCTTCAAATCCCTATACACTATGCATGCACTCTTCTATGCACCTGCAAACTTGTCTTTTATGCCTTCGATTGCCCAGTCTGTATCCTTACACTTCCACCAAACACTCTGCCACTGCTGTTTCTGTATTGTAGTGAGGGGGAACATCCTTTACCAAAAATCTTTTACATAACGGTACCGTTACCACGCAGGTTTTACAACGAAAGTCGTTACAAAGACTTGCGCTGGAGGGCGTTGTAGGGTACGGAATAGTTTAATTTACTATCCAACACCTTCCCTACTATCCACAGGGACTGGAGTTGGAATAGTAAATTAAACTATTCCACTATCCAGCGCCCCCCAACACAAGTCGTTGTAACGACTTGCGTTGCAAAACCTGAGTTGTAACGGTACGCGTGGTAATACCACGCGTTGTAACAACATACGTCCGTAGTGAGCCATTCAGCAGTGTGTGTTTATCTATGCACTGTGCTAAAAGTGAAGCAGTTATAAATTCAGCCAGGCACTCTCCTTGGAGAACTGTAATCATTCAGTGAGTACCCAAGTAGTCAAGCAGCAAAGTAGGCCCTAGGGCATGGACTTCTTCAAACCCCTATACACTATGCATGCACTCTTCGATGCACCTGCAAACTTGTCTTTTATACTTTCAATTGCCCAGTCTGTATCCTTACACTTCCTCCAAACCCCCTGCCACTGCTCTTTCAGTATTGTAATGAGCCATTCAGCAGTATGTGCTTATGTATGCAATGTGCCAAAAGTGTAGCAGTTATGAATTAAGCCAGACACTCTCCTTGCAGAACTGTAATAATTCAGTCAGTACCCAAGTAGTCATGCAGCAAAGTAGGTCTTAGGGCACGGACTGTTTCAAACCCCTATACACTATGCATGCACGTCTCTATGCAGCTGCAAACTTGTCTTTTATACTTCCAATTGCCCAGTCTGTATCCTTACACTTCCACCAAACACTCTGCCACTGCTCTTTCAGTATTGTAGTGAGCCATTCAGCAGTATGTGCTTATGTATGCACTGTGCTAAAAGTGTAGCGGTTATCAATTCAGCCAGACACTCTCCTTGCAGAACTGTAATAATTCATCAGTACAAAAGTAGTTATGCAGCAAAATAGGTCTTAGGGCATGGGCTGTTTCAAACCCCTATACACTATGCATGCACTCCTCTATGCAGTTGCAAACTTGTCTTTTATACTTTCAATTGCCCAGTCTGTATCCTTACACTTCCACCAAGCACTCTGCCACTGCTCTTTCAGTATTGTAGTGATCCATTCAACAGTATGTGCTTATGTATGCACTGTGCTAACAGTGTTGCAGTTATCAATTCAGCCAGACACTCTCCTTGCAGAACTGTAATCATTCAGTCAGTACCCGAGTACTCATGCAGCAAAGTAGGCCTTAGGGCATGGACTTCTTCAAACTCCAATACACTATGCATGCACTCTTTTAAGCACCTGCAAACTTGTCTTTTATACCTTCAATTGCCCAGTTTGTATCCTTACACTTCCAGCAAACACTCTGCCACTGCTGTTTCAGTATTGTAGTGAGCCATTCAGCAGTATGTGTTTATCTATGTACTGTGCTAAAAGTGAAGCAGGTATAAATTCAGCCAGGGACTCTCCTTACAGAACTGTAATCATTCAGTCATTACCCGAGTGGTCTTGCAGCAAAGTTGGCCTTAGGCATGGACTGTTTCAAACACCTATACACTATGCATGCACTCTTCTGTGCACCTGCAAACTTGTCTTTTATACCTTCAATTGCCCAGTCTGTATCCTTACACTTCCACCAAACATTCTGCCACTGCTCTTTCAGTATTATAGTGAGCCATTCAGCAGTATGTGCTTATGTATGCACTGTGCTAAAAGTGAAGCAGTTATAAATTCAGCCATACACTCTCCTAGCAGAACTGTAATCATTCAGTCAGTACCCAAGTAGTCATGCAGAAAAGTAGGCCTTAGGGCATGGACTGTTTGAAACCCTTATACACTATGCATGCACTCTTCTATGCACCTGCAAACGTGCCTTTTATACCTACAATTGCCCAGTCTGTATTCTTACAATGCCACTAAACACTCAGCCACTGATGTTTCAGTATTGGAGTGAGCCATTCAGCAGTATGTGCTTATCTATGCACAGTGCTAAAAGTGAAGCAGTTATTAATTCAGCCAGACACTCTCCTTGCAGAACTGTAATCATTCAGTGAGTACCCAAGTAGCCATGCAGAAAATAGGCCTTAGGGCATGGTATGCTTCAAACCCCTATACACTATGCATGCACTCTTGTATGCACCTGCAAACTTGTCTTTTATAACTTCAATTGCCTAGTTTGTATCCTTACACTTCCACCAAACACTCTGCCACTGCTGTTTCAGTATTGTAGTGAGCCATTCAGCAGTATGTGTTTATCTATGCACTGTGCTAAAAGGGGAGCAGTTATAAATTCAGCCAGGCACTCTCCTTGCCGAACTGTAATCATTCAGTCAGTACCCAAGTAAACATGCAGCAAAGTAGGTCTTAGGGCATGGACTGTTTCAAACCCCTAAACACTATGAATGCACTCTTCTATGCACCAGCAAACTTGTCTTTTATACCTTCAATTGCCCAGTCTGTATACTTCCACTTCCACCAAACACTCTGCCACTGCTCTTTCAGTATTGTAGTGAGCCATTCAGCAGTATGTGCTTCTGTATGCACTGTGCTAAAAGTGAAGCAGTTATAAATTCAGCCAGACTCTCTCCTTGCAGAACTGTAATCATTCAGTCAGTACCCAAATGGGCATGCAGCAAAGTAAGCCTTAGGGCATGGACTGTTTGAAACCCCTAACACTATGCATGCAGTCTTTTATGCACCTGCAAACTTGCCTTTTATACCTTCAATTGCCCAGTCTGTATCCTTACACTTCCACCAAACACTCTGCCACTGCTGTTTCAGTATTGCAGTGAGCCATTCAGCAGTATGTGTTTATCTATGCACTGTTCTAAAAGTGAAGCAGTTATGAATTCAGACAGGAACTATCCTTGCAGAACTGTAATCATTCAGTCAGTACCCAAGTAGTCATGTAGCAAAGTAGGTCGTAGGGCATGGACTGTTTCAAACCCCTATACACTATGCATGCACTCTTTTATGCAGCTGCAAACTTGTCTTTATACTTTCAATTGCCCAGTCTGTATCCTTCCACTTCCACCAAACACTCTGCCACTGCTCATTCAGTATTGTAGTGAGCCATTCAGCAGTATGTGCTTATGTATGCACTGTGCTAAAAGTTACTCAGTTATAAATTCAGCCAGACTCTCTCCTTGCAGAACTGTAATCATTCAGTCAGTACCCAAGTAGTCATGCAGCAAAGAAGGTCTTAGGGCATGGACTGTTTCAAACCCCTATACACTATGCATGCACTCTTCTGTGCACCTGCAAACTTGTCTTTTATACCTTCAATTGCCCAGTCTGTATCCTAACACGTCAACCAAACACTCTGCCACTGCTCTTTCAGTATTGTAGTGAGCCATTCAGCAGTATGTGCTTCTGTATGCACTGTGCTAAAAATGAAGCAGTTATAAATTCAGCCAGACACTCTCCTTGCAGAACTGTAATAATTGAGTCAGTACCCAAATAGTCATGCAGCAAAGTAGGCCTTAGGGCATGGACTGTTTCAAACCCCTATACGCTATGCATGCACTCTTCTATGCACCTGCAAATTTGTCTTTTATACCTTCAATTGCACAGTCTGTATCCTTACACTTCCACCAAACACGCTGCCACTGCTTTTTCAGTATTGTAGTGAGCCATTCAGCAGTATGTGTTTATGTATGCACTGTGCTAAAGGGGAAGCAGTTATAAATTCAGCCAATCACTCTCCTTGCAGAACTGTAATCATTCAGTCAGTACCCATGTTAACATGCAGCAAAGTAGGTCTTAGGGTATGGACTATTTCAAACCCATATACACTACGCATGCACTCTTTTAAGCACCTGCAAACTTGTCTTTTATACCTTCAATTGCCCAGTCTGTATACATCCACTTTCACCAAACACTCTGCCACTGCTGTTTCAGTATTGTAGTGAGCCATTCAGCAGTATGTGCTTATCTATGCACTGTGCTAAAAGTGAAGCAGTTATAAATTCAGCCAGACTCTCTCCTTGCTGAACTGTAATCATTCAGTCAGTACCCATATAGTCATGCAGCAAAGTAGGCCTTAGGGCATGGACTGCTTAAAAAACCCTATACACTATGCATGCAATCTTTTATGCACCTGCAAACTTGCCTTTTATACCTTCAATTGCCCAGTCTGTATCCTTACACTTCCACCAAACACTCTGCCACTGCTGTTTCAGTATTGTAGTGAGCCATTCAGCAGTATGTGTATATCTATGCACTGTGCTAAAAGGGGAGCAGTTATAAATTCAGCCAGGCACTCTCCTTGCTGAACTGTAATCATTCAGTCAGTACCCAAGTAGTCATGCAGCAAAGTAGGCCTTAGGGCATGGACTGCTTAAAAAACCCTATACACTATGCATGCAATCTTTTATGCACCTGCAAACTTGTCTTACATACCTTCAATTTCCTAGTTTGTATCCATTCACTTCCACCAAACACTCTGCCACTGCTGTTTCAGTATTGTAGTGAGCCATTCAGCAGTATGTGTTTATCTATGCACTGTGCTAAAAGGGGAGCAGTTATAAATTCAGCCAGGCACTCTCCTTGCCGAACTGTAATCATTCAGTCAGTACCCAAGTAAACATGCAGCAAAGTAGGTCTTAGGGCATGGACTGTTTCAAACCCCTAAACACTATGAATGCACTCTTCTATGCACCAGCAAACTTGTCTTTTATACCTTCAATTGCCCAGTCTGTATACTTCCACTTCCACCAAAACTCTGCCACTGCTCTTTCAGTATTGTAGTGAGCCATTCAGCAGTATGTGCTTATGTATGCACTGTGCTAAAAGTGAAGCAGTTATAAATTCAGCCAGACTCTCTCCTTGCAGAACTGTAACCATTCAGTCAGTACCCAAATGGGCATGCAGCAAAGTAAGCCTTAGGGCATGGACTGTTTGAAACCCCTTAACACTATGCATGCAGTCTTTTATGCACCTGCAAACTTGCCTTTTATACCTTCAATTGCCCAGTCTGTATCCTTACACTTCCACCAAACACTCTGCCACTGCTGTTTCAGTATTGCAGCGAGCCATTCAGCAGTATGTGTTTATCTATGCACTGTTCTAAAAGTGAAGCAGTTATGAATTCAGACAGGAACTATCCTTGCAGAACTGTAATCATTCAGTCAGTACCCAAGTAGTCATGTAGCAAAGTAGGTGGTAGGGCATGGACTGTTTCAAACCCCTATACACTATGCATGCACTCTTTTATGCAGCTGCAAACTTGTCTTTATACTTTCAATTGCCCAGTCTGTATCCTTCCACTTCCACCAAACACTCTGCCACTGCTCATTCAGTATTGTAGTGAGCCATTCAGCAGTATGTGCTTATGTATGCACTGTGCTAAAAATGAAGCAGTTATAAATTCAGCCAGACACTCTCCTTGCAGAACTGTAATCATTGAGTCAGTACCCAAATAGTCATGCAGCAAAGTAGGCCTTAGGGCATGGACTGTTTCAAACCCCTATTCGCTATGCATGCACTCTTCTATGCACCTGCAAATTTGTCTTTTATACCTTCAATTGCACAGTCTGTATCCTTACACTTCCACCAAACACTCTGCCACTGCTTTTTCAGTATTGTAGTGAGCCATTCAGCAGTATGTGTTTATCTATGCACTGTGCTAAAGGGGAAGCAGTTATAAATTCAGCCAATCACTCTCCTTGCGGAACTGTAATCATTCAGTCAGTACCCAAGTAAACATGCAGCAAAGTAGGTCTTAGGGCATGGACTGTTTCCAACCCCTAAACACTATGAATGCACTCTTCTATGCACCTGCAAACTTGTCTTTTATACCTTCAATTGCCCAGTCTGTATACATCCACTTTCACCAAACACTCTGCCACTGCTGTTTCAGTATTGTAGTGAGCCATTCAGCAGTATGTGTATATCTATGCACTGTGCTAAAAGGGGAGCAGTTATAAATTCAGCCAGGCACTCTCCTTGCAGAACTGTAATCATTCAGTCAGTACCTAAGTAGTCATGCAGCAAAGTAGGCCTTAGGGAATGGACTGTTTGAAACCCCTATACACTATGCATGCACTCTTTTATGCACCTGCAAACTTGCCTTTCATACCTTCAATTGTCCAGTCTGTATCCTTACACTTCCACCAAACACTCTCATGAATGAATGAATGAATGATTACGCATTTCTATAGCGCATGGTTACCCTGAGGCATCCCAGCGCTTAAGTGGTCCATTCATCTCCATTAATTTTAGCAGAACAAAAGGGTTTTCAACATTTTTCTAAACCTGAGGTGGTTCTCCTCTAAGCGAATAGCGTCCGGTAGATTGTTCCAAAGTTTTGCAGCCTGTAAAGAAAAACGCCTGCCCCCGGTACGGATTCTCCTAATCCTGGGGATTACCAATAGGTTCTTATTACTGGATCTTAGGGTTCTACATGTTTGATAAGGACGGAACAGGGGTATTTATTTATTTTCGAAATTTTTATAGCGCAACAAATACCCTAGGGTGTCTCGGCGCTTGTGGAGCTACTAGAAATCAGCCATTAACTTACTGGTTGAACAACCATGTTTTTAAGAGCCTGCGAAAGATGGATGTCCGGTCCAGAATTAGACAGGGCTTTATGAACGATAGTCATTGCCTTGTATTCGATCCGTTGTTGTACAGGTAACCAGTGCAGTTGCTTCAGTGCTGGTTTGGCAGAGGTTCTTCGTGGGATGTCCAATAGCATTCGGGCAGCACAATTTTGGATGGTCTGTAAGATCTTGATTGTCCCTTTAGGGACCCCTACATAGTCTGCGTTGGAATAGTCTAGGCGTGATAAGATCAGAGATTGTACTAGGATCCTTCTGGCCTCAAAGGGGAGTAGCCCTAAAATTTTTCTGAGTGATCTCAAGAGGGCATATCCAGTCCCTGCTACCTTCCGAGCTTGGACCTGAAAGTTAAGGGCTGGGTCCAGCCAAACTCCTAGGCTTTTAATTTGCTCTTTAGGAATCGGAGGCTGCCCCAAGGAGTCCGGCCACCACTCATCCACAGAGGTAGGTGGTTTATGTCCCAGCATCATGACCTCTGTTTTAGCTCCATTCAGCTTCAAAAAAGACTCATTCATCCACTCATGGACTTTGCTAAGACAGGAGGATAAGTTGTTATGAGACGACTCCTGCCCGGACAGGGTGATGATAAGCTGAGTATCATCAGCATAGGTTACCAATTGTACTCCCCAGGGTAACACCACCTCAGCCAAAGGTCTCATATAGATATTAAATAGAGTGGGGCTGAGGGATGACCCCTGGGGAACACCGCATTGAAGCTGTATTGGTGGAGGGACGGCATCGTCCTCAAACACAAAGAAGGTCCGGTTGGACAGGAAGAATCGAAGCCAACTCAGTGCGGTCCCAGTGATACCTACATTACTCAATCTCTGAGTAAGAATCGTATGATTAACGGTATCAAAGGCCGCACTGAGGTCTAATAGTAGTATGGCCGCACATTTCCCTTCGTCCAAGATCTTCCTTGTTTCCTCAACTACTGCAATAAGGGCAGTTTCAGTGCCCTGTTTGCATCTGAACCCAGTCTGGGTGTGATGTAGCAAGTTATTATCTTCAATGAAAGTAGATAGAAGGAAATTGACGTATTTTTCGGCAATCTTGCTAACAGTTGGCAACAAGGAGATGGGACGATAGTTGGCACAATCATCAGGGTTGAGGTTGGGCTTTTTTAGTAACGCCCTTACTCTTGCCTGTTTCCACATAGGTGGAACTACTCCAGCTGCCAAGGATGTATTAATCACATCCTGTATCACAGGAGCCACTGTGTCTGAGACTAGGTTAAGAATGGTTGGTGGAGCTACATCACTTGGTGATCCTGATTTCAGATTCCCCAGTAGCACTTGGGCCTTAGCGCCGTCTAGCGGAGAAAATTCTTTAAGCATAGGCAGGTCTTGGGCCGGGGGGGAGAGTGGACCTATAGAAGTCACCTGAAAAGATGCGTAGATATTTGCTACCTTTGCTGCTGTTTCAGTATTGTAGTGAGCCATTCTGCAGTATGTGTTTATCTATGCACTGTGCTAAAAGTGAAAAAGTTATACATTCAGCCAGACACTCTCCTTGCAGTAGTCATGCAGCAAAGTAGGTCTTAGGGCATGGACTGCTTCAAACCGCTATACACTATGCATGCACTCTTCTATGCACCTGCAAACCTGTCTTTTATACCTTCAATTGCCCAGTCTGTATCCTTACACTTCCACCAAATACTCTTCCACTGCTCTTTCAGTATTGTAGTGAGCCATTCAGCAGTATGTGTTTATCTATGAACTGTGCTAAAATTGAAGCAGTTATAAATTCAGCAAGGCACTCTCCTTGCAGAACTGTAATCATTCAGTCAGTACCCAAGTAAACATGCAGCAAAGTAGGTCTTAGGGCATGGACTGTTTCCAACCCCTAAACACTATGAATGCACTCTTCTATGCACCTGCAAACCTGTCTTTTATACCTTCAATTGCCCAGTCTGTATACATCCACTTTCACCAAACACTCTGCCACTGCTGTTTCAGTATTGTAGTGAGCCATTCAGCAGTATGTGTATATCTATGCACTGTGCTAAAAGGGGAGCAGTTATAAATTCAGCCAGGCACTCTCCTTGCCGAACTGTAATCATTCAGTCAGTACCCAAGTAAATGTGCAGCAAACTAGGTCTTAGGGCATGGAATGTTTCAAACCCCTAAACACTATGAATGCACTCTTCTATGCACCTGCAAACTTGTCTTTAATACCTTCAATTGCCCAGTCTGTATACTTCCACTTCCACCAAAACACTCTGCCACTGCTCATTCAGTATTGTAGTGAGCCATTCAGCAGTATGTGCTTATGTATGCACTGTGCTAAAAGTGAAGCAGTTATAAATTCAGCCAGACTCTCTCCTTGCAGAACTGTAATCATTAAGTCAGTACCCAAATAGGCATGCAGCAAAGTAAGTCTTAGGGCATGGACTGTTTGAAACCCCTTTACACTATGCATGCAGTCTTCTATGCACCTGCAAACTTGCCTTTTATACCTTCAATTGCGTAGTCTGTATCCTTACACTTCCACCAAACACTCTGCCGCTGCTGTTTCAGTATTGCAGTGAGCCATTAAGCAGTATGTGTTTATCTATGCACTGAGCTAAACGTGAAGCATTTATGAATACAGACAGGAACTCTCCTTGCAGAACTGTAATCATTCAGTCAATACCCAAGTAGTCATGCAGGAAAGTAGGTCTTAGGGCATGGACTGTTTCAAACCCCTATACACTATGCATGCACTCCTTTATGCAGCTGCAAACTTGTCTTTATACTTTCACTTGCCCAGTCTGTATCCTAACACGTCCACCAAACACTCTGCCACTGCTCTCTCAGTATTTTAGTGAGCCATTCAGCAGTATGTGCTTATGTATGCACTGTGCTAAAAGTGAAGCAGTTATAAATTCAGCCATACACTCTCCTTGCAGAACTGTAATCATTGAGTCAGTACCCAAATAGTCATGCAGCAAAGTAGGCCTTAGGGCATGGACTCTTTCAAACCCCTATACTCTATGCATGCACTCTTCTAAGCACCTGCAAATTTGTCTTTTATACCATCAATTGCACAGACTGTATCCTAAAGAGTGAGCCATTCAGCAGTATGTGTTTATCTATGCACTGTGCTAAAAGTGAAGCAGTTATAAATTAAGCCATTCACTCTCCTTGCAGAACTGTAATCATTCAGTCAGTACCCAAGTACTCATGCAGCAAAGTAGGCCTTAGGGCATGGACTTCTTCAAACTCATATACACTATGCATGCACTCTTTTAAGCACCTGCAAATTTGTCTTTTATACCATCAATTGCACAATCTGTACCCTTACACTTCCACCAAACACTCTGCCACTGCTGTTTCAGTATGGTAGTGAGCCATTCAGCAGTATGTGTTTATCTATGTACTGTGCTAAAAGTGAAGCAGGTATAAATTTAGCCAGGCACTCTCCTTGCAGAATTGTAATCATTCAGTCAGTACCTAAGTAGTCAAGCAGCAAAGTAGGCCTTAGGGCATGGACTTCTTCAAACCCCTATACAGTATGCATGCACACTTCTATGCACCTGCAAACCTGTCTTTTATACCTTCAATTGCCCAGTCTGTATCCTTAAACTTCCACCAAACCCTCTGCCACTGCTCTTTCAATATTGTAGTGTGCCATTCAGCAGTATGTGCTTATGTATGCACTCTGCTATAAGTGATGAAGTTATAAATTCAGCCAGACACTCTCCTTGCAGAACTGTAATAATTCATCAGTACAAAAGTAGTCATGCAGCAAAATAGGTCTTAGGGCATGGACTGTTTCAAACCCCTATACACTATGCATGCACTCATCTATGCAGTTGCAAACTTGTCTTTTATACTTTCAATTGCCATGTCTGTATCCTTACACTTCCACCAAGCACTCTGCCACTGCTCTTTCAGTATTGTAGTGAGCCATTCAGCAGTATGTGCTTATGTATGCACCGTGCTAACAGTGTAGCAGTTATCAATTCAGCCAGACACTCTCCTTGCAGAACTGAAATCATTCAGTCAGTACCCAAGTACTCATGCAGCAAAGTAGGCCTTAGGGCATGGACTTCTTCAAACTCCAATACACTATGCATGCACTCTTTTAAGCACCTGCAAACTTGTCTTTTATATCTTCAATTGCCCAGTTTGTATCCTTACACTTCCAGCAAACACTCTGCCACTGCTGTTTCAGTATTGTAGTGAGCCATTCAGCAGTATGTGTTTACCTATGTACTGTGCTAAAAGTGAAGCAGGTATAAATTCAGCCAGGCACTCTCCTTACAGAACTGTAATCATTCAGTCATTACCCGAGTGGTCTTGCAGCAAAGTAGGCCTTAGGGCATGGACTGTTTCAAACCCCTATACACTATGCATGCACTCTTCTGTGCACCTGCAAACTTGTCTTTTATACCTTCAATTGCCCAGTCTGTATCCTTACACTTCCACCAAACATTCTGCCACTGCTCTTTCAGTATTGTAGTGAGCTATTCAGCAGTATGTGCTTATGTATGCACTGTGCTAAAAGTGAAGCAGTTATAAATTCAGCCAGACACTCTCCTAGCAGAACTGTAATCATTCAGTCAGTACCCAAGTAGTCATGCAGAAAAGTAGGCCTTAGGGCATGGACTGTTTGAAACCCCTATACACTATGCATGCACTCTTCTATGCACCTGCAAACGTGCCTTTTATACCTACAATTGCCCAGTCTGTATTCTTACAATTCCACTAAACAGTCAGCCACTGATGTTTCCGTATTGTAGTGAGCCATTCAGCAGTATGTGCTTATCTATGCACAGTGCTAAAAGTGAAGCAGTTATTAATTCAGCCAGACACTCTCCTTGCAGAACTGTAATCATTCAGTGAGTAACCAAGTAGCCATGCAGCAAATAGGCCTTAGGGCATGGTCTGCTTCAAACCCCTATACACTATGCATGCACTCTTTTATGCACCTGCAAACTTGTCTTTTATAACTTCAATTGCCTAGTTTGTATCCTTCCACTTCCACCAAACACTCTGCCAATGCTTTTTCAGTATTGTAGTGAGCCATTCAGCAGTATGTGTTTATCTATGCACTGTGCTAAAAGGGAAGCAGTTATAAATTCAACCAGGCACTCTCCTTGCTGAACTGTAATCATTCAGTCAGTACCCATGTTAACATGCAGCAAATTAGGTCTTAGGGTATGGACTATTTCAAACCCATATACACTATGCATGCACTCTTTTAAGCACCTGCAAAATTGTCTTTTATACCTTCAATTGCCCAGTCTGTATACTTCCACTTTCACCAAACACTCTGGCACTGCTGTTTCAGTATTGCAGTATGGCACTCAGCAGTATGTGTTTATCTATGCACTGTGCTAAAAGTGAAACAGTTATAAATTCTACCAGGCACTCTCCTTGCTGAACTGTAATCATTCAGTCTGTACCCAAGTAGTCATGCAGCAAAGTAGGCCTTAGGGCATGGACTGCTTAAAAAACCCTATACACTATGCATGCAATCTTTTATGCACCTGCAAACTTGTCTTTCATACCTTCAATTGCCTAGTTTGTATCCATACACTTCCACCAAACATTCTGCCACTGCTGTTTCAGTATTGCAGTGAGCCATTCAGCAGTATGTGTTTATCTTTGCACTGTGTTAAAAGGGAAGCAGTTATAAATTCAGCCAGGCACTCTCCTTGCCGAACTGTAATCATTCAGTCAGTACCCAAGTAAACATGCAGCATAGTAGGTCTTAGGGCATGGACTGTTTCAAACCCCTAATCACTATGAATGCACTCTTCTATGCACCTACAAACTTGTATTTTATACCTTCAATTGCCCAGTCTGTATACTTCCACTTCCACCAAACACTCTGCCACTGCTCTTTCACTATTGTAGTGAGCCATTAAGCAGTATGTGCTTATGTGTGCACTGTGCTAAAAGTGAAGCAGTTATAAATTCAGCCAGACTCTCTCCTTGCAGAACTGTAATCATTCAGTCAGTACCCAAATAGGCATGCAGCAAAGTAAGCCTTAGGGCATGGACTGTTTGAAACCACTTTACACTATGCATGCAGTCTTCTATGCACCTGCAAACTTGCCTTTTATACCTTCAATTGCCCAGTCTGCATCCTTACACTTCCACCAAACACTCTGCCACTGCTGTTTCAGTATTGCAGTGAGCCATTCAGCAGTTTGTGTTTATCTATGCACTGTGCTAAAAGTGTAGCAGTTATGAATTCAGACAGGAACTCTCATTGCAGAACTGTAATTATTCAGTCAGTACCCAAGTAGTCATGCAGCAAAGTAGTCCTTAGGGCATGGACTGTTTCAAACCTCTATACACTATGCATGCACTCTTTTATGCAGTTGCAAACTTGTCTTTATACTTTCAATTGCCCAGTCTGTATCCTAACACGTCCACCAAACACTCTGCCACTGCTCTCTCAGTATTTTAGTGAGCCATTCAGCAGTATGTGCTTATGCATGCACTGTGCTAAAAGTGAACCAGTTATAAATTCAGCCATACACTCTCCTTGCAGAACTGTAATCATTGAGTCAGTACCCAAATAGTCATGCAGCAAAGTAGGCCTTAGGGCATGGACTGCTTCAAACCGCTATACACTATGCATGCACTCTTCTATGCACCTGCAAACTTGTCTTTTATACCTTCAATTGCCCAGTCTGTATCCTTACACTTCCACCAAATACTCTTCCACTGCTCTTTCAGTATTGTAGTGAGCCATTCAGCAGTATGTGTTTATCTATGAACTGTGCTAAAATTGAAGCAGTTATAAATTCAGCAAGGCACTCTCCTTGCAGAACTGTAATCATTCAGTTAGTACCCAAGTAGTCATGCAGCAAAGTAGGCCTTAGGGAATGGACTTCTTCAAACCCCTATACACTATGCATGCACTCTTCTGTGCACCTGCAAACTTGTCTTTTATACCTTCAATTGCCCAGTCTGTATCCTAACACGTCAACCAAACACTCTGCCACTGCTCTCTCAGTATTGTAGTGAACCATTCAGCAGTATGTGCTTATGTTTGCACTGTGCTAAAAGTGAAGCAGTTATAAATTCAGCCAGACACTCTCCTTGCAGAACTGTAATCATTGAGTCAGTACCCAAATAGTCATGCAGCAAAGTAGGCCTTAGGGCATGGACTGTTTCAAACCCCTATACGCTATGCATGCACTCTTTTAAGCACCTGCAAACTTGTCTTTTATACCTTCAATTGCCCAGTCTGTATACATCCACTTTCACCAAACACTCTGCCACTGCTGTTTCAGTATTGTAGTGAGCCATTCAGCAGTATGTGCTTATGTATGCACTGTGCTAAAAGTGAAGCAGTTATAAATTCAGCCAGACTCTCTCCTTGCTGAACTGTAATCATTCAATCAGTACCCAAGTAGTTATGTAGCAAAGTAGGCCTTAGGGCATGGACTGCTGAAAAACCCCTATACACTATGCATGCAATCTTTTATGCACCTGCAAACTTGTCTTTCATACCTTCAAATTCCTAGTTTGTATCCATACACCTCCACCAAACACTCTGCCACTGCTGTTTCAGTATTGTAGTGAGCCATTCAGCAGTATGTGTATATCTATGCACTGTGCTAAAAGGGGAGCAGTTATAAATTCAGCCAGGCACTCTCCTTGCTGAACTGTTATCATTCAGTCAGTACCCAAGCAGTCATGCAGCAAAGTAGGTCTTAGGGCATGGACTGTTTCCAACCCCTAAACACTATGAATGCACTCTTCTATGCACCTGCAAACTTGTCTTTTATACCTTCAATTGCCCAGTCTGTATACATCCACTTTCACCAAACACTCTGCCACTGCTGTTTCAGTATTGTAGTGAGCCATTCAGCAGTATGTGTATATCTATGCACTGTGCTAAAAGGGGAGCAGTTATAAATTCAGCCAGGCACTCTCCTTGCCGAACTGTAATCATTCAGTCAGCACCCAAGTAAATATGCAGCAAAGTAGGTCTTGGGCATGGAATGTTTCAAACCCCTAAACACTATGAATGCACTCTTCTATGCACCTGCAAACTTGTCTTTAATACCTTCAATTGCCCAGTCTGTATACTTCCACTTCCACCAAAACACTCTGCCACTGCTCATTCAGTATTGTAGTGAGCCATTCAGCAGTATGTGCTTATGTATGCACTGTGCTAAAAGTGAAGCAGTTATAAATTCAGCCAGACTCTCTCCTTGCAGAACTGTAATCATTCAGTCAGTACCCAAATGGGCATGCAGCAAAGTAAGTCTTAGGGCATGGACTGTTTGAAACCCCTTTACACTATGCATGCAGTCTTCTATGCACCTGCAAACTTGCCTTTTATACCTTCAATTGCCTAGTCTGTATCCTTACACTTCCACCAAACACTCTGCCACTGCTGTTTCAGTATTGCAGTGAGCCATTAAGCAGTATGTGTTTATCTATGCACTGAGCTAAAAGTGAAGCATTTATGAATACAGACAGGAACTCTCCTTGCAGAACTGTAATCATTCAGTCAATACCCAAAAAGTCATGCAGGAAAGTAGGTCTTAGGGCATGGACTGTTTCAAACCCCTATGCACTATGCATGCACTCTTTTATGCAGCTGCAAACTTGTCTTTATACTTTCACTTGCCCAGTCTATATCCTAACACGTCCACCAAACACTCTGCCACTGCTCTCTCAGTATTTTAGTGAGCCATTCAGCAGTATGTGCTTATGTATGCACTGTGCTAAAAGTGAAGCAGTTATAAATTCAGCCATACACTCTCCTTGCAGAACTGTAATCATTGAGTCAGTACCCAAATAGTCATGCAGCAAAGTAGGCCTTAGGGCATGGACTCTTTCAAACCCCTATACGCTATGCATGCACTCTTCTAAGCACCTGCAAATTTGTCTTTTATACCATCAATTGCACAGACTGTATCCTAACACGTCCACCAAACACTCTGCCACTGCTCTTTCAGTATTGTAGTGAGCCATTCAGCAGTATGTGTTTATCTATGCACTGTGCTAAAAGTGAAGCAGTTATAAATTAAGCCATTCACTCTCCTTGCAGAACTGTAATCATTCAGTCAGTACCCAAGTACTCACGCAGCAAAGTAGGCCTTAGGGCATGGACTTCTTCACACTCATATACACTATGCATGCACTCTTTTAAGCACCTGCAAATTTGTCTTTTATACCATCAATTGCACAGTCTTTACCCTTACACTTCCACGAAACACTCTGCCACTGCTGTTTCAGTATGGTAGTGAGCCATTCAGCAGTATGTGTTTATCTATGTACTGTGCTAAAAGTGAAGCAGGTATAAATTTAGCCAGGCACTCTCCTTGCAGAATTGTAATAATTCAGTCAGTACCTAAGTAGTCAAGCAGCAAAGTAGGCCTCAGGGCATGGACTTCTTCAAACCCCTATACAGTATGCATGCACACTTCTATGCACCTGCAAACCTGTCTTTTATACCTTCAATTGCCCAGTCTGTATCCTTAAACTTCCACCAAACACTCTGCCACTGCTCTTTCAATATTGTAGTGTGCCATTCAGCAGTATGTGCTTATGTATGCACTGTGCTATAAGTGAAGCAGTTAAAAATTCAGGCAGACACTCTCCTTGCAGAACTGTAATAATTCATCAGTACAAAAGTAGTCATGCAGCAAAATAGGTCTTAGGGCATGGACTGTTTCAAACCCCTATACACTATGCATGCACTCATCTATGCAGTTGCAAACTTGTCTTTTATACTTTCAATTGCCCAGTCTGTATCCTTACACTTCCACCAAGCACTCTGCCACTGCTCTTTCAGTATTGTAGTGAGCCATTCAGCAGTATGTGCTTATGTGTGCACGGTGCTAACAGTGTAGCAGTTATCAATTCAGCCAGACACTCTCCTTGCAGAACTGTAATCATTCAGTCGGTACCCAAGTACTCATGCAGCAAAGTAGGCCTTAGGGCATGGACTTCTTCAAACTCCAATACACTATGCATGCACTCTTTTAAGCACCTGCAAACTTGTCTTTTATACCTTCAATTGCCCAGTTTGTATCCTTACACTTCCAGCAAACACTCTGCCACTGCTGTTTTAGTATTGTAGTGAGCCATTCAGCAGTATGTGTTTATCTATGTACTGTGCTAAAAGTGAAGCAGGTATAAATTCAGCCAGGCACTCTCCTTACAGAACTGTTATCATTCAGTCATTACCCGAGTGGTCTTGCAGCAAAGTAGGCCTTAGGGCATGGACTGTTTCAAACCCCTATACACTATGCATGCACTCTTCTGTGCACCTGCAAACTTGTCTTTTATACCTTCAATTGCCCAGTCTGTATCCTTACACTTCCACCAAACATTCTGCCACTGCTCTTTCAGTATTGTAGTGAGCTATTCAGCAGTATGTGCTTATGTATGCACTGTGCTAAAAGTGAAGCAGTTATAAATTCAGCCAGACACTCTCCTAGCAGAACTGTAATCATTCAGTCAGTACCCAAGTAGTCATGCAGAAAAGTAGGCCTTAGGGCATGGACTGTTTGAAACCCCTATACACGTTGCATGCACTCTTCTATGCACCTGCAAACGTGCCTTTTATACCTACAATTGCCCAGTCTGTATTCTTACAATTCCACTAAACACTCAGCCACTGACGTTTCCGTATTGTAGTGAGCCATTCAGCAGTATGTGCTTTTCTATGCACAGTGCTAAAAGTGAAGCAGTTATTAATTCAGCCAGACACTCTCCTTGCAGAACTGTAATCATTCAGTGAGTATCCAAGTAGCCATGCAGCAAATAGGCCTTAGGGCATGGTCTGCTTCAAACCCCTATACACTATGCATGCACTCTTTTATGCACCTGCAAACTTGTCTTTTATAACTTCAATTGCCTAGTTTGTATCCTTCCACTTCCACCAAACACTCTGCCAATGCTTTTTCAGTATTGTAGTGAGCCATTCAGCAGTATGTGTTTATCTATGCACTGTGCTAAAAGGGAAGCAGTTATAAATTCAACCAGGCACTCTCCTTGCCGAACTGTAATCATTCAGTCAGTACCCATGTTAACATGCAGCAAAGTAGGTCTTAGGGTATGGACTATTTCAAACCCATATACACTATGCATGCACTCTTTTAAGGACCTGCAAAATTGTCTTTTATACCTTTAATTGCCCAGTCTGTATACTTCCACTTTCACCAAACACTCTGGCACTGCTGTTTCAGTATTGCAGTGAGGCACTCAGCAGTATGTGTTTATCTATGCACTGTGCTAAAAGTGAAGCAGTTATAAATTCTACCAGGCACTCTCCTTGCTGAACTGTAATCATTCAGTCTGTACCCAAGTAGTCATGCAGCAAAGTAGGCCTTAGGGCATGGACTGCTTAAAAAACCCTATACACTATGCATGCAATCTTTTATGCACCTGCAAACTTGTCTTTCATACCTTCAATTGCCTAGTTTGTATCCATACACTTCCACCAAACACTCTACCACTGCTGTTTCAGTATTGCAGTGAGCCATTCAGCAGTATGTGTTTATCTATGCACTGTGTTAAAAGGGGAGCAGTTATAAATTCAGCCAGGCACTCTCCTTGCCGAACTGTAATCATTCAGTCAGTACCCAAGTAAACATGCAGCATAGTAGGTCTTAGGGCATGGACTGTTTCAAACCCCTAATCACTATGAATGCACTCTTCTATGCACCTACAAACTTGTATTTTATACCTTCAATTGCCCAGTCTGTATACTTCCACTTCCACCAAACACTCTGCCACTGCTCTTTCAGTATTGTAGTGAGCCATTAAGCAGTATGTGCTTATGTGTGCACTGTGCTAAAAGTGAAGCAGTTATAAATTCAGCCAGACTCTCTCCTTGCAGAACTGTAATCATTCAGTCAGTACCCAAATAGGCATGCAGCAAAGTAAGCCTTAGGGCATGGACTGTTTGAAACCACTTTACACTATGCATGCAGTCTTCTATGCACCTGCAAACTTGCCTTTTATACCTTCAATTGCCCAGTCTGCATCCTTACACTTCCACCAAACACTCTGCCACTGCTGTTTCAGTATTGCAGTGAGCCGTTAAGCAGTATGTGTTTATCTATGCACTGAGCTAAACGTGAAGCATTTATGAATACAGACAGGAACTCTCCTTGCAGAACTGTAATCATTCAGTCAATACCCAAGTAGTCATGCAGGAAAGTAGGTCTTAGGGCATGGACTGTTTCAAACCCCTATACACTATGCATGCACTCCTTTATGCAGCTGCAAACTTGTCTTTATACTTTCACTTGCCCAGTCTGTATCCTAACACGTCCACCAAACACTCTGCCACTGCTCTTTCAGTATTGTAGTGAGCCATTCAGCAGTATGTGTTTATCTATGCACTGTGCTAAAAGTGAAGCAGTTATAAATTAAGCCATTCACTCTCCTTGCAGAACTGTAATCATTCAGTCAGTACCCAAGTACTCATGCAGCAAAGTAGGCCTTAGGGCATGGACTTCTTCAAACTCATATACACTATGCATGCACTCTTTTAAGCACCTGCAAATTTGTCTTTTATACCATCAATTGCACAATCTGTACCCTTACACTTCCACCAAACACTCTGCCACTGCTGTTTCAGTATGGTAGTGAGCCATTCAGCAGTATGTGTTTATTTATGTACTGTGCTAAAAGTGAAGCAGGTATAAATTTAGCCAGGCACTCTCCTTGCAGAATTGTAATCATTCAGTCAGTACCTAAGTAGTCAAGCAGCAAAGTCGGCCTTAGGGCATGGACTTCTTCAAACCCCTATACAGTATGCATGCACACTTCTATGCACCTGCAAACCTGTCTTTTATACCTTCAATTGCCCAGTCTGTATCCTTAAACTTCCACCAAACCCTCTGCCACTGCTCTTTCAATATTGTAGTGTGCCATTCAGCAGTATGTGCTTATGTATGCACTGTGCTATAAGTGAAGAAGTTATAAATTCAGCCAGACACTCTCCTTGCAGAACTGTAATAATTCATCAGTACAAAAGTAGTCATGCAGCAAAATAGGTCTTAGGGCATGGACTGTTTCAAACCCCTATACACTATGCATGCACTCATCTATGCAGTTGCAAACTTGTCTTTTATACTTTCAATTGCCCAGTCTGTATCCTTACACTTCCACCAAACATTCTGCCACTGCTCTTTCAGTATTGTAGTGAGCTATTCAGCAGTATGTGCTTATGTATGCACTGTGCTAAAAGTGAAGCAGGTATAAATTCAGCCAGGCACTCTCCTTACAGAACTGTAATCATTCAGTCATTACCCGAGTGGTCTTGCAGCAAAGTAGGCCTTAGGGCATGGACTGTTTCAAACCCCTATACACTATGCATGCACTTTTCTGTGCACCTGCAAACTTGTCTTTTATACCTTCAATTGCCCAGTCTGTATCCTTACACTTCCACCAAACATTCTGCCACTGCTCTTTCAGTATTGTAGTGAGCTATTCAGCAGTATGTGCTTATGTATGCACTGTGCTAAAAGTGAAGCAGTTATAAATTCAGCCAGACACTCTCCTAGCAGAACTGTAATCATTCAGTCAGTACCCAAGTAGTCATGCAGAAAAGTAGGCCTTAGGGCATGGACTGTTTGAAACCCCTATACACTATGCATGCACTCTTCTATGCACCTGCAAACGTGCCTTTTATACCTACAATTGCCCAGTCTGTATTCTTACAATTCCACTAAACACTCAGCCACTGATGTTTCCGTATTGTAGTGAGCCATTCAGCAGTATGTGCTTATCTATGCACAGTGCTAAAAGTGAAGCAGTTATTAATTCAGCCAGACACTCTCCTTGCAGAACTGTAATCATTCAGTGAGTACCCAAGTAGCCATGCAGCAAATAGGCCTTAGGGCATGGTCTGCTTCAAACCCCTATACACTATGCATGCACTCTTTTATGCACCTGCAAACTTGTCTTTTATAACTTCAATTGCCTAGTTTGTATCCTTCCACTTCCACCAAACACTCTGCCAATGCTTTTTCAGTATTGTAGTGAGCCATTCAGCAGTATGTGTTTATCTATGCACTGTGCTAAAAGGGAAGCAGTTATAAATTCAACCAGGCACTCTCCTTGCTGAACTGTAATCATTCAGTCAGTACCCATGTTAACATGCAGCAAAGTAGGTCTTAAGGTATGGACTATTTCAAACCCATATACACTATGCATGCACTCTTTTAAGCACCTGCAAAATTGTCTTTTATACCTTCAATTGCCCAGTCTGTATACTTCCACTTTCACCAAACACTCTGGCACTGCTGTTTCAGTATTGCAGTGAGGCACTCAGCAGTATGTGTTTATCTATGCACTGTGCTAAAAGTGAAGCAGTTATAAATTCTACCAGGCACTCTCCTTGCTGAACTGTAATCATTCAGTCTGTACCCAAGTAGTCATGCAGCAAAGTAGGCCTTAGGGCATGGACTGCTTAAAAAACCTTATACACTATGCATGCAATCTTTTATGCACCTGCAAACTTGTCTTTCATACCTTCAATTGCCTAGTTTGTATCCATACACTTCCACCAAACATTCTGCCACTGCTGTTTCAGTATTGCAGTGAGCCATTCAGCAGTATGTGTTTATCTATGCACTGTGTTAAAAGGGAAGCAGTTATAAATTCAGCCAGGCACTCTCCTTGCCGAACTGTAATCATTCAGTCAGTACCCAAATAGGCATGCAGCAAAGTAAGCCTTAGGGCATGGACTGTTTGAAACCACTTTACACTATGCATGCAGTCTTCTATGCACCGGCAAACTTGCCTTTTATACCTTCAATTGCCCAGTCTGCATCCTTACACTTCCACCAAACACTCTGCCACTGCAGTTTCAGTATTGCAGTGAGCCATTCAGCAGTTTGTGTTTATCTATGCACTGTGCTAAAAGTGTAGCAGTTATGAATTCAGACAGGAACTCTCATTGCAGAACTGTAATTATTCAGTCAGTACCCAAGTAGTCATGCAGAAAAGTAGTCCTTAGGGCATGTACTGTTTCAAACCCCTATACACTATGCATGCACTCTTTTATGCAGCTGCAAACTTGTCTTTATACTTTCAATTGCCCAGTCTGTATCCTAACACGTCCACCAAACACTCTGCCACTGCTCTCTCAGTATTTTAGTGAGCCATTCAGCAGTATGTGCTTATGCATGCACGGTGCTAAAAGTGAACCAGTTATAAATTCAGCCATACACTCTCCTTGCAGAACTGTAATCATTGAGTCAGTACCCAAATAGTCATGCAGCAGAGTAGGCCTTAGGGCATGGACTGCTTCAAACCGCTATACACTATGCATGCACTCTTCTATGCACCTGCAAACTTGTCTTTTATACCTTCAATTGCCCAGTCTGTATCCTTACACTTCCACCAAATACTCTTCCACTGCTCTTTCAGTATTGTAGTGAGCCATTCAGCAGTATGTGTTTATCTATGAACTGTGCTAAAATTGAAGCAGTTATAAATTCAGCAAGGCACTCTCCTTGCAGAACTGTAATCATTCAGTCAGTACCCAAGTAGTCATGCAGCAAAGTAGGCCTTAGGGAATGGACTTCTTCAAACCCCTATACACTATGCATGCACTCTTCTGTGCACCTGCAAACTTGTCTTTTATACCTTCAATTGCCCAGTCTGTATCCTAACACGTCAACCAAACACTCTGCCACTGCTCTCTCAGTATTGTAGTGAGCCATTCAGCAGTATGTGCTTATGTATGCACTGTGCTAAAAGTGAAGCAGTTATAAATTCAGCCAGACACTCTCCTTGCAGAACTGTAATCATTGAGTCAGTACCCAAATAGTCATGCAGCAAAGTAGGCCTTAGGGCATGGACTGTTTCAAACCCCTATACGCTATGCATGCACTCTTTTAAGCACATGCAAACTTGTCTTTTATACCTTCAATTGCCCAGTCTGTATACATCCACTTTCACCAAACACTCTGCCACTGCTGTTTCAGTATTGTAGTGAGCCATTCAGCAGTATGTGCTTATGTATGCACTGTGCTAAAAGTGAAGCAGTTATAAATTCAGCCAGACTCTCTCCTTGCTGAACTGTAATCATTCAATCAGTACCCAAGTAGTTATGTAGCAAAGTAGGCCTTAGGGCATGGACTGCTGAAAAAACCCTATACACTATGCATGCAATCTTTTATGCACCTGCAAACTTGTCTTTCATACCTTCAATTTCCTAGTTTGTATCCATACACCTCCACCAAACACTCTGCCACTGCTGTTTCAGTATTGTAGTGAGCCATTCAGCAGTATGTGTATATCTATGCACTGTGCTAAAAGGGGAGCAGTTATAAATTCAGCCAGGCACTCTCCTTGCTGAACTGTTATCATTCAGTCAGTACCCAAGTAGTCATGCAGCAAAGTAGGTCTTAGGGCATGGACTGTTTCCAACCCCTAAACACTATGAATGCACTCTTCTATGCACCTGCAAACTTGTCTTTTATACCTTCAATTGCCCAGTCTGTATACATCCACTTTCACCAAACACTCTGCCACTGCTGTTTCAGTATTGTAGTGAGCCATTCAGCAGTATGTGTATATCTATGCACTGTGCTAAAAGGGGAGCAGTTATAAATTCAGCCAGGCACTCTCCTTGCCGAACTGTAATCATTCAGTCAGTACCCAAGTAAATATGCAGCAAAGTAGGTCTTAGGGCATGGAATGTTTCAAACCCCTAAACACTATGAATGCACTCTTCTATGCACCTGCAAACTTGTCTTTAATACCTTCAATTGCCCAGTCTGTATACTTCCACTTCCACCAAAACACTCTGCCACTGCTCATTCAGTATTGTAGTGAGCCATTCAGCAGTATGTGCTTATGTATGCACTGTGCTAAAAGTGAAGCAGTTATAAATTCAGCCAGACTCTCTCCTTGCAGAACTGTAATCATTCAGTCAGTACCCAAATGGGCATGCAGCAAAGTAAGTCTTAGGGCATGGACTGTTTGAAACCCCTTTACACTATGCATGCAGTCTTCTATGCACCTGCAAACTTGCCTTTTATACCTTCAATTGCCTAGTCTGTATCCTTACACTTCCACCAAACACTCTGCCACTGCTGTTTCAGTATTGCAGTGAGCCATTAAGCAGTATGTGTTTATCTATGCACTGAGCTAAAAGTGAAGCATTTATGAATACAGACAGGAACTCTCCTTGCAGAACTGTAATCATTCAGTCAATACCCAAGTAGTCATGCAGGAAAGTAGGTCTTAGGGCATGGACTGTTTCAAACCCCTATACACTATGCATGCACTCTTTTATGCAGCTGCAAACTTGTCTTTATACTTTCACTTGCCCAGTCTATATCCTAACACGTCCACCAAACACTCTGCCACTGCTCTCTCAGTATTTTAGTGAGCCATTCAGCAGTATGTGCTTATGTATGCACTGTGCTAAAAGTGAAGCAGTTATAAATTCAGCCATACACTCTCCTTGCAGAACTGTAATCATTGAGTCAGTACCCAAATAGTCATGCAGCAAAGTAGGCCTTAGGGCATGGACTCTTTCAAACCCCTATACGCTATGCATGCACTCTTCTAAGCACCTGCAAATTTGTCTTTTATACCATCAATTGCACAGACTGTATCCTAACATGTCCACCAAACACTCTGCCACTGCTCTTTCAGTATTGTAGTGAGCCATTCAGCAGTATGTGTTTATCTATGCACTGTGCTAAAAGTGAAGCAGTTATAAATTAAGCCATTCACTCTCCTTGCAGAACTGTAATCATTCAGTCAGTACCCAAGTACTCATGCAGCAAAGTAGGCCTTAGGGCATGGACTTCTTCAAACTCATATACACTATGCATGCACTCTTTTAAGCACCTGCAAATTTGTCTTTTATACCATCAATTGCACAGTCTGTACCCTTACACTTCCACCAAACACTCTGCCACTGCTGTTTCAGTATGGTAGTGAGCCATTCAGCAGTATGTGTTTATCTATGTACTGTGCTAAAAGTGAAGCAGGTATAAATTTAGCCAGGCACTCTCCTTGCAGAATTGTAATCATTCAGTCAGTACCTAAGTAGTCAAGCAGCAAAGTAGGCCTTAGGGCATGGACTTCTTCAAACCCCTATACAGTATGCATGCACACTTCTATGCACCTGCAAACCTGTCTTTTATACCTTCAATTGCCCAGTCTGTATCCTTAAACTTCCACCAAACACTCTGCCACTGCTCTTTCAATATTGTAGTGTGCCATTCAGCAGTATGTGCTTATGTATGCACTGTGCTATAAGTGAAGCAGTTATAAATTCAGGCAGACACTCTCCTTGCAGAACTGTAATAATTAATCAGTACAAAAGTAGTCATGCAGCAAAATAGGTCTTAGGGCATGGACTGTTTCAAACCCCTATACACTATGCATGCACTCATCTATGCAGTTGCAAACTTGTCTTTTATACTTTCAATTGCCCAGTCTGTATCCTTACACTTCCACCAAGCACTCTGCCACTGCTCTTTCAGTATTGTAGTGAGCCATTCAGCAGTATGTGCTTATGTGTGCACCGTGCTAACAGTGTAGCAGTTATCAATTCAGCCAGACACTCTCCTTGCAGAACTGTAATCATTCAGTCAGTACCCAAGTACTCATGCAGCAAAGTAGGCCTTAGGGCATGGACTTCTTCAAACTCCAATACACTATGCATGCACTCTTTTAAGCACCTGCAAACTTGTCTTTTATACCTTCAATTGCCCAGTTTGTATCCTTACACTTCCAGCAAACACTCTGCCCCTGCTGTTTTAGTATTGTAGTGAGCCATTCAGCAGTATGTGTTTATCTATGTACTGTGCTAAAAGTGAAGCAGGTATAAATTCAGCCAGGCACTCTCCTTACAGAACTGTAATCATTCAGTCATTACCCGAGTGGTCTTGCAGCAAAGTAGGCCTTAGGGCATGGACTGTTTCAAACCCCTATACACTATGCATGCACTCTTCTGTGCACCTGCAAACTTGTCTTTTATACCTTCAATTGCCCAGTCTGTATCCTTACACTTCCACCAAACACTCTGCCACTGCTCTTTCAGTATAGTAGTGAGCCATTCTGCAGTATGTGTTTATCTATGCACTGTGCTAAAAGTGAAGCAGTTATAAATTCAGCCAGACACTCTCCTAGCAGAACTGTAATCATTCAGTCAGTACCCAAGTAGTCATGCAGAAAAGTAGGCCTTAGGGCATGGACTGTTTGAAACCCCTATACACGTTGCATGCACTCTTCTATGCACCTGCAAACGTGCCTTTTATACCTACAATTGCCCAGTCTGTATTCTTACAATTCCACTAAACACTCAGCCACCGACGTTTCCGTATTGTAGTGAGCCATTCAGCAGTATGTGCTTATCTATGCACAGTGCTAAAAGTGAAACAGTTATTAATTCAGCCAGACACTCTCCTTGCAGAACTGTAATCATTCAGTCAGTATCCAAGTAGCCATGCAGCAAATAGGCCTTAGGGCATGGTCTGCTTCAAACCCCTATACACTATGCATGCACTCTTTTATGCACCTGCAAACTTGTCTTTTATAACTTCAATTGCCTAGTTTGTATCCTTCCACTTCCACCAAACACTCTGCCAATGCTTTTTCAGTATTGTAGTGAGCCATTCAGCAGTATGTGTTTATCTATGCACTGTGCTAAAAGGGAAGCAATTATAAATTCAACCAGGCACTCTCCTTGCCGAACTGTAATCATTCAGTCAGTACCCATGTTAACATGCAGCAAAGTAGGTCTTAGGGTATGGACTATTTCAAACCCATATACACTATGCATGCACTCTTTTAAGCACCTGCAAAATTGTCTTTTATACCTTCAATTGCCCAGTCTGTATACTTCCACTTTCACCAAACACTCTGGCACTGCTGTTTCAGTATTGCAGTGAGGCACTCAGCAGTATGTGTTTATCTATGCACTGTGCTAAAAGTGAAGCAGTTATAAATTCTACCAGGCACTCTCCTTGCTGAACTGTAATCATTCAGTCTGTACCCAAGTAGTCATGCAGCAAAGTAGGCCTTAGGGCATGGACTGCTTAAAAAACCCTATACACTATGCATGCAATCTTTTATGCACCTGCAAACTTGTCTTTCATACCTTCAATTGCCAAGTTTGTATCCATACGCTTCCACCAAACACTCTACCACTGCTGTTTCAGTATTGCAGTGAGCCATTCAGCAGTATGTGTTTATCTATGCACTGTGTTAAAAGGGGAGCAGTTATAAATTCAGCCAGGCACTCTCCTTGCCGAACTGTAATCATTCAGTCAGTACCCAAGTAAACATGCAGCATAGTAGGTCTTAGGGCATGGACTGTTTCAAACCCCTAATCACTATCAATGCACTCTTCTATGCACCTACAAACTTGTATTGTATACCTTCAATTGCCCAGTCTGTATACTTCCACTTCCACCAAACACTCTGCCACTGCTCTTTTAGTATTGTAGTGAGCCATTAAGCAGTATGTGCTTATGTGTGCACTGTGCTAAAAGTGAAGCAGTTATAAATTCTGCCAGACTCTCTCCTTGCAGATCTGTAATCATTCAGTCAGTACCCAAATAGGCATGCAGCAAAGTAAGCCTTAGGGCATGGACTGTTTGAAACCACTTTACACTATGCATGCAGTCTTCTATGCACCTGCAAACTTGCCTTTTATACCTTCAATTGCCCAGTCTGCATCCTTACACTTTCACCAAACACTCTGCCACTGCTGTTTCAGTATTGCAGTGAGCCATTCAGCAGTTTGTGTTTATCTATGCACTGTGCTAAAAGTGTAGCAGTTATGAATTCAGACAGGAACTCTCATTGCAGAACTGTAATCATTCAGTCAGTACCCAAGTAGTCATGCAGCAAAGTAGTCCTTAGGGCATGGACTGTTTCAAACCCCTATACACTATGCATGCACTCTTTTATGCAGCTGCAAACTTGTATTTATACTTTCAATTGCCCAGTCTGTATCCTAACACGTCCACCAAACACTCTGCCACTGCACTCTCAGTATTTTAGTGAGCCATTCAGCAGTATGTGCTTATGCATGCACTGTGCTAAAAGTGAACCAGTTATAAATTCAGCCATACACTCTCCTTGCAGAACTGTAATCATTGAGTCAGTACCCAAATAGTCATGCAGCAAAGTAGGCCTTAGGGCATGGACTGTTTCAAACCCCTATACGCTATGCATGCACTCTTCTAAGCACCTGCAAATTTGTCTTTTATACCATCAATTGCACAGTCTGTATCCTTACACTTCCACCAAACACTCTGCCACTGCTCTTTCAGTATTGTAGTGAGCCATTCAGCAGTATGTGTTAATCTATGCACTGTGCTAAAAGTGAAGCATTTATAAATTCAGCCATTCACTCTCCTTGCAGAACTGTAATCATTCAGTCAGTACCCAAGTACTCATGCAGCAAAGTAGGCCTTAGGGCATGGACTGTTTGAAACCCCTATACACTATACATGCACTCTTCTATACACCTGCAAACGTGCCTTTTATACCTACAATTGTCCAGTCTGTATTCTTACAATTCCACTAAACACTCAGCCACTGATGTTTCAGTATTGGAGTAAGCCATTCAGCAGTATGTGCTTATCTATGCACAGTGCTAAAAGTGAAGCAGTTATTAATTCAGCCAGACACTCTCCTTGCAGAACTGTAATCATTCAGTGAGTACACAAGTAGCCATGCAGCAAATAGGCCTTAGGGCATGGTCTGCTTCAAACCCCTATACACTATGCATGCAATCTTTTATGCACCTGCAAACTTGTCTTTCATACCTTCAATTGCCTAGTTTGTATCCATACACTTCCACCAAACACTCTGCCACTGCTGTTTCAGTATTGCAGTGAGCCATTCAGCAGTATGTGTTTATCTATGCACTGTGCTATAAGGGGAGCAGTTATAAATTCAGCCAGGCACTCTCCTTGCCGAACTGTAATCATTCAGTCAGTACCCAAGTAAACATGCAGCATAGTAGGTCTTAGGGCATGGAATGTTTCAAACCCCTAATCACTATGAATGCACTCTTCTATGCACCTACAAACCTGTATGTTATACCTTCAATTGCCCAGTCTGTATACTTCCACTTCCACCAAACACTCTGCCATTGCTCTTTCAGTATTGTAGTGAGCCATTAAGCAGTATGTGCTTATGTGCTTAATGTGCTAAAAGTAAAGCAGTTATAAATTCAGCCAGACTCTCTCCTTGCAGAACTGTAATCATTCAGTCAGTACCCAAATAGGCATGCAGCAAAGTAAGCCTTAGGGCATGGACTGTTTGAAACCACTTTACACTATGCATGCAGTCTTCTATGCACCTGCAAACTTGCCTTTTATACCTTCAATTGCCCAGTCTGTATCCTTACACTTCCACCAAACACTCTGCCACTGCTGTTTCAGTATTGCAGTGAGCCATTCAGCAGTTTGTGTTTATCTATGCACTGTGCTAAAAGTGTAGCAGTTATGAATTCAGACAGGAACCCTCATTGCAGAACTGTAATCATTCAGTCAGTACCCAAGTAGTCATGCAGCAAAGTAGTCCTTAGGGCATGGACTGTTTCAAACCCCTATACACTATGCATGCACTCTTTTATGCAGCTGCAAACTTGTCTTTATACTTTCAATTGCCCAGTCTGTATCCTAACACGTCCACCAAACACTCTGCCACTGCTCTCTCAGTATTTTAGTGAGCCATTCAGCAGTATGTGCTTATGTATGCACTGTGCTAAAAGTGAAGCAGTTATAAATTCAGCCATACACTCTCCTTGCAGAACTGTAATCATTGAGTCAGTACCCAAATAGTCATGCAGCAAAGTAGGCCTTAGGACATGGACTGTTTCAAACCCCTATACTCTATGCATGCACTCTTCTAAGCACCTGCAAATTTGTCTTTTATACCATCAATTGCACAGTCTGTATCCTTACACTTCCACCAAACACTCTGCCACTGCTCTTTCAGTATTGTAGTGAGCCATTCAGCAGTATGTGTTTATCTATGCACTGTGCTAAAAGTGAAGCAGTTATAAATTCAGCCATTCACTCTCCTTGCAGAACTGTAATCATTCAGTCAGTACCCAAGTACTCATGCAGCAAAGTAGGCCTTAGGGCATGGACTTCTTCAAACTCATATACACTATGCATGCACTCTTTTAAGCATCTGCAAACTTGTCTTTTATACCTTCAATTGCCCAGTTTGTATCCTTACACTTCCACCAAACACTCTGCCACTGCTGTTTCAGTATGGTAGTGACCATTCAGCAGTATGTGTTTATCTATGTACTGTGCTAAAAGTGAAGCAGGTATAAATTTAGCCAGGCACTCTCCTTGCAGAATTGTAATCATTCAGTCAGTACCTAAGTAGTCAAGCAGCAAAGTAGGCTTTAGGGCATGGACTTCTTCAAACCCCTATACAGTATGCATGCACACTTCAATGCACCTGCAAACCTGTCTTTTATACCTTCAATTGCCCAGTCTGTATCCTTAAACTTCCACCAAACACTCTGCCACTGCTCTTTCAATATTGTAGTGTGCCATTCAGCAGTATGTATGCACTGTGCTATAAGTGAAGCAGTTATAAATTCAGCCAGACACTCTCCTTGCAGAACTGTAATAATTCATCAGTACAAAAGTAGTCATGCAGAAAAATAGGTCTTAGGGCATGGACTGTTTCAAACCCCTATACACTATGCATGCACTCCTCTATGCAGTTGCAAACTTGTCTTTTATACTTTCAATTGCCCAGTCTGTATCCTTACACTTCCACCAAGCACTCTGCCACTGCTCTTTCAGTATTGTAGTCAGCCATTCAGGATTATGTGCTTATGTATGCACTGTGCTAAAAGTTAAGCAGTTATAAATTCAGCCAGACGCTCTTCTTGCAGAACTGTAATCATTGAGTTAGTACCCAAATAGTCATGCAGCAAAGTAGGCCATACGGCATGGACAGTTTCAAACCCCTATTCGATATGCATGCACTCTTATAAGCACCTGCAAACTTGTCTTTTATACCTTCAATTGCTCAGTCTGTATCCTAACACTTTCACCAAACACTCTGCCACTGCTCTTTCAGTATTCTAGTGAGCCGTTCAGCAGTATGTACTTATGTATGCACTGTACTAAAAGTGAAGCAGTTATAAATTCAGCCAGACACTCTCCTTGCAGAACTGTAATCATTCATTCAGTACCCAAGTAGTCATGCAGCAAAGTAGGCCTTAGGGAATGGACTGTTTGAAACCCCTATACACTATGCATGCACTCTTTTATGCACCTGCAAACTTGCCTTTCATACCTTCAATTGCCCAGTCTGTATCCTTACACTTCCACCACTCTGCCACTGCTGTTTCAGTATTGTAGTGAGCCATTCAGCAGTATGTGTTTATCTATGCACTGTGCTAAAAGTGAAACAGTTATACATTTAGCCAGACACTCTGCTTGCAGTAGTCATGCAGCTAAGTAGGTCTTAGGGCATGGACTGCTTCAAACCGCTATACACTATGCATGCACTCTTCTATGCACCTGCAAACTTGTCTTTATACCTACAATTGTCCAGTCTGTATTCTTACAATTCCACTAAACACTCAGCCACTGATGTTTCAGTATTGGAGTAAGCCATTCAGCAGTATGTGCTTATCTATGCACAGTGCTAAAAGTGAAGCAGTTATTAATTCAGCCAGACACTCTCCTTGCAGAACTGTAATCATTCAGTGAGTACACAAGTAGCCATGCAGCAAATAGGCCTTAGGGCATGGTCTGCTTCAAACCCCTATACACTATGCATGCAATCTTTTATGCACCTGCAAACTTGTCTTTCATACCTTCAATTGCCTAGTTTGTATCCATACACTTCCACCAAACACTCTGCCACTGCTGTTTCAGTATTGCAGTGAGCCATTCAGCAGTATGTGTTTATCTATGCACTGTGCTATAAGGGGAGCAGTTATAAATTCAGCCAGGCACTCTCCTTGCCGAACTGTAATCATTCAGTCAGTACCCAAGTAAACATGCAGCATAGTAGGTCTTAGGGCATGGAATGTTTCAAACCCCTAATCACTATGAATGCACTCTTCTATGCACCTACAAACCTGTATGTTATACCTTCAATTGCCCAGTCTGTATACTTCCACTTCCACCAAACACTCTGCCATTGCTCTTTCAGTATTGTAGTGAGCCATTAAGCAGTATGTGCTTATGTGCTTAATGTGCTAAAAGTAAAGCAGTTATAAATTCAGCCAGACTCTCTCCTTGCAGAACTGTAATCATTCAGTCAGTACCCAAATAGGCATGCAGCAAAGTAAGCCTTAGGGCATGGACTGTTTGAAACCACTTTACACTATGCATGCAGTCTTCTATGCACCTGCAAACTTGCCTTTTATACCTTCAATTGCCCAGTCTGTATCCTTACACTTCCACCAAACACTCTGCCACTGCTGTTTCAGTATTGCAGTGAGCCATTCAGCAGTTTGTGTTTATCTATGCACTGTGCTAAAAGTGTAGCAGTTATGAATTCAGACAGGAACCCTCATTGCAGAACTGTAATCATTCAGTCAGTACCCAAGTAGTCATGCAGCAAAGTAGTCCTTAGGGCATGGACTGTTTCAAACCCCTATACACTATGCATGCACTCTTTTATGCAGCTGCAAACTTGTCTTTATACTTTCAATTGCCCAGTCTGTATCCTAACACGTCCACCAAACACTCTGCCACTGCTCTCTCAGTATTTTAGTGAGCCATTCAGCAGTATGTGCTTATGTATGCACTGTGCTAAAAGTGAAGCAGTTATAAATTCAGCCATACACTCTCCTTGCAGAACTGTAATCATTGAGTCAGTACCCAAATAGTCATGCAGCAAAGTAGGCCTTAGGACATGGACTGTTTCAAACCCCTATACTCTATGCATGCACTCTTCTAAGCACCTGCAAATTTGTCTTTTATACCATCAATTGCACAGTCTGTATCCTTACACTTCCACCAAACACTCTGCCACTGCTCTTTCAGTATTGTAGTGAGCCATTCAGCAGTATGTGTTTATCTATGCACTGTGCTAAAAGTGAAGCAGTTATAAATTCAGCCATTCACTCTCCTTGCAGAACTGTAATCATTCAGTCAGTACCCAAGTACTCATGCAGCAAAGTAGGCCTTAGGGCATGGACTTCTTCAAACTCATATACACTATGCATGCACTCTTTTAAGCATCTGCAAACTTGTCTTTTATACCTTCAATTGCCCAGTTTGTATCCTTACACTTCCACCAAACACTCTGCCACTGCTGTTTCAGTATGGTAGTGAGCCATTCAGCAGTATGTGTTTATCTATGTACTGTGCTAAAAGTGAAGCAGGTATAAATTTAGCCAGGCACTCTCCTTGCAGAATTGTAATCATTCAGTCAGTACCTAAGTAGTCAAGCAGCAAAGTAGGCTTTAGGGCATGGACTTCTTCAAACCCCTATACAGTATGCATGCACACTTCAATGCACCTGCAAACCTGTCTTTTATACCTTCAATTGCCCAGTCTGTATCCTTAAACTTCCACCAAACACTCTGCCACTGCTCTTTCAATATTGTAGTGTGCCATTCAGCAGTATGTATGCACTGTGCTATAAGTGAAGCAGTTATAAATTCAGCCAGACACTCTCCTTGCAGAACTGTAATAATTCATCAGTACAAAAGTAGTCATGCAGAAAAATAGGTCTTAGGGCATGGACTGTTTCAAACCCCTATACACTATGCATGCACTCCTCTATGCAGTTGCAAACTTGTCTTTTATACTTTCAATTGCCCAGTCTGTATCCTTACACTTCCACCAAGCACTCTGCCACTGCTCTTTCAGTATTGTAGTCAGCCATTCAGGATTATGTGCTTATGTATGCACTGTGCTAAAAGTTAAGCAGTTATAAATTCAGCCAGACGCTCTTCTTGCAGAACTGTAATCATTGAGTTAGTACCCAAATAGTCATGCAGCAAAGTAGGCCATACGGCATGGACAGTTTCAAACCCCTATTCGATATGCATGCACACTTATAAGCACCTGCAAACTTGTCTTTTATACCTTCAATTGCTCAGTCTGTATCCTAACACTTTCACCAAACACTCTGCCACTGCTCTTTCAGTATTCTAGTGAGCCGTTCAGCAGTATGTACTTATGTATGCACTGTACTAAAAGTGAAGCAGTTATAAATTCAGCCAGACACTCTCCTTGCAGAACTGCAATCATTCATTCAGTACCCAAGTAGTCATGCAGCAAAGTAGGCCTTAGGGAATGGACTGTTTGAAACCCCTATACACTATGCATGCACTCTTTTATGCACCTGCAAACTTGCCTTTCATACCTTCAATTGCCCAGTCTGTATCCTTACACTTCCACCACTCTGCCACTGCTGTTTCAGTATTGTAGTGAGCCATTCAGCAGTATGTGTTTATCTATGCACTGTGCTAAAAGTGAAACAGTTATACATTTAGCCAGACACTCTGCTTGCAGTAGTCATGCAGCTAAGTAGGTCTTAGGGCATGGACTGCTTCAAACCGCTATACACTATGCATGCACTCTTCTATGCACCTGCAAACTTGTCTTTATACTTTCAAATGCCCAGTCTGTATCCTTACACTTCCACCAAATACTCTGGCACTGCTCTGTCAGCATTGTAGCGAGCCATTCAGGAGTATGTGCTTATGTATGCACTGTGCTAAAAGTGAAGCAGTTATAAACTCAGCCAGACACTCTCCTTGCAGAACTGTAATCATTTAGTTAGTACCCAAATAGTCATGCAGCAAAGTAGGCCTTACGGCATGGACTGTTTCAAACCCCTATACAATATGCATGCACTCTTCTATGCACCTGCAAACCTGTCTTTTATACCTTCAATTGCCCAGTCTGTATCCTTACACTTTCACCAAACACTCTGCCACTGCTTTTTCAGTATTGTAGTGAGCCATTCAGCAGTATGTGTTTATCTATGCACTGTGCTAAAAGGGAATCAGTTATAAACTCAGCCAGGCACTCTCCTTGCCGAACTGTAATCATTCAGTCAGTATTTATATGTAAGGGTATATACCCAGGCAGACTTATAGTACAAGTAACTGGCTATTCAGAGAAAACACATTGTATAAACATCAATAATGAATAATCAAATTAGTGCAATGAACTGTAATGATATCAAAAATTGTTTTTTAATTCCGATATTAAAATGAATAAATGCATATAGATTTGTGAACAGGATATACACAATAAAAACTATTCATTCTTTGTGTGTCTATTTCTTAACACATTTTTAGAAGTCATAGTAACTTAATAAAAAGTATTTTTTCCTTATTTTTAGAACTCTGGTTATGAGGAGTAGGGCTGTGTGTGTCAACGCGTTTCGACAAAATCTTTTGTCTTCATCAGGACAAATGAATGTTCAGCCACTTTTTCTAGACAGAATAAAACAACATTTTTTGATGACATTAAAATAACAGTGCATTGCTTTTTTGTTCACATTATGTCTCAAAACTTTAAAATATCATTCATTTGATCCAAAATCTTCTTAGCCAGACTTGTATCTTAATACAAACAGTTAGAATGAGAGAGTTGGAAAACATACATACATATTTCATAATTTGCATATTTCACAGGCTATCTCTATAATTGAAAATAGAAAAAACATTGCTAGACCTACATATAAGTACTCAAAAGGAAGTTTGGCGTAACATTTTAACGCTTTTATATGAATCGGGTATCTGCATTAGTAATGGAAATTTATGCTGCTTTCTACAGAGATTTTCAATATTATCCCTATTGACTTTTTTAGGAATTACTCCGTTCTTTTACGTTGACCTGCCTATGTATAGCAAAAGGAGTGACTCAAAGGCTCTGTTATAGGGAAAATGGCCTACGTGTTAGAAAAACATTCTTCACAAGGTATCAGGGAGGGAGGGAATAAGCAAAATAGATTCACATTAACCAAAATAGCTCATCATTTGTTTTTTCTGAATCCGGAGATGTAAAAGAAGATACATTTTTATTTAAACTACTTATCGGAGACATTCCTTAATCCCTCGATGTCTGTATTTTTATCTCTTGTCATACTGTTTAATTTAATCTTAATTCAGTCTTACCTAAAAAACAGCAAATCTTGAAATAGGACTGTTCTGGGTTGATGGAAGAAATAAGGCACCTTTCCTTTATCATTTGGAGTAGGTATGTGATATCTATTTTGAAAGCAAAAATAATGGTGATTTGTTATTTTATAGACTTACTTAAAAGGTGGTTTCTGAATTCTGCTTTTCGGAATCTTTAATTCTGCCGATTCATATTATTACCTGTTTAAGCAGTGTTCACTGCTCCCATCTTATTTCTACCTTCTTCTAAATCACGCCGGTTTTTAAAAAGGGTGGGGAATCAAGCGTTCTCCATTATTTACGTCCACACAGTGCGTTGTAGTTAAAAACGTTGGTTGTCTATCTAATTAAAGAGGGGTACATAAATTCGTACCAATTAATACTTAGAACCTCCAAGAAATTCAAAATTGTTTCTTTTTTTTCAACATTTACCTTTCACGAATGGTGACTCCCAAAGAAGCGAAACACCGAAAGAATTGCCGGTTGGCTCGTGGTACCGAAATCAGACGGTAACGGGCTTGTTTTGGGGCCTGCCTCTGTTGTGAGCGTAGTCTCTGATCAATTCGAAAATGCAAAATTATATCCAATTACCGACAACGGTTCTGTTTTTAACGATTTGTAAAGTTTTCTCGTTTGGAGGCTTCATTTGTTTACCTCAATATCGCAATATTACTTGCTGAAGAGACAGTGATTGTTATTGGCTGATTCGCACTCTTTTTCTTCTCTCTTTGTTCGGTAGTCAGGGTATTTCGCTTAAAAATGGATATCTGTTAAAAGTACAACGCCCGCTAGATCCAAAAGGAAAACAGGGAAAACAAAGCTATATTTAAAAAGGGATATTTAAACAAGTGAAGAGATACTTAGCGGAGGTCAGCTTAAATAGTGCGGAGTTATTACGGAGTTTGTTGGAAATGCAACGCCCGCTGAATCCACAAGGGATATCGGGACACAAAGCTATACTATGAGTAGGGGTATCGGGATACAAAGCTATACTTCGAGTAGGGTATTAAACAAATGGGGAGAAGCTTAGCGGAGTTCAGCTTAGATAGTGCGGAGTTAATAAGGAGTTTGTCAGACTCTTACCGTTTTATTGCTCAAAATAGCTCGAAGACGTGTCTGCTTCCCTCAGCGGTTCGTGTAGGAAAGAAGGATTACGTGAAGTCCTTCTTCTACTGCTATTTATATCCTGAGCAAATTCCGCCCCTTTGCATCTTAAGTAGGCTCCGCCCATATTTAAAGCGGTATTTAGTTTAAATGACTATGGGTTAGGTGTCTGTATTGTTGTCCTGATTTATACAGAACAAATATTAAATAGTGGCAATTTAACATCATGTGATCATTATTGAGATCCTATTTACGCATATTATATCATGATTAACACGACGTTGGTACTATATTATCGCATTTTCCCAAGGTAGATCTTGATTTAGCCCATGGTGAAATGTTCCAAGGGTGAAAATCCAAAAGACCTCTCTCTTGGATCTTCACCCTTGGAACATTTCACCATGGGCTAAATCAAGATCTACCTTGGGAAAATGCGATAATATAGTACCAACGTCGTGTTAATCATGATATAATATGCGTAAATAGGATCTTTCTTTCCTACACGAACCGCTGAGGTAAGCAGACACGTCTTCGAGCTATTTTGAGCAATAAAACGGTAAGAGTCTGACAAACTCCTTATTAACTCCGCACTATCTAAGCTGAACTCCGCTAAGCTTCTCCCCATTTGTTTAATACCCTACTCGAAGTATAGCTTTGTATCCCGATACCCCTACTCGTAGTATAGCTTTGTGTCCCGATATCCCTTGTGGATTCAGCGGGCGTTGCATTTCTAACAAACTCCGTAATAACTCCGCACTATTTAAGCTGACCTCCGCTAAGTATCTCTTCACTTGTTTAAATATCCCTTTTTAAATATTGCTTTGTTTTCCCTGTTTTCCTTTTGGATCTAGCGGGTGTTTTACTTTTAACATATATCCATTTTTAAGCGAAATAATCTGACTACCGAACAAAGAGAGAAGAAAAAGAGTGCGAATCAGCCAATAGCAATCCCTGTCTCTTCAGCAAGTAATATTGCGATATTGAGGTAAACAAATGAAGCCTCCAAACGAGAAAATTTTACAATTCGTTAAAAACAGAACCGTTGTCGGTAATTGGATATAATTTTGCATTTTAGAATTGATCAGAGACTACGCTCACAACAGAGGCAGGCCCCAAAACAAGCCCGTTACCGTCTGATTTCGGTACCACGAGCCAACCGGCAATTCTTTCGGTGTTTCGCTTCTTTGGGAGTCACCATTTGTGAAAGGTAAATGTTTAAAAAAAAGAAACAATTTTGAATTTCTTGGAGGTTCTAAGTATTAATTGGTACGAATTTATGTACCCCTCTTTAATTAGATAGACAACCAACGTTTTTAACTACAACGCACTGTGTGGACGTAAATAATGGAGAACGCTTGATTCCCCACCCTTTTTAAAAACCGGCGTGATTTAGAAGAAGGTAGAAATAAGATGGGAGCAGTGAACACTGCTTAAACAGGTAATAATATGAATCGGCAGAATTAAAGATTCCGAAAAGCAGAATTCAGAAACCACCTTTTAAGTTAGTCTATAAAATAACAAATCACCATTATTTTTGCTTTCAAAATAGATATCACATACCTACTCCAAACGATAAAGGAAAGGTGCCTTATTTCTTCCATCAACCCAGAACAGTCCTATTTCAAGATTTGCAGTTTTTTAGGTAAGACTGAATTAAGATTAAATTAAACAGTATGACAAGAGATAAAAATACAGACATCGAGGGATTAAGTAATGTCTCCTGTTGGACAGGCCACATGAAGGGCTCGCTCCCTCCGCGCATGACAGGGCCCGGACACCGGCTCTCCAGGTGCTACCCACAGAAGCAACCCGCAAACCGTCCCCTACGGGACTCCTGCTCCCAGGCATCTCTGTATCACTGGCCCGGGCCACTGTCAGCACCATTGCCCGGCCCGGCCGCCATCTTGGACACTGCACCACGAGGCCGCGTGGCCTCAGCTCGACCCTAACCCTGGGCCTGGCCAGGCCCCGACATCCCGGCACCACCATCCACCCAGGAGGTGAACGGCCCACTTGGCAGGTCAATGGGAGAAAGAAGTGTCGATGGCTCTCCCCCGCCAGGTGCCGATCGCCCCAGCCTCCCCGGGCGCTGGCTCCACCCCCCTGCTGGGTGTCTGGACTCCCTCATCCCGGACCTCCCGACCTCCAAGTGCGAGGGTCCGGACATCAAAGGGCGCCAGACCTATAACGGGGGCAGCTCCAGAGCAGGAAGACAGTTGTATCCTGGAGTCGAGAGACACCGTGAAGAACTCATCCTTGACGGACTGCTGGCGCTGCCGCAGCCCTGCCTTGTGAACTGTCGTCCTGCCTGCTGGCGCTGCCGCGGCCTTCTGCACCCTTCATCCTCGTTGGACCTGCTGGCGCTGCCGCGGCCTTCTTGCAACCTTTGTCCTCGTCGGGACCTGCTGGCGCTGCCGCGGCCCGTTCCTATCTACGACCACCTCGGGACCTGCTGGCGCTGCCGCGGCCCGTCCTTCTCGAACGCCGAGCTCGAGGATTGTGAGCTACCATCATCGCATCGCAGTACCAGATTGGTAACAAAAACTGTCCCGCTACCCCTTTTCCTGTCAAGAGACTAGAATTGAGAGGATCCTCGTATCCTGATCTCATTGTACCGTACTACCGTACCTCAAGAATTGCCTATAAAGAACGTTAACCTTATCCTTGTGTGGTGTCCATCTGTGGGGGGGAAGTTACTTGTCTGTACGATCGCTGGAGACGGCCCTCACCGGAGGCCTCTCCCCTTGTCCTCGGCCGACCCTCCCGGTCCCCGTCTAACATTGGTGGCCAGCGGCGCGATCCGAACCAACGCGTACTCGTACAGAAAGTAACTCACCCCACAACTAAACCACAATGTCGACCAAAGAGAGCGGATCTACAGAGAAATTCCAAATGGAAAAACTGGAGGAGTACAGCCATCAAGAATTACAACAATTTTGTATGGAACTGGGCATTGCTACCACCGGTCTGAGCACAAAAGATGGCTTTAAACACGCCCTAGAATTGTGGGCAGAAGCAAATGCAGCCGGACCCCGGGACCAAAACATCTAAGCACCGGAGACGAGCACCGCTCCGTCCGAAGAAAGGAGAGCGGGTCTCTCCCGGGAAGAGATCCAAGAACGAGAAAAAAGCAGACTGCACGAATTAGAGTTGACACGGCTCAAGTTGGACGGAGAACTAAAACTAGCGGAACAAAAAATGAACCTAGAACACTTACGGCTCCGAGAAGAGCGGGAAGAAAAGCAAAGACAAAGAGAGCTCGAAGAAAAAAGACTGGCATACGAACACGAGCGCAAGCTAGCAGAGATAGAACTACGGAAGCAGAACAAAGACCTGGGGGTGCCCGAGCAACCGCGCACCCCAGGAGCTACAGAACCAAAGGTCCACATCCCCAAAGATGTCGTCCGAGAATATTTCCGAAACGACGACATACAACAGTGGTTCAAGGCCTACGAGATCGCCATGCCCTCCCACCGGATCGATCGAAGTGACTGGGGAGCCGGTCTATGGGGGAGGTTTGTCAATGAAGGCCGCGATGCCCTGCTACAGCTCCCGGACCATCAAATGACGTCCTATGACCACATGAAGGCCGCCCTCCTCACTCGATATGGGCTTACACCCGAAATGTACCACCAGAGGTTCCGCGACTGCACCCGAATCCCGGGTACAACTTGGGTGGAGTATGTGAACTATTTCAGCCGAGCCTTCGAGGGATGGATCAAGGGAAGCCACGTAACGACCTACGAGCAGCTCTTCAACCTCATTGTGTGGGAGCACCTCTCCAACAACTGCTTCGTCGAGCTCAGGCAGCACCTCCTCGACAGTAAATTGACTGATCCACGGCAGCTCGCCGCCGAGGCTGACCGATGGGAGAGCACCCGAGTGGGCCGGAGTGGGCCAAACGAACAGAACAGAAACAACCAAGGTCATCACCGTCCCCGAGGAGGAGGAGGAGGCCAGGGCCGGGGCAGAGACGCCGTCCCGGCCGCTCCCGCTACCAGCACCCTGCCCCCGGCCGGCCAGGGCAACCCCCCGATGCGCCCGGGGTTCCGAGCCAATGTCACTTGTCACCATTGCCAGCGAGTCGGCCACTACGCCAGTGACCCGAACTGCCCAAAGAACCAGACTCCCGGGCCCCGCCAGGTAGCTGCCGCCGCCCTAGAAGAAGTGCAAGTCTCCGAAGAGCATGAGGAATACGAACAGGAGCAACCAGAGTGGGAACCGGCTGCCATGGTCCTGGCGTGCCTAGGGGGAAGAGACATGATCCCGCGGGCTCCCCTACCCGCCAACACCAGAAAATACAGCCAGTGGGTGAACATAAATGGGTGCAAGGCTGAAGCCCTGCGTGACACGGGGGCCAGTGTGACGGCCGTCCGCTGTCACCTGGTGACCCCGGAACAAATCCTGCCTAACGTCCTCTGCCCCGTCCGTTCAGCCGACAATTCTGAGAGCCTGTGTCGGATGGCCTGCGTCCCCTTCGAATGGGGAGGAGTATCCGGCATGTTGAAGGTGACTGTCCGCGATGATGCCCCCGTGGACTGTCTCCTGGGGAACGATCTCGAGAGTTCTCCGTGGGCCGCCGTGGAAAGAAGAGAGCACCTGGGGATGTTGGGCCTCCCGGACTGGGCATGTGTAACCACCCGGTCCATGGCCGCCCGCACCATCCCCAGACCTGAAGAACCCGAATGGCCAGCACCTCCTCCCCCGATCGCTCCAGTGGGAGACGCCGACCATACCGACCCCCCGGAACAAACCCAAGAAAGGCTCGCTCAGCCCCAAGACCTTCTAGATCTGGCTCAGTGGCGTCAAGAAGGGGGACCCACCCAGGAACAATTCCGTCAAGAGCAAAGGACCTGTCCCTCCCTCGAGGGACTACGACAGCAAGCCCTCACCCAGAGCGCGGGAGATGCCGCCGGGGCCCACTGGATCTATTGGGACAATGACCTGTTGTACAGCGAACAAAGAATCGCGGAGTTGGGAGCCGGTCGAGTGTTGGTGGTGCCCCTCCGCTTTAGAGACTTCCTGCTGAATTTGGCACACGATGTCCCCCTGGCTGGACACTTGGGACAGGACAAAACTTACAACCGCCTGGTGACCCACTTTTACTGGCCAAAAATGAGAAATGACGTCCTCAACCACTGCCGGTCCTGCCCCACTTGCCAGGCCAGCGGGAAGAGCGGCCGCAAACTCAAGGCACCCCTGCAACCATTCCCGGTTGTTACCACCCCGTTCGAAAAGGTGGGAATAGACATTGTGGGGCCCCTGGACCCCCGAACAGCACAAGGGCATCGATTCATCCTGGTCCTGGTGGACCACGCCACCCGCTATCCCGAGGCCGTTCCCCTTCGAACTGTAACAGCACCGGTGGTCGGCCGAGCCTTAATGGGGATCTTCTCCCGAGTGGGCTTCCCCCGGGAAGTCGTCAGCGACAGGAGCACGAACTTCATTTCAAAGTATATGAAATCCCTCTGGCAGCAGTGCGGGGTCACCTACCGATTCACAACCCCCTATCACCCGCAAGGAAACGGACTGGTTGAGCGGTTCAACCGCACACTCAAGGGAATGATTATGGGGTTGGAAGAGCCCCTACGCCGCCAGTGGGATGTGCTACTCCCATGCCTCCTCTTCGCCTACCGAGAAGTCCCCCAGAAGTCCCTCGGCTTCAGCCCCTTCGAACTCCTGTATGGACACCCCGTTCGAGGGCCCCTCAGCCTAGTCAAAGAAGGTTGGGAAATGGCCCCCCTGAAAACCCCTCCAGACGTCTACAAGTACCTCCTGACCCTCCACAATCAGACCAGACGATTCAGAGAGATCGCCAAAGCCAATCTTGAGGCCAGTCAGAATGACATGAAGAAATGGTACGATCAAAATGCCTCCTCCATCGAGTTCGAACCTGGCCAGCAAGTATGGGTGATGTCCCCCATCGAACCTTGTGCCTTGCAGGACAAATGGACGGGGCCCTTCAAGGTGGTCGAGCGCAAGAGCCCCGTCACCTATCTCATCGACATGGAATCTCCCCAGAACCCCCTCCGGGTCCTCCACGCCAACAGACTCAAACCCCACTTTGTGCGCTCGGAGCTCAGCCTACTGATGGCTACAGACAGTGGCGCGGAAGAAGACTCCGAGCCCCTCCCTGACCTACTGAGGACCCGTGAGAAAGATGGTTCAGTGGACGGGGTCCGACTCTCCGATGCCCTGACCCCGGAGCAGCGCCAAGACTGTCGGGCCCTCCTTTTGCAATTTGCGACCCTATTTTCCCTCACCCCCGGGGTCACCCCCTGGTGCTTGCACGACGTGGACACTGGGGACAGTCCCCCTATCCGACATCGGGCGTACCGCGTACCAGATCGGGTACGCGCCTGCATCCAGGAAGAAGTATCAAAAATGCTCACACTCGGAGTCATCGAGCCCTCCGACAGCCCCTCGGCCAGCCCAGTCATGCTGGTCCCCAAAGCTGCTGCCCCAGGCACCACCCCTGAGCTCCGATTCTGCGTCGACTATCGGGGCCTGAACGCTGTCACCCGAACCGACGCTCACCCCATTCCCCGAGCAGATGAACTGGTCGACCGCATGGGGGCTGCCCGCTACCTCAGCATCTTCGACCTGACAGCGGGCTACTGGCAGATCGGCCTCACCCCCAGGGCCCAAGAACGATCCGCTTTCTCCACCCCGGATGGACACTACCATTTCAAAGTGATGCCATTCGGCATGAAAAACGCTCCAGCCACTTTTCAACGACTTGTGAACCAGGTATTGGCGGGCCTTGAAGAGTTCAGCGCCGCCTACCTGGACGATATCGCGGTATACAGCCGCCACTGGTCAGACCACCTCCGCCACCTCCGAGAGGTCCTGCAGGCCCTCCAACAGGCCGGCCTCACAATCAAGGCCAGCAAATGCCAGATTGGCCAGGGGTCCGTGACCTACCTCGGACACCAAGTGGGAAGCGGTCTGGTGGCCCCCCTCCAGCTCAAGATCGCTGCCATCCAGTCCTGGCAGCCCCCTGTAACGCAAACCGAGGTCCGAGCCTTCTTGGGGCTCACCGGATACTACCGGCGGTTTGTGAAGGACTATGGCAGCATTGTGGGGCCCCTCACAGAGCTCACATCCAAGAAGCACCCAAAAATGGTCAACTGGACTCCAGACTGTCAAGCGGCCTTCGAGAAGCTGAAGGCCGCCATGTGCACCGCCCCTGTGCTCCAGGCTCCCGACTACAGCCGGGAGTTCATCGTCCAGACTGATGCCTCCGACCATGGCATTGGGGCCGTCCTCTCCCAGTTGAACCCCGATGGAGTTGACCAACCAGTGGCCTTCATCAGCAGACGCCTGCTGGCCCGAGAACAGCGCTGGAGCACCATCGAGAGGGAGGCCTTCGCAGTAGTGTGGGCCCTCAAGAAGCTCCGGCCCTACCTCTTCGGTACCCACTTTCGGGTGCAAACAGATCATCGCCCCCTGCAATGGCTAATGCAGATGCGGGAGGAAACTCCCAAACTATTGCGATGGTCCATCTCCCTGCAGGGGATGGACTTCACTGTGGAGCACCGACCGGGCCAGGATCACGCCAACGCGGATGGCCTGTCACGCTTTTCCGCCTCGACGAGGAAAGTCCCCAAGAGGATGGGTGACTCTCCCCGCCTTCAGCTGGGGGGGACGCATGTTGGACAGGCCACATGAAGGGCTCGCTCCCTCCCCGCATGACAGGGCCCGGACACCGGCTCTCCAGGTGCTACCCACAGAAGCAACCTGCAAACCGTCCCCTACGGGACTCCTGCTCCCGGACATCTCTGTATCACTGGCCCGGGCCACTGTCAGCACCATTGCCCGGCCCGGCCGCCATCTTGGACACTGCACCTCGAGGCCGCGTGGCCTCAGCTCGACCCTAACCCTGGGCCTGGCCAGGCCCAGACATCCCGGCACCACCATCCACCCAGGAGGTGAACGGCCCACTTGGCAGGTCAATGGGAGAAAGAAGTGTCGATGGCTCTCCCCCGCCAGGTGCCGATCGCCCCCAGCCTCCCCGGGCGCTGGCTCCACCCCCCTGCTGGGTGTCTGGACTCCCTCATCCCGGACCTCCCGACCTCCAAGTGCGAGGGTCCGGACATCAAAGGGCGCCAGACCTATAACTGGGGCAGCTCCAGAGCAGGAAGACAGTTGTATCCTGGAGTCGAGAGACACCGTGAAGAACTCATCCTTGACGGACTGCTGGCGCTGCCGCAGCCCTGCCTTGTGAACTGTCATCCTGCCTGCTGGCGCTGCCGCGGCCTTCTGCAACCTTCATCCTCGTTGGACCTGCTGGCGCTGCCGCAGCCTTCTTGCAACCTTCGTCCTCGTCGGGACCTGCTGGCGCTGCCGCGGCCCGTTCCTATCTACGACCACCTCGGGACCTGCTGGCGCTGCCGCGGCCCGTCCTTCTTCAACGCCGAGCTCGAGGATTGTGAGCTACCATCATCGCATCGCAGTACCAGATTGGTAACAAAGACTGTCCCGCTACCCCTTTTCCTATCAAGAGACTAGAATTGAGAGGATCCTCGTATCCTGATCTCATTGTACCGTACTACCGTACCTCAAGAATTGCCTATAAAGAACGTTAACCTTATCCTTGTGTGGTGTCCATCTGTGGGGGGGAAGTTACTTGTCTGTACGATCGCTGGAGACGGCCCTCACCGGAGGCCTCTCCCCTTGTCCTCGGCCGACCCTCCCGGTCCCCGTCTAACATCTCCGATAAGTAGTTTAAATAAAAATGTATCTTCTTTTAAATCTCCGGATTCAGAAAAAACAAATGATGAGCTATTTTGGTTAATGTGAATCTATTTTGCTTATTCCCTCCCTCCCTGATACCTTGTGAAGAATGTTTTTCTAACACGTAGGCCATTTTCCCGATAACAGAGCCTTTGAGTCACTCCTTTTGCTATACATAGGCAGGTCAACGTAAAAGAACGGAGTAATTCCTAAAAAAGTCAATAGGGATAATATTGAGAATCTCTGTAGAAAGCAGCATAAATTTCCATTACTAATGCAGATACCCGATTCATATAAAAGCGTTAAAATGTTACGCCAAACTTCCTTTTGAGTACTTATATGTAGGTCTAGCAATGTTTTTTCTATTTTCAATTATAGAGATAGCCTGTGAAATATGCAAATTATGAAATATGTATGTATGTTTTCCAACTCTCTCATTCTAACTGTTTGTATTAAGATACAAGTCTGGCTAAGAAGATTTTGGATCAAATGAATGATATTTTAAAGTTTTGAGACATAATGTGAACAAAAAAGCAATGAACTGTTATTATAATGTCATCTAAAAATGTTGTTTTATTCTGTCTAGAAAAAGTGGCTGAACATTCATTTGTCCTGATGAAGACAAAAGATTTTGTCGAAACGCGTTGACACACACAGCCCTACTCCTCATAACCAGAGTTCTAGAAATAAGGAAAAAAGACTTTTTATTAAGTTACTATGACTTCTAAAAATGTGTTAAGAAATAGACACACAAAGAATGAATAGTTTTTATTGTGTATATCCTGTTCACAAATCTATATGTATTTATTCATTTTAATATCGGAATTAAAAAACAATTTTTGATATCATTACAGTTCATTGCACTAATTTGATTATTCATTATTAATGTTTATACAATGTGTTTTCTCTGAATAGCCAGTTACTTGTACTATAAGTCTGCCTGGGTATATACCCTTACATAAAAATTGTTTTCCCTGACCCAGGAGTCCTATCCCTATCAGGGGGTCCTTGATACCCACAAAATCATTCAGTCAGTACCCATGTTAACATACAGCAAAGTAGGTCTTAGGGTATGGACTATTTCAAACCCATATACACTAAGCCTGCACTCTTCTAAGCACCTGCAAACTTGTCTTTTATACCTTCAATTGCCCAGTCTGTATACTTCCACTTTCACTAAACACTCTGGCACTGCTGTTTCAGTATTGTAGTGAGCCACTCAGCAGTATGTGTTTATCTATGCACTGTGCTAAAAGTGAAGCAGTTATAAATTCTACCAGGGACTCTCCTTGCTGAACTGTAATCATTTAGTCAATACCCAAGTAGTCTTGCAGCAAAGTAGGCCTTAGGGCATGGACTGCTTAAATAAAACCTATACACTATGAATGCAATCTTTTATGCACCTGCAAACTTGTCTTTCATACCTTCAATTGCCTAGTTTGTATCCATACACTTCCACCAAACACTCTGCCACCGCTGTTTCAGTATTGTAGTGAGCCATTCAGCAGTATGTGTTTATCTATGCACTGTGATAAAAGGGGAGCAGTTATAAATTCAGCCAGGCACTCTCCTTGCCGAACTGTAATCATTCAGTCAGTACCCAAGTAAACATGCAGCATAGTAGTTCTTAGGGCATGGACTGTTTCAAACCCCTAAACACTATGAATGCACTCCTCTATGCACCTGCAAACTTGTCTTTTATACCTTCAATTGCCCAGTCTGTATACTTCCACTTTCGCCAAACACTCTGCCACTGCTGTTTCAGTATTGTAGTGAGCCATTCAGCAGTATGTGTTTATCTATGCACTGTGCTAAAAGGGGAGCAGTTATAAATTCAGCCAGGCACTCTCCTTGCCCAACTGTAATCATTCAGTCAGTACCCAAGTAAACATGCAGAAAAGTAGGTCTTAGGGCATAGACTGTTTCTGACCCCTAAACACTATGAATGCACTCTTCTATACACCTGCAAACTTGTCTTTCATACCTTCAATTGCCCAGTCTGTATCCTTACACTTCCACCAAACTCTCTGCCACTGCTGTTTCAGTATTGCAGTGAGCCATTCAGCAGTATGTGTTTATCTATGCACTGTGCTAAAAGTGAAGCAGTTATAAATTCAGACAGGAACTCTCCTTGCAGAACTGTAATCATTCAGTCAGTACCCAAGTAGTCATGCAGCAAAGTATGTCTTAGGGCATGGACTGTTTCAAACCCCTATACACTATGCATGCACTCTTTTATGCACCTGCAAACTTGCCTTTTATACCTTCAATTGCCCAGTCTGTATCCTTACACTTCCACCAAACACTCTGCAACTGCTCTTTCAGTATTGTAGTGAGCCATTCAGCAGTATGTGTTTATCTATGCACTGTGCTGAAAGTGAAACAGTTATACATTCAGCCAGACACTCTCCTTGCAGTTGTCATGCAGCAAAGTAGGTCTTAGGGCATGGACTGCTTCAAACCGCTATACACTATGCATCCACTCTTCTATGCACCTGCAAACTTGTCTTTTATACCTTCAATTGCCCAGTCTGTATCCTTACACTTCCACCAAATACTCTGCCACTGCTGTTTCAGTATTGTAGTCAGCCATTAAGCAGTATGTGTTTATCTATGCAGTGTGCTAAAAGGGGAGCAGTTATAAATTCAGCCAGGCACTCTCCTTGCCGAACTGTAATCATTCAGTCAGTACCCAAGAAAACATGCAGAAAGGTAGGTCTTAGGGCATAGACTGTGTCAGACCCCTAAACACTATGAATGCACTCTTCTATGCACCTGCAAACATGTCTTTCATACCTTCAATTGCCCAGTCTGTAACCTTACACTTCCACCAAACTCTCTGCCACTGCTGTTTCAGTATTGCAGTGAGCCATTCAGCAGTATGTGTTTATCTATGCACTGTGCTAAAAGTTAAGCAGTTATGAATTCAGACAGGAACTCTCCTTGCAGATCTGTAATCATTCAGTCAGTACCCAAGTAGTCATGCAGCAAAGTATGTCTTAGGGCATGGACTGTTTCAAACCCCTATACACTATGCATGCACTCTTTTATGCAGCTGCAAACTTGTCTTTATACTTTCAAATGCCCAGTCTGTATCCTTACACTTCCACCAAACACTCTGTCACTGCTCTTTCAGCATTGTAGTGAGCCATTCAGGAGTATGTGCTTATGTATGCACTGTGCTAAAAGTGAAGCATTTATAAACTCAGCCAGAAACTCTCCTTGCAGAACTGTAATCATTTAGTTAGTACCCAAATAGTCATGCAGCAAAGTAGGCCTTGCGTTATGGACTGTTTCAAACCCCTATACAATATGCATGCACTCTTCTATGCACCTGCAAACCTGTCTTTTATACCTTCAATTGCCCAGTCTGTATCCTTACACTTTCACCAAACACTCTGCCACAGCTCTTTCAGTATTGTAGTGAGCCGTTCAGCAGTATGTACTTATGTATGCACTGTGCTAAAAGTGAAGCAGTAATAAATTCAGCCAGACACTCTCATTGCAGAACTGTAATCATTCAGTCAGTACCCAAGTAGTCATGCAGCAAAGTAGGCCTTAGGGCATGGATTGTTATAAACCCCTATACACTATGCATGCACTCTTTTATGCACCTGCAAATTTGCCTTTTATACCTTCAATTGCCCAGTCTGTATCCTTACACTTCCACCAAACACTCTGCAACTGCTCTTTCAGTATTGTAGTGAGCCATTCAGCAGTATGTGTTTATCTATGCACTGTGCTGAAAGTGAAACAGTTATACATTCAGCCAGACACTCTCCTTGCAGTTGTCATGCAGCAAAGTAGGTCTTAGGGCATGGACTGCTTCAAACCGCTATACACTATGCATCCACTCTTCTATGCACCTGCAAACTTGTCTTTTATACCTTCAATTGCCCAGTCTGTATCCTTACACTTCCACCAAATACTCTGCCACTGCTGTTTCAGTATTGTAGTCAGCCATTAAGCAGTATGTGTTTATCTATGCAGTGTGCTAAAAGGGGAGCAGTTATAAATTCAGCCAGGCACTCTCCTTGCCGAACTGTAATCATTCAGTCAGTACCCAAGAAAACATGCAGAAAGGTAGGTCTTAGGGCATAGACTGTGTCAGACCCCTAAACACTATGAATGCACTCTTCTATGCACCTGCAAACATGTCTTTCATACCTTCAATTGCCCAGTCTGTAACCTTACACTTCCACCAAACTCTCTGCCACTGCTGTTTCAGTATTGCAGAGAGCCATTCAGCAGTATGTGTTTATCTATGCACTGTGCTAAAAGTTAAGCAGTTATGAATTCAGACAGGAACTCTCCTTGCAGATCTGTAATCATTCAGTCAGTACCCAAGTAGTCATGCAGCAAAGTAGGTCTTAGGGCATGGACTGTTTCAAACCCCTATACACTATGCATGCACTCTTTTATGCAGCTGCAAACTTGTGTTTATACTTTCAATTGCCCAGTCTGTATCCTTACACTTCCACCAAACACTCTGTCACTGCTCTTTCAGTATTGTAGTGAGCCATTCAGGAGTATGTGCTTATGTATGCACTGTGCTAAAAGTGAAACAGTTATAAACTCAGCCAGACACTCTCCTTGCAGAACTGTAATCATTGAGTTAGTACCCAAATAGCCATGCAGCAAAGTAGGCCTTACGGCATGGACTGTTTCAAACCCCTATACAATATGCATGCACTCTTCTATGCACCTGCAAACCTGTCTTTTATACCTTCAATTGCCCAGTCTGTATCCTTACACTTCCACCAAACACTGTGCCACTGCTGTTTCAGTATTGTAGTGAGCCATTCAGCAGAATGTACTTATGTATGCACTTCCTAAAAGTGAAGCAGTTATAAATTCAGCCAGACTCTCTCCTTGCAGAACTGTAATCATTCAGTCAGTACCCAAATAGGCATGCAGCAAAGTAAGCCTTAGGGCATGGACTGTTTGAAACCCCTATACACCATGCATGCACTCTTTTATGCACCTGCAAACTTGCTTTTTATACTTTTAATTGCCCAGTCTGTATCCTTACACTTCCACCAAACACTCTGCCACTGCTGTTTCAGTATTGTAGTGAGCAATTCAGCAGTATGTGTTTATCTATGCACTGTGCTAAAAGTGAAACAGTTATACATTCAGCCAGACACTCTCCTTGCTGTAGTCATGCAGCAAAGTAGGTCTTAGGGCATGGACTGCCTCAAACCGCTATACACTATGCATGTACTCTTCTATGCACCTGCAAACTTGTCTTTTATACCTTCAATTGCCCAGTCTGTATCCTTACACGTCCACCAAATACTCTGCCACTGCTGTTTCAGTATTGTAGTGAGCCACTCAGAAGTATGTGTTTATCTATGCACTGTGCTAAAAGTGAAGCAGTTATAAATTCTACCAGGGACTCTCCTTGCTGAACTGTAATCATTTAGTCAGTACCCAAGTAGTCTTGCAGCAAAGTAGGCCTTAGGGCATGGACTGCTTAAATAAAACCTATACACTATGAATGCAATCTTTTATGCACCTGCAAACTTGTCTTTCATACCTTCAATTGCCTAGTTTGTATCCATACACCTCCACCAAACACTCTGCCACCGCTGTTTCAGTATTGTAGTGAGCCACTCAGCAGTATGTGTTTATCTATGCACTGTGCTAAAAGTGAAGCAGTTATAAATTCAGACAGGAACTCTCCTTGCAGAACTGTAATCATTCAGTCAGTACCCAAGTAGTCATGCAGCAAAGTATGTCTTAGGGCATGGACTGTTTCAAACCCCTATACACTATGCATGCACTCTTTTATGCAGCTGCAAACTTGTCTTTATACTTTCAAATGCCCAGTCTGTATCCTTACACTTCCACCAAACACTCTGTCACTGTTCTTTCAGCATTGTAGTGAGCCATTCAGGAGTATGTGCTTATGTATGCACTGTGCTAAAAGTGAAGCATTTATAAACTCAGCCAGAAACTCTCCTTGCAGAACTGTAATCATTTAGTTAGTACCCAAATAGTCATGCAGCAAAGTAGGCCTTGCGTTATGGACTGTTTCAACCCCCTATACAATATGCATGCACTCTTCTATGCACCTGCAAACCTGTCTTTTATACCTTCAATTGCCCAGTCTGTATCCTTACACTTTCACCAAACACTCTGCCACAGCTCTTTCAGTATTGTAGTGAGCCGTTCAGCAGTATGTACTTATGTATGCACTGTGCTAAAAGTGAAGCAGTAATAAATTCAGCCAGACACTCTCATTGCAGAACTGTAATCATTCAGTCAGTACCCAAGTAGTCATGCAGCAAAGTAGGCCTTAGGGCATGGATTGTTTGAAACCCCTATACACTATGCATGCACTCTTTTATGCACCTGCAAACTTGCCTTTTATACCTTCAATTGCCCAGTCTGTATCCTTACACTTCCACCAAACACTCTGCAACTGCTCTTTCAGTATTGTAGTGAGCCATTCAGCAGTATGTGTTTATCTATGCACTGTGCTAAAAGTGAAACAGTTATACATTCAGCCAGACACTCTCCTTGCAGTTGTCATGCAGCAAAGTAGGTCTTAGGGCATGGACTGCTTCAAACCGCTATACACTATGCATGCACTCTTCTATGCACCTGCAAACTTGTCTTTTATACCTTCAATTGCCCAGTCTGTATCCTTACACTTCCACCAAATACTCTGTCACTGCTGTTTCAGTATTGTAGTCAGCCATTAAGCAGTATGTGTTTATCTATGCAGTGTGCTAAAAGGGGAGCAGTTATAAATTCAGCCAGGCACTCTCCTTGCCGAACTGTAATCATTCAGTCAGTACCCAAGAAAACATGCAGAAAGGTAGGTCTTAGGGCATAGACTGTGTCAGACCCCTAAACACTATGAATGCACTCTTCTATGCACCTGCAAACATGTCTTTCATACCTTCAATTGCCCAGTCGGTATCCTTACACTTCCACCAAACTCTCTGCCACTGCTGTTTCAGTATTGCAGTGAGCCATTCAGCAGTATGTGTTTATCTGTGCACTGTGCTAAAAGTTAAGCAGTTATGAATTCAGACAGGAACTCTCCTTGCAGAACTGTAATCATTCAGTCAGTACCCAAGTAGTCATGCAGCAAAGTAGGTCTTAGGGCATGGACTGTTTCAAACCCCTATACACTATGCATGCACTCTTTTATGCAGCTGCAAACTTGTGTTTATACTTTCAATTGCCCAGTCTGTATCCTTACACTTCCACCAAACACTCTGTCACTGCTCTTTCAGCATTGTAGTGAGCCATTCAGGAGTATGTGCTTATGTATGCACTGTGCTAAAAGTGAAACAGTTATAAACTCAGCCAGACACTCTCCTTGCAGAACTGTAATCATTGAGTTAGTACCCAAATAGCCATGCAGCAAAGTAGGCCTTACGGCATGGACTGTTTCAAACCCCTATACAATATGCATGCACTCTTCTATGCACCTGCAAACCTGTCTTTTATACCTTCAATTGCCCAGTCTGTATCCTTACACTTCCACCAAACACTCTGCCACTGCTGTTTCAGTATTGTAGTGAGCCATTCAGCAGTATGTACTTATGTATGCACTTCCTAAAAGTGAAGCAGTTATAAATTCAGCCAGACACTCTCCTTGCAGAGCGGTAATCATTCAGTCAGTACCCAAGTAGTCATGCAGCAAAGTAGGCCTTAGGGCATGGACTGTTTGAAACCCCTATACACCATGCATGCACTCTTTTATGCACCTGCAAACTTGCTTTTTATACCTTTAATTGCCCAGTCTGTATCCTTACACTTCCACCAAACACTCTGCCACTGCTGTTTCAGTATTGTAGTGAGCAATTCAGCAGTATGTGTTTATCTATGCACTGTGCTAAAAGTGAAACAGTTATACATTCAGCCAGACACTCTCCTTGCTGTAGTCATGCAGCAAAGTAGGTCTTAGGGCATGGACTGCTTCAAACCGCTATGCACTATGCATGTACTCTTCTATGCACCTGCAAACTTGTCTTTTATACCTTCAATTGCCCAGTCTGTATCGTTACACGTCCACCAAATACTCTGCCACTGCTGTTTCAGTATTGTAGTGAGCCACTCAGCAGTATGTGTTTATCTATGCACTGTGCTAAAAGTGAAGCAGTTATAAATTCTACCAGGGACTCTCCTTGCTGAACTGTAATCATTTAGTCAGTACCCAAGTAGTCTTGCAGCAAAGTAGGCCTTAGGGCATGGACTGCTTAAATAAAACCTATACACTATGAATGCAATCTTTTATGCACCTGCAAACTTGTGTTTCATACCTTCAATTGCCTAGTTTGTATCCATACACGTCCACCAAACACTCTGCCACCGCTGTTTCAGTATTGTAGTGAGCCATTCAGCAGTATGTGTTTATCTATGCACTGTGATAAAAGGGGAGCAGTTATAAATTCAGCCAGGCACTCTCCTTGCCGAACTGTAATCATTCAGTCAGTACCCAAGAAAACATGCAGAAAGGTAGGTCTTAGGGCATAGACTGTTTCAGACCCCTAAACACTATGAATGCACTCTTCTATGCACCTGCAAACATGTCTTTCATACCTTCAATTGCCCAGTCTGTATCCTTACACTTCCACCAAACTCTCTGCCACTGCTGTTTCAGTATTGCAGTGAGCCATTCAGCAGTATGTGTTTATCTATGCACTGTGCTAAAAGTTAAGCAGTTATGAATTCAGACAGGAACTCTCCTTGCAGAACTGTAATCATTCAGTCAGTACCCAAGTAGTCATGCAGCAAAGTAGGTCTTAGGGCATGGACTGTTTCAAACCCCTATACACTATGCATGCACTCTTTTATGCAGCAGCAAACTTGTGTTTATACTTTCAATTGCCCAGTCTGTATCCTTACACTTCCACCAAACACTCTGTCACTGCTCTTTCAGCATTGTAGTGAGCCATTCAGGAGTATGTGCTTATGTATGCACTGTGCTAAAAGTGAAACAGTTATAAACTCAGCCAGACACTCTCCTTGCAGAACTGTAATCATTGAGTTAGTACCCAAATAGTCATGCAGCAAAGTAGGCCTTACGGCATGGACTGTTTCAAACCCCTATACAATATGCATGCACTCTTCTATGCACCTGCAAACCTGTCTTTTATACCTTCAATTGCCCAGTCTGTATCCTTACACTTTCACCAAACACTCTGCCACTGCTCTTTCAGTATTGTAGTGAGCCGTTCAGCAGTATGTACTTATGTATGCACTGTGCTAAAAGTGAAGCAGTTATAAATTCAGCCAGACACTCTCCTTGCAGAGCGGTAATCATTCAGTCAGTACCCAAGTAGTCATGCAGCAAAGTAGGCCTTAGGGCATGGACTGTTTGAAACCCCTATACACTATGCATGCACTCTTTTATGCACCTGCAAACTTGCCTTTTATACCTTTAATTGCCCAGTCTGTATCCTTACACTTCCACCAAACACTCTGCCACTGCTGTTTCAGTATTGTAGTGAGCCATTCAGCAGTATGTGTTTATCTATGCACTGTGCTAAAAGTGAAACAGTTATACATTCAGCCAGACACTCTCCTTGCTGTAGTCATGCAGCAAAGTAGGTCTTAGGGCATGGACTGCTTCAAACCGCTATACACTTTGCATGTACTCTTCTATGCACCTGCAAACTTGTCTTTTATACCTTCAATTGCCCAGTCTGTATCCTTACACGTCCACCAAATACTCTGCCACTGCTCTTTCAGTATTGTATTGAGCCATTCAGCAGTATGTGTTTATCTATGCACTGTGCTAAAATTGAAGCAGTTATAAATTCAGCCAGGCACTCTCCTTGCAGAACTGTAATCATTCAGTCAGTACCCAAGTAGTCATGCAGCACAGTAGGCCTTAGGGCATGGACTTCTTCAAACCCCTATACACTATGCATGCACTCTTCTATGCACCTGCAAACTTGTCTTTTATACCTTCAATTGCCCAGTCTGTATCCTAACACGTCCACCAAACACTCTGCCACTGCTGTTTCAGTATTGCAGTGAGCCACTCAGCAGTATGTGGTTATGTAAGCACTGTGCTAAAAGTGAAGCAGTTATAAATTGAGCCAGAAACTCTCCTTGCCGAACTGTAATCATTCAGTCAGTACTCAAGTAGTCATGCAGCAAAGTAGGCCTTATGGCATGGACTGTTTCAAACCCCTATACACTATGCATGTACTCTTCTATGCACCTGCAAACGTGTCTTTAATACCTTCAACTCCCAGTCTGTATTCTTACACTTCCACCAAACACTCTGCCACTGCTCTTTCAGTATAGTAGTGAGCCATTCTGCAGTATGTGTTTATCTATGCACTGTGCTAAAAGGGAAGCAGTTATAAATTCAGCCTGGCACTCTCCTTGTAGAACTGTAATCATTCAGTCAGTAGCCAAGTAGTTATGCAGAAAAGTAGGTCTTAGGGCATGGACTGTTTCAAACCCCTATACACTATGCATGCAGTCTTCTATGCACCTGCAAACTTGTCTTTAATATCTTCAATTGCCCAGTCTGTATCCTTACACTTCCACCAAGCACTCTGCCACTGCTGTTTCAGTATTGTAGTGAGCCATTCAGCAGTATGTGTTTATCTATGCACTGTGCTAAAAGTGAAACAGTTATACATTCAGCCAGACACTCTCCTTGCTGTAGTCATGCAGCAAAGTAGGTCTTAGGGCATGGACTGCTTCAAACCGCTATACACTTTGCATGTACTCTTCTATGCACCTGCAAACTTGTCTTTTATACCTTCAATTGCCCAGTCTGTATCCTTACACGTCCACCAAATACTCTGCCACTGCTCTTTCAGTATTGTATTGAGCCATTCAGCAGTATGTGTTTATCTATGCACTGTGCTAAAATTGAAGCAGTTATAAATTCAGCCAGGCACTCTCCTTGCAGAACTGTAATCATTCAGTCAGTACCCAAGTAGTCATGCAGCAAAGTAGGCCTTAGGGCATGGACTTCTTCAAACCCCTATACACTATGCATGCACTCTTCTATGCACCTGCAAACTTGTCTTTTATACCTTCAATTGCCCAGTCTGTATCCTAACACGTCCACCAAACACTCTGCCACTGCTGTTTCAGTATTGCAGTGAGCCACTCAGCAGTATGTGGTTATGTAAGCACTGTGCTAAAAGTGAAGCAGTTATAAATTGAGCCAGAAACTCTCCTTGCCGAACTGTAATCATTCAGTCAGTACCCAAGTAGTCATGCAGCAAAGTAGGCCTTATGGCATGGACTGTTTCAAACCCCTATACACTATGCATGCACTCTTCTATGCACCTGCAAACGTGTCTTTAATACCTTCAACTCCCAGTCTGTATTCTTACACTTCCACCAAACACTCTGCCACTGCTCTTTCAGTATAGTAGTGAGCCATTCTGCAGTATGTGTTTATCTATGCACTGTGCTAAAAGGGAAGCAGTTATAAATTCAGCCTGGCACTCTCCTTGTAGAACTGTAATCATTCAGTCAGTAGCCAAGTAGTTATGCAGAAAAGTAGGTCTTAGGGCATGGACTGTTTCAAACCCCTATACATTATGCATGCAGTCTTCTATGCACCTGCAAACCTGTCTTTAATATCTTCAATTGCCCAGTCTGTATCCTTACACTTCCACCAAGCACTCTGCCACTGCTCTTTCAGTATTGTAGTGAGCCATTCGACACTATGTGCTTATCTATGCACTATGCTAAAAGTGAAGCATTTATAAATTCAGCCAGACACTCTACTTGCAGAACTGTAATCATTCAGTCAGTACCCAAGTACTTATGCAGCAAAGTAGGCCTTAGGGTTTGGACTTCTTCAAACCCCTATACACTATGCATGCACTCTTCTATGCACCTACAAACTTGTCTTTTATACCTTCAATTTCCTAGTCTGTATTTTTACACTTCCACCAAACAGTCACTGTTGTTTCAGTGTTGTTGTGACCTAATCAGCAGTATGTGCTTATCTATTCACTGTGCTAAAACTGAAGTGCTTATAAATTCAGACAAGAACTCTCCTTGCAGCACTGTAATCATTCTGTCAGTACCCAACTACTCATGCAGCAAAGTAGGCCTTAAGGCATGGACTGCTTCAAACCCCTATGCACTATGCATGCAGTCTTCTATGCTCCTGCAAACTTGTCTTTTATACCTTCACTTCCCCAGTCTGTATCCTTACGCTTCCACCAAACACTCTGTCACTGCTGTTTTAGTTTTGTAGTGGCTCATTCATCAGTGTGTAGTAATCCATTCACTGCATTAAAACATTAAGGGGCAGATATACAATAGCTGACTCATCCCCGGGGTTATTGTGCAACATGCCACCGCCACCATTTATGCGCCGTATTTACAATGTGGTGCACCATGGGGCAAAATCGGCACAGATGCTTGATGCATTTGTGCCGTAAAGGCGGCGCATTTCTTGACTGGCGTTGCAAACGCAACGCAGCTCCAGCAATGCTCTGGGAGCCCTATGCTCACAGTGCTGTGTCAATCTTTCGCCTGCTTCAAGCAGGTGCAGGATTTTGACGCAGCTTGGACCCAAAAGCGACTAAGTGAAATCTTGAAGATTTCACTCAGCCAGTTTTAGGAGGTGTTCCTGAGCCGGAACACCCCCTCCCCCCCCTTCGCAGGAACGCCCTTCTTCTGGCACCGGGTTTTACAAGGTGACGCACCTCCCAGATGCGTCACATTGTAAATACCACACACCATGGCGCATCTTTTGCACCACCGCTGCGTCACAAAAGTGACGCAACCGCGGTGTAAAAGAGGCACAAGGAAATTGTAAATCTGCCTCTAACACTTACAAATTCACCCAGGCAGTTTCACCAGCAGTGCAAATGGAAGCATAGACTTGTAACATATTTATGTACATATGTTACATTCAAGTGCTTCGGAAGTACTACAGTATACTACAGTATACTAAGTAAACAGCTTATAGATTTATGCTGTAGCCCTTCCTTATAGTTCTGCACTTTCACATTCACCATACACTACTAATGTATTCTTTCAGTCAATTATGCACTACACATACATCTAAACTTTCACACACTAGCATACAAGTTTAGCTCTTTTGTTAACCAGAGTAGGTTGTTCTGAAAATAATTTTTTTTTTGTTTTATAGTTTTGTAGGTTTTTTTGTATTTTTTCAACAGTTTTTTGTTTTTGTTTTTTTGTAAGGAAAAAAAGGAACTGCAAACAAAAAAGTCAAACAGGAACAAATAAACAAAAAAAATGAACGGTGAGAGTATTGGTGCTGCTGTTTCCTCCTGCAAATTAAATCAATTGACTGCTCCCCGTAGCATAATGTTTCTTTACAAAATTTGCAAAGAACTATTAAATCAGCTAAATCAGGACGGATGTCCGGATGTGGGCTTGAAGATCCTGTTGATGTGCTTGCTTCAGCTGATGGAATCTCCTCCCTGACTCTGGTGCATGCAGCAAGGGCATAGTTTACAGGGTGTTGGTTTTTGGCATGCCTCACCATGCTCGCAGTGCCTAAGGAATAATGTTTGTTCAGATTCTCTCCAGAGAGCACAACAGAGCAGATTTTGCAGGTAACTTTTGCAGCATTTACCTTTTTTCACCTTCTGGAAATGAAAAAAAAATCCATATCAGTGGCTCTTTTCTCTTTATGGGTGGATCTTCAGCCACAAATTCTTCCTCAGAAGAGTGTTCTGAAGTATCTTCTTGCTGGGCAGCCATGATACAGCTATGAAGAAACAGCTCCTTCAGAAAAAGGTGTCCCTTCAATGAAAGTCAAAGAAGAATAATTAAAATGGGTGTGCTCCTTTAACAGTTAGAGTAGGAAGTATTATGAACCAATCAAATCTCTTGTTTTGAAGTCACATGGCTTTGCGTACGCATACGAAACGCTTACGGTGCGTGTACGGATGACGTACCGCCGCGATTTGCGTATGTCAGGGATTCAAAACGTGTTATTTCAACTGTTGGAACATTAGTAACTGACAGTTCCTGCCAAACAAGGAAAAAACGGCCAAGGAGCCATTCCTGGTCAAAACTGAATCAATTGAGAAACTCTAAGATGGCTGCCACTTTTCACCCTTAGCAGCGGTGAAAATGCATGTTCGCGAGATATTTCCCCCCGAGCACGCGAACAGGAAAAAAGCATTGCGAACAAGCAATTCCGCGTGTTCACAGAATTTTTACGTGTTTGCAGAGATTTTTTACCGTTTCACAGAGATTTGCGTAACGCGATTACATAAATTCCGCCCACCCCTACATTGGACCTCATAGTGGATTTGCCTCTTAGTCAAGGGTTCAACACCATTCTAATAATTGTAGACGCATTCTCAAAGATGGCACATTTCATGGCTTTAAAAGAGGTACCTACTGCCGAACAGCTAGCTAACTATTTTAGTATCCAGATAGTGAAGATTCATGGAATTCCCAATGTCATTGTTTCAGATCGAGGAACGCAGTTCGTATCTCATTTCTGGAAGGCAATTGTAGAAGGGCAAGGCATAGAAGCTAGATACTCCACTAGTTATCACCCAGAGACGGATGGACAGACAGAGAGGGTTAATCAGGAATTATAGCAGTATTTGAGACTGTTCCTTCGGAAACAGGAAGGAGAATGGTCTGAATATTTGTGGACTGCTGAATTTGCACACAATAATGCTAAAAACGTCTCTACAGGCTATTCCCCATTTTATCTGAATTATGGCAGGCACCCAAATTCTATCAGACAGACCCCTTAGAACAGGCTAAAAGAAAGTATAAAATATATGCAGACAAGAAAAGACATGAGGGCCCTCCTTTAGAGAAAGGTGATAGTGTTTAGTTAAGTACGAAGAACCTTAGATTAAAAAGGAACTGAAAATTCCAACCAAGATTTATAGGGCCACATCTGATTGAGGAAAGATAACTCCAGTTATTTATCGCCTAAGGTTACATGCTAAGTTAAAAATTCATCCTTTCTTTCATGTTTCCTTGTGGAAAAAGACATCACTAGAATTGCGTAAAAACTTACCTCCAAAACCTATTCATCTGGAGTAGAATTTGAAGTGAAAGAAATTCTAGATTCAAAAGTAGTAAAGGGAAAACTGTATTACTTAGTGGATTGGAAAGGCTATGGACCGGAGGAACGATCCTGGAAATTAGAGTCAGATGTGCATGCTACCAGGTTGGTGAAAGCTTTCCATTGACGATTCCCAACTAAACCTAGATTGGGAGGACCTCCTTTGTTGGGGGGTACTGTCAGGCCTTCAAAACGTGTTACTTCAACTATTGGAACATCAGTAACTAATAGTTCCTGCCAAACAAGGACTAGTCTTTTTCAGTGCAGGTGTGCAGGGATTAGTTGAAGCTTGCGCTCCAAAATGAAGACGCACTTCACTGAAGAAGCTCAAGAGTGTGCACCTCAGAATTCATGCTCCTTAGTATTTCAAATAGATAAATGCTGTCGGGTTTGTACGTTTGTTCTCTGCTCGTGCGTCTGACTTAGTGAGGGTTTAGGGTAGAAACCAAGCCGGAAAACGTCAGTTTGTACCTGCAGCGATTTTCCTAAAAGAAGACGTTGTTCCGCCTCGACAATTCCTGCTAGCTCGTCACACAGAAGGGCAACCTACAAGCCGAACAGAGTAAACAGAGACTAAGGTGTCTACATACTTTGTTTGCCTTTCTCCTGAAGGCTCTGCACGGCGGAAGATTTGGGCTCAGCTCTTCGTGTTGCAGCATCGCCTACAAAGACAAGAAAGATATAAGCTAAGTGATAACAAAGAAATAATAAATGTTGCATGTAAAGAAATATTATATCAGTTGTAAATAGTTGAAGAAGAGAAATAGAACTTACCATAGAATTCATGGAGAATCTAGAAACCTGTTTAATGGGGAAAGAAACAAAAAATAAAAAAAATAAAAAGAATAAGAACATTAGACTAATTGAGACAATTACCAGGTCAGAAAAGATATAGAAAAATCTAGAGACCAATACTTACCAGGAGGTTGTTTCTTTGAAGCTCGGAACCTATAAAATAAGAGAGAAAGAAGCATTAGGTTACATTGCAGTGCTAAGGAATATAGAGAAGAAAGAGTCATGCACCTAAACACGCAGTAAGTGAATATAAAGCATAACAATTAACATAAAAGGTTGAATAGAAGAAGGAAGGTAAAGAACTGAAAGAGTATTCTGTGTTATAGGTGAGTCAATACATGTGCAGTAAAAGAAGTCGAGGAAGAAAGACTTACAATTTAAAAAGAACACAGAGGAGAGGCTCAGTTTCCTGGAACTTAGGATAGGTTAAATAGAATAAAGATAATAAGGAAACACTAGAGTAAATAAAGGAGGCTGAACATACCTCTTGTGTTTATTGCATTTATATTATTATTAGATACTCTCTGAAGCACCCAGTCTGCTGAACGGAAGAAAGAAGTAGACAGGAAAAGAGAGGACCAGAGTTTTTGGAACCAGTCTCTTCTTAGTTTGTTATTTTATCCTCTCCCCCTTGCCCCCTGAGGGTAGTTTTGGAGTCTGGATGTTCTACTGGATCTCCGAGGTACCTTTGTGAGAGAGTTGAGAACAAGCGTCTCTGTTCCTGTTCAAGTTCCTGGTAAGATTGTATTTGAAGTCCTGATAGCGTAATTGCTTTTAAAAGTAATATACGCTTATTAAAAGTTAAAAAAACAATTTTCATGATTATCTCAGATAATGCCTTGCCTTAATATTTACATTAAATACATAGATATATCTTTTTAAACATTAAAAAACTTTCGCGAAGTACGCCTACGGTGCACCATACAAACGTACATGACGCGGAACTTCAAGACATATTTGTAATGTACGCGTACAACACGATTACAAATGCTTGGATGGTACAAGCACCGTACGCGTACCGTACGTTTACGACAAAAAAAATGCAAAAAGAAAATATATAGAATTTAATTTTTATATATTAAAAAAAACATGGAAAAAAATAATTTTTTGAATTTTCTTTTTTTATTTTACATTTAAAATATGTAATGTAATTTAAAAAATGACATAACTAAAAAGAATTATTACCAAAAAGAAGGAAATTAGTATAAAAAGAAATAAAAGAAATAAATATAATTAATACATTTAAAAACTGGAATTTATAAAACCTATGAAATCCACTGAAAAAAACATAGGTTTTACACACGTTATAGTTAGGAATTAGAATTTAAAAAACCTTGAAAATTCACTGAAAAAACCATAGGTTTCAGCCACGTTATAGTTAGGAATTAGCATTTAAAAAACGTTAGAAATTCACGGAAAAAAACATAGGTTTCACACATGTTATAGTTAGCTGGACATTTCACTAATACAAAACCATTGAAATTCTTCCGTTATAGTTAGTTCAAGTTAAGTTATGTTCTTAAATCAAAAGCCACCAGATTTTCTACCAGTAATGGTGAGACCAAAGTGAGATACACATGATCGGTGTTGTTATCATTGGATTGTTATCTTACAGCGGAGGCGATTTCCTCCCTGATTATCGATCTACACTTGCGAACATGTCTCAACCACTGGGTGCGTTTATTAATCAGGGAGTGCTTGTCTTCCTTTATTAATCTAGGTTGAATTTTTGGAGCGTTAGTCAGAAAGATTTGACATTTAGAAGGACGGGACGGGGTTTGTCAAAATAGCTCCCTCTAATAGGTGGTGCTGACCTGGACTGTTCTTTGGGACGATAGAAGCTGCGACGTTCTGTTCTGTCGCCCATATTTGGCACACAATGAGAACTATTTGCTGGCTTATCATTAATGGAGGAATACTGCGAAAGCTTTGGGCCGCAGATCGGTTGGTTGGTTTTAGATTCTAGATTTGAGCTGCATGGAATCCCTGTAATGGTGTTGGTCAATCTGTAATCTTGGGTCCGAATTGGAGTTTCAGTAACTTGTCGGTTTGTACTAGTGCGTGTTTTAAGCGCTGTAGAAAGTATGTCGATTGTACCTTTAAGTTGTTTGACTTCATCTATGAGTTGCCAAGTTTGGGCCTTTAAGTCAGCTATCTGTTCTCTGAACATGGCTGTGCATGAACATGCATCTCTGTTTGTTATTTCGCCACGTCTAGCACGTTCACTTTCTATCCCCAAAAGGTCACTGGGTTCCTCTGAGGTTTCAAATAAGGGTGAAAATCTATTTGAACAAATAATGGCAAGCTTAGTGGGACTTCCTTCAAGTGAACGGGGGCTTGGCGTAGGGATGTTGTTACTCTCTTTACACAAAGACCTTGCTTGAGCGTCTGTTTGCCCCTCAAGGAAGGCCTTTTGAACATGTCAGGGATTGAAGGGAAGGTTATTTGGGGGGTAGTAGGTGGAATGGGGGGTAAAGTGCTGGCCACGTTTGTAGCTCTTCCACATGGGCCAGATGGGGCAAGTAAAATCTCCTTGCAATCACCTACAAGATTAACAATACGGTCCATAACGGATTTACACAATGATTGTTTGGATCATTTTTTAACTTTTTTGCCTTTCCTCAATGGCCCTCCCTCCCCATAGTCCGATGCATTCCTTTTACCCATTTGTTAGACTGGGCGAGAAGACAAATAGATCACAATTTTAAATGCAAATGGCTAGGATGAAGTGGGGTAATTCCCAGACAACAAAATGTGCCTCAATAACAAAAGAGTCACTGCTTGAAGCTGGCACGATGCACACATTGGAGGCTGCGCAACGGCGCTGGGAGCCGCTAGGGAGGCTGGGAGATGTGGTTCCACTATTCTCCCGGTCCGCTTCCTCACTCTTCATTCCTTGGCCCCCTGCTAGGAGGTGAACATCACTATCAGGGCACCCTGCACCAACGGAACCCCGGCAGGAATTTAAAGCTCTGCCTCCTCACTCTTCTTTCCTTACGGTATATATATATATGTATATATATATAATCCGGCACGGCGCAGGCTTACTCCAGGCTGCAAGTACGGACACGAACCCAAGTTCGGTGCAAAAAGGTGATTTATTTAGCTTCGGTGCTCCAAGTCATATATATATATATATACATCTATCTCACCACACACACACACACAACACTCACTGAAATTTTTTTTAAAGTAACGTAATAATTAGGTGAATTTGTCTATGACAACATTAAAATGTTGAAGTGAAAAAACACAGAATTTCACCAGTTATTGTTAGCAGCACTAACTATAACTTGCACCACCTCTATGCACTACTTATGACCTCACATATGATATCACTCATGACATCTTCTATGACATCACTCATGATGATATAACTGATGACATCATCCAGGCTTCGTTTTATCACACATTGCTCTAAAACTTTCTATGGGTTTAGATGCCTGACAGTAAGTTCAAAATAGCTCAGGAGATTTTCAGGCATTAGAATTACTGCATTCCAGCGAAGGAGGGAATCTAAGTTGCCCTGAAAAAAAGCCCAGGACCTACTTCAAATAACAAGGTGGGATACTTTTGGTTGCCATTATTAGAGAGGGAGGACGAATCCCTCCAGTACCTCTTCCAGTAAGTGGAAAAACCTCTCTTCTCTTCTGACTTGGATTAGGGTGCCCCCCATTTTTCTTCAACTAAAGATTTACCACCATTATCAGAATAGGTCCTCCTTCTAGAACATACCAGAAAAATGTCACGTCACTCCTGATTCAAGATCATTCAATTCTCTATCATCCTCCAGGCATAACTCACACCTCATAGACTTCACACCATGTTCTCTACATGTTCATGCTGACAAACGCCAGAAGCAAAACATTTGCAGATGTTTTGGAACTATGCTTTAATTTCTTGTTATTGGGTATAAATTAGCGTCTCCCTGTTGGACTTCACCAAACCAAACAACTGGCAATCGGGGGAAAACTGAATTTTGGGGCTGTTTCCTAGGTGCAAATGCTATAAATTAATGGAACATTTTGTAGACTTAGGGGCAGATTTACAAGCCCCTGGCAACACTTTTACGCCGCCGTTGCGTCACTTTTGTGACTTAGCAGCAGCGTAAACAATGCGCCACGTTGCTACTTATTTACAACGAGACGCATCTAGGCAGATGCGTCACGTTGTAAAGCCCTGCGCCACATGAAACCTGCATCAGGTTTCATGTGGGCGTTCTGTCACAGGGTGGGCGTTCTCTCGCAGGAAAGCCCCGTAAAACTGACACAGTGAAATCTACAAGATTTAACCGAGTCAGTTTTACGACGCTGCTGCGTCAAATCCTTACACCCGCTTGAACAGGTGTAAGGAGTGACACACCACGTTGAGTATGGGTGGCCCCTGTGCATTGCCGGGGTTGCGACGAGCTTGCGGCGCGACTCCAGCAATGCGCCGCCCATACAAAATAAGATGCGTCACGCATCTTCCCTTCCTTGCACCATGGTGCGCCGCATTGTAAATGCGGCACATCCGTGGTGGCGGAAGGAGGGGATTGCATGACGCATCTGTTCTGGCGCATCCTTGCTGATTTGCAGAGATGTGCCAAAACATGTAAATATGCCCCTTAGTGCTCTTGTTGGCAAAGCACCGATTACTGAGACATTGGAAATCCTCAAGGACACCTTTGGTTTCCCATTGGCAGGCAGAAGTAGAGAAATTGGGGCTGGCGAAGAGCGAGGAGTTGCACCAGGAATAATACCGGGTTCTAGGGAAAAATCCCATAGCACTGGAATGGGATGCACTACTGGAATCCTTCAAAGCTTTGGAACCTGTAGATGTTTAGGATGCACTTTTTGCATACCACACTATATATGTATTGTCATCTGCATTGTAATTGAACTGATGTACCACTTAGGCTGCCTACTCAGGCACTTTAGCACCACAGCTGAACTGCGCTTTACATCTCATATTGAGATGGAAACCAACACCTAATTTTTTCCACGGTATGATTGACCTCAATCCCACACCACAAAAATGATGTGGCTAAAGATAGTTATATTTGTACTTATATATCGCCTAATACCCATGAAGAAGCGCTGAGGCACTTTGTGACAAGTAATACTCTACTCCAGAACACAAAAAGGATTAGTGGTAGATTAGTATAGGGAAATATGAGTTAATTTGAGTGGAGGGCATGCAAGTCTGTTAGTTGGATTGAGTAGGATGATGGAGCGATAGAAGAGGAAAGAGTATAGAAAGTTTTATTTGGGAGATCATAGTAGAAAACTGAGGTTTGCAATGAGTAGCAAGGAGAGGTGGAGGAGAGAACAGCCTCTAGAATGGGATTAGGGAGTTCATAGTAGTAAATTGAGGTTTGGGTGGAGTCAAAGGAGTGGTTCATAAAGGAAGAATTTAGAAAGTGCTATATGGGAGATCATAGTAGTAAAATGAGGTTTAGGGTGAACCACGGAGGGATAGAGGAGGAAAGATTCTAGAAAGGCTTATTTTGGAGCTCATAGTAGTAGAATGAGGTTTGGGTTAAGTCTGAGAGTGGAGGTAGAGCATGTATTTAGGGAGGTAGATGAGAGAGAGTGTAGCGCTTTTTGAGAGTCGCACATTTTTTTTTTACTACAGCAGGAGTAAAGTAATAAATATATAGGCCCACATGCATCAAAAAATTAATGTGCGTTTCCTCAGTAGCGAGAAATAAGGATTCGCTATTACAGAATCGCAAAGGCCAATGCAGCAAAAAAATCAGTAAAAAATAGAGATTCCTTAAAAATCACTATTATCATTAGCGATTACTTATTTACTGAATCTGTAATTGCGAATTTGCTATTACTTAATCTGTAATTGTAATTTTCCCAATTTGCTGCATTGCAATGACATCACAACCGGGAAGTGATTCACTGATTTCACACACCTATACACAGGGAGAGTCTGAGGAGGAGGAACACTAGTGGAGCTCAGCCTGGACAAACTTCGTTTGGAGCATAAGCTGTGACAAAACAACACCATGACCACAGAAAAAGAACAAAAAAAAGGAGAAGTCAGGAAGAGAATAATAAAATTCAGTGACAAGGAACTTGAAATCCTCATTGAGGAAATGGCATTGAAACATGACCAGCTGATTGAAAAGCTTTCCCTGCATGTTGCTCAGTCTGTCAAGAGAAAGATTTGGATTGGGGAACAAGCTAAGGTCAATGTTGTGGGGGTAACACATCGTGACATCCCTAACCTGAAGAAAAGATGGTATGACCTATGCAGACGAGCAAAAGAGAGGGTGGCAGAAAGGCTAGCTGCAGCCAAAAAAACAGGAGGGGGACCATCAACCAATCGTGCAAACACCCCACTGGATGACATGGTAGAATTCACTCTGGAGCCAGAGGCAGTTGTCGGGATTACACAGATCGACACCTCAGGACATGCGGGTACCTCCCAAGGTAAGAGCACAGTTAAACATATGTTCATGTCAAATGTAACCCAAACTTGCCCAAAGGCATACCCTGCATGGTGTGGCACACCTGAGCCCAGTCAACCTTACTTGCAACACCCTAATTCATTGTGAGAGTTGTATGCCGACATATGTTAGAGCAAGGCATGGAGGGACTAACACAGCTCCACTATAGCAGAGTACAGGAAGGAAGTAACAACTGTAGACTTTTTATATTACATTAGTAAATTTATTAAACCTTTGCAGGTGCTGTGTTACAAACGTGTGCAAAAAGAAGTAACTAAACTTTCACTGTTTTAATCATAGATGCAGCACAGGACAGTGACGTGGCTGATGACCACGAGTCAAAGGGACATATGGAACAGCCTGATGAGGGACAAGAAATTCCAGCATCCTCACCATACCTGCTCCCACTGGCCACAGAAGAATAGTCCAACCTCTGCCTGATTTGGAGATTGATGAGGACAGCCAAACATGAGCCCCAATACAGCAGCCTGCCCATACACCACCACCACCAGCACCAGAGGTACAAGGTTGAAGCTGCCTTCAGTGTGCTTGAGGCCAAGATGCTGAGGGTCCAGCGCCAGCAAGGAAAGAATATGTATATTATGCAGGCCCACCGGGGATTAATGGCTACATGGGTGGGATACATGACTGCCTGAGACAGCTGACAACTGCAGTTGTTGCGGTAGTTGAAGGGCACAGGGCAAACAGTGAAAAACTTAACCGTGTAGCAACAGCCATAGAAGATATGTGCAGGGTCACCCAGGCTGAGCATGTCTCAAATGGCAGGAGGCATCACCATTCTATGGGGCACATGCACAGTTACACCAGGGCAATAAATAGGCTGAGTACTACTACAGCTCAGATTTCCAGGCATGCGGTCAGCATGCAGGTGTAGATGAGCCACTGCTGTGGGGATGTGGTCAGTTGCCTCATCCAGGTCACCACTGCTGTGGAAGGACTCCAGACAGGAGTAGCTAATGGAAACATCATGTATGCAGGGGGGGACAGTGAGGAGGACTCCAGCCTCAGCAGCCTACTGGAACCTGTGGCACATAGCAGGATGCACAGTACCAGGAGTCATGCCAGCACAAAAGGCGCAATGAGGGATCTAGCTGAGCCTACTGAAAGGGCCACAGGAGTGCGTGGCCGGAAGAAATAGACATTTGGACATGTAAAAATCTGGTGCTGTTAAAATATAAATGACAAACATGAGCATCGCCTGCTCCATCTTGCTTAGTGAGAGCTTCTGCGCGCGCGTTAAGCGGCAACCATTTTAGACATCACAGCCATTTCATACTCTGCTGGTCATCTGTGTGTCACCCTGACCTCGCTATCATTCCCCAGTGCTCTGACTAAGCCTGAACAACTGTACTGGGGTTGTAAAACCTTGTCATCATTACAAAGCCCAGAAGTCACTTCCCACGCCAAACCCGTTTTTCCTTTCATCCTCCATGCACGGACAAGCCCCTTTGATAACCTCCTTCCCTGCACCTGGCCACTCAATCCGGGCCCAGGCACTAACCGACCCCTGTAGACATTGTTTATTACCTACAAACGGCAGGGCTTTTTTCACCAACAAAGGAGCCTGACTTATTCAGTAGCCCAAACCCTTAGATCTGACCGATCCCACGTGTTTTAAGATCCTGTTGGAAATGTCCAGCTGCGAGATAGTGATCATCTGTTAGATCTGGGTGGGGGGATGATTGCTGCTAGGTTTGTGTGGGAACTAGCCTAAGGCGGGGGTTCCAAAGATGTTTAACCATGCAATAAACTGATGCAAATGTGTATAAAGAGCCGGACCACAGAGATGCAGTTAGAACACCTCCTGACATTATTCTGGTGTCTGATGTGATGTGTTCTCCTCCGGAGAAATAAACCTGTTTCTTGCCTTCCAGTTCCAGCGCCTGCCTCGTTATTTTGATAGATAATCATAAAGTGAATCAAAGGTGTTTTGCACTGGGCGGCATTGGTGGTCTTAGGAGATTTACGGATTTTCACAGTGCTGTAACCAGAAATGTGACTGACTGAATGACTGACTGAAATGCTTATAAAGCGCTCGAATGACGCGGCGTCTTATTCACACTGAAGTTGCAGTGCCTTGGCAATGATGTTTAATTGTCTGTACCTGTTAGATTTGGGGGTCTCTAGTTGTCACAGGTAGGTACTTGTGACAAATAGGGACCCTTGCCACTAATCAAGGTACACGCCTAAAATAATCCCTGCTCACCCCCTTGGTAGCTTGGCGCGAGCAGACAGGCTTATCTCAGAGGCAGTGTGTAACGCATTTGTGACCACATACATTCACCCAGTGACAACACTACAGATGGACACCACACAATTTTTATTTTATACTTTCTTGATTGCAGTTTTCTGGTATACTTCACATATTTAAACAGTTACATCTCACGGACCACCCTGAGCAATAGGCAGTACAATTCCCGTTCAGAGGCTATTGATCCAATGTGGGTTTCTACTCAAGTAGTTACCAAACCGACAATCAGCAAGAACATTATCATTATTAATCACTGTAACTTGTAACTGAACACCCCCCCCTGAATTCCCCCACCGGGCCCACCCACCTAGAGGTCCATCTAAAAGCAGTTCAATCAGGGGTATCCTCTCGTCTCTTCTGGAATCCCCCAGCCCTGTCAAACTCCAGACAAGGAATACACACCCTAGCAGAGGCAGGCCTGGATAGTTAGACAAGAAAAGTCATACTTTCTATATGTGGTATTTTCAAACACAGAATGTTAAAATCAACTTCACTAAAATATGTATTTGATATTTCTGAGTTCAGGCATACGAAATTCGAATTTCTACCATGTTCCCTGAGTCAGTAAGGATTATAAAATGTATTGATCTACCGGATGATGCTGAACCCTGTAAGTGCGATAACTTTTCATTACAAGATACTATGCATTTTGTAATGTTCTGCGAGTATTACGCAGACATCAGGAAAAAGTATCTGGTACCAGTGTTAAGGGGAGTGGGGTTTGTGCAGGTTAGGCCGGCACTCCTTTATCTGCAACTCCTGGATAGTACTCAAACCACTTTTCGTGTTGCAAATTTTCTAACGCCAGCGGTGTGTATTAATGGGATGAAGAAAAGAAGATTAGGTCTTATGGGAGCTGTAGCTTGACCATGAAGAAAGATGTGGTTTATTTCTAGTCTACTGTATAAGGTATTGCTTGTTAATTTTATTCTCAGCAAGCATTTGGGAAAACTTTTTACTGTAATTTTTAATGTTTAGCAACGTATGGAATTATTTTAGTGAATTTTAAATGTAATAGAATTTATGGGATTTTTTAAATGTTTTGATGTCAATTGGTATATATGTGCTGAATATTGCATCTGTGCCTTTTTATGATATTAATTTATCGAATAAAGTATATGACTGACTGACTTGTCTGCACATGGTATGTGTGCATCAACACAACCACACAACTATCACAATAAACCTTTGAGCAAATACTGTGTTGTTTTGTGATTACCCACCTTAGAAGTAACGTTGCATGATTTCTACCCATCTCTGTCTCCCCTCTGCTGCATTTGGACTGCATGCTGCTTGGGGTGGTTGTCTTGCTATCATAGTCTTCCAGGGGAATGCCCCTATCAGTGGCTGTGTTGTGCAGCATAGCATATGTTGCAACAATTTTACAATACGTCTCCGGTCTATATTGTAAAGCCCCACCAGTTTTGTGGAGGATGCGAAACCTGGATTTGAGTACACCAAATATCCTCTCAATTACATTGAGGGTTGCAATGATTGTATGAAATTAATCGCTACTCCCTTTGTGTAGAAGGATTTACATAGGGAGTGAGGATGAAAGACCTTACAGCGTATGTGCTATCACCTACAGGATTTAAAAATTAAATATACATTATTTACTGCTATGTGTCAACATGGCAGACATGTGTGCAAGACAGTATTAAATCTGTTTATCCAGCAAATACCTTTCTCCAAATTCACCCACAAGTAGACATCTGTGTATGCCACTATGCCGGAATATGTCTGCGTCATGTGCACTGCCAAGGTAACTTGCCACTATGTCTGTGATTATTGTTTTTGAGTTGCAGACTACTTGAATGTTCAGTGAATGGTAAGATTTACATTTTTGGTAGATATACTCATTCACTGAGTGGGGACATATGGGTACATGCATCCCATCAATGCAACCAATCACATGTGGGAATTGTGCAACCTGATAACAATCTACTTTGGCTTGCATCAATTCCTGTGGTGTTGTGGGGAACTTGGGGGCATAAGTATGAATCCCTTTTCCCATTTGCAAATGGGCAGATTCTCAGGATCTGCTGTTTGTGAATGGGAAAAGGCCTTTTGGGATATATCATCCCAAAAGGGCATCGCAAATTAGAGAATTGCAAAAATAGCTATTCTCTATTTTGCAATTGCATTTAAGGAATCGCAAATTGCGATTCCTTAAATGCATTGTAGGAAGCACAGAAAAATTGCGATTTGGCCTTTAGGAATCGCAAATTACCACCAACTTCAGACACACCTGACGGAGGCGGAGGTAGACATTTGTGCAAAAAATGGCAAGGTATCATCTGCGCCACAACGTACTGCGCATTCGCCAGAGGTGCACTCATATGGATCAGACCAGGGGTACCATTCAAGGAGCAAACACGACTAATAGATAACGATGGATGATATGCACTAATGCAGGGCTACTAGAGGGTCAACCACTACTCAGAGCATATACGCCCCTAACGTAGAGCAAGATCAATACTGGGATAGACTCACATGCGTACTGGCTCACCACACATCGATCCCGTGGCTCCTAGGGGGAGATTACAATTGCACATTAGATGTACACCTAGGCAAATCGCATCCCCTGCCGGTAAACTTGCCCGCATATAAGCAGTCCGAGCACTTTCGCAATGGGTGGATCGGTGGGCATTGGTGGATGCCTGAAGAGCACGGAACCCAACCACCAAATGTTATTCCTTTCATTCCATTCCACACATTTTGAGAGTTAGACTAGATAGGTTTCTGTGCTCCACAGTTCTCCTTCCCAAGGTACAACACACAGACTACTCTGGCAGGATAGTGTCAGATCATGAAGCGCAGACAGTAACCCTCAAATGGAGGCCGCCCCATACCCCCGTTCCAACGTGGAAACTACCCCAGGAGTGCCTCACCGCCAAATCCATGGAGAGTACATTCAGGAACACTTTCTACAGAACGCTGGCATGGCGTCCACTAGATTAATCAAATGGGACGCATTTAAGGTCACTCCAGGGGATTCTGTATTCAACAGGTGGTGGGGAGCGGAGAACACTGGAAAGGGCGCTGCAAAACGCAGAGGCCAAATTGGCGGAACTGTCAAAAAACATGGACCAAGGGAAAGCCACACTAATTCAGCTGACAGCAGCAAAAACCTATCATGCAGAAACTATGCAAGACCTGAGCAAATATAACTTTCGCGCATATGCAGCTAAAGCGCAGCGGGAGGGCAATAGAACAGGGTCGCGCTTGGCGTGGCTAGCCAAACAAGACACAGCGACGCGCCCATTCACAGAGCTCATAGACAAAGATGGGCATCCCAAATACTCCCAAATCTTCATAATTCGCATATTTCATGACTATTACGTAGAAATATACCTGGCCCCACCACTGGGTACGCCTTGTGGGCTAACCCAATTTTTGGGCCCATGCCCAAAATCTCTCCCGCAGACAGGAAGGAATTAGAAGCGAAGATCACACCTGCAGGTATAAAGCATGCAATCTGGTCGCTAGCACAAAAGAAGGCGCCAGGAATGGACGCCTTTCCACTCGAGTATTACAGCACGTTTGCGACCCACATTGCGCCTCGGTTGGCATCTATGTACGAAGATGCGCTCACTAGAGGGGAGCTCCCGGGTTTGTTTCGTGAGTCGATCCTGGTGACATTCCTAAAGCCGCACAGAGATCCCACACTCCCAGCCTCCTACAGGCCGATAACGCTCTTAAACGCGGACTGTAAAATTCTAGGGAAACTATTGGCTGATCGCTACAGTCAAATCCTTCCAGCTCTGGTACACCCTGACAAATGTGGCTTAGTTCCACAACATAATACCTCGCATAATCTGCGTAGGCTGTTTCATATCCAGGACAGAGCAAAAGACCGATCTTGGATCTAGAGAAAGTATTCGATACCGTAACGTGATCCTATCTGTTCGGGGTCCTTCGGAAACGAAACGTCGGTCCCACACTCATGGCGTACACACAGCTCCTCTACAGAGGGCTAACTTCCATGGTAAGAATCGGAAAACTTATATCAGCCTCATTCCCGGTAGAGAGGGGAACCACACAAGGATGCCCCCTTTCCCCTCTTCTTTTCGCTTTGGCAGTGGAGCCATTGGCTATAAGGTTACGATGGGAGGGAGAGGCGTGGGTAATCCCAATATCGGATCCCATTCATTAAGTGTCTCTATAACCCGATGATCTTCTAATTTATGTTAGGGACGTCACGGGAGATCTTACCCCGATATGGGAGGCATTGCAGGAGTTCAGAGAGGTCTCTGGTCTTAGAGTCAATTGGGACAAATCAACGATATTCCCACTCAGCCCCCATCTGGCACTCCTGGACGTCACGGTGGCCCCTATGAGACTGCTGTGGAGCACAGCGGCTCCCCCGTACTTGGGAGTGAAGCTGTATCACTCCTCTGAGGATCTCTACTATGGTAATCATCGCAAAGCGTTAGCGGGCCTACAAACGATGGTAGGTTTCTTGAAAACGTTTAGGGGTGGGCGAAATTTGGGTAATCGAGTTACGCAAATCTCCGCGAAATGGTAAAAATCTCCGCGAACACGCGGAATTGTTTGTTTGCGATGCTTTTTTACTTTTCCCAATCGTTTGCATGCTCAGGGAAAAATATCAAGCGAACATGCATTTTGAGAACGCGAACAATCAAAAAATTTTGCAAAGTTGTGCAATTTCACGAACGCGAAATGACCCAAATTCCGCAAATTCCGCAAACAGAACAAAATTTACCGCCCAGGCCTAAACACGTTACCTCTGGTGCCCATCGGATGCGTAGCCATAGCCAAAATGATCATATCATGCTTTATCACTTTACAAATCTTCCACGCTCGTTTTTTCGGGAGCTTGACATACTACTTGCAACCCTGATATGGGGAGACGGCCGTCATAGAGTAGCTCTGCGCACATTGCACCTGCCCACGACTCACGGAGGATTGAGAGCTCCATCCTTCGAATCATATTTTCTAGCAGCGCAGCTCCAATGGCTGTCTCCCTGGCCAGGAGAGAAACACACGGGAGAAACAATAACTGAGGACGGCCGACTATTCCTCCCCGCTATTAGAAGAATGTTATCGCCGGGCACTAAATCTGTATGCACGCACCCACTGCAGGTTTCCATAGCCCGCAAATGTATGATGCGCGTACACCGCATGTCGAAGGGACGACCATTGTACTCCCTGCTGTTTTCCCTCGTGGGGTTCCCCTGGAGAGATGACTACTACATTGCCGGCACCCTCCTGGTTTGGACCGATCATGACGTAGCAGAAGTGGAGGCTCTGTTCCATGAGGGGCAGCTGAAGACGTATGCCCAGATGGTCGAGTGGTATGACCTTCCACAGGGACAATTCTTAATGCACAGGCAACTCTTAGAAAGCGGTCAACAACACTGGGACCTTCGGGATGGGTAGCCCCGACACATCCAGTATTGCACATGATACTGCGAATGGGAGCAGCCAGGCACTTAGTTACCTGGCACTACAAAGCGATCTGGGAGCTTACTAACATCTCCCTTGATGGACTGTGACAGAAGTGGTAGAACGACGTAGGTCGGGCATTTCATGATAAAGAATGGGTCCATGCTCAGGAATATCAAAAAAAGGTCTCCAGAAATGCACGATTCAAAAACATACAGTTCAATGTCCTGCACCGCGTGTATCTCACACCAGATAAACTGCACCATTTCTACCCCAACACACGATTCACATGCCCCTGTTGTCAAACATGTGAGGCGAACTTTAGGCACATGTTCTGGGATTGTCCCAACATACAGCAATACTGGAACAAGGTACATCAAACGCTCAGCACGATAGTCAATCTCCCAAACATTTCCACATGGGAGGCATGCGCTCTAGGTGTTCACCGGAAAAAGAAGTCTGAAAAATTACAATGGCATTTTGCGTCATTAGCCATCCTCCTGGCAAAGAGAAGCATAGCCATGCATTGGAGAACTCCAACAGGGCCCCTGGAGGCAGCATGGGTGGGCGCAATGAACAATTGAGGGGCAGCGGAGGAAGAGACCCTGAGGGAGGAGGAAGTACAAGGTTCACAAAAGCATCCGGTATTCATGGAACGGGTGCAGTTATTAATTCACTTCAAACAGGAGATGGCAGAGGGAAAAACATCTGAAAGAACGCATATCCCACCTCACAACCCCTATCTCCCACGATGCAGACCCCTGATATAGCTGAGTAGCACTTCTGCAAGTGTGTTGATTAGGTTAGAGGGCCAGTGCTCCTGGGTTTCCCGTCTACCCCCACGATCACTTTATTCCCCTCTAATACCCCAGGGATCGCCCATCAGACCCGTAGCTAGTCAACTCATGGCCCGTCACGACTGTTCAGCGTTGCCCGCGCTATACATCATGTATTTTTTTCTGTTACTATTAGCGTTTATTAGATATATCCCATACTCTCGTTCTCTGATTATCTGGCTTCCCGATGGGGCTTGTTTCCCTCCGCTGGTCGTGCTGTCTTTAGTATCTGTCGCTTGTCCTTTTCTCCATTTTGTGCTCCCTGAAAGGTATGTATTTCAGTGGTCAAGTTGTTTTGGCATGTTCTGTCCTCTCTCTTCTATGTCTCTGTCTCCCTCTCCCCATTTCTTGTTTTACCCATTCTTTTCTGTTTCTTATGGTTCTTATACCTTTTATTTCCTTTCTCTATCACTTCTCCTATACTCCTTCACTATTGTAAGCTCTATTGTTCCATACTTACTGTTATCGTCTTCCATGCAGAGTTGTTTCATGGAATGTAAAAGCTGTTTTAGTCCTATAAAGAGGCAGAGAATTATCTCACATTTAGCCTCCTATAATCCAGTTTTAGTTTTATTACAGGAAACTCATCTGTCAGACAGCGAGGCTCTTAAGCCTAAACGCAATTGGGTTGGTTCTGTTCTTGTTTCTCCTACAATTACAAAGTAAAATGGTGTTATTAGCTTATGCCATAAAAGTTGAAATGCTCTGTTACTTCACAAGAAATAGACATGGATGGTAGATGGATTTTGGTCAAGTTACTTATTAATAATAACAGTTCTTTAACTGTCTTCAATATATATGGTCCGACCCAACCAGATTATAACTTCTGCCCTATTACAAATAAATGTATCCACCATAAAGAAGATTTTTTTATCCTTGGAGGCAACTGTAACCAGGTCATGGACCCCATTTATATTTACCGTAAATTCCAATTACGTCTTATCCCTCACAAAACCCACAAACAATTTCATAATACAATTACGCAGACACACCTCATTGATGCCTGGAGACTATGCAAACAAGATCAAACAGAATTTTCCTTTTTCTTTCCTCCTCATGGTTCCCTAACTGATTTAGATAACATCTTCATATTTAAACCTTTAGCTCAAAATCTAATTTCTTCTTCGAATGAACCCATTTTAATCTCAGATTATGCTCGGTGATTGCTGATTTTGATTTGCTCCGTCCGCAGCCCAAATCCTCTTGATGGAGATTTTACAATTTCCTTTTACAAGATCCATCTTTTTCCTCCTCTTTCATTTCCTTTATGGAGGAATTATTTTCTTTTAATAAGGATTCATCTGTATCTCCTGCTTTTGGTTTGGGACACATTCAAGGCTACTGCCCGAAGCTTAATCATTGATTTCATATCCAGAAAGAAGAAACATACCCTCATACAACATAAGGCCCTGCTAGCCAATATCAAGCACTTAGAACATCAATTTTATACTTACTCATCAGACTCCATTCTATAGAAGCTTGTTTGTGCAAAATTGGAATTTAACAAGATTTCTACTGACAATGCTTCGTCTATTTTACTCAGTAGCAGTGCCAGGTATTATGGTGGTCATAACAAGGTTGGATCACTGTTAGCTAACTATCTAAAGTCCAGGAAAGAGAGAGTCCTGATAGACTCTATCCAGTCAGCAGATGGACAACATCTTTTTGTTGCGTGCTTATCTAGGTTCCTGATCGATACTGTGACCTTATGCCCCTATTCGGCTATAAATCCATTTATTCCCTATATTGGCATAACCGTTCAAGTGCGATTTTCTGAAAAGTCATCTCTGGCCTCACACGAACAGAGCCACATTCCAGCATGACTCTCTGCTACTTCCTTTGCGACCAATTAGTGCAATGACAGTGCAGCAGTCACTATCTGATATTCCTAGATAACACTCCGAGTTCTTCAACAAGATAAAAACTTAGCAAACCTGGAAATCCCCGCTTGCTATGTTTTGATTAGTAATGGAACTCTAATGAGCAACTGATAACTGTCACTTCCTAGTGACATCTTTAATTGACGTCTTATGTCCAGCAAACTTGCGTCAAACCCGGCACCTGTCAGGTATAAATATTACCAACGATGCCTTAAGCAATGAGCGAACCTGTTGCTGATGCCAGCTGCCTGCATGAACCTGTGTTGGTAAAAACTAGCACTCTGTCGCTGCAGCCTGCTATCCTGTGGTGGTGAAGCTGCTGATTACCATTATCGCCGCTACAGCGCGAACTATGGTTCAGTACGCTTGAGGAGCCGTGCAGCCGTCCTCTGCGAAGACATCCAGCCCAGCTGCCCGCGGACGCTGTCACCCCTCCTTCCTCGACGCGCTGAGAGAAGCCGCTGCCTTTCTCGTGCAGAGAAATCCAGTCCCGGCGCTTCCAGTTTACCCTCACGGGTGACTGGGATATCGAGAGAGACCCCTGAAGGAGATACCAATCCTCCATCATTCTATTCAGAGGTATGGTGTTGACTAAACCCTTAGACGAGAATTCTTGAAACAAACCTTGGCAAAATCAACTTAACTTAAGCTACTTACTTACTCCCCTTCTCACGTGTTAGGCTTAGGTCAGGCACACTGGGGTAGGCTTAGTTAGAAGCACCAGTTGAGTATGTTAGCCTAATGTATATATGACTGTATATATGTTTTATTACTTTTAAACCATTGTATGGCTAAGAAACCATATCAATGCTTTTACAGTTCTATTTCGCAATACTTATCTTACTGTACGTACTTTTCATAATAACAGTTATTGCAATTGTGGCAATACATTTCTCTTGTACGAGAAGAAAGACTGTTCAATAAATGTTAACCCTTTATTGATACACGCCCGTCTCTCTATTCTCTACATACTGTGAAAGTAAACTGCACTAGACTGACTGAGTGAAATCTGTGTCTATTGTTTCACACGACCCTAGAGATCGACTCTTGATCTGAGGAGCAAAGTTGTCATGTTGCACGGTTGTTGGAAAGCTGAATCCCTTCTTGTCTGTGCCAAGGAAGCTGATCACTTCCTATGCAGAGAAGAAAGTTTCCAGTGACCTCTGAGCTAGTTGGTAACACAACCCAATTAAGTTTAGCATAGTCAGTGGAGGCCTGGAATATCCGCAGTTCCACGTCGATACTACTGTTTATGTTATTCCAATGCGCAGGGCCTAGTGGGAAACTAGGAACTACACTACATGGCGCCCTAACGTTTGGTAAGGCGATAAACTAACGCAAGACTTATAGAGTAACTCAGTCGTGCATATTTCACACCCCTTTCTCCCGTAAATACTCCAATAGACGTCTGGAGTGGGTGAAAGGTTAAAATCCGCCCGACCTTAGTAGGAAGAGATTCCTATGTAAAGCTCTGGTTTATTCAACGTTGAAGGATACAGTGTTCCAAAATATTGTGCATCTAATCTTTGTCTCCTTGGAGACCTACTCTGCAAACCTCGCATTTTTACAATGCCAGAAAACGGAGCCCCTGGGGCCGCAGTAGATGCAACTCAGCAAGGTCCCGAATACACAGACCCGGGTGCTATTATCATCCCGGTCCAGTTAAGAAGATCTATAACTTTAAAACTTATAGAAAACGGACTGCCACCTCAAGGTGGTACAGTAATTTTCGTGATAGAGGCTCACGAGTATCGGCAGACAGAGGTATTCTATTCATGGATAAACTTTCCAGCGGTAAACGCTATAACACAAGAGTTTCACTATTACAAAATAGAGGAACCTCCGGATGAGTACGCCCCTTTCGAGGAGGTTGAAATTCCACTTAAATTTCAAGAGCACCTGCTCTGGTTTAATGGCGCCCTAAAACACAATGATCACATAACTAGGCTCGGTCCACTAGGTAGACCAGGAGCCACGTGGCCGGTTCTAGCCAGCTACACACCACATCCTGACATTACAAGAATGTCTAGAGAAGAGCTGTTAGCACAGCTAAACACATTAATAAAAATACATAGGCAATTAGTCCAATATGTAATACGGACTGCAACAGTCCAGCCAGCTGTTAATACGCCACAGCTGACCCCTCATCAGGGGAACACAAATAAAATTACACCACAGAACATACAGTCATGTCTTGGTAAAACACCCGTAAAACGGGAACAAATTCCTTTCTGCTTAGCCCAGAAAATAACTCAAATAGAGGCAGTATTTCCTGATACTACCCCTATTGAGAAACACAGAATCTTGACCATCTGCCTTCCTATGGGAATCGCACCACACGTGGAGGACTGCGACACTTGGGGTACAGTCTTTGCTTCCATTTACACAAAAACACACGGTGTTCCGTCTATGGCGGTAATACCAGACGTGTTAAAACAGATTCAAAATGAATTCGGTCCAGAGCCCGCTTTAAATCTAGGTATGAAATTACTGAAAGACTTCAAGCAGGTCACGGCTATATTATTAGCCAACGTAAAGGGAGAAGCAGCATCTGTGGCGATTCGCCAGAAGTTGAGGGAAACAGATATAAAAGATCCTGTTGAGCTTGCAAAAATCATAGAAAAATGCTATGAAGAATTAGGTAGAGACAGCTTGGGTGGAAAACCAGTTAAGCCCCAACTGCTCGAAAATCCTGAAAAATTATTTATTAAAAATAATTTAAACACTCCTAAAAAGAGCTGGGATGGAAATAAACAATCCACTCCCAAGGAAAAAGTTTTCCAGTCCAGAGGAAGGTCTCCTCGACGGAGGGAAAGAACTCCGACTCGAGAACGCCAGTCTCCCCAACGGGAGCCCTCTGAGAAAAGATATAACCTTAGAAATAGGGATAATATAAAAAAACCTGATAGATATCAAAGTATTGATACACGTCCCTCTCGATCTTTTCCACAGAATTCGGAAAGAAGAGGACGGTCAGACCCAGGAGAGCACACCAAGTCCAAAGACAAGGAACCTGCTCAGAGTAAAAAATCTCATTTTCAGAAAAAGAAGGTAGCCAGTATTAGAGTAATCAACCATGCCGAGAATACTGAGGACACAGTTGAAAAACGGGGAGTGGGCATTGACAATGTTGGACAGTGCAGCAGAAATCAGTATAGCGCGCAAGATCTTGATGAGTCATCTGGAGACAGTGGACACGAATGAATACATTCAGGTTGAAACTGCCGACGCCAGGCTTAGCGAGCCCCATAAAATATACGAAATAACATTGCGTATAGAGGGTGATAAGACTAGGAAAATTAAGGGTCTATTTTGGGATAAGCTCTCAAAAGGCTATGATATTCTGTTAGCTGAAAAAGATTGGCCCCCGGAGTTTGTCAGGGAGTGCCCTCGTGGCGAAGAAGTGATTATGCCTGCCTTCTCGAATCACATACCGATTCACAAAAAATACACATATGTAAGGAAATGGGCAGTAGCCCAGGCACCTGCATTGTATAAAAATCATGTAGGATGGGATGAGGATTCACCGCCTCACAAAATCCAACTAAAAAATGAACCAACTGCCCAACGGCAGTATCCCATAAAGCAAGAAGCTAAAAAACAGGTCAGGGAGATCTTAGATCAACTTGAGTATCAGGGGGTGATTGAAACATGCACCTCTCAAATGAACAATCCTTTGTTTCCTGTCTCCAAGCCAGACAATTCATATCGTCTAGTTTTGGACTACAGACACCTTAATACATGATGCAAAACTTTTGCAGTACAAAACTCGCATAGTGCAGCCCTAATGAATAACATAGTTAGGAAAAAATACAAAACGACATTAGACATTTCTAATGGTTTCTTTTGTCAAAACATTGCACCAGAAAGCAGATATTTGACCGCTTTCTCCGCATTTGGGTCACAGAAAAAATTCTGTCGACTCCCACAGGGGTTCAAGAACAGCCCAGGACTATTCTCAGCTAGGGTAACAGAGTTACTACAAATCTATGATGATGAAGCATTATCTTACGTAGATGATATTTATCTCACAGACGATGACTTGGATACTCACTTGAAAAGAGTGAACACCATTATACTTGGGTTCGCTTCAACTTTAAAAAGTCCCGAATTGCCCATCTGACAGTACTATTCTTAGGGTACGAATTATCAAGTGAAGGGAAAAGCCTAGCGGACAACTTCTTAGAGAAGTGCGCTGTACTCCAAGCTCCAAAAACGCTGAAGAATTTACAATCAATACTAGGTTTTCTGAATTTCGGAAGAACTTACATACTAAATTACGCAGAGAGGGTTAAACCTCTCTACGAACTAATAAAACCTGATTTAAAACAAATCAATTGGACTCAAAAACACACAGAAATTTTGAGATCACTGCAAACAGACATGTTAGCAAAAACAAAATTAGATACACGTGACAACACGATCGATCTAGTAATCCGAGTCATCCCAGGAAGATGTGGATTCACGTACCTAACCTCTAATGAGGGAGAAAAGGTACCAATTTCAATTAAATCTCACTTGTACACACAAGCAGAAAAAACATTCAGTCACACAGAAAGAACTGTGAACGCAGTGCAAATCGCATTAGCAAATGAACGAGAACTAGCACACGGCAAACGGATTAATATCCTTACAGCGGAATCCGCCTTCGAGGCGCTATTCAGCCCAGTAAACCTGCCTACAGTGTCACTGGATCCGAAATGGATACAGTACATAGATTCTCTAGGAGCGGAGGACGTGAAATACTATTTCGCCCCGCAATCTGAAGAACTGAATGATTTAGAATATGAAGAAGAATATCCTCTGCCAATCGAAATTCTGCCTCTCCCACAATATACCTGTATAATCTATACAGATAGCTTTGTACAGCATTTTAATGTAGAGAGCAAATCCTACAATGCAGCATGTGCGATCATTAAAGGTCGTTGGCTGTGTGGTAAATTCAGACCGAAAGTAACAAAAACTGAATCTGTAAGAAACTGTTCGGTTCAAAGAACTGAAATCAGATCTTTAAAGATGGCGCTCGAAAATGCAGAACGCGAATTCCCCACACTTATAGTGTGCGATTCTCATTTTTGCGTCAATTCTTACAACAACAAACTGCAGAGTTGGATCGAAAACGACTACAAAGATGACACAGGTGCCACAATAAAGCATAAATTGCTCTGGAACGAGGTAGCTCTTTTACACAAAGAACTACAAAAGACTCACGTGATTCACGCACAGAGTCTTCAACGTGATGGCGTTCACGTTGCAGGGAATTCATTGGCTAATACAGCCACCGCGGAAGCAACTAACCCGGCTTCCGTAGCCACAAAAAAGCGTACAGATAAGTACATAGACGGGGAAACCATACTGGCAGTAAAAACGACCGTAAAAGGCGACTGTGCAGCATTACCCGTAAACTATCCACTCAATTATGCATACATAATCGATGCAAACTCCGTTCCTTTTGCTCGAATCCCTGGAGTGGGGGACAGAGTAATTCCAAACAGGAGCAGGAGGGGCTTCCTCCTACTGGAAGCACACATGGGGTTGGGTCTGAAACAACAAACAATCAAAGCCTCTCTGAAAGAATTGCAATCAGAGTACTGGTGGCCAGGAATGAGTATAGATATTCAATGTTTTGCTCAAAATTGTGAAAACTGCAACAGAGATCGCAGAAATGAACAGGCCAGGGTAGTTTCAGGATCCCTTCTAGACAGCATAAGGCGGTCTATCTGCGCAATCAAAGAAGAGAAGCGCGTCCCAGTGTACACCATTAAGACAAAAAGCACTTAAAAAATGAGGTCCCCAGCGCTCGGCTGACGCTAGAACGGTTATAAAAGATTTGCGAGTCCATATCGGCATATACGCAATTACCACGTTCCATTCTGACCAGGGTCCTGCTTTCAGCTCTCGAGCTTATGAGGAGGCCAAGGCTAGCATGGGAATTGGGTTGAGGTATTCTTGTCCGTCGCACAAGTGTGATAGAAAGAAAAAACCGGGACATAAAGCAATCTATAACAGCGAAGGTATTAGGTTCAGGCGATGGGTGGGTCAAACATTTAATAAGTGTCCAGACTAGTCTTAACAACATGCCAAGAAATTCTCTAAAAGGTTTCAGCCCATACGAACTATTGTTCGGAATTAGAATGAACGTTCAGGACCTCGATAGTCAGATGTCAGTGGTACAAGCAGAAACAAAGCAGTTTGAAGTAAAAGACCGTTTGGCTGTTTTACAGGAACTGAATGAAACAAGAAAATCATTAAGCAACATAAAGTTAAAGCAACAGCCAAATACCACTGACGAGGCACCACCCGCAACAGCCCCAGCAAGGCCTGTCTGGATTCCAAAGATTGGGGATCTAGTCAGAGAAAAGATCGCGGTTAAGAAGGAATTTGGGCCTTCTTACAGAAAAGCAGTACCTGTCTTGGCAGTCACCGGAACAAGATCAGTTGTGCTACCGCCCCTTGCTGGTAAAAAGGAGAACAGAGTTGTGTCCATCGACCTGGTAAAACCACAAGCATGTGGCCTATAATCAACAGTAGGCCCAGTGGACTCCCAAGAAACAACAGAATACCCAAACTTGCAACAATCCAAGAGATTCAAACTGAAAGACTCATCACATTCGATCAGCCTGCAGTGCACAATGAAGGACTATGCAATAATGCCATGGAACTCGTGCCTCTTGAAACACAGATTGAAACAGTTCGTCAAGAAACAACACCAGTCTACACTAATGTGGCATCAGAAAGTGCTACGGAGAGACAGATTGAAAGAACAATCCCATCAATTGACAGAACTGCCTCTGGTTATTTCATCAACTTCGACAACTTCTCTGAAGATTTAAACGACCCCGAAGTGATGCCAGAAACAAAAAAGTATTCTAAAGAAAATACAACAGGACTCCTTCAACAAATCAAAGAACTATATCTGGATTCACCGTTGATTGAGCATTGGATTATCTCAGGGGTATTCATACTCCTACTATGCCTAATTTTAGTTTTAATTTTAGGGAAGTTCATTACAATTGAATGGACACAGCAAGTCAGAACATCAACCTAGTCCTGAAACCACACAGATCATCCCACGTGAAGAAAAGAGAACTGTCAACTGTAAATGTCACAGCAATTCCAATACCTGGTGGGGTAGTATGGGAGAAAACAGACTATGAGATCTATGGTCCGGTCGAAATCCTGAAGTATCCTCATCAACTAAAGGTTTCCTTAAGTGACTTTGTGACACCAAGTACATTCTCTGATGATTGGGACTTTAACAGTATTAATGACATGATGTCTGATTTAGTAATGTCAGCTAGATTCACAGATCATGATTATTTACAAGGTTCATCTAGTTATGAGCAGTTATTCTGTTATACCCACTATGGGGATCATTACTTGCATAAATCTGCACAGCCTAGAAATGTTTTTATGTATAATCAATGGGAACATTGTGCTACACCACCTAAAAGCAGTTCTAAAGCATTTTTTGAGAAATTCAAATACTTCTCAGGGTTTAACACCAGTGATGCAGAAACGTTTTATTATAAACTGTTAGATAAAACAGGAATGAAAACAATGCTGACAAATTCTAAATTGATATATTCAGAAGCATTTTATGACAAAATGATGACATTTGGTTTTGATTATTGGAAAAATAATATTGAAACGAAAACAATTTGGGGTACAAAAGATTGGCAGGTGCAAGGCATAGAAGCACTTTTTAGAACCTGCATGATACCAGAACAAATGTTGTTTTTAAATGACACAATACACCAAACATCTTGTCTTGGCCTAGCTAAGAACAAAGAACTTAAAACACCGTCTATACCAAAGCCAATACCTGAAAATACAACAGCTGATATTGAGTTAGACGTGTCACAAATTTTACATTTCAACAGAACACATCCTGATTGGAAAAAGTGGTTAATCTGGCCTACAGACACATATAGCTGTCAAGATAGGTTCCTGAATAAAACACAGGGTTTAAAAATGACCAGATTAGACCCTAGATATTCCCAGAGACAACATCCAGGGATTATAACAACATACAGTGTAGGGAAACTCTGCCTAGAATGGCTTACTACATCCACACTGGCTGAAATTAAGCAACACTTGTCTTTATTAAAAGATGGTGCTGATTTGCGCGATTTCATTCTTGGACCACGCAAACAGCGTCAAAAGCGTTTCATAGCGACCAGTATCTATGCTGCTTACAACGAGGCTTGGAAAGTAAAGCAAATTGAAACTGCTGAAAAAATACGAGAAATTGATCGTATTAATTTGGAGAAATCACTTTCTGTGGTAGACAATGGGTTAATGACTCTGTCTTCCAGAATATATTCTTTGGACAATATTGTATCCTCTGCCTTTGATGTGATAGACAGAGATTTGCTAATGTTACAACATGGCCAGTCTCAATTACGCTCTATTATAGAATTAGGCTGGACGCTGCAAAATCTTCTTTCAGGCTATGTGCCTTGGCGTTTAATCAACACAACGTCATTATTTTCCATTTTTAACCTTACTGATAAATAGATCAATTTGGCACAGAAAGGAGCAGACTATACAATCTTGAGCATCGAGAAACTCGAGAGATTACCATTGACAATGTCAGAGAGTCCTGTCATTGAATGGATAATACACGGAATTATCACAATTCCGATAACAACTTTCCGATTTAAAAAGTGCCTTGAGTACATACCTGCTGGCCAATATGAACAATTGGGTAAGGGATATGTAAAATCCGAATGGAAATTGCCATACACTCATTCTTGCTATAGTGACAGCGACAAAAATGTATTTCTTAGTGGTGACAACTGTAAACACTCACTAAGCGGTATACTTTTGTGTCAGGGTATTAATTTACACGGAGCATGTGATGGAAATTCAAACAACCTTTCATGCCACCAGCTAGTCACACCTGCAACTCAGATAGAGCCCTTCTTTATGCAACTCGCAAACGGGAGTTACATTCTTAGAACGGATCACAGGTGCTGTGGCCTCGCGCCAGGGAAAAGTTATCTAGTACAAGTAACGTCCATGGTCAAATGTTGCATGCAAGCATTGTTCCCGAGCGGGCCTCCAGACATAGTGACTCCTCTCTGGCCTCGTCTGAATCTCTATTCTATACGAATTGATACATTAAGCAAAATGAAATCTGTGCTTTTACAGACAACAGTGCCTATAACGTCATCTAAAGAGACGTATGATCTTCTAGTCGCAAGGACGGCTACTGAAGTCCATGACCTTTTATCAACAAATTGCCCCGTGCATTTCGTAGAAATGTTCAGCCAACTCCTTAACATGTCTAGTGCAACAAGCATCCCAGGCATATTTAAGACAGTCTTTACGGGACTGCTAACACCCTTCCAGGCAATTTTGGGAATCTTTCCTAATTTCGTGCACTCCATTTTTGGTGGTATTCCACTATTTTTGGGACTCATCGCAGGGATTCTATTTTTGACCATCCTGCTACGTTATGGCAAGCCTCGGCTCAGACATAGCTCCCATGGGAATGGAAGAGACAATCCTAGCAATGCGCTACAGGGACAGGATAACTAACGTCCTCGGATTGGCCAGGCTAAGAGATCTAAACATGACCTGGTTCCTTTCATTCAGACCGATATGGCAAAATTGCATTTTACCTGTGCTACGGTGTATGCTTTGCGGCGATGAATGCGTGTTGGACATCTGTCTTTCACTTCCATCAGCAGTACCAATGGACGTCGATACTTTGCTCAGTCCAATAACGGCTCACGCATTGTGTTGTCCCCAGCGGCTACCAATCCTGATGACGGCATTCGTGGAGACTCCTGTACTACAGCCAAGTGGTAACAGTGGAGCGAGTGACAAAAGCAACATCATCCAGGTACAACGTTCTGTGAGCATTGCTGGTCCTGCCTTCGATGACAGCAATCATTCTCACACCTGCCAAGTTACAGCGCTATCTAATTTGGTTGAACTATCACCTGATTTTGTAGACCAATTCTTTGCGAGCCTGTCTGATACGATGTTCTCACCCATAGAGAAACAATAACTTTTGAGAAACTTTCCGACACACAGCGTTCCCATGAACTCTGAATTCGGCCTTCAGTTTTGATCAACAAAAACTGCCAGGAGCTTTGGAAAATCTATTTTCTTTGAATTGGACAATTTTTCTAAAATTGACCTTTTTTGGCACGAACAATTCTTTGCTTAACGTAAAAACTATTCTTAGAGAACAGAAGCTTCGCACTTCTATTTCTAAACACATCTAGAGACATAACAACATAACACCAGCCTCTAGCACACATGTTATTACAATGCATTTTTATGTGATGATTTATCTCGCATTTCTTCTGTCAGAGATACTTCATGTGTAATTCTTTATGCATAATCGTTCATTGATTTCATATGCAATACCTTTTGAATGATTACTATGCTTTAAAAAAAACGTACAGTACCTAAATTCCATGTATTACAAGTACGCCTATTTCGAATGCATTTATGTATTTTGGGGTGGGCAATGTTACACATACATCTAATTGCTTTAGTTTTAGTAATTTTGATGGACATGAAAACGTGGAGTGGGTGTTGCGTGCTTATCTAGGTTCCTGATCGATACTGTGACCTTATGCCCCTATTCGGCTATAAATCCATTTATTCCCTATATTGGCATAACCGTTCAAGTGCGATTTTCTGAAAAGTCATCTCTGGCCTCACACGAACAGAGCCACATTCCAGCATGACTCTCTGCTACTTCCTTTGCGACCAATTAGTGCAATGACAGTGCAGCAGTCACTATCTGATATTCCTAGATAACACTCCGAGTTCTTCAACAAGATAAAAACTTAGCAAACCTGGAAATCCCCGCTTGCTATGTTTTGATTAGTAATGGAACTCTAATGAGCAACTGATAACTGTCACTTCCTAGTGACATCTTTAATTGACGTCTTATGTCCAGCAAAATTGCGTCAAACCCGGCACCTGTCAGGTATAAATATTACCAACGTTGCCTTAAGCAATGAGCGAACCTGTTGCTGATGCCAGCTGCCTGCATGAACCTGTGTTGGTAAAAACTAGCACTCTGTCGCTGCAGCCTGCTATCCTGTGGTGGTGAAGCTGCTGATTACCATTATCGCCGCTACAGCGCGAACTATGGTTCAGTACGCTTGAGGAGCCGTGCAGCCGTCCTCTGCGAAGACATCCAGCCCAGCTGCCCGCGGACGCTGTCACCCCTCCTTCCTCGACGCGCTGAGAGAAGCCGCTGCCTTTCTCGTGCAGAGAAATCCAGTCCCGGCGCTTCCAGTTTACCCTCACGGGTGACTGGGATATCGAGAGAGACCCCTGAAGGAGATACCAATCCTCCATCATTCTATTCAGAGGTATGGTGTTGACTAAACCCTTAGACGAGAATTCTTGAAACAAACCTTGGCAAAATCAACTTAACTTAAGCTACTTACTTACTCCCCTTCTCACGTGTTAGGCTTAGGTCAGGCACACTGGGGTAGGCTTAGTTAGAAGCACCAGTTGAGTATGTTAGCCTAATGTATATATGACTGTATATATGTTTTATTACTTTTAAACCATTGTATGGCTAAGAAACCATATCAATGCTTTTACAGTTCTATTTCGCAATACTTATCTTACTGTACGTACTTTTCATAATAACAGTTATTGCAATTGTGGCAATACATTTCTCTTGTACGAGAAGAAAGACTGTTCAATAAATGTTAACCCTTTATTGATACACGCCCGTCTCTCTATTCTCTACATACTGTGAAAGTAAACTGCACTAGACTGACTGAGTGAAATCTGTGTCTATTGTTTCACACGACCCTAGAGATCGACTCTTGATCTGAGGAGCAAAGTTGTCATGTTGCACGGTTGTTGGAAAGCTGAATCCCTTCTTGTCTGTGCCAAGGAAGCTGATCACTTCCTATGCAGAGAAGAAAGTTTCCAGTGACCTCTGAGCTAGTTGGTAACACAACCCAATTAAGTTTAGCATAGTCAGTGGAGGCCTGGAATATCCGCAGTTCCACGTCGATACTACTGTTTATGTTATTCCAATGCGCAGGGCCTAGTGGGAAACTAGGAACTACACTACATTTTCAAGGATCAAGACATTCTTGATGAATTTACAACCTTTTGTTATAACCTATATACTCTAGTAGCACCCGCATCAGACGCTCTTATTTAAACTTATCTTAGTAGTATTCCTCCCCCTTCATCCACAGATCTGGACTTCAATTCCCTAGAATCTGACATATCGCTCCTTGAGATTACTAGCTCTCTAAATTCACTAAAGAAAAATAAATCCCCTGGTCCGGACGGTTTTTCAGTGGAATTTTACTTGCATTTTTCAAAACACTTATTCCCAAAACTCTTTTTTCTCTTTCAACATTTCTGCAATATCGGTGAGGCGAGCTGAACTTTTCTGGAAGCCTCTATTTACCTCATTAATAAAGAAGACAAAGATCATAAGTTCTACAAAAATGACCGTCCTATATCTTTGCTAAATGTCGATCATAACATTTTTGCTAAATTATTAGCATTAAGTCTTGAATTTTTCTTACCCCATCTAATTGGTCCAGAACAGTGTGGTTTCCTCAAAGGCAGATTAACTTCTGATAACTCTCGGTTATTTTTAAATTTTTTAATGTTTTAAATAAAGCACCCACTTTATCCTATTCCCTAGCTGCTGTGTCTATTTATGCAGAAAACGCTTTTGGTAGAGTTAACGGGTCGTTTTTTTTTTAAAGCACTTAACTCGCATGGTTTTGGACCTACATTCTTTTTCCTGGTTTCATTACTCTATTCGACCCCTACTGCTTCTGTTATTGTTAATGGTCTTTTTTTTAAATATTTTTCCCCTTATCTCCTCTTCTTTGTATTTTATCTCTTGAACCCTTTCTGACTCACAATCGTCATAACTCTTCCATTTCTGGATATGTATATGGAGACGATCACTTCAAACTTTCTGCATATGCAGATGACATTCTACTCTTTATATTAAACCTAGAAATGTTTATTCCCCCATTATTACACAAATTTTCAGATTATTCAGTGGTATCTGGTTATAAGTTCAACTCTGACAAAAAGGAAATTCTTCCTATAACCAAATTTTCCCTCAAACATCACTTTGACTCAACTGGATTTAATTGGAATAGCTCTAGAAATAAATACCCAAGTTTATGGTTTACTATGCCATTTTGGATTTGGTTAAAATAAACATGAGAAAAAGTCTTGATCGTATTTCCAAACTACTCTCCTCCTGGAATCCTCTTTCCTTGGTGGGGTCGCCACAATGCTACGAAGCTGCCCCGGGACGTACCCACCGTCCCTTCGCCTGCCACTCATGCAAATTCGCCTGCATCAAGAGCCACACCAATCCCACTCACTCCAAAAACAGCTCTGGCTCTAACCAACTGAAGTGCATCCTGCTGAACACCCGCTCAGTCCACAGACACGCCACTGAAATCTGGGACCTACTCGACACTGCTTCACCTGACATCGCCTTTCTTACAGAAACCTGGATGAACGCCTCATCAGCCCCCGACATCACCATAGCCATCCCGGACGCCTACAAAATCATCCGAAAAGACCGCACCAACCAAACAGGAGGAGGCATCGCCATCGTCCATAAGAACACCATCAAAATCATGACCAGCTCCGACGACAACTTTGCAACCGCCGAACACCTCCACTTCCAGATCCACAACAACCCCAGGACCACACTTAGAGGTACCCTCATCTACAGACCACCAGGAACCTGTAAACAATTCTGCGAAGACATCACTGACTTCATCAGCCCACATGCCCTCACCTCCGAAATCTACATTTTACTGGGAGATCTCAACTTCCACCTGGAAAAGAAAATCGACAGCAACACCACCACCCTTCTGGACAACCTAGCCAATCTCGGACTCAAACAACTTGTGGACACCCCCACCCATGTAGCCGGACATACGCTCGACCCAATCTTCACCTCCAGCAAGCACATCTCCTTCGATCACACCACAGCCCTCCATTGGACGGACCACAGCTGTGTTCACTTCAGCTACAAAACTACCGTGACCAAAAAACCCCCACAACCCATTCCGCAAAGAAACTGGAACAAAATCACCACCGACCAACTCCTCACATCGCTCAACCAAAACCCTCCCGCCCTCTCATCGGACCCAAACCAAGCTGCCACCATACTCAAACAATGGATCACTCGCAGCGTTGACGAGTTAGCCCCCTTGAAAAACCCCCAAACCAAACAGAGTAGAAACAATGCCCCCTGGTTCAACGAAGACCTTAAGAAATCCAAGAAACTATGCTGTACTCTCGAGAAAACACGGAGAAAAAATCCAACCACTGACAACCTGACCACCTTCAAGACAGCCACCCACAAACACCACCAATTGATCCGATCCACCAAAAAATCAGCATTCAAGGATCGACTCTACAACAAGGCCCACAACAGCAAGGAACTATTCAACATTGTCAAAGAATTTACCAACCCCACCGCAGCCCCAAACGACATTACTCCCTCCCAAGACCTCTGCGATTCACTATCCTCTTTCTTCTACAACAAAATCGCCCACATACATAACAGCTTTGAGAACACGTCCAAAGAACAGTCCACTCCACCCACCTCCAAACCTAAACCGCCCTCTAACAACCTTAGCGCCTGGAACCCAATCAGCACGGAAGACACCATCCGCCTAATGAACTCCATCCATTCAGGTTCACCAACCGACCCCTGTCCCCACCACATCTTCAACAAAGCAGACTCCATCATCGCACCCCATCTCCGTGATGTCATCAACTGCTCCCTCAACTCCGCTACCTTCCCAGAAAGCTGGAAACACGCCGAACTCAGCGCCCTCCTGAAGAAACCCACAGCAGACCCTTCTGAACTCAAGAACTACTGCCCCATCTCCCTCCTCCCATTTCCTGCCAAAGTCATTGAGAAAGCCGTTAATAGCCAGCTTGCCGCCTTCCTTGAATCCAACAACTCCCTCGACATTTCACAGTCCGGATTTCGAGCCAAACACAGCACCGAAACCGCCCTCATCGCAGCGACAGACGACATCCGAACACTACTGGACAACAGAGAAACAGTTGCCCTCATCCTACTCGACCTCTCCGCCGCCTTCGACACAGTCTGTCTTAGCACCCTCATACAACGCCTCAGCAACATCGGCATACAAGGAAAAGCCTTGAACTGGATCATCTTGTTCCTCGCAGGGAGAACCCAGAGAGTCCGACTCCCCCCATTCAAATCAGAGAGTACCGAAGTCATCTACGGAGTACCACAAGGATCATCACTTATTCCCACCCTCTTCAACGTATACATGAGCCCCCTCGCATCCATCGTGCGCCATCACAACCTCAACATCATCTCCTACGCTGACGACACACAACTGATCCTTTCCCTCACCAAAGACCCCAACACTGCCAAAACCAATCTTCATGAAGGTATGAAAGAAGTTGCCGAATGGATGGAAAACAGCTGCCTAAAACTTAACTCAGACAAAACGGAAGTCCTCATCCTAGAATCATCCCCCTCTGCCTGGGACGACTCATGGTGGCCATCGGCCCTGGGCACAGCACCCATACCCACAGACCACGCACGTAACCTAGGTTTAATCCTAGACTCCTCCCTCTCGATGACAGACAAGTCAACGCCGTCTCATCCTCCTGTTTCAACGTATTTCGTATGCTCCAAAAAATCTTCCGTTGGATACCCACCGAAACAAGAAAGACTGTCACCCACGCACTGGTCACCAGCCGTCTGGACTATGGAAACACCCTCTACGCCGGAACCACAGTCCAACGACAGAAAAAACTCCAACGCATCCAAAACGCATCAGCCAGACTCATATTGGACATCCCTCGCCAAGCTCACATTACCGCTCACCTGAAAGACCTCCACTGGCTTCCCGTTAAAGAAGAGAATAACATTCCGCCTCCTCACCCACGCTCACAAGGCTCTCTACAAACTAGGGACAGAATGCCTCAACACACGACTGTCCTTCTACACACCCACCAACTAAGATCCTCCAATCAAGCCCTCGCCGCAGTTCCGCGCATCCACAGATCCACCATGGGAGGAAGATCCTTTTCCTACCTGGCGGCCAAGACATGGGATTCTCTCCCCCCTCACCTCTGCCTCACACAGAACCACATTTCCTTCAGAAAGGAACTTAAAACCTGGTTATTCGATAAATAATGCACCCCTCCCCCAAGCGCCTTGAGACCCTCTGGGTGAGTAGTGCGCTATAAAAATTCCAGAACTTGAACTTGATTCTATCAAAAATCATGGTCACTCCTTTTATGTTATATATGATTTCACTGATCCCAGTTCACATTTCTTTCATATATTTAAAAAAACGTGACTCCCTCATTTCCAAATTCCTTTGAAATAATAAACAACCCAGAATCTTTTTATCTCATCTTAGAAAACCAAAAACGACCCAAGGTGTGAACTTTCCTAACTTTAGGCTGAACCATAAAGCTTTTTGTTTTAAACAAGCTTGTAACTGGCTCCATACAGGTGTTTTCTCTTTCACCCCTTTATGGGTTTGCATTGAACGCTGCTTATTTTCCCCTTTCTCTATCCCAGAGATTCTTGCCTTTATGGCTAAAACCAATTTCACATCTCTTCCGCTATTTAAACATATTTGCTCACTGTTAAGACCTATCTGTCAGCCAAAGATCATCTCCAGAAACACATTTTTGCGTTCTCCTCTTTGGCATAATCGTCTTCTCGTCATTACAATAGATCTTTGTCTTGGTGCTCTTGGAGAACTAAAGGTATTATCTGGGTTCAGGACGTTTGATGGAATTTTTCCTTGTTCTTTTCCACAATTCCAAACGACTTTTAAATGTCCCTGCTAATTTTTACATAAGTTCTTGCTACTCATGGAAGTAATTTTGGAAGTTTTTTATTCCCTTCCCCAGGAGGATTCCTTGTCTAAACAACATCTGCTTCTCAGAGTTTTGTCAATATCTCCAAAAGCCTCCCTGATTTATAAACTCTTTAATTCTGCTGATCCAGAGTGGCCTAAAACTAAGTTGGACCTTGCATGGGAAACAGATTTGGGTTGTGAATGGAGCACTGATTTTTGGAGCAAAATATGGACTAGATCGTTAAAAAAAATCTCTAGATCTGCATCCACCACTCAATCTATATTTTTTCTATACCATAGACTATTCTCTACCTCCTTTTCCATTGCTAATTTCACACACTCTAATAATAAGACCTGCTGGTCCAGCGACCACCATTTAGCTGACCTGTGCCACCTCCTGTTTTCATGCTCCCATGTCTCTTCTTTTTGGGTAAAAGGTTGGTCTCGAATCTCGATTAATTTTAATTTACATATTCCTTTATCAACCACTCTTCTCTTTACAGGAAGTCTATCAGGCACTTAGGTTTGTGTCGCATGAGCGAGGGCTGTTTGACCTCATGTTAGCTTTAGCTTTTCAACAGATTACACTCAATTGGAAATGCTCACACAAGCTCCCAGTCAAGTCTTGGTAAAACACTGCACCTAATTATTATAGGCTGGATATCGCTTTTGCCTCCTATTGCAATTCACATGTAAATAGAGTCCTAGTTTGGTAACAGCTAACTATTTATTTAAATAAGATTGCCACCACTTAGGTCTCCTGTAATAGTTCTGAAACCTTCCAGCCTCCATGATTTTCTATTTCTTTGCCATTTTTCTCTTTAGTATCTTTTAGTATTGTAAAATGTATCTGAAAATATGTTAACTATATTACTTTTTTGTTCTAATGAGTATTTATTCCTATTTGATACTTAATTACGGAGTAAATTTTATCCCTCCCCCCTTTCTTTTCCTCCCTCCTTTTTCCCTGTAAACCTTAAAATGTAAACAACTTTCTACTATGTTATATGGCATTTTCACTTGTTGGTTATTCTCAAATAATGTTACATTCTTTCCCTGTGTTTCACAATGATTAATTTGTCAATAAAGCTTATTAAATTTAAAAAAACATCAAGCAGAAGCCACCAGGTGCTCACTCCTGGAATAAGGGTTGGGGCGGTTGTCTGTAAGGGACAGCGCTTCTAACTCAGCAGTGGACGCCCAGTCATATTCAACACAAAATACCGCCTAGACTGTTCCAACATAATACTACAGCAGGTGTGCAAGGCTGTGATGTAATATGCTAGTGGAACCAAAGCAGCCCCACTGATCACACCAAGAACCCCCATGTCAATCAATCAATCAATCAATCAATCAATCAATCAATCAACACATTTATATAGCGCGCTACTCACCCGGGAGGGTCTCAAGGCTCTGGGAGGGGGGGGGGGGGTGCTGCTACTGCTCGAAGAGCCAGGTCTTGAGATGGTCCTGGGTCATACGTAGGTGTGCGGGGAGGGAGTTCCATGTTTTGGCTACCAGGTAGGAGAACGATCTTCCTCCGGCGGTGGTTCTTCGAATCTGTGGGACGGTGGCGAGGGCGAGGTTGGCTGAGTGGAGCTGGCGGGTGGGAGTGTAGAACGAGAGGCGGTTGTTGAGGTATTCGGGGCCCATGTCGTGGAGCGCTTTGTGTGCGTGGGTGAGGAGCCTGAACATGATCCTCTTGATGATGGGGAGCCAGTGCAGGTTTTTCAGGTGGGCGGATATGTGGCTGTAGTAAGGGATGTCGAGGATGAGTCGTGCGGGGGCATTCTGTATGTGTTGTAGTCATTTCTGATGTTTGGCGGTGGTTCCTGCGTATAGGGCGTTTCCGTAGTCCAGGCGGCTGGTGACGAGGGCCTGGGTGACCGTTTTCTGGTTTCGGTGGGGATCCACCGGAAGATCTTTCGGAGCATGCGCAGGGTGTTGAAACATGATGAAGAGACGGCGTTGACTTGCTAGGTCATTGTGCGTGGTCCGAGGGTGCGTGCATTTCGTGCGTGGTCCGAGGGTTTTGGCGCAGAGCCCAGAGCGGAGGTCCACCAGGAGTCGTCCCAGGTGGATGGGGATTGTCCGAGGATGAGGACCTCTGTTTTGTCTGAGTTCAACTTCAGGAGGCTGAGCTTCCTCCATTCTGCGACGTCTTTCATTCCTTCCTGTAGGTTGGTTTTGGGGTGGCTGGGTCTTTGGTGAGAGAGAGTATCAGCTGTGTGTCGTCGGCGTAGGAGATGATGTTGATGTTGTGTTGGCACGCGATGGTGGCAAGGGGGCTCATGTAGATATTGAAGAGGGTTGGGCTGAGCGAGGAGCCTTGGGGTACGCCGCAGATGATCTTGGTGGCCTCCAAGCGGAAGGGAGGGAGGCGGACTCTCTGGGTTCTGTTGGAGAGGAAGGAGGTGATCCAGTTCAGGGACTTTCCTTGGATCCTAGCGTTAAAGGTGGGTTATTATTGTGCGATGACATACGGTATCAAAGGCTGCCAAGAGGTTTAGAAGGATGAGGGCGGTTGTTTCTTCGTTGTCCATCATGGTCCTGATGTCGTCGGTGGCTGCGATGAGGCAGTCTTAATGCTGTGATTGGCCCGGAATCCGGATTGGGTTGGGTCGAGCGAGTTGTTTGCCTTGAGGAGAGCAGTCAGCTGTTTATTGACGGTCTTCTTGATGACCTTGGCTGGGAAGGGAAAAAGTGAGATGGGGCGAAAGTTCTTGAGGTCTTTGGGGTCCGCTGTGCGTTTCTTCGGAAGGGCGTTGAGTTCTGCATGCTTCCAGCTTTAGGGGAAGGTTGCTGACGCGAATGAGAAGTTTGTGACGTTCCGGAGATGGGGTGCGATGATGGTGTCGGCTTTGGTGAAGATAGTATGGGGGCAAGGGTCTGAGGGGGAGCCGGAGTGGATGGAGTTCATGATGTTGGTGCTGTCTTCAGTGCTGGTGGGGGTCCAGGCGTTGAGGTTGGTGGTGGGGGTCACTGGTTTGGTGACCGGAGGCGGAGTCTGGGGTCCGAAACTGTCGTGTATATCTGCGATCTTACGGTGGAAGAACGTGGCGAGGGAGTTGCAGAGTTCTTGTGACGGTGTGATGTTGTTGTTGCTGGCGCTGGGGTTGGAGAGCTCTTTGACGATGTTGAAGAGTTCTTTGCTGTTGTGGGTGTTGTTGTCTAGTCGCTCTTTGAATGATGTTCTTTTGGTGGTGCGGATCAGCTAGTGGTGTTCGCGGGTGGTGGTCTTGAGGGCTGTTCTGTTTTCTGTGGTTCGTTCGTGGCGCCAGGTTTTTTCGAGGGTTCGGCAGGTTTTCTTTGATTCTTTGAGGGCGTCTGTGAACCATGAAGTTTTCCTGTTGCGGGTCATGCCTGGGGGGTTCTTCAGTGGTGCAAGGTCATCGGCGCAGTTGGTGATCATCTGTACAAGGTTCTGAGCTGTGTCATTGGTGTCGGCGGTGTCGGCTGGCGGGTTCTGGTTCCGCGATGAGTGGAGTTGGTCCGTGGTGATTTTGCTCCAGCATCTGCAGGGCATTTGTTGTGTGCGGTGGTGGGAAGTAGTCTTTTTGAAGGTGAAGTGGATGCATCTGTGGTCGGTCCAGTGTAGTCTGGAGGAGTGGCTGAAGGAGCCGTGGTTGCTGGCGGAGAAGATGGGATCGAGCATGTGGCCCGTGATGTGGGTGGGAGTGTTCATCAGTTGCTTGAGTCCGAGGTTGGCGAGGTTGGCGAGCAGGGTGGTGATGTTGTTGTCACTGTTTTTCTCCAGGTTGAAGTTCAGGTCCCCAAGGAGGATGTATTTCGGTGAGGCTAGGGAGCGCGGGCTGATGAAGTCAGCGATGGTTTCGCTGAATTGTGTGCGCGGGCCCGGGGGTCTGTAGATGAGGGTTCCTCTAAATGTGGTCTCAGAGTTGGTGTGAATCTGGAAGTGCAGGAGTTGGGCTGCGGAGAGTATGTCTTTGGCAGTGGTCGTGATGTTTATGGTGTTCTTGTAGACGATGGCGATTCCTCCTCCTGTTTGGTTGACGCGGTCCTTTTGGGTGATCTTGTATCCATCCGGGATGGCTATGGCAATGTCGGGGGCCGAGGAGGCGTTCAACCAGGTTTTCGTGAGGAAGGCGACGTCTGGCGCTGTTGTGTCAAGGAGGTCCCATAGTTCGACGACGTGCTTGTGGACGGAGCGTGTGTTGAGGAGGATGCACTTGAGGTGGTTGTTGTTGTTGCGAGGCCCGGTGGGTGGTCTGCAGGTTCGAAGGTAGGTGTAGTTGCAGGTTTGGCAGGTGAAGTGTTCGTGGGTTCGCTTCAGGGTGGCTCTGTAGCAGGTGGGTGTTCGTCCGGTGTTGAGTGCGTTGAGGGTGGCGGAGTCGTATTTCAGTCGGGAAGCGTGGCTCTGGTGGGGGCCAGGGGTTCTGGCGCTAGGTGTGGTCCAGGCGTGGACGGGCGCAGATGGGCTTGCCTTAGGAGGGAGGAGCAGCTGGGAGGCGGGAGCGGGGCGGCGATGGGGAAAGCGGGGGGCGGGGCCGCAGGGACGCAGCAGTGGGAAAGCGTGGCACAGAAAGAAAAAAGGGGGGAAGGACACAGTGGCAATGCGGGGGAAGGGGGCACAGAAGGCAAAGGGGCACAAGGGCACAACGGTCTAAAAATACAATACAATACAAATACAATCAATACAGAGTCAAGGGCAGCAGGAGAACGAGGGATAGAGGTCAGAGGGGGCAGAGGGCACTCACAAGACCGCAGGCAGCGGCAGGAGCAAAACAGAGGCAAACAGCAACAGTGGGGGTAGCCTCACGGGAGGACCGCGTGGCGGCTGGGGGGGCAACCTGCCTGAGGACAGGGTCAAAGGTCGCTGTAATCAGCTGTCACAAGCCATAGCTCCCACAACATTCACCCCATTTCTCTCGCTTGTCAAACACAAAAGCACTGAACTTTTCCAATAGTACACCACCTGCAACATCGGATGCACTAATTAAAGGAAATTAATGAGTCAACAACAGATTTCCAATGGAAGAAGAAAACCAACTCACCGAACACAATAGAAATCAACAAAACACCTGCAAATGTGGGATCCCTACATGCCCAACAATATCTCAGATAAATCACTTCCACTCTTGCCACCATTATATTAAAAAATCCCAGTTCCACAAAGCTTTTAATAAACCTGAAGGGGAATAGAAGGTAAAATGTTCCTGCTTCACTGAATGAACTCCAGCAAACCTCTCCCTCTCAACCCCAATCCGCCCCCCACAACCCAAAAACCCAGTTCCACCACACCTTCTAAACCTTCGACCATGAAAACCGGTTCAAGCCTGAACCATCAAAACATAAACAAAACTAGGTCTGAGCCCCTCTTCCGGATGGAACCAGCATGTACACAGGCAAACTCCACAACAATGATATTGCAAACAGACACACCTTTCACAAATACAGTTGGTGGCCATAGGGGCCAGCACTGCAAATGTGCCCAACCTCCTGGATGCAATATGAATCATACACCCCAAAAATCTTGTGTATAACTCATGAAAATCCCCACACAAAACTGCATCCACTAAATGCTGACATTCATCGAATATACATTAATTCATATTTTCTGACGCTGTATAAATCCATTAGTACTGCATTCATAAACGGCCCACCAAAGCACACACAAATGCATTCAATGGCACAGAATGTATACAATGCCAGATTTTAGCATACAGTCAAAGTAGAGCATCCATCTGCAGATTACCAAAAGTCCAGCACAGAGAAGGTGCATGTGCATAACCATAAAAATGACACAGTCAATACAAAACAACCACAACCAAAGTATATAAAAAATAACTAACAAGAGTCAACAGATCATCTCTCACTACCCCGGAATGGCATAAACTCTGGTGAATGTCACTCCCTGACAATGCCCCAGGGCCAGAGGAATCATGATCTGTAGACCATCCCCCTACGGAGGCTACTCCTAGAAGTCGGAAATCAAAGATGGGTGAAGGCCAGACAGGCAACAGAGGAATATTCTAAGGGTGTCCAGAACCCGACAATGAAACGCTGCAAACGGTGGGCAGGAGATCTAGAATACCCCAACAGCAATAAACAACAAACCGGAGAGGATCATGGTGCCCGCCATGAGGGTTCCTCAGCTAAGGAGCTAAGTTTACAAAATAAGCCATTGTTACAAGTTCACCTCCAGATGCACTGAGTCCGATGCAGATCCCGAGGTCATCAGCGAACACTGCGATAGAAGCGATTGAACCAAAAAAACTCACCAAACCCCTCTTTACATGCATCAACAATAGAAATAAGAAGCAGCAACTCTAAACCCCTTATAACAGATTGCCATTCAGTTCCTGATCTTCTCAACACTTTCATGTACATGTCCTCCAAACGGGATCCAGAAAAGTGCATATTTACACGAAACAAAAACAATCAGAAAATATGACCATTAAGAAAGGGCTGGCTGTGAGGCCATGATCCTGGAAACCCTCCAGCCCCTACAGACTGCATAAAGTAATCCGTACCACCCAAATTCATCAGCAGCATTCAGTTGCTGCATCCACAGTCCCCTCCCAGCATCCAGCTCCAGGGCCACGGAGATCAGGCACTGTGGCCCAGTTGGATTATAGTTGTGTAGTAGGGTGTGAGGAGACAATGATCTCTCCTTTCACACCTCTCTCTCAGATGATGGGTGTGCGTAAGAGGGTGTGGGGAGGGAGTGTCCTCTCTTTTCAGACTCCTCTTTCATATGAGAGGGTGAATAGTAGGGTGTGGGGAGGGACTGGCCTCTGCTGAGACCTCTCTCTGTAATGAATGGTGTGCATGGTAGGGTGTGGGGAAGAACTGGCCTCTCCTTTTATACTTCTCTCTCTCAGATGACGCCGCTTATTAGGATGTGGGGAGGGACTGACCTCTCCTTTCCGACCTCCCTCTCAGATGACAGGTGTGGGTATTAGGATGTGGGGAGGGACTAGTGTCTCCTTTCAGACCTCTCTCAGATGACAGCTGTGGATTGTAATATGTGTGGAGGGACTCGCCTCTCTGCTGAGACCTCTCTCTGTAATGATGGGTGTGCATATTACGGTGTGAGGAGGGAGTGGTCTCTCCTTTCAGACCTCTGTCTGTAATGATTGGTGTATGTATTAGGGTGTAGGAAGAGCCTTATTTCTACTCATAACTCTTCACAATTCAAAGATCACCTTCTCCTTCCTATGTTAAATGATCCCAAGAGAGAGTATTGCAAGATTCTATTCATCACAGTACTTACATCTTACACACTTCCTCTCAATTACAAGGAACAAACTATGCACTTCTGCTAATAGAGTGTTTTGAGAACTCATCTATTTCTTTTTACTATTTACAATCTCATGAGAGTCCCTGAGATTGTAATTTTTTTTCCTTTATTTTTTTTTTTTTTGGAAACAGTAATTAGTACAGTGTCACTTGCCTACATCCCTTCTCGGGCCGGCTGCATTGTCTATCTTAGTCGGATCAGAAATCATCATTCAATAATAACAGAGGTAAAATAGTAACTTTCTTCCTCAGTGTAACAGATGACAGGCAGCTGCACTAAGACATTCCTGTACTGTAGTACATATTGCATACAAACAAAAAAAACTTTCCATTTTCTTTTTCGTTGGTTCAAACTTCCCCTCCCCTGTCACGCCCCCCCCCTCCCCCAACTGGACCAAACTAGATGCGCTTATCAGAATCCTAAGTCCTACTGTGATGTGTACTCTGTTCTCTGTGGACGTGCTTATTGGTCAGCAGTCTAGTGGGTGCATACCTGCCCTGCCCCGTTCCCCTTCTCTACGTTTTGGTACAGTGCTATCCGGGTTGAGTAACGTGTCTCCTGCTCAGAGCCCACCAATGCTGTAATAGAAGGAGTAGTGTGGTGTCCCTCCCCCACTGCTTCTATCTAGTGCCGTGTGTCAGCGCTCAACCCCTCTCGTCCCTCCTGTGAAGGTGTCAGTGTGTCGCTCTCCGCATCCTTTGCAATTAAATAAGCCTGATACAAGCCCCAGAAATTCTTAGGGCGACTTCTAGGTGGAAGTAGCTCTCCGAAAGCCTCCGATTGCGTGTTGCAGTAAAGCATCTCCCTGGACCATCTCTTCAGGGTCGGCAGAGGCCCTCCCATCCAGCAGGTCGCTACAACTTTCCGTGCCACTAAGAGACCCATATCTACTAGCCTACGCAATGAAGCAGGGATCGATTTCGAGTAACCCAGCAAAGCCAGGGCCGGATCAGCCGGGAGCTCCTCCTCAATCATAATGCTCATTTCGCTAAAAACCGCCTTCCAGAATTTTTGTATTCCCGGACACTCCCATGCCATATGCATGAAGCCGGCAACCAACGCATGACATCTCTCACACTCTGCAGATTGCCTCAGTCCGTATCTGTGAAGCCTTTCCGGGGTATAATACACACGTTGCAAATATTTAAAATGGACCAGCCGGTGCCTGGCGTTAAGGGAGACTCTCCTAGTGCTGGTACGGCAATATGCCCACATAGAGTTTACTTGGGAGTGTTGGTGCCCAATTTTGTACAAATTAGTGATTAACTTATGTTGGGACTTTGTTTTTATCACGTAGGTGAACTCCGGTATCTCTGGGGGCTCCGCTAGGTCCGAGCCAAGCAATTCCAGAAAGGCACTACGTACTCTATGATATTGAAATTTTCCTAGAAGCGTATGACGCTCCCTTCCCTGCGAGACCTGTCCCCAAGTCTTGACTTTCCCAGCCTCAAATAAATCTCCCATAGCATTAATACCCAGAGTGTGTAAGGCCCTGGCGACTCCAGTTTCCACGATCGTGGGGAGCCATCTAGCCCATCCTATTGGCATCAGCGGGGAATACACGAGCTCACAGGCCTGTGGACATAGTAGCGAGTGCCAAGCGTGGTTTGTGGCCATAATGGGGTCGAGCGTTCCCACTCTGCGGTCCATGGGGTCGCACACTGCAGCGGGTAGAGGGATGGGGTCTGCAAATAGGCGTTCCATTATCACATGTGGGGCATCTGGTCGCCCATGTATCCAGGTGTGTAAGGGCGTGGCTTGTGCGATTCGGTAGTACCTTTCAAGGTTAGGTGCTCCCAAACCTCCCTGCTCATACGGGAGCATCAGGACCTCCCACTTCACCCTAGGCTGTCCACCAACCCATGCCAGTCAAATGAGAAGCTTTGTGAGAGTATGGAAAAATGATTTCGGCATTACTATGGGGAGGTTATAGAATAAGAAAAGGAATCGGGGAAGTACCACCATTTTGATGATAGCGATTCGTCCCATGAGGGAAAGTGGGAGTTTACACCACACCTCCACATCATTGGCCAACTTGCTGCAGGCTACGCCATAGTTTTCGCGGGCTAAAATGTCTGGGTCAGTGTGTATCTTAATGCCGAGGTATCTGATCGGTTATGTTGACCACACTAGAGGGTACTCCATGTCAAATCGGTCAGTGCTCGCTGTTAACGGGAATGCCACCGACTTCATCCAGTTCACACGGAGTCCGGAAAGTGGCCCAAAGTGCACTACCTCTCGTAAGACCGCAGACAGGTTATTTACAGGATCTCTAACATAGAGCAGAGTGTCGTCAGCATACGTGGATATCCCTATCTTGTATGTCGGCAAGCTGATAGCTCTGTGTCTGTGATACTCTCTGAAAGCACACGCCAAAGGTTCAGCAATCAGCGCATAGAGTAGCGGCGAAAGGGGGCAGCCCTGCCTGGTTCCTCTTCTAATAGGGAAGGGATCCGAAACCATGTCTCCTAGCCGTACCCGAGCCGTAGGACCGTGATAGAGCGCTCCCAGCATTTGGACAAAGGGTTCGCCCACTCCTAGCTTCCTCAACACCCTGAGCATGAAGGGCCACTCTACGGAGTCGAAGGCCTTCTCCATGTCTAAGAAGACCGTGATGGCTTGCGTGTCTTGCCGGGTGTGTTGGATTGCGCCCAGTACCATGCGAATATTGTAATTCAGGTTGCGTTCAGGGATAAAACCGGCTTGCTCCGGCGCCACCAAACCCAGGGCCAGCAGGGCCAAGCGTGTAGCCAAAACTTTCGCGAAAATTTTGGCGTCGACATTGATCATCGACAATGGCCTATACGACCCGCATTGCTCAGGGGGCTTTCCTGGTTTGAGTATAGTGACTATGATAACCTCTCGCATAGATGGGGGCATCGAACCTGTCTCACATATTTCGTCAAATAAGGTGGAGAGATGTGGTATTAGCTTATCTTTGAAGGCTTTGTAAAAACCCACCGTCAGACCCTCCGCCCCAGGGGCGCTACCCGCTCTCATACCTTCTAGTGCATCAGCAATTTTGTCTTTTTGTATTGGGTCCATTAGGAATTCCCTCTGCCAATTTTCCAGAAAGGGCATTTTGATATAGCTCAGGTAACTGTCTATTTCATCCTCGACATCAGACAGCCTAGCAGAGTAAAGTCGTGAATAAAATTCTTTGAATTCCGTGAGCATGTTGCCCTTGTCCTGAAGGATCTCACCCTCCTCAGTATGGAGTACCTTGAGCGGGGTGACACGCCTACTGCCTTTCATGATTTTGGCAAACAGGGAGCTCTGGCGCTCCCCCTCGCCATAGATTCTCGCCGAGGCGTATTTGCCCAGGTGACGTACCTCCCTGTCTGCTTCATAATTAAATTCCTGGAGTAGTTCTTGCATTTCAGTCATGTCTGCTCTGGCATTACTCTCTTGGTGTGCACGCTCTAGCTCCGCTATACTCTGCTCTAAGAATGTTAGTCGTTGACATATAGCCTTAAGTACACTAGAGTGTTTGGCCATCACCTGTCCCCTCACGAACACCTTAAAAGTCTCCCACACCGTGGAAAAATCTTCAACCGACCCAATGTTAGTGCTAAACAATGAGTCTATCTCTTCGGCCAGCTCTGCCCTAAAAGTCTCACCAAGCAGTGAATAGGGAGGGAACCACCAAGTGAAGGGGGGTATTCTCCTCACTGGAGTGTCGAGCACCAGCAGAACAGGAGAATGGTCGGATAGCGTGCAAGGCAGAACCACACATCTCTTTACGTGTTTCATCATGACCCGTGACCCTAACCAATAGTCGATTCTAGTATGTATGTTGTGGAAAGACGAGGAGTGCGTGAAGCCCCCTGTATCCGGATACTTGTCTCTCCAAACATCAACCAAATCTAGTGTGATCATTTCCGCTTGCAACTGTTGGGCCGCTGCCGCCGGGCGTCGTGATGGCCCCGCCGACCTGTCCAGCTCCGGGTTGAACACTAGGTTGAGGTCTCCCCCCCAAAGTATCCTGGAAGCTGCATGTTGGGCACACAATCTGCTTCATGCCGTGTAGAAGGCGGGGGAGTCATAGTTCGGACCGTATACGTTAACAACTATAAAGTCGTGACCTTTACCCACGCATCTCGAGATAACAAATCTACCCTCCGGGTCTGCGCTCAAAAGCGTAAGCTGCAGTCTGGACTTGGGGTTAACCCAGGTGAGTACCCCCCTGGAGTGCGAGGTGAAACCTGCCTGCGTGATACACCCCACTAGACCCCTAGCTGTTAGCATTTTACTGGTTGGGACTAAGTGCGTTTCCTGAATGAGGGCCAGATCAATGTGTTGTCTCTGTAGGTAGTTCATCACCTTTCTGAGCTTACGATAATCGTTAAGGCCTCTCACGTTCCACGTCAAGGCCCTGATACATACCATTTCCCCATCTAAGCTGGGAGTAGTCCCTTCAGCCATAGTCATTACATTTCAATCTGTACAATATGAAGTACCCAATTAGAAAGTGTTGCAGCATGCATGGAGGGATCATAAAGTGAAACCTGCGTCCTCTTACTCGTGCACCATATGAAACATTGCGGGACCATGCTAACGTGGGCGAGCATGCACTATTAATCACATACTTAGCGAACAGCACCAATTTGTCATAACTACAATTTCCAAGTTCTTTTCCATCACACAGAGCAGTTCTGAGTACTTTAGTAGGCAGCAGCATCTTGAAACACAATCCCCGTCCCCCAACCCCCCTCCCAAAGCAGACCTCCCTCAACTTGGCCCGACAGGATACCTCACCCTTCCACCCCCCAAACACCCCTAACCCATCCTCAACTTTACCCCAAGTAGCCCCAGTTGGGACCAAAATAGCCAAAGGCGCTAGAGCAGAGGTCACCAGGTTTGTCAACTGTCGCAATCCCATCATATCTCTGTGTAATCTGGCTCCTGCACCTACACACCCATATCGTTTACCATTGTGTGTTGTAGTCCCGGCATTCTTAGATTCACTATGCATCCCTTTCTCGTGCGGAGTGAGTACAACTCGCTATCCGACTTCCCCTGCTGCCTGCCCCATACTTTCCCCATCACATGAAGTGTTAATATCGCAGGGCTACACCAATCACCCTACACAATCACTGTTGTCTCCCCCAAACCCCTGCAAGTGTTTCTACTCTTAGACATGGGGAAATCGTGCTGTAGAAGACCACATCAGGGGTTACTACACAACTATCAACAGTACATGCAGACATTGCAGAGTGGTGTGGCTCACTGGTTAGAGGCGGCAGACCCGTAAGCAGAGGACGGCCCGGGACCAGGGTTCGATTCCCGACGCGGCAGGGTCGTGGACCAGGGTCAGCGGGCTCGATAATTCTCGCCTCGGTGCCTACTCCAGTCAGGGGCCACACTCGGCAACTCTGGGCATTACCTTGCCTCATCTTCACAACGGCCCCCCCAGACCGCCGGGGATGCTTGGTCGCACCTTAGAGATACCCATTAGGGACCATCTCTCAGGGTGAGCCAGGACGGGTTCCCCAGCGGTCGAAGCGCGGAGATACTCCTTTCGGGAGTCGGTTCCTAGCGCTATATAAACCCGCAATTAAATTAAATTGCGGCGAGCAACACCCGGTAGTCAATCAATGGAAAGGTCTCACCCATTTGGCGCTGCATCACTCTCATATGGGCTACTGCTCTGCAAACTTGTCCATCCACCCACATCGTTCTGGAATATTACTGCAACGAACCCAGCCCCACCCATGCACTTAGCAAATTACTACTTCGTGACTGTGCAAAAAAGGGGAGGTGGGAAGCAAGCCACCCGCTTAATCCTGCTCATCCAGCGGCGTGAACTCTTCTTGTTCTCCGTTTTGGCTCCGCGGACTGTTCCTTTGCTCCTTTGACCATTCTTTTAGAGTTTTTTGCAGCTCCCTCGGATCTGTAAAGAAGTGAGACCGGCCTGCCTATTTATGCGGAGTTTAGCAGGGTACAGCATCGCATAGTCCAGGCCCAGTTCTCGTAGTTGCTTCTTGTATGGAGCAAAATGACGTCTCTCCTCTTGAACCTTCGCAGTGAAATCCAGGTATAAAGATATTTCCATTCCCTCAAACTGTAACTTCCCCTTTTCTCTGGCCACACGCAACGCCCTGTCCCTGTCTCTGTAATTTAGGAGTTTGGTGATAATGGGCCTCGCTGGGACACCAGGTTTCAGCCGGGGTCCCAGGGTGCGGTGCGCCCTTTCCACAATAAACATTGGTGAGAAGGTTTCGTCGCCCAGTAGAGTGGTCAAGAGTTTCTCAACAAATAGCTCCATTCTGCCGGTGTTTGTCGTCTCTGTCACCCCCGTTATTCGTATATTCGAGGGCCTGGAGCGCGCTTCCAAGTCCTCCGACTTGTCTTGGATGACTTGTAGTAGTTTACTGAACTGTTTGCGGTCTTTGTCCCACTCCGATTGCGCTTCTTCGACCTCCGTGATTCTCCTTTCCGACATGTCGAGGCGTTCCGCGTGTTTATCCACCCTCTCTGACATGCGGTCCATACGATAGGAGAGGGCGTCAATTTTGGTGCCGATTGATGCCATGCTGTCCTGCAGTCCTTTCTCCATGACTGTCAGCATTCCCTTGATTTCTGAGCACTACCCGCTCTCAGGGGCTGTAGCTCGCATTGGTGACCCCGGGGTCTGTGATTCCGGGACCTTCGTGCACCTTTGATCGAATGCGAGCTTGGACTGAGTCTTATCACCCTTCCCCATGGTGTGTCTGCCAGTCATCTAGCTCGAGCAATACTTTATTCAGAGAGTACCTCAGTGTCCAGCCACACTTCGCCACCACAAGTACTAAGCACACACTGTAACGCTATCCCAGCTGCAAGACTCCGCAAGATATATCCTGTGCATTCACTAAAGGCTGTCGAGTGAGCCACTGTTCTCTGCTGTGCGCTGCCCCTTGCCAAGGGTCCCGAATTCCTTGTGCCAATGTCAACCCGGGATCAGCGCCCCCGCCGCGTGGATCGCACTACTCGTGGGGGTAGTGAAGGTCTATTGCCCTCGGTGGAGCGGTCAGATCAGGGGTACCGAGTCTACGCTGCTAGGCCTCCTGTCCGTGCCAGCCTCGCTCGCGGGCTCTCCTGGCGTCTATACGAGCTCCGGCGCTCGAGGGTTACTGTGATTCCATCCCCAATAGAAGGCAGGGGGGGCAGGGCTCGTCGCACAAGGGGTGTGTTGGACTTGGCCTTTTTCCCCCAAATTTTTCGCTTTTTGCCCCCCTAAATTGAATGTCTCCCCCATGGTATTAAACATATAAGGACCATGTGTGGTAAGAGTTACCATGATGTAAAATTACATGTTGTTAAATGGTGTACAGAAAATATCCCCCATTTGGAAAATGTACCTGACTAAAATGTACTGTGATTTTAAAATGGATGCCATGGCCCTGGGTAGTGCCACCTGACTGCGTTAGGTTGGCGGTCTAGTTAATATTACCCAGCTACCCCTAGCTTTTGGAGGGAAAGCCTGGCACCCAGGGTGCTCACCCCCTCCCCTAGAACCAGTTTAGGCTAGATTTGCCAACATTCTAGAAGGTCCTGGCACTGCCTGGGAGGAGGGTATAAATAGGGAGAAGTGTCACCAGAGAGTCAGTCAGCGCGGGGACAAAGAAGAGAGGGGACCTGCTGTGAGGTGCTACCGCCACATGGGCCTGTGAGCTGGGCCCTGCACCCCTATAAACCCCCCCTCTGCTGTCCCCATGGGCCCCTGATAAGGGAGGGCCCCTACCCAGGTCCCAGACACGGTGGGACCTTGAACTACGCCAGCGCTGAGAGAAAGAGGTGCCCAGAAGAGGAGGAATGCTGTGGGCCTGAGCCCCCCAGGAGGTGAGGAGTGTGCCCCTGGGGCTGGCTGTGGAATTGTTCGCCCCTCCCCTCAATGAGGTGCGCCTGTCAGACGCTGTTTGGGGAGGTCGGTGCCCCCAGGAAGTTGTGGCCCCCCTGGAGGCAGTGGGCTAGGAGGATTGCGCCCTGCTGGAGGAACTGTGCCCTTTGTGTCTCAGGACCCTGGAAGTTGCGGAGCCCTGAGCACTAGAAGATCGCAAAGCGCCCCTTGCCAGTGATAGCGCTGTGCCTGCTGTGTGGCCTGAGGAAGTTTGTGACGGCACAGCGCTGAGGGAGCTTACCCCTCGTTGTGGCGCGCGCTCTACGTGAGGAGAAATGACCAGAAGGGAGCCTAACCCTCATTGCTGTCCTCTGTGAAAGCACTGGGCCCTGGGACTGTTGAGGCCCCCTAGTGCTTGTGGCCCTGAGAGCTGTATGAGCAGCGAGGGAGGAGCGGTGCGCTGTGAATAGTGCCATTTACTGTGGAGACTGTGGCAGCTTGTGAATAGCGCCGTTGTGGAGGCGCGCTTTGGCTAATAAAAATAATTAATTAAAAAGGGAGCCTACCCTTTGTACCGCCGATTTCACCGCCGCAGCCCGGCGCTGCGAGGAGACCTTCCCCCGCTGTGTGGCGCATCGTTGCAGCGACCCCCGGTGTCAGGAGGGGGCCGCCGAAGTGGAGAGAGGGCCGCGCTAGGCCCTGAGGCCGCTGTCTCCTGCCTCACGTGACGGGGGCCTGACCGCGTCATAGGCCCGCCCCCGCCGCGCACTGATTGGCCTGCGCGACCGTGAGCCAGAAAGGCCGCGCAGGGATTGGCTGCCGGCCGGGCAGCCAGAGAAGAGGAGCCGTTCTCAAGCCCCGGGTCCCTGTGAGGAAGGGGGGGACCCGGGTGAAGCGCCGGTGCGGGGCCCCCGTGGACGAGGGGGAACCCCGATAGGAAGAGACCGGAGCGGGAGCCCACCCCGCCGGTCGGTGCCCGCAGAGGCCGCCGCTGAAGAGAGAGAGAGGGAGGGGGCATCGAGGTACAGGATTGGTACCTGCCCCTCCCCGAGTCCACCGAAGAAGTCCCCGCAGGCCTGCGAAAGAAGCCCTGAGAGCTAGAGGAGTGCTGGGGGTCGGCAGGCCTCTCATGAGGAGCGGAGAGCCCTGCGCGGGTAGTGGCTGCTGCTGGCGCTGCGGGAGTGAGCGGCCTGACGTCCCGGTAGGGAGTGAGCCTTGCAGCCCTTCTGGGAGATCCCGGGTGACAAGATAAGCTGATAGCAAGGAAGAGGGAAGCCCCGCTGTGCCCACCCATATAGGAGCGAGCAGAGGGGGCGTCGAGGTACGAGACGGTGCCTGCCCCTCCCCTCACCTTACCTGACCGGCCTCCTTGAGAAAGGGGCCAGCAGCGGGAGGAGAGCCCACAGCCCAAAGGACATCCCCGGGAGCAGCCGGTGAGTGGGGCATATGAAGAGGGTGGAGAGGGCAACGGGGCACAGGGTCGGTGCTCGCCCCCACCCCTCTTCTGTTGGAAACTGGGACTGGGTCCTGAAGGCCCTGGAGGTACGCAGGAGACCCCCCTGGACTGGGTAACACCCCCCCCCGAGAATCCGGAGGGACTCCCCGCTGTCAGTAGTCGGCCGAGACTAATTGTCCCTACAGGGGACCTGTCTATTTGGGGAGTTCGTTGTGCGTCTACCCCTGCTGAACCGCCCCCTTTGTTTACATCGCAGGTGATGATGCCCTATGGTAATGCAGCTATGGTAATGTGGCCCCTGCTGGTATGATAAGGCCCATTCATTTATGGTGATGGGGGACCAATGATAATGTGCTGTGATGTCCTGCCCAGTGTTACGCCTAAGCTAGGGGATTGATGCCCAGGTGCAGTGGGATTCAAGCCTGGTTTATATGTTATTGATGCCAATGCACTACCTGATGTTTGTGTTGCAGGTTGGGGGCTAAGGAGTCATGTTCCCCAGGTCTTCTCCCTAAGGCTATAACACTGGGGTTCTGCCTGCCCTGTAGATCTTGCGAAGGTGGCTTAATAGTCCTATGGTTATACCCGCCTGCTAGTGGATGCTGGTATGCCATGATGTCTTTCCTTACAGGGGTTATGCAGGATGTTGCCTTTTGTAATTACAGCCTACTACCAAGGATGAAGGCCTGAGTTGGCCCTGCCTGACGCGTAGTTCCCTAGGTGGAGGGCGGAAGAAACCTAGTGTTTTATTACAGGTGTTCCTGCCTGATGTTAATGCCGGGTGATTCCTACTCTTTTTGCAGGAGTCGCCAATGCCAGCTATTTTGGGTTCTTACCCCTAATGTTTGATTGCATGCTTAATGGGCGTACACGCCAAGTGAATTTTTCCCTTACATAGATGTCATTGATGTTACGTGCCAAGTGCTAACCTTTTGATATTTCAGCTATGGACTTTGGACTCAACCCTTTTTGTCCCATGTAAATAATTCCCCACTGAAGTGCTTGGCTTGGGTGCCAGTTGGCGCCTTGTTGTGATTACCAGTGTATTTTTCCTTTTTACCTTACAGGTTGGAGATATCACTAAACTTCTTCTTTTCCAACCAAAGGTGGAGTTGCGTCTCTTTTGTAGTGTGCCTGGTGTGTCGTCTGTGGGTACTGCGTGAATGCTTCACATGTCCTTGGAGTTTGGCCTGCCCGCTTGATGCCATGCTACCCCCTTGGAGATTTGGGTAACCCCCATTTCTTACATTGGTGGCAAGCGGTGGGATAGGACTTGTGTTTGCGCAGTACCACAGCGGCCACGGGTTACACTGCAAATAGAGCTTGGAGGTAATCACAGCCTTTTTGTGGGGATTATTGTTGTTTGGCAGAACATTGTGACTTTGTATTGCCTCCTCCTGGAAAGTGTTGTAGCAGAATTGTGTCCCCTTGTTCCACTGGGAGGGTGTGTCCGGGTGTACCTCGCCACGATGGGGTTGATTTACCAGGAAGTGGAACTGATGGAGTACACCGAACAGGAGGTGATAGACTTCCTCCTGGAGAGAGGGATACCCCCAGTAGGAAACATTAGGAGGAGTTTGTTTCTCTATGAGGCCCTCAAGAGGGGAGAGCCCTTAGAGATTGATGGGGATTTGTCCGATTACCCCCCCGAGGTTTTAAAGGGTCAGTGGGTTAGAGACCAGAGAGAGGGCTCCCCATCCAGAACCCTGGGAGGTAATTACTCCGATGAGGAGGAGGAAGAGTTTGACAGGGCAGAGACGCCAGTAGCTGTGGAGGACACCGAAGATAGGGAGTCTCGCACTGGGTCCAGTCCCGGGGGCACTGCCCCATCCCTTTCCCTGTCCCCAGAAGAGTGGGTAGATAGGAGAGAAGAGAGGGAGTATCAGCTGGCGCTGGCAAAGCTCAGGCATGCCGAGGGCTTAGCGCAGCTGAGGGTAGAAGAGCAGCGACTAGAGACTGAAAAAGTCCTAGCGCTGGAGAGGATGGCGGAGGCAGAGAGGGCCTTCGCCAGAGAGAGATCAGCTCAGGTGGGTAGGTTGTCCCCTGAGAGTGGTTTCAGGAGTCTGGATTCACCGAGGAGGGTGGGATCCAGTGGTGGCAGCGAGTGTAGGTCCAGTGCAAGGAGTCCCACTCCCGAAGCCCAGGAGACTGTGCCTGATTCCCCGGAAGAGGAGGACGGGTTAGTGTTCAGGGGTAGGGGAAAGCTGTCCCATCAGTCCTGGGGAGAGTTTGAGGAGGAGTGTTGGACTGTACTAGAGGATTGGGTGGTGAGGAGAGCAGTGGAGGATTGGGAGGGGCTGTGCCATGCCGTTATCCGGGAGCACATGCTGAGGAGTTGTTTCCCAAGACTGCGTCACCATCTGTTGCAGTGCGGGTTCTCAGACCCCAGGGAACTTGCACGGGAGGCAGACCTCTGGGTAAGTGCCAGAGCGTCTGGGAAGGCTGAGGGGAGTGATCCTGAAGGGAGTGAGACGGGGAGGTGTCCCAAGGTGCCCCAGCTGCGGCCACCGGGCCTGGAGTGTTCTTTAAGAGAACCCCAGCTTGGGAGGCTAGGCTGCCCCGATGTGTCATCCAGAGGGAGGGATCCCCTTATGTCAGGAGAACCCGGAGCATCAATAATCAGAGCTCCAGTGGTTCGGGGGTCTGACCAGTCACAGGGTTTAGATCCTGGACTGGGGTTCCAGGTTCAGGGGTTGCCTGACCTGGAAGGTGGGGTTCCTGTAATGCAGGTCCCTACCAAATTGACTCCCAGGGGTACTACTCCAGTCAGGAGGGTGCGGAACTCTGGGAGGGGGTGCAGAGGGAGGAAGGTCTCTTCTCTGTCACCGGCTCAGCCACAGGGCATAGATCCCGGGTTGGGTGGCCAGGGACAGGAGTTGCCTGCCCTGGTGGGAGGGACCTCTGTAACCAGAGTCCCCCCGGAGGTGACTCCCAGGGGTACTTCTCCGGGTAGGAGGGTGCGGAACTCTGGGAGGGGGTGCAGGGAGAGGGAGGACTCGCCCCTGTCACCGGTTCAGCCTGTGGGTCTCGACTCCAGGTTGGGGAGAGAGTTGTGTGAGGGTGTCCCCAGGCGTAGGAGATGGAGGAACCCTAGGAGGAGAAGTAGGGGGAGGGGAGCCTCGCCCCTAAGGGCTGGTCAGTCTGAGGGTGTAGACCCCAGGTGGGTGGACCAGTGGAAATTTGGAGAGAGGAGAGTGGTTGAAGAGAATTCCAAGCCTGAGGCTAGAGCCTCCCACTCTAGGAAGGAGAAACATCCCACTAGGGAACATCCATGGGGTGGTTTTGTTAGTGAAGGGAGGGTTGCGAGAGAGAACCATTGGGTTCCAGAATGGAGGAGAAACTGAAGGTGCTCCTGTAGTTGCAGGCCTGCGTCCACCTTTTTCCGCCCCAAGCAGGGAAGCCCATCAAGGCATTGATCAGTCTACCCTGGCTTTTGGCTGGGGGGGAGTTGTGTTGGACTTGGCCTTTTTCCCCCAAATTTTTCGCTTTTTGCCCCCCTAAATTGAATGTCTCCCCCATGGTATTAAACATATAAGGACCATGTGTGGTAAGAGTTACCATGATGTAAAATTACATGTTGTTAAATGGTGTACAGAAAATATCCCCCATTTGGAAAATGTACCTGACTAAAATGTACTGTGATTTTAAAATGGATGCCATGGCCCTGGGTAGTGCCACCTGACTGTGTTAGGTTGGCGGTCTAGTTAATATTACCCAGCTACCCCTAGCTTTTGGAGGGAAAGCCTGGCACCCAGGGTGCTCTCCCCCTCCCCTAGAACCAGTTTAGGCTAGATTTGCCAACATTCTAGAAGGTCCCGGCACTGCCTGGGAGGAGGGTATAAATAGGGAGAAGTGTCACCAGAGAGTCAGTCAGCGCGGGGACAAAGAAGAGAGGGGACCTGCTGCGAGGTGCTACCGCCACATGGGCCTGTGAGCTGGGCCCTGCACCCCTATAAACCCCCCCATCTGCTGTCCCCATGGGCCCCTGATAAGGGAGGGCCCCTACCCAGGTCCCAGACACGGTGGGAGCTTGAACTACGCCAGCTCTGAGAGAAAGAGGTGCCCAGAAGAGGAGGAATGCTGTGCGCCTGAGCCCCCCAGGAGGTGAGGAGTGTGCCCCTGGGGCTGGCTGTGGAATTGTTTGCCCCTCCCCTCAATGAGGTGCGCCTGTCAGACGCTGTTTGGGGAGGTCGGTGCCCCCAGGAAGTTGTGGCCCCCCTGGAGGCAGTGGGCTGGGAGGATTGCGCCCTGCTGGAGGAACTGTGCCCTTTGTGTCTCAGGACCCTGGAAGTTGCAGAGCCCTGAGCGCTAGAAGATCGCAAAGCGCCCCTTGCCAGTGATAGCGCTGTGCCTGCTGTGTGGCCTGAGGAAGTTTGTGACGGCACAGCGCTGAGGGAGCTTACCCCTCGTTGTGGCGCGCGCTCTACGTGAGGTGAAACTGACCAGAAGGGAGCCTACCCCTCATTGCTGTCCTCTGTGAAAGCACTGGGCCCTGGGACTGTTGAGGCCCCCTAGTGCTTGTGGCCCTGAGAGCTGTATAAGTAGCGAGGGAGGAGCGGTGCGCTGTGAATAGCGCCATTTACTGTGGAGACTGTGGCAGCTTGTGAATAGCGCCGTTGTGGAGGCGCGCTTTGGCTAATAAAAATAATTAATTAAAAAGGGAGCCTACCCCTTGTACCGCCGATTTCACCGCCGCAGCCCGGCGCTGCGAGGAGACCTTCCCCCGCTGTGTGGCGCATCGTTGCAGCGACCCCCGGTGTCAGGAGGGGGCCGCCGAAGTGGAGAGAGGGCCGCGCTAGGCCCTGAGGACGCTGTCTCCTGCCTCACGTGACGGGGGCCTGACCGCGTCATCGGCCCGCCCCCCGCCGCGCACTGATTGGCCTGCGCGACCGTGAGCCAGAAAGGCTGTGCAGGGATTGGCTGCCGGCCGGGCAGCCAGAGAAGAGGAGCCGTTCTCAAGCCCCGGGTCCCTGTGAGGAAGGGGGGGACCCGGGTGAAGCGCCGGTGCGGGGCCCCCGTGGACGAGGGGGAACCCCGATAGGGAGAGACCGGAGCGGGAGCCCACCCCGCCGGTCGGTGCCCGCAGAGGCCGCCGCTGAAGAGAGAGAGAGGGAGGGGGCATCGAGGTACAGTATTGGTACCTGCCCCTCCCCGAGTCCACCGAAGAAGTCCCCGCAGGCCTGCGAAAGAAGCCCTGAGAGCTAGAGGAGTGCTGGGGGTCGGCAGGCCTCTCATGAGGAGCGGAGAGCCCTGCGCGGGTAGTGGCTGCTGCTGGCGCTGCGGGAGTGAGCGGCCTGACGTCCCGGTAGGGAGTGAGCCTTGCAGCCCTTCTGGGAGATCCCGGGTGACAAGATAAGCTGATAGCGGGGCTCCTACAAGGAAGAGGGAAGCCCCGCTGTGCCCACCCAAATCGGAGCGAGCGGGAGGGGGCGTCGAGGTAGGAGACGGTGCCTGCCCCTCCCCTCACCTTACCTGACCGGCCTCCTTGAGAAAGGGGCCAGCAGCGGGAGGAGAGCCCACAGCCCAAAGGACATCCCCGGGAGCAGCCGGTGAGTGGGGCATATGAAGAGGGTGGAGAGGGCAACGGGGCACAGGGTCGGTGCTCGCCCCCACCCCTCTTCTGTTGGAAACTGGGACTGGGTCCTGAAGGCCCTGGAGGTACGCAGGAGACCCCCCTGGCCTGGGTAACACCCCCCCTGAGAATCCGGAGGGACTCCCCGCTGTCAGTAGTCGGCCGAGACTAATTGTCCCTACAGGGGACCTGTCTATTTGGGGAGTTCGTTGTGCGTCTACCCCTGCTGAACCGCCCCCTTTGTTTACATCGCAGGTGATGATGCCCTATGGTAATGCAGCTATGGTAATGTGGCCCCTGCTGGTATGATAAGGCCCATTCATTTATGGTGATGGGGGACCAATGATAATGTGCTGTGATGTCCTGCCCAGTGTTACGCCTAAGCTAGGGGATTGATGCCCAGGTGCAGTGGGATTCAAGCCTGGTTTATATGTTATTGATGCCAATGCACTACCTGGTGTTTGTGTTGCAGGTTGGGGGCTAAGGAGTCATGTTCCCCAGGTCTTCTCCCTAAGGCTATAACACTGGGGTTCTGCCTGCCCTGTAGATCTTGCGAAGGTGGCTTAATAGTCCTATGGTTATACCAGCCTGCTAGTGGATGCTGGTATGCCATGATGTCTTTCCTTACAGGGGTTATGCAGGATGTTGCCTTTTGTAATTACAGCCTACTACCAAGGATGAAGGCCTGAGTTGGCCCTGCCTGACGCGTAGTTCCCTAGGTGGAGGGGGGAAGAAACCTAGTGTTTTATAACAGGTGTTCCTGCCTGATGTTAATGCCGGGTGATTCCTACTCTTTTTGCAGGAGTCGCCAATGCCAGCTATTTTGGGTTCTTACCCCTAATGTTTGATTGCATGCTTAATGGGCGTACACGCCAAGTGAATTTTTCCCTTACATAGATGTCATTGATGTTACGTGCCAAGTGCTAACCTTTTGATATTTCAGCTATGGACTTTGGACTCAACCCTTTTTGTCCCATGTAAATAATTCCCCACTGAAGTACTTGGCTTGGGTGCCAGTTGGCGCCTTGTTGTGATTACCAGTGTATTTTTCCTTTTTACCTTACAGGTTGGAGATATCACTAAACTTCTTCTTTTCCAACCAAAGGTGGAGTTGCGTCTCTTTTGTAGTGTGCCTGGTGTGTCGTCTGTGGGTACTGCGTGAATGCTTCACATGTCCTTGGAGTTTGGCCTGCCCGCTTGATGCCATGCTACCCCCTTGGAGATTTGGGTAACCCCTATTTCTTACAGGGTGCTATATGAGAGAGACTGTGGACGCACCTCCGAAGCCCCCGTGTAACTCTCTCCCCGCATGGTGGCTCTATGCGGCACTCAGGGTACTGTCCATATGTCCCCCACACGCCTGCGGTGGTCAAAAGTTTATGGCACCCAACTCAGGGCACGGTGCTCTCCCAGCCCCTCCATGCTCCTCACCTCCCTTCTGCAGACGGCGCTGCTCCAATCTCCGAGAAAGTGTCTCCAGTGCAGTGTCTCCGTGAAGATTCTTTGTTAGTGTTCTACCGTGGCCTCTGGCTTCTCAACCGCCCGTGGTGCACAGGTGGCGTCCCGAGCGCTGGGCCACACTCACAGCCACGTGCATTGCCTCACCTCCCAAGAGAGGCCGGGGATCAGGGCCTAGCGTGAGTTCCAAGCGCTCGGGCCCTCAGCACATATGAGCCGCCTGCGTGCCAGTCTTGTAGGGCTCCCGCCCCAGTCGGAACAGTACTGTGATGGGGGCTCTAATGTCGGACCCCTCCGACGATTGTCCTGTGGGGCCTGGTGTTTCCCCTGGGGAGCCCGAGGCTCCGAACGTGTCCTAGGGGCACTCCGCCCTCAAATCATGTGCAGGTCGCTGCTCCACACCGCTGTCTGCGGAGCCAACACCAACGTGGGGATGCGGCTCCGGAATTGCAGCGCTGTTGTGTCCGGTCTCAGGGAAAAATTTGGCCGTGTGTCGCCACCTCGTCTGATCCACTGTGCCCCGGGGTGCGGCCTGATGTTGCGCCGCACGCACAGCGACGTACGGCGGGTGCCTCTTTAGGAAAGGCCGGGGATTCAGGCCTGGTCCGCCGCCCTGCGGAAACCTCAAAGTTCGGCCGGTCTGACACTCCCCAGGAGCCTGAACTTCTCACCGGAGCTGCCGATGTCCACTCCTCATCGGGTCCCACTGCCGGGGCATCCAAAGCACACAAATGGAAGGAGTAATTACAGGATAATGTGGGTATCAGTGAGGAGCTCAGCTCTCACGCGTCCTCCATCGACGCTGGCAAGCTCCGCCCCCCTGAGATTGTAATTAAATAAAAATAATAATATAGATTTATTTTCATTACAGTAGTTATGTCTCAAGACCTCCTCTCCAAATCCAGGGGAACATGATGCATTTCTGCTGCCCTCTTATATAGCTTTTTTACTTTCTTCCCACAACACCTTCAGTTTTTCACAGTAAAGAGAAATGGTGGCCATTGGAAATCGTGCTTTCTGCAAGGTCACCCCCAAAATGTTTGCCTTCCTGCTACATTTACAAGTTTGTTTTTGTTGGCCTTAGGACTCTGAGCACTGTACCACAGCTAACCAGTGCCAAAGTGCATGTGCTCTCCTTGATCTAAGCGCCGCCTTCGATACGGTCAGCTATGCCACCCTGCTGAACCGTCTCCGGGACATCGGAATCTCAGGCGATGCTTTAAGGTGGTTCGATTCCTTCCTGTCCGACAGATCTTTTCAGATCTTTGATGGCGACATAATATCAACCAGCAAACCTCTCAGCTGTGGAGTCCCACAGGGCTCCTCCTTGAGCCCTGTGTTGTTCAATGTCTAACTGAGACCGCTGGCTGGGATCGTCGAACCGTACAGCATCAAAATTGTGTCGTACGCCGACGATACTCAGTTAGTGGTATCATTGGCTCAAGAGAACATCAGTCAACCTCAGGGAGGCTTGCTGAGCTGCCTAGAGGACGTTAAGGAGTGGATGACCAGCTCCTCCCTTAAACTAAACGGAGAAAAAACAGAGCTCATGCTTCTAGGCCCAGCCTCGCCAATACCTTTTATCTCCTTGTGGCCCCAAGCTCTGGGCACCCCCCCAACTCCCAAGGATAGCGTCAAGAGCTTGGGAGTGTGGCTGGACAGGAAGCTTTCCTTCTCCACCCAGGCTGCTAAGCTGTCCGCCACCTGCTTTGGCATCCTTAAAACTCTGAGGAAAGTCCTTCCACTTCTGCCTCTAGAAGCCAAGAAAGTGGCAGTACAAGGCCTCATCCAGTCCCGCCTGGACTCAAATAATGCCCTATATGTAGGGGCCCCTGAGATGACTCTCCGGAAACTTCAGGTGGTGCAAAACTGCGCCGTGCTAACCCTGCTGCAGATTCCACGAGCCCAGTCAGCAAAACCTGCATTAAAAAGTCTTCATTGGTTGCCAGTCAAGCACAGAGTGGCATTCAAGGCGCTGTGTATTGCGCACCGGGCCTTTTGGAAAACAGGACCCGCAATCAACAGCAACCTTGTCATCCCCTATCACCCAAATAGGAACCTCCGCTCCACTGAGGCTTTCCTGGCAGTGGTTCCTAGAGTGAAGAGAGCCAGATCCGGGGGCAGGCTGTTCTCACTGAATACCGCCAAACTTTGGAACACCCTCCCCCTCTCACTCCGTTCTAACCCGGACCTGCTCTCTTTTCGTAAAAAGCTGAAGACGTTATTATTTGCCAAAGCCTCCGATCTCTAACCCGGCACTTGGCTTGCCTCTCCGTTTCTCACCTCAGCGCTTGGACGCCCCTGGGCAGCAACCGCGCTCAATAAGTCTATTTCTTCTTCTTCTTCTTCTCTCTCCTCTAAACATCGTAATATTGTCTCATACCCATTTGGCATATTTAATGTACTTATACACCCCAGGAAAGTGGACTACATGTGCCCAGGTCCTGTAAATTAAAAGCTCCTAGTGTGTTAGCAGCTCTGAATGTGCCACCCAATTCAGTAGCCCTTTAAGCATGTCTTAGGAATGCCATTGCAGAGCATGTGTGTAATTTCAAACTGCTATGTCAATCTGCCAGGTTAACACTCTTGCCAGGCCAAGCCTTCCTTTTTAATACATATAAGTCACCCCAGAGGTAGGCCTTGAGCAGCCCTAAGGGCAGGGTGCAGTGTACTCAAAACACAGAACATGTACTTTGACGTCTTACATGTCCTGGTAGTGAAAAACTATTACATTAATTTTTCACTACTACAAGGCACATATCTCCCATAGGTGAGCATTGGGATTACCTTATTATGTTTTATGAGGGGACACGCCGGTGCGCGTAACTCAGCGCTCTATAAATGCCCCTATTATTATTATTATTATTATTAATTACCAATTGAAAAAATATAGATATTTCAAGTGTGGTGTCTCTGGACTCACAATTTAAAATCACAACTTATAGTAAAGATAGATTTTAAGTTACAAGTCTGAAAATGCCACTTTTAGAAAGTTGTTATATTCTTACTTATACCATTCTGTGCCTCTGTCTACCTCTGAATACACATCTGGGGTGGGTGACAGCTGGGCCATTAACATCCTGACGAGCCACCCTGGGCAGGATGGGAGGAAGGAGCTGACACTTGCACCTTAATGGGATGTGCCTGTCCCCACACACAGAGCTGCATAGCCCCCTGTAGTGAGTTTGGAGCTAGGACAGGAAGGACAGGGATGTTGTGCTCTTTAAAGGCCTCTCTATGAAGTCTCCTCCACTCCAAATGCATAACAGGGTATAAGTACTGCACCTCGGACACCACCCCTTCAGTAGACTTCTGGACCTGAGGACATTCTGCCATGAAGAAGGACTGCTGTGCTGCTGAAAGCTCTGTTACTCTGCTGGACTCATGCTTTGCTGTGCCTACTTTACTGCCTGTTGCTCTCCTTTCCTGGAAGAGTGAGAAGGACTGAGCTAGCATACCTACATCCCCAGAGCCAAAGTGACTCCAAGTGCTTGCTGGCTTGCCTCTTGTTTTGAAGCCTCAGGGACACCAAGGGCTTCAAACAACTCTGCTGCAGCCTCTGGACTCTGCCAACTGTGAGTCCTGCCCTGTCAAGTGGTGCCAATCTAGTTCTAGGCCATTTGCTGTCCAGTATTCATAGAAAAGTAAAGCACAATTAGGGACTCTCAAACAGCCAACACGTGTTTTGCCCTTACATGGTCATCCAGACCAGGGCTTCCTCAAGACTTTCCTAAGAATAAGTGTCAATTCTTGTAGTTCCAAATAGGAATGAATAGTTCTTGTGGCTCAAATATTGTTCAACATTGATAATCAGTTTGCCATCTATCAGCGGAGTTAATTAGGGTCAGGTAAACTTCATCCGGGTATCTGATCATACATGAATTGACACTTATTTTTAGGAAAGCCTTGAGGAAGCTCTGGTCTGGATGACCATGTAAGGGCAAAACATGTGTTGTGCTTTACCTTTCTATGAATACTGGACAGCAAAATAAATATACTCAAAATCACAACCTGGAATCTTGATGCATTTCTTTATCTAAAGAAAACTGAGAAATGGAGGAGGAGGTACTCACACACTCCTTACTAATTCAAGGTTGTTATCTAATTTACCCTGATTAGGGTAATAGTGCCTATGTGGACAGGGTGCATACCTCTACCAACTAGAACCCAATGTCTAATGTAAGGCAGCGGAGGTAGCCTAACCATTATCTTCCGTAACATCTTTCAATGCAGCATATTTGACATATATTCTCTTAAAGGAGCAGAAAGTCTAGGATTCTGCTTCCAGATTAGCCCAACCCAATCATTTGCCAGCTGCCTCTTTTACCATCCACTGGGCCCGGACCCACATTCTTGGCCATCCTTGGGAGGAATTGTCCCCTTTCTTGCTCTAGTACACCAACTTCACCATTCATAGTGATTTCAATTACCATTTTGGGGTCACAGACAATTCTGAAGTAGCAAACCTCATAAATTCCCTAAACATAATCGGCCTCACTCAGTTAGTGTCGACACAAACTGTCGGCTCATCTTGACCAACATGTTAACCTTCCTACCCACCAAGCAGGACATATCCTCGATCCCATCTGTGCCAACTTTCCTATTCTATTAGAGGATCCCTGCCCTGTCAAATGGTCAGATCATTTTTTATCTCGCTCTTCCTGTGTTGTGCCGAATGTTGAACTGATACAGAGGTTAGGCTACAAATCAGCCTATGGCAAAATCGACTCAGGCGAACTTAATATAGCTCTGGCAGCCACCAAACCAAGTTTGTGGGGAGGTTGTAGAACGCTTACTGGGGTTCTCGAACTGGGTAGTAACTGCGGTAGCCAAGGTGGCCATCTGTCATCCAGCCTGGCTGGAAAGGGAGTCACCATCCAAGCCATGGTTTGACCCTACTCTTAAAGTTATGAAGCATGACTGTAAGATCCTCGAGCGGGCATGGCCGAGGAATGGCTACTGTTTGGCTGACAAGCGGAAGCTCAGAATTAGGCAGAAATTATATTATGCAGCTGTCACGCTCGCTAAAGGGTAATTCTTCTCTGCCCATATTGAATCAGCTAGCAACAGTTCTAAGGAAATTGTTGCCATTATCCAGAGCTTCTCGTCCACGATGGCTCAAGCAAGTGTGTTGTTCTCTTCACCTTCTTGGTGTAACACCCTCTCCTGCTGTTTTAGGGATAAGATTTGGTCTATTCAAGCAGCATTTATTCCTTGCAATAGCACTATGGAGCTACCTTTGGAGTGTCACTCTGCTGGTCCAGTCCCCACTTGGTCCACTTTCAGAACAGTGGACCCATTGGAGTGTCATAAAATTCTGAAGGGGCTGAAGTCAGGTTCGCCCTCGGACCCTTGTCCAGCGAGGACACTGTTAGCAATTGCTGAGGTCATCTATACTGAGGTAAATACCATTATCAATCTGTCTCTTCAGAAAGTGGTGGTACCGTGGGCCAAGATCCTTCCTGTTTTAAAAAAGCTGTAGATGGACCCCCTCTGCCCAGGGAACTACCGACCTATCTCCCTCCCCCCTGATGTGGCGAAGGTGTGTGAGAAGGTGGTCAATAAGCAGTTGACGAACTTTGTAGAAGGAGAGATGCTCCTGCACCCTGCTCAATCAGGGTTCAAGGCATCCCATAGCATAGAAACTGTGCTGGTGGAGGTGGCGGAAGCCATCCCAGAGTGCTTGGACGCCGGCGGGAGAGCAGCATTAATTTTGTTTGACCTCTCAGCGGCATTCGACACGGTCCCACATGTACGTCTTCTCTCACGTCTGGCTAAGGTTGGTATGTCAGGGACCGAGTGGGACTTGTTTTGGTCATTTCTGGATGGGCGTGCCGAGCAAATCTGGATCCCACCAGCCTCTTCCTCCCCTCAACCGGTAACTACAGGTGGCCCACAGGGTTCCTCCCTTCGCCCCCTTCTTTTTAACATTTATGTTACCCCACTGATCTATCTGGCAGAGGAGTTTGGGGCTAAGGTGATGGCATATGCAAATGATACCCAGCTGCTTTTTACCTGGGACAAAGATGCGGAAAAAGTATTACTGGTTCAACACAGCCTGTCCTCCATTTTCAAATGGCTGACTGAGGCGCAGCTGAAATGTAATGAAGAAAAATCGGAAGTTCTGCTCTTTGCTAAATTTCCCCCTAGTTTTAGAGAGCAGCTCTGGCCCCCTGAGTTTCCTTCACCCACCTCATCAAGGAATGCAGCAAAAACCCTGGGGGTATGGGTTAATGAACGACTTTTCTTTTCGACACAAATCAACAAGCTGGCTGGATGCTGTTTTGACCTGCTTAAAACCCTCAGAAGATTCTTCCCCCTCCTCCCTCTTGCAGCGAGGAAAACTGTTACCTGCATGCTGATCTTGTCTATTCTGGACTATGCCAATGTCCTCTATGCTGGTGGTCCTGGGTACCAGCGGGAAAAAATTACAGGTATGTTCAGAATACAGCAGCCAGACTTCTGTTGGGTATTCCTGCTTGAAACAGTGTCCGGCAACAGCTGCACTCGCTTCACTGGCTCCCTATGTTGGAGCGAGTTAAATTTAAATCCTTGACTTGGGCCCACCGCACCTGCATGATCGTGGCCCTCTCTATTTATAGAGGCGCTTTGCTTTCTATGTTCCTGCACGTCCTTTGCTGTCCTCGTCCCTTTGCTATGCCCTGATCGCTCACTTTAAATTTCAGAGAATAGGGGGCAGTTCTTTTACGGTGGAGGCGGCAGCTGCCTGGAATGCCCTTCCTCTTGCTTTACGCACTATCCAGGACCCAGCTGTGTTCAGGAGGACCTGAAAACCAATCTATTCTCCTGCTAGTACTCCTTCTCCCCCCGCTAGACTTGACTCTGGGATACTCATGAGTAGCTGTGTTCCTTATAAATTTATGTAACATAACATAACATAACATAACATAAAGGCTTTCAGCCGATTCAAGTCCACTGGACCAAAATACCACACTGCCCACTACACTCATTACAAAACCTCACTTATTACAAAACCCAGAGGTTGATGAGATCTTCCAATACCAACATGCTAAAGCACCAACCCTTTAGACTTAAACCCCGTAATTGAAAGTCCTTCTTGGTACTAGTCACCAAAGAATGTAACCACTCCCAAGCTCTCTACGCCTTATAGACTGTGAAGGCACATTCAAAAACAGTTAGAAGACCTGGCTTTTCCTAGCCCGAGATTCTCTCTGTAACTCCCTAATCTAATGATACCTCTAGACTTTTTCTCTTTTCCAACTATTATTACCCTATGCATTGATGTTAGGCTCATGTTCAGTACCAGGAAACTCAATACTTAGTAACAGTTGTGCTCTACAAGTTCCCATTTCATTTATTCATTCTACTTTTAAGTGTTACATGTCCTTGGAGTAAAAAACCCTTACATTCATTTTTCACTACTGCAATGCCTTTATCTCCTATAGAATCACATTGGGCTTGCCTTATTATATTTTATAAACATAATTCCACCAGGGAAGTAATAATTGAGTCAAGTTTGGTGTCTCTGAAATCCAAATTGAAAATCATAACGTATGGTGAAGTCAAATTTCAAATTGCAATTCCAAAATTCCACTTTTGGAAAGAGGGCATTTTCTTGATTTAGTCATTTGGTGCCTATTGTCTGTCTCTGATGACATAAATGGGTGTAGTTGACAGTTGGGATTTGTGTAATCACCCTAGACAGCAACACACAATGGGAGCTTAGGTTTGTCTCAATGGGATATCTCTGGTAAGATGGGAGGGAGTAGCTGGGCACAGCCTCACTTACACCTGAATAGGTTGTGTACTGTCCACACATAAATGGCTGCATACCCCCATGTTATGAGTCTGGAGCCAGGGCAGGAAGAGAGGACCTCTGTGTACTTCAAAGGAATATATTTGAAGTCACCCCCACTTCAAAGGCACCAGCAGGTATAAGTACTGGACCATCAACACCATCACTTCAGTACACTTTTGGACCTGTGGATATTCTACCAGAAACATTGACTGCTGTGCTACTGGGCTCCTGTTTTTCTGTGCTGCCCTGCTTCCTACTTGCCTGGGTGATAAGGACTCGGCATGCATCATTTGACCCCAGAACCTACAGTGTCTCTAGGGACTAGTAGGTTGGCCTCCTGACCTGACACCTCAGAGAACAACAGGCTTCTAACCCCTGCACCTGGACTCTGCCATTTGTGAGTCTACCCTGCCAAGAGGTGTCATTCAAGTCCAGTACCCTTGCTTAACCAGGGCTCATATGCCAGTCAACCAGTAGCACTATTTCTAACACCAGCCATTTCATTTCCAAAACTCCAACAGCCAGCCAATCAGAGTGCTCGCTCTTGCGAGACTCTTGAGAGACTCACACTCCTTTGAGAGCGTGAAAGTTGAAGAGAAAAACAGACCACTTGACTAATAGCATGGCTCAATTTTTTAATTTGCGCTCTCACTGGACACTCCAAAGACTCTTGCATACCCAACTTCCAAAATATTAAGATTACATTTGAACCTAATTTTCTCAAAAACTACTGAATGCATTTACACCAAATCATGCAATGCACAATCTGCCCACAATTTTGATGTGATTCCATTCAGCAGCTTTTGCTGTAGCCTATTTTAAAGAAGTCTATGGAAAAAGCTTGGATATTTTGTGTTTCTGGATCCACGTTTTTCTCGGCCCAAGCTTGAGGGATCACCACAAAACTTTCCAAGATGTCGCTGAGGTGGATTAATTTATTTTTGGGGAACGTTTTGTGAAGATTCGTCAAATAGGGCCAAAGTTGTTAGCAAACCAAAAAAATGCTTTTTCTAAGGAAGAGTAAACCTAACTAAGACTACTTTGTGGCGGTCACCACTATGTAGTTATAGTTAGGTTTACGTTTCCATAGAAAGAGCATTTATTTGGTTTGTTTGTGTCACCTGTTGGTGCGAAAACAAACCTTTTCGAGCAGCCAGAGGCTTATTTTACACAACAATTAATATATTAATATCTATATATCTGTCTATTTATCTATCTATCTATCTATCTATCTATCTATCTATCTATCTATCTATCTATCTATCTATCTATCTATCTATCTATCTATCTATCTATCTATCTATCTCTCTCTCCATATATTTTATTGGAAGGCAGCCTGCCAGCAGGAACCATCAGGGCAGCAATAGTCAATAGTTAACGCCAGACGCGTTTCAGGAATAATCCTTTCTTCAGTAGCGTTTTTCGGCAAAGGTGGCTTGAAGCGCTTATGAAGACACAGAAATTAATTATATCACCCGCCCATTAGGCGTGCCCTCTTGCAAGGAATTGTGGGTGATGTAGTGTTCCTCTGTTTTCCCCAGTGGGCGAGCCTCCAAACACCTTAAATCACAGCCTTTTCAAAAGCAAATGTCCATGGCGGGACCTGCCTCGCTTTGTGTTCTGCCAACAGGAGCCTTCGAACTGACTTCCCCCTGCACGGACTCCAGTTTGCCCTCGTTCTACAAATGGCAGCATTCCTGTAATGCTGTCATCGACCCGCAAAGCAGCGGTGGGCTCAAATTTGCGACGGGAAGGCCGCCTTTAATCCACAAACACAGGAACCCCTTTGAACGTAGAGCCACACGAAGGTACGTATAAGGCCCACTTTTATTGGAAGGCAGCCTGCCAGCAGGAACGATCAGGGCAGCAATAGTCAATAGTTAACGCCAGACGCGTTTCAGGAATAATCCTTTCTTCAATAGCATTTTTCGGCAAAGGTGGCTTGAAGCGCTTATGAAGACACGCAAATTAATTATATCACCCGCCCATTAGGCGTGGCCTCTTGCAAGGAATTGTGGGTGATGTAGTGTTCCTCTGTTTTCCCAAGTGGGCACGCCTCCAAACACCTTACAATCACAGCCTTTTCAAAAGCAAATGTCCATGGCAGGACCTGCCTCGCTTTGTGTTCTGCCAATCGGAGCCTTCGAACTGGCTTCCCCCTGTACGGGCTCCAGTTCACCCTTGTTCTACACATGGCAGTGTTCCTGTAATGCTGTCATCGACCCGCAAAGCAGTGGTGGGCTCAAATTTGCGACCGGGAATGCTGCTTTCTATTCACAAACACAGGAACCCCTTTGAACGTAGAGCCACACAAAGGTAGGTATAAGGCACACTTTTACACTTTTATTGGAAGGCAGCCTGCCAGCAGGAACCATCAGGGCAGCAATAGTCAATGCCAGACGCGTTTCAGGAAAAATCCTTTCTTCAGTAGCGTTTTTCGGCAAAGGTGGCTTGAAGCGCTTATGAAGACACACAAATTAATTATTACACCCGCTCATTAGGCGTGGCCTCTTGCAAGGAATTGTGGGTGATGTAGTGTTCCTCTGTTTTCCCCAGTGGGCGCACCTCCTAACACCTTACAATCACAGCCTTTTCAAAAGCAAATGTCCATGCCGGGACCTGCCTAGCTTTGTGTTCTGCCAACCGGAACCTTCGAACTGGCCTCCCCCTGCACGGGCTCCAGTTCGCCCTCGTTCTACACATGGCAGCATTCCTGTAATGCTGTCATCGACCCGCAAAGCAGCGGTGGGCTCAAATTTGCGACCGGGAAGGCTGCTTTCTATTCACAAACACAGGAACCCCATTGAACGTAGAGCCACACAAAGGTAGGTATAAGGCACACTTTTACACTTTTATTGGAAGGCAGCCTGCCAGCAGGAACCATCAGGGCAGCAATAGTTAATAGTTAACGACAGACGCGTTTCGGGAATAATCCTTTCTTCAGTAGCGTTTTTCGGCAAAGGTGGCTTGAAGCGCTTATGAAGACACATAAATTAATTATATCACCCGCCCATTAGGCGTGGCCTCTTGCAAGGAATTGTTGGCGATGTAGTGTTCCTCTGTTTTCCCCAGTGGTCGTGCCTCCAAACACCTTACCATCACAGCCTTTTCAAAAGCAAATTTGCATGGCGGGATCTGCCTCGCCTTGTGTTCTGCCAACCAGAGCCTTCCAACTGGCTTGCCCCTGCACGGGCTCCAGTTCACCCTTGTTCTACACATGGCAGTGTTCCTGTAATGCTGTCATTGACCCGCAAAGCAGCGGTGGGCTCAAATTCGCGACCGGGAAGGCTGCTTTCTATTCACAAACACAGGAACCCCTTTGAACGTAGAGCCACACAAAGGTAAGTATAAGGCCCACTTTTATTGGAAGGCAGCCTGCCAGCAGGAACCATCAGGGCAGCAATAGTCAATGCCAGACGCGTTTCAGGAATAATCCTTCCTTCAGTAGCGTTTTTCGGTAAAGGTGGCTTAAAGCGCTTATCAAGACACATAAATTCCTGTTATGCTGTCATCGACCCGCAAAGCAGCGGTGGGCTCAAATTCGCGACCGGGAAGGCCGCCTTTAATCCACAAACACAGGAACCCCTTTGAATTTAGAGCCACATGAAGGTACGTATAAGGATCACTTTTATTGGAAGGCAGCCTGCCAGCAGGAACCATCAGGGCAGCAATAGTCAATATTTAACGCCAGCCGCGTTTCAGGAATAATCCTTTCTTCAATAGCATTTTTCGGCAAAGGTGGCTTGAAGCGCTTATGAAGACACGCAAATTAATTATATCACCCGCCCATTAGGCGTGGCCTCTTGCAAGGAATTGTGGGTGATGTAGTCTTCCTCTGTTTTCTCTCCAGTGGGCACGCCTCCAAACACCTTACAATTACAGCCTTTTCAGAAGCAAAGTTCCTAGGCGGGACTTGCCTCGCTTTGTGTTCTACCAACTGGAGCCTTCGAACTGGCTCCTACGCTGTGTGCTATGACAACCAATCATGTGTAAGCTCTTTACTGCACTGTGCACTTTAAAAAGATGTTTGCTTCTAGTTTGGCGTTGTGTGACCAAGGCCTCTGGGCAGGCCAAAACGTTATGCTGGCAGGCTGTGTTAATGCTGAACTAAACACCTAATTGCTCACCTGCATTCCTGGATCAACTCTCGTTTCTTTCCCTGTGGAAAACCCCATTCACGAGGGGTTTGGTGATTTGGATCGAGTCCTGTGGCATATATATATGTATATATGGTAAGGAAGGATGGTGAAACGGTTAATGCCAATGAATATAAAGAACTTTTAAGGGCATTAGAGAAACTGATAAAATGGGAAACATTTAAATGTAGGGAAAACAAGTTCCTAACCAGATATTTAGAAGTAGGGCATGAACATACTAATCCGGATATGCTGCAAAAATGGGCTGCAAACGATACTGATTCATCAAAACACATGCTGGCAATTTTAATTAAGTAAGCTGACATTGGTAGGTAAGCCCTGTTTAAAGAGATTGAAATACTCTCTCACAAATTGAGCAAATTGCTTGAACAGGATACTATCAACAAACTACAAAAGGTTTTGCAGGAGAGAGTGAAAAAATACTAGCAAACCATCAAAGATAGGAAGGCCGTGAAGTTCAGAAGAAATAAGCTGAACTACCAGAGGTGTCAAATTTTTACATTTTCCAAGCGCTTTAAAAACATTAGGCGCTGACAAACGACTGATGGGTTACGTGGCAATACTTCAGTAATAAATGAGGAGTCAGGGTCAGAGATGAACTTGGAAGCAGACATGGAACATGAAGACACACTACAAACAACCAGTGTACCCTCCGTTGAGTATGATTTGTGTTTTTTGTAATGGGAAAGGAATACCAACTTAAGACCACTACAAAGGCAAGAAATAACCTCTCGGGGAGAAGGAGGAGGAAGAGAAAACACCCTATGGTCCAGGAGATCAGGCAATAAAGAAAACGAACAACAAAAAGGACATGTGACTTATAGTAATATCTGTATAATTAATTTGTCTGACATCATTGAATGCGGAAGAAACTAATATTTTATCACGTGGTCTTTCCTGTTGTGGCCCTGAAGATATGAACTATGTCTAAACTGCAATAGATTGCTTTAAAATTTCCCGTAAGTTGAGATTGCCAAAATATTTTGCAGTTGGCAGGGCAACAGAGAGGCGGAACTCTGAGGCCATAGAAAATACCACTGCCCTGCAAGTTTCGGACATTGATTTACCAAGGGACTTGGACAGCTTGGAAAGGGGAGACAGGCATGTGGTTACAGATGATGCATTATTGAGAGAGCAGGGTCAAAGTGTGTATGCGAGACCGAGCACACCATTTAAACCCCAATCTGTTCCATTGAATCATTTAAGATGTCATCAGTGATGTCATTAGTGATGTCACTGATCATGTCATGAATGATGTAATATGTGACATCATCAGCAGTGCATTGCGGGGGCGTGAGTTATAGTTAGGTTAACTAACTATAACGGCTGAATTTCCTTTGTTTTGTACGAGTGAAATGTCCAACCAACGATAACGTCCCTGAAACCTGGGTTTTTTTTCAGTGAATTTCTATGGTTTTTTTAAATGCTAATGTCTAACTATAACGTCCCTTAAATCTATGGTTTTTGTCAGTAAATTTCAAAGGTTTTTTAAATGCTAATTTCTATCTATAACGTCCCTGAAACCTATGGTTTTTTCAGTGAATTTCAAAGTTTTTTTTTAAATGCTAATTTCTAACTATAATGTCCTGAAACCTACGTTTTTTTCAGTGCATTTCAAAGGTTTTTTAAATGCTTATTTCTAACTATGCCTACAGAGGTAGGAAATGTGCAGAAAGAGGAAGAAACTGCAAAAACAACAAGTGATGGACTGAATGTGGATCAATGTCACACACTCCCCCAGTCAAAAGATCTGGGCCCAAATCCATCGTTCTTTTGCACTCCACACCACCCTGGGTTAGACAATGGCAATATGCAAATCAGCTCTGACCCTGTTGCCCCATGGGAACAGTCCAGTCCGAACTACAAAAGCCATGTCCTTCCCAGAACGGAATCAAGCATCCGAGGACCGGACCGGTTTCGAGGTAACACCTCTCATCAGCCCGGCTAGCTTGACTCCAAGTGGTGTGGAGTGCCTGGGACCCACGTCTGGGCATCCCCAGCGCACTTAGGGCGGCAATTGCAAAAACAACAAGTGATGGACTGAATGTGGATCAATGTCACACACTCCCCCAGTCAAAAGATCTGGGCCCAAATCCATCGTTCTTTTGCACTCCACACCACCCTGGGTTAGACAATGGCAATATGCAAATCAGCTCTGACCCTGTTGCCCCATGGGAACAGTCCAGTCCGAACTACAAAAGCCATGTCCTTCCCAGAACGGAATCAAGCATCCGAGGACCGGACCGGTTTCGAGGTAACACCTCTCATTAGCCCGGCTAGCTTGACTCCAAGTGGTGTGGAGTGCCTGGGACCCACGTCTGGGCATCCCCAGCGCACTTAGGGCGGCAATTGCAAAAACAACAAGTGATGGACTGAATGTGGATCAATGTCACACACTCCCCCAGTCAAAAGATCTGGGCCCAAATCCATCGTTCTTTTGCACTCCACACCACCCTGGGTTAGACAATGGCAATATGCAAATCAGCTCTGACCCTGTTGCCCCATGGGAACAGTCCAGTCCGAACTACAAAAGCCATGTCCTTCCCAGAACGGAATCAAGCATCCGAGGACCGGACCGGTTTCGAGGTAACACCTCTCATCAGCCCGGCTAGCTTGACTCCAAGTGGTGTGGAGTGCCTGAGACCCACGTCTGGGCATCCCCAGCGCACTTAGGGCGGCAATTGCAAAAACAACAAGTGATGGACTGAATGTGGATCAATGTCACACACTCCCCCAGTCAAAAGATCTGGGCCCAAATCCATCGTTCTTTTGCACTCCACACCACCCTGGGTTAGACAATGGCAATATGCAAATCAGCTCTGACCCTGTTGCCCCATGGGAACAGTCCAGTCCGAACTACAAAAGCCATGTCCTTCCCAGAACGGAATCAAGCATCCGAGGACCGGACCGGTTTCGAGGTAACACCTCTCATCAGCCCGGCTAGCTTGACTCCAAGTGGTGTGGAGTGCCTGGGACCCACGTCTGGGCATCCCCAGCGCACTTAGGGCGGCAATTGCAAAAACAACAAGTGATGGACTGAATGTGGATCAATGTCACACACTCCCCCAGTCAAAAGATCTGGGCCCAAATCCATCGTTCTTTTGCACTCCACACCACCCTGGGTTAGACAATGGCAATATGCAAATCAGCTCTGACCCTGTTGCCCCATGGGAACAGTCCAGTCCGAACTACAAAAGCCATGTCCTTCCCAGAACGGAATCAAGCATCCGAGGACCGGACCGGTTTCGAGGTAACACCTCTCATCAGCCCGGCTAGCTTGACTCCAAGTGGTGTGGAGTGCCTGGGACCCACGTCTGGGCATCCCCAGCGCACTTAGGGCGGCAATTGCAAAAACAACAAGTGATGGACTGAATGTGGATCAATGTCACACACTCCCCCAGTCAAAAGATCTGGGCCCAAATCCATCGTTCTTTTGCACTCCACACCACCCTGGGTTAGACAATGGCAATATGCAAATCAGCTCTGACCCTGTTGCCCCATGGGAACAGTCCAGTCCGAACTACAAAAGCCATGTCCTTCCCAGAACGGAATCAAGCATCCGAGGACCGGACCGGTTTCGAGGTAACACCTCTCATCAGCCCGGCTAGCTTGACTCCAAGTGGTGTGGAGTGCCTGGGACCCACGTCTGGGCATCCCCAGCGCACTTAGGGCGGCAATTGCAAAAACAAGAAAGAGGAAGAAAGGCACATAAAGAAGCAATATAAATGCCGAAAGACGCAACAGAAGTCCAGAAAGACAAAGAAAAGTGCAGAAAGAGGCCTTGTTCCAAAGTCATCCTGTGCCCCCAACTCTGGTGGTAAATGACTGACTAACCAGGCCCGGAGCCAGTGCTATGCTGAAAGACACTTAGAATACACCTACATACGCTAGAGTACACTATGGGTTGGGGTACCTCTGTGATGGGCAGACCTCCCCTGTAAGGCCCTTGTATATAATAGTGCAGGGGGATTAAGACCACCTCTAACTCAAAGGTGTAGAAAGAGCCAAGGGAAGTGCAGAAAGAAGCAACAGAGGTGCTGAAAGAGGCAAGAGAGGTACAGAAAGAAGCAAGTGAAGTACAGAAAGAGGCAAGAGAGGTGCACAAAGAGGCAAGAGAGGTACAGAAAGAGGCAGGAAGGGTACAGAAAGAAGGAAGATGGGTGCCGAAAGAGGCAAGAGAGGTGCAGACAGAGGCAAGAGGTATTGCACAAAGAAGCAAGTGAGGTGCATAAAGAGACAACAGGGGGGCAGAAAGAGGCAAAAGAGGTGCAGAAAGTAGAAGAGATGTGCAGAAGGAGACGAGAGAAGTGAAAAAAAAGAAAGAAAGGTGCAGAAAGAAGCAACAGAAATACAGGAAGAGGCAAGAGAGGCACAGAAATAAGCAAGAGTGACTTGCACACCCTTAGTTTCCAATCAATAAGGGAGTCCCCCAAGGGTCAGTGCTCTCTCCGCAACTTTTCAACATCTACATGGAACCCCTCACCAAACTACTTAAAAAAGCCAACATCCGCTTCCATCTTTATGCAGACGATACCCAGATCTACTTGATAACTGCATCCATAAGAGACATTCAACGACTCAATGATGTACTGCAAGATGTCCAACAGTGGCTGTCAAGTAACCAACTTAAACTAAATCCTGACAAAACGGAAGTACTCCTCATCTCAAACAAAGAGGAGAACCGCCAAATTGCTGAATGGTTACAAGCTATTGATGCGCTCAACGGAGATCTCACCCTGGCCGGATCAGTCAAATCTCTAGGCATCACTCTAGACCCGAAACTCGACATGTCCTTACACATCAAGCACTCAGCTAAAAGAGCCTTCCTTCTCCTAAAACGACTGAACAAAATAAAACCTTTCATCCATCCCAATGATCACAAACAGGCCACCAAAACATTGGTAATATCAAGACTGGACTATGGAAATGAAGTCCTTTCAGAAATAGCAAAATCTCATTTTGCTCCTCTTAAAGCAACGCTTAACGCGACAGCCAGAATGGTCACCAGAATCAAGAAATTCAACCACATCTCTCCTGCACTCAGAGAACTCAAGTGGCTCCCAGTGGAAATGAGGGCTAGTTTTAGAACAGCCTATCTCACTCACAAAGCCCTGCACATGGGAAAACCCGAATATTTGGCTGCTAAACTCAAAAAAGCTGGTCAGGTCAGAAACCTCAGAAGCTCAAACTCTCTTCTACTCATCCCGCTGAAAACTCAAAAACAAAAAACTGCGGCTCGACCCATCGCCCGGAGTGCGCCCAAAATCTGGAACTCCATTCCCCCCCACATCAGAACTATCCCCTCTTTTGTAAAATGCAAGAGTCAACTCAAAGCCTTGTTCCTAGACCGCTCCCTAGGGAACCGTTAGGAGCAGTCAGAACCCGAAAACAGTCCCAATGTCAGCAAGACATCGAAGCAGAACTTTCCGCCGCCGACCTCCCTATTATTGTTTTATGTGATTACCTGCATTGTATCTTATGTAAAGCGCTCCGATACCCCCGGGTCAGGCCAGCACTATATAAAACTTCTTAAATAAATGAAATAAAAGAATTATAAAATGTAACACCCACATTTAGCAATAAGTAAAACAATAAGCACGTTTTTTATAAGCCTCTGAGTAGGCCAGGTCCCAGGGGCAATGTCCAATTATGAATAGGGGGCCTGCGGGGGTCTGCGCAACCCTGGGGACCACCACCTCCTGGGGCATTTTTACTAAGCCCCAGGTACCACCACCTCACTGGTGATTTGATGTTTAAATGCGGGGTGCACCTCCCTGGGGCAACATAAATGATAAGTAATACTGCCCCAGGGACCACCACCTACCTGGTCATACACAAATTAGAATAATGGGGTCTGTTGTAGATCCCTGGCCCCGGGGACCACCTCCTCCGTGGGGCTATGAAAATTTTGGGAGGAGGGCCTTGCAGCCCCCCTGCTGGAGCCCTCCTTGGGCCTGGGGACTGTCACATCCCTAGGGCCGGCTCCTGCAATGTCCTGGCTTCCGCCCTGCCATAGCACACCATGCTTTGCTGTTTGAAAGCGAGAGCAGAAAACCTGCTCTCGCTTCCAAGAAGCAAATTAGAATTGCTATTGGGCAAGGGCAACTGCATATCAGCAGCTCCCCTTGTCCAAAAGCAATGCTGGCTCCCGCAGGGACATTGGGGGCTTTGGGGCTCCCCCCATTGGTCCCCAACTTGAGGGCCGGCCCAGGGATGGAGTCCCCAGGGCCAGAAGGGGCCCCCCTCCCTTTGTAATTAAAAATAAATAAATAAATAATGGCAGGCCCGAGGATGGGGAACCCGGGACAAAATTGGCCTCAGGAGGGGGCCGTGCAGCCCCAGTCCTGCAAAAAAAACAGGCTGGCCAGGCCCCACGGGGATGGAGTCCCGGGGCTAGAAGTGGCCATGGGGAGGGGGGCCACATGTTTGCAGCTCCCTCAGCCCAAAAGCAATACCGGCTCCCACAGGAGAAGTGGGGCCAGCATGGACTTCGTGGGCCTTAAGGCCCCCCAGCGGTTTCCAATGACATAGCGATTCCCTGGGTGATGGGGTCCCCGGGGCAATATCGGCCCAGGTAGGGGGGCCGCGCAGTTCTCCAATCCATTTTTTTTAAGTTAAGGCCTGGCTAAGGAGGCTGAAATTAGCCCGGGGAGGCGGGGTGATATGGCCCCCCCTCCCCTTTACAAAATAAATTAAAGATAGTCCTATCCCTGGGGGATGGGATCCCCAGGGCCAAAATGGGTCTCGAGAGGGAGGCAGCACGTCCTCCTCTCCATTTTTATTTCCCTGGGGCCCAAAAGGATCAAGATAAGGGGGCTGTTCCTAAAATTTCTCCACCACTCCGCAAACACGCATCCTGGCACCCTCTTGGTTGGGAGATGAAGTCCCATTCGATGCTGAGGGTTCTTAGGAGCCAACCAGCTCATCTGTTACCTCCAATTAGCTCCACACCACAGTGGGACAGCTGAGAATGATACATTTACTGAAAAAAACAAAGGTTATAAGTTAGGAATTAGCATTTAAAAAGCCTTAGAAATTCACTGAATAAAACAGGTTTAATGGACATTATAGTTAGGAATGTGCATTTAAAAAACCTTAGAAATGAGCAGAAAAAAACAATGATTAGGAGAAGATTATAGTTAGGCTGACATTTCACTTGTACTAAACCAGAGAAATTCAGCCATTATAGTAGGCTGACGTAACTATAACTTGCACCCCTGCAACGTAATTCCAATATATATATATATATCAATTTTGAAAAATAATGTGATTTTGTTGGGTGCAACGCCAAGTATTTCTTCTATGTCTACACGTGTTTTTGCATAGGTGGTTTTAATTTTATCACGTACTAGCACTTTAAAAGGTGTACCTTGAAGCTTTATCGCTGTCATGTGAACAAGGCTCCGTTGAGCCGAAACGTCTGTGCTTGAATAAAGTTTGAAGTACCTCGAGGTCCGTGTCCGGTGTCCTGTTTTGCCGGCTGGAAAAGCAGCGTGTGCTGGAGTGATACGGAGTTCACGATATATAGCCAGTGGGATTCGTCCTGGCTTTAACACGGGACCCTCCTTGATAATTGGTCAATGCTATCAAACGGATCTTTTTCCTGGACGGCGTTCAGGAAGGTGTAGGCTCCGGAAGGAGTACGGCGTTTGACCCCCAGCATCCGGTATTCTAGCGGAGTATTGAGCGAAAGGACAATCAGGCACCTACGGCTGTGTGCGACTCGGGCTCGAGTTGCAACCGGGATTGCGGTTTGCGGTGAAACAGATCCGAAGGAACAGGCGCCTGATAAAGTAAGCTCTTGAGTATTGTTTAAGCTGGGAAAGGAGTGAGGTTAACCTGGGAGCAAGTCTTGATTACCGACAATCGAGTACGGATTGTTGAACGGCACCATTGTAATTTAAAACAAATATTGCAGAGAGATGTCGGGTGACAGCGTAAGGGAACGGGAAACATTAGCTGCAACTTTGTTTTCCGATGACACCCCCATCCCAGTGGATACACATGGGAGAAAGAACACTGACGCTAGTGGCAGCAGCACGACAAAAATTAAAGAACTATTCAAAATACTTGAAAAAAAGTCATTTCAAGAACAAGCAAAGTGGTGGGCATCCAAGTCACTACAGCGCTATATAGAAGTGAACCGCATTCCACGCGGTCTAAGAATATTGACAGCGCCCACTTATGAGAATCCAAACCCCGACCTGATGAAAGAATGGGCTGAATCAAATTTGGAGGCATCGCGTCAACAGGTACAGATTCTCATCAAATATGCGGACATAGATAGAGCCAAACTACTTACAGAAATTGCGGGCATACAGGAGGAAATTGATGGACTGGGGGAAGAAGAAGAAAAGACAAGACTATCCAAAATTATGCATGAACGTTTAAAGAAGGAAGAGGCAAAAATTGTGGCAAGAAAGTCATATAAATTCCAGAGAGACAGGAATGATTATAACCTTGGCCAGATTTTTACATTTTCACGCAAATTTGATATCCTACACAAAGGCGGCCCCAAACAACCGCCCAAAGTGAAAAATGCCCCAAGCCATGCAAGCCCCGCTGTAACTGAAACTAACATGATGAGGGACTCCTCTAATGCAACAATTAGCTCGGACCCTGATACAGACTCTGAAACAGACCGCCGCAGACAGATACAGGCGGCAGGCCAGCCCAAGCTCACGCCAGGCCAGGAAATTGTTTTCTTAGGCCAGGACAGACGGAACACACTAAGGTCTTATACAAGGGGCAATCAAGGAAACACAGGGCAAACTATAGGTGCCGCCAGAGGCGGCGGGTGGCAAAGAAGAGGGTCTCAGAAGAAGAGAGGAGGTGGAAGAGGTCGGAGCAATGCCCTCCAACAGGAGTAAAAGAAACCACCAATCGCACTGTTGTGAATCTAACTGGGCTAATACTTACAAAGGAAGAGGAAAACATTCTTAAGCTTGGCCTATCCTATGCATCCCCATGCAATTTTGATTATGCCAATACGCGATGCAACATTTACAAAGCGGTCAGAAAACTCAAGTTACGCAAGTTTTATGCCATGAAAAACAAAGATGGAACATCACTTGATGTGGACTCAACACTTGGAATGGAGGAACCTGAAGCCTCACAAGGAACTCGGGTCCTAAGGGAATTGTGGGATTCTGAAGGAGCAGGCTATGGGGAGGTCTCGAATGTCATCAAAACTAATGAGGGGATCGATGAGAGTGGCAACAGAATTTCAACGGTCACCCAATTCAGAGCACCCTCCACGTTTTATCCTATTATGTTGAGAGACATTGTTGATGTTTTCCACGAGAACGTTGTAGCTGATTTAAAAAAACTGCAAATTCAAACAGGTGGTACGAAGCGTAGGTACTCTGCCCAGCTACAACAATACAAGGCACTGACTGACAAGTTAAATAAGGAAAAAAATCTGGTAATAAGAAACAGTGACAAAGGGGGAAATGTTGTCCTCATGACAAAAACAAATTATGACAAGGAGGCATACAGTCAACTTAATGAGCATTTGTGTTATGAGAAGATCAACAATCGGGAATTGTTGACCATAAAAGAAGAATATCACCGCAAACTCTATAAGTGGCAATCAGCAAAACTCATTACTGAAACTGAATACGAGTATTTAAAGACTGAACATCCTGTTACTCCCATCCTGTATTTTATCCCGAAAATACAAAAGAACCCCGAACATCCACCTGGAACGCCAAATATTTCGGCACGGGGAGGCCTCTTGGAGCATACCTCGATATACATTGACTATTTTTTGCAAGGTTATGTTCAACAATTGGGGTCATATGTAATGTAATGTAATGTAATGTAATGATGATACTTGTAAAGCGCACTGTTACCCCATCTCGGGGTGTCCTGGCGCTGAAGACCGCTGAGGAACCCGTCCTGGCTTTCCCTGTGAGATGGTCCCTTCTGGGTATCTCCAAGGTGAAACCAGGCATCCCTGGCGTCTGTGTGGGGCCGTTGTAGAGATGAGGCAAGCTTAATGCCCAGAGTTGCCGAGTGTGATCCCTGGTTGGAGTAGGCACCGAGGCGAGAATTATCGAGTCCGTTGACCCTGGTCCACGACCCTGCCGCATCGGGAATTGAACCCTGGTCCCGGGCCGTTCTCTGCTTTCGGGTCTGCCGCCTCTAACCAGTGAGCCACACCACTCTACATGTACGTGACACAGGGGGTTTTCTGGTTAAAATCAAAGAAGTGCAAATTCAGGAGGGGGATTGGTTAATAGCGTTGTATGTGACAGCATTGTATACTAGTATTTCACATAGTGATGGCTTGGAGGCAGTTCGGTACTACCTCTCCAGAAGGGAACCAGGTAATGAGAAACATACCAAAATGCTGCTAGACTTGTTAAGTTTCTGTCTAACAAACAATGTTTTCTTGTTCAACCAGCAACTGTACCGCCAGAAGCAGGGGGTAGCGATGGGGGCCAGCTTCTCTCCAAGCTACGTATGTTTGCACATGGGAGCTTGGGAGGAGCTGGTCCTCGGCTACGGATACCAACACATTATCAGAAACAATCGGGTGGCATGGTTCCACTTCATAGACGATTTGTTCGTCGTATGGAGAGGAAGTCATGAGGAAGCACTCAAATTTGTTAAGGATATCAACGATAATCCCCTTAATCTCAGATTCACGGTGACTTTGAGTCAAAAAAGTGTCACATTTCTTGATGCCGAACTCTACATCAAGGGGGGCCTTTTGGAGTCCAAGGTATTTAGAAAAAAGACAGCTGGCAACAGCATTCTTCATGCTGCGAGTGCCCACCCTGTACACCTTATTTCCAGTATCCCGTATGGGGAGATGCTACGCCTAAAACGTATTTGTAGCTAATTTATATATTTTTTTTTTTTGTAGCAACCCCATAGACCTGGAGCAGGCACAGATTGAAAGCAGAAATAGATTCCTTGAGAGAGGCTACTCAATGAAACTGGTTGACCGAGCGAAAAAGAAGTCCATGTGTCTAACTAGAGAGGAACTCCTTATCAGGAAAGCTGACAGGGAGCTCAACACCATACAAGATATATCTAAACCTGGGAAGACGGAGCCTGAGTGTTTTAGAATAATAACGGGGTTCACCAAGCAACATCAACAAATAAGAAAAATAGTGAACAAACACTGGCCCATAGTGTTAAAAGACACCGTGATAGGCAGTGGCCTGCCTAAGCAGGTTTCGTTAACCTTCAGCAAGGCCCCCTCCCTAAGGGATCATATTGTTAAAACTAATCCGGATCCCTTTACCAAAACAGAATGGTGGCAGAAAAATAAAGGCTTCTATAACTGCAAGGTTTGCAAAGCATGCACACATGGTGAAAACACCAAGACATTTAAGGATGGATTTTCTGGGAACAACCATGCGATAACCCAAGTCTTAACATGCAAGACAGAATATGCCATTTATGTTTTGCGTTGCCCCTGTGGATTACAGTATGTGGGCAGCACGAGGAATGCTGTCCACAAACGTATTTTACAACACCTTCGCGCAATAACCAATGTGGACAATACCTATCCGGTGGCACGCCACTTCAGGGACTTCAATCAAAGCAATAATAGCAGTCTCAGGTATTGGGTTATTGATGCGGTTATTAACAACAGAAGGGGTAGAGACAGGGATGCCAGGCTCAGGAAACTTGAAACAAAGTACATTCTCCTGCTTAATACTAAGGTGCCTAATGGACTTAATGTGACAGAGGACCTCCACACTTGCTTGCTCTAATTATGCATGATTGGGTTGTGTGTTCTCCCCCCCGTGAGTGGTAACCTCGTCAGTCGCCCGGCTGGGCGATGACTTGGGTGGACCTCGAGGGGGCTGCGAGCACACACCAATTATTATTAATTGATGGAAAACGTAATGCTGCTTAGATTAGATTATCAATTTTGATTATAATTTTCACTGTGCACTGGTTTTTACATGTTAGGAATACACATGAAGATATATATGATAGAGTTCCTAACATTTTTTGTTTTGTTTATTATTTAGGGCAGGGTTATGGGTCATTAAGACCAACAAAAACAAGTGCCTCCAATATCCACTGGAGGCATCCCTTGGCGCTCCACTCACAGAAAGTTCAAATTGTTTCAAAATAAAGATCCATGCAACGTTCTGAATTAATTTCATATATTCAAATTCTCAGGAAAATTCTTTTAAATCCATCAACATCCGTTCGTAATAAATTTCCAATTTTGTAAATACTGTCATGATAACATAAATCACAGTCCAATGCATTTCGGGCTGTAAGCCCTTCATCCGGGACAATGGCTAGAAGCAAGACGAAATAATATCTATGAGTCTCTCATATGAAACATGGTAACAAATTAACACAATATAGGCATCAAAACCACATTCAGTGCTCTCCCTTCGAGTGTGTGCATGCACAAAAAATAATAACATGTAAAAGGTCTCACGTGTTATGTTTCGCAGTTCTACAGTATCAAACAATGTTCTGTGAAAAATAAGAGTAAGGCGCTGTTATTTTGCGCTAACACGAGACAAAAAACAAGGTCTTAAGCATAATAGATCGCTGTTATTGCTTACTTGTAATACGCAGAACGCGTTTAAACAATGTTCGTAAACGGGTTGTCCTTCCTATCTGGCGCGAAAAGGTTCGAGAAAGTATGAGCCAATCACAGTGGGTTTAAATTAATTGAGTCTAGGCTAGTGTGTGTGACTCAGTTTGATTCGGTAGATTGTCCGATCACGTGATCGGTAAACCGGCCAATTGGCGGTAGATGTCGATTGTTTACAAACAAAACATCGGAAAGCTGTCGTGTCTTTCAATCTAATGGTGGAACTAAAATTATACAAACCATATATTGTGCAAAAGCTGAATGTGGATAGAAAGACCCATGCAAACAATCCAGTATAACCAAAAAGAAAATTTCATAGATAACACAGAAATTCGATACGCTCATTGAGCCCATGGGGCTTGCTTGAGTTAAGTAGGTAAATCCAGTGGTTCTCTCTTTGTAGGAGAAAACGATTATTGTCTCTGCCTTCGATTTTTTCCACAGTTTCAAGTACCACAAATTGCAATTGCGAAATGTTATGGTTGGCCTCTAGAAAATGAGTAGCTACAGTAGACTTCAAATTTTTTGTACGAATATTTGACTTGTGTTCATTCAGTCTTGTCTTGATCTTACGTTCAGTTTTTCCGACATATGACTTGCCACATGGGCATTTCAGCATGTAGATCAAGTTTGAACTGTTGCAAGTTGCATTAACTTTAAGCCTGATTTTATTGCCCTTCATTGGATGGGTTATGTGGTTGCCTCTTATTATGCTGTTGCAATTACCACATTGTAAGCAAGGACGGGTGCCTCTGTATTGTTTGTGGTCCGGTGTGGTATGTTTGAGCATTTCACCAAAGTTCCTGTTCCTGGTAAATGCAAAAATGGGAGGATTTTTGAAAGATTGTTGGAAATCGGGTTCATCTTTGAGGATGTTCCAGTGACTCTTAATGATCCTTTTAAAGTTAAAACTTGCAGTGGAATATTTGGACACAATTGTCATTCTGTCTTGTTGAGGTTTTTGTTTAATGGTTAACAAATCTTTTCTTTGCATGTTTTCAACTTTTTCTACAGCTTGCTGGATCAGTGGTTCTGGATAGTTCCTCTTACGGAATCTTTCTCCCATTTCTTTGATGTTAGCTGAAGCTTTTGTGGGGTCTGATGTAATGCGTTTCGCTCGCATCATTTGAGATACGGGTAAATGTCTCTTTAGCGATTCTTGATGGAAGCTGTGATAGTGAAGGGTATTGTTCTTATCTGTACTTTTTCTGTACATTTCCGTTTCAATCTGGAAAAACAACCTTAAAATGTTTGTACATTATATCCATGACGTTTTCATTTTATGGAAGAACACTCCAGAATCTTTAGAACTAGCCCTGAATGAATTGAACAGACAAGAAGAAAGAATCCAATTCACTTGGGAAATTTCAACAAAATCATTGACCTTCTTGGATGTCAGAATCAATTTACATGAAGGGAAGATTGAAACGGGTATGTACAGAAAAAGTACAGATAAGAACAATACCCTTCACTATCACAGCTTCCATCAAGAATCGCTAAAGAGACATTTACCCGTATCTCAAATGATGCGAGCGAAACGCATTACATCAGACCCCACAAAAGCTTCAGCTAACATCAAAGAAATGGGAGAAAGATTCTGTAAGAGGAACTATCCAGAACCACTGATCCAGCAAGCTGTAGAAAAAGTTGAAAACATGCAAAGAAAAGATTTGTTAACCATTAAACAAAAACCTCAACAAGACAGAATGACAATTGTGTCCAAATATTCCACTGCAAGTTTTAACTTTAAAAGGATCATTAAGAGTCACTGGAACATCCTCAAAGCTGAACCCGATTTCCAACAATCTTTCCATAATCCTCCCATTTTTGCATTTACCAGGAACAGGAACTTTGGTGAAATGCTCAAACATACCACACCGGACCACAAACAATACAGAGGCACCCGTCCTTGCTTACAATGGGGTAATTGCAACAGCATAATAAGAGGCAACCACATAACCCATCCAATGAAGGGCAATACAATCAGGCTTAAAGTTAATGCAACTTGCAACAGTTCAAACTTGATCTACATGCTGAAATGCCCATGTGGCAAGTCATATGTCGGAAAAACTGAACGTAAGATCAAGACAAGACTGAATGAACACAAGTCAAATATTCGTACAAAAAATTTGAAGTCTACTGTAGCTACTCATTTTCTAGAGGCCAACCATAACATTTCGCAATTGCAATTTGTGGTACTTGAAACTGTGGAAAAAATCGAAGGCAGAGACAATAATCGTTTTCTCCTACAAAGAGAGAACCACTGGATTTACCTACTTAACTCAAGCAAGCCCCATGGGCTCAATGAGCGTATCGAATTTCTGTGTTATCTATGAAATTTTATTTTTGGTCATACTGGATTGTTTGCATGGGTCTTTCTATCCACATTCAGCTTTTGCACAATATATGGTTTGTATAATGTTAGTTCCACCATTAGATTGAAAGACACGACAGCTTTCCGATGTTTTGTTTGTAAACAATCGACATCTACCGCCAATTGGCCGGTTTACCGATCACGTGATCGGACAATCTACCGAATCAAACTGAGTCACACACACTAGCCCAGACTCAATTAATTTAAACCCACTGTGATTGGCTCATACTTTCTCGAACCTTTTCGCGCCAGATAGGAAGGACAACCCGTTTACGAACATTGTTTAAACGCATTCTGCGTATTACAAGTAAGCAATAACAGCGATCTATTATGCTTAAGACCTTGTTTTTTGTCTCGTGTTAGCGCAAAATAACAGCGCCTTACTCTTATTTTTCACAGAACATTGTTTGATACTGTAGAACTGCGAAACATAACACGTGAGACCTTTTACATGTTATTATTTTTTGTGCATGCACACACTCGAAGGGAGAGCACTGAATGTGGTTTTGATGTCTATATTGTGTTAATTTGTTACCATGTTTCATATGAGAGACTCATAGATTTTATTTCGTCTTGCTTCTAGCCATTGTCCCGGATGAAGGGCTTACAGCCCGAAATGCATTGGACTGTGATTTATGTTATCATGACAGTATTTACAAAATTGGAAATTTAATACGAACGGATGTTGATGGATTTAAAAGAATTTTCCTGAGAATTTGAATATATGAAATGAATTCAAAACATTGCATGGATCTTTATTTTGAAACAATTTGAACTTTCTGTGAGTGGAGCGCCAAGGGATGCCTCCAGTGGATATTGGAGGCACTTGTTTTTGTTATTTCAACTGGTTGTCCTTGACAAGAGACGCCACCTGGGCTGCAAACCTCTTTAACATTTACTAACTAGCTACCTTTGTGTGTTGACCTTAACACTGAACTTTGCTGTGCGACAAATCAATTCACTTAACTATACCTCATTAAGACCAACCTCACATTTATTTACTTTCTGCACTAGAAGTCAAGGAAGGGCAATTATGGCACCCACATTTTTGAATCGCAATGAGATATATATGAATTGATTACGTTTTAGTATGAACAGGGAGTCCGTCCCAATATGGGGAGAGTGCAGTAGTCGAGGTCGAATATAGATACACTTCTGTTGAGGACCTCCCTGGACCATCTATCCTAAATCTGCAAAGTTTAGATATACAATTATTTGTGAAAACTGATCGTGGTCCTAGGGACTGATAAGAATGCATAGTTGCACAGAAACGCTAGATTTGCACATGTTCTGATGATGCACTTTAAGTACGATATGCACTTCATAGTGCCAGCACTTAGCACTTTATATTTATATATTCGTTATCCCTTGGTCTGAGTCTCAACCCAGAAGTGTGCAGAGATATTTGGTACGGAAGCCAGGAATATAACAATGAGGTTTTTACAGAACTTTTTCAATATATGTAACTGTTTTAGGAATCGTATTTATTATTCAAACGGCGGTCCTTTTTATATCCTGACCAGACATGTACTAGGACTCTTCATTTAAACCAGGAATTTTGAAAATATGTATTTTACAATGATTTTTAAATGAATGGTTAATGGACTTGAATTCGTAGTGAACATGTATTTTTAGCGAAATGTAACATATTTTAAAAATGTATTTTACATCAATTTTGAAAAATAATGTGATTTTGTTGGGTGCAACGCCAAGTATTTCTTCTATGTCTACACGTGTTTTTGCACAGGTGGTTTTAATTTTATCACGTACTAGCACTTTAAAAGGTGTACCTTGAAGCTTTATCGCTGTCATGTGAACAAGGCTCCGTTGAGCCGAAACGTCTGTGACACTTTCTGCTTGAATAAAGTTTGAAGTACCTCGAGGTCCGCGTCCGGTGTCCTGTTTTGCCGGCTGGAAAAGCAGCGTGTGCTGGAGTGATAGATAGATAGATAGATAGATAGATAGATAGATAGATAGATAGATAGATAGATAGATAGATAGATAGATAGATAGATAGATAGATAGATAGATAGATAGATGGATAGATAGATAGATAGATAGATAGATAGATAGATAGATAGATAGATAGATAGATAGATAGATAGATAGATAGATAGATAGATAGATAGATAGATAGATAGATAGATAGATAGATAGATAGATAGATAGATAGATAGATAGATAGATAGATAGATAGATAGATAGATAGATAGATAGATAGATAGATAGATAGATAGATTCGCGAACGTAGATTTTGCTTCCTGACAATTTTGGGATAATTCCATTCAGAAGCTTTTGGTGTAGCCCATATTAAAGAAGTCTATGGAAAAGACATGCATATTTTGTATTTTTGGACCCCAGCAAGCTTGATTGATCACCGCAAAACTTTGTAGTATGGCGCCAAGATATAGGTAGATAGATCAATCGATAGATATGTATTACAATATCTATTGTTGTGTAAACTAACACTCTGGCTGCTCCACAAGGATTGTTTTCACACCCACACGTGACACAAGTGATCTTAGCTCAATGTACCAACAATTGAATGTGAAAGACACGTTAGTGTAGCCCCAAAGAACCCAACCTAAGACATAGTTCAAGTGGCATCAATGCTTTTCGGTTACTACTATCCCCTAAACAGGCATCCTTCAACGCCCTGGTAATTTAAAGAACCAATTTCATTCTTTACAATATCACACACACAAGCTGCACTAAGAAACAGGCACTTTAACTAAAAAGGCTTTAGTTCGACAATCTCATTCTGTTGCTTAGCAAATCTAAAATAACCACACTGGATATCATTAAAACAGCGCAAATGCATATTGTGAACAACAAGAATAAAGGAAAAAATTATACCATTGTAAAAATGTCATTCAAATGCTAAGACCCTAATCTACTTCTATTGGCTACACTAGGAGAGCATGGAGTAGCATAACTTGCGTCTTCAGTTTCTTAGGGAAAATCAACACACTTCATACCTGTTCACAGCAAAATTCTGTAGTTATCAGAAGTTGGAAAGTCTGTGTTCCCTACAAAAGGAAAACACGAGTCACAGAAGCTTGTCTCTACCCGGATTTGGCTCGGTATCAGCATAAAGTGCAATGTGGCAGGATCTTTGGCAGTCATGATCTTCTCTGACAGTATTGTGCATGATAATCTGGGGCTAAAGACCTCTCCTGAAACGGGGCAGACCTTTTATACTCTATTTTATCTAAGATTGCAATTGCTGACATAACTTCAGGAATGTCTGATATAACCTATGTGCATCAAGATTATTTCCCTAGATATGTTCTTATAATCAAATAAGGTAAAAGCAAGTCAATTCACACTACACTGCTCTGGTTATAGTTAATTTTTACCCTGAGATAGAAATAACAAGACACTTGTCCCAGACTTATGTGCATCTGTTGTTCTTCTCAATGTCATTGTCTGAGAGACTTGCCATTTCACTTGTTCTTGGAAAGGACAGGAGACATCTGCATCAAAGGCAGACATGGCAATGATTCTTGATTCTGTAAAAATAGAGCAAATTGAGCCATGGCCTACTCAAGAGGGAGACGGGCCAGATATATATCAAGCCAATGCTCTTTCAGGCTTTGAGTACTACATACATTATTCAAAAAAGGAAGCAGGGAACTCTGGGTAGTTCTCAAGTTTAGCTAGCGTGCAGCTCATTTATATGGAGCACCCTATGACACTAGTGACACTGCAAATCTGCTTACCTCAAATGTTTGTTTTGCCAGTAGATCTTTGAAGCATAGTGTTAGAACAATGCCACCCCCTCCAAGCTAGAAAGTGACCAAGACGTTTGCCATTTTTACAACAAAGTCTTAACCTTAGGATTAGTACACTGTCATCCATGCTGAGCTAAAAACTGACAGTAGCCTTTACCACTCCAGGCACACTATTATAGCTTTGAATTGGTAATACACCATCCAATCCAACTGTACTCAATGAGAACAACCCAAGGCACATTTATTTGACTCTTTTTAGAGCAATTTAAAGTGGCATAGCTTTGTACAGACACAAGGAAGCAACCAGTATATCTCAAGCCGATACCATTTCAGTCTTAGAGTGTTGTATAGATTATGCAAAAAAGGAAAAAGTGAGCTCTGGGTTGTTCCCATGTTTATGTGGAGAGAATCTCGATTATGTGGAGCACCCTATAACATCAGTGACACTCTCAATATGCTCACTGCAAATGTCTACACATATACACAATCCTCCTCTGATCACCACTAGACTTTGAAACACCCACTCAGGGGCCAAAACTAACTCCAATCTAATTAAAGATGAATCATTAATTTATTCATACAAACATGTCAAATTCAAATCCAAACCCAACACGTAACAGCGTAATCATGCCTTGCTCACAGTTGGGTAAGTTCTGTTACAGGCAGCATTATAAAGTGCAAAATGCAACAGCATAGAAAAAGGGTGTAATGAAATCCTACTAGCCTGAAAGAGGTTGAACGTCTTAGAATGAGTAGTGAACACATGTTTCAGTTACAAATACATTGTAATGTTATCATTCAAATGAATACTTTAGTTCCAATGTATCACCGTGTCATATTTACATCATGTAGTCTTCATTAGTGAGCTCATTATTATTCATACGGCAAGTATTCATGACATTCTAAAAAAAGTGCCACTTCTAGTTAGTCTGACTAGATTTGTAAACATGTCGGCCATCTTGGCTTAGGTAACACGTAGATATACGCAATGGAACTGGTGCAGAATAATGCCAAATTTCAGCATTATCACAGGCTGTAGCAACAACTATACATCAGCAATTCCCTCATTGATTATATGTGTAATAGCCTAATGTACAGGAGGGGAATGACCCCCTCCTTTGAGTCGGATTGTAGTCACAGTACACTCATGTTTTGGCAATCTTCTATTGCAATTAAGCCCTGGAGGGCAAATATCTTGGTCCATGTCAGATCCAATTAGATGGATTGTACCAGCGTGCTAGTGATCCCAAGGGAGCTGTATGTATCCTAAGGATCTAAGTAAATACATAAATGCCAATTGGACCACAGTTGGTGTGCGATACATGGCCACAGTTCACAAGTAGAAGAATATTGCCCCCTAAGGAAACTGTGTGTGTCCCCTAATTACAGTTTGCTGCCTTATGATACCCAAGTGGGTAGATCCTCACATTCTGACTCCAGTATATGTCTCATGTTAATCAGTGAATCAGTCTTAGGACTTCTATACAATCTATTACCATAAACAGTGGATATCCCTACACATCCCAACCTAATAATCTTGTCTTTCCTTTATAACTAGGTCATAAAGAAGAGCAGAGGGGAAAGATAGGTAGGATAAAATGATATATGGATAGAAAGGGGAGATATCTAAGTTTTCAGTCGCATTCTGCTCCTTGGACTCGGAGGAATAGATCAGGAGAAAGAGTCCAGCCCCACGGGCATTCACTTCAGCTCAGACATTACTGGTCAGGTCATGCAGGTAAAGAAACCCACCCCCATGGTATTCTTACCCATAGGGTTGTCAGTGATTACGTTTTTGCAAAGTTTGTCTTTAAGAGAGGATCCCTTCCTAAATGTTACATTCGGGTGGTCCCCTATGCAGTCACAGAGGGTACTCTCTCTCTTTAAAATGTCCCAATGTTTGTTTAAAGTATTTCAGATCTCTTTTGCTTCATTGTTATACGTGGCAATAAACCTTGTGATCGTGGGGGTATCTGGCCTTAGAGTAGATTTAGTAGCTAGAATGTCATCTCTACACACCTTCTGTGCTTTCTCTAGGGCAGTTTTTAGAATTGATTCTGCATCCCCTTTCTCTGAATCTTTTGGTCATGAGCATGCACTCATCTCAAAAGGTCTCATGTAACTCAAGTAAGCTGTAATTCCTACTGGCCCATAGGAATTCCCCATAAGGGATGCTATTTATCAGGCTCTGTAGGTGGCTAATTTGGGCATTGAACAGGTTTTTCCTTGCTGTACGTTTCTTGTGAAGTTTGGATGTCAAGCTGTTACCTTCAACCAGTACCATCACATCCAAAAAATCCTCACTTGACTCAGCGATGTTCCACTAAAATGTCTGGTTGTCTGTATTATCATTAGCAGCAGAAATGAAACTAACTGCTGTTCTTTCTCATCTCTACAAATTATGAATAGGTTGTTACGTGACCACAACATCATGTGTGCATTGATCTCCTCCAAAGTTTCAGACACCTGCTGCACTCATCACCCATCAGGAGGTTGGCATAGCTAGAAGTAAAGCAGGTGCCCATTGACGTGCCTTGAGTCTGTCTGTACAGCTTGTTGTTAAATGAAAAGATGTTATTTTCCAGACAGAACTCAATCATGGTTATCTGCATTTCTGTATGGAACAACAAAGAAATGGAATGTGCTCTTAAAAAGTGTCTGCGTGCTTGCACACCATGACCATGCCTGATACTGGTGTACAGGCTGCTTAAATCCAGAGTGATTAACAAGTAATCATTTTGCCAAGGGATAATATAGATTCTCCGAAAAAATCCTTGTTGCCCTGTATGTATGAGGGCAAGGTAGTTACGTAAGGACGTAAGACATAATCTATGTATTTAGACATGTTTTCTAACAGGTAGCCAATAGTAGATACAGTCAGTCTCCCTGGAGGGGAAGCTAGAGAGTCCTTGTGGAATTTGCATAAATAAGTGATATTTTGGGAAACTTGTTCAATAAAAATGAGTATTACTCCCACTATACAAGTCCCTGCTCACTCCAATCAACTTTTCATAGTACTTTTTGTTAGAATTCTCAATCACATTTTTCGATTCCTCTACATAGCATTTCTGAATATTGAGTTGACGCAACTCTTCAGATAGTTTTCTGCAGATAGAATCACAACATTGCCACCTTTCTCAGACTGACGGATGACAATGTTATGGTCCTCCTGTAATGTTCTTATTGCTAATCTTTCCGCCTTGGTTAGATTACCAAAAGTCCAATTCATTTTTCGCCCATCTTCTTAAAGTTTTGATGACCAATATTTCGAAAGTGTCATTGGCATCTGGGGGAAGGGTTAGATTAAAGTTAGACCTAGGGTTAAACTTACTAGGACAATTGTCTCCCCATTCATTATCTATGTAATCAAGGAAGAGGAGTACATCACATACATGATCTGTGTCCAGTTCAGCCAGGGAAAAATGTATCCATATACCCAAGGGTCAGAAGGCTTTGTGCAGGTCTTCTTGCAGGAGGGGGGTATTATAACTTTCAATTTACACCATTTGTGAAGCTTGTGTTTCCTTACAAAGTGAAAGAGATCTATTCTACTTTGTGCATAATTGAAGGAAGGTATGGGCCAGGAGGACAACCCCAACCTTAGTACTTGGATCTCTGTAGAATTAAGGGGATGATTTGATAAGTTTATTAGATTGTTGAATAGATTCATCATCACATTTTCTTTCCTCTTGTTTCAAGTTCAATGGGACTTATCACTGCTCTTGCACTATTATCTGCTCCTGGTTCTCTTGTTGTTGCTGCTTTTGCTTTTCCTCTGAGTTTTCCTCCTCTTTCTCTTCTCTTGCCATATTCTGGTCCTTTGGCCAATTCTGATGGTTCTCCCCTTGGTTTTGGAGATGAAACTCCTTCCAAAAATGTTTTGGCTTTAGCATGCTGCTCTACATATGCCCACTCATATCATCTAAAGAGATGTCACTTTTTCTATGATCACTCACTAACTCTGCCATTCCTGGATGATTATTGGTCTACAATGCTGCCAAGGTTTCTGATGTTTTAAAATTCTTCCTCAGGTCGTCAAATTAGCAACTGAAATTAATATTCTGCTCTCCTGATAATTATGCTGGGCTAATTTCCTTTGTTTCATAAGAATAATTTCCTTTTAATGCTTTATACATCTTTTCAATATTTAATCCATTCTTTTGTCAAAGGTTTTTAAATTCTCACCACTCAATAATTCCTGCTTGAGTTGATCAATGTCTCTCTATAAGGATTTGCGTTCTTTCCATGCAAATTGTATCACTTTCATCATCATATGACTAGAACATTCCGTCAGGTTAGCAGCCCATTATTTAATCATTTCTGGGTTAGGTTACTCATAGGAAGGTGTAATTCAAATTCTCAAGCATCTTCGTGCATGCCCATGTTCAAGATACTTTTCCAGTGGGACTGCTTTCCAGCATTTAGTGATTTGTTTTTAAGGAGTTTCTACAATTTATAATATTTTGATTAATAGATGTTGTTGCCTCACCATCATTAGTGTTTGTTGGGGTGCCTGTGCTTGTAAACAATGTGGTTGCCATTTCAGTCCTCCGTGTATCCACATTTATACATAAGATTTACAATGAATGATGTCATGTACGCCTCTAGTCAATATTATTCAGTCCACCGGAGTAATGACCACTGCCACAAGACTCCCCAAGCACCATTACTTTGGGGTACTAAAAAACTATCTGCAGGGTAGCCTTTTGGTGTTATTGGAAAAGTTAGAGCAAAACACATTCTTAAGAGGGAAAAGCAGAAACACTCTAATGTGCAGTCCACACACAATCTGTTTAAGCCCGAAGGACGCAGCAGGTACACATTCTCACTGTCAGCACAGCAGCAGACACCACAGGTCCTCTGAAATGTTGGGCTAGTGGTAAATCATTACACCCATTTTCTATGTTTTCTCTTATGCACTTTATAATGCTGAGACTGTAACAGAACTTACCCACAGATAAGCAAGGCTTGGTTATTCAGAAACGTGTTGGGTTAGGATTAGGCATGTTCGTATGAATAAACTAATGATTCAGCTTTAATTGTATTAGAGTTACTTATGGAACCTGAGTGCATGTTTCTGAGCCCGGAGGCAATCAGCACGGTGGTGATCGGAGGAGGCTCGTGTTTGAAATGGGCCCGCACCCTACGCACCACTCCCGTCTGGGTTACAATGATGAGGATTAATGAGGCTGAATATATATATATATATATATATATATATATATATATATATATATATATATATATATATATATGCCCGTACACCCAGTCCAGTACCACAAGCTCCCAATCAGCTTGGAGCTCAAACACGGTAAGGAAAGATAAAGATGAGCCGACCCAGATTGCAGTGAGCAATATAGAAGTTTATTTCGTGAAGCTCGCCTGCCAGCTTAACGTTTCGGCCTGCCCAGAGGCCTTGGTCTTGAATATATGATCACATCCAGCATACCAAAATCCTGCATACCAAAATCCCGCATTTTTAATCCCGCAATTGCAATTAGTCCGCATACCAAAATAACTACTACTTTTAGAACGAATATGCATTTATCACGCTTGCCTTTAAAACGAAAAGGCATGCATGTTAACTGTATACTCGCTCTAAAAGTATTTTAAAAAAGTAAGAGCACCCTAATCTACACTACACTCTAAAATAAAACATTCCTGATTTTTTTTTAAATATATATTATTAAAAAATGGTTAATTCTTAATTATGTTTTTAAATAAAATGTACTTAATTAAAAAATATTTTGTTAAAAAATTGAATTATTTAAATTTATATTTGATTAAATATATATATATAAAATTTAAATGAATAATATATTTATATATATGTTTTTTTTTAAATTACCCTGTAAACCCTAAAATACCCCAGTACCCAAAACCCAAACTTAGCCCTGAACCCTAAAAAAACCCTGTACCCCAAAAACCCAAACCTAGCCCTGAACCCTAAAAATACCCCTGTACCCCAAACCCCAAACCAAGCCCTGAACCCTAAAAATAACCCTGTACCCCAAAACCCAAAGCTAGCCCTGAACCCTAAAAATGCCCTAAAAATACCCCTGTACCCCAAAACCCATACCTAGCCCTGAACCGTAAAAATACCCCTGTACCCCAAAACATAAACCTAGCTCTGAACCCTAAAAATACCCCTGTACCCCAAAACCCAAATCTAACCCTAAACCCTAATAATACCCCTGTACCCCAAAACCCCCTACACCCCAAAACCCAAACCTAGTCCTGTACCCTAATAATACCCCTGTACCCCAAAACCCAAACCTAGCCCTGAACCCTAAAAATACCCCTGTACCCCAAAACCCAAACCAAGCCCTGAACCCTAAAAATACCCCGTACCCCAAAACCCAAAGCTAGCCCTGAACCCTAAAAATACCCCTGTACCCCAAAACCCATACCTAGCCCTGAACCGTAAAAATACCCCTGTATCCCAAAACATAAACCTAGCCCTGAACCCTAAAAATACCCCTGTACCCCAAAACACAAATCTAACCCTAAACCCTAATAATACCCATGTACCCCAAAACCCCCTGAACCCCAAAACCCAAACCTAGTCCTGTACCCTAAAAATACCCCTGTACCCCAAAACCCATACCTACCCGATTCCTAAAAAAAACCTGTACCCTAAAAATAACCCTGTTCCCCAAAACCCTAACAAACCCTTAAAAAATACTTTACATATCCCTGAACCCCCAAAACATATACCCTACACCCCCAAATTAAAACCATATACTTACCTTACACTTAAATATTAAAAACATATGCTTTTACCATTCATGCTTTTACAACGAATTTCGTTGTAAAAACATGCGTGATAAAAGAATATAAGAAATAAAAACATGCGTTATAAAAAACTGCGGTTTAAAAGTACTTACGTGATAATGGTATGCGGGATGATGTACAGCTTGTGTGAATGTGGCCATCTACAATCATGATTTCTACGTCTAGAAAATACGCTACAGTGCGGCTGATGTTTGCCGTAAAAGCCAAATTATAAGCATTGATGTTGATACTTTCTACAAATGACTCAGCCTCTTCCAGGGAACCACGCCAAATTAAAAATATATCATCGATATATCGAAACCACTGTAAAATGTTATTGCAGCAAATGTCACAGTAGTCACCACGGAGGACCTGCCTCTCCCAGTAGCCCATATGCAGACAGGCATAACTGGGAGAAAAGCAGGCCCCCATGGCAACCCCCCTGACCTGCTGGTAATATTGCTTATTAAACATAAAAAAGCTGTTGTTCAAACAGTGGTTGATCATGGCTAGTAACATCTTATTATGATTGGACATAGAGTACTGAAATCCAATCTGTCTGATCATATTGTGTTTGCAGTGGCCAAATATCTGGGTGCTATCTGGTGTCTGAGAAGGAAATGCCTTAGGGCTGGCAACTGACCCTAATGCACCAAGGACTTGATAGTGTATAAGGAACTTTTTTTTTAAATGACAACGATTGACTCTACACTGTATAAATTCCTATTTTCAAAACACAAGTTTTTAAATGAATGTTATAAACGTCTTTTATGGTAAAAATTTTACCGAAATAAAGATTTTGAATTGAATTGATTGGACATAACAGCCGGTCTGAAATCAAGGAAATGCTGGATCGCTCTTACACCGTCCTGATGGTGAATGCTGGTATATAGTGATGTCACATCCAGCGTTATTAACCAGCACTCAGGGTCCCAGCTTAAGTTGCTTATCTTTCTCAGGAAGTCTCCGGAGTCTTGTATATAGGAGGGTAATGCACTCACAAAGTCTTGTAAAAACGAGTCAATATAGATTGCGGTATTTTCCAATAACCCTCCACAAGCAGAGATGATGGGCCTGCCGGGAGGCGTGGTGGAATTTTTATGGATCTTTGGTATGAGATAATAAACTGGCATAATAGGATGCTCATTTTTTAGAAACTTCAGTTCATCCATGCTGAGTAACCCCATGCTGCGCCATCCCATTAGCAAAGAGTAGAACTCAGACTGTGACTTAGAAATTGGTGTAATATCACACTGCTGATAACATGTATGATCGTTTAATTGAGAGTGAGCTTCCTGTAGGTAAAGCAAACGGGGCCATAGCACAACGTTGCCGCCTTTATCAGCCTGGCGGACAATTATGTTCTTATTTCCTTGGATCTTTTTAACCAGGTTGGTGTATTGATTGTTGCTCCTGACGTGTTGTCGATGGGTTTGCAAAGTTTTGATATGTAAGTTTTTAATTTCCTTGACAGCCAACTCGTGAAACATATCAATATTATCATGCAACATGACTGGTGTGAATGTAGACCGGGGTTTGAATTTGGAAAACCCTGCAGTGTTACATCCCATTGGCTTCTCTGTGACATGTGAGCCAGATTGTTCTGCTCTCAATCACTCCAAATTCTTAACTGCCCGTAGATCACGTAAGTTTAGGTCCAGAGTGCTGCTGATGGCCGCTGTTGGCAAAGCCCTAGATGGGACCTTATTGTGTGCAAAATGTTTTCGTAACTTTAACTTGCGGATACATTTAAACAAATCAATCCTTGTTTTGGAATAGTCAAAGTTACACACAGGACTGAATGACATTATATATATATATATATATATATATATATATATATATATATATATATATATATATATATATATATATATATATATATATATATATATATATATATATATATATATATATATATATATATATATATATATGTATGTATATATATATATATATATATATATTTCCACAAAAAAACCATAGGTCTTCGTTGTAGTTATTTCAGGTAACTATAACTTGCGCCCTGCATTGTACTGCTGATGACGTCACATATTACATCATTCATGATATGGTCAGCGACATCACTGATGACATCACTGACGACATCCTACATGACATCACTGATGACATCATCCAGTGTGTTTCTGTAAAGTTTAAATATGTTTTATATAGGTGTATTGAAGAATGAGTGGGTGTATAGGTGTCTGGATGAAGGATTTAGTAGGTGCGTGACTGACTGTATAAGTGAGTGATTAAATGTGTCTTACTGAATGCATGGGATAGTGACTAAACTGTTTGAATGTGTGTATCAGCATGTCTGTTGTTGTGTAAGCTGCTACATGTGTTGGTCAGTAGCTACACGAGTGTCTATATGGGTTATTGATTGGTTGCTTGAGTAGTTGTATGGGAGACTAAGTGTGTGTGTGGGTGGGTGGGAGGTGTGTGACTTACTGCATAGATGTGTGAGTGGTTAATTCACTGGGTGTATGGGTTCAAGAGAGAATGTGTAAACAGCTGTAGGGGTGGGTGAGTGTGTGTATGGGTGTGTTGGTGAGAGATTGGATGTCTCAGTGGTATATGTCCAAGTAAATACATATGTAAAAGGCTGTGCATGTGAAAGTTTGAGTATATAAATAAATATATGTGAGAGATTGTCTGTATGGATGAGTGAGTACTTGCATCAGTGATTCTATAAGAGAGTACTATATGTGTTAGTATATGTTTGAATAAGTGAGGTGGTGTGTGTATAACCGTATATGTGTGGAAATGGGAGTGTGATTGATTCTTTGCATGACTGACTAAGTGTGTGAGTAACTCCATGGATGAGTGGCGGTGTGAGTGTCTGTATAGGTGTATGAGTGCATATAATAGTGTTGTATTGATGAGTGACTGTATGTATGAGTGATTGTATGGGTGAATGAGTAGATGTGTGCGTAGACCTAGGAATCAGTGAGTGTGTATGTAGTAACTGGTATTGGTGTGCCGATGGTTTCGAAAATGCTAGTCTGTATTTTACAATGCGTGCATCAAAGGTTATACTAGAGTGTGACAAGGTGCATCAGATTTTGACGTGGATGATGTCATCAGTGATGTCATTTGAGATGTCATCAGTGATGTCACTGACCATGTCATGAATGATGTAATATGTGACATCATCAGCAGTGCATTGCGAGAGCGCGAGTTATAGTTAACAGAACTAACTATAACGGAGGAGTTTCTATGGTTTTGTACAATTGAAATGTCCAGCTAACTATAACACTCCTGAAACCTATCTTTTTTTCTGTGAATTTCTAAGATTTTTTAAATGCTCATTTCTAACTATAACGTCTCTGAAACCTATGGTTTTTTTCAGTGAATTTCAAAGCTTTTTAAATGCGAATTTTTAACTATAATGTCTCTGAAACCTATGTTTTGTTCTGTGAAGTTCAAAGGTTTTTTAAATGTTAATTTTTAAGTCTAATAGTAGTTATACCTTTTTTTTACTGATTTTCTACAGTTTTTAACTGTTTATTTATAAATATTTTATTAATTAAATAAGATTATGTATTTTTCTGAAAATTGCAAATAAATTTTTTTACTGAAATATTGTTGAATTTTTTTGACTTATTTTTTTTATTTTAATATATTTATATTATTTGCATTTTTTCCCCAAAAATTTCTTATTCGCGCACCCAAAGCGTACAGATCACGGTGGGTGTGCGGATTCTAGCCGCCATTTTAGAAAAGTCATGTAGGATCCACGTACGGTGTGTGACAGCTGCGTGTTTTTCAGTTACATCATATACATTTAATATCACGTGATGAGCGTGATTGGTATGCGACCAATCCGTGACTCCTGCTCCCACACATTTGCGACACAAGCTCATTACGCGATGCTTGCGCAGTGATGAGTCCCGCGTGATATCATATACGTGCTGCGGCGCTCTGGGTGCGTGACCCCCGCTAAATTTTTTTATCTTCTAAAATTATATGTATGTGTCTTTAATATACATATTAGGGCAAGAGATACTCTAAGATATTCATAAAATTAATAGATTTGTACTTATAATTAACTTATATTATTTTTAAATATATTTTCGCGAAGTTGCATCGAGTGCACGCTTTATGAGGGCAGATTGAGCAGATCACATGTGACCTAAAAAACAATATTTCATTGGTTCATACCATTTCCCACTGTAACTATTGAAGGACCCCACCCATTTTAATCATTCTTGTTGGAGCATCTTTAGAGAGACATCTGTTTTCCTACAAGAACGCTTTTTGCTTGTTTTATTTGGTGTTTTAAAAAAAATATCAAACAAAATGGCATCTGGACAGCAGCAGCAGCAGGAGGAATTATCTTCTGAAGAGGAATTCTTGCAGGAGGCACCACGTCCACAGAGGCCGCAATCTGTCATGTGGAAATTCTTCACTTTTCCCCCTGGAGAGAAGAAAGTAAATGCGAGAAAGGTGACGTGCAAAATTTGTGACCGAGTCCTGTCACAAGGCAGTGAAAAAAAAATACTCTTGTGGCACTGCTTCTATGTACAAGCATCTCCGGACCACAGATCCTCTCAATCTTGCTCTGAAGGAACTGAGGCAAGCTGCTTTGAACCCCTCACCTGCTGTGGCAAGTACGTCTGGAGCATCCTCAGGAACACCTGCTATGGACATTAGGCCAGAATTCACCTTTCTCGAGCAACACTGCATGAAGTGTGAGAAACTTATATGCTTCAGTGAGCAGTCGGTGGATCAAGTTTGTGCTGCGCAACGCAACTATCATTGTTCATTTTTGTTTTGTTTTGGAATGATAAGTAATTCTAAAAGTTTCCTGTTTTATTCGTTCTTTTTTTTGTTCAAAAAACACCCCCAAAAAATACAAAATTGTTAAAAAAAATACAAGAGAGCAAAAAAGTTCTTATTAGAACTACCTTATCTGGCTAAAGAAGAACTATATTTGCAAGGTAATGTGTGAAAGTTTGATTGAATATATGTATACAGCATGATTAACTGAAAGAATGCATTAGTAGTGTATGGTGAATTTTTAGGTGAAGATTTATGAAGAAGTACTGCAGCGTGACACTGCAAGCTCTTTAGCTGAACTGCACTGTGGCACTTCCAAAGCACAGGGATGTGACATATGTACATGAATATGTTGCAACTCTGTGCTTTCCTCTGCACTGCTGCACAAACTGCAGCCATGCGATGACACAGGCACCCTTGCACCATGGTGCAAGGATGTCTGTGTCGTGCAGAGATTGTTTTTGTGCAGGAAGGGACAGGTTACTGCACAGAAACAATTAGTAAAGGCATCTTTCAATATATGCTGTGGAATGCAGCATGCATTGAAAGAGGAAAAAAATAGGAGAAATAAAAACAATTCTCCGTTGTGCCTCGCTACACCACCTCTACAATGGCGTAGCATTCGCACACATCTCCAGATTTACAATTTGTCATAAATCTGGAGATGTGTTCTATGGGTGTTGTGTGGGAACACCCACAGCAACACCTATGGAACGCCTCTTCAATGCAAAGTTCTGTGTATGAAGGGGTAATATTTACAAGGAGAGGAAAAACCATGCAGGGTGACTTTTCCTCTCCTTGTAAATACAAAGGAGTGTCTGGCGCCATCACTAAGTTACAAAAAGTGACGTACTGGTGGCGCAGGGTGCTTGTAAATCTGCCCCATAAGTGCTTAGGAATTGGCAGACTGATACAATAAGAACATAGTGCTGGATGGGTGATTGAAGAATTGCATGAGACTGACAGGAGGTATCCTACGCTGCATGGGTAATACTTCAGTATTTGATGGAGATGCACCAATAGTATGTATCTGCTTAGAGATTTGTAGGGATTATGCACAGAATATTTTGAGTGTACTTGTGTTGGTGCCTACGTCATTTTATAAGAATACCACTAGTAACTGGAATGATGACTGTGCTGCAAACAGAGTGAACATTTAATTTATAAGAGCTTACGTATTGGTGGAGTGATAGGATAAGTAGATAGTGGTAGATAAGTGATTAAAGAAGTGCATGGAACAGACTGGACGATTCCTACACTGCATGAGTACTAACTGGGCATTTAGAAGAGTATATCAATAGTATGTTGCTAGTTAGAGGTCTGCTTGGATAGTGCACAAAATATTATAGTAGCTAGGCCATTCCATAAGTTCATGACTAGTAACTAGAATAGTTACAGTAATACAAACAGAGTGTATAGTCAATTTCTAAGTGCTTCGGTATTGGTGGAGTAATAGGATAAGTAGATTGTGCTGGATCAGGGATTGGAGAAATGCCTGGGACAGACAGGAAGATTTCTACACTGCACTTGTGTTAGTGACTAAGCCATTCCTTAGGTATACAACTAATAGCTGGAGTAAATTCAGTGTTGCAAAGAAAGTGTGTGCTGAATTTATAAGTGCTTAGGTATTGGTGGAGTGATAGGATACATAGATAGTGCCGGATGGGTGAATGGAGAAGTGCTTGGGACCGACAGAAGAATTCCTAGACTGCATAGGTACTAACCGGGTATTTAGAGGAGCTTATCAATAGTTTGTAGCTGTTTAGAGTTCTGCATGCATAGTTCACAGAATATTGTAGCTGTACTAATATTGGTGTGTCTATGGTTTCGAGAATAGTAGTATGTATTGTAAGGTGTGAGGAGGTGCATCAGATGATCACGTGGATGATGTCATCCGTGATGTCATTTGAGATGTCATCAGTGATGTCACTGACCATGTCATGAGTGATGTAATATGTGATGTCATCAGCAGTGCATTGCGGGGGCATGAGTTATTGTTAGCACAACTAACTATAACGGCCAAATTTCTCTTTGTTTTGTAGGAGTGAAATGTCGAACTATGATGTCCATGAAACCTGTGTTTTTTTGGGGAATTTCTGAGGTTTTTTAAATGCTAATTTCTAACTATAATGTCCATGAAACTTGTGTTTTTTTCAGGTGAATTTTATATATATGTATTTAATTTCCTCTCACTCTTACAATGAAGGAATCAGCACTCAGGTTATAGTTTGGAAGTATTTAATCTGCAAAGGACGTGATTCACGCGTTTCGGCTTGTCCGAACCTTGATAATGATACAAGACGTCATTGTATCAATCAATCAATCAATCAATCAATCAATCACAGCATTTATATAGCGCACTACTCACCCAGAGGGTCTCAAGGCGCTAGTGGAGGGGGGGTCCGCTACTGCTCGAACAGCCAGGTCTTGAGCTGCTTCCTGAAGGCGAGGTGGTCCTGGGTCAGGCGGAGGTGGGTCGGGAGGGAGTTCCAAGTCTTGGCGGCCAGGTAGGAGAAAGACTTTCCTCCTGTGGTGGCTCTTCGGATCCAGGGGACGGCGGCGAGGGCGTGGTTGGTCGATCGAAGTTGGCGTGTGGGAGCATAGAAGTTGAGGCGGCTGTTGAGGTATCCTGGGCCTTGGTTGTGTAGGGCCTTGTGTGCGTGGGCGGAGATGTGGCTGCGACGGGGGATGTCCAGGATGAGTCGTGCTGAGGCGTTCTGGATCCGCCGGAGTCTCTTCTGGAGTTTGGCGGTGGTTCCAGCGTAGAGGGAGTTGCCGTAGTCCAGACGGCTGGTGACGAGGGCCTGGGTGACCGTCTTCCTGGTCTTGGTGGGGATCCACCGGAAGATCTTGCGTAGCATGCGCAGGATGTTGAAGCATGACGAGGAGACGGAGTTGACTTGTCTGGTCATGGAGAGAGAGGAGTCCAGGATGAAGCCCAGGTTGCGTGCGTGGTCTTTTGGTTTGGGTGCGCTGCCCAGGGCGGGGGGCCACTAGGAGTCGTCCCAGGCGGAGGGTGAAGATCCCAGGATGAGGACTTCCATCTTGTCCAAGTTCAGTTTCAGGCGGCTGCTCATCATCCACTTGGCTACGTCTGTCATCCCTTCGTGTAGGTTGGCTCTGGTGGTGGCGGGGTCGTTGGTGAGGGAGAGGATCAGCTGGATGTCGTCGGCGTAGGAGATGATGTTGAGGTTGTGTTGGCGTGCGATGGCTGCGAGGGGGCTCATGTAGACGTTGAAGAGGGTTGGGCCTTAGCGAGGAGCCTTGGGGAACGCCGCAGATGACTTCGGTGGCTTCTGATCTGAACGGGGGAGGCGGACTCTCTGTGTCCTTCCAGCGAGGAATGAGGTGATCCATTCCAGTGCCTTCTCCTGGATTCCGACGTTGCTGAGGCGCTGCACTAGGGTACGGTGGCAGACCGTGTCGAAGGCCGCGGAGAGGTCCTGGAGGATGAGGGCCACTGTTTCTCCGTTGTCGAGCAGGGCTCGGATGTCATCGGTAGCTGCGATCAGGGCGGTCTTGGTGCTGTGGTTTGCCCGGAAGCCAGACTGCGAGAGGTCAAGGGATCCGTTTGTCTCGAGGAAGGTGGCCAGCTGCTTGTTGACGGTCTTCTCGATGACTTTTGCAGGAAACGGGAGCAGCGAGATGGGGCGGTAGTTCTTGAGGTCGGTGGGGTCGGCTGATGGCTTCTTAAGTAGAGCGCTGAGTTCGGCGTGCTTCCAGCTCTCCGGGAAGGTGGCGGTGTCGAAGGAGGTGTTGATGATGTCCCGCAGGTGGGGTGCGATGACAGCGTCGGTCTTGTTGAAGACGTGGTGGGGGCAGGGGTCAGTCGGGGATCCGGAGTGGATGGAGTTCATCGTGCGGATGGTGTCTTCGGTGCTGATTGGGGTCCAGGCGCGGAGGGTGGTGGTGGGGGGCGGTGGTTCCGTCGTGGCGTGAGTCGGTTGAGAGCTGAAGCTGTTGTGTATGTCCGCGATCTTGTTGTGGAAGTAGGAGGCGAGGGAGTTGCAGAGGTCTTGCGAGGGGAGGGCGTGCGGGCTGATGAAGTCAGCGATGTCTTCGCTGAATTGGGTGCGAGGTCCCGGGGGTCTGTAGATGAGGGTGCCTCTGAGGGTGGTCTTGGGGTTGATGCGGATCTGGAAGGGCAGGTGTTCGGCGGGTGCGAGGGTGTTGTCGGTGTTGGTCGTGATGCGGATGGAGTTCCTGTGGATGATGGCGATGCCTCCTCCTGTCTGGTTGACGCGGTCCCTCCGGATGATCTTGTAGCCGTCCGGGATGGCGATGGCGATGTCGGGTGCTGAGGAGGCGTTCATCCAGGTTTCCGTGAGGAAGGCGACGTCTGGGGCTGTGGTGTCGAGCAAGTTCTAGAGCTCGACGGCGTGTCTGTGGACGGAGCGGGTGTTGAGCAGGATGCACTTGAGGTGGTTGCTGCTGGAGTTCGGCTTGGTCGGTGCTGGTGTGGTGCAGGTCCGAATGCAGGTGAACTTGCAGGAGTGGCAGCAGAAGGGTCCGTGGGTGCGTCTCGGGGTGGCTCGATAGCAGCCTGGGATTCTTCCGGCGTTGAGTGCGTAGAGTTCGGTTGCGTCGTAGGTCCGGCGGGTGGGCTGGTGTCTGCGGGAGCCAGGGGTCCTTGCACTGGGCGCGGTCCAGGCGCGGACGGGCGCAGACGGGCTTACCTTTGGCGCGCCTTCGGCGCACAATCGGCGCGCCTTCGGCGCACAATCGGCGCTCCCGCTGCGCGGCCGCTCTGGCGGCGTCATAAGAAGGGAGCCGGGAGGGAGGGTCCGCTGGGAGGATCCTTATTTATATGTACAAATGCCTAAAGTTGCCAACATTAACAAAGGACTACATATTATTCTTATCCAAAAAGCTGGTGGCTATATTGGCCTGGTCACGATGTGAAAATTCAGGTATTGATACAATTAGGAAAAGATATGCACACAATCTCATTTCAGCATATCTTTCCCCGTGACCGCCATACCTGTATGTTCGTCAACGTGACTTACTCATAATAAACATTCTTAGGATTGAAAAAATCAACATAAACAATGGAGTATACATTACTTTAAAGTGAAAGGCTATCAGCCATATTTATCTGGGCATGTTTTATAATGGTTCTTACATAAAAGAAAAGAAAGGGGTGTTAATATGCACGCACTATCCCTAAATAAAGTACTAGCGATTATAGTTCCATTCCATTCACAGCTCATTTGAGATGTCATGAGTGATGTCATGAGTGATGTCATGAGTGATGTCATGAGTGATGTAACTGACCATGTCATGAATGCTGTAATGTCTGAGGTCATTAGCAGTACATAGCGGGGGCGTAAGTTATAGTTAGCTCAGGTAATTATAACTGCTGAATGTCACTGGTAGTGTATGAGTGAAATCTGAGTCTAACTATACCCTCCCCTGTAATCTTTGTTTCTTTCAGAAAATTTCTAGTTTTTTTAATGTTAAGTAAGATGCATATCACAATGGATGGTGGGAGGTTGGAAGCAGGACCTGCCATTGTGCTGCCCCCACCCAAACTTGCTACTCCTGTCTTCCCTCCTCCTAGCCATCCATTGTCCAAGTCCATTCCCTGCTCCCTTATTACAGCCCTATGTGGCCGTTATTCTGCCACTGGCCTTCCCTCCTTCTCTGAACAGTTACCTTGCTGCCCCATCCACCTCCTTCCTATCCTCTGTTGTCTAAATCCCGGGACTAGCCTTCTCCCTCCTGCCATGCATGGTTTCATGTGCTGCCACTGATCTCCATTTAGCATGATATACCAGTCCACTCCTCCTGCCCTCCATTTCCCAATTCTATGCCCCATCATTGACCTCCTGCTTAGCCTCTGTGCTTAGCTTGCTGCCCCTACTCTCCTTCCCCCAGCCCTCTGATGTCTGTGTGCATGCCCCTTCTCCATCCATTTTGCCCACCATGTTCCATGGGCCTGCCATTCCCATCTACTCTGAGTGTTCTGTTGAGCTGCCACTCCCCTCCCACCTGCCTAGCATTGTCAGATGACTGTAACCTGCCCCTGCCACCTCCACCCTGCCTGTCCACATTCCATGCCCCTATCCCCTTCCTCTTGTCCTCCATGGTCCATTTTACTGCCACACCCTTCTGCCCTCCTTGGTCTGTTGTGCTGCAACTACTCCTCCTGCCTGCCCCGTGTGGTCTGTTGTGAGGCCCCTTCCCCTGAACTCTCTTGTCTGTGCCCAAGTCCTGACCCTCCCTTCTATCCTATATGGTCCTTTGTGCATGCCCCTGCACCCTCCTTCTTGCCCATCAGAGCCAGTGTGCTGCCACTAACCCTCCGGCTTGCCTTGCACAGTCTTCTGTGCTGCCACGGCCCCTCTTACCTTCTGTGTTGGGTCAGCCAGCTGCCCCTGACCCCTCTCACCTTCCCTCCATGGTCTTTGTGTATGCCATTATAGTCTCACTGTTGCTCTCCATGGTGTGTGTTGCTTCTAGTGCCCATCCTGCCTGACCTACATGGTCAGCGTGCTACTCCTGCCCTGCCCCCTTGCGCCCAGCCCTCTGTTTCCATGAGCAGACCCCTATTCCCTCCCTCCTGTATTGTCTGTACCATTGTAATGCCCATGATCCCTCCCTCCGGCCCTTTATGGTCCGTTATGCTGCAGCTTTCTCTCCTGTCTGTCTATTATGGTCAGCTAGCTACCATTGCCTCTTTCCCCACTGTTCTCTGTTGTCGATGTGCATGGTCCTGTCCCCTCCATATTGCTTTCTATGGATTGTTGTGCTGCACTCCCGTCCCGCATGCCCTGTGTGGTGTATTGTTCTGCTGCAGACCCTGATGGTTGCCCTTTAGGGTCTGTTTGGTGCACCTCACCATGTCCCTCCTGTCCTCTGTTATCCGAGTCCATGTCCCTACCCCAATTCCTCCTGCCATCCATGATCCAATGTACTATACTTGCTAACATTTTGAACTTGGTGAGAGGGAGATTTTGAAAACAACTGGGGTATTGATTTTCCCCTTTGACTTACATTGAAAAACAGGAGATTGTAAACAGGAGACAGATCAAATAAAGCCCATTTGTGCTTAAAAACATTGGACATTTCCTGGCTGAATCGGGTCTGTTGGCATGTATGGTTATACTACAACTGCCTCTTCCTTCAGCCCACAATGGTCTATTATATTGCCACAGCCTCTCTTGCCAGTCCTGTATTGTTGGTTCACTGCCCCTGCCCCCCTTTCAACTGCCCTCCATAGTTCGTTGTGCTGCCACTGCCATTCCTGCCTGCCCAGTGTGGTCAAATTGTTGCCTCTGCGCCCACCTACTAGCCTTCAATTTTCAGAGTCCATGCCCCTGGCCTCTGCCTCTCAACTGTATCCTAATGAACAACTAGATTGCTAACATTCTATATTTATTACAAAAGTGTGGAATGCCTGACATTATCTTGATGTAATCAAAACTGTAATACCTAGAGCATTTTGTTTAGAAATTACATATATGAGAGGGTCTTATTTGCATCAAAATTACGCTCTAAAAACGTAAAATGAGGACATATTTTCTGAGTTTTCAAATAGCGACAAAGCACTTTTAAATCATTTGTTATCTTTATGTTTTTTTATCCAGTTGACCACTTGATTAAATGTTGCACTTAGGGGAGAAGATGTGGTGTTACTTCCAGAGCTGCAGACTTTGCAACTGGGGAACCAGTTTGGAGTTTCTGCTTCAGCTCGACATTCTGTGATTCTGGTCAAATCACTTAATCTCCTCATGTCTAAAACCAAAATGAATTTGTTCTTGTGTGATGTAACCAATGCTCATGTAAAGCACTCCAATACCTGACAAGTCCTATATAAAACTGCAAAAACACAAAAAATAAAAAGTGTTTTGCACCCTTCTGTCATTGGGCTACATGTGGGCTACATCTGGGTGATATTTATGCTACATTTGGGTTCTTTTGTCTCTGGTGGCCATCTTGGGAAATTTATTTGTTATGAAGTGTCCTAATTGCCTCATTTATTGCTGTCTCCTCAGTAGAAAATGCTTTTAGTATTTTACTTTGATTCCGTCAAGAAGGTATTCAGATATGTCACACATTTGCCATGAATCCTGAATGATAGCACTCTAGTTGCTCATTAGCTCACTGTAGTAAAGCTACTGCTCACCACGGAAGTCTACTGCTGTCAGGGGACACAGCAGCAGTGTTCGCGCAGGCAGGCGCTGAGGATGGGAAAGACTGCAGTTCCCAGCAGCCTCGGCACCCCGCCTGACGTTGGACGACACGCCATAACTGTGCCCCGACGTGATGCAGAAGCATTGATATGGCGAGGCAGTGGGGAGAAACGCTGCAGATTATTCTTGCAGTTCCTCGATATTTGCTGTCCGTTTCCTCGTTCCAGGGTTGGGTAAGGGTGCGTGTGGCACCGCTTGTTCTTCTATTTCCTTTGCCGGAATCCTGGAGTAATATTTGCAGTTTCCTTTGCCGGAATCCTATAGTTCTTTGGAGTACCTTGGGGAGTGTGCTCTGTTGGTTCCTTATGTTCCTTCGTATCTGAGCTCATAACTTTCTCTGCCAGTAGCTCTTCTGGAGGATTAAGATTTGGGCTCACATTATTGTTCTCATTTACTTTAAGGATCTCCGTGTTGATTCCATCAAGAAGACATTCAGATGTGTCACACATTTGCCATGAATTCAGAATGTTAGCACTCTAGTTGTTAATTAGATCAATGGGTAAAACCAATATGTCATCTATTTGGAAAACGGCGACTGGGAACCAAAGGAGGAGGGATACTTCGTCTACGATACTTCCAGATTCGACCCACAGGAAACGGAACCTGTATATGTATCCCCTTCTAGTCAGAAGCTTGATGTGCACACCCATTAAGCATGGCCGATGATAGCAGTCATAACCCACTTGCTCGCGAACACAGAATCCGTGGGATAATCACCACGAGAAGATTGTAACAACCCTACTTCGTTCACCACACCCAATTACGGAAGGTACCACCACACCTGGAACCTCCCTAGATGATTGAAGCACTTCTTCTTCTCCTTTCTTACAACACTCGTACCCGGCTAAGACGGGAAGGATTACCAATTTTCCACGCAATCAGACTGCGTAGATACATCACTCCAGACCTATAGGATATTAGGTTGTGTCTTAAGCCGTGAGTAGTCGCAGTGATTTGAGTTAAGAGGGCTAAGATCACAAGCGAATATGGCCTGCTTACATCTCTATTTCGCTCCAGGCATACCAACACAGTGTGGATACTGTCATGTACAGCTCAAGCCAATGCCTCTTTTAGATAAACAACACCTATTTAAAATGTATATCCTAAACTGTAGGTCCCTGCCAAGGCACTGTACAGAACTGTCACTGTTACTTGAGGAGCTCAAACCAGACGCACTCTTTCTTACCGAAACGTGGCTGACACCAGATTCGGAACCAGAGTTGGTACAAACCTTGGGGCATAGCTATCAAATCACAAGACATGATCGATCTAATGGCAAGGGAGGCGGATTAGCAATCATTTTCAGGGATTGCTATGCCTGTTGGTGCCTCCCCAACCCCTTTACTGATTGTGAAAGTCTGTCTTTCTGTCTTAAATTCTCGCCTAATTCGATCTTTACTGGAGCACTTATTTATCGCCCTCTGGGTTCAGCCAAACAGTTCTAAACTCATTGCCCCCAATGCTCGCAGATCTTGCCTTCTCTCCATCTAACTATACGCTACTGGGCGAGTTGAATATCCACTTGGATGATATGACGGATATCACTGCAAAAAAACTAATTGAAGATCTTTCTGCCCTTCAGATGACTCAGCTTGTTCTATCCTCTACACACTCTAAAGGTCACCTGTTAGACCCGGTGTTCAGCAACTGCACTAATTTGAAGGTGTGTCCCTCAATAGTTCTTCCCTGGACAGACCACTCGTTAATTCCCATAATATAGGAGTCCGGTAAAACTCTGGTCTTTCCGAGAAGCACGTAACTGGTCAAAACTCTCACTGGAACAATGGACACTTGAGCTAGAAAGCTCAATACCATTGATCGATCAGAATCCATCATTAGCCAATGACACATTCAACAAATGGATAACAAACTCTCTCAATAACGTCCTTCCTGTCAAGAAAACGGTTCTAAAACGAATTAGGGTCTCCGCTCCCTGGTACTCGTCTGATCTCCGGGCGAAAAAGTGTTACTGTGAAAGACTGGAACGGAAATGGCGTTTGGGATATGCTGAGCTGGATAAAACCATCTACGGAGAGGCTATAAGAGCCTATAAAAATGATATAAAGACCGCTCAATCAAAATATTACTCCCATAAAATCACCGAAGCCGGCTCTAGCCTCAAAGAGATCTACCAGATTGTAAAAAGCCTTGTTAAGCTTCCATCGCCGCCACTTATTGATTCTAATCCTCAGCTTCGCTGTGAGGGCCTGGCAGATTTGTTTTACTATAAAATTGACATTATATATTCCTCTTTTCCGCCCACAGACCTGATCATTTTGGAGGGGATATCTCCTCCTCTTTTGCAGGAAGTACAATGCAATCGCTCATCCTCACTGGTCGAATTCCCACTGTTGAGTGTGGACCTACTCACCTCCCTAATGCTGCAGGTGAAATCGGGTTCACCCAGTGACCCTGCTCCTCCCCGTATCTTGGTCTCCGCTATACATACCATTCTCCCTATTTTATGAAGAGTTCTCAACACCTCTATTTCAACAAGCACTGTTCCAGTGGCTTGGAAACAGGCCATGGTGCGGGCCCTTATTAAAAAACCTAACCTGGATACCAAAAATTTCAATAATTTTCACCCAATTTCTTTGCTTCCCTGGGCTGTAAAAATCCTAGAAAAGTATATAAATGGCCACTTAACAGCTTTTCTGGAAAATAATCAGTTGCTTGACCCTTCACAAACGGGTTTCCGACCCAAACATGGGACAGAGACCGCTCTGTTGGCGGTCACGGAGGAATCCAGGAAAATCTTGAATCGAGGAGGATCGGCAGTCATCCTCCTCGATCTGAGTGCTGCATTTGATACCGTCAATCACGGTATTCTCCTGCAATGGCTCCTGGATACTGGAATTTCTGGCAGAGCTTTGGCTTGGCTCGAATCTTATCTGAGCAACAGAGCCTTCCAGATCTATGAAGGTAATACCATCTCCTCCAGTAAATCTCTGGGCTGTGGAGTCCCGCAGGGCTCATCCCTGAGCCCGACGTTATTTAACGTCTACATGAGACCACTGGCTGAGATCGTCCGTCCATATGGGATTAAGATCATTACCTATGCGGACGATACTCAGCTAGTGGTCTCTCTGGCTCAGGAGGATGCCCCCTCTGCTGGGGTGGATTTAGCGGGCTGTCTGGAGAAGGTCAAAAGCTGGATGACCAAGTCTTGTCTCAAACTTAATGGAGACAAGACTGAGCTTATGTTATTGGGTCGGCTCGCACCAGTTTCCATCAGTGCGGTCTGGCCATCCTGTCTCGACCCCCCACCGGTACCTAAGGATACCATCAAGAGCCTTGGCATTTGGTTAGATAAATCTCTGTCATTTGACCATCAAGCAACTAGACTATCTGCCATTTGCTTCGGGATCCTTAGAGTTATCAGGAAGATTCTCCCCCTGCTACCGTTTAAAGCAAAACAGATTGTGATACAGGGCCTGATTCAGTCACGTCGTGATTTCGGGAATGCCCTGTATCTGGGAGCACCTGACTTTGTTCTGCGCAAACTACAAATAATACAAAATTGTGCTGCCCGGAGGTTACTGCAAATTCCCCGCAGGTCGTCTATCAAGCCCGGGCTAAAAAGCCTACATTGGTTCCCCGTTAGGGAGAGAATAAGTTTCAAATCCCTGTGTATCGCTCACCAGGCTTTTTGGGGCACGGGTCCTTCATCAACCTCTCCTTGATTACCCCATACCACCCTGCCAGACAGCTGCGCTCAACCCATGCCACTCTGGCCACTGTACCCAAAATAAAGAGAACTAGAGTGGGAGGCCGATCCTTCTCTTTTAATGTGGCCAAGATGTGGAATGCCCTTCCTCAATATCCAAGGTCCAACCCAGAATTTACTTCCTTTCCGAAGCAATTAAAAACGTTTCTGTTTAATAAATAGAATTCTCTCTGGTCACAACATTCTTGGCACCTGCACCCCTGCTATCAATCATAGTGCTAGGACACCTCAGGGCAGCTTTGTGCGCTCTATAAAATTAATTTCTTTCATTCATTCATTCATTCATTTGTTCCCACGTGGCGAAACACGTGTCGGCTGGTTGTGAAACCAATAAACCTACATCTATTTCCTAAAGAAACTGAACAGGATTGCAATTGTCTTAATTGGGCTCTATACTTAGAATGTTATTAATCTCGTAATCACTGTTGTAACACCATGAATGTTGTGTGCGAGGGCATTGCAGCTATTTACAGCAGGGTGGGCTGGGGCCAGTGATGATAAATGCCCTAAATGCAGGGACAAACAAGAAACCATTAGTCATCTATCGTTCTTTTGTCCCCTGTATTCTGCTCCGCGAGAAAAATAGGTAAAACCAATATGTCATCTAATTGGTTCCTGAAAGCATGATGAGGCGTTAAGAATACTATGTACAGATCCCAGCCTCCCAATTGCTATTGCTATGGCAAAGTTCTTGAAATGGACGTGGGTTATTCGATCGAAACTCATTTGATCATATTCCGGGTAGATTTAATTTGCTGTAGGGCTCCCCTTATTATGTTCAACTGAGTTATGAGATCTGATGCCTAGCTTTTTTTGATTATTTTAATTTCCGCATCCCCCTTCTTAAACGAGTATTTTAAGAAATTGTATTTTTAAAGCTGTATATTCGACATTAGTCTTGTGGAGTTTAATCTTTTCTTAATTATTTATGTAAAATGTATTTTTATAAGATTTTATATTGTGTCAAAAATGTTTAATATGTATACTTTTATGACTTAATTGTCGAATAAAGATTGTTGTTGTTGTTAAGTTACCTAAACACTTTCCGAAGGTTGGTCACATAAACTCAATGCCTGAAAGCAAAAAGTCAGCCATCTTCTATCAAGGCCTTAGAGAAGAACTAAAAGACGTGATCGCACAAGTAGATCCTCAACCTCAGTCATGTTCTGCCTTTATTGAGCTAACTATGCGATTGGATCACAGATTGAGGGAGCGCAGAGGGGAAGGCAAGAAAAAAGAGAGATACCCTGTTTGTTTCGAAAGAACAAGACCCCTAGAACCTGGAGCATCTTCCCCAGAACCCATGGAAATCGGAACAGTACGAGCCTCATTGATGGTGGATGAAAGGGAGCATAGAAGAAAGAACGGATTGTGTCTCTACTGTGGGAAGGAGGGCTATCATCTGAGGGAATGTCCGATAAAACCCAAATTCAGTCGTACATGCCCGGGAGCAACTATAGGGAGTACCCAAAAGTCGTTGACGGAAAACTGCAGAGTTTGAGACTACTAGAAAGGGAGTCTTCGAGTGTACTGTGTAACCCTTCACTCAAAAAAGAGCCTGGTAACATCAAGGAACATTTCTTCATATCTATACGAATGTATATCAACCAAGAACCCTGTACCACACAAGTATGTTAGATTCTGGAGCCACAGGGTGTTTTATCGATACTACAGAAGCCCATAGATTAGGGGTCCAATTGATTTCCAAACCAATACCTGAGGTGGTATTTGCAGTGGATGGCAAACAACTGGAATCTGGTCCCATATGCCAAGCCACTGAATCCTGTATTGTTGAATGTTTACAAGGACATCAAGAACTCTTATCTTTCAACATCATTCAAGACCCATTATATGGAGTAATATTGGGATTGCCGTGGCTCTCCACTCATAACCCTGAAATCGATTGGAAGCAGAAAACCCTGAACTTTAATTCAGAATATTGTAAGGAGCATTGTTGGAAATCACTTACTTCCATTGAAGAAACTCATCTTCATATTACCACTGCTGCAAAGAAGGATATTGAACTGCCTTCATGTTATCAACAGTTCAAGGATGTATTTGAAGATCAGAAGGCGAAAGTACTGCCACCTCGCAGGCCCTACCATTGTCGGATTGATTTGAAGCCAGGTTCAGTGGTACGATGAGGCAGAGTTTATGCTTTAACTGAGCCTGAAAACCAACATCTGCACCAGTATTTGGATAAGTACTTGGAATTGGGGTTTATCTGTCCATCCTGTTCTCCTGTGGTCTCCCCTCTATTTTTCATACCTAAAGCAAATGGAGAGTTAAGAACGTGTATTGACTTTTGTGCGTTAAATACCATCACCATACGTAATTATTATCCACTTCTACTGATTTCAGTACTCTTGGAACAGGTAAAGGGAGTTGTGATTTCCACTAAATTGGATCTTTGTGGGACCTACCATCTGGTGAGCATGCGTCAGGGAGACGTATGGAAGACTGCATTCAAAATGCTGTATGGTCTATACGAGTATCTAGTTATGCCTTTCGGCCTATGCCATGCACCTGCAGCGTTCCAATTCATCCTGAACGATGTATTAAGGGAATATGTAGATTGGATAGTTGTAGTATACATCGACAACATCTTGATTTACTTTACACAAGAAGAAGAACACGTGCGACTTTTGAGTTTACTCCTGAAAGCTTTGCGAGAACACCATCTTTTCTGTAAGATAAGCAAATGCGAGTTCCATGTCTCTACTGTGGAGTTTTTGGGTGTGATGCTCAATCCTTTAGGTTAGGAAACGGCGGAACGCAAGGTGAAAGCGATCACTGGATGACCTTGTCCAAAGAATGTCAAAGATATCCAGTGTTTCATGGGATTCGCAAATTTTTATAGGCGTTTTATATCCCAGTTTTCCAACAAAGTAGCAACTCTTACTCACCTAACTAAGAAGGAAGTACAGCTTCAATGGACACTGGAAGTACAGAAAGCCTTTGATGTACTAAAGGAAACGTACACAACCACTCCTATTTTGGTGCATGCCAACCCCATTTTACCTTTTATTCCGGAAGCGGATGCTTCGGATGTGATGATTGGAGCAGTGCTTTCCCAGCATGATACCAACACAGGACAAATGCATCCGGTTGCCTTTATGTCCACGAAATTGAACAAAGCAGAACAAAATTACACCTTCACAGAAAAAGAATTGCTTGCTATCAAAGAAGCATTTGGAGAAGGGAGGCATTGTCTGTTAGGAGCACAGCATACCATCACAGTATACACGGATCATAATCTCCAATTTTTAAAGACCACTCGCCAATTTACCCCTAGATTACTCAGATGGATGACACTTTTTGAAGAATACGACTTCATAGTAACATTTCGCCCTGGAAGCCTAAACAAAAAAGCGGATGCTTTGTCCAGACAGAAGTCCACAGTCGTACCCTGGACCCATCCAGAAAGAACTATCCTTGATCCACAAAAGGTTATCGGGTTGTGCACATCGATAAGATCCTACAAGAAGTCAATAGAGGACTTCAGACCTTTCGTTGGATAGATTGGGTGAAATACCATCCTGAATGGATGAAGAAACAAGTAAGAGTGGGCGTAGTTCGCGAAGTAGCGCTCTTGGGAGCCTGAATCATCGGTGCATGCTCCCAAACTGGTTGCTGCTTTTTACAGTCGGCATCCCAGAAAGCTGTGCACCAGCCTGTGCTCTCTGGGAGGGGGATGTACTGTCAGGAGAAACTGCAGCAGCGTTTGCTCTGGCAGGCGCTGAGGATGGGAAAAGTTTGAGAATAGGTTGAGATCGTTTCGGCCCCAAGACCTCTAATCATTTGCTTTACCAGATAAAACTGGGGGCTCCGCCTGACGTTGGATGCCGCGCCATCACAGCGTCCCCACGTAATACAGAAGCATTGATATGGCGAGGAAGTGGGAAGAAACGCTGCCGATTATTCTTGCAGTACCTGGAAATTTGCTGGCCGTTTCCTCGTTCCATGGTTGGGTAAGAGTGCCCGTGGCACCGCTTGTTCCTCTATTACCTTTGCCGGAATCCTGAAGTAATATTTGCTGTTTCCTTTGCCGGAATCCTATAGTTCTTTGCTGTAATTCTCCCCCGCTTTGGAGTACCTTGGGGAGTGTGCTCTGTTGGTTCCTTATGTTCCTTCATATATGAGCTCATAACTTTCTCTGTCAGTAGCTCTACCGGAGGATAAAGATTTGGGCTCACATTATTGTTCTCATTTACTTTAAGGATCTCTATGTTGATTTATAGAGTTTCTATGGATCTTGTGAAAGGAATTCTTAAAGGCATTTGGTATACTTTTCCCTGCGTTGGCGAACTCTACCCTGAATCTATTTACGGAGTTCATGCGAGGGAAATAATACCAAAGACATTACTCATAAGGGGTCATCCAAATTCCCCTAACTGTCTCATGAGGTGCTTGAACTTGTATGAGTGACGTAACTCTACATGTTTAGTATTTGTTTCTACTGGAATGCTTTGGTGAACTGTTCTCATTATTCACAATAGGCTTCACTGAACTATTGGCATCATATTGACGATTACAGTTATTCATTCCTGTTGCTTGCTATTTTCTTTCGTTCTCCACAGGGGTGTCACTGCATTTGGGATCATATTGAGCTGAAGTGTTTTCCTCACATTTTCAGGTATAACAGTATGCATGAAATGTATATATTTCTAGCTGTCATATAGAAGGATAGGTTTTGTTCAAATGTACCATTGTGTTTTACAGCCTATTGAATGAGTAGAGGTTACAAGTTCAGCACCACTGTTAGCAGGTCATCGTAATTTTCCTTTATGGATTAGTGGAAGTATGGGTTATTAAGGAATTATAGAAAGAGAGAGAAGAAGCCAAAGATTTCCTAAGTAATTCTTCTTCTTCTTTATGTCTTACCACAGGACTACCTCTCTGCTGTCCCTATCCTTCCCTTCCCCCGCTTACCCACCCTTTAGTCTGTGTATTGTTTGAATGCAGGTGGACCCTTAGAGCATCGATTCGATCCTGAAGATATGTTCAGGCCTAGGACAGCTGCTGGTAGTAAAAGTGCATGTTTCAGTCTGCATATAAGAATTTTTCAATGGAATAGAAGAGGATTTGAGAAGTCACTCAAAATGTGCCCTAATTTTTCTTTCTTTAGAACTAATCATAATTTCTATGGCAAAATTAGCCCCCTCATTTGGTTCCTTTTTAAATTAAATGTTTTAAGTGTAACCAGTTTATTCCAATCAAGATAGCTTCAGGTGTGCCATACTTTTGTCATAAGTAAGACAGTAAGCGCTCTAGTTGTTCTTAAGAACACTCTGGGACATTCTGTCATTGAGTTATATGTGGGCTACATCTTGATGATATGTGTGCTACATTTGGACTCTTTTGTCTCTGGTGGCCATCTTGGGAGACTTATTTGTTACGAAGTTTCCTAATTTGCCCATTCACTGCAGTCTCCTCAGTAGGAAATACTTTAAGTTTTTTACTTTGATTCCAACAAGAAGACATTCAGATGTGTCACACATTTGCCATGAATTCAGAATGTTAGCACTCTAGTTGTTAATTAGATCACTGTAGTAAAGCTACTGCTCACCAGGGAAGTCTGCTGCTGGTATTGAAAGTGCATGTTTCATTCTGTATGTCAGAATGTTTTAATGAAAAAGAAGAGGATTTGAGAAGTCACTCAAAATGTGCCCTAACTTTTTTTTCTGCAGCACTAATCATACTTTCTATGGCAAAATGAACCCCCTCATTGTGTTCCTTTTTAAATTAAATGTTTTAAGAGTTACAACTTTATTCAAATCAAGATGGCTTCAGGTGTGCAATACGTTTGTCATAAGTAGGACTGTTAGCACTCTAGTTGTTCTTTAGAACACTCTGGGAAGCTGAAGTAGAACATAATGGAATCAACTCACAGTCTCTGCCCTTGTTGGATGTACATGTTTTACTGAGAATGTCAGACTTCATTCTCACATGACTGAGAAAGATAATGTGAATTTACAGAAAATATGCTCTTAGTTTAGCACATGGATCACCTCCCAACCCCAGTGGGAAAAGCATGAGAACATAGTTTTTTCTCAAACATGATTCATGATATCCCAGCAGAAGGCTTTTTGAATGACTGAGATTTGTCTACGCGCTACTATGCCCAGTGGGCGTCAAGGCGCCTAACTCAAAAATTAGCTGCGGGCAAACAGAGACACGAGCTCACTGATAGGCTTTGGTAAAACACCAAGTTTTCAGAGCTTTCTTGAAAAGATCAAGTGAGGGCTGTAGTTTGATCTCCAAGGGAAGAGTGTTCCAAAGTTGAGGTGCAAGGATGGAGAAGGCCTTGCTCCCCCATCTTGCAATCCTAGCGCGTGGGACTACCAGTTGATTAAGCTCTAGCGAGCGAAGACATCTGATTGGAACATACCTAGAGAGCAAAGAACCCAAGGCATCAGTCGGGCCTGCCCTCAGGGCGCTATAAGTAAGACAGAGAAGTTTAAAAGAGACTCTGAAAGGGATAGGCAGCCAATGGAGATTCTTCCTTGCCGAGGTCGCAGAGGACATCCACGGCAAGGCCAGAACGAAGCGCGCTGCGGCATTTTGCACAACCTGCAGGCGTTGAAGAAGGCCCTTGTTGGCCCCGGCATAGAGTGAATTACAGTAATACAGCCTTGAGCCAACAAGGGCGATCACAACCTGTTTTCGTGCCTGTGGGGAAAGATAGTACGCGATTCTTTTCAGAATCCTGATGACACCCCAACAGGTGGCCACTGTCCTATTCACCTGCAGTTCCATGGAGAGCCGGGTGTCAAAAATGACGCCTAGGTTCCTAGCAGATTGTGTGGGTGTGGGGCAGATGCCTAAAGATGAGGGCCACCACTCACCTGACCACATTTCCTGGTCTTTGCCGAAGACCAGGACCTCCGTTTTGTCACATGGTAAAATCACCTTAGAACACACCACAATTCCTGGAATGAGTATGGTACCATCAACAAATGATTTATAATGTAACTAAAGTCTTAAAACCTTCTATTAACTGCAATGCTTTTTAATGAGGTGCTATCATGTATATTGGTCCCAAGATGGCTGCCAACACTTCTTGGATGAAATGCTGACGGCCAATCAGATTTCAGGATGAGATGTGTGGTTCGGCTCCGCCCATATATATATAATTCTTTTTCTATTAATATTTTAAAAACTACTGAATGGATTTACACCATTTAACAAAAAGGGCTCTTTCTGAACCAAGGGCTACCTTTAAGCCAAATTTGGTGTAATTCCATTCAGCAGTTCGGGCTGTAGCCTTGTCTAAAGTTTCCTATGGAAAATTGCATGGAGAAAACACATTTTGGGACCCACCTTTTTGTTCAGCCTCAGCTTGCCCAATCACCCTGAAACTTTCAAGATGGGAGCGGACCGAAGCAGGCCATAAGGTTTTGAAAATTTTGCGAAGATGCGTCAAGCTGCGCCAAAGTTATTGGGAATAGAATGGTAACTAGGTCCTAACTATAACTACCAACTGGTGGGCCACCAGTAGCTAATATATATATATATATATATGTACATATAATCACAATCCTCATAGATGCTGGGATTGAGCAGCCATGGTGCACACCAGGGTATGAGGACACCCTGTGTATTAACTTTTTCATCAACAAGCGCAAAATGTCTAAAAGCCTGCACTCTCTCTATGACAAATTTCCAATCCAAGATAGGTACAAGTTCAGGAGTGATTTATTTTTATAGCTGGAAAAAGACAATGCATTTCGGCATCTACACGTCTTGGTCACGGGTGAGAAAGACTCATTCCCGGCACAATTTCAACACATCATTTGATATACAAAACATAGAAAGTGGACTTAAGCATTGTTATACAAATTTATTTTTCTGTCGTCCATTTTGTAATACGCAAACAATAGCAGTTTCACAATGAATGCCAATTAGTAACACCATAACAACTGTAATTCATTATATAGAGCAATATACCTTTTATATACTTCTCTATGTTAATTAGGCATAGATTCCAGACCAAGCAATCAGACTTTAAATACATATTTAAACATTCTGCCAAATCGGTACTGATATGGTACAATTCAGCCCTAGTGGGAAAATTGTTAGACACAGCAAATTGCCATGTCAGCCGTTTTATAATTTGCAATAATAACAGTTTCAAAATGCATACTAAAATAAAATGTAAAAAACTGTTTAGCCTTTTAATAAATGGATGGCCAAATAATTTAATACTAAAAGGTCAAGTACTACCAATTAAATCATCAAATTCCAAGAGCATATTTAATATTTAAATGCCCTAAGTCATAGATTCTATGTTCAATTTAGCCCCAGAGGGAAAGGTATTGTGCAAGGCTAATTATCATATAATCCACTTTATAATGTGCACACTCTAATGGTTATCTGATGAGTACTAATCGTATCGACTGTAATTAATGTAATGGAACAAATTGACCTTATAATACAGTCGAGTCTGGTTAAAATAACAAAATATATCATGCCAAATGGTCACAAAAATCATGAGACTCAATAGCAATAACTTTTTCATAGTCAATGAGATATTTTTTAGACAAACACACAGTACTGCGATGGGTACCTGCTTTGCTCTCAGTTATACCAACCTTATGATGGGATAGACAATATTTTCATTATCTGGCGCGGCAGTCAAGATCAGGCCACTAATTTCCTTTCTTTGCTCAATAAGTATTATTTGAAATTAACATGGGAAATGCACGTTTTTACCCCTTTTTTCTCGGCCCCCTGCTTAATGAATCACCCTGAAGTTTTCAATGACACCACAGATATAGGCAAGTCAAAAAACTCTTTTGTTTTTAAAACATGGTTCTAACTATAACTACCCACTGGCAGCATACCCCTAGTGAACAGGGTTGCATTTCGATATGCTAAGTTTCATGCAGATTGTTCCAGGAGAAAAATATTAGTGTGGGTTAAATAGATAGCTTTATCATTTTGACTCCAAAAAAACACTGAATGGATTAACACCAAACTTGACATAACAGTAGATCTTCACTAAGAAAGTGGTCTTTTTCTTGGTGCAAATAAGTGCAGTCATTTTTGAGATATCAGCATTTGAAAAATGTGTTGGTGGGTATTTAAGAGTTAAATATTAGAGAAATGGTGCCAGTTACATTTGCAACATGGAAAAGTACAAGTTTAATAAATTACATTTGAATTTTTAATGAAATGTTTTTGACTTAAGCATAATTTTTTTATATTAGAATTTGCAAGTTCATTGATATTTAACATACTTCACACTTTTGAGGTTGGTTGGTTGCAGCTTTATATTTTTACTTAGGTTTGAAGGTTCACAACATGAGTTCAATTATGCCATTTCATTGCTATAATTAGGTCTTTCTTGTTCTCTTCTCCCAGGTTGGACTTGAGCTCCACCTCCGGAACCCCCGAGAAAAGGAGAGAGCACAGGTAAGTTACACAACTTTGGTATGGCCCTTTGTCCAGTTTACTGCCGATAGAACAACATTTTCTTTTGTACATGTACTTCATCTTGACTTGGTGCGCATTAGTGTTAGTCTCCTCTTTCGTGGGGTTTCTTCCTGTGGGTGAAGGGAAGTGAATAGTACAGAAGTACTATTTTTAGGGCTAAATTCATAAATAAACAAAAGTAATCTCTTCCAGCTACCAAAGGTTAAATTGAAGCAGACTTCAAATATGGAACATCTTTTTATAGTCAATCCCTAATACACAGAAAACACTACAAGCACTTTGCTAACAGTGTTACTAGTCCAGATCATTCGTTATTCCCTCCAGCCTCACCTGACAGATTTGTATCCAATCATACACCTGTGTCAGCAACTCTCCTGGTAATGTCGCAAGGCAAAACATTTTGCCAGTGGCCCTCTAGGTCCGTGGAGATAGTTAAGGCCTCCTCTTTTCCATCCTGCAGCCAGGATCTCACCACTGGCTATTATCGTTTTCTCGTCTCATAGTGGGGGCCTACTCGGATTGCCATTTCCACCTCAGCGTACTCCGACCACCCTCAGTGGTTTATGCTGGTGACATCTGTTCCTCCTTTCTGTCAACAACTTTGAGTCTGTCCTTGCTTTCATTTATGTCCACCTTCCATGCATGTCCTTAGCCTTCCATTGTGTTTGCTTCATGTGGATCCATTTCCTGGAGATGAAAATGTCCTAGTTAACATGAAGGAACATTTCAGTTTAGGACTCAAAGGCGAGGATTTCCGCATTACTTTCTTCACTTATATTAAACAGCAGGTTCAAAGTTCAGAAGTAAAACAACACTACACAAGCACTACAACTCCCATGAACCACAGAGAGTAACCATGGTGACCATAAGCCAATCATGTAACAGGCAGTGAGTCCATATAACATAAACCACGTCATAGTCCTTTCTCTTCTTCACTGTAGGAAATTAAGCACACTGGACCTCAATCCGCCTTTGAATTCAAACCTAAATGAATGTGAAGATCATTAAGGCACTTCCAACTCAACATATTAATTCCCAGTTAAAGACATTTAAGGTCATAACTTTAACCTTCAGTAAATCACATGAAGGACTTTAACACCCATTAGCTCTAGTCTCTAACATTCGGAGCACAGCATTGCCTAGCCTGTATGAGAGCACGTCACAATATATAAATACCTTGTAATATCAAGAAAGTAGCATCTAAACAAAAAATACAGAATTACATTTCTTCTCTGAGTAAAGTCAGCAGTATTTTCCTGTTAATCTCTGTATCAATCACATAGTCTCAAGTTAATAATATACATATGCCTGAAACTCCTCCAGGGTGGTTTAGCAGAGCGATAACATTCTAAAGGGTTATAATCCTCGCCTCTGCTTCCTTACCAAAATTGAAATTTTCCTTCATGTTAACTAGGACATTTTTCATTCTATGTCAGGACCGGAGGCGATGATTATGCATGTTTAAAACTTACGTACCACCAATGCGATCAGTTTAAAACAAAACCTTTCGAAGGTCGAGTCTGAGGACCAATCCGCCACATGCATGATATCCTCAAGCTTGCCACCTACCTGGACAGCTTTGGAAGCCATATTTCCCTTAGTTGATTGAGCCCCGATAGCAGTGGTGTCAATGCTGGCCTCGTCAATGCTGGCCTCCGCCATGACCCATCTTACCCACCTTACAAGGGTCAGAGAGGACACCGCTTTGAATGGTTTCTTGATGGCAATCAACAGTTGCTGTTACCCTGGAGGGCAAACCTCAATGTTCATGTTCTCATAGGCCGTCAGGCACATCAGCACACACAACTTGGGGGCCTTTGGAAAAGCTGGATAAAATACAAACCTAGTACTTGTTTTGTCCTCCTGGAGATAGCGAAATTAACCCCCTTCGTGGTGAAAATTCTAGCTGACAGATCTTAGGCTCATACTTCCGACATACTCTTACAAGATATAAGACAGAGCAGCATAGCCTGCTTCGCAGAGATCTCCTTCCTAGAAAGGTAACGGTTGTCTTCACAGGAGGATAGCTGGTGCAAGACCAAATTAAGTCAGAGGGGCTACTCGTGGAGTCGAGATATCCTGATGGCTTTGAGGAGCTTACTCGCCCAATGATGTTCACCCACCGGAACATTCTTCACTGGCATAGGGCTTGCCTAAATAGCTGATCTGAATGAGTTAATGGTACTATATAGAAGTCCCTCCTGGTAGAGCTTCACTAGGCAATTCAATATGTCAGTAACACTTGTGCCCATGGGATTCAGGTGTCTCTCAATACACCCACAAGCCCCTCTCCTCCATGCTGATCTGTACCTCTTGGTAATTCCTGGAGCCTACACATGCTGGATGAGGAATTCATCTCCCTGTGAAGGCCTGCTGTCCTTCCAACATTGCCTGAAACGGCTGAAAGGGATCATCCTAATTTTGGCAAACAATGGCAGGGGCACTGCAGCGGCCCATGCCAGCTCCAAGAGAGAAGGGAACCATGTTTGCAATCTCCATACTGGTATGATCAGTAGCAGAGACGCCGGCTGAGGCTTGACTTGAACTGTCACTCTCTGAATTAGGAGAAATGGTGGAAAACGTAAGCTTGATCCATAGACCAGCCCTGGGGGAAGACAGCCGCTGCCCCCGCTCCCGGGTCTTTTTTCCAGCTAACATAACAGGGAAGCTGGGTGTTCCATCTGGGAGCAAAGAGGTCCACCTGGCAAGGGCCCTATCATGCCAACAGAGCCTAAAAGTCCCTCGGGTTGAACCTCCAATCACTGGCATCCTTAAGGTTCCTGGAGTTCCCGCAGGTCATCGAGTTCAGAGCTCCCAGAAGGCACTTCACTGTCACAGAAATGTGCCGTTGGAGGAAGAAGTGCCAGAAATTCTTGGCTAGTTCTGCTGGTGCTCGTGAGTGGGTCCCATGATATATGTTGTCCATTCTCGGGAGGACACAGCATGATACCTTATCCCTTGTGACGGACCGAATTGCGAACAATCCCACTAGTAGTTCTAGACAATTGATGCGTAGGCTAATTTCTTTCTCTGCAAAACTAAAGGGGATGATGGACGGAGTGTTGAGCAATGCAAGCACTCACCCCCAGTCAACAGATCTGGGTTTATTCCATCATCCTTCTTTAGCTCACTCCGTCACCCCAGTTCTGACATGGTCATATGCAAATCAGTCTGATCCTGTGCCTCATCGGAACAGTCCAGCCCGAACTGCCAAGCCAAGTCTTCCCTGGACCGGAAACAAGCATCCTGGGACTGGTATCCAGCTAATCAGTCATCATCAGCCAGGCTAGCTTGAATCCAGTGGCAAAGTGAGCAAGGGACCCACGTCTGGGCATACCTTGCCAACTTAGGGCGAAGAAAGCAAAACCAAAGGGGATGATGGACGGAGTGTTGAACAATGCAAGCACTCACCCCCAGTCAACTGATCTGGGTGTAATCCATCATCATTCTTTAGCTCACTCTGTCACCCCAGTTCAGACATGGCCATATGTAAATCAGTCTGACCCTGTGCCTCATGGGAACAGTCCAGCCCGAACTGCCAAGCCATGTCTTTCCTTTACCGGAAACAAGCATTGTGGGACCGGTTTCTGGCTAATCAGCCGTCATCAGCCAGGCTAGCTTGGCAAAGTGCTCTCCATGCCACTGGAATCAAGCTATACATCCTGAAGAGGGGTGAAACCCTGAAACTGGTCCTATGATGCGTGTTTCCAGTCCAGGGAGGACCTGGCCTAGCAGTTCGGACTGGACTGTTCCTATTGGGTGCAGGGTCAAAACTGATTTGCATATGGCTGGGTCCAAACTGGAATGGCATGGTGAGCAAAAAAACGATGGATTTAGGCCCAGATCTCTGTACTGGGGTGAATGTATGACATTGTTCTGCATTCTGTCCATCAATAGTTATTTTTGCATTTGTCACCACGAGTGGGACGGGTATGCTCAGACGTGAGTCCTGTGCTCTCCATGCCACTGGAATCAAGCTATCCTGGCTGGGGAGGTGTGAAACCCCGAAACTGGTCCTAGGATGCTTGTTTGCAGTCCAGGGAGGATCTGGCCTGGCAGTTCGGGCTGGACTGTTCCCATTGGGCGCAAGGTCAATACTGATTTGCATATGGCTGGGTCCAAACTGGAATGTCATGGTGAGCAAATAAACGATAGATTTAGGCCCAGATCTCTGTACTGGGGTGAATGTATGACATTGTTCTGCATTCTGTCCATCAATAGTTCTTTTTTCATTTCTTCTTCTGCCCATCTGCCCCCCATGGAGATCAATATGAATCTGGTGCCCCACTCGAGGCTACTGGCATCTGATTCTATCAATATCTTTGAAAGGGAACCGAAAATTGCCCGCCCATTCCATGCCTCCACCAATTCTGAATACCTAGGACCCCTCCGAAAATGAGCCGCCTTCAGTCTTTGAGGGCCCTGTAATGGAGTGGCCCAGGATAATGGTCCTAATCAAGGAAGATAACAACCCAACAATCCTAACCAACTGCTGCAGGGAGTTCCTGTCCCTCCTGAGAACTTTCATCAACTCCTTCTTGATCTTGATTATTTTCTGGTCTGGCAAGCTCAGGGGCGCTTCCCTGGAGTCTATGTGAAAGCCCAGACATGTCATGCTCTGCTGGGGAACCAAATCCGACTTCTGATTGTTGATGACAAAACCCAAGTTCTGGAGCAAAGTAATGGTGGTGTCCAGGTGAGACATCAGAAGATTGCGCTATTGATACATCAGGAAGATATTGTCTCTGTAGATTATCAACCGGATGCCCAATGCTTTGAGATGCTCCACTCAAAATGAGAGGGCCCAAAACTTGAAGATTTTCCCTTTCCATTCAAATTGGAGAAACTTGCAAGGTGGAGGAAAAATGAGTACCATTAGGTAGGCGTTCTTGTGGGCTAGACACGCTTTGTCTTGAAGCAGTAGGTCTCTGAAGAGATGGATTCCCTCCATCTTGCAATAACGGTAAGTCACCATTCATTAAAGGATCTGAGGTTGAGCATGGGAGGGAAGCCATTGTCTTTTTATCCACCAGAAACAGATTGCTGAGAAAGCCTCTGGGAGCAAAGAGCAGATGCGTGTATTGTGCCCTTGGTCAGTAGGTCCTATACCTCTTGATCAATCAGAAACGAATCCTGTGTGTAGAGCTTTACTGACTGGACAGGAGTTCCATAACAAGGACAGTGCTCTCGCTGGTGCTCTGAACTGATGACAATGCTTTGGAACGTTCATAGACACACACAGCTGAGTGTATTTCTTATAATGTAGTGTGTTAATGTTAATGTTAACTACAGCTTATATAGCGCCAAATCACCTACAGGTCTCAAGGCACTTTTATTGACAGAAGGAAGCTAAGCTAACACAACAAAAGCATAAAAAATATACCCCTAGGTGGAGTTTAAAGCTTCTCTGAACAGGAATGTTTTCAAGGATTTCCTGAACTGCAACAGGTTGGATTCTTTATGAAGAGATTCGGGAAGTTTGTTCCAAACCTGTGGGACAACCACCGAAAAAGATCTACCACCCTTTGTAGCTAGTTTATAACGAGGGCAGGACAGTAGTTGAGTATCTGAAGACCTTAGTGATCGTGTCGGTTTATAGATTCCGAGGCGTTCTTTAATGTAAGCCGGAGCTTGACCATAAATTGCCTTATGGGCAATGCACAGACTTTTAAACTCCACCCGTTGTTTTATGCGGAGCCAATGCAGCTTACACAGCAATGGTGATGCATGAGGGCGTCTAGGTAGTGAATGTGTAACAAATATAGTTTACAAATAGTAGTGATTGGTGGTGGGATTCGCTGCTGAGTAATGATGTGGGAGGAAGGAGCAGGGTGGGGGAAAGTATTGTGTGGATTGTGGAGGATGGCAGGTGGGTAGACATATAGATAAATGGAATTAATTTTACTACGTGTACTGCATCCTCCAATTCCATGCAGTGCACGCAACAAAATTTGTTGCATTTATTTGTGTTTGCTTGCCTGTAGTTCTTTGTAAGTTATGGATTATTACCTCCTATCCTGCTCCTGTTTCTCCCTACGTAATGCTCAGCAGCTACTCTTACTAACAACCGCTACTGTGTACCAAGTATCGTTCAGATGAACTATTTTGTCTGATGCCAGATGGAGCTACCTGGTTTAGCTATAGGGGAGATGGGCTGTGGATTCCCTCCTTGGTCGTCACCTACCCAGTCGGTCTTTAGACAGACTTCCTTTCGTCTCTCCTTGTTGTCTCTTCCTTTATCTCCCCTTTCTCACCTCTCCTGCCCCCTCCACTACTTTTCTCTCTTTTCTCTCCTCTCCTAATTGTATTGCCTATTTTTTGATGTATTGTGTAATCGTTGATCTTTTTCTGTTACATTGTTGATTCTCATGTAAAGCGCTCTGATACATTCGGGTCTGGCCAGCGCTATATAAAACTCTTTAAATAAATAAAATAAATAAATAAAATAAGTGGGCCAAGCCCCTGTAAAGCCTACCACTAACCGTATCAAGTGAGGGTAGGAGGGGGAGAAAGGCACAGATCATAGAGGACAGCTCAACTAACCCAGCGCATAAAGGTGCAAGAGTGCTGGCAGAGCTCCTCTGCTTCACGTTAGAAGGTGCTGATTGTGAGAGCAAAATAACACCAACTAGCATACCCAAGCTGTACAAAAAAGACAAGCACAGGCTGTAGCCTACCACACGTTGAGCATTAGCTGCTCTATGCGATACTAAAAGGGTCATAAACAGCCACAAAACACAGCCTCAATAAGAACCAAAACTCTCCCCGGTAATACTTTGTGCACGTGGCTCAACCGACATGAAGTAGTGCAGAAAGAGGAACGACTACAACGTGGTTTACGTTATATGGACTCTCGGACAGTTACTTGATTGGCTTACGGTCGCCATGGTTACTCCCTGTGGTTCATGGGAGTTGTAGTGCTTGTATAGTTATGTCTTACTTTTGAACTTTGCACCTGCTGTTTATTAAAAGTGAAGAAAGTAATACATAATCATTGTCTGCAGGTCCTGACATTAAATGGTCTGTTTCAGGTACAATGATGGGAGCGGACCAGCCGCAGAGTTCAGATAGGTTCTCCCCTGCTTCCCCTCACAGACCTTGTTATGACAATAAGTTACTAGTGGAATTGAAAGCAGCTCAAATAACGGAGAAAAAAAACATATTCAGTGAATGCTAACCTTGCAAAATAGCTATGCGTCTGGATGCAGGCCCTCACAGAATGCAGGGGCTGGTGGGGACACAGCTGGTACGTAAGGATAGGCCCTACATGAAAATGTTGAGATGTTGAGGTGGTTAATTTCTTACAGCCACTGACACGCAAAATGACTGTTCGTTTTTGGCGTCTGAATGCATGGGCGGTTGAGTGAGGTCCTGGCGAAAGGCTTAGCTCTGTATTCAACGTAGATACACAGAGCTGAAGGCTGCACACCCAGGGTCGGATTGGGATCACAATTTGGCCCGGGCACTGACGAAAAAGTGGCCCACATTAAGGGGGCGTGGCCTACATTTAAGGGGCGTGGCCTACATTTAAGGTGCGTGGCCTATATTTAAGGGGCGTGGCCCACATTCGAGGGGCATGCCCTTTCATGAAACACCATTTGGTTACTCTTTGAGGTCTAATTTGTAGACAAATATTTAGTAAATTAAGCCTTTTAAAGCTTACAGAGCAAGTAACATTGGTAAAGACTATTAGCACTGCAGTTCAGATAACTGAATACTTACTTGCAGTCTTAACGCCCTGCACAATGTCGTTGGATACTCTTTCCTAACCAGCTATGTCCTAGACTCTAATCATTACATAAACCAGAAATCTAGTACAAAGTCAAGGAGAAAGGGTAAGACTGGAATCTCTGGTAATAGAACATGTAATAACAAAAGTAAGAATTCACAAACGAGGAAAAGGCAGTCTGGGGTGTAAAGAATGCTGAAAAAATGTATCTGTACAATCTAGTCATACATTTATTTCACAGTCAGCAGGTGATGTCTATATACAAAAAACACAGTTTTATTCATATCTGTTGCTGCCTTAAAGTCTGGGCCATGGGGAGTGAAATAAAACAATTGCCTAGGATCACATGATCTGATTAAGATACGAAACCAGGAGCTGGGGAGGGAAAGGAAGGCCATAAACATCAGCCAACAAGATCCCCCATTGAGGAGGGAGTCACTGGAAATTATGAATACTATGAAATGTTATCTTAGGGCAAGCTTAGACTCTCCCAGAATAACAAAAAGAACATAGAAGTAGAATGGTGCACTCAGCAAGAGGTGCCGAATGACTTAGGGGTCAGAGCGCAGCCTCCACAGCATAAGACAACCAGACAGTGAAGCACTAAGGGGAATGAAATGGAAATTTTGTATCGGAAAAGCTGTGTTAAAAATATGGACATGTTTTTATAAAGTGTCCTCTTTAATTATCATGGTCCCTTTGCAGAATCATAAAGCATGAACAAATGGTTATTTTTTATAATTTTCTTACCATTTGACAGTTTTATGTAGTGTAAATTCAGCCCAAGACAAAGGCTATTTGAGTTCTATTCATGAGTACCAATTACAGTACACATGATCTGATTTTTTATTTAAGGGCCTGGGCGAGGAAGTGATCTGCCCAGAATCACAGGCTGTTGAGCAGACCCTGGGATTCAAACTTGAATCCCCATCTCTGCAACTCTGGCGTTAGGCCACCTATGCCTATGCAAAGATAAGGAATGAAAGTGGGAGGATACTGTTCTTGCGCAGGACACAGGCCCAAGGTGACAATGGCCTACATGCTGAGCAACTAAAAAAACAGCAAGGCCCCTTTCTGTCACAAAATTATTCAAGAACTTCAGTGCAGGAGCACCTGAAAAGAAGGGAAGCCCCTGCTATTACAAACCTACTTAGCTCAAGAGCACATGAACAGCAGTATGGCCCCTGCAATTAGTAAATTAATCAACCCTCCCCAGCCCTCCAGGCCCCAGGGCAATGTCTTGGCAGGGGAGCACAATGGTAGACAGGGGAAGGCTGAGGTGAAGATGGTGGGAGTTCAAAACATCACCTAGCCCCCACAGCCAGACCCATTCTTCCTCGCCCACTGTGCCCTGAATCTGAGGGGCTGTGGGCGAGGTGTTAAGATTAACACCGTTTCTCGGCTGCGTGGGCCCCAGGGGGGCCGAGGTGGAAATGGCTCAAGGCCTGAGCAACACCTGGCCCCCAGGGAGGCCGATTTTCGCAGACAATCACCGCTCCCCAGCCCACCCTTGGCGTGATTGCTTTTCAGGGGCAGGGGGTGAAGTGAGGCCACAGCTAATAATCACTGCATGGCACACAGTGAAGCGCTTTCATTTCTGTCTCTGTTTCCGTGCGCTCTGTGGGCCGTTTTTTTTTCTCCCCTTCCCAAGTTCACAGAGAGCAGATAGCAGAGAGCACTCTCTGTGAACTGAAAAAGGGGAGAAAAAAACCGGCCCACAGAGGGCACTGAGACAACGGCCCTTCGGCCGTTTCCCGAATGCCCGCCTTGCCAATCCGACCCTGTGCACACCGTAGGGCCAAGATGCACAGGTCTTTAGGCAAAGGGCTTAGACTTGGGCCAGGCCCGCATGTAAATTGATACTTGTATAGCGCACTACTCACCCGCAAGGGTCTTAAGGCGCTTGTACGAATACCGCTGTGGAACCCATCCTTGCTTTCCCTGTGAGGCGTCCACTCCTTGGCACCCCCAAGGTGGAGGCCAGGCATCCTTCACAGCCTTATGCCACGCGTGTTGATGCTTCAACCTACTGCTGTTTAAAATCTGAGAGGGGTACCTCAAAAATCCTTCAAATAAAGGTATAGTTCAGATACTGTAAATTCACATAGAAAAAAACCCCAAGAACGTCACTGAAAATATGTTATTGTTTCATGGAGGTGGTCAAGTTATGGTTTGTGCAGAATACCACAAATTATGAATTTCAGGGTTTTTTATGCTTTTGATTTGAAACTCATTTTCGCTGTGAAAAATGTGTGGGTCGGGGGACAGCTGACATGCTCATCCATCACACCATAATGCTCGGGTCTTTCACTCGAGTAAATCTCTGACTAGGGTGAGAATTTGTTAGGATGCAACAGCATCTGTGTCTAGGACGAAACCTTAGACATATTGTTTTCCTTTATGATTTTGATCAAACTCACATTATCCATGTACCTTATGCTAAATACCTCTCCCTTCCCCAACTTCCCAAATGCTGAATGGCTGTGGTTTGAGTTTTTAAAGAGAATAGACTTTTATGTAGGTGACAGCAACATGAAGACCTAAATGGACAAATATATGATTCATAATTTGATATGACACCTCACACGCACAAAGCCAAGATGACAATTAAGAGAAAGACTTTTATCTGCGTTCGGAGGTGTCTCAACTCTTGTTCCCATTAATGAAGGATGTTTTCTGTCAGTAGCAAACTAAAGCCAGTATCATATGAAACACCTTTAAGTATGAGCCACATAGAACATTGGTAAAATGCACATTTCTTTTAATCAAAACAGTTACAAAACTACACAATACAATGTACACGCCTGCAAAGCCACCAACGTGCTTTATAGTATTGTGTGTGTGTGCAAAAGGCCTGTGCTATGAAATACTAAATAATGCATAGACATGCACGGATGCATCACAAACCACAGGCTAACCGTCATGATATGTCCATGTGTCATAGCCTGGGTGCAGCACCTATTGTGCCATTCACTGACTAGGTCTCCAAAACACTTTTTAGTAGTCCCACCATGTAAACCTTGTGGCGCACAACATAGGTTGCCTAGTGTTTAAAAGTCGGACAGGTAGAAAATGAATGTCACAATGTCTCTACAGTGACAAGGCCTAAAAAGAAATGTTCACAGTGTGTAGTCTCAATTTCCTAAACAGAAAGCCAGAATATAGAGTGAAATATTAAATATTAATTACGCATCTTTGATTTAGGACCAGTAAGAAAAATAACTCAATAACTCCTATTATTTATTAATCCCCAGCCCTGAGAGCCCAAGTTTACTGTGGCTGAATTTAGGTCATCTTAGAATTGCCCGACCCACATGCATTTCGGGCCTGTTTGAAGTAAGGCAAACAGGAGCTGCTGAAAAAGTAGGCAGGCCTGGCAACGTTTACCCTATTGGGCAGGGAGTGCCCAGGAATCACCTACACCCACCAGCTAGTGGCATCAATAAATGGGGCACACAAAGGCATCATCCCTCGAACACTGATTAGACCCACAGAAGATGAAAAGAGGCTGGGTCCTGCCGGCTGTGAAGTGGGAGGAGCCCTTTAGAAATGGCCCTTGTTCCTTTTGCAGCCAGTTTGGCACCACCCAGTGTAGGATGGAGCTAATGTCAGACTCAATTTGGTGTAGACAAAGAGGAAGGGACTCCTCATTCCTCTAAACACAACCCTGGCCGGTATATATTTTCTGGTGTGGTGCTATGGGATGTTACCAAAACTATATTTTTGAAGGGTATGACTAAAGGTAAATAGTGCTCTTGCTTGCTATCTAGTTATCCATCAATCAAACTGCACCTATAGAAGTCACTTTTAGTTTGTATGAGAGTGAACTTTTCGCATTCCCGTATAATGATAGCATGATCATTTGTGAATATTTGATTGAGGGGATGTATTTGTCAAGCAATGAAGGTACAGCCATTATTCCCATGCCTGTACTGAGAACATTTCCGGAGATGCCTTTCTGAGTCAGGTTTTTGGGAACGTGTGACAGGAGAATCTACCTAATAAGGTGAGGTCTTCTTATTATCAAGCAGAGTGAGCTGCAAACAGAGCTGAAGGCTTGCTCGCACAAGTAAAGTGCCTCCAGAAATAGTGGATAATAAATATGTGGGGCCCTATTCACAAAGGCATTTTGCAATACATAGACAAGAACACCAGTAGCACTCTTTTAGGTACCCTCGCATGCCTTTTTAAATTAGCCCCAAACGGTTTCAAATTCCAATTACTTGGGCGTATTCAAAGAATATTCATATACAAATATTATAAATAAGGAGTGCCCTCTTTGCCCTTTTTTAGTAGGTCGTTGGACTTTTGGGGCTAATTTACCCTAAAATGCATTTATGAATTAGCCCCATGGGCTGTATATTCCACCCAGAAATCACAGACAATATCTGTACAGTAACTGCCTCATATACTTTCTAAGGACATTTCACATCTGACACACAGAATTGGGCATTTTTCTGTTTGTGACTCTAAGTACTCACGGGACTCCCCCAAAGCGAGCGACACAAGAATGCCTATCTTGCCATGATCAAGCTGCGACACATTTCCTCGGCCTATGTGTTCCGCAGAGTATTTGGTGTCAAGTTGTAAATATGCTGGCAAGAAAAAGTGTTCTTCAAAGCATTCAGTTTATACATTAGCAATGAGCCAAAAGTTCTTTCAACTGCAAGAAAAATTATTACAATGCCATGGATGCTCCGTATTTAAATTTCTGGGCTCCATAGCGCAAGGCTCCAAGTATGTCAGAAATTCTGACGTATCCATAGGAAGAATGCTGCAAAGCATCCGGGCCAAAACTGGTTCATTGCTGTAGTTGGTCATAAAACTGACTCAACCTCAGCAGTGTGCCAAAAAACACAGGTGTTGCGTCAGTTTTGACTGACACAAGTAGCCTTCTGTATAGGGACCAATGCGATAGAGTGTCCAAAGGTGAAAAACTCACCTTGCACTCTATTACATTGGTCCTGGATATCACGCATACAAGTGGGCACTGTAATTCTGTGTACCACTTGGTATGTGTGACATGTCATTAACGGTGCGTAATGTGTGATTGACTGTGTTATCTATCTTATGTGTGCACTTACCTTTTGAGGGGATGTGATTTGATTGCAGGTTACACTGATTCAAGCCACTTCAGCTGGTCACATTTCTCTAAAACAGCCTAAGCGCCATTCCTATGCCTGGGTATTAGAGGCTAAGGAACTTTGACGCAGCTCAAGCTCAGCGGCTCGCCTCCCTAAGATGCATCACTTAGGGAAACAGTCATAAATATCACTGCCTCATTTTTATATGAGCTTTCATCTGGATACGCCAACTGTGCATATATTAAAACAAACATGACACAGCCGATTCAGACAAAGAAAAATAAGTGACACAGGCCGATGAAAAGTAAGGCATCAGCCTAGATATATCACCTTGTAAATATGGAGCAATGACAGTGCTGCTACTGTGTAAAAAAAAGAAGCAGGAATGACGCAAGCTCCTTGTAAATACGTCAAGTTTTACAATGTTGAGATTACCTGAGTGAGTCCAAAGTTTCGGCATTCTAGAGAGCTAATAAAGGCCCTCTTTACGAGCTGGGACAAGAAGAATTTCTGTATAGAATTCGCCTCCATCCTATCATGACTGGCCCTGTGTTTATTCACCATGGCTAAATTTACAAAATTATTATGTAGTGCAGTGAAGCAGCCGCAAATGCTCTACTGCGCTGAGTAAGAAGAAGAGAGCAGGAGAGCACCATATTTTCTGAAATATGTCACTCTTCTTCCTTCTCCCTAGCGCCCGCACAGAAACGTGCTGCCATATGTCACACACATACACTTCTGCATAGTGCAAGGGTCTCTGCGTGAGTTTAGCATCGATTTTGTGCTGGAAGGCTGCCCTTAAAGTACAAATTAATATGTGGTTTATTTATGAGAGCCCTACCTCACTTTTGCACCATGTAAAGTGGTACATGCGTGAAGCATTGCTCTCCTGAAGATTTATGAAGCCATTCAAAGTCCACCCTGCATGGCTTTTAGTGGCCTCATAAATCATGAGTAAGGTGGCGAAGCGTAAATCGCTGTCTCATCTCAGTCTTCTGTCAGGAGAGGTTCCATGGGCGTTGCAGTGGGTTTTTTCACGCAGCACCCATGGAATTTGAAGATGCCCCAGATTTACAAAGTAAACCTGGTGAAGCTTCAAACCACTACATCTCCTGAGGTGAGGAGAACCCATGAGAAATATGTTTATTTCTCCTTGTTTTTGTCTGCTGCACACATAGAAAGAAGAAAACGCCTCATAGGATTGTTTTTGTGCAGGATGGTACCCCTTCCAGCACAAAAACCATCTTGCATCCAACCATTGTGCAAGGGTGCCTATGTTGGTGCTCAGCTGCCAAAACTGCTCCAGAGCAGGGGGAAAGGACAGGAATGCACTATATTGCTTAAATATGAGGCATTCCTGCATTTTCACTTTGGTGCAGGGCAGTGCAGAAAGGTGCCTTGCTGTGCTGCCCTATGCCAAAATGCCGTAAATGCGGCCTTATGCTTAGACGAATTTTAAAACTTTCCCCACCTTGTATGTGTGCTGTAGAGTGCAGCACAAATGCAAAGTGGGAAGATAGTGCCAGATTGAAGTGGGTGCTACTTTTTGACACAAAACCCTGTCAATTGTTTTAATAAATAGGGTGTTGCATCAAAAACACCCATGCACCACCCATAGAATTCCCCGTTGGCTCTAGGTAATGTAAAACAGCGATGTACGCTGCTTTGTGCTATTTTCAAGTGATTTTCCAGCACAAAACTAGTATTGCACTGGAAATTAAATTAGTAAAAAAGGATTTTGCATCGAATTGCATCACTTTTGTAACACAAACATGGTTCTTTATCTTAGTAAATACCTGAACATACTACATTCGTTCCCTTAGTACCTGAACATACTACATTGATTTCTCACAATATATGCTGTAACCCCGCAACTGTGTGCAACACCGTGGGGGAAAAGGTTAAGATGATAAGTTGGAACGTTGCTGGGATGCGTTCCAAGACAGATGATAGTAACTGGTTAAACTTTGTTAAACAACATGATATTGTTGCTCTCCAAGAGACATGGGACAAGGACTGTGATTTTTGGGTGGATGGTTTCACATCGCATTTTGTCCCTGCATTGAGATCGTCAGCAGGGAGAGATAGAGGGGGCCTAGTGCTATTGGTCTCTGTGAATGTAAGGGGAGAGTTAAAAGGGTAGATTTTGCCTCCCATCATTTTTTTATTCTGGAATTATGTCTGACTAATAATACCAAATTAATTCTAGTGAACTGCTATAACTCGCAGCAAGGGGATTTCCCAAATGAGCATTTAGTTTGGTTGACAGATTTTTTAAATACCTATAAGGTAAAGCAAGCCACTTTTTGCCAATATATCTTGTTGGGCGATTTTAATGTGCATTTATGTAGTCAGAACTGTCTATTAATTGATAATGATGGACCAGATTTCACATCCCCGCAGCATTTCGAGCATAATCACAAGGGGGAAACACTGGAGAAACTCCTGTCTAATAATGATCTATTTGAAGCAGGGTTTTTTGATAAAAGTACCCGTGTTGCCACTTATATAGGTAGGGATTTTGAAACAATAATTGACTACATATTTCTCTCCTCAGGACTTTTAAAATACGTAATCTCTTATAATGCTGTACCTTCTTCTTTTAGTGACCACAATACTGTGGTGATTGAGTTAGTAAATGGTTTTTTTCTATTAAATAAAACTGTTCCGCCACAGGCTGTAGTTGAGGCTAAAGCCAAAGATCAGGGGAGGAGGGTAAACTGGAGTAAGGTTGTGCCAGAGGATTTTTTCCATACCATTACTGCTAAGGCTGCCCAGGAACTAAACATCTGTGGAGAACCTCTCTCTAATGGGGAGGATGTAATAACCTCAAATGAAGTTATTTGCTCCCAAGTGGCAAAAGAATTTACGTCCAATTGTCGAGCCGCAAAAAATAAACCGGTAATGGGCTGGTTCGACTGCAAATGTACTAAAGCCCATAACCTTCTGAAAAAGGCTCTTCACGATCAACCTAGGAATAAAGTTCTGGTTGCCCAGCTTAGGAGAGAGTACTCAAGAGTAGTTCAGACAAGGAAAAACGAAATTAAACACGATGCATGGGCTGAGCTTATGGATAAAGCAACCCTAAAAGATAGAGCCAAGTTTTGGTCTATTATTAATACCCCATTGTTTTCCTGTAATCAAAATACTGCTTAGAACTAAATATTGCAGAGGAGGACTGGTTGAGCCACTTTGAAAAAATCTATGGAAGTCATCTAGAGCTGGAAACCTTTGTGGCTCCAGCCTCTGAATCTCCTGTTATGCCAGTAAGGTTTAACTTAGCTGAAGTTGTCAAAGCAATTGAGGGCACAGCAGGATGAAAGGCACCAGGCCCGGACCGGGTACCCTCAGATATGTACAAGGCAAACCCTACGTACTGGGCAAATATCCGGACCAATGTCTTCAATACCTCGGCCAGTGTAGGATTCCCTAAGTCATGGTCTCGTTCGATAATAATTCCCGTGTTTAAGAAGGGTCAAAGGGGAGACCCCAGATGCTTCAGGCCTATATCTTTGCTAGATTCCTCCATTAAAATCTTAGGGAAGGTTATTCTAGCAAAGATAACAGGTTGGGCTTCGGATAACAACATACTGTCCAACGCCCAGTATGGCTTTAGAGCTGGGGAGGAGCACGGAGGACCAATGTCTGAACTTACACCTATTTATAGCTAAATACATGAAGGCGGCAAAGGGCACTATTTTCCTGGGCTTTATGGACCTGTCCACGGCCTTTGATCTAGTTATTAGATCAAGGCTGTGGACAATGCTCCTGGAGATGGGCCTTGATCGGTCCCTTGTGTATTTTCTGGCCGAGTTGCATAAAGACTTAAATGCCTCAATTAGGATGACGAATGAGGGGAAATGCACGTCAAGTTTTAAGTCTGGTAGAGGGGTGCGTCAGGGATATATCTTGGCCCCCATGTTGTTTACGCTGTATGTGAACACGTTGGAGGCAAATTTGTTAACAGCCACTCTTGACATCCCGCGCATGGGCGGAACACCGATCCCGGTGCTCCTCTATGCCGACGATGCTGTCTTATTAGCAAGGACTCCACTGGGCTTACAAAGATTGTTGGACTCTTTCGGGGATTTTATGAAAAGCCTGGATCTGGTGGTAAATAATGGCAAATCGCATGGCATGTCGTTAGGTGTCTCAAAAAATAAAGTTAAGACCTTTTACTGTGGCAGTGAAGAAATCACCAGAGTAAAAGTATTTACCTATTCAGGAGTAGTTTTTGATGATAGGGGAACATGGTCCCCACAGCTTTCAATAAAGGTAAACGCAGTGAGAAGTTCTTCTGCTGCAGTGTTAGGATTCGCTAAAAGATTGGGGGGGAAACCCTATGAGGCGATCCTGGCAATTTATAAAGCCAAGACCATATCAATCGCAAGGTATGGGGCAGCAATATGGGGGTTTACCAAACCCGACCCCATTCAAACAGAAGAAAACACATTTTTACAGTCCCTTTTAGGCCTCCCACAATCCACAGCTACCCACTCTGTCCATCCTGAGTTGGGGATAGGATATATAACAGATATAATTAAAGTAGCCCCTATCCTGCTTTGGATCAAAATTTGGTTGAATTCGAACCTTTCCCTAAACCGCAAGATTCTAAAGGACTGTATCAATTTAGATAACATGAAGGAAATCCAGTGGTTGTCCTATATATAAACGTCAGCTGTGCATATGGGGTGCCCATGAGATTTTTTTCAATCCAAAATCTTTATGTAAGGCTGACCTAGCATGGGTAAAAACAAATTTTACTAAGCTAAGTGAGGCAGAGCGGGAAGCAGTAGAAATATGTAAACCATCGGTCAGGGGCCATCTCCTGGTTATTTTGTCATTAGCGATGTCTCCTTTTTTGTCCATTGTGAATAACTCTTTTCATAGATGGCTATTGACAAAATTCCGGTTCAACCAAATACATATGGTATTATGAGATTTGCAGGGCTGGAGTAGGCTCGAGGACGCTGCTCCATGCAAATGTGATGATTTTTCTCCCCAAGACACCTTGCATTTTATGTTTTTTTGTCCTTTGTACCACGAGGCTAGGAAAAGGTTTATTCTTCCATTACTGAAAAATATGAATTTTATTCAGTGTAAACCTGCTTTACTGTTTTTACAACTGTTGGAATCCCCCGAAATCATGTTTTGTGTTGCCAGCTTCCTTGCTGCGTTAGACAGGAAGCTGCACAAGAAATGTAATCCTCATAATTTAATGTCTATGTATACTGATCATTGGCTTTAATCATGGAATTGATTGTTAATGATTTTTAATGCCCTTTGTATTGTGTTTTTACTTCGTATAACATATTTTGTAAAATATTTTTAACGTTTTGTATATGTATAGCATACTTTTATGATTTTAATTAATCGAATAAAGTGGTTTGACTTGACTTGACTTGACTTAGTAAATATACCAATTGGTTTTCCAGGATGTGACAGTATCAGATGCAATTTTCTGGTCAGATATCCCATCAGTAACATTTGTAAGACTTCAGCTGGCCTGGTTCCTCTACCCCATTTAAAATCTTTTTCTGGGAAGGGGGTAGTATACAGTGCTCCTCTCTGTCAGGAAACTGCTTCCACTTCCTTTCACTACCATACTGTCCCCATCCTCCTTCCAACCTAACCCAGCACGGAACCACTTCTCTCATATGCCACCTGCTCTGAATTGGGACTTGCATGCAGTTGTACACCTGTCTGCACAGTTATTCTCCATTCTGTGTGGTTTAACTTATAATTGCATGGTATCAGTAACTACGTGTGAGGAGTTTTGACCTCACCAGGGCACTGCAACTCATATTGAAAACCAAAGTATAGAATCTAAAAGCATTTCAAAGCTGTTAGAAATGGGTTCTCCAGTTGACAAAGGTATGCACCTTGCCCAAGTAGGGACCCTTGCTTCTATTCAGGGAAAGGGGATGACACACTCTGGATAACCCCTTCTCCCCTCCTTGGTAGCTTGGCATGAGCAGACAGGTGTATCCTAAAGGCAATGTGTAATGTACTTGCACCCAATGCACAGTAATACCTTAAAATCACCACGGAAGAGACACCACTCCAGTTTAAAAAAATAAGTAATATTTTTCTAAGTTGCGACAAGACCAAAAACGACAACATTCTGCAAATATAATATTACCAAAAACAATGTTAATTGCCCAAGAGTACGTCTGGTAGAACTGGCAGAGATCTGCCCTCAGGAGAGGGAGCACGGGGTTACTTACTGCCAATGGTTGCCAAGAGATCTCTGGCTCATTCACAACAGCCCCACAACTCCTGGGTTGCTCCACAAGACCTCTGGTTTCACTGGTGTTGGGCCCACTCCACTCAAACCCCCATGTGCATGGCTGCCACCCCTCACAGCGGCCAAGTTGATGACTCTACCTTTCTCTTCCAGCAATGGGCAGGCAGGGCAGAACGGGCCCCACACTCCGCCTGCATAGCGGTTGCCTCAGCAACAGAGGGATACTCTCCGGGATCTCTCGGACCATACTTGCAGCAGTTACTGGGCAATGCTGGGAAAACCTGCTTCGAGTTTATTTTATCTCGGTCACAGCCCATGCCAACACAGCACGTTCAATACGGCACACGCTGGTATTGTGGCTCACCTATCAACACTGCACACGCTGGTGCCGTGGCTCAACTTTCAACACTGCACACACTGGTGCTGCAGCTACATTCCCAACATGGCACACACTTTCTCAGTGCCTCGGGTGCTACAGTTGGAGGGGGGAAGAGCAGACCTGGTCAATCCTCAAGATGAACGCTGAAGACTTGTATTTCCCTGAGTCTTCTACAGCATGAGCCCAGCACACATTAGCACTTGGAGATCTTCTCAAGCAGGATATTGCAGCAGGAAGAATCCTTTTCCTCTGCCTACAGATAGAAATAGTGCCTGAGGGTCAACCCACCACTCGTTCAACAGAAAGGGTAGCGCTCCTCAAGCAGCTTTTCAACTCTTCTTGGCAGGGTGCTCTTTTTTCCAGAAGTGATCTAAAGTTCTGGACTTTTAGGTCCAATATTTATACTGTATTTCCGGTTTGTTGTCTTTGTTTTAAGAGTCTCTGAGCTCAGTAAGCCAGTTCTGTCCTCCCTTGTACAGCTTCACTACATGAGGTGGAGACAGCCTTGTGCAGAGCAGATACAGCCTAATAGGATGTTAGTGAAAACTCCACCCACCGCTCTAGATGCAGAAAGGTATATTCAGCCTGGGTATGAGTCACCCAGGAAAGGCAGGGTACACCCCAACCCCGCTTGTGACTGTCTAGCCTGAATACACATCCCCAGATCCTATCACTCCAAAACCAGACGTGAATACACAAACAGGTCAAGGTACACTGGATGGTTAAACAAGATGATGGACGGAGTGATGAAACTTTTTAAACACTCACCCCGTTAAAAGATATGGCTTTAATCCATTGTTATTTTGCCCACTATGCCACCCCAGTTTGGACCCAGCCATATGCAAATCGTTCTTGACTCTGCTCTTCATGGGAACAGTCCAGTCCGAACTGCCAGGCCAGGTCCTTCCTGGACCGGAAAGAAGAATCCTCGGACTGGTTTGGTGCCATCACCCCTCATCAGCCAGGCTAGCTGGAATCCAGTAGCACAGTGAGCAAGAAGATGCCCACTTTCTAAAAGTGGCAATTTCAAACACATAATTTAAAAACCACCTTTTCAGAGAACCTTAACTCCATTTCTCTATCTTGTCCCAATGGAAAGTTAGACTTGTAAGATGTAACAAGGCAGCCTTCATGTTAACCTAGGGGACAGTGAGCCTTCAAATAGTGAAAAATAAAACATAGAGTACTATCAGGACATTGTAAACACACCAGCACATCCTACCTTCCACATACACTGCAAGCTGCCCATGGGGGTAACTTGGGCATATCTTAGTGATTCCTTGCACGTAAGAAAAGAAAAGGTAAGAGCCTGGCACACTTGCCAGTTCGACAGGGCAGCTTAACCCCTTCCGTGCTCATGACGAGCTCAGCTCATCATGAGGCACGGTGCTCGTGTGCTCATGACGAGCTGAGCTCGTCATAACCACACCCATTTACATTAAGGTCCAGCACAGCAGAATAATCTCCCAAGCAGCCAAGGTGTTATAATTGCATGGGCAGACACTGCAGTGGCAGGTCTGAGACATATTTACAGGGCTACTCATGTGGGAGGCACAACCAGTGCTGCAAGCCCACTAGTAGCATTTGATTTACAGGCCCAGGCACACTCAGGTCACTGGGCACTTACCAGTAAATCAAATATGCGAAAAATGGATAACCAATCACAGGGATCGCTTGCATTTTGACACTGATCAGCAGTGATAAAGTGCCCAAAGCATCTAAGACAGTGTAGGATGTTTATTGATTGATTATTTAAAATCTTTACAAAGAGTAAATGCACAGTACAAACATTTCAATTACGATAATACAGTAAAAAGAAATTGATTTTAAAAAAAACGATAAACTTTTAAAATAGTACACATGGATTATAAAACTGTTTTAAGTTTGTTGATTCACATGCTTAAAAGTTTAAAATAGAAAAATATGAACAGTATGACAGTTAATAATATAAAAATTCCAATTTTTTCCATGCAAATGCTAAGAATTTTGAGTAGGCAGAGTTAATGAGTATATCGTCTGGGAAAAGACACTGGAGTAATGCTTGTCTACAAGTCCTTGTTGCTCTTTCATTGAATAACCTTTTTAACAGTGTTAATATTTCATTTTTTAATTCTGGACAGAGGCACAATAGAATTAAGCATCTAAGACAGCAAAAACGACATCCAGCACACAGTCAAAAATACAGGAATTAGAGGCAAAAGAGTCAGGTGGAACCACACCAAGGATGCCAAGTCTAACAAAAAGCTTAAATATACAACAAGGTGATATGGTGCCAGCACAGAGGAGGACATGATATCAGTAGTCAATGAAGGATTAAAGGCGCAGGGTAGCTATACAGAAAATATCGAGAATGCAATAATGAAAATAAAAACATTGAGATGACATCTGTCTGGCTAAGCTGAAACGAGTTTCCCACCTTGTAAATCTCTATTCATTAAACTTAATAAAGATATGCATGAAATTCAGAAAGACGCAAAGGGGAAGGCACTTTTTCTCTCCTACTGAATTTTCCATTACTTTATTCATTAACCTTTCCTTGAGCATTAAAGTATTCATTAACCTTTCCTGGCAACATTTTCAAGCTGCATTACTTGTCTACAACATATAAAAATAAGCATTAAAGTTTGAGGGTTGGGATGCGGCTTCACAATATAAAGCATATTAAAGAGCTGAAAGAAAGCAAGTGCTTTTCATGGAGACCTATGTTTGTATATTTATAAGTCCCGATACCTATAAAATATACTGTAAGAAAGGCCAGTTCTATTCTTAATTACTGGTGTATCCTCTTTTTTACAGACCGTCCTGTCTCCTCGCGCCTCTCCATGTCTTCAAATGTTCTCATTCGTCTCACCTTTTCCTTCCCCTTTGGTCTCCCTTATCTCCTTCTCTATATCCATTGTTTTCTTTTCCCTTCACCATTGTCTGCTTCGATCACCCTACAATCTCACCTTTCGTGCTTCCATAATTCTGTGCCTTTTAAATCACTTTTCATACTCTGGCACTCATTACCTCTATGGTGTACTTTCTCTTCCATTACTTCTCTCATAATTCTCATAATCCCTCTAGCTTTCTCATCATCCCCTATTAGAACATTGGAATGTTGGGAGCTCCATTGAAAACAATGGAGTGCTCTGGGCTTATAATGGCTGGTATAAGCCTGGAACTCCAACATTCCAATGTTTCTTTGTTCACAGCTCTGGCTGTTAACAAAGGCTTCAGGGAGCCTGAGGGGATTCCAATCCCCTTACGCTTCCAAAAGGCTTTGTTTTTTTTTGTTAGAACATTCTGTCCTCTAGTGACAGAATGTTCTAATAGCCGTATAGCCCTTCGTAGATGGGCTATACCACTATTAAAGTCCCTCTCCCTTGTTAAAGGCCCTCGCCTTCGGCTCCGGGCCTTTAACGCTGGAGAGGGCCTTTAATAGCCGGTATAGCCCTCTACGGCGGCTATAAGGCTATATTATCTGCACCTGTTTTGCTCTTTACAATGTCCTTTTTTCCTGATACTTTTTATTCCTCCACAGTTCTTTACTGTTAACTATTTTCTCCCTTTCTCTTTCTCCTTCACGAAATCGCCCCCCCATCCTCTCATTCATCGGACTGAACATCTGCTGTATTTCAATAAATAAACTTTACTTAGTTTACTGATGTTTATCCAGCGTCCCTTGAAGAGTCTTTTCTTTTTCTTTTTAAATGTAATTTTTCTGTATGTTTTTCATTTCCCCCAACCACTAAATGCATTGATCTCTCAAGTCACAGTATATTATGTCGTGAACATTCTTGTATCTGAGCTAGCTCCCTATTCACGGACGTTAAGTCATCAAAATGGCACCTGTGGTGGATGTGAGATACGCCCTTTCAGGCAGAAAATATCAAACGGTTGGCCCCATGTACAGGACGTACCTCTTCAGCAGCCTCAATGTCTCTAATAAAACCATAAAGGAATGCCAAGAAGTGCAAAATACGGGAACTAAACAGGGCTTCGAAAGTCCTGCTTATTTTCTGTTCCTACCACTGTCCTCGTGACCCTTCCAAAAATGGGTAGTAAAGCCCATCTTGGAATCAAGCCCAATCCGTGGACCCCAGTCAATAATTATGCACCACGGGCGAGGTAAAACAGTGGTCCATATGTTAATTGCATCGCTGCGGCGGTTATTTTCGCGCTACGCGGCTTTTTTTCTAAAAGCCGCGTTAGATGATGAGCTCAGCTCATCATCCGCACACGCCCCCCGCGGCTGATGACGAGCTGAGCTCGTCATCAGCATCGAAGGGGTTAAAAGTGCACCCAAGGAAATGCACATTCCTTCATGCATATCACAGTACAATTGCTGCGGCATTTGGATTCTGGATTAGCTGAGAACCAGAGTACCCTACAAACTCAGGCCATTTCTAAAAACTGGAATCCGGGCTGGAGTGGCTTGCATGGGTTACAACACATTTCTTAAGTAGAATGCTCTGTAAATGTGGAACTATGTGACTTCAACGCAAGCCAAACGTCATTAGAGTATTTGAAAGTAATTTATGGTCTGTAGGGTTCCCTACATGCTTGCCGACCTCAGTCCCAAATATGAAGCTTACAACACCCATGGAATTATTGAAATTCCAAAGAACAAGCTTAATGTCTTAATGTTGTATCTGGGGTCTTTTCTGCAGCATATGATAGTCCCACCCACACGGAGCACATTTTTTATTTGGAAAATAAGACTTTTCTTGAGCCCTGCAGATTCCCGAATTATTCCCAGACAAATGTGAGGAAAGTCAGTAATTTTAGCCAAAGTTTGAGGTTTGTATGGTATCTGGTTGCGTAACAGTAGTGAGGTGTAAGGAAGCCACAACACTCCCGAATGTTTTGGGTTAATAGATTTCCTAGGATGACAGCTGACCGTAGGGCCAGCTGACCGTCGGGCCAACAACCGTAACCTAGAGTGGTCGAAATTCAGAGGAAAATTCTTCATGTTTACACATTGAATGTTGGGTCGTGGGTGATAGGCCCTCCCACAAGACCGGCCTGGCATGAGAAAAAGTAACTCCTGACAAGTAATTCTCCCTAATTAGAGCATATCAGAGAGGTATAGTTTTCTCCAGACTCAAGGTAGCGCCCAGTACAAGTCAGGACAATACCCTTTCAGGTTTGAAGTGTTGCAAAAATTATGCAAAAAGAAAGCAAGGAACTCTGGGTAGTTGAAAAGTTTAGGTGAAGAGCAGCACCTTTATAAGGCGCACCATACAATACCACAGACATTCTGAATCTGTTCAACTCAAATGTCTGTTGTTCAAGCAGAGTGTGTATGCATATGATTAGCACAGAAAGAAAGTGACAAAGCCTTTTGCTATTGCCATTTTTACTGCAAAGTCTTTCAGCACAGGATTAGCTAGTGCATTCATGTTGATCTGAAAAATTGGCAAAGCTTTTCTATCTATCTACCTATCTATCTATCTATCTATCTATCTATCTATCTATCTATCTATCTATCTATCTATCTATCTATCTATCTATCTATCTATCTATCTATCTATCTATCTATCTATCTATCTATCTATCTATCTATCTATCTATCTATCTATCTATCTGTCTGTCTGTCTGTCTGTCTGTCTGTCTGTCTGTCTGTATGTCTATCCGTCCGTCCGTCCGTCCGTCCGTCTGTCTGTTTGTCTGTCTATTCAGTGAAAAAGCAAAAGGTTAATGTGGCATTATATTTAGGTATGGGTATAACATCTTACATTAACAACACCCTAGACATTTACTGAAAAAAACAAAGGTTAAAGGGACATTATAGTTAGGTAAAAAAAAGTCTGTTAAAACAGAATGTAAACTAACTAAACCAATGAGATTCACCATTTAGAGTTCACTGAAGTAACTAACACTCACCTCATGAAGTAACTATAACCCATGCCCTCGCCATGCACAGTGTTGTCATATATGATCTCATCTCAGATGTCATTATTGATGGTATGAATGCTGTCATTGAACATTCCATGAGTGATGTAAAGTTTGAGGATATAATCTGTGCCTGGAGAGGGCCAGTTATAGTTCAGTGATCTAACTATAACTGATGGCAACAGGAAATACATCATTGATGACTTCACTGATGATATTACTAATGATATCATCTAACAGATATGACAGTTTTCGTCATACTTTTGACATTGAAGGTTTTCTGTAAACTACACCTAGACCCAAAATTAAATTACCTCTCAACAACTAATGTGTGTAACCCTTCGCAACATACTTGACATTAAGCATATCTGACATGGCAGGAGTGCAAGCTATAGTTAGCACTCTGAATTGCCACCTAACTATAACATCATTATACCCTTCAGTTTAGTCAGTGAATTTCAAATGTTTTTTTTTTACATAAAGTAAGCTCTTTTTTCATACCTATCAATAACAACACTTTAACTTTAGTTTTTTCTTCAGTGAATTTCTGTGGTTTTTCTTATAATACATAGCCAATTCGATGCTGTGCATAGCTATAATATATGTGCAGAAAAGGGAGGTTAGCTGCACGGCTTGGTGTCCAAACATGCAGCCAACACTCTCATGGCCTTTTCATTAAAACAGTCCCAGATTACACATACTGTGCAAATGTGTGTAGAAGAAAGTTGATACTATGTTTTGGGGGACGTAATTTGTGTTATTTTCCTTTTTCTATTTTTTATATATTTTTATTTCCAACTACTACTTTTGTTCATTTTCCTGATATGGTTTTACACTTTTTTGTAATAATTGTTTTTTTTTACAGTTTTTAACTACTGGTTTTGTAAAATGTTTTGATATCTTTAAAAAAAAATGCAACCAATTTTAATAATTCTTTTATTAACTGTATAAGTCTTTGAAAATTATTTTCCATGGACCTTTTATACCTTATTTTATTAACTTCACCACTGGCCAAAACTGTATGACAGTGTCTGCAGTACCATGAACATGTCAAGACACCACAAACAAAGAAATATACTGATGAGCAGGGACAGAACACCAAGCACATAGCTCTTGCAGATCACATCAGTACTGGCTCCAACATTAGCAAGAACATCTTTCAAAGATTTCATTGCACCTCATGCTGCCTCCAGCATCATCACCTCCTCACAAGACATTTGGAACAATCTCTAAGAATTATAATGTAACAGAATCACCTTCATATACAGCATCCTTGACCCTCAACCAGATCCTGTCACTGTTGCAACTCAACTTCCCATAAAACAGTCAATCAATCAGGGGTTTATAAAGCACACTATTCACCCGTCAGGGTCTCAAGACACTGGGGGGGGGGGGGGGGGGGCATGGGGTGCAACTCTGGATCAGTCAAAGAGCCAGGTCTTGAGGTACTTCCTGAAGGTGTGCAGGGTGGGGGAGCATCTGATGTTGACAGGGAGTTCGTTCCAGGTCTTTGCTGCAATGTAAGAGAAGGCTCTTCCGCCTTCTTTGGTTCTGAGGATGCATGGAGTCTCTCCCAGGGGGGGGTTAGCGGAGCGGAGGTTTCTTTTGGGGACATGGAAGGAGACTCTTTCGTTGAGGTATTTGGGTGCGATGTTGTGGAGGGATTTGTAGGTGTGTGTGAGTAGCTTGAAGGTCACTCTCATCTCGATGGGGAGCCAGTGGAGGTCACAAGGTGCTGGGTCATATGCTCGTGCCACGGGGTTCCGAGGACAAGTCTGGCTGCAGTGATCTGCAGGGTTTTGAGCTTGTATAGCAGGGCTTTGTCGATTACGGAATAGAGGGCATTGCCGTAGTCCTGTCTGCTGGTTATGCGTGCGTGGGGGACGATCCTTCTGCATTCGGGGGGATCCACTTGAAGGTCTTGCGTAGGGAGTTGAAACAGGTGGAGGTGACAGTGTTGATCTGGCAGGTTAAGGTGAGGGAGGAGTCTGGAATGATGCCGAGGTTCTGGGCGTGGTTCATCGGGTGGGTGGGTTTCCTAGGGTAGAGGGCCACCAGGAGCTATCCCACACAGTGGGGGAGGGTCCGAGGACCTCAGGCTTCTCTGAGTTCAGTTTTAGGCAGCTGTTGCTCATCCATGCTGCTACATCTTTCATTCCTTCTTGGAAGCTGAGTTTGGTGTCTTCGGGGTTCTTCCTGAGAGAGAGGATGAGCTGGGTGTTGTCGGCGTATGATACTATGCTTGAGCCCATGCTGTCGGACGATGGTTGCGAGGGGGTCCATGTAGATGTTGAAGTGCGTGGGGCTGAGCGATGATCCTTGGGGTACTCCGCAGTTGATCTCAGTAGGTACTGAGAGGAATGGAGGGAGTCTGATCCTTTGGGTTCTGCCCGTCAGAAAGTCGCGGATTCATTCTAGGGTGTTTCCCTGTCTACTGGCGTCATAGAGTCTGGCTTCAAGAGTCCGGTGGGAGAAGGCTGCAGAGAGCTCTAGTAGGATGAGGGCCGCAGGGCGGCCTTGGTTGAGTAGCATGCGGATGTCATCGGTGGCGGCAAGGAGGTCAGTCTGGATGCTGTGCTTGCTGCGAAATCCAGACTGGAAGGGGTCGAGGATGGCGTTCTCTTCAATGAAGGTGGTCAGTTGGGTGTTGACGAATCTCTTGCTGACTTTGACGGTGAAGGAAAGGAGAGAGATGGGCTGGTAGTTCTTCAGGTCCGTCGGGTCAGCAGAGGGTTTCTTGAGGAGGGGCTTGACCTCTGTCGCTTCCAGTCATCAGGGAAGATACCAGAATCGAGGGAGGCATTGATGGTCTGGCCTAGTTTGGGTGCCACGGCGGCTCTGTGGTAGATGTGCGGTGGGCAGGGGTTTGTGTGGGCTCCTGAGTGGAAGTTCTTCATGGTCGTGGTGGTGTCCTCAGTGGTGGCAGGTTTCCAGGTGGTGATGGTCGGCTGGGTGTTAGTGGTGGGTATGGAAGTAGGAGCTGAGCTTGTTGCAGAGGTCCTGAGAAGGAGTGACGTCTGTGGCTGCGCAGGGGGGTTTGGTGAACTGTTGTGTGGCGTTGAAGAGTTTGTTTGTGTTGCTTGCATTGGTGTAGATTTTGTTCTTGATGAAGGTCCGCTTTGTGGCTCCTATGTCCTCGTGGTATTTGTTCATGGCGTTTCTGTAGTTGTTCTAGTCTTCAGTGGTTTTTCTGTTCCACCCGAGGTTTTTGAGGTGTCTGCAGGAGCGCCTGGCTACTTGGAAGTCGGTGGTGAACCAGGCGGCCTTCAGGGCTAGTTGTCTGAAGGGGTGGCGGAGGGGTGCGAGCATGTCAGCACAGCTGGCAATTCAGCGATGTAGGTCTTTGTCTGCAAAGTTGGGGTTGGTCGTGGTGGAGGGGAAGTCATGGAGGAGGGTGGTGTTGAGGAGTTCCTCATTGATCTTGCTCCAGTTTGTCCATTGTGGGTGCGGGGCGGGTTTGGGTGCGGTGGTGGTGGTGGAGAAGGTAAAGTGTAAGTAGTGGTAGTCTGTCCAGAGGGGCTGCGTGGTGTGGATGTTTTTCCCTCCTGTGAGGATGGGGTCCAGGGTGTGTCCGGCTCTGTGGGTGGGGGTGGTGATGAGCTGCTTCAGTCCGAGGTTGTCAAGGTTGTCAAGGAGGGCGGTAGAGTCGGGGTCGCTGCAGTTGTCGAGGTGGAAATTCAGGTCTCCGATAAGAATGTAGTCTGTGCAGACAATGGCATGGGGTGCGGCGCGGTCGGCAATGGTGGTGGTGGAGAAGACACGGGGTGCAGGAGGCCTGTAGACGAGGGTCCCATGCAGCGTGGTTCTGGGGCAGGTTTGGATCTGGAAGAGGAGCTGCTCTGTGATGGAGAGGGGGTTGCTCGTCCTGGAGGTGGAGAGTTGAAGGGAGCTCTTGTGTGCGATGGCAAGTCCTCCTCCTGGGCAAAGGTGGCGGTCCTTTCTTTGGATCTTGTACCTGTTGGGGATGGTTATGGCGATGTCTGGGGCAGAGGTGGCATTGGTCAATGTTTCCGTGAAGAAGGCGACATCTGGTGAGATGGTATCGAGCAGGTCCCAGATCTCTGTGGTGTGTCTGTGGAGGGAGAGTACATTGAGGAGGATGCATGTCAGGGCTTCGGTGGTGTGGGTGTCTGTCATGGGTTCTGCAGCCGCTGGAGAGCAGTTGATGGTGAAGGATGAACAGCAGTGTCTGCAGGAGAACTGTGTCTGCATCAAAGCTGAAGAATTAACCCTGACCTCATAGCACACCACCACCTGCATTGAAATTATTGCTGCAATGAAGACCATCCATTTGAGGGCCCAATACAACACTTGCCCTCTCCACACCTTCACCAAAGGACTCTTACTGATTAGTGAAGCACTAACACCAATCCTCATTGACTCCATCGACTTATCCCCTTTCCTGGAAACATGCCATCATCATGTCCCTTCTTCAGAAACCATCCGCCGACCCAGTCACACTTTTCCTCTATAGGCCCATCTTCCTCCTACCATACTCATCAAGGGTCTTAGAAAAACTAATCAGCTGATGCCTCACTGACCACCTCATCTACCACGAGCTACTTAATACCACACAGTCCAGATTCAGGCCCAACTGCAGAATAGAAATAGCACTCATGCTCACCTATTTGTGGTGTTTTCACTGTGTTACTGTGAGTGATGGTGCAAATACTTTACACATTTCCCTTGGGATAAGCGTGTCTGCTCGTGCCAAGCTACCAAGTGGGTGAGCAGGGGTTATCTAAAGTGTGTATCCCCCCTTACCCGGACTAGAAGCAAGGGTTCCTATTTGGACAAAGGTACCTACCTCCGCCATCTAGAGCCCCTCATTTCTAACACCCATTCTCTGCTGGACCTGCTCCTTCTTAATGAATAGGACATAATCTGTCAGCCTGGCACCTTATTCCTTGGAAGCCTACAAACTCATCAATAGAGTGCCTTAAGGTTTATCGCTCAGCCCCACCATCTTCAATGCACACATGATCTGCCTGGCCAATGTCATCTGCGTACATTACATCAACATCCGCTCTTACATCTATGAAATGTCACTCATACTCTCTCTCAAGCATAATCCCCCAACACAAGAAACAAGTTACCTGCCTCCATGACCGAAGTCACTAACAGTTTGAAAAACAACTTTCAAGCTCAACACTGCTAAGACAGAGGGAGTGATATTCGTCAAGAACCCCTCACCATGGGACTCAAACTAGTGGTTAGTCGAACTCAGGCCCACAACCATCACCCACACCAGGAACCTCAAAATAATCATTGACAGTGGACCGGACATGACCGTCTAAGTCAACACTTTAACTGCATCCTGCTTCCACACCCTTAAGATGCTGAGGCAACACTAGACTCACTCATGCTCTAGTCATCAGCAAGATTGGCTACTTGAACACCTTCTAAGCCAGGATTACCAAGCAACTCACTAGGAGACTACAAACCATCCAGAACTCTGCAACCATACTTATCCTCATTCTCCCACACAGAACTCACCTCACCTCACACCACACCTCAGGAAGAATCAGTCTCCCAATAAAGAAACACGCTCATTTCAAATTCCTCACACACACATTCAAGGTACCACATAACTTTAGGACCCACCCACCTGAACAGTTGGATTTCCTTCCACCAACCATCCAGATACCTCTGCCCTGCAGGACTCCTCCTCACACACATCCCACACATACACAGAACCAGATCTGGACGGGCGTCCTCTCACATCGCTCCTAAAGCATGGAAAGGCCTCCCACTCCACATCAGAGCCTCCCCCTCTATTTTTGAATTCGGCAAGAAGCTGAATACCTTGATTTTCCGTAAACCAGCCTACAGTGGGCAGGGCTAGGTACACAAACCTGCTAGGCCCCAGGATACCCTTGTGGGAGACTGTTCCTTTTTTCAAATTCACATTATAGTATAGGTTAAACTCATGCATATTGTCACATTTTTCTAGCTCTTCTTTGTACAGCACTACCTGGGAGCATTTGATTACCTTTCTACCACTCACTTCTTCCCATCTCTTCACACACTATGCTACTTAGGTGCAAAGCCGCCAAGAGCTTTAACATTTGAGTAGTTCCAATTGAATACTGTCCAAACTTCCCTCGATGCAGCACGTTATGTTATGCTACGCTATGTTATGTTATGCCATATAATGTTATGTTATGCAGAAATATAAAGTGTACAAGTGGTCTTACATTTAACCCCTTCGACACTCATGACGAGCTGGGCTCGTCATGGTGTAGCCTCCTCGTACACTGATGACGAGCCCAGCTCGTCATGAAATAAAGTAAAACAGCAATTCCCAGCACAGGAGGGGAAAATGCCTAGCAGCCATGGAGTTAATGAAGCCACCCAGCTTACTTGGTCTGACCATCATGTTGTTAATTTTAATGTGAGCTGTCCTCCCTTGATGCCGAAGGTAAGGGGTTCAGCAGTCTAAGGGTCCAGGGTGAAATGTGGGAGGAATTGGAATAAAGTCACCTCTTATGGTTTGGAACAGGCACTTAATAGGATTTGTATGAACCCAGACACCCTACCTGACCTCTTAGCAAAAGGATTTGAATTGGATAGGGACTGCTCTGAATGTTGTTGCTCCTTTGAGCACCAAATGTGGTGTCAGGTCCAAATCCTCGAAGCCTTAGTTTACTGATGAATTGAAAAAATGGTGCTAATTTTCTTGCTAACAAGAACAGAAATAGCACCCGAATAGGGTTCCTACTGATAAATAGGGGCATAAAGTACTCTTTCATCAATATAAACTTGCCATTCGTCAGGCTAAATCTGCTTTTTACATTGAAGGGAAAAGAGAAGCTAGAAGCAAGTGTCCAATAGTCAAACAATTCTAAATTTCAGGACAACATACCAATGATTATACAAAAAACATTGTGAATTATTGTAAGTTAATGGCAACAAACATATTCAGTTATTTATTATCAAAATAATTTGTATTTTGTTTTTAACTATTATATCTGAATATCAAAACATTATTTTAGATTTATGATAAATAGTTAAAATTCGGAAGCTCTATAGAAGGAACACTTCCCGAAAAATAATAACGTCAGTCTTGTTGGTGTAGACAGTTGGACTTCATTCAGTCTGCAATTTTGTTCATGCGTGGGATGAACTTGTTCCAGGTGCTGGGCATCTTGTTGATGAGGGACAAAGTGCACGTAAACTCCTTCTCCATTATTTCTTTTCACCAAGTGGAACTTAAAAAACTGCCACAGCAATAATTTCTTACCCTTCCTTGCTTGCTATGGTTCTACAGAAAAACTTGGAAGAAAACCTTGCATAAGCATGGGGAATGATGCACTTGGTGTTTGCTAGTCTCCTGAGCATCCAATGAAATCGCTGTTGTTGGTTTTCATGTACTTTTTAATATCCAATAAGGTGCTGCGGTACTCTTTTGGGACCCTCTTTACTCCTGTGGGACCCATAGAACCTATGAGAAGGTCCCACACGAATTCTGTGTAGATTTACCTTTTTTGTTCGGGGTCCTGCTTAAGTACCAGCAAAAATAAGGAAACAATGAAGATGTCTAGAAGTGTTTTATGGAATTTCTGCATTTTTAGGTATCACAGTACAGCGGTACCTGAAAATGGTACCATGGTATCTGTAAAAGACAGTGAAACACCCCCTAATTGGCTAATGTCATTAGATTGACATAACATTATATCACCCAACCTCTTACTAATATTAGGGAGAGTAGTTCAATTTTGACACCCTGTCATGTGTTTGCTTGATTTTTTTCCATTTTGGGAAATGTTTGAACTTCCAAGAAAAAACACAGATTGAAATCTGGAGAGCAATACACAGAGCACCACTAGGAAGATGAAGAGGAGCAGCATTATGACAAATGCAGCCCCTCTCAATCCACTATCTGGGAGTTTTTCTTCATACTAGTAAGTGAAAAGAAAGTGATGACCTCAAGCCTCCCCATATTTCTGGAAAGAAGTATTCTTTTGGTGCCTCTGGGATGTTGAAGCATTTAAAGGTGTGGCAGATCAGACAGTTCAATGGTGAAAAAGGGATGTATGACGTTACAACGCATACTTTTACAACGCCTACCTTTACAATCCATTTTTTACACCGCAACATCCATTACAATGCATATCATTACAACGCATACCATTACAACGAATACTTTGAAACTATCTTTACAACGCATTCCACTACAACGCATACTACATTTACAACGCATACCATTACAATGCATAACATTACATTGCATATAAGGTAAGTATTGGATAGTGTAGGGGTAAAAAGTACTATTCTAACTCCAGGGGGTGCAACATTAGGGTATGTTTTGGATAGTGCAGGGGTTAAAATTACTATTCTAACTCCAGGGGGAGCAACAGTAGGGTAAGTGTTGGATAGTGTAAGGGTACTATGTGTTGTAATGCTATGCGTTGTAATGGTATGCATTGTAATGACTGCGTTGTAATGGCAAGCATTGTAGTGGTGTGCGTTGTAGTGTCATGCGTTGTAATGGTTGCGTTGTAAATGCATGCGTTGTAATGGATGTTGCGTTGTAAAATTTTCGTTGTAATGGTAGTGCGTTGTAAAAGTTGCATTGTAAAGGTTGTTTCCCGTGAAAGAGCCAGGAGGGTGAAGGAGCCTCAACATCAAGTGTACAGTGTGCAAGCAGATAACAGTGCTCCTCCTGATATTGTAACCACCCTTGCATGCAATTGGAACTGCCTAAACTACTGAATCACCCGCTTCTATATGGATTGATGGACATTTATTAAATATGGGTGCAAAGTACTCTAGCCAGGAACCAGCTCTTGACTGCACAAGAGCAGTTGTGCCAAATAAAGTAGTCTTTTTTTCTTTTTTGGATCCAAGTTTTGATGTCCTTTTTTTCATGTTTTTGTATGAATCCCAACAAAGTACCCAAAAAAACGTTCAATTAATATAACGCATTAAAAATAGTTTTGTTGGAATCATCTCATGGTTTAAAGATAGAAAAATAATTTATGTTGTTGGTCATGTCTTTCTGTTAGTATATTCTTATTGACTGCCAGAGCAATTTACTGTGACCATTAAAGGTCCACTCTACTTTTATAGGTCCAGGCTAAAGTTTCTAACCTAGAACAAGAGACTGGTACTCTAATGGCTACAATAGCCTTTACAGGGGACTATAAAAGTCTAAGAACATTCTGCTCTAAGATGACAGAATGTCCAGAAAGTACTGGCAATTTAAGGCTGACTAGACTAGTATAGGTCCAAGCTAAAGGCGATCACCTATAACAAGAGTCTGGGACTCTAGTGGCAACAATGGCCTGCTACAGTGTACTATACAGGTATAAGAACATGTGTCTCTATGATGACAGAATGTTTGTTGGACCTCTGACATCCAGGGAATGGTTTCCCCCCAATTTTTTGCCCTGATTCCTCCAGTGTTGATGACTTTGTTTTTGCTGGGCTTAGGGCTCTGCACATTTTTCCACTGATAATCAGTGCTAAAGCACTTGTTCGCTCTCCCTAAAACATGGTAACATTGACTTTTTCCCATTTGGCATATTCAGTTTACTTGTAAGTCCGTAGTAAATTAGTACAGCATGTAACCAGGGCCCATAAATTAAATGCTACTAGTGGGCCTGCAGCACTCATTGTGCCACCAACGTAAGTGGGCCTTACAATATGTGTCAGGCCTCCCATTGCAGCCCATGTGAGCAGTTTTAAACTGTTACTTCGACCTGGCAAAATAAACCTTCTTCCAGGTCAAAAGCCTTCCTATTTTGCATATATATGTCACCACTAGGGTCGGCCCTAAACAGTCCACAGGGCAGTGTGCAGTGTTTCTAAAAAGTTAGACATGTACTTTTAAGTACAAAACTCTAAATTTGTTTTCACTAATGCAAGGTCTGCCTCTCCAATAGTATAAGATTGGGTTACCTTATTCCACGTAATAAGTGCGAGGAGGTAGGAATGCCAGGTTTGATGTCTAAAGAATTATAATCCAAAAAACCTCAAAATGGCAGAGTTGGATTTTAGATCACAATTCTGAAAGTGCCACTTTATGAAAGTTGCCATTTTCTTGTCCCAACCATTTGGAGCATGCAGTCTGTATCTTTGGTCACATGACTAAGTGTAACTAGCAGGTGGACTTTGTGTAATGCTCCCAGACAATGAGACAAAGTGGGGTTAGGAGAAAAAGTTTTTGGCTGGATTGGTCATCTCTGATTTGATGAGGGGGAGGACATGTCACCTACCACACTTGCACATCACAAAGGCTCTGCCTGAGCACACTCATAAAAGGTTTAACTGTAGTTTTTTGTGTCCTAAGACAAGCTGGGGTCTTGTTAGGGAGGTGGAAACCTCCTGAACCTTCTCCTACTTCAAAGTGGGCACCAGGTATAAAACTTGGACCCTCAAACCCAACTCTTCCGTACACTTCTGGACCTGTGGAAGACTTAGAAGGACTGCTGTACTGCTCTGGAAGAAAGACTGCTACTCTGCTGCCCTGCCACCTGAGTGAGAAGGATTGACCCTTCATCTTGAACCCAGGACCACCGGAGTGACTCCAAGAGCTAGTTGCCTGGCCTAATCTTTTTTTTTTTTATTGAGCGAGACGCTACCACCTCTGCTTCCCCGGTGACCTCTCCAGCTCTTCCACTCCTTCTCCTCTGACGGCCGGGCTGCCGTAAACCCGTGTAGCCGACGCCCTCTAAGGCACACTGGCCTAATCACGATCATAACAGCCAACTGATCAGGAACAGAGCCTCAGGAACAGAAAAGCCTACAACCACCCTGCACCCAGCACAGGGACTATGCCTGATGTGAGAACTGACCCCCAACTGGTGCCTCCCTAGTCTTGGTCCCTGAGAAGTGGGTCTGAAGGTGCTGGGCCCGCTCAGTTGTGTTCTCTTGGACTGAACAAACATTGAGCAATGCATCACCTTTGGGATCATAACTTCTGCAGCAAAATGCATCCCCAATGCATGATCCCGCAGCTCCTCCTCATCACATCGCATCCTCAATGCAGGACCTCACATCATAGCCAAGCAGCTCCTTGGAAGTGCCATGATTGGGGTTGGGAGCACACTGCCTCATATCCCAGCACCGTTGGCACTGTTCCTCTCAGGTTACAATACTACTCACAGGCACACAGGTGCATCTCTAAAGCTTGTCAGCTTGCTTGCTCTAGGAAGCCTTTTAAACATAATGAGGGTTGGGAGCACACTGACTCACAGCCCAGCACAGTGCGGCCCTTTGCATGCAGGTAAATGCAATACGCAGTTCATGCTTACTTCAAAATTAGCTGGAGTTTGCCACCAGTGAGGAAGAATCTTAGTAAACACTCTGAGATTTTAAGACCAGAGAACACATTAGAGGATGTGGTCATAAATTATCCCCAAATCTCCTTGAGGAATGGCACATCACTGATTGATAAGCTATACAGAAATGATATTACTGACAGTATTCCTGACCTGGCAACTGTAAAAGGATTTTACACATGTAGCAGGTGTAAGGCATGTAAGTATAGTTCTAATGTGAAAAGAGTCCTTTCCCTTATATCTAAGTCATACAAGATATAAGGCGTTGTAATAATAATGTCTGGCGTTTGTGTATATTTTCTGTATATTTTCTGATGTACCTGTATATTTTCTGATGTACCTGTTTGTGAAAGCATATGTGGGGAGCACAATGATCCCAGTAAAGAAAAGAGTACTATACAAAATGAAGACAGGTAATATCCTGGTGCTCGTCATATTAAAGCAAAATAGGAGAGCAGCAGGAATTTGTTGTGCTTCTTTGCAATTGACTGTGCTCCTAAATTGAATAGGAGTGGTGACAGAAAACTGCACCTGCACCAGCTCGGATCAAGGTAAATAGTGGAACTAGATACTAAGGTCCCAGCGGGATTGAATTCCGATGAGGAAATGTACACACATTTGGCAGCTTGAGAGGTTGTATCACATGCATATTCCCACAATTAGTGTCTGAGCATATTTTCATGGTGAGAACTGATTTTATTTTCCAATGTCAAATGAAATTATCTCTTATGTATATATAAATCTCAATGTTACCTAGTACAGTTGTGAGAGGCTGGCCTGGTATATGATGCCTACTTATGTAAGTGGGCACCCTGCACCAGTCCAGACAACCCTTATGGTGAATTTATGTTTAAAGTATTTTATTGAAGCAGGGAGGGGTAGGAAACAACAGGGTAAGGAAAGAACGGGGATAAACCACAGGATCCGCACAATCGGTGCGTATGATACAGCAAATACAGCAAGACAGTTACATTTTTTTCAATAGACTTCATTCGACTCAGGAACACAGCTTCCGCGCCTGTGGTCACATACGGATAACAAGGGGGGGGGGGGGAGGAAGGACGGGGGAGGGGGAAGGAAGAGAAAAATAGGGGGGCAAAGAAAAAGAAAATAAGGGGGGGAGGGGGGAAAGGGGGGGAAAGGGTGGAGAAGCATCCCCGCTCCAAAAACCAACTTAACCATACAGAACCCCCCCAACTACCATACCCCAACCCACCCCCTGTACTGTGCCATTACCATCAGTTCTCTCTTCATATCGACCCTCCAGCAATCCCCGCTATACAATGCCAGCCCCGTCTGATCAGACAGGCGGGTCTGGTGGCGGCGTCAGCCGTAGCAACCTAAGATATCTGGGACAGGGAATCTCCCGAAACTCAGAGCACAACAGGTTATGAAAGGGCGCCCACAGTTCCTCAAAAGTATCAGTGTCTCCCAGGGCCACTAAAGACATCTTCTCCATTCCAAGGACATGCCATAATCTATGCAGCCAGCCAACTATAGAGGGAAGTGTGGTAGAGCGCCAATGTATGAGAATATTTTGCACCGCTGACCCCAGAGCAATCGCAATCTATCTGCCCCTCCTGGACCTGAGGGGGTACATCAACCCATTTGGCAATCCCAGTAGAACATAGGCAGGGAACCTCGGCAGCTCTATCCCAAAACATTTGTCCACCTCACCCAGGACCTCCTCCCAATAAGGAGCCAGAAGGGGGCATTCCCACAGTATGTGTGTAAGTGTACCAGTATTGCCACAGTTGCGCCAGCACGTCCCTGGTATTGCTCTGTCCATCTCGTGCAGTTTCTCCAGGGTGCGGTACCAATAGGTCGAGATTTTGGTGAAGGTCTCTGTAAGACCCGTGTGATAGGCCGAGTGGCGTGCGCGGAAGGAGATGTGTTCCCATTCTTTGTGGCTCAACACTCGCCCGAGCTCCCGCTCCCATCGTTCCCGGCCGGGGTTGTGAATATGGAAGGAGGGGAGCTGCAGCATTTTATACAGATCTGAGATCAGTTTAGCGTCCGACGTGCGAGTGATTAACCAGCGCTCATATACCGTGATCTCCCGGTTTGCCGTATCGCACACCTGGGGTTGAAGTGCCCAGTGACGCGCCTGCATGTATCGCATGCGCTCCGTCTCTGGGAGGCCGTAGTCCCGCCGCAAATCCAGGAAGGGGACAACTCCCTTGAGGCTGTACAAATGATACAAGGCGCAGCAGCGGGCCGCCCGCCAGCGCTCATAAGCACCGTGCTCCATCCCGGGACCGAAGTCCGGGTTGCCAATGAGCGGCGTAAAGGGAGAGGGGAAGGTAGTAAGCTCATGCCTAGTGGCCACCGAGTCCCACGTCCGAAGCGGGACCCGCGTCACCAAAGACGCGTAGAGGTTGGGGGGCCGATGGGCCCGCTTCAAGAATGGTACTTCCTGTAGCGTCCTACCCGCCACCGCCTGGTCCTGGAACAGCCAGTGCTTATCAGACTCCCTCCGGCTCCATTCAACCAGATAGCGGAGTTGGGCGGCCTGGAAATATTTCCGCAGGTCCGGTATCCCCAGCCCCCCAGAGTCGGGCGCCAGCGTAGCGATGCTCCTCTTAATCCGCGGCCTACGGCCCTGCCATACAAACCGTGCGATGGCCGACTGGGTCTCCGCGAGCCACCCCGTGGGGGGCTGGAGCGGCAACGCCCTGAAGAGGTAAAGCACCTGAGGCAGGAGGGTCATCTTCACCGCAGCCATCCTGCCTAGCAGCGACAACGTGCCCTTATCCCACCGGCCAAGTTCCTCTCTGATTTTCGTGCTCAAAGCCGCATAATTGACGTGACCATCGCCGGGAGGGAAGGCACCAACAGGATCCCCAAATATGGGATCCGGTCCCTGGTCCAGCTCAGAGGGTAAAGCCTCTGTAGTTCCATTCTGGTAGCACTAGCAAGCGAAATGTCAAGGGCGGCTGACTTCCCTAAGTTCACCTTGAAGCCCGCCACCTCGGTGAATAGGTCCAATTCCGCAATGCAAGCCGGTAGCGACCTCCGCGGGTCGTCTAATGTCAGAATGACATCATCCGCGTACAGGCTGATCGCATGATGGAATTCACCCATCTTGACTCCGACAATGTCGGGGTTCTGCCGAACCCTTTGAGCAAATGGCTCCATGTAGAGGGCAAAGAGCAAAGGGGACAGTGGGCACCCCTGTCTCGTACCCCGTTAAATGGGAAAGGGCCGAGAGCTGCCTCCGTTCACTCGGACCTCTGCAGATGGGAACCGGTAACAATTGAAGATCAGATGACGGAACTTCTCACCTATCCCGAACTTGCCTAGGACCTTCTCTAGGTAGGGCCAGTGTACCCTGTCGAAAGCCTTCTCCGCGTCTATAGACAAGAGCATCCTCTCCCCTGGGATCCTGGAGGCCTTCTCGAGAATGTGGGTCACCCTCTTTGTATTGTCTACTGTTTGCCTGCCAGGCACAAAGCCCGCTTGATCCGAATCAACCATACCCGGGAGATGCAGTGCCAGGCGGGCCGCCAATATGCTGGTGAACACTTTCAAATCCGTGTTCAGCAGCGAGATAGGGCGGTAGGACCCACAGGCGGTCCTGTCCTTGCCCGGTTTCGGGATCACGGAGACCGTGGCCTGAAGAAATTCGGAGGGGATGGCACCCGGTTCCGCAAAGGTGTTGAAAAGGCGGGTCAGCAGAGGCGCCAACTCCTGACAGAAGGTCTTATAAAACAGAGGGATAAAGCCATCCGGTCCTGGGGCCTTGCCCGGTTTGAGCCGGGATATCGCCGTGATCACCTCCTCGACACGGATGTCACGTTCCAGATACTGAGCCTGATCTGGCGTTAACGACGGGAGCGGCACCGAGTCCAGATAGTCCACCTCCGCCTGGGCAGAGGAGGCCTCTCCAGTGTAGAGGTCAGCGTAAAAGCTACGAAAGACGTCAGCTATTTGCTCATCAGCCATGACCAAACCTCCGGTCGAGTCAACCAGCTCCTTCACTCGGTGCTGTTGGTGCTGCACCCTGAGTTTGTTGGCCAAGAGCCGCCCGCACCGATCCCCCCCCATGTAGTACTTGTGCTTTAGGCGAAGCATCGCATACTCCGCCCGGTCCATGTCCAGGGCGGCCAGAAGTTTTCTGGCTGCCTTCAACTGCCTCCAAACCCGGGGGGCCCCTGTCCTATGATGAACCTGTTCCAGCTCCTTCACCTGCCGAGTAAGCTCGTCCCTCTTGAGCTGCCGATCTCTATTCTCAGCGGAGGAGATAGCTATAAATTCGCCTCGGAGCACGGCCTTCAGGGCTGCCCACTGTGTCGCGCGAGAGGTGTCATCGTTATCGTTCACACTCTGGAAATCCAAAATGGCCGCGCGGATCTGGTCAACTGTCGACCGCCTATGCAAAAGCATGTCTCGGAGCCGCCAGACCCCTCTTGGCCGAACCATCGGCGGCAGAGTGAAAGCACCCTCCACCGGCGCGTGGTCGGAAAGAGAGAGGACCCCCATATCTGCGCTCGAAGCCAAAAGGAGCATTGGACCGGACACGAGTAGATGGTCCAGCCGCGCATAGGACCTGTGAGCATGTGAAAAGTAGGAGTATGCGCGGGTGGTGGGGTGAAGGTGGCGCCACATGTCATGCAAGTCCAGCTCCTCAAGTCGAGTGCGAATCGAGCTCGAAAGCTCACCCAACTGGTGGCGCCGCTGCACAGACCTGTCCATCGCCGCATCGTAAACCAGGTTCAAATCACCCCCCAATACTATGTGCCTATCAGAGGTGGACGCCACGTCATCTAATGCCCTCTGCAAGAATTGGTCCTGGTGGTCATTGGGGCTGTAGAGAGTGCCAACAGTCAGTACTAAACCCCCCACCTTGATCCTATATGCCAGAAGTCTCCCTTTCTGTTCCGCTACTTTGTGCAATACCTCTCCCCTGAACCCCCTAGAGAACAGGATCGCCACCCCTGCCGTTTTAGAAGCGCTAGAGGAGAACAGCTGCGTGGGGAACTTGGGGGTACGCATCCTAGAGCAGTCCTTAGCCAGCAAATGGGTCTCCTGCAGCAGGCAGACATCCGCCTGGGAGTTCTCTAACAAAGATAACACAGCCCGCCTTTTAACCGGGTTATTCAGCCCTTTCACATTTAAAGTAATCACTTTAAGAGCCATCAAGAAGGGGGATCACTGGAGCACACATCAAGAAGCAAAGCCCAGTGGGCAAACATGGAAGGCACCACACGAGGCCTCAGCACAGAGCAACTACGAACATCCCCATGGCACAGTACAGTCCCCGAACCCCAACACCCCGCAACTGGAAAAGCCCCCTCTCCCCCCGAGACCCCACACATCCAAATCTATACCGCTCCCAACAACAAACCCCCCCGCCAGTCCCCAAGTGCAAAACATCCCCCCGCCGGTCCCATTCCCGTACCCCACTTCTCAAACTTTGCAGAAAAGACATTGTCCCAGTCCGGTCCTTATCGGACAAGGCCGTGGTAAATCAGTCTAGTGGACGTCCAGCCACCACCTCCAGCACTCGCCATTCCTCCCCGCCCTCCCCCCTAATCCCTGCACCTGCAAGACGAAAAAGCTAGAGCAGACTCCCCCCGGAGTAAGTTCAGGCCGTCAGGGCCACTTCACCATTCGCCGCCACTCTGGAGGCCTCCTGGATGGCGGCCGCCATGTCCGCCCGGATCATGGGCGAGCCCGGTCGCTCCGACGGCGGAAAGCTCCTCTCTCCCACCTGCTGCCATCCGTCACGAGTGCTTCGTCTATGACGCGGTGCCGGGGTGTCCGTATCAGATGCTGTGAGGCCCAACACCGCGCAGATATCCTGGAGGGACCAGAGCTGGTGCAAAGTACCGTTCCATCGAAAAATCAATCGGAAAGGATGCCCCCAAGAATACTGTGTCCCTTGCTCCCGGAGGAAGTCGGTAGCGATCTTGAACGATTTCCTCTTTTGCAGCGTGACCATGGACAGATCCTGATACAGGGCCACAGGGTGGTCTCGGAAGCGGAAAGGCTGCTGCCCACGCGCTTCGCGGAGGATCCGCTCCTTGAGGGGGAAGTCCGGGAGGAAGGCCAGAATGTCCGGGGCGGGCGCCATGGCTCTGCGGGGGCGACCCACCCGATGTGCCCGATCTATACGGATCCGAAAGTCTTCCGACTCCCCCAGAATTGCACGAAAGAGGGCCACCAGGTATGCAGTCACGTCTTCACCCTCCTCACCGGACGGCACGCCACGGACCCTGATGTTATTCCGCCTGGATCGGTTTTCGAGGTCCTCGGCGTGGGCTTGCAATTCAATCTGTTGTTCCCGCAGCCGCAGGACCTCCTGCTGCAGATGGGTGATCTCTTCGTCTCTAGAGTGGCCTGCTTCCTCCACGGTGTTGACACGCTCCCCCAGGGAGTCCATCTCTCTCCGTACTTCACGGACCTCCCCGGCCACTTCACGCTTCAGCGTTTGAAAGTCCTCCCGCAGGGAACTGAAGAGCGACTCGAGAAATGATCTCGTCACCGGGGGTTCTCCGCCATCCGCACCCCTGGCCGGGGCCGGGGAGGTCGTGGTGGGCTGAGTGCCTCCACTATGCAGGGCGCCACGTCCCAGCATGTCCGGCAAAGTCCGGTCACCCCTTCTCTGTCCTCTAGCGTTCGACATTTCAGCTGTGTAGGGGACGTCGAAATTTTCCGTCCGGCACAGAGGGCAGCCGTGCCGTCGCAGCTATACACCAGACGGGGGCAGCGCCACACCAAGAGCACTAGGAAGGCCGAGCCGCCAGGCCGGGGTGCACAAAATGGCCGCCCTGTAATATCAATAGGCCAACGCCCAAGATGGAAGGCCTATCCTCTGCTCGGGGCCGGTATCGAGAAATCCAGCCGGCAGGCAGGCTCACGAGGCGATGGTCGCCGGTATCAGCAATCCCGGGGAAAGATCCGCTCCAAGAGCACAATGCCACTACTCCACCACCAACGACCGGCCGGAGCGATCTCTCCGGACGAGCCTCTTCAAACCACGGACCAGCGTAGCAGTTCGAGGCCGGCTCCGCCTCCGTCTATCTTCTCCGCTCAACTCCGCTCCCTGCATCCGCCGCCGGCCGGCTCCGCTTCGCTCGTGAAGTCGCCGTCGACTCCCACTCCGACAGCACAGACAGTGCAGCGGGCCTCTCACAGGCGGCAGAGCACTCCGTCAGGTTCCGAAGCCCTTATGGTGAATTTAGTGGTCTTAGACAACCTTAGAAAGCTCTCTAAGTGGTACCTGTGGAGAGCAGCCTTCAGGCTAAATCCAGAAGGAGTGTTAAACAGCTTGTGTTACCAGAATATAATCTTATAGGGATTGATTAAGTGAAAAAGAGCCACACAGTGTATTTATAAAAATAATTATTTATTATAAGACACTTAATAACACAGTAAGCTATCTCCTAGGCAGAGATATACACACAATACTTTGCAATAGAAACAGGTAAGAAGCACAGAATACACAGTTGTCGCCAGGGCGAGACCAAACCCTATACTAAAATAGTGAAATGCGAACCACGACTCGAGTTGAAACTATACCCAGAAGACGTGGATGTGACGGGGACCCAAGGAATGACCCTAGGTAAGTAACCAGGAACCACACGGAGGCCGTGTGCAGAGTGGGAGCACGACTGATCCACCACCACCAGCAACAGGTTGCCCGCAGAAGCTGGAGCAAGATCACAGCCGACCAGCTCGCCAGCACCCTCCCGCCAGCTCAGCGAACCCCAGCCAGGCCGCCGACAACCTCACAAAGTGGATCAGCAACTGCGCGGACGAACTCGCCCCACTGAGGACCCCGCCCAGCAGACCCGGCAGCAAGAAGGCCCCATGGTTCACCGACGAACTCAAGAGCTCCAAGAAGAACTGCCGAGCCCTCGAGAAAGCCTGGAGAAGGGAGCCAACACCGGACAACATAACCACCCTCAAGCTTGCCACCCGGAAGCACCACCAACTGATCCGCGCCACCAAGAAAACTGCATTCAAGGACCGGCTGGACAACAACGCACACAACAGCAAGGAACTCTTCAACATCGTGAAAGAGCTCTCAAACCCCAACGCCGGAAACAACGACATCACCCCATCGCAAGAACTCTGCAACTCCCTCGCCTCCTACTTCCACAACAAGATCGCGGACATACACAACAGCTTCAACACCCAACCGACGAACGCCACGTCCGACACGACCAAACCACCGCCCCCCACCACCACCCTCCGCGCCTGGACTCCGATCAGCACCGAAGACACCGTCCGCATGATGAACTCCATCCACTCCGGATCTCCGACCGACCCCTGCCCTCACCACGTCTTCAACAAGGCCGACGCTGTCATCGCACCCCACCTGCGGGACATCATCAACACCTCCTTCACCACCGCCACCTTCCCTGAGAGCTGGAAGCACGCCGAGCTCAACGCTCTACTCAAGAAACCAACAGCGGACCCCACCGAACTCAAGAATTACCGCCCCATCTCGCTGCTCCCGTTTCCGGACAAAGTCATCGAGAAGACCGTCAACAAGCAACTGGCCGCCTTCCTCGAGACAAACGGATCCCTCGACCCCTCACAGTCTGGCTTCCGAGCCAACCACAGCACCGAGACCGCCCTCATCGCTGCCACCGATGACATCCGAACCCTGATGGACAACGGAGAAACAGCGGCTCTCATCCTCCTAGACCTCTCCGCGGCCTTCGACACCGTCTGCCACTGCACCCTAGTGCAGCGCCTCTACAACGTCGGAATCCAGGAGAAGGCACTGGAATGGATCATCTCCTTCCTCGACGAAAGGACCCAGAGAGTTCCCTACCACCGTACAAATCAAAGGCCACCGAAGTCATCTGCTGCGTACCCCAAGGATCCTCGCTGAGCCCGACCCTCTTCAGCGTCTACATGAGCCCCCTCGCGGCCATCGCACGCCAACACAACCTGAACATCATCTCCTACGCTGACGATACCCAGCTGATCCTCTCCCTGACCAACGACCCCGCCGCCGCCAGAGCCAACCTTCACGAAGGAATGAAAGAGGTAGCCGAGTGGATGTCGACCAGCCGCCTGAAGCTGAACTCGGACAAGACGGAAGTCCTCATCCTGGGATCCTCGCCCTCCGCCTGGGACGACTCCTGGTGGCCCCCCACCCTGGGAACCGCACCCAAACCGACAGACCACGCAGGCAACCTGGGCTTCATCCTGGACTCCTCCCTCTCCATGACCAAGCAAGTCAACGCCGTCTCCTCGTCGTGCTTCAACATCCTGCGCATGCTACGGAAGATCTTCCGGTGGATCCCTACCGAGACCAGGAAGACTGTCACCCAGGCACTCGTCACCAGCCGACTGGACTACGGCAACGCCCTCTACGCCGGAACCACCGCCAAGCTCCAGAAGAGACTCCAACGGATCCAGAACGCCTCAGCCAGACTCATCCTCGACGTCCCACGACCCAGCCACATCTCCGGACACCTAAGAGACCTGCACTGGCTCCCGGTCAACAAGAGAATCACCTTCCGTCTCCTCACCCACGCACACAAAGCCCTTCACGATCAAGGCCCGAGCTACCTCAACAGTTTTTGCAGTTGCCGCCTTAAGTGCGCTGGGGATGCCCAGACGTGGGTCCCAGGCACTCCACACCACTTGGAGTCAAGCTAGCCGGGCTGATGAGAGGTGTTACCTTGAAACCGGTCCGGTCCTCGGATGCTTGATTCCGTTCTGGGAAGGACATGGCTTTTGTAGTTCGGACTGGACTGTTCCCATGGGGCAACAGGGTCAGAGCTGATTTGCATATCGCATTGTCTAACCCAGGGTGGTGTGGAGTGCAAAAAAACGATGGATTTGGGCCCAGATCTTTTGACTGGGGGAGTGTGTGACATTGATCCACATTCAGTTCATCACTTGTTGTTTTTGCACCTCAACAACCGCATCAACTTCTACGCTCCCAAACGACACCTCCGATCAGCCAGTCATGCCCTCGCCGCCGTCCCCCGCATCCGAAGAACAACAACAAGAGGAAGGTCCTTCTCCTACCTGGCCGCCAAGACCTGGAACTCCCTCCCGACCGACCTGCGCCTGACCCAAGACCACCTCGCCTCAGGAAGAAGCTCAAGACCTGGCTGTTCGGGCAGTAGCAGCACCCCCCCCCTAGCGCCTTGAGACCCTCCGGGTAAGTAGAGCGCTCTATAAATGTCTATGATTGATTGATTGATTGACTGCGGGATCAATACAAGTCAATGGGTTAAGCACAGTTGCAATTTTAAAGAAGAAGGCCCCTTCCTAGTGGACCCTGAAGAAACCCCTTGGAGGACAGAAGGTTGGAGAACCACCCCACCCGTGGATACCTTAAGACCAAGGATACCTGTACAAGGGAAGCCGGGATGCATAGGTGTGAAGTGACGTCGGAAACCGCTGTCGAACCCAATGGAGACCTTCAGGAAGATGCCGCTGCTGGTGAACGTGAAAGTGTCTGGTGAAACCCACAGGTGGATTCAAGATGTGAAAAACCTGCAAGCAGAGGGTACAGAGTCTATGCCACTCAGGAGTGACCATGAGGCACTGAAGACGAATGTCCACCGATGTTGTTTGTTGCAGGAGAGCTGACGGTGACCTTAAAACTATAACTGTGTGGACCAGGCAATACTGTGGAAGACCAGGAGCCATATACGAGCTGTCCCACGTCGAATGTTGAGAGTTGAGGAGTCGGTGTCTGGTGGGAGCACTAACAAGTCTTGGTAACTGCAACAAATGACGAAGTTGAAGAAAGTGCATTGTCGGGAACAGCAAGGTCAAATAGGTTCACAACAATGAAGGGAGTCAGGGCAGGCCCTGAGCAAAATAATTCAAAGAAGACCCTCAAGAGGACCAAAAGGCTGGAGGCACTGGAGCCGCAGAGGACCTCGAACAGCTCACCAAAGATGCAGGCCTATGGTGCAAGTGATGTGGTGAGAAGAAAGATCTTGGTCACTGGAGATGCTTGAGGTTGGGGTTACTTTGAGCCTGAAGATCTTGGTGAAAGAAAGCCAACAAGCCTTTCCAACAGAAAGTTGATGCAGTGCACAGGGATTTGTTTTCTGCGGCTCTGATGAGGGATACTGGCCTCAAACTTGGTTAGAGGACAGGGCAGGCCTTGAGGGTTGTGAAGAACTACCACCTGTGCTGCTGAGCCATTCGGAGTCTGTGGGAGCCGAGGATCAGCAGACCAGTCAGCTTAGTTGTGATGCCTACAGATGCAGGGAAGTGACTCCTTCACTCTAGGTCGATTCCTACAGGTGTCTTGGATGTCCACAGGCCCTGGACAGGTTCCTGTGTGGAGCACAGGCATGGACGCTGCAACAGACGAGCAGGGCGAAGAGATCAGGAGGAGCAGGAACCTACCCAGTTGTAGTCTTTATGCCTAGAGCAAAGTCCAGCGAAGTCCTGAGTGCCCAGACAGTCGAAGGTGAAGTGGTGTCTGAATTGTATTGTATCCCACAACAAATCTAGGGACCCACCCACAGGTAAATCCTTAAATACCCTAAGAAAATGGACGGATGATACAGGGATCCCTCCCTAAGGAGGGGCTGGACATGGGGAAGAATACTCCCATGTCCTTTTTCCAGTTTTGCTCCAGAGCGAGAGCCATCGGCTCCAATAACTCGTTTGAACCAGACTCTGCATAGAGGGCCCCAAATGTGCCCTGCACGCAGACTATGTGATGGTAGCAAGCGCTCCCACCCTGCCCCAGTTCACTAAACCCTCTCTGGGAGGCGGTCACACCTCTCTATGACAGGATGGCTATTGTTCTGCCTTCTCCTGCTTGGGCTTGATTCAGCAGCAGGGGGACAGAATCGTGTCTCTAGTTTGCAGCAGCCATGTTGTGCTGTTCGGAAAAGACGGTTACAGGGAGCACTAAGGACCTACCGGAGGGCCTTTACAGTGTTTGGAATCATACCTCTCACACTGTTTACAGTGTGGGGGTATGAATCCAACATGTTTGATACCAAACACGATAGGGTTCGTTACAGACAGTTTCGAGATAGCCATTGCGTAATGATGTGGCGGCTGCTATATATCATATGGATGTTTCACTTACAACCCAGGAGAATGGACTGTGAAGGCTGTAGAGGTATCCCACTCATGCAGGGGCACCCTCACACTTAGAACCGAGCAACCTGCCCTCAGGATTTAAAAGGCCTGCTGTAGGGATGACTTATAGGTTTTAAGTGCAGTGAACCTAGATATAGGGAAACCTATGTCTTTCATAAGTGGTGCTAGCACCAGCTTACACAGCCTGCAATGGCAGGCCTGTAATGATAGTTTGAATGGTCTCCCATAGGTAGCATAATACATGCTTCCGCCTATGGGGGACCTTTGGGGTACGTCTGCCCTGGGTACCTTAGTACCACATACTAGGGACTGAGAAGAGTTCCCCAGTATCCAATCTGGGATGTACCTAAGTACTTACTATAACAATGTTAGGGGAGAAAGCAGAGGAAATGAGTTCCTGTTTAGCAGGATCCAAGTCAGACTAGTCAAAATCAGCATTACATCAAGCAAAAAGTGGGGGTAAACATAGAAGCAGATCCTAATTTTATACAACACTGATTTTAATAGGTTTGTGTGGTTTGTTTATGTATCTGTTTTACATGCACACAGGGCACTCCACCTCTTGGAGATCATTGAGCCAAATTTATAGAGAGTGCAGGATGAACATCATTGGTTTGGACACTGTTTTCCCACTCATTTGTGGTGGTTAAAGAATGATCAACAGACCATATGATAAATAGAGCTTACTAATTGTAATGTCTTTCTTTTCCCTCCTCTGGTGCTATGCTAGGCCCTCCTCCCCTCCCAGTCACTAAGGTTAAAAATCTGGGTGTTCTCATCGACGACAAACTCACTTTTTCCGCACACGTTAACTCCATTGTCTCCTCCTCTTTCTTCAAGCTAAAAACCATAAAAAAGATTCTCTCTTTTCTTCCCCCCAACTCTGGCAAGACCCTGGTCACCGCTTTTGTAATGTCCTCCGTGGACTATTGTAATGGACTGTTGGTCAACGCCCAACTCAAAGTCATCAAAAGACTACAGTCCATACAAAACGCTGCGGCCAGGATGGTCTCTGGCACTCCCACGTTTCAACCTATTGCCCACATCATCAAAGGCTTTCACTGGCTAGCAGTAAAGAACAGAATTAAATTCAAAGCCCTCTGCATCGCCTTTAAAGCCGCGCAAAAACAGGGCCCGCAATTTCTTCTAAAGCCCCTTGCATGTCACGTCCCCAAACAATCACTTCGATCAATGAATGCATCCATCATGACGGTCCCTCGAACCAGAACTGTCACTTGGGGCGATCGCAGTTTCACAGTATCAACAGCTAAACTCTGGAACTCCCTTGACCCCGACATCAGATCAGCCCCTACCTTGACTATCTTTAGGAAAAAAGTGAAAACCTGGCTTTTCAACCAATAAATCTCCTCCCTCTCAATTCATATTCTGCTCTGTCCAAAGCGCCGAGACGCCCTCGGGCATTTATTCGCGCTATACAAATCGCATAAATAAATAAATACATGTTAGGTTTATAAACTTCTGGATGTCTAATCTGTCGACTATTTTACACATTATATATTTTCAATTTCAAACATTATTGTGTATTTTCAATAACAGGGATGTATGTTTATGGCAGAGAAGAGCCACAGAACAAAGAGATAATGGTATCACTAGTAAAAGTGTACTGAGATGTGCCTACTTGAGTAAGATTGTTCATGCTTATGTTTATTTTTATTTATGTACGCCCACTTGGGCCTGATTGGAGACTCAGTAATGCTAATACTAAATTTCCTGTCACTTGGCTCCTCTTGGCCATTCCTTTTTTAAGGAGTGACTCATAGGCAACACTGCAAGTAAAGTTAGTCCATGATAGGGGGGCGCTAGAGGGCGCGCAGCGATATGGCCGCTTCTTGAAGCAGCTCCGCTGGTCGGGGAACATGCTGGCGTTTTAAAGTGACATAACAGGTGATATGCTACATGAAAACTAGATATAGAAGAACAATGGTCCTCAAACCAAAAACTTTCACAATATCTGAATTATTCAAAAGTTCATAATTCTTTGTGGAACAACCAAATTCTCACTGTCCTATTGGCAAGGACAATTGGAGCCAATTTCTCAAAAAGCTGTCTCCGCTGTCGGACTACAAAGCCGAGAGCACCAGAATTATCCTCAATTGATCTGTTGCAGCGGATTGACCCTGGATGGGCCTCCGTCTTTATATCCATGAGCCCAGAAACTAGGCATTATCCGCACACACATGAGAGCGGATTTAAGTACTCTATAACAGGGGTTGGTTGCCCCCCACAACACCCCTTCCCCCCCACCCATCTCGTCCTGAGGAAGACTCGCAGGCAAGGCTAAAACACCCTACATGCCACAAGTCGAGTCGAAACGTCGACAACACTCTATGTACCTGGACCCCTTCCTTCCTGTTACGTGCCACAGATGAATACAATCTGTGATTGTATCTAATATTGTAAATAGACCATGTAAAATAGCCTTTGGGACAGGACAGTAAGATTGATATATATGATCAATCCGAGAAATAATTTCAATCTGGTTTCCCTACCCTTCACTGTCGGGAATTATTCCCTCACTTACTTTACTTCTAGCACCACCTTTCTTGCACGTTATTTTCTTTCCCCTCCCCTACCCTTGTAACAACCACAAAAATGTATAAAAATGTATAATATTTTAAAAAAATCATTTATGTAAATAAAAAAGCTGGTATATATGAAGTTTGTTTTTTGCACATCTCTCTCTTTTTGAGAAATTGGCTCCAATTGTCCTTGCCAATAGGACAGTGAGAATTTGGTTGTTCCACAAAGAATTATGAACTTTTGATTAATTCAGATATTGTGAAAGTTTTTGGTTTGAGGACCATTGTTCTTCTATATTGATTGCTACCCAGGTCCACAAACTTGTAACAGGAATCCCCTTACCTGTAAGGACATGAGAACTAGAGGCATATGCGGCTGAATGAGGCAGCCACAGCCTGGAGGGTGCAGAAAGACAGGCAGAGGTCCTGAAGTTGAAAAATTACTGGCAGTGAAACGGTGAGCCATTGTGGTGACAGCGTGACAGCGTGATAGGTGACAGCGAAATGGCGGCGCCCGATGTGTAGACCAAGCAAAGCGGATGCATGCAGTGGCTCAGCTCCACTGGCCATAACAAAAAAATAGAATCTGTATTCCTATAGCGGGTGAGACTTTCCTAATTGCTTTTGCCAGAGGCGGAATGCGAACCTCCACGGAGCTGTGTGTACCTATATAATGAACTGTGCGGTGGAGTCATGAAATGGTGGCAGGAACGGGAAGAAAGTACCTGCAGGTTGTAGAGCTGCACCATGAGGCCAGAAGCGGACTCTGCTGAAGTGTGAAGGGGAAAAAAAATTGTTGCACTTGGAGGGGGCAGCACATCGATATTCTTTGCGGGAATGCTTTGCTATCAATAACGTGAGTTATTAACATGGAAGGCGTCGTGACTGCTGCGATCCTGTTGTGCTTGTTCACCCCAAACTGGACAAGATGGAAGGTGCGTCCAGGCCATCATGAATCAGTGCGCTCAATGCTCAATAAAATAAAGGAGATGCCTGCTGGTTGGCTTCTTTAAATATATAATTGTAAAATGACATAGTGATCGGGAAGGCACAATCCTGCTTATGCTTGTGAAAGGAAACCGAGCATTTTCACGTTCTGAGACAGACTGGTCACCTACCTGACATCACCAGCTCTTCTGCACATATCAGAGCCTTTGACACCTGTGGAAGCGTGGTTGATTTGTATTTCTGCCTCTGAACAACAGACGTGAAGCATACACCCTGGAGTAAACGACTGCAGAAAAAAAAATCACATCTACTACACACCAGTTTTTAAGTTGGGTAGATGAAGGCAGACAAACTAACTGGTGCTATATAATCCAGCACACTTGCCGTCAATATGGGAAAACCAGACAAGCAGCAGCCAAAGCTAGACTTCGATGCAAAACGTAATACTAAAAGTGCGACTGCGCACTCAGACACAGAGCTAGAAACAGAACAGCCAGCGAACTAAACTATGGATATCGCTCTGCAAGCAATACAGCAAAGCCTCCAGTCAATCAATGGGAAATTAGACTCCCTCACTCAACGAGTGGACAGTATATCTACTAAATTGGACAAGCAGGGCGAACAGATGGATGCAGCGGAAGGCCGAATCTCGGTGCTGGAAGATGAATCCCATGGCACGGAAATACACCAGCATGGAGAAGGCCCTAGAGGTCCTCAAAAATAAGACGGAGGATTAGGAGGCGAGATTGCGCCGCAATAATGTACGAATCGTGGGAGTTCCCGAAAGCACAAACACAGGAAACATGGAAGCGTATGTAGAAGGCATGTTGTGAGAGGTGTTTGGCGCCAGCAGTTTCTCTACAGTACTGATAATAGAGCCGGCTCACAGGACACTGGCACCCAAACCGCCACTAGGTGCACCACCAAGACCCATAGTAGCCAGGGTCCTAAATTACAGAGACCGCAATTTAGTTTTGAGGATGGTTCGTGAGAAACAACAAATACAATAGTAGGGAAATAGCCTATCCTTCTACCCGAACTTCACAATGGCAGTACAGTCTGCGTGTAAAGAATTCAACCCAACCAAAAAGAAACTCCAAGAGATGGGTATTTAGTATGCAACGTTATACCCTACCAAACTGCGGATAAAGTATGATGTGCGAGTGAATTTTTTTCAGACACCAAAGGCAGTGCAGGATTTCATTAAAAAGCTGAGCACTAAGCAGAAACTGTACAATTGTACAGTCCCAGATCAAGATTCTAACTGAGGTTTGATGGGATAGATCTGACCAAGACTAGCTACCCGAAACGTGGGACTAAATCCTTATTGCAAAGAACACTGACATCGGCACGGTGAGATGACTGTTTTGTTGCTCCTACCGCATGATCTTTGTAACTAGCTATCGGACTGGGGAACTCCAAACTGGATCCAAAAATGGGAGTACGTCATTCTTTCCTCTGAATAGGTGGACAACCTGTCATGTTGGTGAGGATCTTTCATCTGAGCAGGATGGACAAAATGTACTGCGTGCTGCCTTCAATGTGCGGTAAGACATGGGGTGTTTCCCAATGCCCCTCATTCCTGGAAATATTTTTGCACCCTCGAACAGTACCTATGTGGCTAACTATGATAGTGACACTCAGGCTGGCTGTGGATGGGATCTTGCAATACAGATCTTTTGTGCTCATCTGCAGCTTTGTTAGTTATAGGGTATTAGGAAGGGCTGCAGAAAGCTGAGCCACGAAGAGCACACAGGTAAGAACAGAACAACGAGATATGGCACATATAGTCCCATAGCTAGATGGTACGTTTTTCAACTATGAGTTGCCAGTGGATTGATGTTTTGTTGTCATCTGAGTGCTTACCATATGTTAAGATATACACCTGATTCCTCACGTAGTACGCGGCCCCATCCACACCACTGGATGGTGTTGCGTGCACTCGGCGGAACCCCCCATGAGGGTGATCCCACCAGAGATTCCTGTTATGTTGAAAGTGTTCTATGGGGTGTGTCTTTGGCGTGATTGGGATGCCAAGGTGGGTGGGGGGTGGAGGGGTTGGGTGCGGGGATTGTTGTACAACTTACAGAGTTTGAAGTGTATTGCCACTGTACAGAGTGTTAACAACATTGCCTTCACCTTCATACAAACCATGGTCAACGTCAGCAATGTCAATTCACGTAACATGCTTGAACAAACCATGTATATATCTCACACCAGAAATCCTAAATAGACTACAGAAAGTGCATCTTAATCTTTTAACGTGGAACGTCAGGGGACTTAATAACCTGAAAAAGATACAACAGATTTTTTTATATCTGGATAGACTCCAAATAGATATTGTTCTGTTACAGGAGTCTCATTTAGACCCAGCGCATAAATGTATGGTAGGGAACAGATGGGCGGAAACGGTAATAAGTTCTGCATACTCCACATATTCTAGAGGTCTGCTCCTAATGGTGAAGAAGGGGACATGATTTCACATAGAAGACACCCTAACGGATTATTTTGGTCGCTACATTATCATAACTGGACATATTAGAGGGCGGCGCATAGATATAATAAACACATATGGGCCAAATGTGGATGACCCAGGATTCTATAACTCACTCTGGAATATACTAAATAGTCTACCTGAAAGTACTTTACTGTGGGAAGGAGACTTTAATCTTTCATTAAATGAGCATCTGGATAGGTCGGGCACGTCCAGAGAACCACACAAAAAGGCTGTAACTGTGATGCAGGATATTATATCTGAGTCTAACCTGGTGGATTCTGGAGGATGCGACATCCACAACATAGGGAGGCCACACACGCTTCTATGATCCATAATAGTTGGTCCCTAATTGACTACTGGCTGGGAACAGAAGAGGTTATATCATGGAAATGAGATATAAGGCACTTACCTAAAACACTATCCAACCACTGCCCTGTGCACTTAACCATCACAATCCCACAGTGCACGCCCCCGCCTTACGTTTTAATGCCAAGGCGCTGCTGGACTCTGCATACACAGATACAATAAGTCAGGCCATATCTGATTATTTTGTATTAAACCAACCATCCACTGATGATCCCAGTTTATTATGGGAGGCCTTTCAGGTTACTATACGAGGGGTGTGTATTAGCACTACTGCTGGAATTTTGAAGGACATTCATGTACAACTGTCCAGACGAGAAAATATGCTAAAAGACCTGGAGCTAGAATACGAACAAATGTGCAACACAGCCATTTTGAGTAGCATTAGGAAAATAATGACAGCGTATCAAGAATTTGCAGAGGATGAACTGAACTATGTCTTCAAACGGCAAAGGGCGCGCACATATGGCGAGGGAGGTAGGCCAGGTCGGGTCTTGGCACATAAAACATTCTCTGGACATGCACCGCAAACAATTATGGCAATAAAAGACGACAGTGGTATGCTTCAATATGGCACACAGAGTATATTGCATGCCTTTATGGGTACATACGAGGAACTATATGCGTCGCGTCATATAGCCACGCCACCTGGGATTCTGGCATACCTAGAAGATGTAGAAATTGCCTGGTAATCCGATGCCCAAAGGAAATACCTCTCTTTGCCAGTTACAGTAGAGGAGGTCACAGAGGTCGTCAAAGCGCTTCCAAATGGTAAGGCTCCAGGCCCAAACAGCTTTACCAGTGAATTTTGCAAGGCATTTATAGATCAGCTAGCGCCCCACCTGGTAGAAATGTATCGGGACGCCCATGAGAGACAGATATTACCTCCTACGCTGAGGGAAGCCTTGCTCATTGCCCTGCTGAAACCTGGTAAACACCCTGAGCAATGTGAGTCATATAGACCCTTGTCCTTGATAAATACTGACCCTAAAATACTGGCAAAACTCCTTGCAAAGCACCTCCAACCCCTAATGCCCAACATCGTCCTGCCCGATCAATCAGGCTTTATACCCGATCGATCCACTTCACATAACACCAGAACACTTTTTGCATTATCGCACTATCTGTCCCCAGATGTGAATTCTGCTGCAATTTTTTTGGATGCAGCAAAGGCCTTCGACTTGCTTGAATGGACCTATCTTAAGACCATACTGCAAAGAATGGGATTCCTCCTGATTTTCCTACAATGGATTAACTTACTGTATGCAAAACCAACAGAGCGAATACAGGTCAATAAATATGTCTCTGACGCCATAACAGTTGCAAGGGGTACACGTTGCTTTTTGCCATAGCCCTAGAACCACTTGCGTGTAAAGTCCGGCAGAACCACAAATATGCTGCTTTAAATTTTTCACAATGACCAATCAATAGCTCACTCTACGCGGATGATATGGTCCTATATATACGTGTCCCTGATACAAACCTTCCGCCTATTTTGTGTGAATATATCAAATTCGGCCACCACTTAGGTCTTCAAATTAACTGGTCCAAATCAACCATTATTCTATTAGCAGACAACACATGCCCGAAATGCAGGCAGACATTGTTAGGTATCTTGGTATTTGGTTTCATCGAGATCCTGAAATAGTTATTCGTTCGAAATATGAGGTAGCAATCAGCACGCTTTAGGAGAAGATCGGGCGCTGGATACAGCTTCCTTTATCCCTTGCAGATAGACAAGCCATTGTCAAAATGGTTTTATTGCCAAAACTTTTATACTTATTTAACAACATCCCTATTACTCCGCCGAACGACGTATTTCAACGCTCAAACACTATGATAACTCGGCTAATATGGGCTGGTAAACCAGCTCACATAAAACTGTGGGCCCTCACCTTGCCCTTCTCTAAATGGGGGTTCAAGGTACCAGATCTTCTCCTTTACTACCTGTGCACCCAGGTGCAATATGCGCATTACTGGTACCATCATGTTCCATTCCGCACGTAGTGATGGAGGATGGAGATGTGCACCCAATTCCATTAGCTGCTATATGGCCGCATCAACGGGCTCCCCTGCGCACTCACCAAATTAACACCATAGATACTACTAATGCAGCATGCGACAGATGGGAAAGTTGGCACATAAGCTACCTCTATACGCACCAACAATGCCTTTGCAGTGTCACCCAAATCTCTCTGTCACTCAATAAAAAGTTGGAACTGAACTGTTAAGAAACGTGGGTATAGCTACAATGGGGGATTAGTATATGAATGGCACTTTTGTAGAACTTAAAGACTTACAGTACCTACAAAATCTGACGTTGCTCTTCCAATTTACCTACCATAGACTACAGGGAGCAATTAAGAAACTGTATCCCACCTATCCCACCAAAAAAAATCATCACAGCTCAACACCCTGCAATTACTGACTACTACAACGCATAATAAACATATGGTGACGCGACTGTACACACAGCTTCAGGGTGATATAGCTGATAACACGCACAAAGCATAGGAACGCTGAAACAACAAGCTTGACGCTCCCCTCACGGAGGAAGCCTGGGGGACCGGCTGTACTGTACCTGTATGCTCACCCCAAATGGCAACCTGCGCCTGCTGCACTACAAATATCTACATCAGACATATTATACTCCGGCCTGTTTGAATAAATATGGACTCCTTGCAGACGCACACTGTCAACGATGTGGGGGTGACAATGCAGACTTAATTCATCTAGCCTGGCGTTGTCCGCTAATTAGAACATATTGGTCTGCGGTTGTGGGGACACTGAGTAAAATGGTAGGAGTCCCTATTGAATGAACGATCCAAACGTGTCTCCTGGGACTACTCAGGAATGTACGTGCAATGAAATGCACATTTTGTATGGTCGCTCTCCTGCTAGCTAAACGGAGAGTCTCGATGCATTGGAACAGCAGGACAACACCACAAACCAAGCAATGGCTTCAGGATATGGCCTACTGCAGAGAAACACTGAAAATGTATGAGGATTGGAAGAACTGCCCACAACTCTAAAACTCAAGACTACTGGGTATATCTTGTGGACTATCTTGTAGCAAGTCCGGTTGAGTAACTGTACATAAATGCATAATATGGAATACTGTGATTGAAGGTCATATGAATGCTGTGTGTTGCACTGTCAAGCAGATCTCACTCTGTTGTATGCTGAAGTGTTATTTTGAGGAAAAAAGTTATAAATAAAAATGTTTTTAAAAAGTTAGTCCATGACACAAATTGGTGTCTTGCGCCCTGTGAAGTTTTGTGCACGGCAATGGATATTCTAAGCTACTATAATAGAATATGGGGAAAATGCATCAAAGGTTTTTGGGATCGTAAACGGTGCAATTCGCAAAAATCGTCCGTTTGCGATCACAAATTGGCTTTTAGAGATGCATGAAAGTGTTTCCTATGCGCAATTTAAGAATTTGCAATCATTTGTGAATTACTAAATGCATTGCTAGAAGCACTTTCAAATAGCGATTTTGCTATTTTGGACCGCAAATTACAGACAAATCAAACTTGCCTGTAACTTGCAAAAACTTTGAAAAATGTACTAAAATGCATTTTTTAAGTTTTAGGCAACATGGGTGCACATCACAATTTCAGGGGTGCAACAGGGTATCATTTTGACACTCTTGCACCCTTGAAATTGCATGAGCAATTTGCTAGTATCTACTGGTACTCGCAAATTGCGCATGGGAAGTCATTTCTAAATTGCGACTCGCAATTTGCAAGTCGCAATTAAGGAATGTTTAGAAATCGCTATTTTTATAGCGATTCCTACATGCAAAGGCTTTTGCGAGTCCTTAATTGTGTTTCCTTAATAATTGCAACTAAGGACTCGCAAACGCCTACTTTGATGCATGTGCCCCTAAATGGTTTAAGGAGCACATGTACTCACATTCTCGGGGTGACTGTGCAGCCCAAGGGCATGGCCAAGACAGGTACTAAGGGAGTCAATGATGCGCAGGAAGAGCCGCTACAGGGTAAGCATGGGCGGAAAATCCATTCCGCTCGCGGATTTTGCGGATTTTCGGTAAATTCGCAATCCGCGAACTCCCGCGAATTTACCGAAAATCCGCAAATCCGCGAGCGGCGGATTTTTCCGGGGGCAAAAGTTCAAGCCTGGCCTGTTGTAACTATTTTAGGATGGCGCCGGCAAGCTGCCAGCGCCATCCTAAAATAGTTACTAAGTTAGCTTCAACAGGAAGCTCTAATAGATAAAATAAAGCAAGTGCGAGCACCTGCTTTATTGTATCTATTAGAGCTTCCTGTTGAAGCTAATTTAGTAAGTATTTTAGGATGGCGCTGGCAGCTTGCCGGCGCCATCCTAAAATATTTACAACATGCCCTTCCTGTGACCCTTCCTGTGACTCATTCGTCGTCGAGGCAGGTGTGCCTTCTTCCCAAATCTACCGTGGAAAATCAGCTGTGGTGCTGGATAGAGGCTTTTGCATCCTTGACTTTCACTTGCGCAATACCCGTGCTGTTCCTGTGACCAGGAGCTTTTTCTCTTCATCTGCTGAACTGATCTTTCTCTGACCTTTTATGCACACAAGAGGCATGTGAACTCGCATAGAAGCCCCGCACGTTTGGCCCCGCGCACACACTCGCGGTTTGCACCGTCTTCCCGCCATTCACCCACTATGAAGGACAGCTCACTCAAGGGACCCCTGCGCCCTTCGGGGCGATTGCATAGTAACACACACATGGTCGCTCGAACTAGTTGATGCTCAAATTCAGTGACTCATTCATTAGCCCAAAAACAATCATGAGCGTCTTCGAGGCTGGACAGGTGTGCCTCTTCCCAAATCTACCGTGGAAAGTCAGCTGTGATGCTGGGTAGAGGCCTTTGCATCCTTGACTTTCATGAGGGCAATCCCCGTGCTGTTCCTGTGACCAGGAGCTTCTTTCTCTTCATATTATTGTGTTCGCACGGGTTGCTGCAAGTTCGCACGCGTTTTGTACAATTTCGCAATTTGCGAAATTGTACAAAACCCTCGCAAACTTGCAGAAACCCGTGCGAACATAAAAAAAAAAAATCTGCAAATTCGCGAGAATTCGCGGATTTTGCGGATTGCGAGTTCGCAAATCCGCAAAATCCGCAAACGCGAGATCTGCAAAATTCGCCCATGCTTACTACAGGGTGAGGAGGAGTTAATCACTGCTACTACTTCACTAGAGTTGGAAACTACACAAGTTGGACACCCTGGGGCCCATTAGGATGGCGGGGACAATCCGCCCGCCATCCGCACCTAAATTCCCTCCCGCCATATTAGGATGGCAGGGAGACCGCGGCGGACGGAAAGACCGTCCGCCGCTTTTCAGCCCCGGTCGCCTTTCGGCTGGGGCGGAAAAGGATTAATGTGGTGGCGGTGTCTATGAGACACCGCCAGCCATATTATGATAGGCTCAGGGAGATGCCTTTCCGCGGCAGCAATGCTGACACAGAAAGGCATGCGGTCTTCACTCTGGGGCCCCCAGAGTGAAGGAGAGGTGGGGGCTGCACATGGGGGGTACCTGTGGTACCCCCCTTCATTTGCATATACAAAGCGGCAGGCACTGCATGGTGCCTGCCAACTTGTTTATGCAAATGCATTAATGCATTCATAGCATTATGGTGGGCGCCGCCCGCCACAATGCTATAAATGAAGGATGCGCCCGCCACTGGGGGGGGGGCACATCCTAACACCCCCCACAGGACCCCTGCCCTAATGGCGGGTGGTCCCGAATTCCGACAGGATGGCGGTCGGACAAAGTCTGCTCGTCATCCTAATGAGCCCCCATATTTTGAAACTACTGCAGTCAGGCATGATGAGGGAACTCATGCAAACAGCGGTTATAGAACCTGCAACCTCCAACGAACGGCCATCACTGACGGATACCCAACTACTCCTGTGCTGATGGTCATGTGAAAGGCAGAGACAAATCTCCTGGGGACACAGGAGACATTGTAACCCTACGGCAATGTAGGATCAACTCGCTTACTAGCCCGTATAGCCCACCTACTGGGCACTCTCAAGCTGGATTTCTGGAGTCGCAAAATGTGAGTACTGTTTCCAAATTCTCAGGAGCCCTGCTGGGGGAGCCATTGCTGACATAGAGGCTCAGTGGGGTTCAGGTTCAGGGGTAGATGATTGTTATATTTGATCTATGTCTCTTTTCCCTGGCTGGGATTTCCCTGTGGCTCACATGGTGTTACTGCTAGAATGCTTGGTGACATCGTGGAATGTTGGGGGCTTGGCTTGTGTGTTAACTGGCAGTTGGTGGCAGGCAGGCTGAGTGACAGGGAGGTCACTCCTGGTGAGGTTTTCATATTTACATCTTAAGAACTTGACCTGCAACTCAACTTGAATAAAGATAACCTATTTATACACCTAGCTAAAGCACTTTTGTGTATAACATTTTTGGCGACATTGGAGAACCTGAAAGGAAACCTACAGCGTGCAGAAAACAGAAAGGAATAAGGAACCTACAAAGACAAGAGAAACTGGAACTACTCAAAAGAATTAACAGCTTTGTGGAGAGACCATGATTAAAAGAGACTACTGAAACTAAGCTTCATACTGGAAAAGAAACGCCTTGCTCAAAACCCCACCAGTATCCATTGCCATCTTAACAGCCTGCAGCCCAAGGCATTTAATCATCTAAGGGGTAAATATAGTGAGGCAGATACAGGGAGGGAAGAAGAGTCACAGAGGGCAGATTTGTCACGATTTATGTGTGCAGCCCTTGTTTGAAGATCGATGTCTTCCTGTTGCACGGCAGAACTTAATACAGTTGTCCACAGAGAGAGAGAGAGAATGGCACACTGTGCAACTATCCGACTCTGTGTTCTTTTGTCAATTAGCACTACGAGAGAAAGAGAGGGGGCAATGGCACGTACCCTGGGTTTTATCATACTTTGAGGAAGAGACGTGCGGTTTGATTTTGGCCCCTGTGAGACAGATGGAGGTGTTGGCAGTTATGAGCGGAGCGCCAATTTATTTCGTGAGGATGTCCCAATTTGTTGTGCCCGGACAGAATATTTTGCTCTTGTTTAAAAGTTTCATGGTGGATGGCAGCGCATACTTTAAAATTTAATGGGTGTGCAAACATTTAAACTTCAAAAGAGTACACGCGCTACTCACTGTTTCACGAGCTACAGCCGATCAGTCTTCTATGACGTTCGCCATCGCTGCTGGTACACTTTGTCATGCGACAGCGTGCGGAGAGCCACCCGGAGCAGCGTCTGCATCATGCTGCCATTTTCTTCTGCGAGTAAAGTTTTCCACAGTTTGAATGTTCTCTGGTGGATTGCAATTTCAATTGATGTTTGGCTTATTTGACTACGGTCTTCCGGACAGTGAGGACAGTGGAAAATCGTGAAGAACCATGGGAAGTTTCTTGTGTGCCGCAGGTGATGAAGTCTTCGGCAATGAACTTCCTGTCCCGGCGAGTTAACTGACATAGTGTACAAACTGACTTCGGAAACGAACTTGCTGAGCTGGCACTTTGACTGGCACAATCTTGCTATTCATTTAAATGACTCAGTGTGGGAAGGACCTCGGGTGAGACATCGCTCACCGGAGTTCAAGTTTGTTTATTTACTGTGCATTTAAAACATGATGTGTTCTGCAATGTGGTGGATTTTGTTCTTTGGGAGCTCTATTTCTAATTGCTTTGTAACGTTAAGAGTGTTTAAAGCTCCAAGGTTTTGGGGTGGTGGTGTCTGACCTTTTGCAGTCATAGAGTTGAGGGTGTTTCATGTTCAAAGGTTTTTGGGTGTTGATATCTGGAGTAGTGGGAGTTGTGTGACCCAGTTAAAATATTGAGATTGTATGAAGTAATGGAAGCTAAGTGCGCCAATTTAGTTACTAGGGTGGTGAGTGCCCTTTTGCAGTGTGGTGTGGAAGCTAAATGCTCCAATTTCAGTTCACAGGGCGAGGTGTACCCTGTTAAAGGTTTGGTTGTGGGGCTATGTGTGTCCAGGGTTTGGTTGTGGGGTTATGTGTGTCCCAGTAATGGTTCACGGGGTGATGTGTACCCTGTAACGGAGCGAAGAGTGCTCCAATTTTAGTTCACGGGGTGGTGTGCACCCTGTTACGAATAGCTTGTGGGGTATTATTTGTCCCAATATTAGTCTGTATTCGGTTGTATTTCCCTAGGAAGGGGGATGGGACTAATTATTTGAGAATTTATGTCAATACTAATTATCTGAGAATGTAATGTACTTTATTTTCTTTTGCAATGTAAATGCTTCATTTTCAGAAAGTATGGTGTACATTGATGTTGATGTGTACACCAATGTTGATGTTGCTTACTATAATGTCACTTTTGTTATTTCCCTAAAGAAAGGAGATGTGTTATATTTGATCTATGTCTCTTTTCCCTGGCTGGGAATTCCCTGTGGCTCACATGGTGTCACTGCTAGAATGCTTGGTGACATCGTGGAATGTTGGGGGCTTAGCCTGTGTGTTAACTGGCAGTTGATGGCAGGCAGGCTGAGTGACAGGGAGGTCACTCCTGGTGGGGTTTTCATATTTACATCTTAAGAACTTGACCTGCAACTTAACTTGAATAAAGATAACCTATTTATACACCTGGCTAAAGGACTTTTGTTTATAACAATGATGAAATACAATTTGATAAAAGGGCAGCCACTTAGTGCTTCAACAATGTCAATATCCCTCTTAAAGGCAATCAACAGTAATGAATATATATCCACCAATGTTTCAACTGGTGTCTTGGTCCATGCAGATAATGGTTCTCTGATAGCTCCTGCATCTCTCAGAGGGTGGATGGCATCCCGTTCATCAGGGACAGGATAGCTCTAAAAAAAAGAAGAAATACACAGACCAGGCTCAGCCGTACCAATTACCCAAACTGCCAAGACAGCATCAGTCCAGGAAGGTCTGTGACCAAGGAGCTGGGAGTAGTCTGCTTAAGGATTGTGTTACATCAAAGGGGGGGGGGGGGGGCGGGTAAAGCACTTATTTCGCATCTACCTGCAACACTTCCAGGGTCAGTGGCCGATAAAAAGCTTACTATACAACACTCACCCCGAGAATGCTCTGCCCCAGAACCTGGTTGTACTTACGATGTATCCTCAGATACCACTCCCGATCACCTTTCTCCATCTAACACCAAAGAGGCATGCTCGGAGGATAATATACAGGAACCCTCGCTAAGAGTAATCCTGCAAGCCCTTAAGGGTTGGAGAAGCTCGCAGAGTTGCACTATGCAGAATTTCGCAGAGTTGCATAAAAACTCCTTGGAATTCAGCGGAGATCCACTCCGCCCTAATTACAGGCACGTGGAGAATTGGAGACTGTTGGAGAGGGCTCAGAGAAACAGGGAGGAATAGAGGAGTACCAAGGCTATGGGGCAGGTTCAGATGAGCATTGAAGCTGTGGGGGTGGTTCCAAGGAGCACAGAGGCTGCAGGAGGAGGGAGGACTAGTAAAAGGATAAGTGAGGCTACGGGGAGGAAGGGTGGCGTCAGAGCAAGGATTGAAACGGAAGGGCCTAGAGAAGGCAACAGAAACATTGAGGGTGCAGTTTCAAGAACTTCTTACCTTGTGTCTGAGGTCTGTAAAGCAACCGCCATACAGAGGGCAGAGCGATAGAGATAGTAAAGAACAAAACAGGGATGTTCTGGTATGCTAGTAATGAATGAGATTATCCTGTAGAAATGTGCCCCCATACTCGAGTAGTGGGCGGCCCTGGATGGCTGAGACTAATTTATCTGCCAGGGCAGCCATCTTTGAAAGGTACAGATCACCTGGAGATAATTAGATAATAGTCTGCTACAGCAGAAAGGAGCACATTCAGACGCACTCTCTGGAAGAGCACTCTTTTAGGATGGAGAGGGAGACGAGTAGTTGAAGTTTAGTGTACCCTGTAGTTTAGGTTTTTTTATGACAGCAAATATATTTTGGGATTCCTCAGCCGAGGAGCACATGAGGCAGTGTGTGTGAGGAGACCCAGTAAGCTGTCTGCACCTTGAGCAGCCAGAGCACTTCTGTGACATTCACTGCGTCGCTGGGACCCAGGAGGGAAGCTTTGTCTGGGCCTTTCTGCTGAATGCACAAAACTATGATCCCCGGGCAATGCATTACTGCAGCTGACAAAGGCAATAAGATGTGCTGAATCCCGGCGGGGGTGTCCAGTCTCAAAAAACAACCCCTGCACTCACCTGGAAGCATAAGAGAGGTTTTTGATGAATTGCAACACACATAGCAGCCTCCATCAAAGCACCAGACACATGGCTAGCTTGTAGCTCCTTAAAGTATACCCAGCAGTGCTTGGTGTTAAATCGCACAGGGGCTTTATAGAATTGGCTGAAGAGTTCAGAATCACTCATGAATAGTGCTCAGTAAACCAACGCCATGGCTGTTGTGACTATGGAAGTCTTGATCAAACCCACCAGGTCTTTCCTGAGCCAAAAGAAAATCACCCTAATCCAGGGACGTTTCCTTCCCGCCCAGCACCTTGAGGCTCTCATGGGTGAGTAGCGCACTTCACAATTCAATGAGTGATTGATTATTTTTGGCCTATTTTCCTTATTTGCATGCACATACATACAGGTGTTAATATAATCAGCCCACGCTAGTCAGCTATCAGCCGTGGGCTGACTCATTTGCTTTCGAGCCACAGAGTGTGTCTGCCTGCGGAGGGAGGGGTGGGGGGTTAAAGAATATTATTGACAGCTGTTCTACTCAGCCACCATAACAAGTAATCATCAAAATACGGATGTTGTGTGGGACGGGTGTCATTCCCTGGCCAACTTGACATGTGCACTCTTGAGGAGCCTCGCCTGCACTATTAGGGAGACCCAGGGATCAAAGCCTCGGTTCCCCAGTCTCCTAATGAGCGCTTAGTTGACCTGCTCAGGCCAATCACGTGCTGTGTTGAAGCAAGTGAGCAGGGCCTGGATTGGGTCAATGACATGTTTGTGGTTACTAGTGCAGGCAGGCAGGCAGCTCGAGGGTTGGGAGGCGCAACCCTGTCAAGGGAGCAAAAGGAGCATGTTGATCAATTACTCAGAAGCCATGCAGTGATTGGCCATTCTGCCCTTGCTTCTCAGTCGCTCTTTCTCTCCCCTGTATTTGCGCTTTGCCTCAGCGGCATTACACACAACATAGTGTGAAAACCACACCTGACCCCCCTCGTGCTGGGCTAACTGAGCCTACGAGCCTGATGCGAGGCTTCCGATCACACCCAAGCGGGAAGGTACAGTGTACGAAATTAAAGAAATACTGGTGTACTGTTTAGGATGTGTACTGTTAGAACCCTGTGGCAGCAGCACCCTTTTGTAAGTTTATCACTGTTTAGTGTGTTGAAACATCTTGTGGCTCGACTGTTGAGGACAATGGGGGGGATTGCTAAAAAAGAGAACAGCCACTAGACGAACAACATATCCAAAAAATGTGCCAAGCTGTGGCATATGTCATGGCATATGCCAGACTAGGGCTTCAACCCCTTCTCTTCAGAGAAGTGGCCACACAGCAGTGTTAACAAGCATTTGCAATGCAATAGGTCTCGCATTTGGGAGAGTTTAAGCTATTGTCATTGTAAATGACAATGCCTTTTATTTATATGTTTTGATAATTAAAAGAAATAAATAAAAGGTATTGTCATTTACCATGCCAATAGCTCAAACCCTTGTAAATGCGAGCCATATTTTTTTTTTACATTTTAATTTTAATTTTTACTTTATACAGCAGTGTAATTCATAAAACAGAGAATATATACCCAAAAAAAGACATATTCAAAAAAGTGGCCGCCATTGTCCCGGGTTGCTTAGAAAGGGAAAGCGCGCAAGGCAAGCTGAATGTTGCAGGAAAGCATGTTGTGCCTGCATTAGGAAAAAATATTTATAGAAAATAGTGCTTATAGACTAAAAAAGATTCAAAGTGAACAACAGAAGGAAAAGGGCCGGTCCTCATGGGAAGTTACGAACTGAGACAAGGTGGTACTAAGGGGGAACTAACAAACCTAATAATGAATCAGAAGCTGCCATTTACGAAGGACAATGACAAAAGCCAATGATAAATATAGGCAGAAAGTGGGTGGGGCTTGTGTTTCATACTGCAATACAGCATGCCTCGCAGAGTAGCGCATGTGCTGCCCAAGCTCGACCTAAAAAATCTGACTTAGCCCCTTGGTTCACACCAAGCAAATACTCCCAAACGCCCTTCACTTAGAAAGGGGTCAGTCCACTGAGGGATCAGGTTGATTGTACTCACTCACATACAATGGTTTACACCAGCTTGCATCATGGGAGCGCCACACGTAGAAGAGACCCATCGATGAGAGGGCAGGCTGGCAGTGACATCCTCTTTATCAGCAGTGAAGAGAAGCAGATGGGCAGGAGCTGACATTGCTCCTATCACGTCCCAGGCGTATATATGGCGAAGGGTAAAGAAGAAGACTGCTGAAGATCACCTTCAGAAAAAAACTGATCTGGATTTTAGTGTTAATAGATCACAATGGCAAATCTATAGTGTTTCTTGAACGGCAAACACAGCAGACATAGTGGTTTAGCATATACATTTGTTAGGGTCTTACAGAAGAGGTCCCCATAAATGGTAGATATTCCTGATAGGAAGAAGAGACAGAAGTCACCAGAATGAGCCCAGTGACAAAGCAGAAGCTTCTCCAATTAACATCTCCAAAGGGCCCTTCAGTTCTGACAGGGGCACAGCAGGCTTATATCGATAACTATTATCTAGGAGGATATGTATTGCTGCTGTGTGCAATTGCTGCACCCTTTAGTACCGAAGTACAGTAACATCAGGGATAATAATCATTGACATCTCTGGAAACGTCACATATCACATCACCATTGACAGCATCAATGACTTCGATGAAGCTGTGAATGACTGCCTTGTCAGCACCTAACCTCTAACAGAGGACATCGAGCCTTGTTTCTATGAGCATTCACTCCAATGACCTCTGTATCCTTGACAGATGTCATATTCTGGACCCAGAACTCACTTCCAGTGTCCTAATGCTACATACAGTAAAAGGAGAGGCACTGTAGGCTCACAAAAAAATTGTGGCTCAACAACGCTTCCTACATTCCCTAGGTTAGAAGTCCCACGTGAGGCTAGTTACTAAATACCAACAAACTTTGCTTTTTAATCGTAAAACGTTCTGCAAAGTTCAGTGGTGAATGTACAGCTTTTGCCGTCCAGGGCGGTGCCTGAGTTTGCCGCACAGAGAAGCTGGTGCAGGTAACAGCAAGGGGTTGGTGGCGGGGTTGTTAGTCGAGAGACAATAGCAAGAATTGCTCACCTCCGCCACCCCAAAATAAAGTGCCACTCGGGTCGGACCGCTCCCTCCCCCTCCCAGCTACGTCACTGGCAAAGTTAATATATGATATTGAACCAAGAATCACCTGCTAGTCAAGCATGAGCACACATTGAGCTAGGTAGCAATAATCAAGGACACTCATGGACCACAGGGAGATGATGTTCTCATCCTGAATCCCTGGTATTTACTCAGGGGTTCATGCTGTGCAGATAAACTGTGATTCTCAGTTTTGCTTTTTCTGTTGCTTTCTGCAACACAGCATCTAATTTGCAGTATAACAAAATTTTTTTGTTGAATATGGCAATCAGCCTTTATAATAGGTAACCATCTTCAAATCTGTAATTACACAAAGCATTTATTTTTCTCAAACGTTCAACAATATATAAGATTTAAAAGGGCGGGGCTGGGAGGAATACAAATCCAGCTCACCTCCCTATGTGAATAACAACAAAACGAACTCATGGAATGTTTGCCCACCGCATACTAACCTGTAACGGTAGCAAAAAAGAACGCATGTACCACATATTTTGTAGCTCACATGTCAGTGCATTTAGGTTATTGTACGCAAATTTGGTAAACTTTTGGTAAATAAAAGAAATGACAGCTCATGGTAGGTGTCATTGGAAGTTCCACCACTATGTAGCAAAAGAGTTTCCATCACTATGCTGTATGTAATACAGTTAGTTACGGTGGAGCTCTGTGGGATGAAATGGGGTCGGCAAAGGTAGCTGGTAGCATAATGGAATACCCCAATGTATTAGTCTAAAACTAGCTATCACCAATTGTTTCATAGAGGATTAGTGTCGCGTGTTGTTAGAAAACCTAGTTGACTCTCCTGTCATGAAAAGACGGGCCCAGTTTCACCTTATCGCTGTCGGGTTTATGTCGCCGGAGTTGCATTTCTCTGTCTGTCAGGAACACGTCCTGGCCCCTTTAGCTCTTCGGTCTGTCCAAACAAAGGTGGTGCTGGAAGGCTGCAGGTATCTCGTCCGTCGGTGTGTCATGTGGAGTATTTCCATGAGGGTCTGAGAGGTGCCAGCAGCAGGAACTCTTTCAGGCTATATTGGAAGCGAAAATTGAAACCGGAGCACAACTGTTCATGGCTGTCGAACTAATGAACTTGTTCCTCCGAAAGTGACAGCTACTTTAGTGAGGAAGAGAGAAAAATGCTTGCCTTTTACATTTTACATGCACGTTTTCAGTGTGCTCGATAGGAAACATCCGTGTTCTGTAATATTTGTTTCTAAATATGCCCACAGTGCCGTTACTGAGCTACGCTCACTTTGGAGCCAATATTGAAACAAGTAGTGGCCTCTGAAGTGTGTCTGCATGACGTCACACAGGAAGGAATGCCAGACAGGTAAAAGGGGGAAGTGGATTCTGAAGACGTAAATTTCACGGACAGTTACATGACTCAAAAACAACGCTAATTTAAGAGTGGGGTAGCGGTATTTAAAGATTCCAAGGGGTGAGAGAGGCCCCTCAGATCTCTTGCCCTGCAGTGTATCTAACAGTGGATACACTGAAGGGCAAAGGATTCCTTTGTGTCCGCGAGGCCCGCATTGTGATTAATGACTAGTATTGCATCGTAAACAATACAACTATTCAGTAGTCAGACCCCCCAGGATATAGCGGCATGAATTAGCAAATTTAGCCGCACAAAAATGGAAATCTAGCGGCACAAATATGGAAATTTTGCGGCAATTTTGCGGCATTTTATGTGGCCATTTTTCCTACAACAAACACAAATATCTTACTTTTTTTTTTAGTTATTTAACAACATGAAGCACACGCACACACCCCCACACACATCTTCTACCATCTCTCTCCTTTCTACCCGCTCTCGTGCCCTCTTCTCTCTTCCCCTTCTGTTTCCTCACTCCCTCATCTTCGACCGCTCTCTTCCTCTCTTTCTCCCTGTCCTCTCTCTCCATTCTCTCTCCCACATTTCTGTCTGTCTCCCTCTTTCGCTTTTCTCTATCTCTTTCTTATCACCCCCTTTCTCCCCTCCCTCCACACTCTCCCCCTCTCTCGCCCGCCTCTCTTTCCTTCATGTCCCCTTCCTATCACCCACACCTTCTCTTTGCTTCTTTGCTCTCCCCATTTTCCAACTCCTCTCTCCTCCTTATCCTCTTTCCTTACCCTGCCTTACCTTCATCTCGGTTGTGCTTATCTCCTGCTTCTCTCTCGCTGCTCTCCCACCTCTCTTTCCCAATTATCTCTCTCGCTTTCTCTCCCACTCCTTTTTTTTCTCTCTCCTTACCCTGTCCCTCACTGACCTTTCTCCTTCTCACTCTCACTGATCTTTCTCACTGCCCTTTCTTTCCCTCTCTCTCCCTCATTCACCTCTATCCCTCCCACTCTTTCTCACATCCCTCTCTCTGATTCTCTTTCCTCTCTCTTCCCTTCTTTCTCCTCACCCCGTCCTCCATATGTCGCACCCCATCTCCTTCTGTTTCTTTTTCCTTTCTCTCTCTCCCTCTCTCTGATTCCGTTTCCTCTTTCTCTCCCTCCACTCTCCTTTTCCTCACTACCCCCTAGCTCTGTATCTCTTACCCTCTCTCTCTCTTTCTCCTCAATTCCCCTTGTTCCCCTCACCCATCCTCTCCCTACCTTCTCTCATTCTCACCCCCTCTCCCGCTCTGTTTCCCTTTCCTCTCTCCCTCCACTCGTTCCCCTCACTTCGCCCTCTCCCATTTTGTATCTCATACCCTCTCTCTTCATCCTCACTTCCTGCTCTTCCCCTCTCCCCTCCCCACCCCGCTCTGTAACTCACCCCCTCTTCTTGTTTCTCTTTCCTGTGTCTCTCCCTCTATTCTCTCTCCTCACCTCTCCCTGTTTTGTATCTCGTAACCACCCCCCCCCTTTCCATATGACAACTACTGCCTATCCCTCCCCCGGGTGCTACAAACTGCTTGCCAATGCTTAATGTTTCCAGCCTCATTTGCCACCCCTTACAAATGAGCTCCCAATATCACTCCTCCGATTGCCTCGCTTCTGAAATGGAAAAAAAAAAAACAAAAGCAGCTGTTCTGCCGTTCGAAGCCTTCCTGGGTTTATTTAGGCGCTTCCATTACAACCTGGACGTGGACGCGCTGCTCGGAGCCAGAAGCTCGCCTGTTGGGCCAACAAAGGCTTTGTCTGCTCCCAGCAGGCGAGACGAGCAGTCGCGTTCATTATCACCCGCAGCATTATTAAGAATGCTCCATCAGGCCCCCTAATATCCGGCTGCAGAAGAGGGTGCAGTTAAAACCCTTGCTCACAGTTAAATCACTACCGTACCTCATGCCTGCCTGAGAGCCTGCCGTGGTGCACCACGCGATCATGTGATGCATCTTTGCGACCTAGTCAGACCCCCCTCGACCTCCTCGCTCCTTCTCGCCGCGAAATCTAAGGCGGAAACGGCGGAAACTGCAAATTTCGCGGGCCAAATATCGCGGCACTTCCACAGATCGGCCGATTTCGCAATTTTTTTGCAAATCGCGAAATCGCGATAAGCTGGAGGGTCTGAGTAGTGGGCATGACACGCTGGATTGAAAAGGTCAATGAAAGGTAAACTTGGCAAACGTTATCGACTGTCTGTTCCTTTACTCTTAAAATGGACCCTGTAGCTCCCGCCGTTATCTGTTGTCAGACTACCCGAACTCTCAGGAACAAGGTGCCTTTGTGTTGAAAATTATAATTAGTTTGCGCTTCCACACTACTTTACGAATTCAAGTAAAATAAATAAATAAACAGAGCGTATTGTTCCTGAGGCGGGCGCCGCGCTCTGAATTAAAGTAAAAATAAGTTAAAAAAATAAACAGTTCGGTGTCCCGCGCTCAGCATGAACATACAAACAAGTTTGTTGCACCTTAGAGAGCTGGGCTTTATTTAGTGTAAAAAAAGAAGCTGTTGACGCTTGTTTATATTTGCATCGCGCTTCGTGGCCGAATGAAAAAAGAAGTGCTTACCGACTAATTGAAGGAGACAGTATAACTCCACAAGTAAAAGATCCAGGGCTAAGGGCCAGATGTAGGTCGGTCGGTAACGGCCGAAAATCGGTATTTTCGGCCGTTACCGACCGGTATACATGATTTGGCATGTAGGGGCACAATTTTACAGATTCAGTAACTTTACCGGTTCAGTAAAGTTACCGATTCTGTAAAATACCGAATCAGTATTTTTACCGATTCGGTAATTCTCAGATGTAGGTGGGACTCTTCTGAGTCCCAAAGGCCCTACAAAATCGGTATTTTACCACACAATCCTATTGTGTGGTAAAATACCGATTTCAGGTGTGCATGCACATGTGTGCATGCACACCTAGCCATGTGACAGACAGACATGCCCTTAGGGCATGTCTGTGTGCCACATGGCGCACATGCCTATTTGTGGGGTTCCAGAGGGTGTCAAAGTGACACCCCCTGCACCCTTGCAAAATTCGGTATTTACCGATTCTGTAAATACAGAATCGGTATTTACCATAGATTCCTATGGGCTTTGAAGCCCATAGGAATCAATGGTAAATGCCGATTCTGTAGTTACAGAATTGGTAAATACCGAAGGTGACAGATTTGGTATTTACACATCTGGAAAAACCTACATGTCCACCACATTGATTTACCGATTTTCAATTACCGAATCAGTAAAATTCGGTTATTGAGAATCGGTAAATCAATTTTACCTACATCGGGCCCTAGATGTAGTTAAATCATTTTTACCGATTCTAAAATACCGAATTTTACCGATTCGGTATTTTAGAATCTGTAAATCTGATGTAGGTAAATTTTTGGTATTTTTTACCGAATCGATATTTACTGATTCAGTAATTGCCATTCATTCCTATGGGCCTGGAGGCCCATAGGAATGAATGTCAATTACCGAATCGGTAATTACCGATTCAGTAAATACCGAATTATTCAAGGGTGGCAGGGTGTCACTTTGACACCCTGTTGCACCCCTGTTTAGGGCTTTTGTGCCCTAAGGGCATGTATGTGTGCCACATGGCACAGGTGTACATGCACAGATTTGCATATACACAGGTATTCCTTATTTACCACCAACTAATAGTTGGTGGTAAATAACAAATCCTTAAAGCCCTGTGGCACTGTTTACAGTGCCACCTACATCTCAAAATACAGATTCGGTAATTTTACTAAATCTGTAAATTTACCGAATCGGTAAATTTACCGAATTAGTAAATTTACTGATTCAGTAAATTTGGCGATTCGGTAAATTTGCCGATTAGGTAAAATTCTCGAATCTGTATTTTAAGATGCCCTACATCTCAGTATCCAAATACCGGTCGGTAACAGCCGAAAATCGGTATTTTCAGCCGTTACCGACCAGTATTTGGATACCTACATCTGGCCCCCAGTACTGATGGGCGGTCCCAAAAGGAGACAGGGCAGTAACAAGGAGGTATTAAGAAGCCTTATTATCAATTGAAAGCCAGCATTTACCATGGACGATAAGGCCAGCCAATGAAAAATTTGGGCGGGGCTTCCACACCACTTCTAAAAAATACCCCCATACAGCATGCCTCGCAAAGCGAGGAGCAGAGCCTGCACTGCAACACTTGGCTCGACCTAATAATAATAAAAAAATATTTTGACAGACAGGAAGGACCACTACGCACTTTCAAACCTAAGTGCCAACCACAAGAAACAATAGAATGATGCCAACCCGCCAGCACTCAGAAATCAATGTGATGTGACATTTAAGTAAACTAACTGAAGAGAAGCCTGGCACGATCAAAGATTTCACTGAGGGAGGGGGGGGGCTGTCCGATAGAATTGAATTGTAATCCATGCACAGGGTAGACACTGAAGGCACAGATGTTTACTTTTAAAAGTGAAACATATAGTGCTGGTGTATTGCTGGGAGCAATACTCCATCAAATGTCTTCATTTTTCTTGCGTGCACTGCATCCACCTCCGGTCTGGGTCAACTCTCTCCCCGGCAGCTCCACATCACCGTTGCCCGTCGCAGTGTTGAATCCTCCTCCTGGTGAAGGGTTTGTGCTGGCAGCCCGATTCTGATTCCTGCCTCAGAGGTGCTCCCCTCCCCCCCTGCCTGGTGTCTCCTTCTCACCCTCTTTTAAAGTAACGTATTATTTTTTTTAACTCCTAGTTTCTCCGCTAGGTGTCTTCTTCCTCTATATTAATTTTTATTTCCTGGTGCTGCTGCTTTTCAGGCCCCTCCCGCCTGCCCAGCCCCCGCTCCTGCCTCCCCACCTCTCGTCCCGCTCCTCTCCCCTACTTAATGGCGGCCGCTGCGGGGGAGCACGAGTAAGACCTCTCCTCGGCAGGTCTGCATCACTGCCGCCCGCCGCAGCGCCTAGCCTTTTGCTGATGAAGGGTTCGCACCGGCAGCCCGATTCCGATTCCTGAATCTGAGGTGCTACAGTCTCCGCCTGCCTGGTGTCACCTTCTCGCCCTCTTTCAATATAACTTATTTTTAATTTTATTTTAACTCCTAGTTGCCCCATCAGGTGTCTTCTTCCTTTTGATTTATTATTATTGTTGCTCGCATTCACCGTCGGTTTCCCGTTGCTTCTGCCCCTTTGGCCCCTCTCCATGCACAGCCCCCGCTTCCGCCTCCCTACCTCTTGTCCTGCCCCTTCCTCTACTTAATGGTGGCTGCTGTGCGGGGGACGTGTGTAGCAGGCGCGGCAAAGGCAAGCCCACCTGTGCCCGTCCGCAGCACCACTGCGACCCAACCGTGGCCAGGGCGAAAGACCCTGAATCTACGACCACCCACTGCTACACTGCCACCACCCTCCTCGCACTCAACCCTGGGTGAAACAACCACTGGCAGAGATCGGCGCCGAACACCACAGACAGCCAGGCCTCCTGCTTACACTGCCAACTATCCTTCACCATCAGCAGCCACCCCACGACCGCTGAACCCATGACGTATGCCCGCACCACCAAAGCCCTGACGTGCATCCTCCTCAATGTGCGCTCCCTCCATAGACATGCCACGGAGATCTGGGACCTCCTTGACACCCTCTCGCCAGACGTTGCCTTATTCACGGAAACATGGACCAGCGTCATCTCTGCCCCGATATCGCCACCACCATCCTCGACGGATAAAATATCCAAAGAAAGGACCACCCCCACCACCCAGGAGGAGAACTCACCATCACACACAAGAGCCTCCTCCAACTCTCCACCTCCAGCACAAGCGACCCCCTCTCCAACACAGAGCATCTCCACCTCCAGATCCAAACCATCCCCAGAACCATGCTGGGCAGGACCCTCGTCTACAGATCTCCTGGACCTCATGCCTCTTCTGCCACCCCCATTGCTGACCTCACCGCACCCCACGCCATCGCCTCCATGGACTACATTCTCATTGGATCTTGAATTTCCACCTTGACAACCTCAGCGATCCCGACTCCACCACCCTCCTTGACAACCTCGCCAACCTCAGAATGAAGCAGCTCCTCACCACCCCCACCCACAGAGAATGACACATCCTAGACCTCATCTTCACAGGAGGGACAAACATCCATTTCAGTCACACCACGCAGCCCCTATGGACAGACCACAACTGCGTACACTTCGACTTCAACTCCGCACCCAAACCCACCCCGCGCATGTCACGAAGGAACAGGAGCAAGACCACAGAGGAAAACCTCAACACCACCCTCTTCCATAATCCCCCCTCTGCCAAGACCAACGCCAACTCCGCAGCCAAAGAACTACACTACTGGATCGCCGGCTCCGCAGACAAGCTCGCACCACTCTGCCACCCTGTTGTGTGCGTTGTGTTCTAGGCGGTCTTTGAAGGAGGCCCTTTTGGCGGATCTGATGAGGTGATGGTGTCTGCGGGTGGCATTCTTGTGGGCTACAGAGCTATCCAGTGTTCGTTCGCAGAGTCAGTTCTTCTCCAGCTTTCGGCATGCTTGCTTGGAGTCCTGGAGGTGAACCAGCTGGCTTCCTTGCGGGTGTGGCTGTTGGAGGGTTTCTTGAGCGGGGCGAGGGTGTTGGTGCAGTCTTTTATCCACTGTCTGAGGTTGCTGGCGGCGGTGTCGGGCCGGTGGGGTCGGCTGGTGGGCTCTGGGAGAGGGCGGTTGTTAGCTGGTCTTCGGTGACTGCTCCAACAGCGGCGAGGAATCGATTGGGTGTGGTGGTGCACGGTGGGTTTACGGAAGGTGAAGTTGATGCAGCGATGGTCGGTCTAGTGGAGTTCGGTAGTGTGTTTGAAGGAGATGTGTGGGCTTGCGGAGAAGATTGGGTCTAGCATGTGGCCGGTGGAGTGGGTGGGTGTTGTGACGAGTTGTGTTGAGACCAAGGTTGGTGAGGTTGTCGATCAGGGTGGTGGAGTTGGTGATGTTGTTCTCAAGGGGGAAGTTCAGGTCCCTGAGGAGGATGTAGTCCGTGGTTGCGAGGGCGCGTGTGCTGATGAAGTCGGCACGGAGTCACTGAACTGTGGTCAGGGCCCGGGGGGTCTGTAGATGAGGGTTCCTCTGAGGGTGGTGTTGGGGTCGGTGTGGATCTGGAAGTTCAGGTGTTCGGTGGGGCTGAGGGTGTCGTCAGTGTTGGTTAAGACTCTGATGGTGTGTGCCTGTAGACAAAGGCAATTCCTCCTCCTACTCTGTTGGTGCGGTCCCTGCGGGTGATCTTGTAGCCATCCGGGATGGCAATGGCGATGTCGGGTGCCGAGGAGGGGTTCAGCCAGGTCTCCGTCAGGAAGGTGACATCTGAGAAGGTTGAGTTGAGAAGGTCCCAGAGTTCAATGGTGTGTTTGTGGGCGGAGCGGGTGTTGAGAAGGATGCATCTGAGGTAGTTGGGTTCTATCCTAGTCAGTGGGTTGGCGGGTCGTATGCTGGTGAAGCTGCAGTTCCAGCAGGAGAAGGGTCCTTGGATGCGCTTCGGGCGGAAAGGCAGCATGCGTGTTCTCGTCCGGTGTTGAGTGCATGGAGGGTGTTGGCGTCGTAGCAGCATTGGGAATCGCGGGAGCCAGGGGTTCTGGTGCTGGGCGTGGTCCAGGCGCGGACGTGCGTAGAGGGGCTTGCCTTTGGCGCGCCAGCAGCGCAGCCGCCCTAAGAAGGGGAGGGGGGAGTGGGGAGGGAGGAGCGGGCAAATGAGAGAACGGGGCCGGGCAGCAGTGAGAAATGGGAGATATAAAGGCAGCACTAACTGTCGCATGAATCAGACCTGGGAAGGGAAGCAACCCAGAGGAGCTTCTTGAATTCACAGTTGAATGTGATGGAGGACACTGACCTCTCCCACAGTCCATTGATATAAAGAGAGGCCTCAGATTGATTAGCTGCAGCTCTCTGATGACCTTGGAGAGCTTAGACATCTTAGGGTCCTGAGACTCTTAGAATCACACAACTTGGAGGGGTCCACCACTGCATCCTCCAACCATAGGGTTACACCAGTTCGACCAGTTCGTATTAGGGCGACAGATGCTTCAGGAAAAGAAGTGTGGGGAGGGGCGGGGCAGCGGTTTTGAATTTGCGCAACGATCCGCCCCAGTGTTGCAAGAAACCTATCTTTTAGGCAATCAGTGTCCATTTCTAGCCCTGCAGGGATACGACAGAGTCTTCCATGTCGGGTTTGCTGGGGTCCCGGAGGGGTGGCCATTCTCCATTGCGGTTCCCTTACTCTGACAGTCACTTGAGAGAGCCCATATCCCTTGGGACTCTACCTAGCTCTCACAGGGCAAAAGAGGGGGACACACCCTAAATCTTGTGACTGTCTATGTACCTCCGACACTCCTAGAGGCATCCTTTTTTGAGACCTAGCATCCCTCCCTCAAGGAAGGACAGTGATTGGTGGGGACTTCAATGCAGCCATGAACCTGACTCGTGATGCAACAGGCATCCCTTCTCAGAGCCAGAGCTCTGAATTCAGATGGCTCTCGGACCGGGCCGCCCAGCTTGGGCTTTGTGATGTCTGGAGAACGCTGAGCCCCGGCTCCACCAATACACTCATGCATCAGCAGTCCACCACTCCCAATCATGTATTGACCTGATCTTCCTGCTAGCCACTGACTCTCACATGGTGACAGAGGGCCAGGCACTGGTTCGAGGAATTTCCAACCACTCTCCCCTACTTTTTTGTTTGGGGAATCCATGTGGTATACTTCGCCCAGTCTGGTGATTAAACACCTGGTTCTTCCAATCCAAAGAGTGCAAAGAACCCTGGGAGAAGAACTCAAGTCATACTTCAAATGTAATGAGGGTACAGTTCATTCACCGAGCATGCTCTGGGAGGCTGGTAATTCCACCATTAGGGGCTTCGCCAAAGGACACACCAAAGCAATATGCCAATCCTGAGCGGAAAACCTCTCTCACCTTGAAGCTCAAGTGCTTCGATTGGAGCATACTACGGGAAATTCAAATGGAAAATTGGTTTCCCACCGACGCATGCTTTTACATGAAGAAATTTGCCATATCTCCTTAGAACCAGTCAAGTAGATATGGCAATACTCCATAGACCGAGTGTACGGGTGGGGTTATAAAAATGGTAAGCTTCTGTACTAGTTAATATTCCACCCCTTGACGTATTGGTTAATCCCTGAACTCATGGATAGGGAGTGGTGCATGCAGAGGAAGCCGGAGGCTATAACTCAGACATTTGCAGCATATTATAAAAACCTCTATTCCACGACACTGACCACAGAAGCAAGGGGTGATGCAGACTTCTTGCGAGTTGTCCCGCCCCTGCGACTGTCAGAGACTGAGATTCCGATGTTGAATCAACCCATATCGCAGGAGAAAATAGGCCAGGTCATATCGGAAATGGCTACTGGCAAAACTCCGGGCCCAGATGGATATCCGGCAGAGTACTATACGACTAAGCATGGGCGAATTTTGCGAATCTCGCGTTCGCAAATTTTGCGGATTTGCGAACTCGCAATCCGCAAAATCTGCTAATTCTCGCGAATTTGCGGATTTTTTTTTTGTGTTCGCGCGGGTTTCTGCCAGTTCGCGAGTGTTTTGTACAATTTCGCAAAACGCAAACTTACCTGTCGGGTCGCAAGTTTCGCGAACTTGTTGTTTCTACGTGTCCAGCCTGTTTGGGACACCCTTCTTCATCACTGCCACTCTCTGTCACCACTGCCACTCTCTGACTACTCATGCCACCCTCTGGCCCACTCATGCCACCCTCTGTTTCATCACAGCACCCTCTGGTTGTCCAGTCAGTGTACATTATTGTGGCAAAGCAAGCACACCTTCCCTGCCTCAAGTGACCTGAATTAATTTGGGGCTGATTAATGTGTCACAGAATATTTTTTTAGCTGGCACCTGCTTCCTTAGTGCTTCCTGATTAGTGATCTTTTGCACTTGCTAAGTGCTTTCATTGTTGCAAAATTAGTTACAACACCTGCCCTGCCCCAACTGACAATAATGAATTAGGGGCTGATTAATGGATTTGAACTTCCAGCCTGGCTCCTGCTTGTCTCCCTTAGCTGTAATTCAGGACCTTTGTGGCATATGTGTAACTATTCTGAGGTTCAGAGCAGGGTCACATAATAGTTGCAACTGGCAACTGAACTCTGGAGGGGCCCCTCAGGAAGCACTACAGGAAATGGCTACTAATGATGAGCCTGAACTTTTGAACCTGGTAAGTAGTTTCAGTTTTGCTAAGATCGTATTTCTGCAATTTTGCGCTTATTCGCGGGGCGCAAAGTTGTACTGGGAAGCCGCGAACTCACGCGAACAGTGCGAGCAAGCCATAAAATCCGCTGCTCGCGGATTTGCGGATTTTGCTGGAGATTCGCGAATCTCGCGGATTGCGAATTTACCGAAAATCCGCAAAATCCGCGAGCGAAACGGATTTTCCGCCCATGCTTATATACGACATTTAGAGGGATACTGGCACCACATCTACAGGCCCTTTATAGGGAAGCGGTAGATTGAGGAGGGTTCATGCAAAACATTGATTTGGCCACGTTCGTGGTCATACTTAAGGTGAACCCACCTTCTACATTCTGCTCAGACTATTGTCCGATATCCCTTATTAACACAGAAGTAAAAATGTATCTCACAATCCTTGCCACTCGCCTCAAAAACATATTGTCCACTCTAATACATCCCGACCAATGTGTATTAATTCCCTCCCATATAAGAAGGTACTGCTTAAGGCGCCTACATGTGACACTGGAACATCGGCACCTCCTTCCCCCCATATCTGACCTTACTTCTGGTAGATTTTGAGAAGGCTTTTGATATGGTAGATTGGCAATATATGGACTAGGCACTCTTCTATACAGGCTTTGGCCCATACTTCAGAAGGCTACATGAGTATTATACTCTACTTTGTTGGCTCAAGTTTTGGTCAACGGAGTCCTCTCGCAGGAGTTTTTGATCCGCGGAGGACGAGGCATGGATGCCCCTTATCCCCATTGCTCTTTGTTCTGGCGATTGAGCCACTAGCATGACTTATTAGATGTAATGCTCAAAACCTGGGATGGTGCTGGAACGCGTCTCATGAAGAACGTATTGCCCTTCATGCAGACAACATCCTCCTGTACATGGTGGATCCCGCTCGCACCGGCCCCCGTTGTTTATGGATTCTAGAACTATTTGGGAGGTGTCGAGATTGAGGCTTAATCTGAATGAATCGGTCCTGGTTCCCCTTCCTCCCTCAAGGGACTGCATATATTGGCAGTTTAGCATGCCTATTTGAAGTCTCAGTTTTCATTACCTGGGCATCTGGGTAGCACTACACTCTGAACTGACCTGGTCCCTCAACCTGACTCCGGTAGTAAGAAAGGCCAAAACAGATCTGCAGAGGTGGCAGTACCTTCCATTTAACCCGATGGGGGACACAGCCTTATATAAAATGATAATACACCTGTGCTTCCTTTATGTGCAGAGAAACCTCAAGTTCGATCTCCCATGCCAATGGTTCAGCTCCCTTAATAAATTGACAACATCGTTCCTTTGGAGGAATTCCAGGGCGAGGGTGGCATTGACCCACTGTCAAAAAGCTACATATGACGGGGGGATGGGAATGTCCGACCTTTTACTCTACTATATAGCAACACGTCCCCTGGTAATCAATGACTGGTTCGATCGGGGATGGTCAGATCCGGCGTACCAACTAGAACTAGAAATTCTGGAGTTCTCAAGGCTTCAAGCTATGCTTTTTGGATCACCAATACCACACAGTGTCCCAACGGTGACGTGATTGGTCCTCTTGGCTTAGCGATCAGTGCTGCGTTATATGCGATAGGCACCAAATTCACACTCCAGACAAAGCTGTGGACTGGGAATGTAGGGAAACTGGAAGGATTTCAAAGGTGGGACCTTATTGGCCTCTCACTAATAGGAGCCATTTGGTCAGGAGGGCATGTCCGGTCATTTCAAGACCCGCAAGGTTTATACTGCCTCAACGGCAAACAGTTTTATAGAAATCTGCAGCTCCGACATGCTAACACTCCGCTCATCAACGCCGCATCACAATAAGAGAATTCAGTCCCTTGGAGGCCAAAATCTTCATGGGAGCCTTGGGTAGGGCGGGTATCCCAGAATTACCAGTCCCTAGTTAAACACTCTCCTAATACTCTAGATCAGTTACGATCCTGACGGGAGAGATGGGTGGAATCCCTGGTGGATAAACAATGGAGGGATACCCTCATGACACCCTGATTGATTACCACATCAGCAAGGCGTAAGCTGATTCAGCTCTATTATCTTCACTGTGCATACCTCACTTCCACTGGGCTCTACTAGGTGGGGCACCTCCAGAATCCAAGTTGTCCACTGTGTACTGGCTCGCCTGAAGACTTCTGTCACATGACATAGTCCTGCGAGGTCATACAGAAATACTAGGCAGAGGTGACAGGGGAACTGGGCGAGATTCTGAGTTAGGAGGTTCCACTTTCACTGGAAACACTGTTCCTAGGAGTAATGGAAAGGCAGATCGGGTTTCCTGGGAACCGCCACCATGGCTAGATCGAAAAACCCTATCTCCCCTTCAATCTCCCAACCGCCCAATGAACTTGAGTGGTATGCTACCCAGGAAAAGCCAGTGTATGAAATCCTGGGGATGTCCAGCTAAATACAAGAGACTTTCGGGCAAATTGGGTGGAGATGTAGGTTCCATGAATGGGAGAGAGGTATGGGGTGCTGGCCCCTCGCAAGGAGTCTTTGATGTGTGGACAATTAAAATCTTTGAAAAGTGGGTCACCTTGTGTATAATAACATACGCCATGCTTGGTGACATTGCTACAATTGTAAAAACCTAATAAAAACTGATTTATAAAAAGACCGCAATATAAACACACAATCCAATCACTGCCCTCTTTTGTTCCAGTAGACAAAATGGGGTTCTTTAGAGGGCAGGGCACACATAATGGCCATCTTGGAATGCTTTGTCTTAAACTTTAAGAAGTATTCCAGGATGGACATGATACATGCACACACGTGGCAGCCACCCAGGGAAAAAATAAAGCATTAGCAAAGCCAATAGGTCTGTGCCCTGGTGTCATTGGTGAGTACTATAGGTTAGTCAATGCTTGCCATTTAAAAAAAATATCATTTTCATTACATATTTGTTCACCAAATATATAATTCACGTAGGTATCAATAGGCAGCAAGTGGTAGAAACCCTTTGTGCATCTTATTTACACCTCTTGCAGGGTAACGTCATCTGCAAATATACTATGTTGTATACTATACAGTACTTAATTTGTGGTACAAGATATGAAACTTAGCCAACGCTTGCTGTTTATGTTGCAAAGACTCTTACATCTGCATATAAAATGCATTTTTAATGCAATGTCTCATTTCAAGTTTTAATTGCAGTGCTGTGCTTCAGTGTTTGCATTTCCTATAGCAGACTCAAATTGAGTTCAAATGTAATGCCCTGGAGTGCCCTAACACCGTCTTAGAAATCACTCTAGTTCAAAATCAGAGTGCTCAGTATTATAAGTCTTCATGTCATGCCCTGGTTAAAGATCAGAAGACTCATCAATTCAGAATCATATTTGCACAAAGCCCAGAGTGCTCTACATTCTAGCGAATTCATTGCCCAATAGTGAAAGGTTTTTCTGCCGGGTTGGGAAACATGCAACTTGGGCATTAGTGGACCAGCCAAGCGAGTTCGACAGAATGGCTTAACACGGTTCTCAAAAGAAAGAAGCCCCCCTGCGCTGAGTGCTTCAATTTCTCTTCTCTTCAATTCAATTTCTCTTCTCTTTCACTTGCTTCTCCTGAAATTATATAGGCCCAATTCAATACCAATACGTGAGTATTTATTAACAGAACCTATACCTTTAAAAACGCAAATATATGACTTGCCACCACAGAGTTCACAATGATGGCTCTGGCATAATTTAATATGATTTTACAGACTAACTTGCAAGCTCTGAGTGTAGCTTGCAGTGGCATATGCCACACAAAGGACCTTCTTATGAGTTTGGCAGTGATCTTGTCTGCCCACCACCGCCATGCTGACAGGAGGACCACCAAGCCCATAGTGTGCCCGCCAGCTGGATTACAAGTGTAATCCATGGCAGGCGGGCAGGTGGACAGGCGGTGCTGTGACGGTGGGCTCTTAGATTTATAGGAGAGCCTAAAATGCAGCTGGCTGCCATGACAGTGCCTGCAGCACGCTACTGCAAGGTGTGGCATGCATGCCACACTGCGGAGGAATGCGGGTGCAATTAAAGGGAGACACAACCCCACATGCACCACTTTGAAAAGGACAGTGGAAAGGCAACTCGTAATATATGCTCAACACCCACAGCATATTCAGGCTGGTTGCTGTCTGCCGGCCCAGTGGGATCCCCGAGGAGCCAGAGCTCTTCTAGCCGTCTGACTGCCAAACTCATAATACTGCTGGCAGGTCCGCAGTACGGCAGTGGTCGAACCGCCATCCTGAGTGCGGCAGTCCTGACGACTGCTGTACTCGTAATAGGGCCCGAATTATAGGGTTAGGCACATATTCTATTAGCATGTAGTCTGTGTCATGTGTAAGGGTGTTGCTGTATGGTTGGTCATGAGTGGCTCTTGTTCGAACACGGTTGCTGAGGGTAGCTACTCATGAGCACACATGACATGGTTCTTGTGAGAAAGTAGATTATTAGTTGAGGTAATGGTAGTCCACCACAAGTAACTATTCTTGTTAGGTTCAGTGAAGGTCTCAGTAATTTAAACTTGAGCTCAACCCTTGGTAGCTATGGCACAGAACAGATAGGCTTAATGTATGGAAAAGTGTAAAGCATTTGCAAGTACCAAATAGTTAGAAAATTCAAAAACAGAATAAAAATTCCACTCCATTTTATAAAAATGGAGAAAATCCAACAAGGGAAACCAGAGATATGATTTATAAAAGTTTAATAACAATAGCACCAAAAAGTATCTGATTGCGCTTGACAGGGACCTAAGCGTGATTAAAGGCAGACTACGCTGAATCGTAGATCGAATACAGAAACAAAGTTATCCACACTCAGCAGTGCAAGGCAGCTGGCTGTGGCTGTGAAGAACTCAACGAGGCTGGATAGCTATCATTCAGCGTCCCAGTAAAAACTAGTGAGTTTGGCGAGATAGCTTTGTATGGGGGAAATACAAATGTCATGCCCAAAGAAGGTGCCACACTAGCCAGATACTTTTGGGGCCATCACTTAGTGAATATTTCTACCAATCGGACTCAGGCACTTTTTAGAACTCAGTTTCCTCCATCAGGGCAATGCTGAAAGCTAAAGCTGAACAGGACTCTTCAAAGCTGGATAGCCTCTCTGTGATGTCCCTTTGAAATGGAGTTGCTGCTGCCGATAAGCTCCAAGTGGGAGGAACCTGAATCTTTGGCCCAGCAGACACACATCTTTATTGGATTTACTTGGCAGGTTTGTCACGGTCGTCCGTAGGTCTTTGTAACCACAATGTTTCTAAGTCCCAGATTTTTCAGTATGTTAGTAGGAGTACACTTTCATGCAGCCAAAGGTCCCAGAACCTCAGCAACAACATGTGAGGGTCAAGACTTACTCTAGCAGAAGCCACCAGCAAGGTCCAGAGCAAACCCATTTGGAACTGGTCTGCTGGACTATTTAGGAAAGGGCTCCTAGCAGCTCACTGTGCCCTTGTAGCTTAACAGAAGATATGTCAACTAAGTTGGAGACCCCTTCCTTGTTCCGTATGCAAGTGGGTGCAGGTCCAGCCTGTCAGGTCTCACAGGTCTCAAAAGCAGATGCAGTTCATTCTTTTGTTTTTCATAGGTCCAACAGTGTTTTGAAAAGGGTGCCCAGGGGTGCCATATGTATACCTGACACTAGCCTGTGGGTTTGGGGTGACTCCTGACCCCTTCCAAGAAATAAGAAAAATGTATCCCATGGATCACCCTACCCAACTTTGCACCAGTTCCTGTGTGTCCTACTGCAAACAATCTCACAGTGCCCCTCTCTAACTAAATCCAATATAGCAAAACGTATCTTCCCGTATGTACAGTTCCTGTATCCTCCCTAGCAGGTATGGCTAGGAAAAATGAAAAACTTCTTCAAAAATTACATCTGGGGGCAGCTCCTCTCCCACCACAGAGGGAGTGATGCCTGGCTGACTTGAGGGACATAGGAGGTGACAGGCCCAGGTGCTTAGAATTATTTTTAAAATTACAGTAAAACCAAACTTTTGGTTCAGGATGTGAGGTTTACAGTGGTAATGAGTTGGGAAGTGTATTAATACCCAGGTACTTGTGTTAATACCTGAGCATTAATAACTTAGGCCCTCATTATGATTTTGATCGGACCTCCACCAACAGGCTGTTAGTGGCTGTCCAACCAACAGACAGCCCTGCAGTCCAACCGCCGGATTTCAATACAGACGATTGGACTACAAGCGGTCAGAGGGGATACCGCTGCCTCCACTGGAATCATAGATCCAAAGGTGTGGCGGTCGGAATCACAATCCCCCATCTATTCCATTATTAGGAAAGACAGACCCATGGAATAGACAGAAGGCTAGCAATTATATATAAAACAGAATACAAATGTAAAATAGAAGATTTTAATGCGCCGGATTGCGAAAGTTTACTTTTTAAAATTACACTTACACCAAAATTTACCTTGTTAGGCATTTTGTTGTCACCCTCATGGCCCTGTGGGGAAATGTGCACTCTCCCTTCCAGATTTAGCTTCCCCTTACATTTTAAAGGCGGCTAATTTTACAATTTTGGGTGATTTTTAATTTCCACTTAGAGGATCCAGATTGTCCTAAAGGCACATCACTGATGGCCGACTTAGGGGTGTTGAACCTGTGACTGTACAATTCCAATCCCAAACTCATAGTAGGACATTTATTGGATCCCATTTTTTCAAATTTGTCTGACCTTAGTACTCATCCTGATTTGTATTTGTCCTTGTCTGATCATTTTGCAGTGCCATTCATATTGGAAACCTCGCCTGCCCATGCTCCGCTTCATACAGCTTCTGCACAAAAATGTAGGAGTTGGGCTACGCTTGATGTGGCAACTCTCAATGAGACGCTGATCAATCACAAACCAAATCTCAAATCAATTTCTATAAAAGATCATGAGATTGTCGATAACTGGCTTTCCGAAGCAGTAGACCTTTGTCTCCCTCTTTCAATCAAAGGCTCCAATAAATATCTTCAACCGGCTCCTTGGTTCACTGAGAAGTTAAAATTTGAAAAATCCAGATGTAAAGCGCTGGAAAGGTGCTGGAGTAAAATGTTTAATGAAGATACAAAAACAGCTTACAAATGGCTTTAAATGAATATAATTGCCTGAGCAAAGCTGCCCGCACAGATTTCTTCACTCAACAAATTTTACAGTCACAATACTGCACAAAAACTCTTTTTACAGTAGTAAAAGAACTTTCTGGCACTAAAAAATTGACAAAGTCTCCTGCCCTTTTACACAGTCAATGTGAAGAACTTGCCCTTTTTATTATCATGAAAATTGATGATGTACACATGGGGCTTCAAAGAACAAACATATCCAATATTAGTTAGGAGGTAGTAGATTCACCCAATACCAGAGAGGCTGCTGCCACATCTGATTCTCTAAGAAATCCCAGCCCCCACCTCAAATTGCCTTCCTGGGCCCCAATGGACTACTCTTCTTTTAACTGCCTTCTTTTTAACACTAAATCTGGATACCCAAGTGACCCTTTACCACCACTGGCTCTCGGGCGACTGGATATATCAATTTTAGCAATAATATTTGTTTTTTAAAATGCTTATCAAAGGACTGGATAGTTCCACACAGATGGTAGCATGCAATGGTCCTCCCCCGCCTTCAGAAAGCCAATTCTGATCCCTCTATCCCGGCTAACTTCCGACCCATATCACTGCTCCCCATTTTTGCAAAAACTTTGGAGAAGCAAGTAAATGGCCAGCTGACCTCTTTCGTGGAAATTCTGAATTTTCTTCACACCTCCCAATCAGGTTTTAGAGCTGCTTTCTTTACAGAAACCACAATGTTGTGGGTGACCGAAATGCTAAGGCATCATTCAAATGAAGGCAGAGCTGCTGCATTTATTTTGTTAGATCTCAGTGCCGCTTTCAACACTATATCCCATCACATCTTGGAGAAAGCATTACTGTTGTTAGGCTTGGAGGGAATGGCATTAGAATGGTTTCTCTGATTTCTAAGGGATCAAACCTTCAGGGTCTCTTCCGCCATGGTCTGTTCGAATACCCATTCTTCCCCTTATGAGGTCCTTCTGGGCTCGGTGCTGAGTCCGCTGCTATTTAATACATATGTCCCTTCGTTGGCAAAGGTGGTTAAAAAAGCAGGAATGTCTTTGTTTTCCTATGCTGATGACACACAGATTATCTTCTTGCTCTCTTCGTCACAAGGACACACACCCTCAGATCTTAACCTAGGACTGTGTAAAGTTAGGTCCTCTTCCCACACCAGTGAATGGTGTTCGGAACTTGGGTTCACAATTGATGAACATCTATCAATGAAACAACAGCAAATGACTAAAATTTCTTCAACCTGCTTTGCAGTTTTGCGCTGGCTAAAGAAGATTTTATGGGTGATTCCTCTCCCAGTCCAGAGAACTGTGGTCCAGGCTCTTGTTATTTCAAGACTGGACTACAGTAGTGCCCTATATCTGGGAGAAGGTAAGTCAAAATGCACAGACTACAATTAATACAGAATGCAGCTGCAAGACTATTGTTCCAATTGCCTATGTTTTCTTCAGTGTCAATGTTGTCTACACAAATTACACTGGTTATCGGTGTTGAAGCGGGTAAAATGTAAAATCGCTATGTTATATGCTTAAAATTAAAACAGGTTTAGCCCCAAAATATCTACAAGATTTGATAAAGCTGCATTGCCCACTGCGTCCCTTGCGCTCTGCTCAGTAAATTTGCTTTGTTGTTCCCAAAATCAGACGGGCCCGCATGAGAGGCTGGTCACTAGCCTATTTGGAACCGACACTATGGAACGCCTTACCTGTTACTTTGCAAGCTGAGACCTCTCTACTCACCTTCTGCAAGGGTCTGAAAATCTGGCTGTACTTAAATTAGTCTTATTTATAATCTATATCACTGGCCTACCTTGCTCGCAATGGAATACCCTTTGGGGCAGCTGTGCACTCTAAATTCTAAATAAATAAATAAATGGCGGTGGTGCCAAGGCAGGGTTTACAGTGTCCCTTCCTCACAGCGTTTTAATGGTGGCTCAACTGTCCTTAAAGGTGTGTGTTGCAGTTCTTTTAAAATAAAAGGGTAAACATCATGATAAATTTAAATTTGAATTTATTTAGACACTTAGGCCCTCATTGCGATGTTGGCGGTCGTACAGCTGACTGCTATCGTGGCGGTCAGGAGACCCACCGACAAGCAGTTAGTGGTCCAACAGCCGAATTAGGATGCCCGTGCTGGCCACTGAAAATTGGCCGGTAGGGCACATGTAGTGCCCCCACTCATGTCCATGCACGGGGTTCCACCCTAATTTGCTGGTCGGACTATTAAAGATCACGTACAAGGTTGTGCATCTGATTTCACAATCAGTAGAGTGTTGCTGTCAAGATTGGAAGCAAGGAAGAGCTGCAGTCAGGTGAAAATGATTTTACTAATACCTTCAAGTATATACATGGCTAGGCCTAATGCAGGGATAGAGGGGAGAGGTTGTTAGACTATATCTAGTGGGAAAACCAATGTCTGTGTTGCTTTTCAACATTTTCATTCTCATACAGGTTGTGCTTGCATGCCCACGGTGGGATAGTTGCTGTTTTTCAAACGTCAGTTTGAAAACGTAGGTAAAGAAATGTACAACACTTTTTAAACCTATTTTAAAACATTTTTACATATTACGTTCAGTTTTCTTTAGAAAAGGAAGACCACATGGTTGCTTGGACGAATTAGAGTAAAGACAGCATTGATGTACACTATGAAAACTGTACAAACAATACTGGGGATGTCGGTAAAAAATGAAATAGGTGTCTGCCATGTTAATTGTACAGACTTTAAATGAACTCATGTCATTGCTATCAGATTCGCCGAAGGTGGCCTCCCCATCAACCTTGAGTTAGAGATACGTGGTCAGACAGCCATGAGACCCAAACCAGAGCCTAGTGATTGACAGGTAACAGGTGGGGTTACACTTAGCTCAAAGACAAACGTGCATCGAGGGAAAACCCTAATCGATTATGATAGAGCACAGGCTCACCTGCTCAAGATACTCACCTGGGCCCATATATCTATGTATACATCAAACAGGTAAACCTACACTCAATCAATTAGGATTTTTATTGTTTGGTTTTGATACCATTTATCTTACCAAGCCAAGTCACCAATACCTAAAGTCCTAAAGGATCAAGGGAGTTAAAGAGAGAATAGGTAGCAATAATACCATTTAGCATTTCATAAGTGACCACAAACTCAGGAAAGGTTTAAAATCTTTATCTAAGTAAATCTTTGAAAAACCTATAAAACATGAAACTCAAATTAATTTCTTATTCTGTTTAGACTAATGCAGATTTTAAAACATAAACATTTTCAAAATGGTTTGGAGATAAAGCATTTAAACAGAGGGTGGGTAAGAGAGAGGGAAAACAGTACAATGGCAAACCCACACTTTATAGTTACTTAGAACATTGTGATGACCAACCCTGGTCATGGGCTGAGTCAAAGAATAAGAATCCCAAAGTATAGGTGCCAGCAGGAAAGAACAGGTGCAAGCCAGAATCAGGGCAGGTTACGGACCAAATTGGATCAGGATAGAAACCACCACAGGCTAAGACCAGCACCATAGCTAAAGTTCAAAACGCCAGCGTTGTAAACCCTCTCTGATCTAACAGTTGAACCCTGATTGGGTCATCGATCTCCTTCCCATAACCCCGATTGGGTTATCAAATCTTCTGACACAGTGCTCCGCCAGCAACTCTGCTCCCGATCACCTATTGAGTGCATTGGGTCAGTGACAGGTTAGCTATTCGGACAAGTCCGAAAAAAAACTAACTAGCTTAGACTACCCTAGTTATACTATTTTTCAGGTCAGTGTACCACCCCCAAATGTTGCAAATGTGTGAATGCGACATTTTATTGAACAACGAACGAGGATAGCCATCACATCATATTTTTCTTGAAGTAACTTGTCAATCATGTATTCAAGTCGTTCCCTCCATAACTTTATCTACCCATGTTCTTTATTCCGCCCGGTAGTGAAAGGTATCAATAATCATTTTTAAAATATTTTAATCAATTTAGCTTCCTCTGGCAAGGCAAGGAGCTCACTCTTCTCCGCCTTCCATGTCCGTCTTGGCCTAGATTCAAGGCTACAGCTTCTGTGGCTTCAAGACTTGTTGCACAGGCGCAGTTTCTCCAAAGATGGAGTTCAGCGAAGCATTTAGGCTTATATTTCATTACATGTAAAAATAGAAAAGAAACAGTTTTAGAAACACAGAATAAATAAATGCACTGTATACCACTTCTTTCTACACTATTCCCATTATTTTATTTTAACTAATGCGTTAAATGTTAAGCGAAAACAAACAGCTTAGCAAAGCAGCGATGCAAGCTTCTTGCACTTTAGGACACAAAACAGCCATCTTAGTTCTATTGCGCAGAAGCAAAAGTTTTCCCATCAAGCATGTCACGTGAGCATGACAGACGCATGCTCAGTAGAAAATCTCGCGTAGCAGCAGCCATTTTAGTGCAAGCGGATTATAGTTAGTAAAAGCACATTGGCAAGTTTTCCCTAGATGCCTAATATGTCGTGTAATGCAATATTAATAAGACAAAACATGTTAGTTAGTACATTAATAACATTATCGAGAGGGTTGAGTACGAGCAAGTCACTTTACGTGTCAAACCTTGCTCCATCAATGCCACAGATAGGCAGTTTCACCACAAACAGGTCTGAGGAAATTGGCCCCAATAAAACACATTTAGTCAAAGGCACACACTCCCAAAATAACACAAAGAGAAATGCCACATAAAGTCAGGAACACTCAGTCAATTAGGACACAGCATACACCCCATTTGTAGTGATCACACGATCCCCACTCTCCAGACATTTGGGCACATACACACTGGCCCACACAAGCCCTTCCTGAGCCCAGAGCCACCTGTGTCCCCATTATTAGATGGTTGTCCTTGTTGTTTACGGCTAGGCCAAGAATGCCAAATCAGTGTATTGTATCTCGCAACAATATAAATGGTCCTCCAAAACAATCAGAGGCTTTATTCAGATACAACTCTGTAGATACTTTCGCGGCTGTTGCGTTTAATTAAACCAACTTCCTCCTGTTTTGCCAAACCTGTCTTGTTTTTCATTTTTTAAAGTAAATTCATATCCGAGCAACACAGTAATTTAAGTGTAGAACTCATCTACACTTTTAGGTGGTAGAAAGCATTACACAGTTAATTTTCTTAACTCATAGTAACATTTACTGCTTGTCATGTAATCCTTCACTAAAGATTTTTTCTGATGTGTTTGCTGATATACCTGTGAAAAGTGAAAAAACGTCCTGGAATTTGGGGTTCAGGGTACAATTTTGTAACTGTATTAATCATTGTCAACTCAAAATCAATGATCACTTTTATTTATTGTGAAAACGCGGAGTTGAAAATTGCTTGGCAGGGAGTAAGCTATACATTTACAGAACAAGTGTGCTATTTATGTTGGCATGAATAGTGTAGATTTGGGTGAATAAATGGGGTGCTGACCAGTGGCGGCTCGCTGAGGGAGTGCTGCGGGGAGGTGAGTCAGAGTGGGGAAAGGGTAGGGTGGGGGGAAGTGGACTCCGAATGCTTCCTCTACAAGACTGTTGAAAAAGGAAAAATAAAGTATGGGTATATGCTTTATTAATTTTTATTCATTTCTGACTTCTGGCGTTTTGCCTGGTAAGAGAAAGAGGGAACTTTGTTAATTGTTGTTGCCTGTGGAGAAAGGTAAGAGTTACAAAACCCTGCCGGGCTTAAACATTTTATGGTGCATTAACTCTTTTGGTGGTCTGCCATTATATGGGTTAGGCTTTTGAATATCTACGGTGTATTTTAATACCTGAGGATGAAATTAATTGTTACTTGTTGAAGGAATGGAGTGATGGTTGGTTGTTGGAGTTTTTAGCAGTTTTTGAAATGAAAATGGCACTTTTGAATACTCTTTACTTCTCTGGAAAAAGGGAAAAATGCAATGTTATTTTTCGAAAACATGTATGACAATATAAGATGGTTCTGTGTGCATTCTTTTTAGTTTTGCCATGCTTGCATTGCACTTTGTAAATTTTCTGTAAAATCTGTTATGTTTTCAGATGCTTTTCCATTTGTATTTTTGAAGGTAATCTTTGTTTTGGGAAAATAAAAAAATCTCTAGATTTTGTATTGTTTTATAATGTAAGCTAAAACCGCAGTCTCTCTCCAACACCTGTCCTAAAGTAAGTATCCGGTTGAGTAACAAAGGTAATTTTACCCAGCAGTCACAGTCAAGCACCTGCCTTGAGCTACGTACCCGGCGTTGTTAGAATAGAAATGTTGTCCCCCAGTCACTGTCTAGCACCTGCCCTGAGGTAACTATCCAGAGGAGTTATAATAGTATTATTGCCTCCAGTCACTGTCCAGCACCTGTCCTGAGGGACGTACCCGCCGGTGTTGGAATAGTAATTGTGCCCTCAGTCACTGTCCAGCACCTGTCTTGAGTTAAGTACCCAGCAGAGTAAGAATAATAGTTTGCCCCTAATCACTGCCAGTACCTGCCCTGAAATAAGTACCTGGCAGAGTTAGAATAGTAATCTTGCTGCTAGTCACTGTCCAGCACCTGCCCTGAGGTAAGTACCTACGGTGTCAGAATAGTAATTTTGCCCAGTCCCTGTCCAGCGCCTACCCTAAGGTAAATAATCAAGCATACTTAGAATAGAAATGTTGCCCCCAATCGCTGTCCAGCAACTTCTGTAGGGTAAGTACCCTGTGGTGTCATAATAGAAATTGTGCCCCGCTCACTACCCAGCACCTGCTATGAGGTAACTACCCAGCAGAGTTTGAATAGTAATTTTGCCCTGCAATCACTGTCCAGCACCTGCCCGAGTTAAGTACCTGACAGAATTATAATAGTAATTTTGCCCCTCGCCACTGTCCAGCAACTGCCTAAGATAAGTACCCAGCGCAGTTAGAATAGTAATTTTGCCAACAGTCGCTGTTCAGCACCTTCCCTGATGTAAGTACCCAGCGGTGTCAGAATTGAAATTTTGCACCACTCGCTGCCCATCACCTGCTCTCTGAGGTAAGTACCCAGCAGAGTTTGAATAGTAATTTTACCTGGCACTCACTGTCCAGCACCTGCTCTAAGGTAAGTACCTGGCAGAGTTAGAATAGTAATTTTGCCCCTAGTGGCTGTATAGCACCTGCCCTGAGGTAAGTACCCTGCAGAGTCAAAATGTAAATTTTGTGCCAAATCGCAGTTCAGCACCTCGGTAGAGTTTGAATAGAAAATTTGCCCCAGTCTCGGTATAGCACCTTTCCTGAGGTAAGTACCCAGCTGTGTCAGAATAGTAATTTTGCCCGAGTCACTATCCAGCACCTATCCTGGGGTAAGCTCCCAGTGTAGTCAGATTAGTACTTTGACTCTAAGTCACTGCTTAACACCTGGCCTGAGGTCAACTCCCTGTCAGAGTTACATTAGCAATTATCACTCAAGGCAGTGTACATCATTTGCCATGAGGTCTATAGCAGGTTGTCTTACAATTATTCTTTTAAAGCCCACATTTTTTGTTTAGCAACTATTCTGCTGAGATATAATTTTGGCTTGTTACAATTGGCAAAAATTGATTGGTTCAAATGTATTAAAATTTGTGGTATTGCAAATATGTACACCTCAGGTGGTCTGTGATAATTAGTTCCCCACAGTAGGTGTTATTTTTAAATTCTGTAGAGTTTTTTTTTAAATATGTCTAAATATAGCGTTTGGCATTGTCCAATTGTTATTGGGGAACACTTTGCATAATGTTATACCTGCTTTGGTAGCTAGATTGCACTCTTTCAAACTGGCTGTCGCTGTCAGTATTCCACTCCTAGAACTGTGTGTGGTTACAAAGGAAGTGAGTGTACAACTGACTACATAATGGCGGGTCGCTGTTTATATATGTTTGGTGTATGATGTTCTTTAATTCAAGCCAAAATATGTGTTGGGAAGTATTGAAAAGTGTGCATATGATTGTGACAAAATTATTTTGTTTGTTTGAAAATAATGTTTTATCACATTCTACTCACAAAATGTCAGCCATATTACGGTTGGAGTACATGTATTGTGTTGTAGAAATAATGGAACAACTACTCTATAATCAACAACTCAGGAAACTTGCTTATCTAAATGCCATGGGTATTTAGCCATTTTTCCCTAAAAAGGGCCTAGTTGAGTGTTTGGCAGACTTACTGCCATTCCGCCACTGCGCCAGGACTGAGTACTTTGCTGAGCTGAAGGCATTTCTGCCCGCCATATTAAGATGTTGCGAGTGGAGTACTCTGCCGTTGTTGGGCTGGCAGTATACTACCGGCCGAGCTGTGTTGGATGTTCCCAATGGGATGGCAGCGGTCTCCTGTTGGAGTGAAGTGTCCCTTCTGTAAAGTTAGTTAAGAGCTACATGTCAATATCAGAAAATACATATATATGTTGTGTGTCGTAATGCATATGTAGGTTATGTGTACTGCCTGTTTTGTTGCATGTAAAATAAATTGAGCTAAAACTAACTGTAACAATACACCACATAGGAGAAATGGCAAAGAAGCCTACGTTTGATTCTGGCGACAACTGGGTTGCTGAGCTTCATGGTCTGGGGGCTGCAGCACAGGAAAGACCTGAACAGGTGTGCAGACAACATTTCGAGTTGGAAATTTGAAACTACAGAAATATTGAGTCCTAATATCGTCAGTGAGAAAATCGACAGCAAGAATATCGTGGTCAAGAATATCGATTTGGAGGTGGGAAATATAGTTTATTTTAAATATTGTCGTCAATATTATCGTTTGCAAAAATATAGTTGTTTAAAATATCGATTTTTTAATTAGTGTTTTGTATTTTAGTATATATTTTAAATGTATCTGATGTATTTTTCTCAGCAGTTATCAATTTTGTTTTAATTACATTTTGCGTTTTATTTTTGTTCTGTGGCTGGTTGTGAGTTTATAGGAGAACGGGGTGGGAAGTAATTTAATTATAATAAATTAATGATGTTTTTTATTTACTAATGTTTATTTAATTAATATGAATTAATTAATTTAAAATTAATGTCGAAATGTTGTAATTCATTTTAGGTGTGGGTTGCGGGGTTTTTTAAGGGTAAAGGGTAGGAAGCAATTTATTTTTAATTAATCAATAATTTGATGTTAATTATTATTAATTAGTCAATTGAAAATTACATATGGAAATTGTGTCATTAATTTTAGGTGTGGGTTGTCGGTTTTATAGGGGTAAAGGGAGGGAAGTAACTTATTTTTGATTAATAATTAGTTGTTACTTAATAATAATTATTTAATTGAAAAGTAATTATGGAAATTGTGTAATTATTTCTAGGTGTGGGTTGTGGGTTTTACAGCGGTAAAGGGTGGGAACATAATTCATTTTTATGTGTCTTAATTTGTTTTGTTAATTGATAACATTTATTTGATTAATACTTAATTATGTTCATTATGGAAGTTCATTTTATTTTTTATTTAGATGTCGGTTGTGAATTGTGTGGTGTTATAGGGTAGGATGTAAATAAAAAAAATGTGTAATAATGTTTTAGTTTATGAATAATTTCCATCTAAAAATATTTGTTTGTTTGCAAAATATATTTATTTTTTATTTAATGTAATATGGGTGGGTATTTCTGTTATGTATTGAATATTATAATATGTTTCATAATATGTTTTTATTTTTTTATGTATATTATTAAATATATTTGTTTTTACATTTCTAACATATTTATATATTTTTTAGTTTAATTTGTTTTTCAAATATTTTTTGTTGATATTTTGTTTGTTTTTAAATTTGAATTGACTGGAGTAGGAATAGTAATTTTAAACCATCTGCAATCCAACACTTTCCCGACTGTTACACACACTGGAGTGGGAATAATAATTTTTACCCCTCCGCTATCCAGCACTTTTCCGACTGTTGCCCTCGCTGGAATGGGAATAGTAAATTTTACCCCTCCGCTATCCAACACTTTCCCTACTGTTGCACTCACTGGAGTGGGAATAATAATGTTTACCCCTCCGCTATGCAACACTTTCCCTACTGTTACACTTGCTGGAGTGGGAATAGTAAATTTGACCCCTCTGCTGTCCAACACTTTCCTTACTGTTCCACTCATTGGAGTGGGTATAGGAATTTTTACCCCTTCCCTATCCAACACTTTCCATACTGCTACACTCACTGGTGTGGGAATAGTAATTCTTACCCATCCGCTATGTAAATTTTTCGCTACTGTTGCACTCACTGGAGTGGGAATAGTAATTTTTACCCTTCCACTTTCAAACACTTTTCCAACTGTTTCTTTGATTGGAGTGGGAAATTTAAGTTTACATTTTTTTAAGTAGTTTATCATTTTAATTAATGATAGAATGCTTTTTTTAACATATTATGTTATTGGTGTTTGTATACATTTCTATTTATTTGTTATATTTTTATGTTTTTTTTAAAGTATAGGCGGTATTGAAGCAGCTGAGCCAAAGACCTTAGGGCAGGAACTTCAGCATTAAGATTTCTTTCACTTCTTCTTTAACCACATGGCTGCTAGGCGTTTTCCCGTCCTGTGCTGCAAATTGTTATTTTTCATTGTTTTATGACGAGCTGGCCTTGTCATCAGCGCACGGCAGGTAAGCGCCATGACGAGCCCAGCTCGTCATTAGCTTCGAAGGGGTTAAAGGAAGCAGTGGATGGGATTCAACGGACTTACGATGGTAGGAAATTTCAAATCTTCAGGGCCATGCCAGAGAATGCTCTGTTACTTGTTCTCTTTCTGTGGAGGAATTGAGGTTTCAGGAGCAGTGAGTTTGCACTTCGAGACGGACGACCAACCCTTGATAATTCTAATTTGTGAACCAGATAGATGGGGGTCTTAAAGTGTAGTGTTTTGTGAGTCAAGCAAGCTATCTTTATTTGTATTCTAGCTTCATAAGGTAGCCAGTTTAGGGATTTTAAGGTTGGGGATATGTGATCATTTCTTTTTGTACCTGTAATCAATCTGGCTGCGGCTATATTGGAAGACATAAGTGGAGTCAAGCTTTGTTTGGGGAGACCACAGAGCGTTGAGCTACTGTCGTCCAGCCTTGGCAATACTATTTGAAGTCTTCCTGTGGGAGGAATAGTTTGAGATTCCTTAGCAGCCTCATATGGTATTTAGCACCCTTGGTTGCATTGCTAATATGATTCTGCATGTACAGGTACCTGTCTAAGATAATTCCTAGAGATTTAGCAGACTCGATAATGTGAGGGGAGCAGTTGAAGGCTGAAAGAGATAAGTCTTGGGGGCATCGTTAGGGGGAGCAATGAGAAGGAATTCTATTTTGGAGGTGTTAAGCATGAGGTAGTTTTCAGTGAGCCTGTTTTGGATGTTCATCAAGATGAAGTTGAGTGAAAGAAGTCTTCCAGTGAGGAGACTTTCAAATAAAGTTGGATGTCACCCACGTACAAGTGAAAGAGAATGTTCGCTGAGTTCAGGGCATTTGCTAAAGGTTCCAAGAATAAATTGAAGAGCATGGGTGATAGGGCGGACCCTTGAGGAATCCCCATCAAGAAGACTGTAGATGGCAGAGAAAGTGATTGATTCACTTTGACTCTTTGGGCTCTGTTGTGGAGAAAGGAAGAGAACCACTGCAAAACCTCACTTGATAGACCCATCCTGTGTTCTAGCGTGGAAAGTAATTTCCTGTGGTTAACAGTGTCCAAGGCAGAAGATAGGTCAAGGAAAATTAGGAGGTAGGATTCATTTTGGTCTAGCAACTTTAAAATGTCATCCAAGATGTGAGTGTGAGCAAATTCTGTGCTGTGGCCTCTCAGAAAGCCTGATTGATGTTGATCCAACAGTTGGAATTTCTCAATGTGAACACAGAGTTTAGATTGCATACACTTTTCTAAAAGTTTCACCAGCGTGGGGATGTTGGAGATAGAATGAAAGTTATTCAGATCAGAACTGTCTGCGTTTGTTTTTTTTTTATTTCGGGATACTTGTGCTGCTTTCAGGCAGCCGGGTATCATGCCTTGCAATAGTGAAGTGTTAACAAACGTTGCCCAAATGGGTAGGATGGCAGCCTTCATCCCTTTGAATATGGGAGGAGGTAGAGGGTCCTTGAAGTGGTTGGATGGTTTGATCACAAAAAAGTGTTGTAGATGTCCTTTTCACTGAGGGGTATAAAGGTGTGCCAAAGAGGCATTGTTCTTGGGTCTAGTGCTAGGAGGGACAGGCACAGGCAGTTATGGAGCAGTGAGTCCACAATTTGGAAGAAGAGCCCTTTTGAATTCAAGGTCGATATTCATGCTTGCTGTTTTTTCGACAAAGAATTCGGCCAATTCGTCACAAGTAGGAGTGCCTACGCCAGGCTCAGGGTGGATGGGCGCTTTGATAGATTGTTGATTTACTATTTCTAAAAGTTTCTTGGGGCAATTCTTGGCTCAATTCAGTTGAGCTCTGAAGAAGTTACTTTTACAATCTTGATTTTCTTGTTGTATGAGCTCCTGACAGCTCTAAGGAGGTTAAGGTGTTCGGTCGATGGTATAGATCTCCAAGATCTTTCTGCTGACCTTAGGTTACGGCGTTCAGAGTTTAGGGTGTCGTTGAACCACAGTTTGGAGATTTTGGAGGAGGCATTTTTCATGTTTTGCATTATCACGTTAGTGGTTGCAGAATATGTGCTGCAGTCCACTAGTGACATTTAACTCACTAGCTCTGTGCACACTTTGTACCATATACTAAGGAGGTATACGCAAGCCATAGATGCCAATTAGGAATATAGCTCATTTCAACATGGTTTAGAGGTACGAGCACATGCACTGGGGCATGTACAGCAGAGTCCCAGTGCAAAGAGTCAAAAAATCTTCAACATCAGCCCAACCAAAATAAGTGTAATCATGCAAAAGGAATCATTTTCTTACAGTCTGAAAGTGCATTTTTTTACACCTGGAAATTAAATGGGAGAGAAAAACAGAGACAGAGAGAGCAGGTGTGCGTGTGTGTGTGGGTGTGGGTGTGTTTGTGCATGTGTGCATGTGTGTGTGTGTGGGTGGGTGTGTGTGCGCATTCGCAGTCATATTTTGGGCCCTAGATCAGAACAACTTATATTTATTAACCACTTTTAATTAATTTAGGCAGCTATGATGGCAAGCAAAATTGAATTATACATTAAACTGTCAGAAACAGATGCTTGTACAAACAACTGAAATCTTAAACGGCAGGCATCCTCCAGCCAAATAGTATCAAATGAAAGCTTGAGCAAGCATTGATGAAGCCATTTTTGAAAGGTTACATAGTAAGAGAAAGAGGTGGGTTAGAGCGGCCTGGGGTAGAGAGATTTGAGCTAGAAGAGATTGTGCTACTGTGATTGGCGGTGAAGATTGGTGAGGTATATAGATGTCTGAGAGAGAGGTAGAAAAAGATACATGGAGAGAGACAAAAAGACAACATAGAGTGCAAGATAAGTTTGAGTGTGGTAGATGGAGGCAAAAGATGGAAAGAGAGCATTAAAGTGCAGAGAGCTGAGCGAGAGACAGTTGAGGGAAAGAAAGGGTGTACAGATGTTGAGGTATTCAATGGGAGTGATAGGGAGAAAGTCAACATCATCTTCAATTAATTCACATCTAACTTGAATGGCAACCCCTCCGTGTCTATAAATAATAATCGCAATACAATACCCAATGCCTTTTCAGCATTTTCCACTCTTACCAGGGGAATGAGGAGCCAATCTTATTGAAGCTGCAAAATCAGGTGCCCCCTACAGATCCTTCACATCCTTGTGTCCATCCCCACGTATCAGGCACAGTAGCAGTTTGTGGTAATTCAGACGCAGGAGCCAGGTAAGGTAGACCAAGTAGTTTAATTATACAACTGGACCATCACAGGCAGAGTAGAGGCTTCGTACACCACTAACTGAGTCAAAACCCCTAACCCTCGGACCGGAGCCCTCACGCAGTGAAGTTCCGGCCCGAGCAACGTTCTAACAAGTAAGAGTATAAACTACCACATGGATCTTTAAAATACAAAAACAAAACCTAAAAGAGAGAAAGCATAAAAGGTATTATCAAAAGCAAGCAATAAACAGAACAGGTAACATTCCAAAATAAAAGGTAAATTATAAAGTAAACACAACAGTACCTGTGTAGGCACAAGAGCATTCAAGTGGAACACATCAGTCCCTGTAACAGGAAGGAAGATTCCTTACCCTAGAACGTGTCTCGAACCAGACTGACTCAACCGTAAACGACTCTTTTCACAATCCACACTAAAACGTCTTTCGCCATCCACACTACAACCACCAAAACCTTCCTCAACAACTCCAGACTTAACCACCCAGCACTTGTTCCGCCACCGGCCATTCGCAAGCTTTTTTTTTAACTTTATGTACTATTTTCATGGGTTACAGCGATACAAACATGAGCGCTCACTGTCAGTGTTGCATTAATCAGACAATGTAAGGAAGTTATCCATATCTAAGCAAAACATGCCAAGAATCAAAAAGTTCAGAAAGAGAAATGATGAATGCTTATAAATTACAATCCCAGTGGAAAGACCACGTAAGCCAGACAAGGCAGTCTGTTCCCTGCAGCCCAACGCTGCGTCCTCCCATACTTGAGACAATGACGTGAATATACATGAAAGCGAAAAGTGAAGCTCCAATAATTAACAAAAATACATTTGTATACAAGTGGTTATGGTGTAGCAGCAGCTCATCACACTCACCACAGGCTATTCGCAAGCTTCACGGAAGCACACCTAGCCTCCACAACCTTGGTGGATGGGCAAAACTTGGAACAACCCTTCCTCACACCGACAGGTTTTTTCACACAAACAGAATCACCCACAACCAACTCAATCTCATTGACATTCTTCCTGGAATCAAAGTACTTCTTCTATTTCTCGGGTCAAATTCACACGACTCTTCACACTGACATCAGACCACTGCCCACCTTTGACCCATTTACTCATCCAACTGTGTCAGAAGCTGGTAGTGGCCCTATGACCTCGTAACAGCTCAAAGGGTGAAACACCAGTGGTCAAATGAGGGGTGGTGCGATAGATCAAAGCATGTTCTTGACTGAGTTAGCAGCCGCACAATTATTAGCAGGAGCCCATTGTATACATTCCACCAACACCCTGTTCATGCGGTCTTCTAAACCATTATATTATATTACATTACATTATATTATATTATATTATATTTAGCCTGTCCGGAATTCGGTTAAAACCGAGTCTCCCCGACAACACACCTCCGGATGAAAATCAGGTGACCCGGTTTCAACCGAGTGTCACTGATTTTCATAGCTGGCGTAGGCGGAGATCAGCTGTTGTGCTCTGCCGTCTGTTTTACTTCGGCCGCACCAGAGTACTTCTCACGTCTTTAAAAAGATCATTCATTTAATGAGGCTTTGTTCTGTCGCCCCTTCTCAGAGTCCCTGGGGGTGGGGCTGAGCGCATAAACATCTTGCGGTGTTGTCACATGTCTGGCAGCCGGCCCTGCACCAGGGAGCTGGGAAGCAGACACCTATTGAGCTCAAACCGGCTTCAGTCCCGTCCCCTGTCCCACCTTCCCCCCCCCCCCCCCCCCCCTAGTGTGTCAGCCCGGGCTGAGCAGCCTCCAGGGCACACACAAAGACACGCTTTTGGTCTGCCAGCCGCACCCGAGTACTTCACAGCTCATTAAGACCACTTACTTGTTAATGGCTTTGTCCGCAGCCTCCAGTGACTTTCCACAAGAGGTGGCTGGAGGCATACCAAAGCCAATGTCTAATAATCACTTTTTACTAGAATTCCTTCTTTTTGATTAAGCACTTTATTTTGTGTGTAGTTATATGTGTTGTAATACATTAATAGTGAGCAAGATTGCATTTTGAAAACACGGCGCAAATCTTCAGACAGAAAGAAACCCTTGACCCGTTTAGCTTTCCTGATGCGTTACTTTTATTTAACCAGTGTTGTTGAACGATTTAAGAAAATAAAAAGGATAGGGGTGTGCAACAACAATCTCGAGCAAAAACCAGATGGTAGGGGATCTATTTTTCAATGTGTGCCACTAGATTGGATGCAAAATTAGCAAAACGTCCCCACTTTATTTAAATGTCGAACACGCACAATCATGCCACAGGAGAGAGGCATGCTCTCATGTTGATATGAGGAAACAATAAGCTGATAAAGAGGTGTGCATCCCTACAACATGAATAGACTTCATAACTACAGCCCGACTATAGGGATTGCACCCGTGGGAACAAGAGAGAGATAATTAAAGACAACATAAGAAGAGGAAAAAATGTTAAGATTCACACAGTTGGCGCGACATCTCAGTTCATCTCAAGCGGACAAGGACATATTGTCAAAGAAATGAACATAGAACAGTTTAGCAACAGGGTTCCGTTTTTTTGAAAGAACATTGCATATTTTAGTAACGATGTGACTGTTGGGTAATGTAGTTTACTTGACAAATGTGACACGTAGCGGGCGGGGATTCCGGGATTGCAGCCTGTTGTGCACATCTATGGGTTCACAGGTGGAGGTATTTAAGAGCACGGGAGGGAAAATTAGTTGTTTTCTGGTTGAGGTAGAGGACGAGGACGGGAGGGTTTTAAACGAAGCAGAGCAGGTATGTTGAGGAGTGGGATAAAAAATATGTTTCACTTGGAAATACTTCGGGAGGCTTTGGAATATCATCAGGCAGACACGTCATTGCAACAGTGTGGGAAGGATACAGCAACACGAGTGGTTTGAAACAGTAATAATGTCTTCAGATTGGAATAAGTGAAAGATAGGAACGGGCTTGCTTTGACGTATTTGCAGTATAGGACAGAGGAAAGTAGCAAGAACACATATAGAACACGGGGGAGACTCCGAAACCAGCTGATAACTTTAGTGGGTTAAGATGGACTGTTGGAGGCTTGTTGGGTTACGACCGGGGTGGGAAAGATTGTTACGTGGTGGAGTTAAAACAGAGCATGATGCGATGTATATAAACGAAATGTTTTCTCTTTTTACACAAAAATTATGTATTAATGAAATCATGTTGCAGACGATACATTTTAATATGTAAAGCACTAATTCTGATGTTTATTTTACTTTAATTGTAGTAACCCCAGAAGAAGGGCTAACTGCCCGAAATGCATTGGGTTTTTAAACAAAATAAAAGACTGCTTGAGATGAACGTTTGCATCATTCATATTCTTTCAAGAGGCCTGAATAGGCACAGGTTGAATATTAGAAAATTGGCAGTATACTTCTGATGTGGATTTGAGCAAAAAACAGAGAAATATGTGTTTAAAGAAGATGAAAAAGTACGGATGAAATATTTGAGAATGAATTCAAAATGAAAAACTTGGGAAATTACATGCACGCCAGAGGCGGCATGAAGCTGTGCGAGAGGTTTTGGGGCTCTGGAGTCCCATCCTACATGAAGTTCACTATTAACTTATGGCAGTTGGGCATGCCTATCACCTGTCTGCACGCAAATCAACAAAGGAGGACTTAAAAAATGAGGAAACAATAAGCTGATAAAGAGGTGTGCATTCCTACAACATGAATAGACCTCATGTTGATACAGCCATTGCGCAATCAATCACGTTGTTTGACATTAAAATAAATATACTTCCAAGGCGCGTGCAGTATTCCCATTATGAGACACGGTGGGCAGGTGGGGTTAAATAGCTTGTGCCCGGATCCACATCATCCCTCCTTGAATATTCCACACAGCTTGTTCGGTGATTAGCAATGGACGGCTGGGTGCTTACCTAATGTATTTGTTTTTTCATAACCGTTTTGATACGGGGAACGCGCTGCCTGCCTCCAGTGACTTTCCACAAGAGGTGGCTTGGAGGCAGAAAACTCAGCGTGTGTGTCAAAATAAGTGGCAGGGCAACAGAAACCCCGTGACCTGGCTACCGGTAAACCCCAAAGAGAAGCAAACTTTGTTTCTTTAGAAAGTTAAAAGAAACCCTTGAAACGTTTTCCAAACTGCGGAGCACTTCCTCCACACTAATCAACAAAAAGTCGCCAGACTTTAAATCGTCATCAAAAGCACAAATGTCCATATCCTCTGTGCAAAAGTCACTGGCTGAGACTGCATTACAGACACTTTGCATGCCAAAAAGCTCTTCGGTTTTGATATCATCTCCAGCACTACTATAAACAGCAGGCTAGAGACAGTCGGAAGAAGGGCAGTAGTTTGTTGATGTCAGAAAAGTGCCTCGGGTCCCCGGGCTGATAATGGAGCACCAGATGGCTTGCGGAAATGTAGAGAGCAGTGGCATTAACCGGGTACATTGCAGACGCTGCTGCACCGAGGGGATCCAGGGGCAGAAGAAATGCAGTCAGGCAGAGAGCACCGGGCCCCAAGGGCAGCCCCGGCAGCGACGCCCCATGCAGCAGTAGTCTCCATGCTTGATGCATGCATTTGGAAGCAGTTTCTCAAATGCCCAAAGGTAAGTTCCTATGCCTCAATCATTCGAAGTGCAGTTGACAGTCTTTTTGGGATCTCTAGTGCGCCAGACCTAAGAACCCAAAATGTGTGAGTCTGTGCACCACCACCCTTTCTCTTTGAAAATGACTTGTTTCCCTGTGCCCAGGAACACTGAAAACTTAACAGTGTTTTGATTTAGCACAAAGCATGTACATGGATGGTTACTAGTGTCCTCTATAAACTGCAGGTGAAATATTAGGATACAGATGGGATGGCACCACCTTCTGTTTTGTAGTATACCCTGGTGTCATTTCTGTGAATGTGGTCCAGTAGTTTTATTTTGTTTCTGGTGGGAGGGAGGGTTAAAGCCATAGGAAGAATAACAATGTGATGTATATGTTGAGTCTGTACTTTACCCACACCCTCTGTCCGTTTTTGGAAGAAGAATCAACTATTTTTGATATAAGAGTAAATGGTGGAAAATGCACCAAAAAAAAATGAAACCCTTAAAACTTCACCTAGTTGAAAAGAGTTGCATTTAATATACAGGCCCATAAAAAGAAAATAATTCCTCTCTAAAACGGCAAGACTGTCTGCGATACACATACTAAACTAAAATGACTGTGACATTTAATTAAGATATAAGACAACATATTTTCTCCCTCTCCCGTCATTTTCTTTTGCCCATTGGCGCCTCTCCATGTAAAGAACACAGAGCCAATATTAGTCAATTAAAAGTCCCTACACAAAAACGTCCGCGTAACTGTCAATAACACACTCAGTCAAATCCAAAAGCTACAGTATATTCACCACCAACTTTATTATGAAAATGATTGTTTTGCTAAAAGAAAAATTATTGTTTTGTTAAAACCAAACAAAAAAGACAATATTTTTACCGCCCAAGACCAGTTCGGTGTCTGTAACTGGTGCATCGACAGACGCAGGACATCTAGATTCGATAAAACTGTAAACCAGGCCTTGTTACTTGGTAGAATTCGTCAAGACACCCTCCCCTTCAAATAGCTGACCGCCTACTCTCTCTTTGAGAGCATCTTTTTTTTTTAGCCTTGTGTCTACATAACAAGTACAGGGGTACGTTTCCATCTTTATTTACTACTTGAGCTAATTCACTTGTAACCATTCAAAGTATGTTGTTAGTTCAGGAAGGCATTCTCTCACGGCTCCAAAACCATAGGTCTATCTAGTTTAAAATTCGGTAATGGTGACTTGTTTGAGCAAACCAGTTATCATTCTTTTACAAAACATGTTTTTGTAATCAGTGTGATGCTGCAATGGCAAGATTTCAACTTCACAAACTCAAACACTTAAAGCATAGACTCTTCCATAAATCTTGAAAATAACAGCAGGAGAGGATGTAGTCTAATGGTTAGGGCCGTGGACCTCAAATCTGGCGAACAGGGTTAGAGTCTCGGCAATGACGCTCACATCCTGTGATTCTGGGCAAATCACGTAATCCACCCATCCCTAACAAAAATGAATGTGCCCTTGTGTAACGCAACAGGTGCTCATGTGAAGCGCTTCAATACCTTCTGGTCAAGTTAGCACTATATAAATCTGAGGGGGGAAAAATAGCAGTGAAATCCAGCCTAGCTTTACTCAGAGCTGTGCCATCATGCTACATGATTTGTGAGGAGTGCCCAAAACCAAACACATGTCAAGCTCTCACTTTCTTCAAATGACAACACATTTATTCTAAATGAACTATGAGAACTCCCTGCGTGCCTACAACGCCCAACACCGCCAGAAATCTCTAATTTCCAAAAAGTTCTCTCTGTACTCCGCAGTTCAAGAGGTGTGCCTTGCACAAAGCCTCCCTTTTCAGGCAAATTTCTGAAAGTGCTGACTTAACCTTCGACTTGTCAAAATGTATTTGGACCTCATATACACTGTACATAGACTGTCTATATACCATGCATCAATGAAGAAAGCAAGCAATAATAAAAGCAAAGAGTTCAATAAACACCGGTAAAACACTGTTTCAGTTGTTTTTTTTGGCGCGAAAATGAGTAACCACTGAAAAGCACTGTTTTTTTGAGGTATTGAAGTCACTGGAAAACACTGAAAAAATACCACCAGAATTTACTAAGAATAGAAACTGAAAACAGGAAAGCCTAATTATATTATATTATATTATATTATATTATATTATATTATATTATATTATACTATATTATACTATATTATATTATATTGTATTGTATTGTATTGTGTGGTATTGTATTGTATTGTATTGTATTGTATTGTATTATATTATATTAAATCATATTACATTACATTACATTATATTATATTATATTATATTATATTATATTATATTATATTATATTATATTATATTAGTTGGACTTGGCCCTTTTTGCAGGGTCATCCCAAAACTTTTTGCCTTTCTCCTAGCCTTTTCTTTCACATGGTGTTGGTGGTTTTAGGTCTCCGGGCACTTTAGCACTGCTGTCCAGTGTAAAGTGCGTGCGCTCTCTGTGATACATATGGTAAGATTGGTCTACACCTGTTTGGCTTATTTAATTTACCTGCCAGTCCCTTGTAGAGTGGTATCTCTTATACCCAGGGCTGGTAAATTAAATGCTACTGGTGGGCTTGCAGCGCTGATTGCGCCACCCACCAAAGTAGCCTTGCAAACCTATCTCAGGCCTCTGCCATTGCAGGGCCTGTGCACGCAGTGTTACTGCCGCTCTGACGTGGCACCTAAAGTGTGTGCTATGTCTGTGACCCCCCTTTTACTACATGTCAATCACCCCTAAGGTAGGCCATAGCTAACCCTATGGGTAGGGTGCATTGTAGTTAAAAGATAGGACATGTACCTTATGTGTGTGACATGTCCTGGAAGTGACAAATACCCATTTTGGTTTCTCACTACTGTTATGTTATATGGTCTCTTTTATAGCGTACGGCTACTCCAAGGAGTGTCCCGGCGCTTTGGCAAAGAGAACTGGAAAAAAGTACACAACACAGCAACTCACTGAGGGCCGAAAGAATATTATTGGGATAAAAGCCAGGTCTTCAATTCCTTTCTGATAGAGAACAGACTGTTGGCTTTTCTTAGGGAAACAGGAAGCTCATTCCAGCATCGAGGTGCCAAGTATCGAAAGGAGCGACCTCCAATACGAGCGTGTCTGATGGGGGGAACATCGGCTTTGGCCAACAAGGCCAACCGTAGAGTCCTCCTGGGAGCGTAGAAGGCCATGCGCTTCCCAGTGTATTTTGGGCCAATTGAATGAAGGGCCTTAAAGGCAAGGGTCAAAACCTTGAAAGTAATTCTCTTAGAGACAGGAAGCCAGTGCAGTCTCTTGAGCAGCTCCGAGGCTTTTGCCCTACGCTGAATACCAAAAATGGCTCTTGCAGCAGAATTCCGCACGATCTGCAGACGTGCCAGAAGATATTTGGGCAGGCCGAGGTAAAGGGCATTCGCGTAGTCCAAACGCGAGCCTATCAAAGCCTGAACAATGATTTTTTTATGTTGCAGAGACAACAACGGAAGAAACTTCCGCAGCATTTTCAGAATGCCAAAGCATTTCCCTGACAACCCAATGATCTGGGGTCTGAAAGAAAGGTCGTCATCGCACAGAACACCAAGATTTTTGGCTTTTGAAGAGGCAACATCAGGAGGAAACATGTCCTGAGGCCACCATGTCTTCCAACTGGGATCAGGCGGACATCCGAAAAAAAGCAACTCCGATTTATTGGAGTTGCATTTCAGACTGTACCGCTGAAACCAGTCAAAAACAGCGCCCAGGCATTCTTTGATCCGACTACCGTCGAAGGCCTCACCCTTATTGCACGTAAAAAGGAGCTGGGTGTCATCAGCATAAGATATGATCCGGGCACCAAAAGATTCCGCCACCGCCGCCAGAGGGGCCTTATACATATTAAAGAGGGTGGGGCTCAGGATGGACCCCTGAGGAACCCCCACCTCCAGCGGCGGCATTTCAGCGGAGAACGGAGGTGCCCAGACCACTTGTCGGTGGCCGGTCAGAAATGACTTAAACCAGTTCCACACCGTCCCACGAAAGCCGATCTCCCAGAGTCTTAAAAGGAGACCGTCGTGGGGGACGGTGTCGAAAGCCGCCGAGAAATCCAACATAACCAGGATGGCCTTACCCCCAGAGTCAAGAGTCTCTCTGATGGCATCGGTGATCTCGAGAAGGGCGGTCTCCGTGCTAAAATTAGCATGGAAACCCGATTGAGAGTCATGCAAGATGTTATTGCTCTCGATAAAGCTGGAAATGGAGAGATGCACATGCTTCTCAATCACCTTTGCCAGAGCAGAGAGGAGGGAGATCGGTCTATAGTTGGCATGGATAAGGGGATCCAAAGTGGGCTTCTTAAGCAGCAACAAAATCAAGGCATGGTTCCAAGCCAGAGGTACCTCTCTCGTGATCAGGGAGGAATTGAGCAAGGTGTTAACTGCAGGTGCTACTCTCCCCAAGCATTTCGCTGGACAAGGATCAAGTGGCGAGCCGGATTGTAGCCGAGACAGGAGATCAAGAGAAGTAACAGAAGGCATGGGAGGAAAAACGGAGAGAAAAGGATCTTTCCCTTCCAGTGATAAGGGTAAAGTGGTCAGGTGGCTAGCAACTGAAATAGGGCTGCCCTCCCGTTGGAATGCTTTGGGGATGCCCTGATATGTGTTCCAGTGGTAATTCCTGATATGAGAGGAGCAGGGTGGTCAAGATTAGTATATTTGGAATAGTAATAATGAATGCTGCACAATTGGGTGCGCAGATTTATTATAACTATTTTAGAAATGCCACTTTTAGAAGTTGGCATTTCTGTGTGCTATGTGTCTGCCTGATGTAAATTGCATGTCTGGCGGTTGGGTAACAGGGGCTGGGAGGTGTGTGTGGCTCCAGGAGGGGCAGGGTGAGTCAGCACTAGGCTGAATGGGACATTTAACGGGAGGAGTAGTCCCCTGACCCTGAATAGGATTGTGCCTACCTTGTACAATGCTGGCTCCCTGTGGTGTGTCTGATCACCGAGCCCACACCTGACTAAGGGGAAGAGGAGCCTGGTAAACAGAGTGCTCCCATTTCCCCCATAACCAGTTTTTGCTGGTTCCCCCAAGCCCTGTACTGCAGACAAAGGAGAAAATTAGTATAAGTGTAGGGGTTGTGACCCCATGAATGTTTTGCTGTTCTAGACTTGCTGGGGCCTTGCTGCTGCTGCTGGGGGCCTAGAAGGAACCGCCACGAGGGCTCGCCTGCCTGCTGTAGGACCCTGTGTGCTGGCCTCCCTGGGCCCGCTTTGCCCCTTGCTCCCTAGGTACTTTTGCTGCTGGAGCTGTGGCTCCTAGCGCCTCATGAGCGCTTTTCTTTTATTCGCAGGAGAGAGGAGCATGGTTGCCTGCATCTACAGCGCTGAGCTGCACACCCTCTACAGAGAATACCAGGCTTAGGGATTCCCCCCGTGCTGCTGTATAGAGCGGGAGCCCACCCTGCAGTTTGCACAGCCCAGCGGGTGCCCACTCCACTTTATACTTTCAGTTGGAGACTGTGGGGCTCCAAAGCGGCACGGTGGTGCCAGGGCTTGAGTTATCATCCCCAGCTGCGCCGCACCAGAGCGGTCAGCTGCAACGATTGGCATATTTGTTTAGTTAGTTCCAGTGGGAAAGGAGAGGCACAGTGATGCAGTTCTGATGTAGTGACCTCAGTTGCGCCGCCGTAGCGGGCATCTGCAACATGGTGGCATATTTGTTTAGAGAGAGCCCCAGTGGGGGCCCAGAGGGCACAGTGAGTGTCAGGGCCTACAGTGATTTTCACAGCTGCACAGCAATTAGTGGCAGCTGCAACGTTTAGGCCAGCGCAAGTGCACACTTTTGGATTCTGATGCATTGGCAGCATTCCCTGACATTGTAGACATAGGGCATTTGAGCCCTCTGAGAAGGCCAGTTGCCCAGGCAGACAGTGTTAGGTTGATAGGGTGCCAGGCCCTAATGTGATTCATATGGTGCCCAGGAAAGGTGATTTATGCACCCTGACTTATGCCTCTAATGTGAGTCATGATTGTGAGGTTATTTGTATCCTGTGTTTATGTTTAGGAGGTTATTCCCTAATCTGAGGTTTAGGCATATGAGGTTATTGCCTAATATGATTTCTGCTTGTGAGATTATTGCATAATATGTTTATGCTGGTGAGGATATTATTACCTAATGTGTTTAGGTTTATGAGGTTAGTGCATAATGTTTTTTACGCCTAATATGATACTGATTGCATAATATGATTTATGTTGCAGGATATACTTCTGAGTACAGTATTTTGCCAGTAGTTACTGGTTGTGTTCTACATTTATTATTTTTACCTTGTGATGGTTCTGACAGTGGCCCAATTGGCCATGTTAGGTATGGGGGTTCTTATAAGAAATGGTAATGGGGGAGTTTACCTGGAATTGCATCTGACGTTAACGAGAAGACAATTATCTGTTTTGGGGGGCAGTGGGTTGCCCATCTGAGGGTAAAGGCTCACTGCAATAGGTAAGACCTGTGTCGTGAAAAACGGATTGGATGATACGCGCTAAAATCTAATCAAGAATAACAAAATGAATAATACAGGTAAAGGGCATATTGTTGAGCCGAGGGGAATGTTCTTAATAATCAGTGAAGCTACTATACACTGTCAAATCTCTATAATCCGACCTTTATTAAAAATTTCAGCCCTAAGAGAAAAACAGGAACGGGATTCATATTAAATTAATTTCCACGTAAAACCACATTTTATATATTTTGCTATTATTCTAAAAGCATATTTCAGATGAAAAAGGTTCAGCGCAGTTTGAAGGAGATTATTTCGTTTCGTCTCTGCGACTGAAACACACACCTGGCAGCCAGGCAGTCATCGGAGGGGCATATTTATAACTAGAAAATCTAAACACCTTTCGAAATATTCTTTCTGTTTTTGCTTAAATTGCTGTGCTAATTGTCATTGCACTTTTTCTTCTACCGATTATTTTTAGAAAAACATTAAACGGGTAATTTAAAGATAGCTAGTTATACCCATACTCATTAAATATAATTGTAGAGAACTACTATTTTCTTGTATGGCATCTTTTAATCTCGCATGCGTTTTAAAATAGGTAAGTCAAGGCACAGTAGGTGTTGAATCTGCTGTCTCTTAATACCCACACTTCTTTAATAAGATTCCAGTATTCTTCAAACAATGTCTTGTGCAGCATCCGTAGAGCTATAGGTATTGCTTCTTATGTCCCGCTCTCCTGTTACTCCATCGTCGACCCTAAATGTTCTTCCACCCTCCAGTTTTACTTTATTTCATCTACGCCGCCCACGCGCCTCCACGTCCTCCCTCCCTCAGGAAATGTTTTACTGCCGGGTGAGCTTGAATCTCCTATTTCTCAGTTGAATTGGTGCCTCTCTGCTGACACCAGCTCCAGCTGTGCATGCGGGTTCTTGAAGCCACAGCACGAGGCTCGTCGCCCGCAGTGGCGCCGGCATTGATAAGTGTTACTGGCAGAGTATTAGGCCTTCTGGGGAGCCTGAGGACTGCAGCGACAGTTGTCATTTTCCAATTTGTTCACTGTTGACATGCCGTAGAGGGAGGCTTTTGCACATGTGCCCCTGAGTCATGATGACAAGCGAAACATAACTACCTATCAGGATGACGGTAACAAGCTATTACTTACATTCGCCTGCTTGCCAATCATCACAGCCACTGATGTATGGCATTGTGCGAAGCATCTTGTGCACTGGTTGCCAATTATCACCCTATGAGGGTTCCCCTTCACAACTTTCTTATCTCTTTCTGAAAGAGAGGAACATGTCTGTGCTCAAGACTTTAAAAGTATAATAGGCTTGTTTGTTGTCAACTATGGTTCCAATTTATTTTCGACCACACCGTCACCTCCCCAGAAAACGGGTCACTGAACGCATCAGCACAGAAAGCTGGCGTTGATGAGAGAGGGGTCTGAGAGGAGAGGCCGGCGGACTTAAGAGGACACGGGAGGGTTTGAGGTTTTGCTTCCACGAGAAGCCAATTTAATAATCCCCACATGGAAACTGGCACTTGCGAAACCAGTAATTACTGTATGTGTTTGAGTGTGCGTTTGTGAGTGAATTAATACAGACATGAGTGCATAAGTGGCGACCACTGCATATAAATGTCTTGTTTGGGATGTCATTTTGTGTGGTTATGTTTGTGTGGCTCTTTGTATTTGTGAGTAGATAGATGAACATTTGGAGCTTTTATAAACAAGTTTTGGCAAGTTGTGCAAAGTTAGTGTAATTATATCACTCTTTGCAACATTTATTCATTCCATATCCCTCCTACTGGCCTCATACGGATAAATACTTCTACTTCACGGCAGATTTTGCCAGCATGCATCGAAGTGCTGTCAAAACATGCTGAATATGTCACTCATATTGTCGGGTATTTCCGCTTTAGTGCCATCACATGTACTGGTAGCTTCTACTAGAACTGCCATTACCCATCATAACATCTACTACGACCACTCACAAGCCAGAGTTGTAAGGGTGTCTGCATTGTAAGTAAAAATATATAGCGGAGTCAGTCACATTATTGACAAAAGCAGTTACAGGTCAAGAGAATCTCAATGTGTCACCCCACGACAATACCTAGATTGTGACATATAATTAAGAATGTGTAGCCAAAGTATTCAAAAAACGTATATTCTTTTATTTGATAATTGATTTTTCACTATTTTCTTTGGATTTTGTCATTCTGTGTGGATGTTATCATGATTCACAATATTGTCACATATGAATTTTCGTTTAGACAGCTTATTTGCAAAAAATAGTTCATAGAAAACAGTACAACCAAAACTTAGACAAATAGATGGAGGCAAGGCGGTAGATAAGACTACGCGCGTTTCGGCGTTATCGCCTTCATCAAGTCACCGTCTTATTGCACTAAGGACTGATATTGAGATGGATATATCTGTAAGATAACAAATGATGATAAGCAAATAGTTCAAAGCTCCAGGGTGATCGACTATCTGCCACAGACACGAATGACAGCTTTCCTTGTATGTGGGAGAAACCATGCACATGTGATGCCAGAGGAAAACACCATGTGTGGATAAAGGCTATCTGGCTGTCAATACAGTAATATTCTTCGCTTGGCGATATGCGATGTTAAAAGTTACAATTATCCGGCTAAAGAGACAGACAGGGCTATCGGATGATTAAACAGTGGGTATCATGGTATCGCTGTGCTTAGCGGTAAGAATCACTTCAGGGTGGTAGATACGATTGATAGTAAGCGTCAAGAACCAGATGAGGGATGGCCTGGTAGTCGAAGGTAGTGCAGCCCTAAACACGAAAAACCCGCAACGCGTCAATGGGGTCTGTCAGCTACGGATGCGAGAGTGAGAGTTGAACCTCAAAGCAAGGGTGTCTGCATTACAGGAAGCATTGTTTTGTGCAGCAAGGGACTCCTTCCTGCAAAATTAAAATCACTTGAGGCTGTTTCGCTTTCTACGTGTGCTGCAGAATGCACATTTTGACGCAGTCCCAGGTCTACCAGTATTGGTAAATCTTGGAATGCTTCAGAATCAATGCCTAAAAGTGCGGAAACACACATGCTTCACCCATGGAACGCATCCACTGGGCAGAGTAATGCAAGCGTGTGACTTGCGCTGCAGTGCATTTCGCCGGCTTCATCAAGCCATGCAGGGCTACGCATGTTGGCCTTGCGTGGCTTAGTAAATCTCACCTAGGTTTTGCATTACTTTGCAAAGGCGACACAAACTTTGATAAATATGGCCCATAATGTTTGATGATACCACAGGGTGTGGAGAATCTTTCAGTAGATCTGCATCCTGCACATTTATGTACTCAAACATCATGAGAGAGAGCATAATAACAAGGGATTCCAAGAAAAAGCTCCTATTGAAGCTGCACACATGGATTATATATGAAATTCTAAAACAGATTTTTTTTTTACTCAACAGTTACCAGCCTGCTTTACTAAATAGCATCAGTTATGACTCTCGTAAGTTAACAGCTACCTCTGTTGTTATGTTATGGATGTTGAGGACATTTATTACCTTCCAATCTCATGTGACTCTAGAAGGCCTCATTCGGCATGGGTAACACATTGGTATTCGAGAGAGTCTTGGGCAACAAGTAATTAACGCTGCCCTTGAGGGACATCGAGGAATAGTTTCCTCTAATACGGCGCTCCATGATCGTGTCTGGTTGCCGTATCTTGACAAAAGGGTCAAAAAAGAGGTGAAGACTTGTCAAATAGGCTATTGCGTTCCATCTTGCTAATCAGCACTCTTTGAAAATGTCAGAATTGCCACATCATGCCTGTGAGAAAATTGCCGTTGGTTTGATTTCTTTGGTCCTCTTGAGAATGGATTTCATCTTGAAGTTATTCTTGATGAATACTCCTGTTTTCCATTGGTAGAGCTTTCGTCTACTACACATGGAGAGGTTATTAAAAAGTTGGATGGCGGGGCGTGGCTTCGCGGGCGAAGATGGTGGACGCAGCCTTCTAGAGCTCTCACCAGCCCGACACTTATCCGTCAATTTATCCTGGCCCCGGACCCGATCTGCAGACCACACTTGGGGCACTTGTGGCGGAAGGTGGGAAGGGTCCTCTGGTGCCGAGTGCTGTGTTCCCGGACCCTCCGACGCGGACATAGCGGCGGGGGCGGCCTGCGGCCTGATCCCGGGAAGTGTAGCCGGGGCCTCGATTTTCGAGCCTCCCGGTCGAGGAGTCTCCGCGCGGGCGGTAAGCATGGGCGAATTTTGCGAATCTAGCGTTCGCAAATTTTGCGGATTTGCGAACTCGCAATCCGCAAAATCCGCAAATTCTCGCGAATTAGCGGATTTTTTTTTTTTGTGTTTGCGCGGGTTTCTGCCAGTTCGCGAGGGTTTTGTACACTTTCGCAAATTGCGAACTTACCTGTCGGGTCGCAAGTTTCGCGAACTTGTTGTTTCTACGTGTCCAGCCTGTTAGGGACACTCTTCTTCATCACTGCCACTCTCTGTCACCACTGCCACTCTCTGACTACTCATGCCACCCTCTGGCCCACCCATGCCACCCTCTGTTTCATCACAGCACCCTCTGGTTGTCCAGTCAGTGTACATTATTGTGGCAACGCAAGCACACCTTCCCTGCCTCAAGTGACCTGAATTAATTTGGGGCTGATTAATGTGTCACAGAATATTTTTTTAGCTGGCACCTGCTTCCTTAGTGCTTCCTGATTAGTGATCTTTTGCACTTGCTAAGTGCTTTCATTGTTGCAAAATTAGTTACAACACCTGCCCTGCCCCAACTGACAATAATGAATTAGGGGCTGATTAATGGATTTGAACTTCCAGCCTGGCTCCTGCTTGTCTCCCTTAGCTGTAATTCAGGACCTTTGTGGCATATTTGTAACTATTCTGAGGTTCAGAGCAGGGTCACATAATAGTTGCAACTGGCAACTGAACTCTGGAGGGGCCCCTCAGGAAGCACTACAGGAAATGGCTACTAATGATGAGCCTGAACTTTTGAACCTGGTAAGTAGTTTCAGTTTTGCTAAGATCGTATTTCTGCAATTTTGCACTTATTCGCGGGGCGCGAAGTTGTACTGGGAAGCCGCGAACTCACGCGAACAGTGCGAGCAAAATCCGCTGCTCGCGGATTTGCGGATTTTGCGGGAGATTCACGAATCTCGCGGATTGCGAATTTACCGAAAATCCGCAAAATCCGCGAGCGAAACGGATTTTCCGCCCATGCTTAGCGGGCGGGCAGCGCCATCATTCATCCTGGGCCCAGCGCCTCTCCTTGACAGTGGACATTTGGGCGATTCCTCTGCCTTAGTTACCGAGTAGGTTGAGACGGACAGTGTGTTGGAGACGCCCGGGGGAGGCTGAGCCCTACATCGGAGCCGTGCGACCGGGACCTCGAGTTTGGTGGTCCCTGGCTGCGGTGCGAAGAATCCGGCGGAGCTGAGACCTTTGATACAGGGCCCACCCGACAAGCCGGGCACGGCGTTGCAGTGTCTCCTTGCCTTGTGAGCGGTCCGACGAGTATCGCGCCCAGACCGGGAGAGGCCCTGCGAGGGAGTAGGAGGTAGCGGAATGATGGCATGAGTGAGTGACTTTCGGGGGTCCCCTCTGAGAGTGATAACGAAGGGCGAAGGGGAATTGGAGCCGGCGGTGCCTGTTGGGGCCTGGCGTCATTCAGCGGTACGATGAGGGCACTGGGTGTCCGAGAGACAGCGGTGCCACGTGGCCCTCGGTGGAGTGTGGGCCGGACCTAGCTGGAGCCGCGCTGCGCACCTACAAGGGTGTGATCCTACACATCCCAGTGTGTGCCCCCCCCCGTACCGGACGGCGGCAGTGTGAAAGACTTGTGTGCCTGGGGCAGAGGGGACATTCACGTGATTTACCCTTGGCCGTTGTTGGAGGTGCGGGGTGCCCCCGCCGAGACGCTCTGCGGACGCTCTGAGGGCAGTGGCACCAGAGTGAGCCTCGGCCATGACCAGAGGAGGGAGTGGGTCCGCCAAGCAAGGACCCATTGACAAGTTTATGGGACGGAGTGGGGGCCCCGGAGCGCCAGGTGACCAGGGATCGGGACCGGACAATGCGGCGCTCATGGCGGCGATAACCCAGTCCAGGGACATGCTGGATGCCAAGATTGGGGCTGTTGGGGCGGATGTGACCCTGCTGCGCCAGGACCTGCAAAACGCGGTGGCACGTATCACAGAGACCGAATCCAGGATCTCCGTGGTGGAGGATGATGTTGGGACCCTGAAGCAGAAAATGGCGGCGATGGAAAACATTCAAAAGGGCCTAGTGCTTCGTGTGGAGGATGCCGAAGGGCGGGCGCGTAGAAACAACCTTCACTTTGTGGGTTTTCCGGAGGGTTGTGAGAAGGGCAATATGGAACAGTTCTTGTCCCAGTGGTTGGAGAGTTGGCTCCCCCCGGATGTCCTGTCCCGCTGTTTCGTGATTGAACGTGCCCATAGGGCCCTGACGCAGAAGCCGCCAGTGGGTGAGCGGCCCAAACCAGTGATTGCTAGAATCCTAAACTTTCATGACAGAGACACTATATTGTGGGAAGCGAGGGCCAAAGACTCCCTTCTCTTCGAAAACCAGAAGATCATGATCTTCCCCGACTACACCAGAATTGTAAAACAACAGCGGCACTCCTTTATTGCCGTCAAGGCGAAACTACGAGGCCTGAAGATTCAATACTCCTTGCTCTACCCGGCCCGCCTACGGGTGGTCTTCCAATCGCAAACTCACTTCTTTGATACACCGGAGGACATTTTCAGATGGAATGATGAAACGGTGAAAGTCAGGCCACATGCTCAACCGGGTTTGGACCCAGGCCACTCGAGAAATCCATCGCAGGACCGGGGGGACCAGAATGCCCGAGGCAAAAGTAACAGGAGGTCTAGATCTCGGAAACGCTCTACTTCTCGCAGTGGAACTCAATCCGCTGCACCTACTGACTCTGATCACTCTGGAAAGGGCCGCTGAGAGACTGCGGGGAACTGTGTCTTTCTACCGATGCCATAAGCTCCAGCTGGGAGGAGCTGTACAGCTGTGTTCTACTGTGCTGATGACTGAACGCGGAATATATTGCCACAGCTAGTTTGTTATTATGACATTGTGTGGGGTTGTGGGAAGGGGTTCGGGGTGCTCCTTTACAGGGGCTACTTGCCTCCTACGTGAGTGGGAGTTGATTGGGGGGGTTCTTTGGTTCAGTGGGTAATTGGGATCCATTGGTATGGTTGGCCTTGGGCGCTCTGTTTTGGGCCCGAGGTTGCCCATGCCGCGACAGATACTTCAGTGTTCTATGAGGTATTGGGGTGGGGGGCGAGGAATGGGGAGTTGAGGGGTTCGTTTGGGGGGCAGGTGGGGGGTGGGGTTTGGGTTGGTTGGTGGGGGGTGCACGCGACATTTGTTGCCTTGTTCTGTGATGTGCTGTGCGCCTGGGCCTGGTGCGGGGCGTTCTTGTGTTGGATCCCATGGGACTATGGCTGAAGCATCCACCCCGGGGCTCCCCAGGGAGTCAATACGTATACTGAGTTGGAATGTTAGAGGGATGCTGGATAAAATCAAGAGGGGGCGATATTGCGGTGGGGTAAGAGGGAGGTGGCGGATGTCTTGTTGTTACAAGAGACTCACATGATGGGTACGAAAGTACTTAGCCTGCAAAGGTATGGATACCAAGAAGTCTTTCATGCGGGGTTTTCCAGGGGCTCCAGGGGCGTTGCCATCCTGATCCATCGGAGGCTGGCTTACATGCACGAGAGACAGTGGATGGACCCCCAGGGTCGATATGTGTTTGTTCAGAGGATGGTGGGCACGGAATCAATTATGTTTGGCAGTATTTATGCTCCCCCCCTTGCAGTGGTCCCTGGCTGAGCATTTGTTTGCAGTATGGGCTGAAAGGTGATTGGAATGACGTGATGGATATGCATGAGGACCGTCGGAGGATGCAGGGGACGCTTGCTGCTGCCGCCCCTACTCGGCTACGTGCCATGGTGGAGGGGCTGGGCTGGGTGAATGTTTGGCGACATATGCATGCCAGGGCCCATGAGTATACGTATGTCTCTGCTGTCCATGGTTCCTTCTCCCGGATGGATTATGTATTTGTGCCTTGTGATTCCTGAATAGAGTGCGGGAGGCTAATATCCAACCTAGGGGACTGTCTGACCACTCCCCTGTGGTCGTGGTGGTTGACCTACATAGGACGAGGCAGCCATTCTGGTGGAGGATGTCTTCATGGCACGTTCAGCAAGCTGACTATGTGCAACACATGTATGGTGCGATTGCTAACTACTGGCGAGAAAATCTGGTGGAAGGCACAGATCTAACGGTCGTCTGGGAAGCCATGAAACCTACTTTGAGGGGAATTGATATTGCGTGGTGTGCGGCGGCCCGTAGCAGGCATCGGGAAGCTATAGTGGTGGTGGCAGCTCGGGTGGAGGCTCTGGAGCGACGGTGTCAGGAAGAGGGGGTTGCTGTGGCGGTGCGGCTGCTCCTGCAATCGCAGCAGTCCTATGCTCCGGTGTTACTGGACGAGGCTCGACTGGCGTGGTTGGCCACGCAGAGGAGGGTTTATCAAATGGGAGACAAGTCCTGTACTATGCTCCACAGGCTGTGCCAGCGTACCCTGCAGCCAATTGCCCTTCCAGGTCTTACAGATGGGGACGGTGTCACCGTTACAGACCCAGCGGTACTGGCAGCTCGCTTCGCCAGTTAGTATGCGGAGCAGTATGCGCCGCAGGATTGCCTTTCGGCTGAGGCGATTGACAAATTTATCGCTGACCTGCCCCCGAGGGCAGTCTCCACTGAGACACGGGCGGCATTGGACCTTCCCCTCACGGCAGTAGAACTGGGTGATGCACTGGGACAGCTCAACACAGGGAAGGTACCCGGGCCGAGCGGCTTCCCGTGTGAATTCTATAAGAAATTCCATCTCCAATTGGGGTCTCATTACCGGGCCGCGCTAGAGGCGGCGCGAGAAGTGGGTAGGCTGCCAGCTGACTGGCGCCATGCTGAGGTAGTGGTGTTTCAGAAACCGGGTAGGCCCCCTGATCGTCCCGACTCGTACCGCCCTATATCATTGCTCAACATAGAGGCTAAACTGTTGGCTAAGGCGTTGGCGAACCGTCTCCTCCCGTATGTAGCCGATCTGGTCCACCCGGATCAGGCGGGCTTTATGCCACGCAGAGCGACGCGACACAATATTCGCCGGGCGCAGACAGCCGTAGATGCGATGAGGGCCACGGGAGAGCGGGCGACCCTGCTTTTGGCGGATATAGAGAGGGCCTTTGACTCGGTGAGTTGGACCTATTTGTTCGCGCTCCTGCCTCATCTTAATTTAGGCCCAGTGTTTATCTCCTATATCAAACTTCTATATACTGACATCACGGCGTCCGTGCGTGTCTCCGGAGCGATCTCGGAGAGGTTTACCATCAGTCGGGGGACCCGTCAGGGTTGCCCGCTGTCCCCATATTTATTTGCGTTGATCATGGAGCCTCTCGCCTCGTGGGTGCACATTGATGCACAGTTCTGGGGTTTTGTATGGGATGGGGGCCTTACCAATAGAATCGCCCTCTATGCGGACAACGTCCTCTTTTTCCTCACTGACCTAAATAGATCGGGTCCCCGAGTGTTGGAGATAATGCACATCTTTGGTGAAGTTTCGGGCCTCTACCTTAACCCGCGTTAGTCCACCCTGTGGGTGCTGGGTGACGGGGCGGGCGCGGGCTCGTGGGCGTCAGCCTTGCGAGTGGCGGCCGGGGGCATTTTGTATCTTGGAGTGTTCTTGTCTGAGTCCGCAACGATCTCATGGGAGTGTAACGTGCTACCGGTGTGGGAAAGGATCCAAACGGAGGTTAAGACCTGGTCTCGAATGCCCCTTACCATCTATGGCAGGTCGGCGATCTTTAAAATGGTCGCCCTTCCGCGCCTCCGCTATCAATTGCAGAACCATCCACACCCAATCTCACCCCAATGGTTCCGGCAGGTCAATTCCGTCTTGGGCCGCTTCTTGTGGGCAGGGGGTGCTACTAGAGTGGCGCTGCGCACGTGCTTTATATCCACGTATTGTGGTGGCCTAGCCACATCGGACATCCTCTCATATTACCAGGCCTCTCCTCTGTTGGTCTTAAATGAATGGTGGTATGGGGATGGAGGGGACCTGGCGTATGCTCTGGAGCGCTCGCTGATGGGGAATAACACATTACATACCATCCTGTACTCGGCCGGGCTCAGGAGGCGGCTGCCGTCTGCCACGCAAGTGGTCTTTGCAGTTTGGAGGCAAGCACTACGTCGTATGGGTTGGTGGGGAAGGTTGACGGCGGAGACCCCATTGTGGCGGAATGGACGACTTCCCGCACTGGCCTCGCTGATGGGGTTCGGCAGATGGGACTCTATAGGGATTTCCTCGTTTGGAGACGTTATGTCCGGTGTGACTCTTAAGTCGTTCCAGGACCTGCGGGACGAGTTCCACATGCCTAAAACTCAATTCTTCAGATATCTACAATTTCATCACGCATTGGTGCCTAGCCTAATTGGGTTGGAGTCGCTGCCGGAGTACAGCCCCGTGGAAGCAAAGGTTTTCATGGGTGATCTTGGGGATAAAAAGGTGTCCCGCATCTATCAGACGCTGGTCACTCACTGTTCCTCCTCCCTGCTCCCACTGAAGGACGCCTGGGAAAAGGACGTAGGGCCCCTGGATGAAGATGACTGGAGGAAGGCACTAGAGTCCCCACGTGGGACTGCTATTGCGGTACGACTCCAACTAATCCAATTTAAATATTTGCACAGGGCCTACTATACACGGGAGAGACTGTGGAAAGCGGGCCTGATTGGGTCCCCGGAGTGCCTGCGTTGTAGAGTTGAGATAGGATCCCTGTTTCTTTCATTGATTGGGCTACAATGATATATATGTGTTGATAATTCGCAGTGACCTCCTGATTGTGGAGACCTGTATACATGCTTTTACCTGATCAATCAATAAAATTTGTTGTGTAAAAAGTTGGATGGCATCTTTGCAACATGGGGTTTACCGATAATCTTAAAATTTGACAATGCCCAACCTTTTTTTGACAGGTATGCCCAGATGAGGGTCCTGAACTCTGCATGCCGCTGGAGTCAAGCTATCCTGACTGAAGATGGGTGAAACCCCAAAACTAGTACTAGGATGCTCTTTCCAGTCCAGGGAGGACCTGGCCTGGCAGTTTGGGCTTGACTGTTCCCATTGGGGGCAGGGTCCTGACTGATTTGCATATGGGTCTAAACTGGAATGGCATGGTGAGCAAAAAAACTATGGATTTAGGTGCAGATCTCTGTACTGGGGTGAATGTATGACATTGTTCTGCATTCTGTCTATTAATTGTTCTTTTTTGCATTTGTCACCCCAAGTGGGACGGGTGGGACGGGTATGCCTAGACGTGGGTCCCGTGCTCTCCATGCCACTGGAGACACGCTATCCTAGCTGAAGAGGTGTGAAACCCTGAAACCGGTCCTATGATGCTTGTTTCCATTCCTAGGAGGACCTGACCTGGAAGTTCGGGCTGGACTTGTTCCATTGGGTGCAGGGTCAAGACTGATTTGCATTTGGCTGGTTCCAAACTGGAATGGCATGGTGAGCAAAAAACAATGGATTTGGGCCAAGTGGGGAGTACCTTCCAGTCGTAGTTTCGGCAGCCAAAATCACCAGATGGCTACAGCCAAGGGGGGTCGAACAGTCCACCAGCAGAATATCAACACATTTGCCTTATTTAAGACACAAGAAGGGGGACAATCAACCATGGGCTCGAACCACAAAGCCCGACAGAAGGAGGAAGAAGGAGAACCACTCTCACCCCAAGATATATTAGCCGCCATACAGGTAGTCCGCACTTTACTCGAGGACCGAATTGACTCAGTGGCAACGGATATCTCCCTCCTCAGAGCGGATCTACGCAAGATGGACGCCCATGTGAAAGAGGTAGAGGATGTTACTCAGGAACTGTAACCAATGATTTCTCCTTAGGAAAACAAGTCACAGAACTGCAGCAAAAGACCGAGCTCCTGGTGACACAACTTGACATCTATGAAGGGAGGTCTCGGCATAATAACATCCTTATCCAAGGGGTACCTGAGAAAGCTAAGGGACCGGCAGCTGACCTTTTCGTGGAGGACTTGGTGATCAAGCACCTACAGCCGAAACATCTATCCAACTATTTCTCTATTGAGAGGGCTAACTGTGTACCAAGGGGTCAACCCAAGCCGGGGGCGGCCCATGACCCCTAGTAGCAAGAGTGTTCAACTTTTGTGTTCGAGATCATATACTTCAAGCAGCTCGCTGTGCTCCCCCCTCTCAAGTGCGAGAACAGTACGATTACATTCTTGCCTGATTTCACTGCATAAGTCCAAAACAGAGGCGTTCCTTTTTGGGGGTGAAAATGGCACTCAGGGAACATGAAATAAATATGCCATGCTGTTCCCTGCGAAGCTTCGTGTGGAGGCAGAGGGCAAGAGCTGGTCTTCACAGATCCTGCGGCGGCGATGGATTGGCTCGACGGATGGGGTAAAGTTGGAGAAAATGGACGATCTGAGCTAAACAGTGATGAGAGCTAGCAGTACGGACCAGGGCAGGGACCCACCGGTGGAAGGGAAGAGTTCCATAGCGTGAAGACACCCTCAAACAAACGGGAGGCCTTTCATCAGACTCATCCAGTGGACATTCGTCGAGCGATTCAATGGGGCTGTAAAATCCCAGGGCGGGAGGGACGGGTATTTGACTCGTATCAGTGAATATATCGATTTGCTGAGACCCAGCAACGGTTAGAGATAGAATTGGACTACAGTTCAGATCAAAGGACTCACTTTCTGGGACTGTGATGAGTATATGTTTGGTTATCCAATGGTTCTTGCAGTTTATTTAATATGCATGTTTCCAAGGAAAGGGATGGGCGGAGCTAGTCGGGCCTATGTTTCCAAAGTTCAGTGGGCAATGGGCACTCTGCAAGGTTAGGAAAGCCGGTCACCGGACTCAGCTATGCAGGGAGGCAGGGAGGGGGTAGAGGGAGATATGGAAAGGGGGATAGTTTAGTTTATAGTTTTAGTTTCACAGAGCAATGCCACATTAGCATAAGAGCGCATCTAGCACACCACTCTTGTAACAGGGTGCTGGACGCTCCTCTGTTGAAGTACACACAATCACGCATAACTCTGATGCTGATTCTTAGATATCTATGCACTAATGGTGTCACATACAGAACTTAAGTTCCTAATATGGATTGTGAACGGGATGGGGATAAACTCAAGCGACAAATAGTTCTACAATACCTTAAGAGACAGGCACCAGACCTGGCCTTTGTGCAAGAAACCCACCTGATCGGTAACACTTGTAAGACACTGGGTAGATGGAGCTATCAACTGATCGCACATGCTGGGTTCACTTCAGGCTCCTGCGGGACAGGGGTGTTCCTCCAGAAAAACTGCCCCTATATAGTTAAGAAAACTTGGAACTTTGGTCAGGGCAGATTTGCTGCTGTGTCTGGTTCCTGGGAAGGCAGAACAATTAATGTACTCTCGGTTTATGTTCCCCCCGTGATGCAACATTCTGCACTGCAAGATCTTAACAAACTTATCCTTGACTTACCACTCTGCACGTTGGTAGTTGGGGGAGACTTTAACCTCACAATAGATGGCACATTGGACCGTCTACCCCTGTGTAGAGACCCCACTTCTGAGTCAAAACTTGTTGAATTTCTGTTGGCTTTTTTTCCTGGCAGACATATGGGGACAACTTAACACCACTACCACACAATTTACATTTCTTTCTGGGGCCCACAAAAGGCAGTCACGAATAGACGACATGTTCACACACACACCAGATCTCTCTGGATTTAGTGAGGCCCGCTGCCTGGCGTGGGGAATTTCAGATCATTCTCCTATCCTTGTCAAGATGACAGTGGGGCCACAAACTAGACGAACTGCCCGACCATAAATCCATGGGCGCTCAAAATACCACACATCAGAATGCGTTAATTAAGGATATCGAGCTATATTTTAAAGAAAATGTTGGCTCAGTGACTTCAGCCCAAATCCTATGGGGTGCGTTTGGGGCAGTGATCAAGTGGAGGGCCCTTTCTTTAATGGTGGGTCATAAGAGAGAACTAACTAAACGAATTGTCTAACTCTGGGAGGAAATCCTAAGGGGGGAAATAAAACTGAAAAACACACAAGGTGATGGACGGAATGTTGCACATTGGCAAAACATTCACCCCCAGTCACAGATCTGGGTTTAATCCATCGTTATTTTGCTCACCACGCCACCCCATTTCAGGCCATATGCAAATCAGTCTTGACCCTGTGCCTCATGGGAACAGTCCAACCCGAACTTCCAAGCGGTGTCTTCCCTGGACCGGAATCAAGCATCCTAGGACAGGTTTCTGGCAATCAGCCATCATCAGCCAGGATAGCTAGACTTCAGTGGCATAGTGAGCACGGAACCCACGTCTGGGCATACCCTTCCCACATAGGGCAAACAGCAAAACACACAAGGTGATGAACGGAATGTTGCACATTGGCAAAACATTCAACCCGTCACAGATCTGGGTAAAATGGGGAAATAGAACTGGCACAGTCCCCTGACCATGAAGCGCAGCGATTCCTAGCAGTCTAGACATTAAACTACAAGCAACTTCTGACAGGTGACTAAGGCAAAAAAGAAATCAGCTTATCATAAAATGTATGAACACAGGGAGAGGTCGGGTAAGCTTCTAGCCTGGCTGTAAAAAAGGGAGCAAGCGTCAAGGTGGGTACATCATCTGTTGGGGCCTTTGGGAAAAAAATCACTGACCCCCAGCAGATTTTAGAAACAATGGCTACCTATTTCAAATCGGTTTACAGAGCTACTGTGACAGTCTTGGCTAATGCGGCAGGGGAACTTCTCTCAACTTTCAAGGTAACCTGTCTGTCAATAGAAGACAGGGATTCCCTTGAGGGTGAACCCACAGAGGAGGAAATTCAACTAGCCATCCGAGATATCAAGTCGGGCAAGGCTATAGGACCAAACAGGCTCCTGTTGTAAATAGAAGCCTGGAGCCTGGTATCATTTAGGTTACTTTATTCAAGTCTTCAAGACGTTAAGATAAGTTACAGAGAAGACCCACCAGGAGTGACTAGCTTGCCACTCAGCCTGCCTGGTTCCAACTGCCAGTTGTCACCAAGCTAAGCCCCAAACACTCCATGATGTCACCCAAGGTTCTAGTGGTGACATCATGTGAGTGACTATGAAAACCCAGAGGTAGAAAAGAGACAGGCTAAATATAACATATCTCCTTTCTTTAGGGAAATCAACAAGATGGAAATATAATAGATACAATTAGCTTGTGTGTACACATCCATATGAAAGTACACATAGCATCCATTCCACAGATGGAGTTACAAACACATCCCAAACAGTTACAAACACAAGTCAACGACAACACATCCCAAACACAACTAGTCCCAAGTCCCATCCCCTTTCCTTGGGAAACACAAACACAAACTGATTTAGACGAAAATTAATTGAGTCCACTTTTCTCCGTAACGGGGTACAACCCTCCCAGTGAACTACACCTTGGAGTAGCCATTGCTCCGTCCCCAATTTCCTAAATGGGGCACTCAACGGGGTACAACTCCCCCCATGAACTGCACCTTGGAGTAACCATTGCTCTGCCCCCAATTTCCTAATGGGGTACTCACCACCCTTAAATTATAAAAACAGACCCTATACTGTCACGGGGTACAACTCTCCCCGTGAACCATAGCTGGGAAACCTACATAATCCCAAAACCATAAAAGAGACAGGGTGCACTTCTTTAAAATAGGAGTATAGAAGTTTATAACTGCCAACACACAACCACACATGCAAACCATGTATACAGATCTCAACAACAACTCCTCCTATAATAAACTGTACAGGGCCCTCCTGACCCCAAAACAACAAGCTATGAATGCACACCATCCTGTAGGTGCACAATAATACAGCACTTGCCACTCACACGCCACTCTCGACACCTGAAAATACTCTGCGTGGATCACAGCAGTCCAAACACAACACTACGCAGGTACTCACTGTACACGGCATTAACTTGCAACCAACCCTACCAAAAAGAAAACACACTCTTCCCTGAAACATACTGTATAAGGCACACTTCATGCCGAAAAGAACAGTAATGAGACAAAAGAACCACTCTTGTCGCCAAAAATGTTGTAAATAGAAGCCTGGAGCCTGGTATCATTTAGGTTACTTTATTCAAGTCTTCAAGACGTTAAGTTAAGTTACAGAGAAGACCCACCAGGAGTGACTAGCTTGCCACTCAGCTTGCCTGATTCCATCTGCCAGTTGTCACCAGGCTAAGCCCCAAACACTCCATGATGTCACCCAAGGTTCTAGTGGATACATCATGTGAGTGACTATGAAAACCCAGAGGTAGAAAAGAGACAGGCTAAATATAACAGCTCCCAATTGACTTCTTTAAACCAATGGCTTCCAAATTGATGCCTCACCTTTGCCAGATGTACTTCGAAAACTACAAAACCGAAATGTTGCTGGTATATATCCGACTAGCCTCGATTGTGGTCGTCCACAAACAGAGCAAGCCAGCCAATGATTTCAAGGCGTGCAGGCCTATTTCTTTGCTTACAGCTGAATCCAAAATACTTGCACATCTACTTGCAAATAGACTTATCCCACTGATTGCCGGGTTGGTACATCAGGTCCAGTTAGGCTTCTTGCCAGCCCGGAACACCGCCCTGAACCTACGGCGCCTACACGGGGTGCTGGGGAGACAACATTGACATTGGGTAAGATGCAGCTCCATTGTACCTCGATGCCAAAATGGCTTTTGACACCGTTGAATGGAATTACATGTTTGATGTCTTGGATAGAATGGGATTCGGGCCCAACTTTATAAAATGGATTAAACTACTATATGCCCAAAGCACAAGTAGTTGTGAACCGACATACTTCCAGACAGTTCCTACTAGAAAGGGGAACCCGGCAGGGATGCGCCCTGTTGCCCTTAATATTTGACCTGGGGATGGAGCCCCTGGCGATCTGGGTTAGAAGAGACTCCTTGATCTTAAATGGACAGAGGACCATCAAGACAGGAACTCTTTTTACGTGGATGATATTTGTTATACATGGCCTCTCCAACCTCTTCCCTCCACTGTATCCTCCACATTTTCCAAATATTCAGCAACCACTCAGGATACACAATGAATTGGTCTAAATCACAAATATTTTCACTCCAGGGCCCTCCACTGTGTACGCAGCGGGACTACGATATCCCTGTAGCATCGACGGTTTTCCGGTATCTAGGCATTTTAATAATCATGGACTCAGCTCGCTTTCATGAGTAAGACCTACTTGGGCCCTTGACACGCTTTCATGTTGACGTCAAACACTGGCACTCTCTCCCTCCTTTTCTCTATGTGTTGCAAAATACCTCAGATAAAATTCCTGATGCTCATTTCTCCAGTATTGATTGTGCCGTACGCACGTTGCTGTGGGATGGTAGGGCACCACGTATTGCAAAACAAAAGCTTTCAGCAGGGTGGTATGATGGGGGTTGCACTATGATTGAGCACCTGCCCCGGATTTGATAAATGGGATCTAATTGGTATCTCTACGGTGGGGGATATGTGGAATTCTAAGGGACCGGCCACCTTTGCTGACCTCCAGAACGAGTATGACAACACACAAGCCAAAACATTTAGATATCTGCAGATTAGTCATGCGCTCAAAACAGTAATACCAGAGGGTGGCCCACTTCCTGAGGCTTCCCCACTCGAGGATAGTCTGATATTAGACCCCATGACTAAAAAGGCCATATCCCTTACTAATAAAAAACTGATCAATAACCGCCCAGATTTCTTAACATGCCTGCGGCAATACTGGGAAACAAATCTAGGCGAGCTTGAGGAGGAAGATTGGTGAGACGCCTTGGCTTCCCATAGAGAGGTGGTCATCTCCTTGAGATTGCGGCTGGTCCAGCTCAAAGTCCTGCACCGAGTCTACCTGGCAGAAGAAATCTTGGTCAGGATGAGCAGGTGTGCTGATCCCCTTTGCCTTCGGCACTGTCATCAAGAGGGGACTTTCTTCCACACGATCTGGACATGTCCAACCATTCGGTCATACTAGAACAGCATCGCCAAGCAACTGGAGAGAGCTTGGGGGAAGAAATTAACAGTCACCCGGCAACTGTGCCTGCTAAATATATGGGACACCACTGACTTTAATCAAAATAAGAAAACATGGGTCTCACTGGGGTGGGCCTTTGCCAAATGCAACATTGAACATAAATGGGTGTCTGGGGAAGTGCCATGAACTAGAGATTGGAAGGTTGACATGGATAGAGCCATGATAGCTGAAAAAGATGTTTTCAAGCACAGAGGATGCCCCAAAAAATTGGATCTTAAGTGGGCAGGGTGAAATACATATAGAGGGGAGACTTGCCTGTCTCCAACAGTGGAGCCACAACATAGGGAGGCCAAAATGCATGAACCGTTCACTGCTGCAGAAGAATTATCAGAATAATGAGTAAAAGTGTTATTTATGCGTGAATTGTTACCTCATACTGATTGTATAACTAAACGTGTGCTGAGACTTGAAGACATTGCTGTGTTGTTTGTGGTGTTTATCAATAAAAACAGTTAAACATTTTTTTTTGTAATTTGAGTCTTCCAAGTGCCCCATAAGAACTGTTGCTTCTCCTTCGTACCTCACATGTCCCACAAGATGGGTTGTTGCTTGTTCTAAGTTCCTTGGTGTTGTACTCATGTTTTTTACCTCCTCTTGCTTCCAGTCCTTTGTACATTGCTCTAACACCCTTATAGGTCATGTTTGCACTTTTGTTTTTTTGTCCTCATTTGCCTATATCCTCATTTAGAAAACACCAACCACCGTACGTGTATTACCTGGGTAAGTTCAGAAGATCTTTTTAAATCTCACACCAAGACACGAAATAGTTGATGGCGGAAGGAGCATCCAGAGACGGAGGGTAGGTATTTTAACTCCACCAAGGTTGCATTCAACCTGGTGGACCATATTTCTACCTGGGAGACCCGTTACAGTGATCCATGGAGCGTGAAAAGGCATAATCATAGGACCCAGGGAAAAAAAAAACGGAAATCCTATCTCCACTGTACCAATAGATCAAAAAATACGAGTTTTTTCCTACTACAGGACCTGGCCAGATCAACTCTAGATGTTTCATACAGGGAGGTCAGCCAGCCAGAGTGTGTTGGTGCAGCAACATCTACCCAGAATTTACAGATTTGTGTTCTTGCCAATAGGATAGCATAAAAGAGAAAAGATCTTGCATGACCAGAGATGCTTTCATCGATGCCAAAAAATGATCAGTGGGAGACTAATGTTCAGAGAGGCATTAAGAATAGAAACCAGCGTCACCTTCACTTCCTCCCAAAAAATCCAAATGGGGGGGCAGTCTCTAAACATGCGGACACCGGATGCTCCCAACAAGCCGCACTTATTACATGTTTTCCCTGGCTGGAATTCTGATAGTCTTAGAGGAGAGAGATACGCTCGATGGGCTGTGAAGAGGTGGTTTTGCTTCAACCATGCAGGTTTCACTAATTTATGCAAAAGAGAAAATGAATCTATCCACAGCTGCTCACACTGGATATCTAACTCGGTTCCCCAGAACTCATCAGCAAGTTTGAAATCACCATCGACCTCCTCCAAAATTGCCCAATACCAAAGTGAGACTTCTTTGCTACCCCAAGGCCATGCTACCAGTAGTTCTTCCAGATTACTATCCTTCCCTAATGGAACCCCTGTCTCAGCTGTGCCTGCACCCAACTATTTAGCTGCATGTATTTAAATCGGGATAAGCCGGAACCCACTCTCCCCCGTAGCTCTTCCCAAGACTGCAATACACCCCCAGCCAACAATTCTCCCCACTTCATAATTCCAGAATCTTTCAGGGAAGTTGCCAAACTGTCCTGTAGGCAAGATGAAGTACCTGGTAATTCCCACAGTGGTGCAAGATTAGAGAAATAGCGAAGTCCTATTTTCTTTATAATTGTTACCCAGCTTCTGGCCAGTGACTGGAGAATTTATAATTTAATTTTTTTGAAGAATTTTTAGTCCCCGAATTCAAACAGGAAGCCCTCGGGTGATAAATCAGCCCCTTCTAACATGGCCCCAAACATTTCACCTCCTGGAGTAATAGAGGGTTGTTTTAACAGCATTCTAGAATGCGAGAGCTGAAAAGCCCATGCATAGTATTGAAGATAAGGTAATGCCAACCCTCCTTTTTCCTTCCTCCACCTGAGCTTTTTCCATGCCAATCTGGTGTCTCTATATTTCCAAACAAAAGAATTAATCTCCCGTTGACTCCTATCTAATTGCTTGGTATCAAAAGCCAGAGGGATGGAATTGAAGAGGAATGTGAATTTGGGCAAGATAGACATCTTCACTAGATTTATCCTCCCGAAGATGGATAAGGGGAGGTAAGCCCAAGCCTTTAGCTGCTTCTGACTTGCTTTAAATACCCGATCAAGATTGTATTCAGGAATTTTCCCTACCTCCTGTATAATACTGATCCCTGCGTAGCGTAGGGTGGGGGCGACATTCAATGTGTGTTACTAATGTTCCAGGCCATTATTTCGGTTTTGTTTGCATTTATTTCATATCCTGAAACCTTGCCGAACTCTTCCGCCCTCTTGATGACTATTGGAAAAGCAAGATCAGGGTCGGCCGTCAATATAAGAATGTCGTCTGCATATAAGGCCACCCGCCTTTCCCACCCCGCAAATTTGAAAGAAGGAATACTAGGATCCTCCCTTAGAACCTGAGCAAAGGGTTCAATATAAAGATTGAAGAGGAGGGGGGAAAGCGGGCAACCCTGCCTTGTACCACTTGTAATATTAAAAGCCTCCGTCAGTGCACTGTTAACAAGTAGTTTGGCTGTTGGCGCCTTATATAAAAGTTCTATCACTCGACAGAATCATTCACCTAGGTTACATTTTTTCATTACCGCGGCCGAATAGGCCTAGTTCACCCTATCAAAAGCTTTGGTCGCGTCCAGGGTAAGAGCGGCCAAAGGGAGAGAAAAGGCGGATGCGATGTCAATGGCCCCAACTAGATCATACGTGAAGTCCGCTAATTGGCGCCCTTTTACAAAGCCTTTTTGATCTTGGTGTATGATGGAATCTGCTACACCCCCCAACCGTTTAGATAGGATGGCAGTGAAGATTTAGTAGTCATTATTAAGGAGTGAGATCGGGCGGTAGGATCCACACTCAGTCGGGTCTTTCCCTGGTCTGAGGATCAAATCCACCGTCGCCTCACTCCACGAATTTGGGGGGTTCTCTTCCTTCAGGAGAATACTGTTAAAGACTTTCGCTAAAGTTGGAATAATGGCCTTGCTAAGAGAGCGATAGAGCTCCCCTGGTAACCCATCTGGGCCAGCCGCCTTCCCTCGTTTAGACTGGGCATTAGCCTTGCTTACCTCTTCCTCTGAGATTTCTCTCTCCAAACCCAGGCTTTGATCGTTTGAGAGTCTGGTCAAGGAGACCCCTTCAAGCCAGATGTCTTTCTCTGCACAACTCTTCCTGCTATCTTCCCTATATATATAGTCTGAAAGAATTCCAGAAATGCATTTCCAATATCTGAGTTTGAAAGGCGGGGAACTGACTCTCCCTGAACCCTAATCTCTCTGATATGTTTTTGCGCTTGGTCAGTTCTTATTTTCCAAGCGAGTAACTTACTCGCTGCATCCCCAAATTCAAAGTACGAGATTTTACTCGCCTCCCACCTTCTGGCAACCCTATCTTGGAGAATGCTTTCAAGTTGAGTTTTAAGAGAAACTAGTTTTTCCTGATTCTCCTTTGAACCCATATGGGCCCCTAGTTTAAGCTCTATGGTGTTCATTTCTCCCTCTAGGCCCTTGATAGTATCTCTAAATACCTGTCTTCTATGAGAGGCTCTACTGGTAATACATCCTCTCCAGAAGGCTTTCAGCGCATCCCAGATCATGGAGATGTTTGCAGAATTTAAATTTATCTTGAGGAAGTATTTGGTCTCAGACTGAAAGAAATTTATTTCGTCCTCCACTAACAGAATAGTGCGGTCAAATGACCATGAACTGTGCCGATGTTGTTGGACAGGACTTATACTAAAAGATATTGGCGAATGATCGGAAAGGTGAGAAGGCAAATATTCTATGTCTTCAACCCGATTCTCTTAGATTGTAACTAAACAATGCATAGTCTATTCTAGACTTCTGCTTGTATTTTAGGTTCTTAAAAGAAACCCCCAGTCGTTCGCCAGCCCTTTCCCTCCATATATCTGCTAACCCAAGCTGAGGCATAATTAGCAAAAGAGATTGCCTAGATTTTACAGGAACACAGGCTCTAGAGTTGGGGGATTTATCAAGCTTGGGATTTAATACAATATTAAAGTCCCCTACCCAGATTACCGGTTCTTGAAAGTCTAATAGATGGCAGCAGATAGTATTTAGATAAGAGGGGTCATCCTGTGTGGAGAAGTGTGGCTCAGGGGTTAGAGGCGGCAGACCCGGAAGCTGAGATCGGCCCTGGACCAGGGTTCAATTCTCTGCCTCGGCGGGTCTTGGGCTCAAAAATTCCACGGACTCGATAATTCTCGCTCCGGTGCCTTCTCGACTCACGGGTTCACACTCTGCGACTCTGGGCAATAGCTTGCTTAATCTCCACAACGGCCCCTCGCGGCGGGATGCCTGGCTTTCACCTTGTGGATACCCTGCCGGGGTTATCTCACAGGGGAATACCAGGACGGGTTCCCTAAGCAAGAGCCGGGAAACCCTTTGTGGGTAGCTGTGCGCTATATAAGCTCAAATACATTTACATTTACATTTACATCCTGGTTTGGGCCGTAATATTATCCCACCAGGGAGAACAGTGCCCCCCCTAAAGAGACTCTTAATAAAAGCCATCTTCCACTATGGTCTTGCCTACATTCGAGTATTTGAGCCTTGGCTTGTTTTTTAAATAACACCACTATCCCTCTAATGTTGGCAGATTGATCCGTACATACAAAAGTGTTGATCCATCTCTAATTTTTTAAAAGAGCTGTAATCTCCGCTTTGAGAAGATGAGTTTCCTGTATGGCCATGACCGGCGCTGGGGAATCTCTCAAATATTGGAGTATTCAGTCTCTTCTGTCCTTCTTGCGCAGGCCTTTGACATTCCAGGATAAAAACTGGAGCGACATCATAGGATCCCGACCTCCACCTCAGCCACCACCTCCATCCTCCCCAAAGACCACTTATTGAAAAGGCCTTGATACCTAACCAAAAGAGACTTCTGAACTCCATAACAAAAGATTTGGATATCGCTAAGGATTGAATGATACAAAAAGGGTACCAGCAATTGAGAATTTTTTAAGCTTTCACCCCCACTATTCCCTGTGCCCGTGCCCCTCCCCCCCCCTTGGGAAACCCATCCTGGCTTACTCTGGTAAGGTGTATGACCAGTGTTTGCGCCCTCTGGCAGTCCCTCTCTCTACTCCACACCCTAATACGATGTGATGGTGCTACGGGAATATGGGAAAAGGAAGTGGTAAGTAAGGAATTATACCTTAACCCTTTCCTTACTCATTTTTCAATTTTTCCCCTTTTTTTCTTTTCCCTTTAAACATCCTTTTTCTTTCTTTTTTTCTTCTTTTTCCTTTTATATTTTCCCAATTCCTCTTGCTTTTTTTCTCTTTCTTTTCCTTTAATGTCTATATATGTAAAAAAAAAATCCTTTTTTCTTCCTTTTATGTTCACTCGCCCTTACTGCTGATCCTCTTTTCTCTTTATTTTCTTTTTTTTCCTATTTAAATTTCAATATTTAAGTTCCCTTTTCCTTTAACTCGCTGTTTTCCCGCTTTAGTAACTACGCTGTTATTTAACATCCGAATAACTTCAGCTCGGGCTACCTCCTCTTGTTCGTGAAACATCCTTTAAAGACTCCAGCAGAAAGTCAGCCTCAAAAGGGGATCTAATATTATGCATTTTGTTGTTATACATGATCCACAAAAAGGCCGGGAATCGCATTTGCACGGTAGCGCCGAGTATTCTGAATTTCTCCATCCTTTGGCCTAATTCCCATTGTCGATCCAGTGTAGTTTTGGATAGGTCCGAGCGGACCTCAAATGGAAAATCTGGGCCTTTTAATGTTTTCTCTTTTAACACCAAGTTTAATATCTTCTCTTTTAACGTGTAAGTAAGGAAATTTACTAACATTTTTCTGGGTTTCACTCTGCCGGGATATAAACGGAAAGGGTCCCTGTGTACTCTCTGGATGTCTATCTCCAGAAGGTCAAATGGTTCCTCGAAATTTAGCAAATCCTTTAATAATTTTACCAGAAAAGACTTGATTTCACTCCCTTCCTTTCCTTTCGGAACCTTCAATGGTCGGACATTATTCCTCGGGGAGTAGTTCTCTAAACTTTCCACTTTTTCCCGCATAGCATCGCCATCTCTTCTTAGGGCTTGGATTTTTACTTCCGCTGACCCCAAATTTTCTTTGAGCTCCTCCACAGAACCCTCCAAAGATTCAGTTCTTTTAGTGAGTAAATCAACCTTTTTCTTGAGGATCTCACAGGCTGCCCTTATCTCTGATTGGTTCTCAGCTGAAATCTGAAAAACGTTTTTTATATCAGCCTTCATAGATGTGAGAAGACCTTCTATTGTGATCCTAGGAGAGCCCTCTGCCCCATCTGAACCGCAATCTAAAACATGAATAGACACCAAAGAAGAAGTAGGAGCCTCTACGGCATGTGACGCTACCTCCTCAGGGTGACCTAACATAGCTGGGTGGCTAGGCACCCCGGCGAGTACAGCTGACATACCAAGTACTTCCATCTGTCCTGTAGGTTCAACCAAATTTACTAAAGTGTCAGGGGATATAGTTGAAGCGCCATTAGATGGAGAGGGGGATGAATTAAAGGCGGAGGAATCCAAATGACATGTAGAGTCAGTAGCGTGGATATTCAGGACCTGAGGGAGAACCTTAAAAAAAGAACGTAAAGAGGGTGTAATACGTGTAGCGTTATATTTTTCTGATGCTCTTTGCTCTATCTGAGCTTTTATTTAATCTTTATTTCTGGCCACCTTCGTAACTGCCCCCTTTACTACACCCTTCACTTGGGGCTCCTGGATCGAGCTAGCCTCTTCTTGTGGGCTTGTAACTGTATCATCAGCCAAAGCACCACCTAGAGTGCAGTCAGCACATAGAACTCCTACATCACCGCCAGCTCCTCTAGTACCAGCCTCCTGTGCTTGCCTTGCTACCTGAGAAATTCGTATGCCCTTGGCCCGTCTGGATTTCTTTCTGCCTAGTTTCTTAATCGGGGGTTCTTTAGTACGGCAAGACCGATCTCATCACACTCTTCCAGCAGCGCTGTTTCCTCCTGCTTGGTTTCAAACAGAACCACACTCTTACCTTTCTCTCTGCATCCCCCGGGGCTAACCAATACCTGTTTTGACCCTCCAGCAGAAATGCCAGGCCCTCCCTCCGTTGGTGAGAAAAAAGCCCTGATTCTGCCCTTGCCAGTTTTGCTACCCCCAGCGCCAACACTGGAGCCAGTTCCAACGCAGCCCACGCTGCCTCGGATGAGACCGTGGGCCGCCGCTTTGTGGCCGCGACTCAACTCCACTGCGGCTTCCGACCAGTGCGGCGGGAGGGAGGGGCACGAAAAACTCACTGCTTCGCTGAAACACATCTGCCGCGGTGCCCCGCCGAAAACGAAGGTACGCTAAAAAGAAGTGAAGTGAGATGTTCCGTGTTCTCATCCGATTTCTCAAACCGTTAGCACCATGAGAAACTCATTTGCGCCATACACTGGGGTGAGAGAAGAGGCAGCCTACGAGGACACGCGCTACCGCTTCAGCACGCGGGCGCCCTGTTTCCGATGTCATGTTCGCACTTTATAAAACTTTTCAAATAAATCAATAAATGTCTATCAGTAAATTGGGTGAGAGAAGAGAAAGCTGAATTCTCCCGATTGGAGGAAGGGATGGTGGAAATAGAAGAGATGCTAAAAGTAGACTTTCTGAGTAAGGAGGAAAGGAAGGAGCAATTAGAAGTACTTGAGAAGCTGCAATCAAAGTTTAGAGTAAAGGTAGCGAAGAAGGTGTTACAACATTGGGAAAGCCGTAGAGCTAGGGATATAGTACATGGGGAGTGTTGTGGGAAATTTCTGGCGAGGAAATCAAGGCTAAAAAGGAACCAAAACTATATTAGGAAGATTATTGCCAAAGATACAGGGACTATAACAGAAGAGAGTAGTAAGACAAAAGAGGATTTCAACTCATTCTTTCAGAAATTATACACAGAAAACCTTGTAATAAATAAAGAAGAAATGGAATCTTGGATTAAATGAAAACATCTTCTAAATTGTGCAAAAACCAACAACATTACCTATGTTCGAGAAATAACTGGTGGCGAAATTCAAGTAGCAATAAAGAAATTAAAAAGAGGAAAGGTCGCAGAGCCTGATGCGATTTCAATTTAAATGTATCCCATAATTGCTGATGAGATTATTTCAATTTAGGTTAAGTTGTTCAACTCTGTATTGATAGAGGGTATGCCAATCCCAGAATCGTGGAATAAAGCAGTAATGTTACTTATTCTGAAGCCTTGCAAGAATTAATTACAGTGCAATCCTTCCACCCAATTTCATTACTTAATTGTGACTACAAAGTTTTTACAAATATTTTAAAAGCCCATTTAAATAAGGTAGTGGCATACCTAATAAATGAAGACCAAAAAGGTTTCCTGCCAGGGAGAAATTTGAGAGAACTTGATCATGCTTTGATAGGGTCAAAAGATCTAGCTGCAACTATGGGTGTCCCACTCGAGGTCCTGACCGGGGTGCCGCTAAGGCATTCAACCGTGTTAATTGGAGATATCTTACAACTGTTCTAGATCACTTTGGCATGGGTAAAACCCTGACAGATACATTAGATAAGACCTATAGTGACCGAATTACTTGCATTATAGTGAATGACAGTCTATCACCACCAGTGAGAATAGAAAAGGGGACGAGGCATGGGTGTCTCCTCTTGCCCATTCTTTTTCATCTTTACATCGAGACTTTTGTCCAAAGATTAAGACTGAATGAAGAGATGAAACCTTTCAAGGTTGGGACATATTCTAGGAAAATCTCAATATACGCTGATGTTTTAATGTTTTTGACCTCAGATGTAGAATCGACTTTGCCACAGTTAATGGCAGAGGGAGAGATATTTGGTAGGTTTACAGGATGCAGATGCAGATGGAAAGACTCCACTGTTCCTCACTCTGTATAATTGAGTAAGATGGGATGAGAAGAGATGGGTTGCCTGATGTAGGAGTGAGCCTGGCTCGGGCCTTCTTGGAGGTAAGGTCATGGCCCAAAATGTGAATGTAATGTTGCTATAGACCTCTGTTGAAGCAGTGGATTGACTTTTGAATAGAATCAGCTGGAGGGATGGAGTCTTACATAGGAGTGCAACTCCGCGCAAACCCCATCCCCTCACTGAGTAGCAGTGAGGAGAAGCTAAATGCAACATGTTATGTGTTGGTGTTATTGTGGGCAGATGACCATTTGTCGTTGGCCCTAAGATAGGGAGTTGGGGGTAGTTACGATTTAAACCTGTTTGGATTCCTTGCAATGTGTGTTAATTCTTACCCTATCCTCAAGCAATGAAAGGTGGGAAAAGCACAGATGTTCCCTCACAATGAAAGGGAGAGGGTAGGTGTAAGAAAGTGCCACTTTTGACATGGTTAGCCCCACTTTTTGCCTGATGCCTGATGTGCTTTTGAACTGTAAGTGCACTGGGTCCCTGCTAACCAGGTTCCCAGTGCCAGATCTCTTTCCAAAATGATGTACCACAATTGACATAACTTCAGCTACCTCTGTGAGTCCCTAGTAAATGGAACCACAGGTGCCTGGGGCATGGGCACTGAAGAGGGTCTTCTGTGGCTGCAGCATGCCACCTCAAGGACCCCTGACCAAAGCTATGCATACTGTCATTGCAGGCTGCATGTCTTGGTCCAAAGAAATCTGAAGAGTTGACACTGTGTTCCATGCATCCCATAAAGTATGTACAAAAAAGAGGGACTCCCCTGACATGGATGAGAGTTTCTGAGGCAGGGACACAACCATCAATGAGTAAAAAACTCAGGCAAGTAAAAATTATATGTTTTCCCACCTATCTACATAAAAAGATGCTCACAACAATGTATGTCTGGTATATTGTCAAAACGCGTTTTATTATTGACGAACTAGCAAAATTGAAAACATGAGAAAACATTGAATTGCATCCTGAATTCATCTGCATGTGCAACTATTTTGTCTATAAAACATCCTCACCATATCATATACCTCTTTCACCTTACATTTTCCTCATACATACATGTGACCCAGAAATACAGATAATATACATTAATTTTTCTGTGGCAATCGACTGTAACGTAGTGTTCCTGGGCTTATTTCTATGAATATACATACATAAATTCCATAAACTATTCGATATTATTTTGACATTCGTACAATAAATCTCTTGTTTTCAGTTTTCTAGTGGCTTTAGATCTCTACGCGCGTTTCAGCAAAAAGGTCTTTATCAGGAAAGCCACATTTTCCTCAAATGATTAAACGAAACCTGAAATTATACAATATATTGATGAGAGCCCTAAAAGAAACTAAATATAACTCTTAGCAACTAAGCATGGGCGAATTTTGCGAATCTGGCGTTTGCCAATTTGCGTATTTGCGAACTCGCAATCCGCAAAATCCGCGAATTCTAGCAAATTTGCGGATTTTTTAGTTTTTATTGTGTTCGCAAGGGTTTCTGCCAGTTCGCGAGGGTTTTGTACCAGTTCGCAATTGCGAACTTACTTGTCGGCACGCAACGGTCGCGACTATGTTGTTTCTACGTCTGGTTCATCATCACAGGTTCACAGCACCCTTTCAACACTGCCACCCTCTGTTTCACCCATGCCACCCTCTGGTACACCAATGCCACCCTCTGGTTCATCATCGTCACTGTAGATTATGGGGGGAAAAAGCAAGCACACCTGCCATGCTTCAACTGACATGAATTAATTTGGGGTTGATTTATTAATGTGTCACTGTTTTAAAATTCCAGTCTGGCACCTGCTTCCTTATCTGTAATTTGCTTTCTGTTGCAGTGCAATTTCTTTTCCAGGACCTTTGTGGCCTACTTGTAGCTATTCTATGAGCCTGCTGTGAGGGTCAGAGCAGGGTCATACAATTGTTGCAACTAGCAACTGAACTCTGGAGGGGCCCCAGTCAGGAAGCACTACAGGGAATGGTTACTAATGATGAGTTTGCGCTTTCAGTTTAGCAAAACTCATTTTTTCTGCAATTTCGCGGGATTCGCGAACGCGAACGTGCGCGAGATCGAATTCGGAAGCCGCGAATTTGTGCGAATATGCGATTTGTTTTTTTGCTGCATGGTAGTTCGCAAGGTTTTGTGCGGTTTAGCGAGCCGCTTGTAGCTCAACGGCGCGAAGTTACCATCACGGTCGTTCACGGGCGCGGCCATCTTGTTTGCATGACGTATTTCCGTTTCCGGGTGCGATGTGTAATCTCACAAAGTGTGCGGCTCGCTAGTACAATTTCGCGTGTGTTCACGAGGAAAATCTAGAGCGAACTTACCCATGCGGTCGTGAACGGGCGCGGCCATCTTGTTTCTCATTCATTGCTATGGTTCTGGGCATGCTTTTTCTATCCTCTCTGAATCTCTGCCATCCTTTGCTTGTTTGAAGTTTTTTTTTAATCTATTTTACTTATTATCTATCCCTCTATTTTTCTATCTCTATTTTTTTGTGTTTTCTGCTACTTTTGGTTAATTTTAAACTACTTTTTTAAACTCTTTTATTTTCTTCTTCCCTATTCTATTTTCTTTAATATTTAGCTTCCTTTCTGCCCAGACCATGGTAAAGGAAGCATCCCGAGAAGGAGAAGGGTCCCGCACCCCGTCCCCGGCTCTCGTGAGGGCGTTTGAGGGGGGAGCAGGTCGTGGGTACGGGATCCAGGAGCGCCGGAAGCGGTGGGAGAAGTTGTGCCGGGCCATGTACCAACACTCTCAGGTCCGGCGCACCTACAACCAGGCCACTCACCGTTGGACGGATCTCCTGGACCGGGAACGCGATCTGCTCGACCTGCTCGGCCTTGAGATCCCCGTGCTTGGTGAGTAGTAGTAGCAATTTCTTTACTACTCTGTTTTCTCCTGCTCTGTGTGTTATTATATTGCAAATTTTTGTTTTTTACCAAGAGCATTAATGCTGCTGATTAAATTGTAGGTAAATTATATTTCAAAATCTTCTGTGCATTTCAGGTGCACTGCTCTCCTTCTCAGTAGCGTTTCTACTATGCTTATTTGTTTTCGATTTTGTGTTCATTTCATTGGCCTGTGAAATTATGTATGAGTGTAGTTTAAAGAACTGCGTAATGCTAGACACTAAGGGTCAGATTTTAAATTACCGGCGCATCCCTGCAAAGTAGCAGGGATGCGCCAGTAATTGTGCGCCACGCCACCACCACCCATGGTGCGCGGTATTTACAATGCGGCGCACCATGGGCCCAAAACGTCACCAAAGCGTTACGCATCTGTGCCGTAAAGGCGGCGCATTGCTGGAGTTGCGTCGCAACGATGGCGCAGCTCCAGCAATGCTCTGGGGTGCCCTATCTCCCCAATGCTGCGTCAAGCCGTACTTCTGCTTCAAGCAGGCGAAGGGTTTGAGTCACGCATCATTGTCCTCAAAGTGACTGATTGAAATCTTGTAGATTTCCCTCAGCCACTTTTAGGATGCGTTCCTGCGCAGGAACGCCCTCCCTTGCGCCATAACGCCCCCTGATGGCGCAGGGGTTTACAACGTGATGCATCTCCCATATGCGTCACGTTGTTAATATACGCCGCACCATGACGCCTCTTTTGTTCTGCCACTGCGTCACAAAAGTCACGCAACAATGGAGCAAAAGAGCCGCAAGGGGCTTCTTAATCAGCCCCTACTGACTCAAGTCCAGTCCTTCCTTTGTACACATGGCGATAAGAAGAAATAATGGTGGTGGATTGATAGTTTGAGTATTTTAATGACTGGTTAATGTAGTAGGAAACCTTTTAGTGTTGTCGCTGATCTGCAATCACGATGGACTTTGTCTGTCACTTCGCGTGCAAATCAAGCAATACTAATAACGTAGTAGACCACATTAGATCGGTCAATATATCCCGTGGAATAGTTGTCTATTTGCTATTTCGCCAAAATATTTTGGTATTGCTCTTTTGAAATGTTTGATTTGGTTGACAAATATCATCCATGTTTTCTGGTCTTTCTTTCTTTCATGTTGTACATCAGCTCCCCCCAGGGGCAAGAGGACACAGGAGGAGGAAACTGCTGCTCAACAGGATGCAGGCCAGGTTCGGGCAGGCGAAGGCTCCTTTGCTGGCCCGGTAAGTTTTAATTTTAATATAGAGTAAAAATTGCAAAACCTTTATCTCAGCCACTCTAGTCTGGAGGACCAAAAACCACACAGTCTATTTAAGTTTAAAAGCTTTATTAAAAGTAAACACATTTATTAAAATCAAGTATGTCATATAACTATATGTTTAACTGAAAATGGAAAAGTGCTTAGTTCTGACGATTAATTGAACACATTTCTTGTGGTCGAGCCGAGCTCTCACCTGGTTTGAACTTGATCTTGCTCGTGTTCTTAGTAGTCAAGCTTCTGTCTGTTAGGAGAAAAAGTGGTGCGTGTTAAAAATAAAAAGCAAGCATTCATCACTTGTGCCAAAAAGTGCAGCAAGACAACAGCCTTCCCTTGAAAAAGGGACATTTTTACTTTAGAGTAGACAGTCACAAATTATTACATTGTTTTCTGTTTTTTTCACATTTCTTTATTCCTAGACCAAATATTATACAGTAGTGAGTGGTGTATTCTAACATTCTTAAATGTACTTTGTAGGTGGAACATCTGGTGGCGGGGCCAGCGCAGAGGTGGGGGATGAGGAGAAGACTTCTGGGGAGGAGGCGGCGATGCAAGTGCCGGCCGTCACCAATGTGCCTGTGAGGGTTCACACGGTGGTGGTGGGCAGAGGTAAGCTATATATTCCTTACTTATTGAGATTGAAGACTGCAGAGTGTGCTTTCTGCACAGGGGTATTAAAAATCAACCAGGTAGTAGCCTCCTCTAAATGTACTTCAACTTAGCTGTGAAGTTTTTGGCAAGAAGAATCCCAATCAGATCTGAGATGAACTTGATGGATGGGATGAACGAAAAGTGAAGGAAGTGTGTAAGTAAGTGTGGAAGGACGAGAAATGTAATGATGACTGGCAAAGAAGAATGATATGTGTTTGCTTGGTCCCCGAGGTGGCTGGGAAGGAAAGAATTTGGTATGGTGCATGTCTGGGTGAATGATGAAGCAAGGATGGGTGGAAGGAGAACAGCCTGGGTGGGTGAAACAGAGACTGTATGTGTGCATATACTTTGAATGGATGAATGCCTGGATCATGGTACTATCTGACTCTTAGATAGCATATGTGTATCTAGAGAGAGTAGACAGTCACTGGATGACCTAAGTGTTACTTTGAAGAGCATGTAACACCGCACCCGCACGTCCGTTCCTGTGTAGGAAAGGCAAGGAAAAGAAGTTGTAATTTTGTTCAAATACTACCATGAATAGTAGCAGTAGTTTGTATTGCAACTGCAAGCACAGCATATATCCGGTTATTACGGTGGACACTCCCTCCCTCTCTTAATAAGTTTAGTTTAGTATTAGTACGTCATTCATGTGTGGGTGTATCACTGTTCACTCAATAAATAGTAAAGCACCTAAAGTCATCCCATATGTAATCAAATACATCCCATGTGAAGTGATAGATGAGCAGATTATTTAGCTTCTTCATTTTCCTTTTCTAGTACTCATTTGCACTGTAGGGTGAAAGTTAAATTAATTAATTAAGCAGTAGCCCTTTTAACAGAGTATTCTCAGTGCCACCCGTAATAGAATAGTAAGAGCTTCACCACCTGCATGTACTGGACGGGTACAGTAAGGCAAGTCTGTCTCATTCATCATGGTGTGCGTCTCTTTTTCTCGGGTGCAAGTTCACTGCGCTGGCATCATGCCGGCTTGAAAGTGAAATGAAATTAAATGAAATTTGATTTATAAAGCGCATGGCTGCCCGAAAGCGTCCCAGCGCTAACAGAAAATGGAAACAGAGAACAAACTGAAGAGGGAACCGGCAATTAGGAGTCCTTGGGAGAAAGAAATGTTTTTAGGGCCTTTCGAAACTTAAAATAACAGGGTTCGGTCCGAATCCGACTGGGGAGAGAGTTCCAGTTTTTTGCCGCATTTACAGAGAAGCGGCGACCCCCTGTTCGTGCCTTCCTAACTCTGGGAACCTTAGCAAAGTTTCCAAGGTCCGACCGGAGAGCCCGAGATGATTTATAAGGGCAAATCAGGCTCCTGAGGATCGGAGGTCCTTTACCCTGAAGAGCCTTATGGGTGATGCATAGCGATTTAAAGATGACTCTTTCGCGTATTGGCAGCCAGTGAAGTGCTCTCAAAACTCGTCTAGCCGAAGATCTTCTTGAGGTACCCGCTAGCATCCTGGCTGCAGCATTCTGTACCCGTTGAAGGATATTGATGGTAGCTTCAGGAGCTGCCAAAAACAGGGCGTTACTGTAGTCCAGTCTGGATAGTATTAGCCCCTGGATCAGAAGTGTCCTGGACTGGGGGGGCAGAAGAGGGAGTACTTTCCGCACTGAGCGCAGCAGGCCAAAACAAATGCCTGCAACTTTCTGTGCCTTAAAGGTTAGATCAGGCTCAAACCACACCCTTAAGCTTTAAATTTTATCCTTCGGTATGGGCAGCTCACCCAGACAAGGGGGCCAGGCGGTTTTGGGGAGAGATGTAAAGTGATGACCCAGGAGCATGATCTCCGTTTTAGCTCCATTGAGTTTGAGCCGAGAACTAGACATCCAGGAGAATATTCCGGCAAGGCAGGCCGAAAGATTATCCAAACATCCCTCTTGTTGGGTAAGCGAGACGACTAGTTGGGTGTCGTCCGCGTAAGTGACTGTTTTGATCCCAAAGGGAGCCACTACCTCATCCAGTTTAGATTTGGACAGTACACCAGCTTCCCAGATTCTGAAAGAACGGTTACTCAAAAAAGATGTAAGCCATTTCAGGGCCAATCCTGTTACGCCCAGTCTGGGGATACGGTGGATTAGAATTTCGTGGTCCACTGTATCGAATGCAGCACTCAGATCCAGGAGGATCACAACAGCGGATCCTCCTGAATCTAAGATACATCTTGCTTCCTCCGCCACCACTATAAGAGCTGTGTCCGTGCCTTGGCCCGGACGGAAACCCGTTTGAGAGTAACTCAACAGTTGGTTATTTTCAAGGAATCCGGAGAGCTGTCGATTTACCATTTTTTCAGCAATTTTACCAAGGCGGGTAACAATGAAATCGGACGATAATTGGCCAGGTCCAAGGGATCAAGTCACGTTTTTTTTAAAAGGGTTTTAACCCTGGCCTGTTTCCAACTGGGTGGCACAACCCCGCAGGAAAAAGAGGCATTTAAAAGCTCAGTTGCCAATGGGGCGATTGTGTCTGCGATCCTCTTAAGGATATACATGGGCGCAGGATCAGCTGGAGAGCCACTTTTCATAGAGGATAGTGCTTTGCAAAAATCCTCCCTGGTGATACAACTGAAAAAGTCCAGCCGGGTGCCAAAATTGGGGGCGAGGTCTATATCATCAAAGGAGACAGAAACCTTCTGCAGAAGACTGTCAAGGATTCTTGATATCTTAGAATCGAAGAAGTCCGCAAGTTGATTACATCTTTCTTCTGTGCAATCAAGGGTGCTGACAGGAGAAGGAACCCTGAGTAGTTGTTTAACTATCTTAAAAGTTTCTCTCGAGGAGTCAGAAGACGAATTGATTTTGTTCTCAAAGAAGGCCACCTGTGCTTTTTTCAGGGAGGTTTTATAGCGTCTCAGGGCAGATCGATAAGCCGCTTTATTATTGACCGCCCAATCTTTCCTCCATCTGCGTTCCAGGTTTTTTGCAGATTTTTCTGAGGTCTCTGAGCTCTGGTGTGTACCAAGGAGATTTAAAAGTACTACTTTTCTTTGTAACTGTTTTAAGAGGTAGTACCACATCCAGGGAGTTGTTCAACCAATTACAAAAACTGGTATCTGCAACCAGTGGGTCTGGGTCAATTTTAGGGACAGTTTGTTCAAGTGGTAGCGTCAACTTTTCCAGAGATAACTTGGGCCAAGCCCTTTCTAGAGTACGAGGCAGTGCTGCCCGTTGTATCTCTGTGCAGGTTTTCCAGGAAAATGGAACTAAAAAATGATCAGACCATGGTACAGGAAGGGGGGGGGCTAGAGTTAAGCTGATTACAATTAGAAAAAATGGGGTCTAAAAGATGGCCCTTAACATGTGTTGCCTCTTTATTTACAAGCTTAAGCTCAAAAGATTTAAGATCCGAACAGAGATCTGTGGCAGCTTTATCGTTTGGATCATCAAAATGCAGATTCAGATCACCTAAAATCAAGAAGTTAAAAGATGAGGCGGCTGCCGCTAGAGTGGTTTCTAATAAGGATCCTATGAACTGTCTTGTACAGCCTGGAGGGCGATAAATAAGAAGTCCCGAGAGGGATTTATTAGATGTTATCTGAATACAGAAACGGACACTTTCTGAATCTGATATTGCACAGTCTTCGATTCTGCAGGTAAATTTGTCTTTATAGACTATAGCAAGTCCCCCTCCTTTCCCAGGTTGTCTATGTTGGCACTGAATAAGGAATCCATCCGGGAGGGCAGCGGCAATATCAAACTCGGAAGATGATGAAAGCCACGTTTCAGTTAAGAACAGCACATCGAGATTACCTTCCTGGATCATGAGGTTAATCTCGATGGCATGCTTCAGTAGGGACCTGCAGTTTAGGAGCGCCATGCAAAGATTGCTATGGACCTGCCTACCACTATCCCTAACAGAGGTAGAGTTAGTACACAACTTGCACCTCCTGTATAGTTGATCAAGACTCTCGAACTGGCATCAAAAAGAATCTCCCTTATCTTGAAGCCTCATAAGTTCTTCCCTGGAATACGCAATACGTGATTTAGTGCCCACCGGCATAGTTGCTGGCCCTAGGCCCGGTCTGGCCCGGATGGGCCCAGACGGGCTCGCCTCTGGCGCACCTCTGGCGCGCCATCGGCGCGCCCACTGCGCCCGCCGCGCGGACGGGGAATAACATTCATTTTGTAGTGCTCGGGCCGCCACTCGCCCGACCAATAGTGCGCTCACCTGCAAGTGCGCTTGCATAAGATAACGTACCAATTTTCCTAAACAAGATAGAAGAAGAAGAAGAAGACTGGTGTACTGTCATAGTTGACTGCAATGGAAGTCCATAGTGCTCGTAGAATTTGTTCCTTAAACTCCCACTAATGTTAGAGCAAGGATGAAGAAGTGGGAGGTTAGATAGATACTGGCCTCAATAGTTATGTACTGTGCTTTCAAGTTGCTAGTTGTACTGTGACACAACTTTCTGCTCAATCATTTTGTGTTAATCTTAAGGAGCATTGCTTACAGACTATGTCTTTCTTTCTTCATATAGTTGCTCCTTCCAAATCAACAAAACCAACAAGGAAGGAGCTGGCTCGAATGGCTGGGCAACGGAGGCTGGATGCCACTGTCGCCGAATATCGGCGGCTGGTGGTCCTGGAGGAGGAGGACACGCAGTCTACTGGTACAACATCCACTGGGACAGCTGCATCCTCCTCCGTGCCCCCATGGGCTGCCAGCCAGCGCAGTGCTCCAGTGGTACGGAGCCGGGCTACCAAAGCCAACCGCCACCGCCGAGCAGCAAAGACAGCAGGTGCCCCCCACAGGAGTTGCAAGGCACGCCAGCACCGCTTATGCCTCAGACTGTCCTACCTGGAGCAGGAGGTCCTAACATATAAGACCTTGGTGGAGGGCCTCCGCTCCGACCATGCCACCCTCCGCAAGGAGTATGATGCCCTGGCCGCTAAAGTGAACAGCAACCTACCGTAGTGTCCCTTGTCCCTTTTTTAGAGACTTTTGGGGGGTGGGAATTGGGAGTTGGGTTGTTTTTGGGACTTTTGAAGGACAATCGTTCAGGTTAGGGAGGGTCTTGCTGGAGATTATTTTGTTAGGGCTACACAAATATACTTTTTGAAACTTTATCTGAGCATACCTGTTTTTTACTGCTAACCCGGCCTGTAATTATTGATGGAAAAACAGGAAGTGATATTAGAACACCACTGACAAATAAATATAAGGTATTACGCTGTGTAGTGCAAAAAGGCACACTTTGAGTTTCCTAATAGACAGTACAATATTTTTGAAAGTGCGTACTCTGTCTGAGTCTCCTTTTGAAGGATAAATAAGTATGGGCAAATTAATTTAGCGGATCTTTCCCCTCAAGCTAGGTGTACTGTAAACTGTGTTTTGGAACAGAATTAGACCTTCCCAGCAGTGCTCCCACCCAGACCCTTACTAAAGCCAGTCGCAAAAATGTAGAAGACCCCCAATCAGATCTCAATAAACGAGGCCTAGTAGAAAACTGGTGACAAAACGTACTTTGAAAGTAAAAGTAGGCACAAATACCCCCTTACCCGCGTGGATTGTATTCAAACCACTTGCAAGCAAGCAAAAGTATCCATACCCAGCATCGCTTCAAGACTCGCAAACCCCCCCACAAACAGGCCCCCACCCAAACACATGCAATACAAATAATACTAACCCTAACGAGCCCTAAGTTAAGAATAGTGGCAAACACTTTCTTTAACTATGCCAAATCCCCCCTTTCCCACCATGGATTTTCTTCAAATCACTTGCAACCAAAATTACACATTCCCACGAGTGCTCTAAGACCCCAGAACTCAGTTGCAAAAATCTAGAACACCCCGAAACACATGCAATCCTGCTGCTAGGGCTAACCCTAACATACCCTAAGTTACAAAAAGTGCCAAAAGGCTTTTCGGCATGGATTTTGTCCAAACCACTTCTATCCGGTATTAGACCTTCCCAGCAATGCCCCAAGGCCCGCCAACCCACCTGCAAAAAAGCACAACACCCCCAAACAGCCAAAAAGGAAAATCTCATACTTACAATATTTATCGGCCTTCGGTCAAAACGCGCTGTGCAGCTAGGTCATAACTCCCGTTTTCCACCATGGATTTCCTGAAAAGCAAATGCAATCAAAATTAGACTGTCCCAGTAGTGCTCCCAGTCATTTTCATGGCAATTTCCAAAATCACTCCGCGCGCACTCTGCAGCTAGGCCCTAACTCCCCTCTGCCACCATGGATTTGCTTCAAACCTCTTGCAATCAAAAGTATCCATTCCCAGCAGTGCTCCCAGACCCCGAAACCCACCCACAAACACCAGGAAGCCCCCAAACAGGCCCCCAAAAACGCTACATTGAGCGAAATGTCAGAAATAGCAAAAAAAATGTCATCATGGATTTTGTCCAAACCACTTCTATCCGGTATTAGACCTTCCCAGCAATGCCCCAATGCCCGCCAACCCACCTGCAAAAAAGCACAACACCCCCAAACAGCCAAAAAGGAAAATCTCATACTTACAATATTTATCGGCCTTCGGTCCAAACGCGCTGTGCAGCTAGGTCATAACTCCCGTTTTTCCCCACGGATTTCCTGAAAAGCAAATGCAATCAAAATTAGACTGTCCCAGCAGTGCTCCGAGACCCCAAAACCCACTCAGAAACACCCAGAACCCCCCCAAAGAGCACCTCAAAGGCAAGCAAGTCAGCAAAAACGCAAAAATAATTTCGCCTCCGATTTGGTCCAAACCACTTTTATCCGGTATTAGAGCTTCCCAGCAATGCCCCAAGACCCGCCAACTCACCCGCAAAGAAGTAGAACACCCCCACAAGTGCAGAGTCTTTCTTCATTGGGCGTAATCCAGCCCTCTGCTTTGAGGGAAATAGGAGTCTGGAGGAGGAGGATAGAGGAGCATGTTCTTGTGAACTTGTGAACCTGAGGAATGCAGACTGCGGCACCTTCAAATCAATAAGCAAACAAGTGTCGACAGTTCTGCTGATGGGCTTGTTTTTGTGATTAGGTGATTAAAGTTTTAATTATATTAACTGTGCAAAACAAAAAAAGACAGACACACAGGAATGAAAGTGAATAAGGACGAAAACGACATTTATTGATTCATTGTCTCATTTTCAGGGCTCGGTGTCAGAGAATAAGAATAAGAGTTCGTCCTCATACTCTGCGAATTCAGGCAGGAGTAGGTCAGTGTCACCTAACAGAGAAGAAATTCCCTCATCTACGTTGCTGTCCTCCTCGTCTTCATCCGGCGTGGGTTCTCGTACTTTGTAATCTGGTGGTATGAGGTGCTGATTCATCTTGATCATTGTTAACCTCTCCACATTTTTGGGCGAGAGGCGGCTCCGTTTGGAAGTTACAATGCCACCAGCAGCACTGAAAACCCGTTCAGAAGACACGCTTGCGAGTGGGCAAGACAAGTAGTTTATAGCCAGGTTGCCGAGCTGTGCCCACAATTCTTTTTTCCCATGCCAATACGCCAATGGGTCAGCATTAACATAGACCTCTGTTGAGTCATTCAGATAGACCTGCACCATCGACTTAAGGTTCTCCAAGGTTCCTTCACTTTGCTTACTTTTTGCTGGGACCTTTTGAGAACCAAACCCAAGCCAAGTTAGCCAATCCTCTTCTTCACCCAATGTTACTGTTGTGTCTGATGCAGATGATCCGGTTGCCGGTGTCTTTAACGGCTGAGAGTTCACTTGTGCCACAGCCACAGGTGCAGAAGTGGATGCTTTTGACTGGGGATGGCCTGCTGATGCTGATGTACTGCCTTTTCCTTCAATTTGCTGCCGTTCTCTTTCAAACCTCATGGCTGACAAGGCTAGCCAACGTTTGTACTTTGTAACATCTTCATCATCAAAAGGAAAGAATGCTCGGCCTGCCAGCGCCTTTTTGTAGCGTGGATCCAGGATAGTAGCACAAATGTAATGCTGTTCTGAGTGAATCATTTTAAGACGTTCATCGCCGAGTAGGCGCTCTAATAATTTCTCCGCCAAAACAAAAGCGTCTTTCTTTTCTTCATCATTTTTTAAACATAGAAGACACCGCCTTCAGTTGGTGCTCCAGCATGCGCAACAATGGGATAGCTTTTCCCAAATTACAGTCCTCCCTGCTGACTGCACGTGTGAAGACCTCAAAAGGACGAAGCATGTCTGTCAGGCTTTTAACTAGCTTCCATTGCGCCGCATCTAGCCTCAGGTCCTTCTGAGCTGAACCCAGTGTTAAGAAATAGTGATCGAGTACGAGCAGCTTTAAAAACTTGGTCCGGGTCAACACCTGTGTTTACCTTTGCTTTAACCCCTGAAAAAGAGACCCAGTGTGCAGTGATGCACATGTAATCAGCACCTGCACCACTGGTCCACATGTCTGTTGTCAGATGTATAGTGTGAACAGCACTCTTCTGCAAAGCTAACCCAATCACCTCCAGCACATCTTCATGTAGTGCTGAAACCGCAACTCTGGCAAAATTGAACCGGCTAGAAACCTTCCATTTAGGGCAGAGCGCTGCCACTAATTCTAGAAAACCAATCCCTTCTATAAAAGAAAAAGGGAGAAGGTCCAGAGCTAGCATTTTAGCCAGCTTAGTGTTATACAGACGCGTGAGTGGGTGGTTGCATTCATAAGGCGTGTCTGAAAAGAACATGGTTCTAATTATGCCCTGGAACATTTTACGGGATGATGATGATGACTTCTTCGACCCAGTTACGCTCGCTGATGAACTTTTTCGCATTGGTGTCTCACTCTCTCCCACACTCTTAGTGTGGCTCACAGGGGGTGTGCTGACAGGGGTACTGGGTGTAAGTGAAGTGTTTGACACTTCTTCCTCCTCGTCATCATCAGATGAAACATCAACGTTTTCTTGACTTCCAATTCGGGCTTCCTTGATCTCCTTTAGGTGCACATGCCATTGGACAGTGTGCTGTCTCTCAAGATGACCTCTCTGGCCTCCGGTACCATAGTTGGTACCAAACTTACCATGACTAACTGCATGCTTACAAATGCTACAAATGGCAAAGTTTTCCTTTTTTAGGCAAACACTAAAGAAGTCCCAAACTGCGGACTTGAAATGTCTATGGGGGTCGGAGGAGGCGGTGATACTGGTGGTGGTGGTCATGCTGCTAATGCCAGATGAAGTGGAGGATGTGGATTGCCGAACTTTACTACGTTGTGTACTTTCACCACCACTAATTGAGGTCGAGGTCAATGGAGGTCCCTTCTGGCGAGGAAGAAATATGGAAGTGGTACGTGTTTGTGTACTAGTTAACTCCAATGATTGTGGTGTTTCCATTGCCTCCTCGTCGACAACATCATCATCACGCTCAGCAGCTTCTCGGGCTAGGGTCAAAATGTCTGTTTGCTGCATGCCCGCTGGGGCTGCAGTGACCTTTATGATGACTGGGTTGTCGTCATGAGAGTCTTCATCAGCAGTAGTATCCGCCACTTCTTGTTGAGCCTCATCACACTCCATAACTATGAGACTTTCGACGACCTTCCTTTTACGCTAACTACCTTTGTCAGATCATGGTGTGCCTCACTCTCAGACCGCAGTGGTGGTTCCCAAGTTTGATCCATATCATCAGAAGGAGGTGGGCTTGAAGAAGATATAGACACCACCCTTGATCTTTTCCTTGCTAGGGATGAGGAAGACAATGAATGATCATCAGGAGGAGTGGCTTCCTCAAATGATACCCCAGCTTGATTGTCGATTTCCTGATGTGCCCCTACTTCGGGAGGAACAACAATTGTGGGCACTTGTGACCCTCCATGCACCTCTGCTTGCGCATCTCCTTGCGCTGGCTCTCCTTCCACAAGTACTTGGGCTTGTACTTGCACATGTGGTTGTTGTTGCGGCTGTGGTTGTTCAACACTCGTCAGATGAGTTACAACAACCTGTTTTGATTGAGGGACATTGCTGCTACTTTCTTGCGATGAGCCAACATCACTGGTCGATGGTGATTGAACAACTAGACTAAGTGCCTCTGCAGCACTCAAGGGCTTGGACTTAAGTTGGCGTGGTCGTGGTGGTGGCACTGAGCCCAATGGTGCGGGGGTGCTGCTCCCAGCTTGGTCCCCAGCAGATCCTGCTGCTGCTGCAGGCGTACTTTTTTTTTACTCCCTAAAAATGTGGCGGGCGGCACACCAGTCTCCTTGGTAACTTGCTTCTTCTGCTCCTTACTGGCAACTTTCTTGCTAGAGGAGCTACAGGGAACTTTTTTTGGGGCCATCTTCTTCAGAGGTTAGAACAGCAGACCGCAGTTGCACGAGTTGCAGAGTTGTCTGTGGCCAGACGTGACGTCATGTGACGTTATGCTGCACACACACACCAGTTCAGTTATACACCCCAAAAACTCGAAAACCACATACAAATAAGCACAATCCCATGCCATCCAAGCCCTCCATGATGTTTAAATTCAAGACACCCCACAGAAAGACTAGGCCCATGCACCACTCACTACCCCTGGTCAAAAGGCCACAACAGCCCAAAAATCGAAAAACACAGAAAAATCAGCACAATCCCATGCCATCCATGCCCTCCAAAGGGTAGGCAGGACATTTTAAACAGAGGGAATCTGATAAAATTAATTGAGGCAATACCAGAATTATGTGGAATAGTCTCCCGAGACATTGTAGCAGTGGAGTTCCTTCAATACAAAGACAACCCAGATATAGAAGATTCTGTGATCACCTGGGCATCTAAGGGGCTAGCAGCCAAGATCTTCGCTTACAAACCATCAATCGAGAGATGGGGAATAACTCTGAAGCAACATATGCGCCCAAGATACCCATATCCCCTTTATAAAAGTCCATCTTACTTAAAGGGGGAAGAACCATCAAGTCCCAAGCAAATACTGTATGTATGTATGTATGTATGTATGGCACATTAGTAAAGCGCAACTGTCACCCAACGGGCATCCTGGCGCTGTGATCTTTCAAGGCCTGAAACACAAACATTACTTTAACAGCCAACTACAGTATCCTTGGGAAGAGGTGAGTTTTTAGTCCCTTTTTAAAAGAGGAAAGATCTCACAAGCTTCTAAGAGACAATGGCAGTGCATTCCATAGCCTGGATGCCGTGTAGCCAAAAGAACGGCCACCCATCCGTATCTTCCGGATCTTGGGAACTACCACTAGGTAGGCTGAGGCGGAGCAAAGAGATCTAGTAGGGGTGTACCAGGAGAACAACTCCTGCAAAGAGATCGGTCCCAGACCTTGAAGAGCCCGAAAAACCAAACACAGAGCCTTGTACACGGATTCAGTGGCATGGACCAGGACCATGAAACTCAATCCTTCTTTTAAAATCAAGATGTAATTCTCTTACAAGAGTCCTGGAAGTTGACTTACCCCGCAATTCCAGGATTCATCGAACATCACATACTAGCAGAGAGATTGTCCAACTATGGGCACCCACATGGAGGTCTATCAATGTATGTGTCACAAAGATTTAACTGGCAAACAGAGGAACAGGATGTGGGGCTGAGTTGGGTCCAAGTAATAAAAATCACTACAAAGCCTCAGACGCAATTGCTTTTTATAAACGTTTATATTCATCATGACTGAGTAGCTAAAAACAAAAAAATGGCCATGCTTACTAAATTAACTAAAGCCTACAAAAATCAAATAACCAACGCCCACTGATAATGTTAGGGGACTTTAACTGCAACTTAATGAGTTACGGTAAGAGTAGACATAATCAGGACAAAGGTGCAGTAGAAGGGCATAAACTAGCTTTACTGTGCAAATTAGAAATAATGGGCTTAATAATCTTAAAAAGCAGAAAAAAAGGCGACTCATTGTTGGTACCAACTTACATGAGCGGTAAGGTTAAGTTAACTATTGACTTTACAATAATAAGCGATAGCCTATAACATGCCATTGAGGACTATACCATAGTCCAGCGCATAGAAAGTGACCATTTTCCTCAAACAATAGAGATGAACCTCGCAGTAACTCGGGCTGAAAAAATAACCTCCATAATGCAACAACCTGAGAAATTTACCCTCCGAAAAAAAGGATGGAGGGGAGGAGAAACTAAAGACATCCAGGCCACAGCAAGTAATTTTATGACAAAACTCGGCCACCAAAAAGAGGGAGAACATGTAAAAACCTGGGACAACATGGTAGAGGACCTGATCCTAAAGCACTCCGCCCAACCAGCAACACAAAGAGGCACAAAAGTGCAGAGAGAACCCTGGTATAACAGCAACTTAAGACACAAAAAGAGAAAAATAGCCCAGGAGTTACGGTTCCAACTGAGAAAGAAAAAACAGGGAACCAAACCGAACTGTAACATCATTAGGAGTTTGAGAAAAAATTCTCGGAAAAAGTTGTGGACCGTATAGGCCGTGCACAAAAAATCTATTTGGGTGAAACTCCTACTCGCAATCAAAAAGCCAAACTTTCGGGACTTTTGGAGCTTCATTAACAACTTAAACAAAGGTGAAGCACTGCACCAGGACCCCGGAATTGGAGACGGCGCTTGGGTAGATCATGTGAGGAATCTTTATTTAAGAAAGGAACCACAGACAAACGAAAAGAACCAATGGTCAATAAATAATACGGAACAAAGCAACCTAAAAGCTACCCAGGTTAGTGAAACAAAGCCCAAAGATTTAGAAAGCGAAAAAGTGGTTAAGGAACAACACACTCTGATTAGTTGCATCCACTTAAAAAAAACTAATTCAAAACCTCAAATCAGAGGACGCCCCAGGACCAAACGGTCTCCGGACTGCAGTATTTAAGTTTAATGAGGACTTTTGGGCCGAACGCCTAACAGCGCTGTTTAACCAAGTTTTCACACAAGGTCAAATGCCGGCATCTTGGAAAGGAAACATCATCCACCCTATTTACAAAAAAGGAGATTGAAGAAACCCGCAGAATTATAGGTTGATCTCTTTAATAGACGTGGAAGCCAAGCTTTTTGCCTCATGGCTCTTAGAGCAGATGCAAGAATGGGCAGAAAACAACAACTTAATTCCCAGTTTTCAAATTTGAGTCAGACAGGGGATGGGGACAATAACAAATCTGACCATCCTGGCACTATTAACGGAGAACGCTGAAAAAAAGAACCAACGACTATAGGGGTGCTTTGTTGATATTAAAGTAGCCTTCGACCGAGTGAGCAGGTCCAGACTATGGGGAAAGCTAAAAGAATGGGGGTTGCCCCATAGTTTGTTAAACGCAATAATCGGTTTGTACAGTGACACATGGGCAAGGGTAAAACAAGGACCAGGGTCCAGTTTAAGATCTAAAATCTAAACCAGGATGGCCTAAAACAAGGTTGTGTTTTAGCCCCCAGTCTATTCAACTTATATGTGGCAGACATAGGCAGAAACTTCTAAAAAATTGAGAGTCACGCCCCGAAACTGGGCAACGTCTCAATTCCAATTCTGCAGCACGTAGATGACATTGTCCTATTAAGTAAAACGCCAATAGGCTTACAACGCTAAATAAATATGCTACTATCCTATTTAGCCCATGAAAATCTAGAATTGAACAAAGAAAAAACAAAAGTGCTCCGGTTAGTGGAGCAAAAGAAAATCAAATTTAAATGGGCAATTAACGAGTCAGTGCTAGAAGAACAGGAATCTTATAAGTACCTAGGCGTAATTCTCGGACAGGGTCATTCAAACAAGGAGCACACCTTAGCATTAAAAGCGAAGTCTCAAACACTAATTTATGCGTATAGGCAATTACAACTAAAAATGGCTGTCCCGAACTACACTCATCTCCTAAATGTAATGGCTGCTCAAATCTTACCAACACTGTCATATGACCTAGTTACGTGGGTTGGAAGGGAGGCGAAAATACTAAATGAATTACAAAACAAAATATACAAAGCAGTGTTTAAACTGCCACAATCAGCCTTTCTAGCACAAGTCCGCCTTGAATTTGGCCTACAAAACCAAAAACTTCGGTCAATGACAAGCTTCGTTAAACTATGTCACAAACTCAGTTCAGCCTCAACTGAGTCAATTGACAACATCTGCTGGAAAGAAATAAAATATCAGGAAAGCCAGCCTCCCACAAACTCATAGGGAAGTTATTTGAGTACCTGTCTGTCCGAACTGGAACTATTAGAAGAATGGAAAAAAGAAACAGACCAAGCATATTTTAGCAAAGTAGCTAACAGTGCAGCAAAAAGGAAATCACTGTTAGAGGATAAAAAAAACTCTAACAAAACGGTGACACGCATGGACATCGAATGGGTCAGCACTACTCTAAGGACCTAAGACCATCTTGGAAACATCAAAAAGAAAATCCCCACTGCAGACTGTGTGGATACCATAATGAAACTCCAATGCACCTGTTATGCGTATGCCCGGCTCTCATGGCTTTAAGAAGACAGCATTTATGGGACATCTTTATTACACTGAACATACATTCATGTCCGCAAGCAGTAATAAGCTGGCTGGGAGGTACCTCTTCCATCCTGGTCTGTCGCGGACTTAAATTCATGACTGAGGTAAAAAAAAACAGCTACAAGAAACTTAACGGAAAAAACGTAGTCAACGCTGAGCACTTGGGTCTGACTGTGGCTGGAAGAACATTGAGGCACATACAATTCCATTAAATCTTTGACGAAGGACTTGAACTTAAAAACGTACTGTACCGGGGGAAACTAAAAACTGTTTTTATAACTGTATAGGGAAGTTTAACAATAAATGTATATTTTTTTCAGGATGTCATTTTTTTACTTTTTTATCTGTTTTTTTAAAAAAATATTTTTATTGATAAAATTTTTCCCCACATTTTATTTCCCACCCTCCCCCATTACATGGACAAGGCACAATAAGTTTCATAAGGCAGCCACATACTCAACTACATATTCAAAAGAAAAAGGGAAAGTGAAATATTACAATATACATACTACATACAGATCCTATCATAATATATACGGATACAAATAATATATGTTAACATTCCATAATACATACATTCCTCAAAATACCTTATTCAGTTCCAGCCTTCCATTGAATCAAAGGACCCCAGATTTGTATACCCAGCTTTTTACCCTTTCTCCCTTTCCTAGAGTAAATAGCTGTTTCCAATTTTTGTATTGACAAAGTTTTTCCTAGCCATTGATGATACGTGGGAGGATTTGGATCTAACCAAGTTGAGGCCACAAGCAGTCTAAAAATCGACATTGCTACAAACAGAAAATATTTACAATTAATTTGTCCGTTGGGGGATATTCCCAACAAAATAGTTGCTGAGTCCAACTCTATTGTTGTGTCTAAGGCATTCCGGAAACAATTCCCGATATCTTGTTTTATCTTATCTAAGTGTGGACAAGTAGAGAAAATATGTAACAAATTGGCCTCCATACTGCCACATCTAAAACACGAGATGCCCGACACAGCCCCCCATTGAGCAATTTTCCATGGCGTATAATACAGGTGATACAGGCTCTTGTAGTGCTGGGCCTGAAGAGACGCTGAGCATAGTAATTTACATCCCATCTCAAGTGATTCAGAGAAAATATCTCTTTCTCTAGCTATATCTAAATCTGAGGACCATTTAATTATCCATTTGTCAAGATCATCCTTTTTTAACTTTGTCATTTCTAAATAAAATCTTTTTATAGTACAGTCATTACCTTTTTGTATGAGATCCATCATTATACTCCTCCTAAAGCCTAGAGCTCCCCCTTTTTTATTTAATATACAACTCCTTATTTGAAGGTATTTAAAGAAATGATTTGTGTTTAACATATACTTGTTTTTCAAATCTATAAATTGTAAGATGCCATTATCATTCCACATATCACCAATCATTCTTATACCTCGACTCTCCCATTCCTCATATACCATTCCTGAGAACACAGCCCTAGGTAATGAGGGATTATTTTTGAATCTAGTATATACACTATATTTCCCTATTCCAACTTTTTGGGAAAATCCTTTCCATATGCTGTAGGCCGCCATAATTATCTTTAAACGTGTTCTTTTAAAGTAACTTCCATCAGTAAATCTTAAAAAAATATTTTCAGCATTTGTACCCAGAGCTAAACCATATATAGCCAGCGAGCCTGTCTTATCCCATCCATCCATCTCAGCCCCCCCAATTAATCCAACCATTCCTTGTATTGCTGCAGCCCAATAATATACCTTTAGATTCGGCAGTGACCACCCCCCTCTCTCCCTGGGAAGGGACATATACCTCAATGCCCTCCGGGTTTTACCTCTAGCCCAAATAAAACGATTTACCATACTTCCGCAAATTTTAAACCACTTATTTTCAATTAGAAGAGGGATTGCCCTAAAAAGATACAACAGTTTGGGTAAGATCAGCATTTTAATAATATTAACTCGCCCAACTAATGATAAATGTAAGTTCTCATAACGATCCAAATCTTTTCTTGCCTTTTCGATTACTGGGGCAATATTATTATCCACCAAACTATCTAAATTAGACATAATATTAATTCCGAGGTATTTCCCTGCCGGCACTACTCTTCTATCTTCACAAGGTGTAAAAGAATTTTTAATAATCTGGGTTTTAGACGCGTTCAATGAGTACCCTGAGACTTGTCCAAATCTTAAGGCCTCGGCCTCTACAAATGTAGTTGCTTCCGTAGGGCAAGGTGTTATCACCGCAACGTCGTCAGCATAGGCTAATATCTTGCATGGCCCAAGAGCTGTATTGACTGGGGTGATCTCTGGTGCTGATTCTATCTTCCGTATTAAGGGATCCATATAGATAGCAAATAGCAGGGGAGAGAAAGGACATCCCTGGCGAGTTCCTCGCTTGATTTTAAATTGACCAGTTATACCCCCGTTTATCCTTAATGCTGCACCTGGATCCATATATAGAGTCTGAATTGCTTTCAAATAGCCTCCTCTAATCCCAACTCTAGCTAGGGTCTGCCACAAATACTGCCAGGAGACCCGATCAAATGCTTTTTCCGCATCCAAAAGCATAACTGCCATCGGGTCTCCTGCTACTTCCGCCACATCAAATAAAGTTATAACTTTTCTAATATGGTGAGTTGTCCCTCTACCAGGAATAAACCCTTGTTGGTTATCACTAACCAGGTTACTTATAATTCTTGCAAATCTTGCAGCCAATGCCTTTGAATAAATTTTGGTGTCATTATTCATCAATGTTATTGGGCGGTACGACCCTGGTTCATTCGGAGGCTTTTCTTTTTTTAAAATTAATACTATATCTGCCCCGCTCCAGGATTTGGGAATGGATACCCCACTTTGTGCAGCTTGAAACATTTGAGTTAAATTATTACCTAAACATCCCCAGAAAGTTTTATAAAACTCAATCGGTAGCTGATCAGGTCCAGCAGCCTTCCCCGAGGGTAGAGCAGTCATTGCTTCTTTAATCTCAATTTCGCCCAACACGGTCTCTAATTCCTCTGCATCTTCAGGAGATATAGTTTTTACCTCAATGTTCTGGAGATATTCATTTATTCTATCGATACTACTGGGATCTTTCTCATCATATAAAGATTGGTAAAACTTCCTAAAGACCTCCCGAATTTCTTCTGGATCTGAATGTAGTTGTCCCTTTTCATCCTTTATTTCCTTAATCGTCCCTGCCGCCGCTATCTGTCTGGTTCGTATAGCAAGGACTCGCCCTATTTTCTCACTGAACTCGTAACATCTCTCCCTTCTGATTGTATATTGCTTTGCGGCACTATTAGCAAGTTCTTCCTCTGCCTCACTTTTCACCTTCAGTAATTCTATTACGAATTGGTCAGTCGGCTCTCCCCTTATTACACAGTTATTAAGTTGTTCTTCTGCCTCCAGTACTTTTCCCTCTTTCTCCTTATATCGCAGTCTTTCTGTTTTCCTCTTGAAGGCGCTATAACTCACGTTTCACTGCGTGTTCCTGCCTTAAAGGCATCCCATACTATGCCAACTGCAGCAGTTCCTCTATTATATTCAAAGAATTCAGTAATCCATTTAGACATATGTTTTATATAGTCATCATCTAAAAGCAATCCCCTTTCGAATGTCCACTCCCTTCTTATTGTTGTTCCCCCACTCTGCTTTATCGTTAGGATTAGGGGATTGTGGTCACTAAGTATCCGAGGAAGTCTATCAATTTCCACTATACTAATTAAATCATTGGAAACCAGGAAGTAATCCAGCCTAACGCATATCTGATGCGGTGCTGAATAATATGTATAACCGAGTTGTTTCGATCTGATTGACCCCCAGACATCTCGCAATGTATTATTTTCTAAAAGATCAGTAAGGGCCTTGTAAACCTTTTTTTTCCTCCCCTTATACTGTCTTATTGAGCCTGATCCTAGACCCTCCGCTCCGTCAATATTTAAGTCTCCACCTATAATAACTCGAGGGGCCCAGTCTGCCAACTCAGAATCCAAAAATTGCAGAATTTCTGGATCGTCCTGTGTAGAACCATATGCTGCAACTAATGTTGTCCACACACCCCCTAATAGTACCTCAACCATCACCCATCTCCCCCAATTATCTCTTAACTTTCTCCTTGTTACTACATTTTTATCCCTCGATAGAATCGCTACCCCTCTCTGTTTAACTCCTTGTCTAGAAGCAACTATTAATTGAAACCCCAGCTGATTAAGATATATCTCATGGGTACTCATTACATGTGTCTCCTGAAGAAACCAAAATCTACGTTCATTTGCCGTAGCCGTATTCCTATCTTCTGCCTTTTCGTTACATCATTTAGGCCGCATACATTCCATGTCACTAATCTAATAGACATTTTTCATTTTATTTTTTTTCCCCAGCCAGTTCTCTTCAGACCCTATCTGCTTGCTTTTATTTAATGTTCTAGAAACGATATACAATACTAGGCCTAGCACACTGCATAAATAGACTTCCCTGTTAATTTCAATATTGTCTTCCACATCTTCAGTGTCACTACCCATATCATACAGTTGATACAAATTACTTTTGTCAAATCCTCTTAAGTGTCTTGTACCTTTGTGCCCTGTCCATTTCCCTGCCCATCCCCAACCCCACCCCAGACTGCCCACCCTCAGAGTCCCACCCCCCCTACAGGCAAATAGGTCCAACGGACCTATGTCTGGCCGACTTTTGCCTCCTGGATGTCAAACCCGTACACCCCCCTAACTTTCCCTTCATCTTACTGTGCTCAGTGTATGTCCAACAAATACCACCCCTATTCGTGCTCAACCTCAACCCCAATTCTTCTTATATTAATACCAATCTTTACTTATTGAAGCAGAAAAAGCTACAACTCAAGAAAACCATCCGATAAAGAGGAGTAAAACATCAAATACATTTTTCATAGACCTTGAGCAAACAGTTTCCTCTATTATTTTAAATAAGTCCTCATATGTAGCTTTCGTCCCCAAAAATTACTTTACACAGTCTCTATTTTCCATATTATATTTATCTTCGTTTCTTTTGGGGAATATCCCTAAGAGCTACTGCATGATCATTATTCTCAACATTCTCCTTGTGCCTTGTTTTCCGTTGGTCTTGCAGAAAGTTAAGATATTCTTGTGCAAGTATCTCAGAGTAGAAAATTTTAAAGTTCCCATTTACTCCAATCTTCAAACGAGCGGGATACAGAAGGTAAGCCTCACAACCTATGTTTTGAAATGGGGTAATGAGCTGCCTCATCCTCCACCTTCTTTCCACAGTGGTGTGGCAAAAGTCAGGACGTGCAAAGAACTCTACGCCGTTGTATTTGCATTTAGCTTGGGGCTTTGCTTTGTTAATTATCTCTTCTCGCAGAAGAAAATTCCCCACGTATAGAAGTATTGCGCGAGGCTTACTCTGCGCTGCTTTCTGGATCAGAGGAAAACGATGCGCCCTTTGTATTTCATGGTCAAGATCCCATGTAGACAACTCTGGGAGGGCACCCTTTAATAAGTCAACAACATACCCCCGAACATCACTTCCTTCTTTCCCTTCCTGTATTCCAATCAGGCGAACATTGTTGCGTCTTTGTCTGTTCTCAAATTCCTCGAGTTTCCATAACATGTCGGCCGTAGTCTTATCTTGTTCTTTTCTGTCATCCTTCACTTTGACCATATCATCTTCTTATTTCCCGGTTCTAGTCTCTACTTCAGAGACTCTCTCAGCCATCTCCTCATACAACCTGCTGACCTTACGCAAGGAGGATTGTATTTTCCTATTCGCCTGTTTAGCCCTGCGCTTTGCTTTTTGGCTCTCAATGCGAGCCTCACTCTGCATTTGTTTTAATGTTGTAAATAAAACTTCAAAATTAGACATACCACCATCCGCTCCACGGTCCGCAGAGTCCAGAGTTTCACCATTTACAAACTCATCTGCTGGTATTCCAGAGTTCTCTGCCATCTTATCCAAATTTAGTTTTTTTACTACTGTTTTCATATTGCCTCTGCGTTCCTTTGACAATCTCTGTTGTCTAGATTTCCCTTTTCATTTGCTTGACTTCTTTTTTTTACTCTTAGTTTTAATTTTTTCCACAGATCTGATACAGCCCTCAGGATTTGTCTTTGATCTAGAAGAGACGTCTTTTTGCAATGTTTTTTGAACTGAATCCTTATATTCTTTATCAATAGGTTCTATCTCACCACTGATAGGAGTTGAGGAGTTTTCAGAGTCAGTCCCTGATACAGTCTCATTACTTCCCGTGTCAGTATTCACTGTTTCATCATCTGAACTCTCCGTCTCTGACTCCGTGTCTGTCGTTGATCCCAGACTTCCATTTATACTTTCCTCATCATCCGCCTCGTCATTACCAGTGAAAAAAACCTCATCACTGGGAGAGGCAGGGAGTGCATCAGGTAATTTGCGTGTGCTTGCATCCCTCTTATTAATTGAATCCAAGTTAATATCTTTATCAACCCTTAGCTCTGTTTCAATTAAGTTAGTTGCAGCCTCAGAATTACTTTTTTCTACAACAGTATCCTCCACCAGGCTTTGTTCTGCGCCTGGCCCTTTAACTCCAGATACCACTGGTGCCAAATGAATTGTGGCTTTCTCCTTTAAGAGCTTGGGTCCGCCCACTTCCACAGCAGTAGAAAAGTCTCCGCCTTCTGCTGCCTCTGTAACTTCAGTTAGAGGCTGTACCTCGAGCGTGCAGGTACCATCCCCATCTGCTCCTGCCTGTTCAAACGGTTCCCTCTCCACAGCAGGCTGCAACATCCTGCACAGGCTCACCAACGTGGGGACTCTCACTCCCTGTGGCAGACTCGACTGCAAAGTTGTTTGGTCAGTCGTTACTGGTGTTGCTGCGGGCAAAAAAGTCTCAACTATGGTCATCTGGCGGAGTGCAGTTTCCTTTCCAAGTACCTCCCCAGCGGTGAGTTTTGCTTCCTCTCTTCTCCTTACAATAGCTGACGCTGGGACAGTCACATTCTTTTTTTCCCTCCTTCCTCTTTTTCACGTATTTTCTTTAATTTATTTTCCTTTGCCGCTTCTCGCCTTTGCTGCGCTTTAGATCGTGCTTTCCCTCTTAAATTAAGCGCTGGGGCCCCGAGGTTATCCATATCCTCCTCCACCTCGGAGTCACGGCTCCAATCGTCTCGGTCACGATTCTTCCTCGAGTAAAGTGCAGGTTTTGTAGCCATAGATTTTGAAGCAACTTTCCAATAGCGCCTTCCAGGTAGGGGCGAACGGGAAATCAAAGCTGAACAGTGTTTGTGCAGATATTTCTGCAGAGCCCACTTTTTCTCTTGTGGAAAGTCACATATCAAAAAAAAGCAAGCCAGTGAGTTCTCTCAGCATCGCTTTTTATCAGTATCAAGTGCTCTTTTCTCCCAGTAAGAAAGGCAAATTTTCCGCAGCAGATTAGATTAAATCAACTTAGCTTGGTAGTAGATCGGTGAATCTGCAAATCTGTAAGTTTGCAATCTAAGCATATGAGCACGTAGTACACTTCATCTTCCCAGTCAGGAGGGTTACAGGGTGCGACCATCCACTACGGCGTCTCGGCGGCCATCTTGCCTTTTTTATCTGAATGAAGATTGTAATCATTTTTATTAATCATGCAATAAAAATTGAACCTGTTCTGCTGGCTGGAGTCATAATGCAGTTAAATATAACTTGGTAGTGTCACTTACATTTTCCTTAGGTTTACACTAAAAAAACATATACAGTACACTACACTGCCGCGTGCCCAGTGTGCGGTGGGCCCCAAAACAAACTCCACACAGTATTAAGATGAATGCTAGAAAAAGGGAAGTGCTACTAAATGTGCCACGAAAAGACAATGACAAAAATATAATGGGTGCTTGCAGTGTTGGTAAAAACTGGCCAGAGACGAGTGCTTAGCAGGGCGGAGAAAACAAGTTGGCTCTCTGGGTCACCAGTTGCCAATAACCTGTCACAGGTTGAATCCAAATACATGTGCTCTTTGGAAGTATGGCCATTAGTCCATGAAGGGTGAGCAATAAAAAGCCAGCTTATAGAAGAGTCGGTCTCCTGCTGCAGACACACACCCCAGTACACGTTTGCACATTCTCTGTCCCTCATATGCCTTCCTTCGTTCACCTTCAGTGCACACTCAAAGATTATTCAAGTAACACTGACAGTGTCCGTTATATTGATAACAGTTTATATTTTGAAATAGCGGCTTGTGACCGTCTGAGGAGCTTGCAAGCTACGGCACCGGCACTATAGATGTGAGGCACTCGGCAGAAAGTAACATTAGGCTTCACATCTTTCCCTCTGCAAGAGTGTAAGCTTTGCATGATGGCAACAAGCACATTCATGCCTGCCTGCTTGCTCCTGTCTCCTGACCGCCGCTCCCAGAGCTCCCTGAGCCACGAAAGTCGTGAAGCCTGTGAACGCTGAGCCGGCAGGAAGAAAAAGCTCGGACACGGGAGGCTCCAGCCCGGCATACTCACGCTCGCATTTATTCACCACAAGCGGCAGGTGAGCAGCTGAGCGGCTCGGTGTTCAGGCGGCACACGAGCGGAGCTGAGGATAGAGTCATCCAGGACTGGGAGCCAATGGGGGGGGGCAGTAGAGCGCCAGAAGTTGGCTGGGGCTCATCTCTTCATCTCTTCATCTTCCTTCATCTCACCCCCAGCACCTGCATTACCTGCTACATTAAAGTCATCCCCCCCAACGTGGCCCCTCCACAGCCAGAGACCCGTTGCAGGGTTCCTTGACGGGGGCCCCTTGGAACTCCGCCGCACCCGCTTCCCCCCATCACAAACAAGTGTCCATCAAGGAAAGACCCCACTAGAATTGTATTGAATCGACTCTGGCAAAATCAGCGGGTCTGAGAGACTGAGAGACTGCGAGCGCGGCTGCCGTTAGAGGCAGCTGCGAAGTAAGAGCCCGGGTGCGGTGGCATAGGCCGGTCTGACTAGGTCCGACCTCGCCAGTGGTCCCCCCCTGTGTGCCCCGCTAGCCCCAGCCAGACCTTCAGTGGTCGCCAACAGAAGGGCAGACGCCGGGGAAAACCCCTTGCTGTTTGTCACTGATACATCGCAGCGACCTCCTTGCTGCAGAAAAAAAAGTGACAACCAAAACAGAGAAACAGAGAAAAACAATGAGGACTAGAAACTCGTCCTTATTGCAGGCACAAGAAAAGCCCCGACCACACAGAACAGCCAGAAGACGGAAGGCAAAACTTTTCTACCCCCCAGGCGCGGGTGGCCTTTACTCCGGACTTGGGCTGTCGGAGGGGGGTACCCCGCAAACTCCGGGTGCGACTGGTGCAACACCGACGTCCCTAGGATTACAATCTGCGTTCCCTGCATTGTCATCGTAGCAAGCGGGGCAAGATGGGAAACGTCACAAACCGGCTCACCCTACTCTCAGCCCCGGGGCAGACATCCCTCCAGGAAACAGAGACATAAGAAGCTTCTTTAACCCTCTGCTCACAAGCCCAGGTGCACCAATCAGATCCTCAAGCTGTACTCCACCTAACCAAGCCATAGAGGACAGCCCACCCTCCAGCCGCACTGCCTCACAGGCCCCAGGAAGGCCCCTGTCACCAATCATAACTACGCTACAGGGTGGCATACCTTCCAAGCCAGAGGCTTCGGGTAGGGTTGCACCTACACTCGACTCAGATAGACCAGCAACGCCCTTACATCGCATGGAACTCTCTGCCCATTCTCCTTCGCAGTGAACCCAGCCTTCTAAAATTTCGGAAGGATCTGAAAACTTACCTGTTCATTTAACTTTCTTCCCCTTTTAATAGTATGACTGTACACAGGGCTACGAGGCCTCCGGGTTGTTTGCGCTTTATAAAACCCGATTAATAATAATAATAATAATAATCGCTCATGGGAAGATTCTCACTTGAACTCGATCCTAGACGGGGCCCTCACGGCTGATATATTGATCAGCACATGTAGTGCCCCCCCGGCAATCGGGGGGCACACGCCTGACGCAACCAGCCACACACATGACATTTTCGAGGGAGGAACCATCACAGAAATACTGGCCCGGCACTCCCCACGTGCAAACTTGATGCCTCAGAGCACGCAGGCCCAAGATAAAACGACCTTGTCACCATCTTTAATGAGTAGAAGCTCGGATAGGGGGAGAATCCCCCAGTGATCACAGACCATCTAACTTTGATCAATGAGACACTCATCTCTATGACAGGTGCGGCAATAATGCACGCCGACAAGCTCGATGCCCAGATAAATATCCTACAAACTGTCGCATACTTAATTTCTGGAATAGACTGTAAATTGGACCATCTCAACTCCCTGATTTGCAGAGCACAGGACAGCACACACCTCAAGCCCGTACCGTGCTGCTGCAGTCCAATCCTGAACAAGCTAGGTAAACTTCCGGACATCATGACCACACTAGTTGTGGACCTCAAGAATGAAGTCGGCAAAATCAAGGACCCGATCTCTCAGGAACCACCTCCGCAACCTTCAAAAACAGAAGGTTTAAGAAACCCAACAAACCACTTTACACAGATTAACAAAGAAGATATAACGGCCTGGGAGGCACCATTACCCATGCCCAGCATGAGCAGGCCAGACGCCATTACAACCAAAATACAAAACCATGCGCTCCAGCATATTACCACATAAACCAGCCCAGATGTCCCCATCTTATCTAGGAAAAACAAGAAAAAACTAAAAAAACTTAACAAGGTAAACAGAAACAAAGCTCTCGCTCCCAGAACTATCCGGGACTGGCTACAGCCTGAGAATGCGATGTCTTCTCACATCGTGAAACAGGAAACAACCAAACTGGGAGCAACAGTGAAAACACCTGAAACAAACAAGTCAAACGCTGAAGACACTCACCTGACCAACTCAGCAATAACCTTGCCTGTCACCCCCCAGCCAACCTTAACAGCACCACACCTAAAACAAGCAATGCAGCCTTATGGCCAAAGCTCCGCTGAAGCATCTCAAGCAAACCCAAACAGATACGACCCTCGGGTCGCTGCTTTATCAACATCCGCGAAGGGCTGCGCATCACAAGCTTCCCTGACTATCACTGATTTCAGGGAAATCGAACAGCCGCTACTAACCGTAAGCGCCCCCAGTCTGTCACAGATGGAGGCCCAATTGCGACACTTGGGACCACTGGGGTTAAACAGGCAGGACATAGTACAAATACCACAAATAGGAGGCCACGGGGCGGACTCCCTCTGCCAAACAAGTCACCCCCAGGATCGCAAGATAACGTTGTACCCTGACTACGCCTCCCAGGGGCCGTGGGATATTCTTAACCGTGGCAACTTATTAAAACTTTTTGCAAATATCCCAGGATTGGAGGGAACTAACACTACAGACATTGACACCATCTCTTTTCTCGAGCCAGAAGCGGAGGAGAAAACCGAACCCACGGAGCTAATCTTCATGAGCACGCACAAGGCCGAGGTCCTGAGAAGCCAGTACAAGCTATTGGAAAGCTGGGGCATAATAATAAAATCTACGCGCACACAAAAATACCCATTCCCTCTAAAAACTCAAACCGCACACTCCCAGATGGGAAGCATAGTTCAGCGAACAGGAGGGACCTCATGCCTGAATGCCCACCCCATTGATGGGCCACATATGGTGTCCACCCTCCAGGGGTCCAAAGGTGCTACAAATACTGGACCAACCATCAACACCCCAATTAAAATAACAACTAACACGAACCAGGGCACACGCATATGCGCAACCTTGGGATGCGCAAGTAAAGATTAGTCTTGGCTGCCGTTAGCATTAAACTCAAGACCCTAACACAGCCACTATGCCTCGAGCCACCTCTCTGCAACATGATTGTCGCCCAATAAAACCCTCCAGACAGGGACCATCCCTGGGCTGTCTGAAAATCATGACCTGGAACGTCGCAGGGCTCAGGAGGCTGCTCCTTAATAAAAACGCCGTGACATTCATGGAAGAGGCAGACATCCTCTGCACACAAGAAACCTGGCAGCTCCAACCACTTTCAATAAGAGGATACGCAGAATATGGAAAACCTGCAAAAAAGCTCAACATATTCGGAAGACCTTCGGGGGGGTTATGCGTTTACATAAAGCATTCACTCAATCTGGAATTTGAGGTAATTCCTAATCTCCCGGACAATTTACAGGCAGGCATCCTGAAAGGCTGTCGCCTGACAAATGGTCATAATGCGCTCTTATTAATCAACCTCTATCATAACTCACATGGGCCTATATTTAATCTGGCCACCCTGACAATGCTCCTTGAGACCTTAATCCTCCAACATCCGGCCTTGGAATGCATCATCCTCTGTGACTTCAATACCCATAATATAGGGATATTAACCACACGAAGACTTCAGCCAGGGGCTACCAATGCTCTGAATGATCTATTAAAAACTTACAAGCTGGCGACAGCCCACTCGATCCTCTTAAATCTGAGCCCAGGGTCTTTTGTCGGCCCTACATATAACAACCAAACAACGATCGATTACATTATCCTCAGTGAAAAACTGCAACCTCTCATGTCAGACTTCACTGTTCAGCCGCGCAATGATAGCGACCACGCTGCCTTAACCATCACATTGAACCTCATCGCGGACACTCGACACAGGCTCGAATACATTGGCGCATCAAACGGCGAAGGTCTGATAATGCTACCCAGAAGAATTAAATGGGCACAGACGTCTATCACATCCTTTAACAACTGGGCAAATCAGTGGCCAGGCTGGCCACCGAATGAACAGGTAAAGGGCACAATAGCAACCTGGAATATCACCACTGAGACCCTGGCTGCGATCCTTCGCTGAACCTCAAACAGCACATTTAACAGGGACTCTCAATCCACATACAGACACAAGGCGGAACTTAAAATCAGCGCCAAACAACTGAGCAAGAAACGTAAACTCTTCTATAAACATGGCACTAGCCCAATGAAGAAACAACTCCAAGAGGCCAGCAAAAGTCACTCAAAGAAGGTCTGGGTGACAAAACGAGAACACTGCGAAGCACAATGGCTGAAAATCTTTGGCCTACTGAGTCCAGGAAAATCGCAGGAGTTTTGTCACTACATAAGCACACTCGGACGATGTACAAACCACCGAGAAAACTCCCTCGAGGCTCCTATCTGGGTCGCTCATGTAAAAGCACTCTACATTGAAACCGGCCCTGTCATCAAGCAAAATGAAGCAATCAACGCTGGAGCTGACTTAGATCTAATCACTGAGATGACTGCCCCGCCGGGAAAACTGTTGGTGTCAAAAATCCTAAAAAACATCAGAGAAAATGGTGCCCCGGGGCCCAATGGCCTTCCCGGACATTTATTTAAGGCTAACATCGACTTCTGGTCAAAGACCCTGACCCACCTGTACACCGAATACTGGCTTCTGGGGGATGTCCCTGACTCATGGAGAGGCTCTCTACTACAGCCAATCCACAAAAAGGGCCCCAAATCTGAACCATCAAACTATCGCCTGATTGCCCTTCTAGACATCGAAGGCAAAGCATATGCCAGTGCGATCCTGAGGGACCTTACAGCCTGGACGAACGCTGAAGGTCTCCCGCCATTCTGTCAAACTGGATTCAGACCAGGGTCCGCCACAGTTGACAACATTACTGCACTCGCTTATCTGGTCCACCACGCTCGGACACGCAAAAGCCCCCCCTTATTCGCCTGCTTTATTGACTGTTCGGCGGCGTTCGATGGGGTAGATCGTGCAATCTTGTGGAGAAAGCTGGCCCAATGGAACATCAACCCAGCTTTGTTGAGGGCGATCCAATCTTTGTATCACAAAACGTGGGTAAGAATTAAACTCTCGAGGGACCATGCATCAGCAAAGGTCAACACGGATCGTGGGCTAAAACAAGGGTGCGTGCTAGCTCCAATGCTATTTAATCTATATACAGCTGACATGGAGAGAGCCTTGTCTGGGGCAGCACTGCATACCCCAAAGATCGGCGGGACAAAAATTCACTTCATGCAATACGCCGATGACCTGGTGCTCTTGGACCACACGAGAATTGGGCTACAAAAGGCGTTGACGGCACTCGCCGCATACAATGACAAAAATAAGCTTGTAGCAAACTCGTCCAAGTCTAAAATCATTATCTTTGAAAAGCACCCAAAGAAAAAATCTTTAAAATGGCGGCTTGGCAAACTTTTGCTGGAAAGCACTCAGCGGTACACTTATCTGGGCATTTGCTTTCAGGAGTCGGGGCTCTCTAGCGCACACCTAAAGAATATTCAAGGCAAAGGCAAATCTATAACTTACGCCATTTGCAAGCTGCACGCTTCTTTATATAGCCCGTCCACAATGGCTATCCAGCGTGTACTCAAAGCAAAATTAATGCCGGCCCTAAACTATGCACTCCAAGCATTTCCAGGGAATCTGCATAAAGAACCAGAAAAAATCCACTGCAGAGCCTACAAGAGATTATTCCATCTTCCGAGGTGTGTCAGAAACACTCTCGTCCGATTGGAGTTCTCACTCAATCAGCAATACTTGGAAGAGATGGCAGACCTAAGCAATTACTACTTTTTAACGACGACGGCCAAGGAGAACACACTTAAGGCAACACTGAATTGCATCTTCAGAGAATCGGGGAATCCTTGGTCGGCCACTCTCAAGGCGGCGAAGGACCAACTCAACCTTGCCTTTGAGTCTTGGAACCCCGAACATGTCAGTTATAGTGCCATCAAAAACTCCATCAAAAAACAAGTGCGGGCACGGTCAATAGAATTGGACCTGGAGTCGCTGGCAAAAAAGAACCTACACGGGTCCTTGGTCCTACCACATATCCTGCATAATCCCAAACATCACCTCAAGCAGGCCGTGGGCCGCGCAGCCCTTCACAAGATCTTAGCCTACAGATTACACCCGATGCCTCTCAAAGAACTTTTTGCCTTCGCCACGGCCTGCTCAGGATTTCAGGAATGCAGGCTCTGAAGGTACAAACGCGAGTCACTGGCCCACTTACTATTTTGTTGCCCGGCCCTGCGCGTGGCCCGCAATCTCTATCTTAGGCCAATTATAAGACAATCAGGACTCCGCACGGCAAAGGAGGCGACCACCTACCTCTACACCTTGACAACGGTAAAGCTCATGGCCTCCTTCGGAAAGTTCATTTATCACACACGAACTCTGCTGATGGCACGGGAGGGCCTCCCCCCATAGAGACTTAGAAGAACCATGCCTTAATATGACCCTCCCTCATCGCCATCCCGCCCCATCGGCGGCACAAACTTCTTTGGTTTTAACTTTTGTAATTTTATAATCTTGTATTTTGTTTTAATGTAATGGTTTTGAGTAACCAAACAATAAATAATTCATTCATTCATTCACATTCATGTAATCACAGTATGATGAGTCTACTGAATAGAAATGAAAATCCTATCTGCAGTATTTTCGTAACATACAGCCGTTCAGGTACACAGTAAACTCGAACATCCAATGTGTCCTGCAAACATAAGAAAGCACAAAAAACTAGGTGCATTTGCTTTTGCTAGGTGCTGGCCTTTGCTGGCTGTTGGCATGCTTCCGGGCTCTCTGTGTGGCTCCTCCTCCTGGTCTGGGTGCCTGTGGTTGTTGTTTGGCGGCTCTGGTGGTTGGTGCTGGCCGTTCTTTTCTGGGGCCTGGTCCTCCTCTGACGGGTTTTTGGGTGTTTTGTCCTCTGGGCTCTCTGGGAGCCGGTTCGTTCTGGTTGTGGGGGGCCTGGTGCCTGGCCAGTGCTTTCCTCCTTCCTGGTTTGGTCTGGGTGGTCCTGCCCTTGGGTGTTACTTAGGGTTGTGCCTGTGCCTCAATTGCAGGCCCTGGCTTCTTTCCTTTTTTTTGTTCCAGTATGGTTGGGGCTCGGTCTGTGTCTGTGCTGCCGCTAGGTCCTCTGTGCCTCCCTGTTGGTGATGGGCTTGTGGGCCTTTGTCTGGTGGGTTCCCTTGGCCGTATCCTGTTGGAGCTTCACCTTCTCTGGTCCGCTGCAGTCTACGTTGTTGGTTGCTTTGGCACCTGTTTCCCTTCTGGGGCGTTGCCTCTGGTGTCTTTTTGAGGTGCCTCCTTTTCAGCTTCTTTTTTTGGCTTGGTTGCCTTTTTGGCATGCTTTCCTCCGTTTGGGGGGATGGGGTTTCCATTTGATTGGCCTGGGTGCTGTGTTTCCAATTTCTCTGGTTAGCTGCTTCCTTGTTGTGGCTGTTGCTTTCTGTTTTCCTTTGTCCTGGTTTCTGGTCCTTGGTTGTGTCCCTGCTATCCTGTTCTGGCTTGCTGGCATGTTGAACCACTGGGGTTCTTCTTCTTCTGTGGCCTCATCGCTGTCCTTTTGTTGTGGGCTGCCTCTGTTGTTTTTTTGTTTGGCGTTTTCTCCCCCTCCTTGATTGCTTTGGGGGGGCACCTGGTGTGGGCTGCCTGCTCTCTGTGTGTTGTCCTCTTCTTCAGCTTGGTCGTCTACCGTTTGCTTGGTGGGGTGTTTTTCTTTCTGGGTGCTCTGCCTGTTGTTTCTTGCGGTTCCCTACGTTTGATTCCCTTGGGTTGCTGCCTTTGGTGTGGTTTACTGTATGTGCTTGTAGGTTTGGAAGGCAGGGCTTTCTGCTTTGGTATTCTCCACTTTGTTAATGAATGGAACGAGGACATAAGGGACCTGGGGGTAATGTTCTATTACTTACTGGTAATCTTCATTACTCCGGGTCCTGTTGTCCTCGTCCAATTCATAGGCCCGCCCTCCCTCCCGGATGGCCAGCCTTCCTGTGGGGGCTTGGTGGTTACAGGCAGAATGCTGGGTAAGTGCTGGTTATGTACCCCCAGTGAGAGGGGCGGGGTTAGGGTCCCAGCATTCCTCTGGTCTTTATTTCTGTCGGGAGATGGATAACTCCAGTCTGTTAATGAATGGGACGAGGACATAAGGGACCTGGGGGTAATGGAAGTCAGGGGCAATTGTCCCTTTTCGGAATTTGACCGGCTGCTTTACCGGACGAGATTCGCCAGCCGGACGGACGTAGGTTAATAGGCCCCTCCAGCTCGTGATGAAGGCTTCTTATTGATCACGCAGGTCCTACTCAAGCAGCCCAGGGACGACTATCTACAACGACTGTGGGGCGGAGAACAACACAGGAACTCTTCCTGGTTCCAGATCCTGACCCCACAGGTTGTATCGATTTAACCCCGCAGCCCATTATGGGCTTCTCTTCAAGTTTATGAGCACCTTCTTTGGTCCTGATGAATTGCCTTGATGGCACGAAACATGTCGACCAGATCACTAGTTGAGGGTTGAATGGGCTTCCCACACATAGGTTGGCTGAAATCCCATACCCCTCTTAGTTTTAATAAAGTAAGTAGCTACAGGAATAAAATACCCAGGGTAGACTACACTAACTTTTTTTAGAATCACCACATGTCACGCTCACTACTTCACGATTAGGGCCCCTCACACCCACTCAAACATCGGCTTTGGAATAAAAGATCTCCGATAAAAGTGCAGCACTAAGTGCCGCCCGTCAGGCATTGCAGTGCCGGCTTGACGCAGGAGCAGGAAGCCAATGATGACACGAAGCGACCGGTTGGGAATACAACAGTAGTCATAGAACCAACCTGTTGTGTGAGGTTTCCCTAAATTCCGAAAAGGGACAATCGCCCCTGACTTCCAGATACAACCCCCCCCTTTTAAAGAGAGGTAGCTAGTCCACTCTCCTTAACACAGTCAATACCCCCAGGGGAACTTTGTGCAATCAGTTGGGTAATAGTTCGTTTGGACATGCACACTGGACCCCTATAAATATTGTCCCCTATTTGTCCCCCCTTTGTTGTTAACCTGGGGGTAATGAAATTTAAAACCGCAAAAATGTGAATTAGAGCTACCTTTGGAGTGAAGTGACTAAAACTGGAGGAATTTTGAATTATAATTAAACAAAGACATGGAATAAATGGATTACACAACAAATGTTGTTTGTTTAGAGAAAAGAGTTTCTCTGTTCAGGCTGCGCAGAGTGACACACAAAGACGTGTCACAAAAACTCAGAATAATCTACTCGTGATTTTGGGACAGACCTCGCCTCAGTTAGCACACCACAACATGACTAAGATGAGCCAGAAGCAGCAGATACATACTGAGGTGTGCATTCAACCACTATGCTTAGTGCATTTTTATACTGCCATGTCAAGTTAACTTACTTGCCAAGCTCAAACTTTTTTTTTAATTATATTTAAGGCACCCTTAAGGTAGGCCATAGGTAGCCCCATGGGCAGGGTGCAGTGTATATAAAAGGTAGGACATGTGCTTTTAAGTTTTAACTTTCTAAAAGTTGTATTTTCGAACAGTAGCTAAATATCCAGCTTTACCATTAAGGAGGTTTTTAACTTGCAATACTTTTGAGTGCAAACAGCATATCCCCTATCTAGTCCCAACCTAAAGTTATTACGTGTTAAGTGTAACATGATAACCCTGTATTAGTCTATGGGAAAGGACTGTTTTAACCGCAAGGACATGTAAAACTCAACTCCATATGTCCTACCTGTTAAATACCATGCTCCGTGCCGATGAGCTGTTAAGGCCTACCTAAGGGATCACTAATCAGTATTAAAATAAGGAAGGTTTTAGGCATGTGTAATGGCCGGATTTTCTGTTTAGATGGGATCAGCCCCCAGGGGCCCCTGTGACCCAGCCAAAACGTACTCACCTTCCCTTCTTAGATCGTATTCACAATGAGTAGCTATACAGATAAATATACAGATTGCACCTAAGAATGGGGGAATGACAATATACATATATGGATTTTCTACAATATCTTATTCACATCAGTTGGCCTCGCGGTCACCCCGACCCAGACCGTTCTACCCTAGGGCAGATCTGACACACAATCCGGTGTGTCTACACACGGGCCTGCAGAACCCAATGCTCCCTTTTCCAAATCGTTCGCGATCCTGCGAAACATACACGTCAGTGTCCCTCCTGACGCTCTCACTTATTTTAAGCCACAATCTGGTGGATTTACACGACGGTGTCCTTCCCGTCGCTCTCATTAACGCCGCATATCAACGACGACCACATTCCTATGAAACATTATTGGGACGATATCTCAGCAATCTACTTAGGATAAAACTAAAGTAATAACTTTGGATATGGATTCAGATTGTATAGTGTACTCCGTGCTCATGACATCAAAGGTCCACTCACTCCCTCTTTATTTGGTTACCATTCGTCTGATCGGGATTTCTCATCCGTTCGCCTAAATAGTGCCCAACTAGGAATAGCATTTACCAAGATTGAACACAAGCACCGGGTACACGATAATTCTATATGAATTAGGGTATTTATTAACAATAGACATAAATCACATTACTATGCAACATTACATTTGCAAAGGGAATAAAAGATAAAGGTTAGAGTGCACATACTATAAGAATCGGTCGGACATCACCTGGTTAATGGGAAATCGGGACTCGGCAGTCATCTAGGCTCCTGTCTCGTCTCTGGGTCCTGGCTCGCCTTGCAGTCACCCTCAGCCGTCACAAGTACACGTCTGCACCGCTAGGCTCAACCTCGTCTGCTCTCCCTCAGGACCTCGGAACCTTGCTGTTTATTAACTACCGTCTCTCTCTCTCTGTATCAGTGCGCTCCGCGCCACTTCTCGTTCAGTCTATCTCAGAGAGTTTCGGTCTTAAATCTTTCTTCGACTTCAAAGATGGCGACTTGTCCACCATGAAAGTGAATAATAGCAGAGATGCTAACGGCTAGATGCCGCCTACGGACTGACTAACTCAAGACTAACACCTTCGCTAATATCAAAGCCCGTTCCTTCATGGAAATTCACGGCCAGTAACCTGCCGCCCACCAAATTCTTGTACCTCCCCGTACCAAGGACACTTTCCCAGCCGGCCGGCCTGAAGTTGTGTCTTCGGAGTGGAGAAAAATACATTCCTTCGATAAGGGTCAGCCTGAACCGGTTCTCTCCAAGCGAACAACAGCTTGAAACTAAAACATTACACTTAACCTAGAAAGCCTTCTCGAGCTACCGGGCAAAAAGCAAAATGGAGTCTGTCTCGTTTAAGGCCTACGGAGCCCATAATATGCATAGCTCCATGAAAAACAGATCGGCATGTTAGCAAATGAGCGAATCATGACTAATACTTATATATCTAACCCCTCACTTAAATTCATAAGCCTTACTCTAAGGAAAATAACACGCCTTTATGTATATAAGACAGGGTCCCTGTCTATCGGCCTAATCCCTATGCTATGGGGGTGATAGGCTGGAGTCACTTCTCCATCATTCTCCTTCTCCAAAGAGCTAGCAAAAAGACAGCCATAACATTACACCCCTTGACTCCAGTCTATTAACCACAAACTAAATGGAACTAACGTCAGTAGACGAATAGTATGAAACAAAACTAACTGATCTACGAGCCTTAGTAAGTCTAAAATATTGTAGCAGGGAAGGAATACACTGAATAAAGCAACAAATCGCTATAAGGATACAAACAGCAACAAGAACCCCTCCCAAAATTTGACGTAAAAAATGCATGTCAGGGAGCCAGTTAAAAAGCCAGTCAAAGAAACCCTGATCTATATGTTCTCTAATTTCTGCAGTCAAGTCGTGGAGTTTATTAATATGGGATTGGATATCTTTAGAATGGTCAGATAAATTAAAACAACATAGACCTTCAAATTCAGAGCACTCATGCCCATGTTTTAACAACAAATAATCGATTGCAGCACGGTTTTGTAAAATAGCTCTACGTTCACCTTGGGAATCTAACAATAAATCTGATAAAACAGTAGATGTTTGGTTGATCGATTTTACCATCCAGCAGGCCATTTTACTGATTGTTTTGGCATTATACACGGCCAATGCCGGAACACCAATAATAGAAAAAGCTAAACCAAGATATTCTGATCTGGAAAAAAGATGAACAGAGGAATCGCAATCTTCATGTAATGACATAGAATCTCGAACAATACGAGAATGGGAAGGGGGATGTGAAGAAAACATTAGCAAACTTAATCTAGTGATGGCACATGGGCCACCAGAAATATTCGCAGGAATATAGGGCCAAGATGAATTCCCGCAGGAAAAGAGCCATCCAGCTGGTAATAACATTGAACGATAATGGCTAGTGGCTACAACTAAACTTTTACAGGTCATATTGTTTTTCACTGAAAGACATGAATTAGGAAGTCTTTTTAAACATAGCAAACGTTGATGAAATGAAAAAGTAGTAGCGGCTTGGAGTTTCAACCGCAAACATTCAGAGATGGCCTTAGGATTACAGGTCATCATGAAACAAAGGTCACCAGGGGTAATATTAAAAGTAATAATTCTGGAATTAATAGGGACATCAAGGTCTGAAAGAAGAGTACATGAGGGACAAAATTCATGGGCCGCGAAATCGCCCAAAATAACATTAGGTCGGGCATTGGATACATTGAATACATGATGTAGAGTTTCAGTAGATGCAGGGACAGCAACCAAACAGGTCGATAAAATGTCAGTGACAGACTTCATGGGGGTAAGGCAAAAATGCGGAGAGTTCGTCACTCGCTTCGCGAGTGTGATCCAGAAATTTGAAGATTTCTGCCACGCAGATCGCGCGGCTCTTGTTATCCCATCACTCGGCGTCGGTGGATCCTCTCCTCTCCCGGCGTAGCAGGCCAAAAGGAGTCCAACGCCGACACATCCTGCAGCAGCAGTCCAAAGAATGATCTGAAAGAATACAACCACAGGCCTTAATCATTCTCGTAAGTAACATTTATCAGCTGGGACAGCTTCCCAGCCATCTTTCCCTGGCTTCATCACCAAAACGGTGTTGTCATGACCGGTCGCAATAATATCAGCCTGTTCAGGAGGATTTTTAGGTGATTGCACCCATATTTTAGCTCTAGGAAGATCAGAGGATCCGAAGCCTTTTTGTCCTCGTACAGTTAGCAACGTTGGGGCAGAGCCTTTTTTGATCTCACCACTGAAGACAGGCATAATCAGTAATTGAGCAACACGGTCAGACTTTTTGATGAACAAATCCGTCTCACTGCTATTAAGCAAGAGAACCTTAATCTCTCCCTGATAATCACTGTCGATTACTCCTCCGAGTACTTGTACACCTTTCAGGGCCAGGCCAGATCTAGGGGCAATTAATCCAAAACTACCGGCAGGTATAGAGACACCAATGCCAGTTTCAACAATTATTCGATCCTTTCCTGGGAAGTGTACATCATTTAATGCATGCAGGTCGAGGCCTGCGGAACCTGGGGTTGCTCTACATGGAGCCATAGCACCGGGGGTAATTTCCCAATATGTGACAGTAGTCACCACAGAATTAGGTTTCGCATCAACATGTGGAGGAAACAAACGCATCAAAGGAGATTCAGCATGCAACAAAGGACGATTGTTCAATATCAGTAAAGCTTGAAGTAGGACATCTCTCCACTGGCTGTAACGGTCATCAGTCAACTTGCGCAACTGTTCTTTCAACAAGCCATTCATTCTCTCAATCAGTCCCGAAGCTTGTGGATAATATGGAATATGAAACACCCAATCTATATTATTCTCCATACAGAATTCCTGCACCAATCTTCCACGAAAGTGGGATGCATTGTCTGATTGAATTTGGAATGGGACACCATAATACAGAATAAGTAGCTCCAGGGTTTTAATGGTATTCACTTGGGTAGCATTCTTGCAAGGGAAAGCGACCAAAAGGCCACTATAAGTATCAACCACTGTACAAATGTATTGACAATTTCTGCTCATGGGGAGCGGACCAATATAATCAATCTGCCAAATTTGGGCGGGCAATTTACCTCGATGTAAGTGGCCTCGGACAATTTGAGGCACCTCTTTCTTTCTAGAATGCTGGCAAATGGGACAATGTAGAATGGCATCTTTAATTAAAGAAAAGGGAATATGAATTCCTCTATCAGCAGCCCACCTGTTAGTGGCTTTCTCTCCAAAATGTCCTGCTTTCTGATGGGCCCATTTCGCCAATCCCGCCAAATCAGAATCTTGCATGTCAACCACTGCCTCAGAAATTTTAGACTGTTCATCTGCAATATTATGAAAAAATTTGTCAAGGGAGTCGATTGGAGTATGAGCATCCACGTGAAAGATTGTTACAGTACTCTGCGGAAGCAGTTCCCAAATCTCTTGCCACAATTCTTTACCCCACAGCTCTTTAGAATGTAATTCCCAATTATGCGAGTGCCATGTAGGCAGCCACACTGCTAGTCCATTTGCAGTGGACCAAGAATCAGTGAAAATATGACATGTACCTGGTAACTCCTGTTTCAAAACTTGGTAAACAGCATAGAGTTCAGCATATTGACTACTCTTACCATCTCCAGTTGTGCTCAACAATTTCTGTGTAATCGGGTTATAGGAGACAGCTTTCCAATGTCTCTTGTCACCAATGAACTTCGCAGAACCATCCGTAAACCACACATGTTTTCTATCCTCCGCGGACAGATCATCAAATGATTTACCCCACTTCACGGGAGACTCCTGCATTACGGGAACCGAACACTCACTTTCAGCCTCATTGGAGGGCGCCTGCGCCACTCGCTCATGTAAAACCGCCACACCTTTCGGACCCACACGTGCCCTGTCCTGAATGTACCATTTCCATTTAATCACACTAGCCTCTTGAGCATGTCCAATTCGATGGGACTTCGGTGAACTCAAAACCCACTGCATGATGGGAATCTCAGGCCTCAAAATCACAGCATGGCCTAAAGTCAATTGCTCGGTATCCACCAGAGCCCAATAACAAGCAAGCAACTGTTTTTCAAAAGGTGAGTAACGCTCACCAGCCTCTGGTAATTTTTTGGTCCAAAAACCTAATGGCACTTTTTGTCTGCCCTGCTTTTGCCACAAACTCCAATTGGCATACAGACCTTCCACGGATACATTCAAATCCACAGTACCTTCACTCACAGGCCACAAATCCAAAGCATACGGAATAGCTTCTTTAGCCAAATTAAAAGCAGTCTGTTGAGGTTCACCCCATTCAAACGCATTCTTTGTACGAGTGACTCGATACAGTGGAGCCAAGATTTGACTCAAATGGGGAATATGCTGACGCCAAAATCCAAACAATCCAATAAAGCATTGCGCTTCTTTCCTGTTTCTGGGAACAGCAAAATCAAGTATTTTTCGTTTAACCTGTGGAATCACCTCTCTGTGACCCTCATGCCAATTAATTCCTAGGAATTTCACAGCTTGGGATGGAGTTTGTAATTTGTCAGGATTCATTTCCCAACCTTTTGCTCGCAAACAGTCAATGATCTGATCTAAATGAGACTGCACCTGGTCTTGCGTTTCACCTTGAATCAAAATGTCGTCAATATAATGACAAATCTGAACTTGTGGAATCGTGGGCACTTCAGATAAATGTTCCGCCACCAGCCGGTGACAGATCGTAGGACTATGTACATAACCTTGAGGAAGACTCCGGAACGTCATTTGACGTCCATTCCATGTAAAACTGAATTGTTCCTGGCATTCGGGGGCAATCGGAATTGAAAAGAAAGCATTAGCAATATCAATGGAAGCATACCACGTACCTGGATGCTTTTGAATTCTCTCAATCAATGTAACAATATCAGGCACTGCAACAGTCAATTTAGGTGAATGTTTGTTCAATTCTCGATAATCAACAGTCATGCGCCAAGAGTTGTCACTTTTGCGCACGGGCCAAACAGGATTATTCCAAGCAGATGTGACCGGAGTAATGACTCCCGCGTCAACCAAATCCTGAATCGTAGCTGTAATTTCTTCATGCCCACCTGGGATGCGATATTGTTTCTGAGAAATCACTTTCGTCGCTAAAGGGATCTTAATAGGTGGCATGCGTAAACGGCCAACCCGTACGGGTCTGGTCGAAATGTACTGTCTAGTACCAAATTGATAGTAACCATCATCCAAATGCAAAGTCATACCTTTCAAGATGTCAATTCCAATAATGTATTCCAAAAGTGGCACAACCAACACAGAGTATTCTCTACGAGGAAGTCTACCAATTTTAATTTCAAGTGCAGTTTGAACTGCGGGTGTTTCTTTACCACCCAAACCGGTAATTGTGAAAGACTGTCCATGAAATTTTCTTGACTTACCATGAATTAAAGTGGCCTCCGCCCCAGTATCAACTAACGCTCGGGCCCTTTGGATATTACGATGTTTCCAAAAAATCTCAATATCTACATAGGGTCTGTAATCTCTGTGGGCCCACCTGCGTACCGGAGCTTGACCTATTTCCTAGTCATCTTTCCTGCGTTCCGTCAACCAAGACAGATCAGGGTAAATGTTCTCAGTTTTCTTGGGTATCAGAATTTCTTGTTCATATCCGTCTCCAGTACGAAACGGGTTAGTGTCAGGTTCAAAAAGTTGTGAGTTACGATCAGAGAGTCTGTTACGATCCTCCCTCTTTCTTACGTCAGGGGAATAACTCCTTGCATCTCTACGTCTGCTAGAACCACGATCATCTCTTCCCCTCTCGCGATCATCCTCTCTCCCCCTCCCATCAGTACGACGGGGGGAACCACCGCGTTCATAGCGCCGATCATCACGGCGATCATTATTCCCACGTCGTCTCTCATCACCACTGTCATCCGAACCACGATCATACTCATTCTTTCGCACACGACGGGCACCTTCCTTTCGATCCAAACCACGCTTACGAAACATATCCCATAGGATATTATTAGGTTCACCATCAATCTCTTCCCTTTTGACACCATCAGCAATGAGAGCAAGAAACATGTCACGTCTAGAGAACTTATAGTCCCCACCAGTACGACCCTCAGGTCGGGATTGTCTTTCAGGTTTAAACCATTCACCCAGCTCACCAAGCTGACGAACAGACTCAAGCACAGCAGACAAAGGATTGCCAGTTTGGTTAATCAATAATGTCATCATGACCTGCTTGTAAGCAACAGGAGAAGTACGTATAATGCGGTTACGCACAGAAGATGTTAAAAGACCATCCAATAACCTGTCAGCAGTACTAAGGAAGATACAGGTTTTCATGACTTCTTCCTTTAAACGTTGCGACGCATCGCGCAGAGTATACCACGGCTTTTCATCAGAGGGCCAATCAGACTCAGTTGGATATTTATGATTACAGCCATCAGACGCAAGCTGGAGCAAAGAAGTTTGGACATTACCATTGAAATTCCGAAAATGGTCCTGAATAGTAGAATCAGAACTCAAAGAGCAAAATCGTAAGCAATCAACAGCATCGAGCATAATACCGGAAGCGCCAAGCTCATAAAGACGCACCATCCAGGTAAGCAAGGCCTCACCAGGCCGTTGTTTAAATCGTTGCAGGATGTCACTAATCTCCTGCTGAGTAAAATCTTCAATACAATCAAGAGGGATACCACCCGGATTACCAGGGGCTTGTTGTAATTTCCGTCGAAAGATCGGGTGAGCAGAAACTGCGGGAAGAGCTTCCGAGGAAGCCCGCATCTTAGATTTAACAGAACAATCAGGGCAAGCTACGTTATCCACACGGGAAGAACGAGCACGGTCAGAATCAGGAGTCAAATCAATGCACGAAGCAGATTTACAATCACGTCCGGAGCGAGAAGACTCGCGCTTGTCACCCTCCTCTGCCGAGGAGTCAGAAGTATGAGAATCCCAGATATTACCGTCCCACTCATCGGGGTTCCAATCCATTCCAGCTTTTGCCACAACCATACGCACTTTGCGTGAAGACACACGTCCACGACGATGTTTATACTTATATCGTGCAATACGGACCGCAGCCCTTTCGGCAATGGTCTGATATGTTTCAAGTTTATCAGCAAGCAATTTATTTTGACAACGCAACAAAGTGTGCGCATTTTGTAACTCGACACACTGTCCTTCCGAATCTTTAAACTGTTTCTGTAGTTGAACAAACCTCTCATGCAATATTTTGTATGCATTAAGAATAATCCATCCTCTGCGTCCTAAAATAGGAAGCTCATCACCCTTCACTACTGGCGCTTTCTGTAGGCACGAAACCACATCAGCAGGCTCCGCCTGCTCTAAGAATGAAGACCAATTTTCACTCAAGCCAGTAGAATCAGCCCACTCACGGGCCAAAGCCTCGTAAGGCGTAGACTCCCAGCCGGGAATCTGGATCGGTAATTTAAAAACCGAATGTGATTTTTTCGCAAACATAATGACACGCAAAAAAAAAAAAAAATTATATACAAAATTTTATACGTACAAGCCGAGCGCAAACCAACGAGATGAAAACACAACGCACACAGGCTTCGTAAACAGTTCGTGACGCCAGATGTAATGGCCGGATTTTCTGTTTAGATGGGATCAGCCCCCAGGGGCCCCTGTGACCCAGCCAAAACGTACTCACCTTCCCTTCTTAGATCGTATTCACAATGAGTAGCTATACAGATAAATATACAGATTGCACCTAAGAATGGGGGAATGACAATATACATATATGGATTTTCTACAATATCTTATTCACATCAGTTGGCCTCGCGGTCACCCCGACCCAGACCGTTCTACCCTAGGGCAGATCTGACACACAATCCGGTGTGTCTACACACGGGCCTGCAGAACCCAATGCTCCCTTTTCCAAATCGTTCGCGATCCTGCGAAACATACACGTCAGTGTCCCTCCTGACGCTCTCACTTATTTTAAGCCACAATCTGGTGGATTTACACGACGGTGTCCTTCCCGTCGCTCTCATTAACGCCGCATATCAACGACGACCACATTCCTATGAAACATTATTGGGACGATATCTCAGCAATCTACATAGGATAAAACTAAAGTAATAACTTTGGATATGGATTCAGATTGTATAGTGTACTCCGTGCTCATGACATCAAAGGTCCACTCACTCCCTCTTTATTTGGTTACCATTCGTCTGATCGGGATTTCTCATCCGTTCGCCTAAATAGTGCCCAACTAGGAATAGCATTTACCAAGATTGAACACAAGCACCAGGTACACGATAATTCTATATGAATTAGGGTATTTATTAACAATAGACATAAATCACATTACTATGCAACATTACATTTGCAAAGGGAATAAAAGATAAAGGTTAGAGTGCACATACTATAAGAATCGGTCGGACATCACCTGGTTAATGGGAAATCGGGACTCGGCAGTCATCTAGGCTCCTGTCTCGTCTCTGGGTCCTGGCTCGCCTTGCAGTCACCCTCAGCCGTCACAAGTACACGTCTGCACCGCTAGGCTCAACCTCGTCTGCTCTCCCTCAGGACCTCGGAACCTTGCTGTTTATTAACTACCGTCTCTCTCTCTCTGTATCAGTGCGCTCCGCGCCACTTCTCGTTCAGTCTATCTCAGAGAGTTTCGGTCTTAAATCTTTCTTCGACTTCAAAGATGGCGACTTGTCCACCATGAAAGTGAATAATAGCAGAGATGCTAACGGCTAGATGCCGCCTACGGACTGACTAACTCAAGACTAACACCTTCGCTAATATCAAAGCCTGTTCCTTCATGGAAATTCACGGCCAGTAACCTGCCGCCCACCAAATTCTTGTACCTCCCCGTACCAAGGACACTTTCCCAGCCGGCCGGCCTGAAGTTGTGTCTTCGGAGTGGAGAAAAATACATTCCTTCGATAAGGGTCAGCCTGAACCGGTTCTCTCCAAGCGAACAACAGCTTGAAACTAAAACATTACACTTAACCTAGAAAGCCTTCTCGAGCTACCGGGCAAAAAGCAAAATGGAGTCTGTCTCGTTTAAGGCCTACGGAGCCCATAATATGCATAGCTCCATGAAAAACAGATCGGCATGTTAGCAAATGAGCGAATCATGACTAATACTTATATATCTAACCCCTCACTTAAATTCATAAGCCTTACTCTAAGGAAAATAACACGCCTTTATGTATATAAGACAGGGTCCCTGTCTATCGGCCTAATCCCTATGCTATGGGGGTGATAGGCTGGAGTCACTTCTCCATCATTCTCCTTCTCCAAAGAGCTAGCAAAAAGACAGCCATAACAGCATGCAAAAGGTTCACTACTGTTTACTGCACTACAGGCTACAGTGGCAAACTTGAGGCACGGTTTAAAAAGGCTACTTTAGTGGGCGGCACAATGAGTGCTGCAGCCCACTAGTAGCATTTCATGTACAAGTCCTGAATACATGTAGTACCATACATAAATTAATTGTACCAATCAGGTGTAGCCCAATGTTACCACGTTTAGAAGGGAGAACACAAGCATTTTACCACCGATTAGCAGGGAAAATATGAACAGCATCCTAAAAGCTAATAAAAACAGGTTCAGCAAAAGAAAATACGAATCTGCGGTGACCCTGCAGAAAGGACCAGGTCCAACAAAGGCACTCTGCAAATAACCAATTTCAAAATTACCTTTTAAAATGACTTATTGACTTATGGGTGTCTTATTAAGAATGACTTGGTAATAACTCATTGTTTTAAAATACCGTATTATGACTTGCTAGGTACTTAGGGCCTCATTTATGAAAAGTGACGCATCGCTGCGTGAAAACAGCGATGCGTCACTTTTCACTGCGCACTCCTTGCGACACCAATGATGCGTCATATTTAATGTATGACGCATCATGTCGCAAGGACTTACAGATACGTCAGTATTTCTGACGCATCTGTAAGCGCAAAAGTGACGCATTGCTGGAGTGTGTCACAAAAGTGACGCATCTCCAGCAATGCGTCCTTTCACATGGGGAAAGCCCCATGTGAAAGGGCTTGCGTCAGTCTTACGCCTGCTGTGAGGCAGGCGCAAGATTTTGACGCAACCGCATCCTAAAAGTGACGCAGTGAAATCTCATAGATTTCACTGCGTCACTATTACGAGGCTTTTTGCGGGGGAACGCCCCCTCTGCATACATTATACCTGACGCAGGTATAATGTGGCGCAGGGGTTTAAAAAGTGACGCATCTACCTAGATGCGTCACTTTTTAAATATGGCGCAACAAGGCACATGTTTTACGCCGCAGATGCGTCACAAAAAGTGACGCATCCGCAGCGCAAAACTGACGCAAGGCCTCATAAATGAGGCCCTAAGACTGCACTTGAAACCTCCAGCGATAGGGGTATGATGATGACGTGTTATATGAACATATAGGTGCGGACAGAGCTGTCATCCCATGCACATAGATTTCAAGTGTCCCATTGTCATTCACAACTTTATTCAGTTCATTTTGCTTTGCATTCCTGCATTTACAGTGATTTAAAGAGGTCAGGGCTATAGGTACCAGAATGCAAAGAAAAACTAAGACTATGTAAGATACTCCAGCAATAATCCAGACCATTAACCCACTTGATTTTGGAGTTCACACAAGCCTACGGTTAATAATCTGAGCAGATGTTGCTTTCTTTACCTTAGCGCCAAGAAACTTATGGCGAACGTGCACTCTATACATTTGTTATAACATTACATAACATACCATAACTTGGGATCTCTGCAGCTGTATTCCCTAATGACAACCCAGGCTCTTGCATAACGGATGTGACTGTTTTGACGAAATTCTTGGATGTGTGTTCAGGGATCTTTTTGGGGGGCTCTAGCGTGGCTAACTTCTCATTCTAAGAGTGGCTGTTCACCACCAGTTGCAGTATGATTCTGTTGTGTTTTTTCCTTAGCTCATTTCTTTTATATATATACTTCTTGATGTATTTTAGGTAACTGTTTTTATTGCAACAACTTTGGAGCTTAACACTGCTTCTTCAATCAAACCTGTGATTCATATTGTGGCCAAATTAGGACCCGCCTACTTGCCAACAGGAACGGGGACACTTCTTCCAGTGAGACCGCCAGCTGGGAACACTGCGTTGTTTTCAATTGATCACATATCTATGGCAATACAAGGGAGGAGATGTAAGGTTTTGAGGAGGTTTCTTGTTATAAGTTCACTCTGTAATGTAAAGAAATTAAATTAATAAATCTGCACATTGATTTTGAGTTTTATCAACTCTATTTGGGTGATTTTCTCTTTTATTACAACTCCCACGGAAAAAATTCACTGGTAAATCATCCGCAGAGTTGTTTCTGTTACTGCGCCTCGAAGCTTGATTTCTGGCATTGTTGCACACTAAATCAACTAGATCAAACTGAAATTTCAACAGCATTCACAAAATATTGCATTAGACCGCTCTCCTTTGTCACTATGCAAGGGCATTGTGACTCAAAGGCTGAAAAACTTTTCTGGAGAACTTTGTTAGATTCTGAAAGGCATTTCCCTATTGGAAAGTTCAAATATAATGAAATATGTGACGTTAAAAGTTTGGGCTATAGGCTATATAATTTTACTCTTTATTAATAAAACAAGTTCATTTTAATTCAATGAAGCGCATAATTGCCATCAAGATTTTCAAAATCAGCGCACCCTTACCTGTGACTTGAATCCTTAATATTGTTAAACTTGTATTTTTTGTTCAATGTTAAATGTGCTCATTATTAGCATTTTTTAATTAGGTTTCTGTAGATAGCTGAGACTAATTATAGGCCTGTTGATTTTATTGAGCCTGGTGATATCCACTGGCCAGTGACAAAGCTTTATACGTCTAAGGCAGAAATAGCTGCAATTATACTGCAGTCAGCTAGGAACGGTGGTGGAGAGATGAATGACTCCCTGGGAGATTACTCCACCTTGAATAATCAGAGGAGGTCATTGGGGTCAATTACTGTTACACTCTGCCCTGTAGCTACTGCATGCAAATCAGTTTACCAGGAGCTTAGGAAATACTTTGATAACACCTATTTAATTGACATTATCACTGTAATTACAGAACTTTTCATAATGGAGCACGGTGAAATGCATAAGTAGAAAACTGCTTAAGTATTTCAACATTCTGGTAATAACCTCATAAACACTTAGTAGTGCTCACGTTGGAGGGCACTTAGTTTACTTAAAGCGCTCTTCAGCCTGCTATTAGTGCTTTCTAGCGCACGGTGCTCATAGTATTCATCGAAGACCTTCCTCGTAGTGTGTATAAGTTCTCCTTTTTAGCTCCACCTTTTAATTAGTCATGACAAGCCTGCATACTCCGGGCTTCTGTACAACAAATGCCAGCCTTGCCCGTACGAATGCTGTAAATGGAAGAGTTTGTTAATCAATAGGTGCCTTCGGTACCATCGAATACGCGGGCTTTCTTCCTATAACTTAAAGTGGGAAACAACCTGATTTGCATAGCAGCGCGTCGCTCCTAGCAGGGATCATCTGCTCAGCCGTGCTCAAGATGTCATAAGGGTACATATGCCTGGCCAAACCTTCACAATAGGGCAGTGGACCATAGTAGGATCTTTAGAAAAGGTCACAAAGACACTGCGGTTCGCCTGCCTGCAGCTACAGTTGTCCCGGAGGAGAGAGATGCTAGTTGGCTCACAGGGTAGCTTCTGTTTTGGAACCTAAAAATTGAGCTCATAGTAGAGATTTTGGGGCACATTTACAAGCCCATTGCGCCGTCGGTGCATCATGTTGCGTGACGCACCGGCAGCCAACTGCTTGATATTTATAAGCCCACATAAAGCCACCTTGAGTGGCTTTACCTGTACTTGTAAATATCGCCCCTTTTCACACAACACTTTGCGTGTTATGGGCATGACATTGGTGTTGCTCTGGGTGTCCCTACACAACACCCATGTCCACTGATGCATTTCCAGATTTACAAGCAATCATAAATATTGAAATGCATCAGAATTAGGTGTCTACGCTGTGTTCCGCGGAGAACCTGGAGTGGGCAAATCAAATCTCTGCACACTCTGCAGTGGAGCGGAGTTGGCCAGCCACCGCCTCCCCCCCATTAACAATTATTTATACATTAATGAAAAGTAAAATAAAAAACGCTTACCACTACTGCACTCGCGTGCATGCACATTTCTTGCAAGAAATGCAAAGGGACGCGCGTATGCGCAGTTTTTGCAAGGATTACCTAGAGACAACGAGGAAGGAGAGGATGGCAGCCGGGGACGCCGCAGTACAGGTACGTGGTTTTATTTTACTTTTTATTAATGTTTAGTTAAAGGAGGGGTGGAGGCGGGTGGCGGAGTTGAGCAGAGCGGAGTTCCACGGAGTTTGTTCCCAACTCCGGGACCTCAGTATAGTCCCGCTATGCCAACTACGCCCAGGGTAAGTCAGAATGCTACGCCCCCTAGGGGTAGCATAGGGAAGTTTTTTCCGCTTTCAATGCGTGCTGCATTGTACAGCATGCATTTGAAGAGGAAATCATCTCGATTGATTGTTTTTGGGCTGTAAGGTGCCCATTCCTGCACAAAAACAATCTCCCCACGACACAGGCATCCTTGCACAATGGTGCAAGGGGGCCGGCGCATGGCAGCAGTGTATGCGCCAGCAGAGGGGGAAGCACAGAGATGCAACATATTGCTTCAAATATGCTGCATCCCTTAAGGGACCACGCTTCATTATTTTCTTGAAAATCTGCCCATTTGTAATTCCTCGCACAGAGACAGGTATGGCAGTGTGTCTCTCTGAATGTGGCAAATAAATGGAATGCTCTCCCTAGAGAACTCCGAATGGAACCGGATCACTTGAAATTCAGAAGAGCACTTAAAACCTTTTTGTTCCCTACTACCCTCTAACCTTGCTTTGCTTGAGTTCACCAGGTTCAGACTAGGATTAGCGCTGGGACGCTCCAGGGCAGCCATGCGCTCTACAAGTCTAAATCAAATCAAATCAAATCTCTGCATACAATCCGGTTCCCCATCAAGTGCATGGTTTTATAGTACTTACCAAGATCGTTTGTCACAGAATGCTGTTCCTGATAAAGCCTAGTGGTGCAGGACCTGGCTCTAGACCAAAATAATGGGTAAGGGAAGAGATGAGGAGATGGGAAGAGAAATGAAGAGATGGAAGGCATTCAATGAAGAGAGCAAGATAGTACAAATGAACGACTTTATGAAAGATAAAAAATATAGGGAAAGAACAGAAGATTGAAGGAGTGAGAGATGTCAAGAAGGAAAAAGTCACATTGCATAAGAGCAGGAGGAAAGAAAGAGCAACAGCAAAATAGGAAAGATTAAGGAAAAAAATCAAAGAAAGGAAGACTAATGAACAAGGGAGAGAAGACAAAGGCAAACAAGGAAGAGAATGTGAGAGGGGTAAAAAGTAGAATAGAAAATAAGTGGGAACAAAGATGTAGAAAATGTGGAAAAAATGGAAAGTGTGAAGAGAGAAGAAAAGTGGGTGAGTCCAGTTAGGAGATGTAGCAGATCATTTTTAATGTACCTTTTCGTCTGTCATCACAATACTTTAAAATACTTATTAACCATTTCATCAGGAAGAATTAACCCATGCTCGTCAAACAAGCAAACATTTTGTGCCTATACGTAAACAAGGATTGGCATAGCCAATAGGTCTCGCCTTTGCGACCTTTTAAGTATTCAAGCTAGCCTGGCTGATGAGGGGTGTTACCCTGAAATCGGTCTCAGGATGCTTGTTTCTGGCCCAGGGAAGAACTGGCTTGGCAATTCAGGCTGGACTGTTCCCATGAGGAATAGGGTCAAGACTGATTTGCATATGGCTGGGTCTAAACTGGGGTGGCAAGGTGAGCTAAAGAAACGTTTCAGTGCTCTGTCCATTATCTCCTTGTGCTTTCTTTGTTCACCCTATGTTGGGAGGGTATGCCCAGACATGGGTCACTTGCTCCCTTTGCCATGTTACCCATGTTACCCATAAACCAGTCCCAGGAGGCTTGTTACTGGTCCAGGGAAGACCTGGCTTGGCAGTTCGCGCTGGACTGTTCCTATTAGGAACAGGGTCAAGACTGATTTGCATATGGCTGGGTCTGAACTGGGGTGGCGAAGTGAGCTAAAGAACAATGATGGAGTCAACCCTGATCTGTGATTGGGAATAAGTGTCTGAAAAGTTTCAGCGCTCCGTCCATTATCTTCTTGTGTTGGCTGAAGTATGCACCTAGGCCAGGCGGAAACCACCACTCAAGTCATGGTAAGCTAAGTACACACTAAAAAATAGCCTGTGCTCACCCTCAGGTAGCTTGGCACAGAGTAATCAGGCTTATCTGAAGAGGCTATGTGTAAAGTGTTTGTGCAATACACACACACTGTATCTCAATGAATACACCACATAAAGACTCCAGACAGGTTAAAAAAATTGATTGTTCTGTCATGAACTAAAAAAGACCAATATGACAAAAATCCAATGTATAGAAGTTGAGATATTGAATTTTAAAAGAATAGGGCAAAAATAGCACTTAGAAGCAAATAGCAATTTAGGGTTTACCTGAGGTTGATCTGGACCTGGCAAAGTCAAAGTTCAGGCTGGCTACAGTGGAGCACCGAGCAGCTACAGGACCAATGCTTGCTAGGGTCGAAAAAATAAGATGCATCAAAGCGGGTCCTGCAAGTTGAGAATGCGTAGGTTTTCCCCATGCGCTTATAGCGAAGCATCGGTCCCTTATATGTGTGCCAGAGTCGAGAGGTATCCAAGGAAGAGCCAGATTTCTCTTCGCAGTCAAGGGGTTGTGTCGATCACTCCAAGCAGTGGCGATACGCTGTCTAATATGTTGATCTCTGTAAACAAAGCACTGGTTCCGATGTGATGCACCGATTTAACTCTTGCAACCGGGTTGATGCGCTGGTTCTGCTACACTCAGACAGGAGATGCATGGAAATAAATGCTGCAAGTATCTGGACCACTTTTAGTGAGCCAGGCACAAAAGCATGGTTAGAAACTTTGATATCCAGGAGTATCAAACAAGAGGAGGAAAGCTAAAAAGCCCTTGAAGCTCTCTTGGAGTGAAGGCAGAGTCCATCTCATCTTCAGCAGAGTCAGAGAGCAGCAGGCAACAGAGCAACAAACAGAAAAGCAGGCCTTTCAGATCAGCAGTACAGTTGAGTCTTTAAGCAGTACAACAGTTCATTTGGCAGGGCTTCAATTACAAATCCAGTAGTGCCCAGGCACAGTCATCAGAATTTAGATGTATGTAGATGGGTATTCAAGCACACTTATCCTTCCTATATTTGAGGCTGTCTGGAGAGAATGCACAAAGTGTAGCTGTCACACTCCACAGATGTGTATTGGAGACGGGCTAAAAGGCAAACTGAGAAGTAAATGCAGAGAAATGTCCACTTTCTAAAAGTAGCATTTATAAAACAGTAATGTAAAATCCAACTTCACCAGTAAGCCACTCCTTTCTGATCAGGAATTACCATTTAAAAGTGTGTAAGGGAATTCCCAATGTTAACCTATGAGAGGAGTAGGCTTCACAGTAGTGAAAAACACATGTAGCTGTTTGTAACTACCAGGACATGCAAAACATAAGAGCACATGTCCTACCTTTTACTTACATAGCACCCTGGCCTTGAGTTTACCTGGGGCCTACCTTAGGGGTGACGTATATGTAGTAAAAGGGGAGTTTAAGACTTGGCTAGTAGTTTTGAATGCCAAGTCAAAATGTCAGTAAACAGCACACACAGGCCCTTTAATGAAAGCTCTGAGACAGGTTTGAAGGCTTGCTTTTGTGGGAGGCACAATGAGTGCTGCAGCCCACTTGTAGCATTTAACGTACAGGCCCTAGGTATATGGTACACCACTTTACAAGGGACTTACAGGTAAATTACATATGCCTATCAAGTATAAATCAATTACACACCTGTTCAGCAAAGAACACATGCACTTTAGCACTGAACTGCAGTGGTAAAGGGCTCAGAGTCCTAAAGCCAACAAAAAGATTCAACAATCCATGGAGGTCTAAAGCAAAAGCTTTGGGGGAAGACCACCCTGAGGCTGACAGGTCTAACAAGTGTCCCACCCAGCCGAAAGTGGTGGAATCTACCCAGTCTCTTGGGAATTCTCTTCACTAAAGTGGAAAAACCTGAATAGACCATCAGCATTGGGGTGGTCTACCCCTCAATCAAACATTTAGGCCCCCATTAGGATGACGGGCGGACTTTGTCCGCCCGCCATCCCATCGGAAAAAGGGACCACCCGCCATAAGAGTGGGGGTCCCGATGGTGGCATTGGGATGCGCCTGCCACAGTGACGGGTGCATCCTGTATTTTTACCATTGCGGTGGGCGGTGCTGAAAGCTTGTTTCATTCAAGGTGTTCTGTGAGCAGGCGATTGATGGCTTTTTCCAGGACCTTGGCTGAGAAGGGAATCAGCAAGATTGGGTAGTAGTTCTTGAGCTCACTGGAGTCTGCAGAGAGTTTCTTCTGGCGGGGTTTCCACTCCACATGTTTCCAGGCGTAAGGGAAGGTGGCCGCAGGGATGGATGTATTGAGGATGTTGGTGAGTGTGCTGCTGATTTTTTCTGCCTCAGGTTGAAGGCGTGATGGGCACCGGGGCAGTCTAGATGTGGATGGAGTTCATGACCCTTGTGGTGATTGGCATGGTGAGTAGTTGCCAGTCAGTGAGGTGACTTTGGGATTAGCTGGTGTGCATCAGGAGGAGGCCGAGGTCGGTTGGCTGTGGGTCATAGTTGCTGTAGGTGTGTGTTATCTTGTTGTGGAAGTAGTCCACCTGAGAATTGCAGAGGGCTTGGGAAGGTCAAATCGGGGTCTGTGGGGAAGATGGGCAGGAGACTTCTCTGACAATGCTGAGGAGCTTTTTTGCATAATTCGTGCTAGCTTCGATGCAGGTGGTAAGGGCATTCGTTTTGCCTTTCTTGAGGTAGTGGTGGTAAATGCAGAAGGCAGGCTTGAAGGTGGTGAGGTCTGAGGGGTTTCTACTGGCGTGCCAACATCTCTCCAGTCGTTTACACTCACGTTGGAAGATGCAGAGTTTGTGGGTGAACCAGCTGGCATGATTGCAGGGTTTTCGAGTTCTGGCTGTTTCCATGGGTGTGACTGTGTCGATGCAGTTGGATATCCAGTCGAAGAAGTTTTGAACAGCTAGCTCCAGGTAGTTGGTGGTGTGGGATCTGGTGTAGTTGAGGGCAGGCATTTATTGGGACTCGGTTATTTTGTTTAATCTGTAGTCAACGGGGGTGCATGGCGTGAGGGTGAGTCATGCTGAGCCTGCGATGGAGAATTGGAAAATGTTTTGGTCTGTCCAGATGAGTTTGGTTGAGTGGCTGAATCTGAGTCGGTCACTGGCTGCAAAGATAGGATCCCGCGCAGTATGTGGGGCTGGTGACCAATTACATGGGTCCAATGTTGCTCATGCTCTCCAGGTGAATGGCAGAGTGGGTGTCATTGGGGTCTGGAGGTGGAAGCTTAGGTCACGAAGTAGTATGTAGTGCTTGCAGTTGATTGCCAGTGGGGCAATGAGTTTAGAGATGGCTTTGCAGAAGCTGGAGCGGGTGCCAGGTGATCTGTTGGGAAGGGTTCCTCTGACGATGGTCTTGCTGTTGACTCAGATTTGGAAATTGAGGTGTTCCATGATTGATAAAATGTTGACCTCGTGGTGGTGCAGTGGAGGGTCTCCTTGCTACTGATTTCTTCTGCCTCACATTGAAGGCGTGGTGGGGGCAAGGGTCAGTCTAGATATGGATGGAGTTCATGACTCTTGTGGTGATTGGCTGTAAAGACAGGATCCAGGGTGTGTCCTGCCCAGTGTGTGGGGATGATGACCAATTACGTGGGTCCAATGCGGTTAACACACTAGCAGTTAATACTACTAATTTCACGGTGTTGGGAGATTTGAACCTCCATTTAGAAAACACAGAGGACACTGACATTTCGTAGCCGACCTTGCCTCGTGTCAATTGCTGCAGGTGGTCGTAGGCGCTACGCACACTGCGGGTCACTTATTAGACCCAGTCTTTACCAATATATCCCATATTACTACGCGTGCACCAGCCTGGATGGGTTGGACGGACCATTAGTTGGTCTCTTTGTCCGTGCATGGAGTCACCCCTACCCAGTACAAGGGTCAGGTGACCTTGTGGAAGCGACCGTGGTATAAACTGGACTGGGATCAGTTTGCGGCTGGCCTCCTGGCTACTCGGCCTGATCTGCCGGAGGACCTCAATGAGGCATATGGGCTATTTTCAGAATGGATCAGGCATCCATTCGACAGCCTGATTCCAATGAAAAGGTCAGGTAATCGCGAAACCAAAACAAGGCCCTGTTATAACACTGCGATACAGAAAAGGGGGTGGTGATGAACAGAGTGTCTGAATTAAGCAGACCACTCTTACCCAGTCCAAAGATCAGGGCTTGATCCATCACCGTTATTTATCTCACTGCACCATCCCAGCTCAGAACCTGGCTATATGCAAATCAGTCTGTCCCTGGCCCAGTGCATCATGGGAACAGGGCAGACTAAACTACCAAGCCAATTCTTCACCAGAAAGGAGACAAGCTACCGGGGACCGGTTTCTGGCATTTCAGCCGTCTTCGGCCTGGCTTGCTTGAATGCTGATGGTGCAGTGAGAAAGGGACTCATGTCTGAGTATACCCTGCCACACCTATAGTGGCCAAAAACGATACAGAAAAGGGGGTGGTGATGAACAGAGTGTCTGAATTAAGCAGACCACTCTTACCCAGTCCAAAGATCAGGGCTTGATCCATCACCGTTATTTATCTGACTGCACCATCCCAGCTCAGAACCTGGCTATATGCAAATCAGTCTGTCCCTGGCCCAGTGCATCATGGGAACAGGGCAGACTAAACTACCAAGCCAATTCTTCACCAGAAAGGAGACAAGCTACCGGGGACCGGTTTCTGGCATTTCAGCCGTCTTCGGCCCGGCTTGCTTGAATCCTGATGGTGCAGTGAGAAAGGGACTCAGGTCTGAGTATACCCTGCCACACCTATAGTGGCCAAAAACGATACAGAAAAGGGGGTGGTGATGAACAGAGTGTCTGAATTAAACAGACCACTCTTACCCAGTCCAAAGATCAGGGCTTGATCCATCACCGTTATTTATCTCACTGCACCATCCCAGCTCAGAAACTGGCTATATGCAAACCAGTCTGTCCCTGGCCCAGTGCATCATGGGAACAGGGCAGACTAAACTACCAAGCCAATTCTTCACCAGAAAGGAGACAAGCTACCGGGGACCGGTTTCTGGCATTTCAGCCGTCTTCGGCCCGGCTTGCTTGAATCCTGATGGTGCAGTGAGAAAGGGACTCATGTCTGAGTATACCCTGCCACACCTATAGTGGCCAAAAATGATACAGAAAAGGGGGTGGTGATGAACAGAGTGTCTGAATTAAGCAGACCACTCTTACCCAGTCCAAAGATCAGGGCTTGATCCATCACCGTTATTTATCTCACTGCACCATCCCAGCTCAGAACCTGGCTATATGCAAATCAGTCTGTCCCTGGCCCAGTGCATCATGGGAACAGGGCAGACTAAACTACCAAGCCAATTCTTCACCAGAAAGGAGACAAGCTAACGGGGACCGGTTCTGGCTATTCAGCCGTCTTCGGCCCGGCTTGCTTGAATCCTGATGGTGCAGTGAGAAAAGGACTCATGTCTGAGTATACCCTGCCACACCTGTTGAGTCCCTTGCTCATTGCACCATCAGGATTCAAGCAAGCTGGGCCGAAGACGGCTGTAATGCCAGAAACCGGTCCCCGGAAGCTTGTTTCCTTCCCAGTGAAAGAATTGTCTTTGTAGTTTGGTTTGCCCTGTTCCCATCATGCACTGGGACAGGAACAGACTAATTTGCATATAGCCAAGTTCTGAGCTGGGATGGTGCAGTGAGCTAAAAAACGGTGTTGGATCTAACCCTGATCTCTTGACTGGGTGAGAGTATTCTGCTTAATTCAGAAACTCTGTCCATCACCACCCCTTGTTGTTTAATTATTTTGTCCACTATAAGCGTGGAAGGGTATACTCAGATGTGAGTCCCTTGCTCATTGCACCATCAGGATTCAAGCAAGCCGGGCCGAAGACGGCTGTAATGCCAGAAACCGGTCCCCGGAAGCTTGTTTCCTTCCCAGTGAAAGAATTGGCTTTGTAGTTTGGTTTGCCCTGTTCCCATCATGCACTGGGACAGGAACAGACTAATTTGCATATAGCCAGGTTCTGAGCTGGGATGGTGCAGTGAGCTAAAAAACGGTGTTGGATCTAGCCCTGATCTCTTGACTGGGTGAGAGTATTCTGCTTAATTCAGAAACTCTGTCCATCACCACCCCTTGTTGTTTAATTATTTTGTCCACTATAAGCGAGGAAGGGTATACTCAGATGTGAGTCCCTTGCTCATTGCACCATCAGGATTCAAGGAAGCCGGGCCGAAGACGGCTGTAATGCCAGAAACCGGTCCCCGGAAGCTTGTTTCCTTCCCAGTGAAAGAATTGGCTTTGTAGTTTGGTTTGCCCTGTTCCCGTCATGCACTGGGACAGGAATAGACTAATTTGCATATAGCCAGGTTCTGAGCTGGGATGGTGCAGTGAGCTAAAAAACGGTGTTGGATCTAGCCCTGATCTCTTGACTGGGTGAGAGTATTCTGCTTAATTCAGAAACTCTTTCCATCACCACCCCTTGTTGTTTAATTATTTTGTCCACTATAAGCGTGGAAGGGTATACTCAGATGTGAGTCCCTTGCTCATTGCACCATCAGGATTCAAGCAAGCCGGGCCGAAGACGGCTGTAATGCCAGAAACCGGTCCCCGGAAGCTTGTTTCCTTCCCAGTGAAAGAATTGGCTTTGTAGTTTGGTTTGCCCTGTTCCCATCATGCACTGGGACAGGAACAGACTAATTTGCATATAGCCAGGTTCTGAGCTGGGATGGTGCAGTGAGCTAAAAAACGGTGTTCGATCTAGCCCTGATCTCTTGACTGGGTGAGAGTATTCTGCTTAATTCAGAAACTCTGTCCATCACCACCCCTTGTTGTTTAATTATTTTGTCCACTATAAGCGTGGAAGGCTATACTCAGATGTGAGTCCCTTGCTCATTGCACCATCAGGATTCAAGCAAGCCGGGCCGAAGACGGCTGTAATGCCAGAAACCGGTCCCCGGAAGCTTGTTTCCTTCCCAGTGAAAGAATTGGCTTTGTAGTTTGGTTTGCCCTGTTCCCATCATGCACTGGGACAGGAACAGACTAATTTGCATATAGCCAGGTTCTGAGCTGGGATGGTGCAGTGAGCTAAAAAACGGTGTTGGATCTAGCCCTGATCTCTTGACTGGGTGAGAGTATTCTGCTTAATTCAGAAACTCTGTCCATCACCACCCCTTGTTGTTTAATTATTTTGTCCACTATAAGCGTGGAAGGGTATACTCAGATGTGAGTCCCTTGCTCATTGCACCATCAGGATTCAAGCAAGCCGGGCCGAAGACGGCTGTAATGCCAGAAACCGGTCCCCGGAAGCTTGTTTCCTTCCCAGTGAAAGAATTGGCTTTGTAGTTTGGTTTGCCCTGTTCCCATCATGCACTGGGACAGGAACAGACTAATTTGCATATAGCCAGGTTCTGAGCTGGGATGGTGCAGTGAGCTAAAAAACGGTTTTGGATCTAGACCTGATCTCTTGACTGGGTGAGAGTATTCTGCTTAATTCAGAAACTCTGTCCATCACCACCCCTTGTTGTTTAATTACTGTTATAACACTGATCTCGCTGAAATGCGTAAGGGATGTAAAAGGCTGGAGAGGATCTGGAGAAGGGATTTCTGCATGGTAGCTAAGGACATCTGTAGGGAAGCAATTAGAAAATACCATAAAGCTATCTACCAGGCACATGCTGCGTTCTTCTCTAATCAAATCCGCAATAGCGCTAATCCCGCCAAAAGCATGTTTTCTATACTGGCCAGTTTGCGATCGCAGCAAAATGGTGGCGGGTCTACCATCAAATCTACAAAGCAGTGCGAGAAGCTGGACACCTTTTTTGTTAAAAAGGTGAATGATATCTACAGCTCCTTCCCGACCGTACACAGCAATCCACTGCCGGCACTTTGCTGTTAGCAGCTAAATATTCTCCACTCTTTTCCCCCGATTTGGGTGGATCAGCTGTGATCACTGTGTAGCAGGATTAAGTCGTGCTCTCCTGCAGATCCTCTCAAACCTGACCAATTTAAGAAGGTATTGCCAACCATCTTACCCTCCCTGATCCAGGTGATTAATAAATCTCTCTGTACTGCTACGGTGCCCAGGGTCTGGAAGCAGGCTAAAGTTATTCCGCTGCTCAAAAAACCTACTTTGGATCCAATTAAAGCAGAAAGCTATCGGCCCATCTCTCTGCTTCCTTTGGCAGCTAAAATTACAGAGGCATATGTGAACTCTCTCCTTTCAGATTTTCTTACCCTCAACAACATACTGTAACCCTCTCAAAATGGCTTCAGGCCAGGTCACAGCACTCCTGGCTGTGACAGAACATCTCTGGTCTGCCATGGATGCGGGGCAAACGTTGGCGCTGATCCTGTTGGACTTAAGCGCAGCGTTTGATACAGTATCGCATGACATTCTGTTGAGACGCTTGGCGGAGGTTGGAATTACGGGTCGGGCATTGGAATGGCTTGCCTCATTCCTTCATGAGAGGTCATTCTCAATTTCAGCCCCCCGTTTGTGTCAGGTGAATACTGTATCAAACAAGGGGTACCACAGGGTTCCTCCCTTAGCCCCCTACTATTTAATATCTATGTTCAACCTCTGGCTGCTGTAGCCTGGAGTAGGGGTATGACCATGGTCTCATATGCTGACGACACTCAGTTAGTGGTGGCACTCTCTAATAACACCAAGCAAGACGCCCTTAAGTTTCAGGGCGATCTTGCAGCAGTGGCCGAGTGGATAACTGCTAACTGCCTCCAACTTAATTCCAACAAGTCGGACGTATTGGTGGTAGGTATAGACCATGGTCTGTGGAGTGACCTATGGTGGCCAGCAAGTCTGGGCATGCCCCCTCCCCCAAGCAAGTGGTAAAGAACTTAGGGGTTTGGTTGAACTCATCTCTAAACTATAGAGTCCAAACTAAAAAAAACTGCAGGAATCTGCTTTGGACGCCTACGGGGGCTCAGGCCACTGATGGGCTTCTTTGATGCCTCTGTACGTCAGGTTATTATTCAAGCAATGGTCTTGTCTAGACTGGACTATGCCTGTTCCCTCTGTTTAGGGTCCAATAAAGCTGAGGTTCAGAGGTTGCAAAGAATACAAAATGCTGCAGCCCGAACACTTCTAAGCTTGCGCAAGTCCTACACCGTGTCCTGCGCCATCTGTTGCCTCCATTGGCTCCGATGGCCAGGCGCATTGAATTCAAAGCCCTTTGCACCTCTTTTAAGGTTTTGAAATCTGCCACCCCACCTATTTTGGCCAATCTTCTTTCACCATATGTTCCATCACGCTCCCTTCGGTCAGCGGGCCAGCATTTGGTGGTGGTCCCTCGGATTCGCAGAGTTTGGGCTGGTGGCTGCTCTTTTCGTTTTAGAGCTGCCACAGATTTGGGGCCTTAATGGCTACATGGAATTCAGGAGGGCAATTAAGACACTTCTTTTCCCCACTAACTGGCTGTTGCTGTTGTGTGATTTGTCAGGCTTTCTTTTAGCGCCGGAACGCCTTTTTGCTGGGCAGCTGTAGTGCTTTATAAGACACCTCAACACAACATAACTATGTTGTTCAAGCTCTTCAGGAGATTGGCAGAGTTGGTGTCAATGAGGTCATAGACGTGGAAGTTGAGGTCACCAAGGAGTAAGTAGTGTTTGGAGTTGATTGCCAGTAGGGGGATGAGTTCAGAGATGGCTGCGCAGAAGCCGGAGCGGGTGCCCGATGATCTGTAGGCAAGGGTTCCTCTGACGATGGTGTTGCCATTGATTCAGATTCGGAAATTGAGGTGTTCCATGATTGACAAAATGTTATCCTCATGGTGGTGCAGTGGAGGGTCTCCTTGTGGATGCTGGTAATGCCTCCTTTGTGTTGGTTGGCTTGGTCTCTAACTATCATCTTGTAGACATAGGGAGTTCCAGTTGTGAGGTCAGGTGCTAAGAATGATGTGAGCCAGGTCTCAGTGATGAACATCACGTCAGGGCTGGAGGTGGTGATGGTGTCCCAGATTTGGGTTGCAAGCTTTCAGAGAGATTGATCCCCATGCATTAGAGCTGTTTTGGAGAGCTGAAGGTCGGCTGTGTGAGCGTAGTGAGGGTTTTGTGTTGCAGGTGAACCAGCAGCAGTGGCAAGCAAAGGGTCCTTCCATTTGTCTTGGGGAGGTGAAGTATCAGTTGTTGTCACGCCCGCCAGGGACCAGAGATAGGAGCTCAGAGGTGGTGTAGCTGAGGATGGCAGGAGCGCCAGGGTTCTTGGCACTGGACGTGGTCCAGGAGCTGACATGTGCAGATGGGCTTGCCTTTGATGCGCCAGTGGTGCTGCCATGCACGCCCTCCATAAGTAGTCCTGGGAAGTGAGAGGGGCTGGCTAGGATGTGGGAGGGTGGGAAACCAGCTGGTTGCGAGCGTAAGAAAGGGAAAAACTAACAACGGCAGTGAGCTAAATGAGAAATAAAATACACAACAACAGTGGCAAAAGAACAATAAATTAAACAATAATACAGTGGCACAGAAGAGTTACAATAAAGAAAATGGCAAAGGCAAGGGCTACAGTGAGTGATGCTGACTATCAGCCACAGGCAGGACTGAACCTCAAAGGTCAAGATGACCCATGGTCTGTGTTCTACCCTGAAGTCTAACCCTGTAGGGAAATGGGCCGCCTGAACAGGTTTAGATTCTCTCCCCTCATTTGCATGAGCCACCTGAAGGGTCTGTGATCAGTTTGAACCAGGAAGTGAGTGCCAAACAAATGTAACAAGTATGGCTTCAGCTACTTCAGGGCCCAAACCACAGCAAAAGGTTCTCTTTCTGAAGCACTCTACCTTTATTCCATGGGGAGTAATCACCTGGAAATGAAAGCTACAGGTTGGTCTAGGCCCTTCTCATTAAGTTGAGATAGTACTGCCCCTGTGCCATGCTCTGAAGCATCTGTCTGAACGATAAACATCAGGGGTCCTGAGCACAGGAGCTGTACACATGGAGGGCTTCAGGGAATCCAATGCAGTTTGACAGGCCTCTGTCCAAATCAAATTTCTGGACTAAATTCTTGGACTTCAGCTCAGTCAAGGTGTCAGCAATGGCACCAAAGCCCTTGACAAACCTTCTATAGTACCCAGTGAGGCCCAAGAATGCACTGACCTCAGTCTGAGTTTTGAGGGCAGCCAGTAAAAGATGGGTTCTATCTGAAACTAAAAGGGTTGCACCTTCTCTCTGCCTGACAGGTGTCCCAAATACACCACAGCCTCTTGCCCTAACTGACACTTACTGCCCTTGCTAGTCAGGCCTGCCTGTAGCAGAGCCTGAAGCACTTCCTGGAGGTGAAAAAGGTGGTCCTTCCACCTGCTACTGAAGACAGCTATGTCATCCAGATAGGCAGCACAGCAGGCCTCCATACCAGCAAGGACCTGATTCAACAACCTCTGGAAGGTGGCATGGGCATTCTTTAATCCAGAGGGCATCACTCTAAAAAGATAGTAGCTCACTAAAGGGGAGAAGGTTGAACTCTCCTTTGCTCCCTCTGTTAGAGTGATCTTCCAGGACCCTATTTGTAAGATCAGAGGTACTGAGATACTGGGAAGTACCTAACTGGGCAATCAGCTCATGAGCCTGGGGAATGGGATGAGTATCCATTTGTTTCACTGAGTTTAGCCCTCTGTTGTTCACACAGAATGTTGATTCAGTCAGGATTTTGTCAGTTGTATTGTATATAGCCTCCACCAACAAGGTGGCCCAAGTACCACACTGAACCTTGCCCTATATGGTAAATGCCTGCCTTTATAGTCAGGCCCGCCTAGTACAAGGCCTGTGGCACTTCTCTCAGGTGGACAAGGTGCTCCTCCCAGATGGAACTGAATACACCTATATCATTGAGATAAGTTCCACTGAAAGTTTCCAATCCAGACAGGAATCTATTCTCCAACCTTTTGGGGGTCACAGGGTCATTTTTAAAGCCAAAGGGCATTACCCTGAACTGAATGTGGCCCTCTGGAGTGGAAAATACAAACCTCTTCCGTACTCCTGGCCTAAGGGCAGTCTGCCAGTAACCTGATGTCAAATAAAATTTACTCAGGTACTTTGCAGCCCCCAACCTCTCAATGAGTTCATCAACCCTAAGTTTGGGGTGCGTGTCAGCCTTGTTGACTGTATTCAAACCTCTGGAGTCCACACAAAACCTTTATTCTTTCTTTTCCCTTGGGGATTGGGCTTGAGCACGAGAACCATTAGACCGGTTCATCGACTGTCAAAGCGCTCAATTACCCCTCAGCACCAGCATCTTGGATGCATCAGCCTTAATGCTCGCTTTGATCTGGTCATACAACCTGCCCAACTTGCTTTTGTTACAGGTAGGCTGTCAGCAGTGTTGATGTCATAGACAGACCAAGTGGTGAGTCCAGGTGTCAGAGAAAACAGCCCAGCAAACTGCTCCCACACTTGTTTGAAGTCCTTCTTGCCTGAGAAACAACAATAGAGAGTTTTTTCTTTATCTCTTTTGGGGAGGATGAGAAGAAGTGTGTTAGAACTGCTTAGATTTCTTGTTTGACCTGTTTTTGTGAGTATAGCTGCGAGGTAATTTGGCTTTCAGAAATTCTCCAAACGTTTATATCTAGCTGCTTATTAGTTCTTTTGTGGAAAACAATTGTCCACTAGGTCAGTCCAAGGGTTCAAAGACTCTGGATTGCCTCTTGGGGGCTAAGACACAATTTCCCACAATGCACCTGCACTGTCCATGAAAAATCCAGTTGCAACTAATCACCTGAAGTAATCATCTCTTTGGCATTGCAGATGCCGTCTGCCAGTTCTGTTGTATGTGTTGCTAATCAGGGAGGCCACTCCTTTTTCTTTGAGTCAGATACAGTCCTTTCTTTGTGGAGCCCAGAGAGCGAAGCAGGTGCAGTCCTTTTGAGTGCAAGCCTTCTGTGGTGAAAACCAAGTGTCCAGCTGGACAGCCTTCTTATTTTTTTGTTCCAGACAGTGTTCTGAGGAGCTCCATCAGCTCCCCCATATTTGTCCTCGATTCTAGGCTGGCAAGAGGGAAGACAGCCCAACCAACCAAAGGATAAATCTAAGTCTTGCCTATTTTTGACCCCAAATGCACTGTTCTTTCAAAAATCAAAGTGGCCAAAACATCTCCTTGGTGTATGCGTCTGTGTAGTTGTCGTGTTCTAATCTAGGACCCAGATCAATACTGTTACCTTATGCCCCTATACGGCTATAATCCATTTATTTCCCTAAAATGGCATAAACGATCAAGAGTAATATTTCAGAAACTCGTCTCTGGCCTAACACGATCAGATCCACATTTCAGAATCTCTTCCTCTGCAGCTTCCTCTGCAGCTCATTAGAGCAAATGACACAGCAGAAGCCACTATCTAAGATTCCTAGATTACACTCCGAGTTCTTCAACAAGATAAAACTCAGCAACCTGGGAAAACCCCGCTTGCTATGTTTTGATTAGTAATAGAACTCTAATGAGCACTGAGAGACGATCACTTACTAGTGACATCTTTATTGACGTCTTATGTCCAAAAACGTACGTCAAACAAGGCACCTTTCATATATAAATATTACCAACGTTGCCTTAAGCAAACGCTGCTGCTGTCTCAACGACATTGATGATAGCGATGGTGTGGTGAACATAGGAGCAGAACAGCTGTCCCCTGCAGAGCCCAGCAGATGCAAGCTGCCCACGGACGCAGACCCTCCTCCTCCTCGACGCGCTGAGAGAGACGCTGTCTTTTCTCCTGCCGATAAAATCCAGCTCCGGCGTTTCCAGCCTACTCTTGCGAGTAACTGGGATATCGAGTCCTGGAAGCAGATACAAGACCTCCAACATTCTATTCCAGAGGTATGGTGTTGACTAAACTCTTAGAGAGAATTCTTGAAGCAAACCTTGGCAAAACCAACTTAACTAAAACTGCTACTTACTCCCTCCCAAGTATTAGGCTTAGGTCAGGTACACTGGGGTAGGCTTAGTTAGAAGCACCAGTTGAGTACGTTAGCCTAATGTATATATGAATGTATATATGTTTTATTCATTTTAAACCATTGTATGGCTAAGAAACCATATCAATGCTTTTACAGTATTATTTCGCAATCCTCATTTTACTGTACGCACTTTTTATAATAACTAGTCTTGCAATTGTGGCAATTAATTTCTCTTGCACGAGAAGAAAGACTGTTCAATAAATAATACCTTTTTATTGAAAACGCCTGTCTCTCTGTTCTCTGCATATTGGTGAAAGTAATCTGCACAAAACTGACTGAGTAAAATAACTGTCTATTGTTTCACACGACTCTAGAGATTGACTCTTATTCTAAGGAGCAAAGTTGTCATGTTTATGCGGTTGTTGGAAAACTGAATCCCTTCTTGTCTGTACCAGGGAAGCTGATCACTTCCTATTCAGTCAAGAAAGTTTCCAGTGACCTCTGAGCTAGTTAGTACCAAACCCAATTAAGTTTAGCATAGTCAGTGGAGACCTGGAAGATCCGCACTTCTACGTCTATACTACTGTTTATGTTATTCCAATGCGCAGGGCCTATTGGGAAAATAGGAACTACACTACATGGCGCCCAACGTTTGGTAAGGCGATAAAACTAACGCAAGACGTTAGAGTAACTCAGTCGTGCATTTTTCACACAGACCCCTTTCTCCCGTAAATACTCCAATAGACGTCTGGAGTGGGTGAAAGGTTAAAATCCGCCCGAACTTAGTAGGAAGAGATTCCTATGTAAAGCTCTGGTTTATTCAACGTTGAAGGATACAGTGTTCCAAAATATTGTGCACCTAATCTTTGTGTCCTTGGAGACCTGCTCTGCAAAAACCTTTCTGACATTAAAATGTCAGACTTAGAAAACGGAACCACTGGGGGTGCAGTAAATGCGACTCAGCAGGGTCCCGATGAAACTACTGAACCGGGTGCAATAATCATTCCGGCACAGTTAAGAAAATTTTAACAACAAAACTTATAGAAAATGGACTGACCACACAAGGTGGCACAGTCGTCTTCGTATTTATTAAAAATAATTCAAACACTCCTAAAAAGAGCTGGGATGGAAATAAATAATCCACTCCCAAGGAAAAAGTTTTCCAGTCCAGAGGAAGGTCTCCTCGACGGAGGGAAAGAACTCCGATTAAAGAACACCATTCTCCCTAGAGGGAGCCCTCTGAGAAAAGATATAACCTTAGAAATAGGGATAATTTGAAGAAGCCTGATAGATATCAAAGTATTGATACACGTCCCTCTCGATCTTTTTCGCAGAAATCGGAAAGAAGAGGACGGTCAGACCCAGGAGAGCACACCAAGTCCAAAGACAAGGAATCTGCTCAAAGTAAAAAATCTCAATTTCCAAAAAAGAAGGTAGCCAGTTTTAGAGTAATCGAACATGCCGAGAATACTGAGGACACAGTTGAAAAACGGGGAGTGGGCACAGACAATGCTAGACAGTGCAGCAGAAATCAGTATAGCCCGCAAGATCCTGATGAGTCATCTGGAGACAGTGGACACGAATGAATACATTCAAGTAGAAACTGCCGACACCAGAGTTAGCGAGCCCCATAAGATATACGAAATAACACTGCGTATAGAGGGTGATAAGACTAGGAAAATAAGGGGTCTATTTTGGGATAAACTCTCAAAAGGCTTTGACATTCTGTTAGCTGAAAAAGATTGGCCCCCAGAGTTTGTCAGGGAGTGCCCTCGTGGCGAAGAAATGATTATGCCTGCCTTCTCGAATCACATTCCGATTCACACTAAATATACATATGCAAGGAAATGGGCAGTAGCCCAGGCACCAGCATTATATAAAAATCACGTAGGATGGGATGAGGACTCTCCTCCTCACAAAATCCAGTTAAAAAATCAACCAACTGCACAAAGGCAGTATCCAATTAAGCAAGAAGCTAAAAAACAAGTCAGGGAGATTTTAGATCAACTTGAATACCAGGGGGTGATTGAAACATGCACCTCTCAAATGAACAATCCTTTGTTTTCTGTCTCCAAACCAGACAATTCATATCGTCTAGTTTTGGACTACAGACACCTTAACGCATGTTGCAAAACATTTGCAGTACAAAATTTGCATAGTGCTGCACTAATGAACAACATAGTTAGGAAAAAATATAAAACGACATTAGACATATCTAATGGTTTCTTTTGTCAAAACATTGCACCAGAAAGCAGATACTTGACCGCTTTCTCAGTAATGGGGTCACAGAAAATTTCTGTAGGCTCCCACAGGGATTCAAGAACAGCCCAGGACTATTCTCAGTCAGAGTGACAGAGTTACTACAAATGTATGATAATGAGGCATTATCTTACGTAGATGATATCTATCTCACAGACGACGACTTGGAGACTCACTTGAAAAGAGTGAACACCATAATACTTGGGTTCGCAGCAGAGGGTTATAAATTCAACTTTAAAAAGTCCCGAATTGCCCATCTGACAGTATTATTTTTAGGATACGAATTATCAAGTGAAGGGAAAAGCCTAGGGGACAACTTCTTAGAGAAGTGTGCTGTACTCCAAGCTCCAAAAACGCTGAAGAATTTACAATCGATTCTAGGTTTTCTGAATTTCGGAAGAACTTACATTCTAAATTATGCGGAGAGGGTTAAACCTCTCTACAAACTAATTAAACCTGATTTTAAACCAATCAACTGAGCTCAAAAACACACAGAAATTTTGAGATCACTGCAAACAGATATGTTAGCAAAAACAAAATTAGATACACGTGACAACACACACGATCTTGTAATCCGAGTCATCCCAGGAAGATGCGGATTCACGTACCTAACCTCTAATGAGGGAGAAAAGGTACCAATAGCTTACAAATCACATTTGTACACAAAGGCTGAAATAAAATTCAGTTCAACGGAGAAAATTCTAACTGCGGTTCAGACGGCTGTAGCAAAAGAAAGGGCCCTAGCACAAGGTAAACGAATAATAATCGTTACACCTATTCCGGCTTTAGAAGCGGTAACTAAAGCAAGCATTCCTAATGCTAAAGCTTTGCATCCGGGATGGATCCAGTGGGTTAATTCTCTTGCTGCAACAGATGTAGTTTACGAATTTGATCCTAACTTAAAGACACAGGAATTTTTACAATATGAATATGAATGTCCTCTGCCAATTGAAATCCTGCCTCTAGAAGAATACGGAAGTATTATATAAACTGACGGATCAGCACAACCCGCAGTTGGGGGCAAACAAGCTTACAGTGCTGCGTGCGCGATTGTTAAAGGTCGTTGGCACGAAGGAAAATTTACACCAATGGTCACTAAAACACAATCTCTAGGAGATTGCTCGGCTCAACGAGCTGAATTGGTAGCATTTAAGATGGCGCTAGAAAATACTGATCGTGAATTCCCCACACTAATAGTGTGCGGTTCTTATTATTGTGTACAATCTTATAATGAATACTTGCAGAATTAGGTGGAAAATGGTTTCAAAGATGCAAAAGGTGGCACAATTAAGCATAAAATGCTTTGGGAACAAGTAGTTCTTTTACAGAAAGAACTACAAAAGACTCACGTGATACACACTTTGAGTCATCAACGTGATGGCGTTCACGTTGCAGGGAATTCATTGGCTAATACAGCCACAGCGGAAGCAACTAAACCGGCTTCCGTAGCAACAAAAAGCGTTCAGAAAAATACATAGATGGGGAAACAATGCTGGCAGTCAAAACGTCCGTAAAAGGCGACTGTGCTGCACTACCCGTGAACTATCCACTCAATTATGCATACGTAATCGATGCAAACTCCGTTCCTTTTGCTCGAATCCCTGGAGTGGGGAATAGAGTAATTCCAAACATGAACTGGAGAAAGTTATTATTAGCAGACGCACACATGGGTGAAGGTCCTAGGCACAAAAAGATCAAGGAATCTCTGACTGAAATACAATCAGTATACTGGTGGCCAGGAATGAGCGTGCAACATCAAATATATGTAAAGGACTGTCCAAACTGTGACAGGGATCGCAGTAGTGAACTGGTCCAATCTGTTGCCCGGCTACCAATTAGAAACAGCATAATGCTGTCTACATGCCATCCAGCGTCCTATTAATCATTAAGGCTAAACACACCACTTAAAAAATGTGGCCCCAGCACTCGGCTGACGCCAGAACGGTTATAAAAGATCTGCGAGTCTTTATCGGCACATACGCAATTTCCATTCTGACCAGGGTCCTGCTTTTAGCTCTCGAGCTTATAAGGAGGCCATGGCCAGCCTGGGAGTTGGGTTGCGGTATTCTTGTCCGTCACACCCCGAAGGGAGCAGTGTGGTAGAAAGAAAAAAACGGGACATAAAGCAATCTATAACAGCGAAGGTATTAGGTTCAGGTGCTGGGTGGGTCAAACATTTAATAAGTGTCCAGATCAGTCTTAACAATTTGCCAAGAAATTCTCTAAAAGGTTTCAGCCCGTACGAACTATTGTTCGGAACTAGAATGCACATTCAGGACTTAGATAGTCAGGTATCAGTGGTAAAAGATAAGAAAACAGACTTTGACATCAAAGACCGTTTGGCTGTTTTACAGGACTTGAATGAAACAAGAAAATCCTTAAGCAACATAAAGTTAAAGCAACAGCCAGCTACCACTGACGAGGCACCACCAGCCCCAGCAAGACCTGGTAAAACCACAAGCATGTGGTCTATAATCAACAGTAGGCCCAGTGGACTCCCGAGAAACAACAGAATACCCAAACTTGCAACAATCCAAGAGGTTCAAACTGAGGTTCAAACTGAAAGACTAATCACATTCGATAAGCCTGCAGTGCACAGAGAGGGACTACGCAATAATGCCATGGAACTCGTGCCTCTTGAGACACAGATTGAAACAGTTCGTCAAGAAACACCAGTCTACAATGACGTGGCATCAGAATGTGCTACCGAAGGACAAATTGAAAGAACAATTCCAACAATTGACAGAACTGCCTCTGGCTACTTCATCAACTTCAATAACTTTTATGAGGATCAAAGCAACCCCGAAGTGATGCCAGAAACAAAGACTTTTAAAGAAAAAGCAACAGAACTCTTTCATCAAATCAAGGAAGTATATCTGGATGCACCATTGATTGAGCATTGGATTATTTCAGGGGTATTCATACTCCTACTATGCCTAATTTTAGTTTTAATTTTAGGAAAGTTTATTACAATACAATGGACACAGCAAGTCAGAACATCAACTTAGTCCTCAAACCACACAGATCATCCCACGTGAAGAAAAGAGAACTGTCAATAGTAAATGTCACAGCCATTCCAATACCCGGCGGGGTAGTATGGGACAAAACTGACTATGAAATATATGGTCCGGTCGAAATCCTGAAATATCCTCATCAATTCAAGGTTTCCTTAAGTGACTTTGTAAAACCTAGTACATTCTCTGATGATTGGGACTTTGAAAGTATTAATAATATGATGTCTGATTTAGTAATGTCAGCAAGATTCACAGAACATGATTATTTACAAGGTTTGTCTAGTCATGAACAGATGTTCTGCTACACACACTATGGTGATCATTACTTGCATAAATCTGCACAACCTAGAAATGTTTTTAAATATAACCAATGGGAACATTGTGCTACTCCACCTAAAAGCAGTTCTAAAACATTCTATGAGAAATTTCAGTACTTCTCAGGGTTTAATACCAGTGATGCAGAAACGTTTTATTATAAACTGTTAGATAAAACAGGATTGAAAACAATGCTGACAAATACTAAATTGATATATTCAGAAGCATTTTATGAAAAAATGATGACATTTGGTTTTGATTATTGGAAAAATAACATTGAAACAAAAACAATCTGGGGTACAAAAGATTGGCAGGTACAAGGCATAGAAGCATTATTTCGAGCCTGCATGATCCCAGAACAAATAATGTTTTTAAATGACACAATTCATCAAACAACCTGTCTTGGCCTAGCTAAGATCAAAGACCATAACAAACTGTCTATTCCAAAGCCAATACCTGATAATGCAACAACAGATATTGAAATAGACGTATCTAAAAATTTACATCTAAACAGAACACATCCTGATTGGAAAAAGTGGTTAATCTGGCCTACTGACACAAACAACTGTCAAGATAGATTCCTGAATAAAACACAGGGGTTAACAATGTCCAGACCAGACCCTAGATACTCCCAGAGACAACATCCAGGGATAGTAACAACATACAGTGTAGGGAAGCTGTGCCTTGAATGGCTAGAATCATCCACATTGGCTGAAATTAAGCAACACTTATCTTTACTTAAAGATGGTGCTGATTTGCGCGATTTTATTATGGGACCACGCAAACAGCGTCAAAAACGCTTCATAGCGACCAGCATCTATGTGACATACAACGAGGCTTGGAAAGTCACACAAATTGAAACAGCTGAAAAAATACGAGAAATTGATTGTATTAATTTGGAAAAATCACTTTCTGTTGTGGACAATGGGTTAATGACTCTGTCTTCCAGAATATATTCACTGGACAGTATTGTATCATCTGCCATAGATATAATAGACAAAGACTTGCTAATGTTACAGCATGGCCAGTCACAATTGCGTTCTATTGTACAGTTAGGCTGGACGCTGCAAAATCTTCGTTCAGGCTATGTGCCTTGGCGTTTAATCAACACAACGTCATTGTTTTCCATCTTTAACCTTACTGATAAACAAATCAGCTTGGCACAGAAAGGAGCAGACTATACAATCCTGAGCATCGAAAAACTTGAGAGATTACCTTTGACAATGTCAGAAAGTCCTGTCATTGAATGGATAATACACGGGATTATCACAATTCCGATAACAACTTTCCGATTTAAAAATTGCCTTGAATACATACCTACTGGCCAGTATGAACGATTGGGTAAAGGATACATTAAGTCAACATGGAAATTACCATATACACACACATGCTATAGTGACAGCAACAAAAATGTATTTCTTATTGGTGAAAAGTGTAAACATTCACTAAGCGGTATACTTTTGTGCCAGGGTATTAATTTACACGGAGCCTGTGAAGGAAATTCTAACAACCTTTCATGCCACCAACATGTCACACCTGCAACACAGATAGAGCCTTTCTTTAAGCAACTCTTGAATGGGAGTTACATTCTAAGAACGGATCGCAGCTGTTGTGGCCTTTTGTCAGGGAAAGCATATCTCGTAAGCGTAACTTCCATGGTCAAATGCTGTATGCAAGCATTGTTTCCAAACGGCCCTGGAGACTCCGAGACTCCCTTATGGCCTCGTCTGAATTTCTCTTCTATATGAATTGATACTTTAAGCAGAATGAAGTCTGTGCTTTTACAGACAACAGTGCCCATCACGTCATCAAAAGAGACGTATGAACTCCAAGTTGCAAGGACAACATCTGAGATTCATGACCTTTTATCAACAAATTGCCCCGTGCATTTCACAGAAATGCTTAGCCAACTCCTTAACATGTCTAGTGCCACAGGCATCCCAGGCATATTTAAGACAATTTTTACGGGACTGTTAACACCATTCAAAGCAATTCTAGGAATCATTCCTAATTTTGTCCATTCAGTCTTTGGCGGCATCCCCCTATTTTTGGGACTTGTAGCAGGCATTTTATTTTTGACCCTCCTGCTCCGATATGGCAAGCCAAAACTCAGACATGACTCCTACAAGGATGGAAGAAACGATCCTAGCAATACGCTACCGGGACAGAATAACTAGAGTCCTTGGATTGGCCAGGCTGAGAGATCTGAACATGACCTGGTTTCTTTCATTCAGACCGATATGGCAGACCTGCATCTTACCTGTGCTTCGATGTATGCTATGCGGAGATGAGTGCGTGTTGGACATCTGTCTTGCACTTCCATCAGCAGTACCAATGGATATCGATACTTTGCTAAGTCCTATAACGGCTCACGCATTGTGTTGTCCCCAGCGGCTACCAATCCTGATGACGGCATTTGTTGAGACTCCTGTGCTACGACTAGGTGGTGACAGTCGAGTGAGAAACAAAGGCAACATCACCCAAGTACGACCTTCTGTGAGTATTGCTGATCCAGACTTTGATGATAGCAATCATTCTCACACCTGCCAAGTTACAGCACTATCGAACTTGGTCGAACTGTCACCTGATTTTGTAGACCAATTCTTTGAGAGCCTGTCTGATATGATGTTCTCCCCCGAACAGAAACAATAATTTTTTTAAAAGCATTCCGACACACAGCGTTCCCATGAACTCTGAATTCCGCCTTCAGTTTTGATCAACAAAAACTGCTGAAAAGCGTTGGAACTCTATTCCCCCGTTCACCCCAAAAAGTTTTTTTGAATTGAACATTTTTCAAAATATTTACCTTTTTCTGGCACGAAATTCTTTGCTTAAAGTAGACCTATTCATAAAGAACAGAAGCTTCTACTTTTGGGTAAATCTAGAGACATAATAACTTTACATCAGCCTCTAGCACATTTTACAGCAATGCATTTATATCTGATGAAATTATCTCGCACTTCTTTTCTGTATTAAGAGATATTTTCATGTGTAATTTTTTTGCAAAAATTGTTCACTGATTACATATGCTATAATTTTGAATGATATCTATGCTTAAAGACGTACAGTACATCCATGTATTTCAAATACGCCATTTCAAATGCATATATGTATTTTGGGGTGGGTAATGTTACACATGCATCTTTTGCTATAGTTTTTAGTAAATTGATGGACATAAATTCGTGGAGTGGGTGTCGCATTCTAATCTAGGACCCCGATCAATACTGTGATTGTATGCCCCTATACGGCTATAATCCATTTATTCCCCTATAATGGCATAAACGATCAAGAGTAATATTTCAGAAACTCGTCTCTGGCCTAACACGATCAGAGCCACATTTCAGAATCTCTTCCTCTGCAACTTCCTCTGCAGCTCATTAGAGCAAATGACACAGCAGAAGCCACTATCTAAGATTCCTAGATTACACTCCGAGTTCTTCAACAAGATAAAACTCAGCAACCTGGGAAAACCCCGCTTGCTATGTTTTGATTAGTAATAGAACTCTAATGAGCACTGAGAGACGATCACTTCCTAGTGACATCTTTATTGACGTCTTATGTCCAAAAACATACGTCAAACAAGGCACCTTTCAGGTATAAATATTACCAACGTTGCCTTAAGCAAACGCTGCTGCTGTCTCAACGACATCGATGATAGCGATGGTGTGGTGAACATAGGAGCAGAACAGCTGTCCCCTGCAGAGCCCAGCAGATGCAAGCTGCCCACGGACGCTGCCCCTCCTCTTCCTCGACGCGCTGAGAGAGACGCTGTCTTTTATCCTGCCGAGAAAATCCAGCTCCGGCGTTTCCAGCCTACTCTTGCGAGTAACTGGGATATCGAGTCCTGGAAGGAGATACAAGACCTCCAACATTCTATTCCAGAGGTATGGTGTAGACTAAACCCTTAGAGAGAATTCTTGAAGCAAACCTTGGCAAAACCAACTTAACTAAAACTGCTACTTACTCCCTCCCAAGTATTAGGCTTAGGTCAGGTACACTGGGGTAGGCTTAGTTAGAAGCACCAGTTGAGTACGTTAGCCTAATGTATATATGAATGTATATATGTTTTATTCATTTTAAACCATTGTATGGCTAAGAAACCATATCAATGCTTTTACAGTATTATTTCGCAATCCTCATTTTACTGTACGCACTTTTTATAATAACTAGTCTTGCAATTGTGGCAATTCATTTCTTTTGCACGAGAAGAAAGACTGTTCAATAAATAATACCTTTTTATTGAAAACGCCCGTCTCTCTGTTCTCTGCATATTGGTGAAAGTAATCTGCACAAAACTGACTGAGTGGGGGTCATCGCTGAGCGCACACCGGCTCCCGGAGGGGTCACAGCGCTTTACCGCTTGCTGCACGCTGCACTGACCTGACAGCGGGGGTCATCGCTGAGTGCACACCGGCTCCAGGAGGGGTCACAGCGCTTTACCGCTTGCTGCACGCTGACAGGCAAAACCACGCAGCGCCGCTGGGTTCCTGACGCTGTGATTGGACTACAGCTCCCAGCCTGCTCTGCAACCACACCGCTTCCTCTTCCTGTGGAAAGCGCCAGGAGGCGCACAAAAGGGAACAGCTTCCTCCGCGCCGCGGACGCGCGCGGACGGCGCCGGGCGGAGCCCGGGCAGAGGGCGGGCCGTCTGTGGCCGTCAGGGGAGGACAGAGGACAGGACAGGCCATATCCTTTGGCTGCCGTCATTGGGAAACGTAAGCTAATGAGACAGGATAACGACAAGGACGGTAAGAAACCTAAGGTGGCTAAGAAACAAGACACCATAATCTCTTATCTTACTTCTGCTGTGGGAGCCTTAAATGAGGAAATTGCCATCGCTGAAAAGGAGCTTGGCCTTGATTCCAGGGATTCTTCCGTTACTGTCTCACAACACGCCCCACTTCCAGGGCCGGCTCTAGGCTCATGGTGGCCCTGGGAAGGAAGCGTAGGTAGGGGGCCCGGAAGAGGGGGTCCGGGCGGGGCGGAGCGCGCAGGCCAGTAAAGAGGGGGGGGGGGGGGTCAGGGAGTTTAGAAGTGGAACAGAGCCGGAGGCCGCCAAATCCCTGCCAGGGGCCACCACGCAAATATGTATCCATCCTCAGAGGATTAATATATTATGGATATATATTGGCGTGGTGGCCCCCGGGGTTTGGTGGCCCTGTGCAGGTGCACAGCTTTCACATGCCTAGAGCCGGCCCTGCCACTTCTAATCAGTGCGCCCCCTGTCCCCCTTGAGCCTGTCATTGCTATTGTACAACCACCTCAGGCCCCCATACCATCAGAAGTATCATCCCTTACGGCACAAGAACATGACTGTGGACCGGTACCCCCAAAAGAACATAAACGTACGGGGGTAAAGGGAAAACGCAGGCTTGCAAAGAGAGGTCACATTAATAACAACAAGTCTACTTTGGACCCGGACCTGGCCGATACAGTCGTTCCATTTGATGCAAGGGCCATGAACTACATGGCAGACTTAGTGGAGGGGATGTTTGAGTCCCGCCTAGAGCCAGCCCTTGTTGATATTGCTAAAGATATTGTGGATACTCTTAACTCCTGTGTACACAGACGTCTGGACAAATGTAAAAACCTTGATAATTTTGTTAAAGAGTATAAAGCACAAACTAATAGGACAATGGTCCAGAAGGATTTGGGGACCAGACCCAACATTCTTTCTGGGCCGTGTGTAGCTAATGAAACAGCTGTGAGTCAGATTTGTGATGACGCTGTGGGATCTAGAGAGTCTAGAGAGTCTCAGACAATCCCTGGGGGTCAGCAGGGTATGCCCGACAAAGTACTACCTCAAGTAGGTGACATGAAGACAAGCTAACCACCGTTTCCCCCTAGCAACCCTCCCCAGAATAGGAACCGCTTTTTGCATCTTCCTCCTGATGCGGCCCCTCTAGTAGCTGTCTTAACTGGAATTCCACCTTTGAGACCTGGTATGATAGAAACTGATCACGATCTATTGGCTGGGACTCAAAATTGGTGCTCTCAATTCTGTAGTGGCGGAAATGACATTTCTAAGAACATCATTTCTGCAAGGCGGGCAGAATGGGTAGGTAGACGGCGTAAATGCCTATCTGGGGATTGTGTGGTTATCAACTTTAACCTCCGTAATGTTGCAAACAGACTGTTTTGGGACGGTTCTGAACTTAAAGGTACTTGTATTAGACCCTTACCACTGGGTTATTTCTATCCACCTGACACCTATCCAGTTATTCACTTGAATAGGCTGACCCTACCACCTACGTGTTCTACAGGGAAGCCTTACACATCCAACTATTCCTATCAGGCAAGACAGACTGAGCTTAGACAGGGTGGTTGGATTACAGTGCAACATAGTAAAAACCCGCCCCCAGTCAATGATTCTCTTATACCTACCACTACAGAAAATAGATTCTCACCACTGACCGATATGGAATCTAATGACTGACTAAATAATCATGCTTCAAGTAACGGGGATAATAGACAATTACTAGACAATAAAAGTTCACGAAAATGTTTAAGTTGGAATATTGCAGGTTTGCATAATAAACGAAATGACCCATCATGGATTAATTATATTCAATGCCATGATATAATAGCCCTCCAGGAAACATGGGACCTAGATAATGATTTCTGTTTGGATGGTTTCTCTTCCTTCTGTGTGAAGGCAGTTCCAGGCCGGAGAGGCCGACCAAGGGGAGGCTTGTTACTCCTGGTCTCTTTGGACCTGGTAGGATCTTTTAATAGATTGGAGTTTGCATCTGATAATATATTGATTGTAGAATGGGGGGGTTTAACCCACACCACCATCCTGCTGATCAACTTTTATATGTCATAGAGAAAGAAGTATGCAACTCTAATTTTATGGCCTTAGAACGTGTTTTAAATGAATATAAAAGTTCACATAGCACTTCTATCGAAATTGTGGTGATGGGAGATTTTAATATTCACCCATGTAGATGGGATTGCCTGGCGGGCCAGCAGATGGGTCCTGCTGGATCCCTTGCTGTACGTTTTGAACATACCCCACAGGGGGAAGCCCTAGAGGCTCTATTAGCGAGTCTTAACCTCTTTGAGGTAGATGGGTTTAGGGGCGAAGAGAGATTAGTAACATTTAAAACGAGGGAATCCGGCACAGTCATAGACTATATATTTGTCTCAGCTGGTCTGATCCCTGTAGCCACCTCATATACAGTTGAGGATTCTGTATATAGTGATCATAACCCCCTTGTCATGGCGATAGATCTAGGAGATATAACTATTAGACGCAATGCCGGTGGCATAACTAAAGACACCCTGAAACTCAAAGATCAATCCAGAAGACTTAACTGGGCGAAAGTAGTCCCTGACTCATTTATGCTGGATTTACTCTCCAAAGCAGAGACAGACTTTACAGTCTGCCTTGATGAAGCGGCCGATGGTACCAACATTATTGATTCTTTCGTATCTATTTGTAATAAGATCAATGAGGGCCTAAAAACTAAAACTAAATCCTTAGCATCCAACCACCCACGATGGTTTGATGGTAATTGCTCTAAAGCCCATAAGGCTTTACTGCACGCCCTGAAACAGAAACCGAGGAACAGGGAGGCAGTAGTTAGTCTGAGGAGTGCCTATAAGCAAGCCATTGCTTCTAGAAAGAAGGATATTAAAACCACAGCTTGGCATGACCTTAGTTCAACAGATACACTGAAGGATAGTAGTAAATTCTGGGGCATAATTAACCACCCGTATTTTTCCTGTACAGAGAATGCTGTATTAGACTGTGTGATCGCAGATGATTTGTGGGTTGCACACTTCAGTAAGATCTATGACAATGAGGCCACGGATACACTCTCGCCAACTGATTTTACATCTATTAATAGTCCCCGAATGTTACACTTTGAAGTGGCTGATGTTGAAAAGGCAATTATGGATACATCCAAAAACAAAGCCCCAGGCCCAGATGGGGTGCCAGCTGACCTTTACATGACAGAACCAACCTTATGGGCTAAGGTGCTCACTAATGTTTTTAACTCAGCTAGTACCAACGGGTTTCCCCCTTCATGGTCTACATCAACCATAATACCGGTGTTTAAAAAAGGCTCGAGATGTGACCCCTCCTGCTACAGACCAATCTCCTTAATCGACTCTGCCGTCAAAATCTTGGGCAGAGTGATTCTTTCAAAACTGGAGGATTGTCTGAAAGACGGAGGGGTTCTCTCTAACCTTCAATATGGTTTCCGTGCTAAAAGAGGTACATTAGATCAATGCCTCAACTTGCAAATGCTTATTAGCAAGTATACCCAGGCGAAAGAAGGCATGCTCTACATGGGGTTTATGGACTTATCATCAGCCTTCGATCTGGTTAATAGGGGGAAACTGTGGGAAATTCTGAAAAACTTGGGAATTGACCCTTGTTTAGTGAATTTTTTGGATACTCTCCACCAAGGACTGAAGGCCAACATTCGTGTTAACAGGGAAGGAGGATGCACCCGCTATTTCGACTCTAAGCGGGGTGTAAGGCAAGGGTGCATCTTGGCCCCTCTACTTTTCACACTTTATATAAATTCCATTGACAAACATTTGATAAAAGCCACTCAGGACATTCCGCTTGTGGGAAACTCTGCAGTCCCGGTCCTGCTCTATGCCGATGACGCGGTATTGTTGGCACGTACAGGACTGGGGCTGCAGAGACTCTTAGACTCCTTTGGTGGCTTCATGGAATCGTTAGATCTGAGTGTGAACAGTAAAAAGTCCCACGTCATGGTGGTAGGAAAGCGCCCAAAAACATATAGAATACAGTCTTTCTCTTGTAATGGTGTTGCCTTGTCAATTGTCCCTGTGTTTACGTACCTTGGTGTAATTTTTGATCTAAAGGGAAGCTGGGCCCCCCAAATTAATGCTAAATGCCTTGCAGTTGCCAGATCATCATCTGCTTTAATGGACTTTGTTAAGCGGCTAGGATCCAGGCCTATGGAGGCACTCTTATCCATTTATAAATCAAAATGTATATCTATTGCACTGTATGGGGCTTCATTATGGGAATATTTGCAACAGGAAAAACTGCAAAAAATAGAGAATAAGTTTTTAAGGAATCTCTTAGCAGTTCCCCAATCAACGCCTGTTTATACTATTCATACCGAGTTGGGACTGAGCTTCATCTCCGACCTTATTCACTTAGCCCCTATAGCGTGTTGGGTTAAGACATGGACCAACAAGGAGATCTCACTGAACCATGCCATCCTAAAAGACGTAATGGCACTTGATAAAGCAAATAAAATACCCTGTCTATGCTATATAAGAGATGTCTTTGCCAAACTGGGACGACCAGAGCTTTTTGATTCCCCGCACTTGTTGCATAAAAATGATTTGAAGTGGATGAAGACAAACTTTTTGAGGATGGTAGAGCAAGAACGAGAACAGCTGGAAATGTGTAAACCCCTTGTGAGAGCAAATTATGTTCTGAAAACTACTTCACAAATAGAACCATACCTCAGAATTGTTTCCATCCCACAGCATAGACATCTCCTGATCAGATTTAGACTGAGCATTGTTCAATACACTTTGGGTACCTCATGTGTGTGGGGGAAACCAGACCTTACACCTCCTTGTAGCTGTGATAGTGTCTCCCCCCAAAGCCTCTTGCACTTTATCATGTTTTGCCAGCACTTTTCGGATATCAGGAAGCGACATCTACTGCCTATACTTAGAGAAGCGGGATTCACCCAGGTTAAACCAAGCACTGATGTTCCTACAAATGTTAAGTACACCGAGGGTGATGTTTGGGGTTGCCAGCTTCCTGGTGGCTGCTGTCCGTAATAAGAATAGGAGGTATGCCCTTATGCAATTGGAGATCTGATTACACCCACTTTTTTTCTTTTTTTTTTTTTTTTTATATATTTTTATTGTCGCAGGAATCGGTAAAAAGAAAAAAGTATCATACATAAGTACAGTTACATTCTCAAGTGATTTTTTTTTCTTTTAAAAAACATAAGTTTTACATTGCATATAATAAAGGGTTAGGGTGTTGGCAAGAGAAGGCAATAATAAGAAAAAGGATGAAAAAAGAAAAAAGAAAAAAAAATGAGATAAAGCAAGAGTTTAATTATGCAACTTCGGGACGGCCCTATTATTAAAAAAAAAAAAAAAAAAAAATTAAATTAATAGAAGGAGCTATTTCCCAAAAACAGATAATGCTGATTCAGTTAGATCTCACAAATATCTTCATATATCAACTCTATTCCACAGTTTTTATGCTTCAAAAAATTGCTTCCAGATTTTTTCTTTTCTAGCTAAAGTTTTTGGTCCTCTATATTTTGCGAGTGTAAGTTCCATGGTTCTGATTTCTATAACTAATGTTAACCACTCAGCTACAGTTGGAGTGTTCTTAGATATCCAAGCTCTTGCTATAATTAATCTTGCACAGGCTAATAAGATTGTTATGAGATCTTGATTGAGACAGTGAGTCTCATAGATATCAAGTAAGACCAGCTGGGGTGATAAATCCGGTATTTTAATCTGACTGTCTTGAAGATGTTTTATAATTCCCATCCAGTAGCTAGAATACGCCGGGCAGGAGTAAAGCATATGTTCTATGTCAGCAGCGTAAGTGTTACACTTCACACATTTTCTTTTTTCTGATGTTTGGTTCCCTTGCGCCCAAGCGGATATTCTTTCTGGAGTGTAATATAATTCTGTAATAGTCCTGTATGATTGTAGTCTTAAGTTGGAGGAGTGCACAACATCATTTATATGAGTTAAAGCTTTACTGATCTGTTCTGAATTTATGTCCCGATTTAGCCGGCGAGACCATTTAGTAGCTAAGTTGGTGGTATTTTCAATTTTATCCTTGGTTAAAAGTTGATATCCCAGCTTTATAAGTGATTTAGTTTTATCGGAATATATGCACTCTATAATTTCAGACTGAGTAATTGATGTTAATTTCATTTTGTTAATAAAAAAGTCTCTCAGCTGGCGATATCGGTAGTGCATATCATTTGTCACACCATTTAAAATTTTCATGGTGTCAAAATCTAACATGCCATTATGTCCAAATATGTCGCCTAGTGTGTTAAGACCACAATTAATCCAACGATACCCAGTCCCATCTGAAAAAATTCCTGGAAGACCCGGGTTGTCCCATAGCCTGAGTTCCGTGTTATAAAATGAGATCTGACTGATGTGCATAATCTTCTTCCAGATATTTATAACATGCTTAGCTGTCTTAAATCTCACCCGTTTGTAGTAATTTGGGTCGTGTGTGCGGAGCAGAAATTGATTTGAATCAGTACCTAACAAATATTGATAAAAAAAATGCAAGACTCTTTCTTAAGTAAGCTCCGAATTCTAAAAAAAAAGGTTGCCAGGAAGTATAATTTAAAATCTGGAAAAACAAGTCCCCCTTTTGAGATTGGTAGTTTCAAAAATTTTATAGCCCTACGTGCCTTTTTGTATCCCCAAATAAAGCTGCTACAAACGGAGTCCAGTTTTTTAAAGAAAGATTGATTCGGTTGTAGTGGTATGGCTCTAAACAAATAAAGTAGCTTGGGAAGTATTTTCATTTTGATCAGGTTTAACCGACCTACCAGACTAAGAGGGATTTTGTGCCATTTTTTGTTGTGGAGGTTTCTTTTAGAAAGGTATCATAGTTTGTTTCCAGTATTTTCCCTACTTTGGCCATTAACTTGATACCTAGATGAGTAGCTTCTTTGCAAGTGTCATAGACATGTATATCGGGAGTATAGTTAGCTATGATTTGGGTTTTACTCACGTTCAGTTTGTAACCTGAAACTAGACCAAATATATGTGCCTCGTTAATAATTTCTGGCATAGCTCTGTTAAAGTCACTAGTATAGATAGCTATGTCGTCGGCATAAGCCGTTAGTTTCAAAACAGTTCCTCCATGACTCACAGGAATAATGTTTACCTGGTCATTTAGTGCATTTAGAAAAGGTTCTAAGGATAGGGCAAAAAGTAAGGGGGAAAGGGGGCAGCCCTGTCTCGTGCCTCTTAGTATTTTAAAGTTTGCTGATTCTTTGTCTCCATAACTAACCAAAGCTAAAGGTTCGTCATAGAGAGACATAACCCAATCCAAATAAGACCCGGAAAGACCCAATTTCCTTAATACTTCCCACAAATAGTCCCACCCCACTCGGTCAAAAGCCTTTTCTGCGTCTAACAAAATCATACCGAGTGGGGTGTGAGTAACTTCAGCAACATCAAAGGCAATTATTGAGGTGTTAACGTGTGTAGTAGTATCCCTTCCCATGACAAACCCGTGTTGTTGTAGATTAACCATGGAAGGCATGCTAGGGGCCAGCCGATTTGCCAGTATCTTAGAAAAGATTTTAGCATCAGTGTTAAGTAAAGAAATCGGTCGGTAAGACCCACACTCTTTTTCCGGTTTCCCTTTTTTCAAAAAAAATATTATTTTCGCTATTTTCCATGAAGGAGGTGCTTTTTTGGATACACTGATTGAGTTTATCACTTTCTCTAATAGAGGTAGTAGTTCTTGTGCACAAAGTTTATAAAGTTCTCCTGGTAGGCTATCTTCCCCGACCGCTTTCCCTGATGGTAGACTATCTATGACCCGTTTTATTTCGTCTAGTGTTATTACAGAGTTGAGTTGTTCAATAGTTTCCATACTAAGTATTTGAGATGCAGTTAAGTATTTATCTAAATATTGTATTATGGCTGATTTTGCATATGATGTCTCTGGGGTGTACAATTGTTGATAAAATTTAACAAACTGGTTTAATATTTGATCCGTTCTGTCGTATATATTTAAGTCAATCCCTACTATTTCTTTAATTTTTGTTTTAGCTTTCCTATCCGCGGTTTTAAAGGCCAGTAATTTCCCAATGCGATCGCCGCCCTCATATTGTCTGAATTTAAATTTTTGTAGTTGTGAAGTGTATCTTTCTCTCAGTGTTTTTAATAAACTTGCTTGTGATTTCGCCAGCTTTAGCCTAATACTCTCGATGTTATCCTTTGCATATTTCGTTGCTTCTGCCAAGCTGATTTCCAAATTTCGTATCTCATCTGTTATTTGTTTCTTCTCATGGCGAATCTCAGCGTTCTGCCTAAATATGTACTGTTGGGCAAAACCTCTAATACTGCATTTACATGAGTCCCATACCATATTAATGTTAGCGGTATTAATATTAATTGAGATAAATTCCTGAATATGTTGCTTGAGTAAAGTTGAGAATCTCGTATCTGTTAATAAGTGTCTCGGGAAAGAAAACTTTCGTGGTTCTTTAGTTTGATCAGGAAACATAACCTCAAGTAATAGTGGGTTGTGGTCAGAAGTAATTTTAGGGCAGATATCTATCAAGCAGTTATCTAAAATTTGTTCTGTGGCCCAAATCATGTCAATTCTTGAACAAGATCTATGTGGTACAGAATAATATGTGTATCCTGCCTGAAGAGGATATTTTGATCTCCATATGTCTCTGACATTATTCAATCTAGCTAATTCCAAGATAGCAGTTCTAACTTTATTCATTCTTTTAAGTTTACTTTGCCCGGTGGAATCTATTTTATAGTTGATAGTACAATTAAAATCCCCAGCTATTACTAATTCTCCTTCCCAATCCAGTAAGTATAAACTTAATTCTTCGTAAACCCTAGGGTCATCAATATTTGGTCCGTATATTACACATAGTACTATCTTGCAGTTATCACATTGTATCTGTGCAATTGCCCACCTCCCACGGACATCTGATGCAGTTTTTGTTGTTACGTATCTAGCACCTCATTGTATTAAAATAGCTACCCCTCTTATGGTCTCATCTAAAGTAGAGCATACCACCACATTATAATTCAATTGTGATAGCAGCTTACGGTCTTGATATTTAATATGTGTTTCTGACAGTAGAACTATATTCGGGTTGTACATCTTAATCTCCTCCTTTACTAAGTTTCTCTTATTCTTACTATTCAGGCCGTCCACATTCCAACTTAATATTCTTAATTTAGACATATTACTATCCTATTGGTTATCCAGTACAGATTTCTCCCAACTACCTCTACCCATTTCATATATATTCCATTTTCTTTGTTAAGTTTAAAGCAATAATCGAATCCTGCGATCCATTTTTTACTCCCATTTTTTCCCCCCCACCCCTGACCGAAATGGTCAGACCCTCCCCTGCCAGGCCCCCAGCGAAGCCCTCGCACCCGCCCGTCCCTTAGGGGGGAGCACCCCTCTATCTAGTGCTGCCGCTGAAAAGGCAGCAGAGCGAGAAAGCTAACATGATAATCTGCTCATGCTCATGCCACAGTTACTTAATTACCTAGCAGTTACATAACTCCCTGTTTGCACATTCTTTTTTATCTACAGCAGTATAGCCGATATGCTATTTAATTTTCAATTTAATTTTCATTCTGTTTTTCTCTTTCTCTTTCATTTTCCCTAGAGAGTTTTTCCAGAGCTTGTTCGGCATCTTCTAAATCTGTAAAAAAAAACACCTTGCCATTTCGTATAACTTTGAGACGAGCAGGTTCTTGGAGATAGGCCATGCACCCCAAATTTTTGAAAGGATCTATCAGCTTCCTAAGCTCCCAGCGTTTGTCCATGGTGCCTTTACTAAGATCCGATTTCACAAAAAATGTTAAATTATCAACAGTCACGGGATTGTTCGGTCTTGCTTTCAGTGATACAGCTTGCCGCAAAAGAAAATTACCAAAATAAATCAGAAACGGTCGAGGAAATTTACTATTAGTGTTCTTTTGTATCAGAGGCAGTCTATGGACTCTTTGCAACTGTGAGTCCCAGTCCCAGTCCGCAAGATCAGAAAAGGATCTCTGGAAAAGTTTCACCACAAATGTCCTAGGATCGGACCCCTCCATTCCTTCCGGTATACCAAATAGGCGGAGATTTTGCCTTCGAGCGCGATTTTCCAAATCCTCCACCTTGGCCTCTAATTTAGTGACTCTTAGAGAATTTTGTTTTGTGGTTGCTGAGGTCTTATTAACATCTCCTTCAACTTCTACAATGCGTAGTTTAATATCCTCAATCTCTTTAGTCGCGCCTCCCAGGCCCTGGCAGATGGTACTCATTGTTTCTTGCATCTTAGTGTTGTCTTCTCTAAGTTGCAGATACTGTTGTTGAGTCTCCGCTCTTTGTTCTAGAAGAGTCTGCATTATTGATTCCATGAACACCCTTGTTGGATCTGGAGTCTCATGAGTATTAAGAAAGCTAGAAAGACTAGACGGGTTAGTGTTAACGGAATCGTGAGATTCATGTGGTACCTTTACTTGAGCGCATGTTTCAGCTAGCGCTCCAGAGCCTGTTGTTATATTTTGGGTCTTACTATGAGAGTCATCTGGTCTCATCTCTCTAATCTTTTCTCCATGGCTATTGGCTATGTTCTCGATAAGGGTTTCTGTAGTCGGTATCTGTGTTTTTTTCAGTTTCGAGATTATAGTCTGATTCTCCTCATTTACCTCATTTAGGTGACCTGAGCTGATGGTAGCAAGATCCGAGTCTTGATCATCTGATTCGGGTGTCTCAATATTAAGTTCGGTGGGTGTTGAAACATTATAATCAGTTAGAGTAGGCGGGGGGATTGTACCTGTTGTGGTTGCGAGAGCCCCAGATGCAAGCACTGACGTGGCTAGGACAGATTGTTCCGGGGACTCTTGGTTGATCAAAGCACCATCTTGAGTATGTTTGCTAGTAATGTCTATAAAATTGTTTTTACGAGCCCCCTGAGTATTGAGGGCCTCTTCTGGGCTGGCACCTGACAATCTTAGAGCCATGCTCTTGACTCCCCCCTTCGCCTCAATCCACCTTCTCGGAGGGCTGTCGTCAATTAAGCGACTTTTCTTGTTTCCAAGAGCTTCTTTGTTGACTGTTTTAAGTAGAGCATTTTTTTGTTTAGTTCTAGCTTTCATTTTAATTTTCTTGACGGTGGTTTTTTTAATTGCTGGGTTCTTGAGTGCTCCTTCAGCGCTCTCGTCTTCTGTCAACTCCTCGTATTCTAAGTTCGAGTCGTCATCTTCAGCTATAGCCGTGCTATTCAGCACTGTGCTCTCGCCATCTCCTTTCTCCCTTAATTCAATTATTTCAACTGGGGCTTTATTAGTGTTTTCGGGAGCGGAGATAGACTGCTCCACCCTGCTTTTTAGCTTGTCTTGAGATTGAGTTTTAGTTTTTGCACTCTCAGGGTCTTCTACCACTTCTGTGGATTCTGCTGTTCTGCTGTTCGCTACCTGTGTCTCAAGAGTAGCTTCTGACATATCTGTGCAAGAGAGATTAGCGGTGGAGAGTTCTTTACCAGTTTCCGTTTCCGCATCCGAATTTACCACCATTATTGAGTTAGATCTGTTGTTTCCTAATTTTTCAGCTTCCTTCTCAGTGCTGTTCAGTTTTTGAGTTTTGAGCGCCGTTACCTGCGCTAAATCTGAATTAAGTACAGTGCAATCATCACTGACAAGAGTACCTTTCCCTTCTCCTGGTGCATTCCCCTCAGTCTCATTAGCCGGTATGCCATTATTCTCTTTTGCTTTTGACCCCCCGTTTTTATCCACACCGTTGTTTTCCTGGGCAACCTGAGCAGACTGAGTCTCTTTACTGCTGTTGGGCCCTCCCCCAGCTACAGCCCCAGCAATGCCTGTTATTGCAGCCATAGTACTTGCGTTTAGTTGTCTGCCAGCTGGGGCGGTCTTCTTGCTCCGTGTAGTCCGCTGCCGTCCTGACATCGATCCCCTTGGTTCCTCCGCCTCCGCTCGTCGTAGCTGCCGCTGAGCACCTGTGAAGGCTGTATCCAGGTACAGGTGTGCAGTCCGCTGAGGTGAACCAGCCCCGCCTCTCCCTCTCCCTCTGCCTCCCGGCGTAGTGACTGGTCGGGCTACCGCGTAGAACCAAACGCGAAAGGTACGAGAGGTATTGCTTAACTGTGAAAGTGCCCTTATCATTGATCTTCTTTATTTTTCCAGCCGGAGGACTGAATACACGTAATCCTTACAATTGTGCGTCTCTCCGCTTCTCCGTTCTGCTCCGTTTTTCTCTACTTCTCCAGCTCTGAATGTCTGTGGTTTCCTCTGCTCTCTGACACAGAGCGCTAAACGCCGCTCAGAGCAGACTCTCGGCGCCTCTGAAAATCTGTAGTTTCTCCGCTCTCCGCTCTCCGCACTCCGTTCTCACATATCGCGCTGCTCGAAGCAAGATCTCGGTGTCTCTGAATATCTGTGGTTTTGCTCCGCTCTCCACTCTCACATCTCCCTGTTCGCAAAAAACGCCGACCCCTCAAAGCAGAATCTCGGCGGAGCAGAGCAGAGTCATGTAGCGTCCTCACTCGGCGGTTTCAGCCCGCCATCTTGACTCCTCCACCGACACCCACTTTTTTTAAATGTACAGATTATATATTTTTTACCTGTGGATGACCGCATCACCAGCACTTGATTTTATGTCTTCTTATCATGTATAATACTGTATACTATGTAAGATTACATCTTTTTATGTATTTTTTATCAATATTGTGTGTAATATAATTGTGTGATCGCTTTTATGATTTTTATGATTTTTATTAATCGAAATAAAGTGCTATTGACTTGACTTGACTTGACTGAGTAAAATAACTGTCTATTGTTTCACACGACTCTAGAGATTGACTCTTATTCTAAGGAGCAAAGTTGTCTATGCGGTTGTTTGGAAAACTGAATCCCTTCTTGTCTGTACCAGGGAAGCTGATCACTTCCTATTCAGTCGAGAAAGTTTCCAGTGACCTCTGAGCTAGTTGGTAACAAACCCAATTAAGTTTAGCATAGTCAGTGGAGACCTGGAAGATCCGCACTTCTACGTCTATACTACTGTATATGTTATTCCAATGCGCAGGGCCTATTGGGAAAATAGGAACTACACTACATAGTCTAACCCAAAGGTGTGGCTAACAACTCAGCTCCACTCCAAATCTAACTAGCGGGGCTCCCATCTGGCTGGGGACTAAGGAAGTGGGGCTGGCATGGAACTTATCACATCTGTTCCCCTACCTTTGAAGTCCAACTTAACCTCCCTACCCCCTTCCTCTTTCTGGCTTCTCCCAGAAGCAAATTTCTTCCTAAAAAATGGATGTATTGTTTCAGTCCGAGGTCCCTTCACACTATTTCAGGTAGCAGCTTGGCTCAGGCTGTCAAAGGATGGCCAATCAGAAGAGGCTGCCACGGGCTGTTTTAGGAAACGTCAGAATAGTAAGTTCTAATACTGCTTTCCTGTAATAAATCTGACCTTGGCAAATTGTTGGATTTATTGTAACCATTATTTTGATACTTTGAATAAAATTCCTAACTAGTCCCCAAGCAAAGATAGTCTTTATTAAATTTAATAAAGCCTTCCTATGTTCGCCTATTGGGCTAGCAGTATTACAATAGGGGAAATGACTTTGGCTGTTTGTCCCTACAAGGGCGCATACAACATATTATATATTATCCCTGCTTGGTATACCAATTTACCCTACCCCTGGGGCACCTAAGGCAGACCTTAGGGGTGACGTATTAGTTATAAAAGAAAGTAGTTTTAGACTTTGGAAGTACATTTAATTCCACAGTTGAATTTGGACATAGTCTCTATGTTAAAAATAGCCTGCAAGGCAGGTCTGGTTTTAAAATGACACAACTGCGCATTAAATCCACTACAGTCTCTAAACGTACATACCCTACCATATACTAGGGACTTACATGTAGCTTGTCTTGGTCCATTATAATTGTACCAATTACCATATACCTTTAGAAGACAGACAGTGGTGTAACAAAAGTTGAGGGGGCCCCCTGTCATGTACACGGACGGGCCCCCACTACAGATTTAATACAGAGCTCTTGGCCCTGAGTACTGTGCTGAGGGGACACCCTGCAGCTCGGCCCCCCGCACTGCGGGGGGGCCTGTGTTACGCCCCTGCAGACAGAGCACTGGCCCTGGGCCTGGTTAGCAGAGCCCAGAGCACTTAAAAAGTAACCACCAGCATCAGGAAGAAGAGTGGGGGTGATCAGAGCAAAAAGGATTACTTTCCTCCACCTTCTTTTTAATGTACACAATCATATTAAAGAGCAGAACATCGGATATTTTGTACAGAATAGCTGCTAAACATTTTTCTGAAAGACGGCAGAGTACATTCCTTTGAATGAATATCGTTATGACTGGCTTTTACCCAAGAGACTTGGGGTGAACACTGTCACCAAACTTTTATAATAGTGGCTAATCATTCAGACTTTACTTTGAAATGACATTTCTGAAGAAGAATGTAGCCTGAAAATTGGTTCATATTTTGGAGATATTCTCATGTGCGTTCCCCTTTCCTGAGTCTGGCTATTGACTTCAGCAGGATATAAGCGCTAACCTTTCATGTGTGAGGGAGGCTCACGTACCGGCGCTGTTCAGGGATAAAACTCGCTTCCTTATGATGTGATATCTCTCATCTGCCTTCAAAGCCTCTGAATTGGAATAAGGCTCCCAATGGGAATAGGCGACATTTTATAGAGGATGACATCAGCTCTACTTACACGGGAGAACAAGGTAGTGATTGATCTGAATGGAGGGTCGTTTGCTACTGAGGATTTATTTGCTCTGGTGGACTGCAGTTTTCACCTCTCTCATTTTTTTGTAAAGCGTGTAAAACAAAACTGAACAGCGCCCAAAGACTACTTTACATTCGCTACATAAATGGCACATAGAAAATTAATTCACCTTAAAATATTGGTGTTATTCTTTCTCACATGCATATTACACATTTTTGAGTGTATACAGAGACACCAGTTCTTTCAATGCCAAAGCTTTAAGTAAAATCATTTTGTAAATGCATACTATTATTAGTAATAAAAATAGACTTCCTCCCATTTCAACTTTTCTTTTTTTCTTATAAATCTTTTTATTTAATACGATAGTGCAACAGCATATCACAACAATCAAGGAGAGAGCATTGCCTTCTATATCTTGTGTAAACATTGAGCAAAACTTTACATCACAATCATGAACGAATTAGAACTGCGTTATTATATCATAGGAGAGAGGCTGGGGGAGGGAATAGTCTTTTCTAGAGACAGTTGTAGTCTCTGGGGCATATCATCAACGAGGCGATAAAAAATTATCACCGCTTTTGCGTCTGTTTTCAGACGAAAAGGGGCGATAATTTTATCGCCTAATCAGCAAGGTCACGCGACCGTATGAAACCTTGCATTAGCGTCTGTTTTCTGAACGCCAAGCTTTGCATCTCTAATGAGATGCATAGTGGGCGTTCCTGCCCTGACATAACGGGCGAAATGTCGCTAAGCGACATTTCTCCAATTATCAATGGGCACCCTAATCTGCAGAGGGACAAGCAAAGTAGCGATAATCTCTGTTATCCCTACTTTCCTTACGCCTGCTTCAAGACTGACTTAGCCATGATATCCTATGTAAAGTGGATATCAAGGCTAAGTATGCCTTGCCCTATCATCAAGCTATCGCCAAACTTTGTGAGATTATCGCTGGATTTCCAGCGATAGTCTCACATTTGGCAGTTAGAGTTTGGAATTTTATCACTTTTGAGATAAGCGTTGCTAATAGCACACTATCTCAGCGATAAAATTCCATGTTACCCGCACGATAATTATCCTAGCGCTAAATGCGCTTAGCGATAATTAGCGCCGGGCCTTGATGATGTGCCCCAATGTTCTTAAAACAGCTTTATTTTGAGAACAAAAAAATATAGCTTTATTGATGGTTTCATGCATCAAAGAATAAACCAGAGCAGCTATCACAGTTAATTAGCATAGGGTTATACAAACATTCACATTTACATTTACTTTTGGACTTCATGCTTAAAAGCTCTGCCTTAAATTGTGATTCAGTAACAATCCACTTTTCCTCTAAGTTACCCCTCCAATCACAGGGTAACTGTAGCTTTTACTTTGATCGTCTACAGTGCAGGGTTCACAAATACGAATGCACACATCCATACGTGATTAAATAACGTGTCCAATGCACCCCCGGGTTCTGCTTATTCATGAAAGAAATGTTCACCTGCGCCCCAGGACTGTCGGCATTACAGCATTCTTTACTCTTCTGTTAGTCTAGCAATGTATGTTGGTTCATCAATATAAGTTATTGGGCCACTCTCTGACACTGCAGTCCCCAACCGTATTGCTTTCTGGCAATGGTTTGTGGTCCCAGGATTCTGAGGGCCCTCTCCAACTGCAAAAGTACTCCTGATGGACACCCTTAGTTTACCCTGAGATTGAAAAAATCCTTGATTTCTCTTTCCATCCTATGGGCCTCATTTATGGGTTTTTTACCGTAGGGCAGTGAAACAGGCCTTGCTGCTGCGCTGCCCTACAGCAAGAGAAAAGGTCAGGAATGCGCTGTATCTATTAGATACGGCCCCTTCCTGGCTGTTTCCCTTCCGCCAGCACAAAATGGGCTCCTGTGTGCCATTGCAGGCACCTTTACCATAGTGCAAGAGTGCCTGCCTTGCAGTGAGATTGTTTTTTTGCACAGGAAGGGACATCTTCCTGCACAACACCAATCACAAGGGGCTTTTTTCCTCTTTCTACATGTGCTGCAGAATGGGTCCTTATTCTTCATGCAAAATAACACTAGATAAGGGGGTGTCGCAGAGCTCATGTCTAAGTCTCACCCTGTTAAATATCTTTATGCTCTTTTGGCTGAGATTGCAGAGCACTTTAGCTTCGATATAATTTCTTACTCTGACGATACCCAGCAGATGTTTACACCAGGCCAGGACTGGCTAGCAGAAAAAGAACGGTTTTCCTCAGGCATGCTAGCCATCTCACACTGGATGAATAAGAACTATGTCCAGCTGAATGCAGATAAGACCGAAATCATGCTGTTCGGCAAAGCCTCTGCCACCTGGGCTGATGATTGGTGGCTGCAGCGAATGGGCGCCTCCCCTGTGCCCAATCAAGCAGTAAAAATGATGGGGATAAAATGGAAACAAGCCTTAACTATGAGTGATAATTTTCTGGCCACCACTGGTTCATGCCACCATTAACTATGCCTATTGTGCATAATCTTCCCTTACCCCCATATCTCCGCCCGGAGAACGCTGCTTCAGGTCTTAGTAATAAGCAGACTGGACTATGGCAACGCCCTGTTGGCCAATGTCAGTGAAACACTGATCTCTAAACTTCAGTTTGTTCAAAATACAGCTGCTAGGCTTGTGTTCAACTGCCCTCGGGCACCTTTTTGGCACTTCTGTTGAAAGAACTACATTGGCTGCCCATGAGAAACGCTCATATTCAAATTTCAAAATCTGGTGCCTCACATATAATGGGCAAAGGCACGCTTTATCTTTATCCTTGTATCCGTCTAACATTCAGAGGTGGTAAGGCTTTCTCCTATCTCGCCCGTGTACTGGAACAAGCTCCCACTTCACGTACGTTCTTGGCCAAGTTACTGTAAATTCAGGAAACAACTCAAAGCCCATCTATTTTAATAACACCCACACTGACTCCTATCTTTGATCCACAAGCAGCGCTGAGATGGCCTAGGGATATTTGTGCGCTGTATCAAGTCAATTTAACATAACAAAGAGAAAAATAGAGGCGAAAGACGTATGTTTTTGGTGCTGCCTCAGACTTACGATTTCTCGTAAATCTGGGGCAGTGTCAAAAGGCCATGGATGTTCCTGGGAACGCCTCCAGCAACATCCATGGAACACCCCTTTCACGCAGTTTTCTGTGTGAAGGGGGCACATATTTATAAGGCCATGAAAAGCCATGCAACGTGGCTTTACATGGCCTTATAAATATGCTGGTGACACATTGTGCCACCAGAACATCAAAAAAGTGACATTCCGGCGGCGCAATAGTGCTGCTAAGGCCTCATAAATGAGCACCTCTATATTTTTTGCCTGCAATGGATACATCAAGTAGTGATTCTCAGTGGCATTCTCCTCCTAATTGGGTTCAGTGGCCAGCAGAAAATGGGGACCTCTTTGTGTATATTTTTTCTCTGATTAATTTCTTCAATAAAGATTAGGAATGTGTGCTAGGAGATAGTTCACAGTGACTAGTGCACCTACCTATCTTTAGTGTTGGCAACAGATGTCCATCAAAATCTTTATATTAGTGAAAAGGAAATCTGCAAGATGAAGGATGATGCTACCCACAGAGGATAGGGACCACATTGTACACTCATACTAATTTGACTCCTGTACTTCCTCTTGAGCAATACACAATGTTAGTGCAAGAGCAGGCCCCTGGATTTTGTAATCACAGGTTTGTTTATAATTAAACAAAAAAATAAAGTAATGTTCCTGTTATGCAGAGAAGGTTTAATTTTTGGTGACGCGACTAGTTAAAACAGAAACATAGTTGTCCTATGCCAGGTGGCCCAATGCATATGCTTATGAGTGGTTTGTCTTTAGCTCATGTCTTATTTCAGCATCTAATTATAGCGTCAATTTAATAATTTAATTGATTATTTTTTAAGTGCAATTTCTTTTTTATCAGAAGTTAAGGTCTCAGCATGAAACTATAATGTTACTTTAACCTTTGGTTTTTCGGCTAATATGGCAGTCACCACAGGGTGGTTATAGCTAGAACCACGCTTCCATAGGAAAAAAACTTTTTGGGTTTGCCTATAACTTTGGCGCCATTTGATGAATCCTAACAAATGTTCTCAAAAAAATGTTCCTCCATCTCAGGTCCTTCCTGGAAAGTTTAGAGCTGATCCCTCAAGTGGGTGCTGAGGAAACGGTGAGGCACAATACACATTTTCCTCATTCACTTTTCCGTAGGAATATTAGTCACAGCTACAGCCCAAATATTAGCAATATCATGAGAAACTATGGTTTTAAAAATATATATATTTCATGCTGTGGAGAATCCATGGAGCCAACAGATCTCAAGACAAGATCTTATTGGCTACCACTACATCAACAAAGATGTGGAGGCAGCTATTTTGGGACTCGGGAACTCGGTCCTCTGTTCTGCAACATTGCCAAAAAAATCAAAAAACATGTAAGGAGACAGGGTAGTGATACCCTACCCCATAGGGCTCGTGGGAGGGTCCCAGAGGGGCAACTCAGGCCAAAAATGTTTTATTTTTAAGCAGCATCGCAAATGATCCTGGTGCCAATAAAAATAAAAAGTGGTTGGCCAGGGTTGGAGGGGGATGGAACATTGTTTTTTATGGAGTGGTGTGTGGGCGCTCCTCTCCAAGGCTTCATTTGGCCCAAGGGGCTGGTATTTTATAAATGGGGAAGGGAGCATGTCTCTCCCTCCCCAAGCCTTAATGAGGTCTTAGAGACCCAATGCTCTCCAAGCCATAGCATTGCCCCAGAGATCCCATTTCCAGAGGCCAGCTTAGGAACAGTGTCCTTGGGACCCATTCCCTGGAACACCATCTTTTTCCTTCCCAAGAGCAAGGACAGAGAAGTAGAGTATAATGTGCTACTTTCTGGTGGGAGCAGAAAGCTGCTCCTGCTGGGTGGAAGCACAAAACCTTTTCCCTGACTGCATTCTCGGGCAGGGAAGCACAGAAATGCACCCACCCAGTTAGAGCAAAAGTAAAACTGCTCCAGCTGGGTAGGTGCAATGATGGCGTCTACTGCACACAGGATGGGTGCTGGCATGGAGCTGGCAGGGCTGTGTTGGCACTGGGGCTCCCCAAACCATCCTCAATGTGACATCTCAGTAGTTTAAGAAAATATGGCGGAAGGGTCTGCTCTTGCCAGGAGCTAGTGGGGCCACTGGGACCCTGGGGTTCCCCCTGCAACCCAAAAAGTAAATATATGTTATGACATGATATGTGGCCTAGGCATTAAATAAATATATATAAAGAAATATTTTCCCAGCTCCTGTGCGGCCCATGGGACTGCTTGGAGGGAGCCGGCAAGGTCGCAGGTCACTGGAGCTCCCCTTGAAACTCCCAACAAAGATGAAAGATCTAGGTCTCCTGGGTTGGGCCAGACACACCCCAAAGATAACAAAAAAAACGAAAGAATGATGCATGCGTGGTAGGAGCAGCTCATTTATTAGACACTGCTCTAAGCTAAGAGCACCCCATAATGGCATGCAAGGGCTATTTACTGATTGATTTTAAAGCCTGGTGGTGCTCCTAGAAGGGGCACAGTGACCAATATTTTTTTTATGTTGTGGGGGGGCTGCAGGGATTGCGGATGCCCCCCAACAACATAACAAATTAAAACTGTAAGTCTCCAGGGTCATTAAATTAATGACCCCAAGAGTACTTACCATATGTTTTTTAAGAACTCCTATATGGGACTTTCTGCTGTTTATTTGGAGTGCATGGCCTGTCTTGTGGTTGCTTTAATGGCTGTCTCTTGTGTGATGAAAATGTGAAAATAAAGACTCAAAGACCCTCGACCCTGCTCCAGGGCTGTGTCGCTCCCCTGCCGCCTCAGCACCACCTGTGAGCGCTCTCCCCCACTGCTGCCGTCCTGACTGGGGCTCAAGCCTGTGCCCAGTTCAGCCGTGGTCTGCCTCTCGTTCTGCATATTCTGTTTGTGTCTGACTGTTGAATTTCTGTTGTTTCTTTCCCTCACTCCGGTCCTCAGCTGCACCCCTCGGCCCCCCCAACCCCCCTCTTTTGCCTTCTGTGCCCAGCTGTTCCCACCATTCCCATATGGCCATGCCCCCTCGCCGCCCGCGCCCGCCTCCCAGCTGCTCCTCCCTCCCTCCTCGCCTCTTAAAGCTGCTGTGGACGGACGGACAGGGTGACCCTCGACCCTGCTCCAGGGCCGGGTCGCTCCCCTGCCGCCTCAGCACCACCTGTGAGCACTCTCCCCCACTGCTGCCGTCCTGACTGGGGCTCAAGCCTGTGCCCAGTTCAGCCGTGGTCTGCCTCTCGTTCTGCATATTCGGTTTGTGTCTGACTGTTAAATTTCTGTTGTTTCTTTCCCTCACTCCTGTCCTCAGCTGCACCCCTCGGCCCCCCCAACCCCCCTCTTTTGCCTTCTGTGCCCAGCTGTTCCCACCATTCCCATATGGCCATGCCCCCTCGCCGCCCGCGCCCGCCTCCCAGCTGCTCCTCCCTCCCTCCTCGCCTCTTAAAGCTGCTGTGGACGGACGGACAGGGTGACCCTCGACCCTGCTCCAGGGCCGGGTCGCTCCCCTGCCGCCTCAGCACCACCTGTGAGCGCTCTCCCCCACTGCTGCCATCCTGACTGGGGCTCGAACTTGTGCCCAGATCAGCTGTGGTCTGCCTCTCGTTCTGCATATTCTGTTTGTGTCTGACTGTTGCATTTCTGTTGCTTCTTTCCCTGACTCCGGTCCTCAGCTGCACCCCTCGGCCACTCCCACACCCCCTCTTTTGACTTCTGTGTCCAGCTGTTCCCGTCATTCCCATATGGCCACGCCCCCTCACCGCCCTGCTCCCGCCTCCCAGCTGCTCCTCTCTCCCTCCTCGCCTCTTATGGCGACCACCGACCGGACGCGCAGCGGACACACGCAGGGGGCGCGCCGATTGCGCGCCAAAGGTGCTTCAAAGGCAAGCCCGCCTGCGCCCGTCCGCGCCTGGACCGCGCCCAGTGCCAGAACCCCTGGAAGCCAGAGCCGCCACAACACTGGTCTGCACTACAACGCCAGCACCCTCCACGCACTCAACCCAGGACAAAATCATTCCTGCTACCGGGCCACCCCGAAGCTCACCCAAGGACCCTTCACCTGCCGGAATTGCAGCTTCACCAGCATCCGGCCCCCCAAACCACCATCCAGAGAACCCAATCACCTCAGATGCATCCTCCTCAACACCCGGTCCGCCCACAAGCACGCCGTTGAACTCTGGGACCTCCTCGACTCAACCACCCCCGACGTCACCTTCCTGACGGAGACCTGGCTGAACACTACCTCGGCACCAGACATCGAAAAGCCATCCCACAAGGCTACAAGATCTCCCGCAGAGACCGCACTAACGGAGTGGGGGGGAATCGCCATCATCCACAAGAACACCCTCAGAGTCTCGATCAACACCGACGACACCCTCACCACCGCCGAGCACATGCACTTCAAGATCCACATCGACCCCAACGCCACCCTCAGAGGAACACTCGTCTACAGACCACCCGGACCCCGACCACAGTTCAGCGACACCATCGCCGACCTCGTCAGCACCCACACCCTCGCCTCCACGGACTACATCCTCCTGGGGGACCTGAATTTCCACCTCAAGAACGACAACAACGCCAACTCCACCGCCCTGATCGACAACCTCACCAACCTCAGACTCAAACAGCTCGTGATGACTCCCACCCACGCTGCTGGACACACACTGGACCCATCTTCTCTTCAAGTCCCCACATCTCCTTCAACCACACCACCGAACACCAATGGACTGACCACAGATGCGTCCACTTCACCTTCGGGAAACCCACCATACACCACTGCACCCAACAGATGCCACGCCGCCGCTGTGGCAAGGTCACCGAGGACCAACTGACCACCACCCTCACCTTGGGATCACCCGCCGACCCTACCGACGCCAACACCACCGCCATCAACCTCAAACAGTGGATCAACGACTGCACTGACACCCTCGCCCCACTCAGGACACCCACCGCCAACCACACCAGCAAGAAAGCCACATGGTTTACCGAAGACCTCCGGACCTCCAAGCGCGCCAGCCGGAAGCTGGAGAAAAGCTGGTTCCGTGACCGAACACCAGACAGCTACACAGCCCACAAGAGCGCCACCCGCAGACACCACAAACTCATCAGGACCGCCAAGAGGACTGCCTTCAAGGACCGCCTGGACAGCAATGCACACAACAGCAAAAACTCTTCAGCATCGTGAAAGAACTCTCCAACTCCAGCTCCAACACCAACGACATTCCCCCATCGCAAGACCTGTGCGACTTACTGGCCACTTTCTTCCACCGCAAAATCAACGACATCCACAACAGATTCAACACTGCCACCCCGCCTCCGCCGCCGAGACCTACACCTCTGCAACCACCACCCGCACCAGCCACCTGACCTCCTGGTCCAACGTCAGGGACGAAAACACCATCAAGACCATGAACTCCATCCACTCCGGATCCCCATCTGACCCATGCACACACCACATTTTTAACAAAGCCAGCACAGCCATTGCACCTCATCTCCGGAAAACAATCAACATCTCCTTCGAGACAGCAACCTTCCTGGAGAGCTGGAAGCACGCAGAGATCAACGCCCTACTGAAGAAACCCAAGGCGGACGCCAAAGACCTCAAGAACTTCAGGCCCATCTCCCTGCTCCCTTTCCCAGCGAAAGTCACGGAGAAGATCGCCCACAGCCATCTGACCCGCTACCTCGAAGACAACAACATCCGGGACCCTTCCCAATCCAGATTCCGCAGCAACCACAACACCGAGACCACCCTCATCGCCGCCACAGACGACATCAGGATCCTCATGGACAAAGGAGAAACAGCTGCCCTCATCCTTCCGGACCTATCAGCCGCCTTCGACACAGTCTGCTACTGCACCCTAACAGCACGCCTCCATGACCCCGGAATCCAAGAGAAGGCCCCAGCCTGGACCACATCCTACCTCTCCGGCAGATCCCAGAGCAACCACCTCCCCCCTTCCGCTCCAAGACCACGAGGTCATCTGCGGCGTTCCACAGGGATCATCCCTCAGCCCGACACTGTTTAATATCTACATGGCACCACCCGCCCACGTCGCCCGACAGCACAGCCTCAACATCATCTCCTACACCAACGACCCACAGCTGATCATCTCCCTCACCGAAGACCCCCGCACCGCCAAGACCAACCTCCACAGAGGAATGAATGCCGTCGCCGAATGGATGGAGGAGAGCAGACTGAATTCAGAAAAGACGGAAGTCCTGATCCTCGGCTCCACCCCCTCAGCCTGGGACGACTCCTGGAGGCTAACATTGCTAGGAACACGCCCAGAACCCACCGACCACGCACGCAATCTTGGGGTCATCCTCGACTCTGCAGCTCAATGCCGTCTCCTCTGAATGCTCCGCAGGATCTTCAAGTGGATCCCCTTCGACACGAGAAAAACTGTCACCCAGGCCCTCGTCACTAGCAGACTGGACTACGGGAACGCCCTCTACGCAGGAACAACAACCAAGCTCCTGAGAAGGCTCCAACACAAACAGAATGCTTCGACACGACTGGTCCTCGACGTCCCTCGACGCAACCACATCACACCCCAACTGGGAGACCTGCATTGGCTCCCCATCAACAAGAGGATCACCTTCAAACTCCTCATCCACGCACACAAAGCCCTACACAACGCCAGACCAGCTTAACTTAAAAGTCGACTCAGCTTGTACAACCCCACCCGCAGCCTCTGTTCAGCCAACCTCGCCCTCGCCACAGTTCCACGCATCTGGAAAACCACCGGCGGCGGCAGATCCTTCTCCTACCTCGCCGCCAAGACCTGGAACACTCTCCCTACCGGCCTACGTCAGACCCAGGACCTGGCTAGGCATGGGCGGAAAATCCGTTCCGCTCGCGGATTTTGCGGATTTTCGGGAAATCCGCAATCCGCGAGATTTGCGAATTTCCTGCAAAATCCGCAAATCCGCGAGCAGCGGATTTTGCTCGCACTGCTCGCACTGTTCGCGTGAGTTCGCGCCCCGCGAATAAGTGCGAAATTGCAGAAATACGATCTAAGCAAAACTGAAAGTAACTACTTACCAGGTTCAAAAGTTCAGGCACATCATTAGTAGCCATTTCCTGTAGTGCTTCCTGAGGGGCCCCTCCAGAGTTCAGTTGCCAGTTGCAACTATTATGTGACCCTGCTCTGAACCTCAGAATAGTTACACATATGCCACAAAGGTCCTGAATTACAGCTAAGGGAGACAAGCAGGAGCCAGGCTGGAAGTTAAAATCCATTAATCAGCCCCTAATTCATTATTGTCAGTTGGGGCAGGGCAGGTGTTGTAACTAATTTTGCAACAATGAAAGCACTTAGCAAGTGCAAAAGATCACTAATCAGGGCGCACTAAGGAAGCAGGTGCCAGCTAAAAAAATATTCTGTGACACATTAATCAGCCCCAAATTAATTCAGGTCACTTGAGGCAGGGAAGGTGTGCTTTGCTTTGCCGAAAATAATGTACACTGGACAACCAGAGGGTGTGGTGATGAAACAGAGGGTGGCATGGGTGGGCCAGAGGGTGGCATGAGTAGTCAGAGAGTGGCAGTGGTGACAGAGAGTGGCAGTGATGAAGAAGAGTGTCCCAAACAGGTTGGACACGTAGAAACAACAAGTTCGCAAAACTTGCGACCCGACAGGTAAGTTCGCAAATTGCGAAATTGTAAAAACCCTCGCGAACTGGCAGAAACACGGGCGAACACAAAAAAAAAAAAAATCCGCAAATTCGCGGGAATTCGCGGATTTTGCGGATTGCGAGTTTGCAAATCCGCAAATTCGCGGATTGCCAATCCGCAAAATCCGCTCATGCATGGGACCTGCTGGCCTTCAGACGACTTCTCAAGACCTGGCTCTTTGAGTAGAAGCAGAACCCTAACCAGTGCCTGGAGACCCTCGCAGGTATATAGCACACTCTACAAATGATTGATTGATTGATTGAAAGACAAGTTGATGTCTTTCAAATAAAACTGTATTCTATTTTTTTAATGATAACTTTTATTTAACATTGCACTGTATGAATATTGACATATATATTTGATTAAAATGATTGATGATTTTTTGACATTGACACAAATCTGTTTTATATATGGTGATATGCTAACCCCTTGATAGAGCCAAATGACCCACTTTTTATATGTTGGTGTTTTGATGCTGACAAGGTGTCAGGGCATCAAAATCTGCTTATATGGACACAGTTTACAGTTGAAAGTCAAAGATATTGGAAAAGTCAGAAGATAATAACAAATGTCCCACCATCCTACATTTCTACACTTCCCAAGAAATACAGTAATTTCCTATATGTGTGAGTGGGCCTATCCTATAGGAGAGCAAAGGCCCAGAAATGGGACCATATGAAGAAAGGAAAGGATTTGGAATAAAATATACCTTTGTGATTGTGCTTCCTTGCCATAATGGGGCTTAGGGTTAACACCTACCAACCCCAGACTTTTCTGAAAATGAGTGGCCTGGGGATGTGCATGATACTGTGGTTTATGTGGATACCACCATTCTTTGCAACAAGAACACCCATCAAATGTCAAACTTTGCTTTAAAACACAACATTTTCTCCCATATGTGTGACTGCAAAACTGAAAAAGTCCAACCACCAAGTATTCACACTTTATGCCAGTACACCAGATGTGAGGGACTGGGAACGGAAAGTTCCAAAAAGGGCTTCAAACTTCTGTTCCAAAAGGCATATTTTTGAAATGTGGAAAACTACTGGAATTGGAACTGTGTGCGCCAAGATTCAGGAAAACCAGCCCTCAGCCTTGTTTCAAATTGGTTGTGCTGAATGCTTATGTTGACTGCTTCAAATGTAAATCTTTGAACATAGATAGTACTCATTGTCAGAAAATGTACTTACTGGCTGCATTTTTGCAGTCGACGATGTAAAGACAAAAATATTTAACTGCTAATCATATCAATTTGAAAGTTCGGTGTAAAGACATGTTAATGGTTAGTCATGGCATTGGGGTCTCAGACCAATACTATTATTGATCTAGTTACTACCACCAAGGAAAGTCAGGATGAGCAACTACAATTTTTAAGGTTCAACATGAGGAAGTATAACAAGTTTAACAGTAATTTGTAGGCATTTTTCTCAAGGCAGAAGCCAGTGTACCCAACGAAGAGCAACATGACAGAGCGCAATCCCGTTAGGCCTTGGCTGATAATTCACCTTAGCACTTGCGACAGGCTTTGTCACTGGCTTGCGCCTGGCTAAATGTGGTATCAGAACAGAAAGAAGTAACTCCAAGATGCTTTTTATTCACTACCAAACTACCTAACAGTAGTTGTTTCCCACTGGGTGCCAGTATTAGCATGGGAGGACTGACTACCTGCCACTTGGGAATGAGTAGGTGCAACGTTGCTGGTGTACAACACTTTCTCATCACTTTCACAACCTTTTCATTTACTTCTTTCTCTTCAGTAACTACAGGCATTCCCTTGACAACAAACCTCCTATTTTTATTTGCACATGATTATTAACATTAAACTTCTCCTCGTGCTTGAAGCAGCAGGAGTCAAAATAAGATATGTCAGCATATGATATTTTGCAATGTTCATACGATTCACAGCTGTCATATCACACCTGTAATATTCCTTACCATTCCAAATAATTAATTACGTAAGACCAAATCAGGTTTTGAATTCCTCTCTCTAAATTAAGATGAGAAAGCTGTGGCAATTTCTATATGAGCAGTGTGTAAACTTCACATACAGCAATAAGATCTTTTTAAATGTAGCAACGCATACAAGACACTAATACACGGAGAAACTGATCCCCTCTAACACTTCCATTGGACTGAGGCTAGTCTGTATTTTATGCCACAACTTTTGAGCTGGCCACCATTTTATCAGATGTAAACTGAACTCCATTATTCAGTATGAGTGCAGTAGGAAATTCTCCCCTGGAAAAAGCTTCACAGAGGAAGTAAACTATTGGTGTTGCGTTCAGTTAAACTTTTTACGGCTCACTATTCAGGGAAATAGGCATAGGAAAACTGAGCAATGTATAGAAATGTCATACACATTTGGGCCTAGATTTGCAAGGATCGTGTGTGACCTTTTGATGCAGACCCAATATAAAATCCATTTTTGATTTTTGCAAACCAACACAAATGTCACACTGCGCTACTTTGTGTCAGGCAGACGTTACATAGGATTTCCTGTGCATGCACCAATGGATTTAGAAACAACCCGATATTTACAAAGCTTTGTAGATATGGGTTTGCATCAAAATGGTTCTCGGGCCTGAGGCTGGCATGAGGAGGGGGAATATCCTTGCTATTTCTTCTTTGTATGTGTGCTGGATTCTGCAGCATACATACAAAGAGGAAAGAGTCAAGGATAGTTTGTGCAAGAAAATACTACTTCCTGTACAGAAATGATCCTGATTTTAGCACAGACACCATTGCACTATTGTGCGAGGCTGCCTACACTGGTGCTAAGCAACCACAAGTGTGCCAGTGTTCGGAGAGAGCAGAAGTGAGCAATTTCTTGAACACAGTTCCACTCTCCTGCTCCCCTTGCTGACCTGTGCTGCAAAAACTCTTAGAAATATGCCTCTTGAGGGCCAGTTTGCATCAAGGTTTATTGAGAACTCACACAGAAAGTAAAGGTAGCGTACACATTTTTTAACCCTTATCACTAGACTAACATTGTACATACCACTCTACTTTGAGGTGGATGTCTCTATCCATGGACAGCCACTATTGCAACTCTCTAACCTTACGTTTGGTAATAGTAGCAACCAGATATACTTCGTGAGCAATGACCATGATATTTTCTCAACTGGTACTAGGAGGAACACTTGTATCTCCCTTGAAGTACACTCCATTAACTACAGACCTTTCTCTCTTAACCGTCAGTAATGGCAATACTAAATCAAAGATTTAATACTTAGGCTTTATTTATTGTTTTTGACCAATCAGGTTATACGGCACACAAAGTATCATTCTTGAACTTCTCACCTAAATAGACAGCAGCAATAAAACATATTTAATTCCATTCAAAGTCGACATCTGCTTCCTCATGAAATGTAGAAGACCTTTATAGGAAATCAGCACTCACTTATCTCACATTTGACAGATACTCTGCTATAAATCTAAGTGTTTTGAGAACAGTCTAGAAATAATACCTGAAGGTTTGTTCCCAATGAACCCATTAAAATGTCTAAGTAGAAAGATCCATACAGAGAACAAACTTCTATCTCCATACAAAGGAAAATATTTTTTTCCCTTCATACACAATTCAAGATTTTTTTTCTCTGCCACAAGAAGACGTACACTGTTTCTTTAAGAACTCGCAATGCAAAACCCAGGGTATCATCCTTCATGCCATTGAGCTGAGGACAGAGCAGCTACCAACACTTTCTCACTTGCATTTACCGTCATGTAAGAAATTAAGGGGCATACGTATAACGAAGTAGCGGAGCGTGGCGTTAGCCTCCTTGGCTTAACGCCATGCTCTGCCACTTCAGAAACGCAGGGCTGCACCATATTTACAATTCCAATTCCAAAAATTCTTTATTTCGGCCATATAGACCATAAAAGATGCAATGCAAACATTACAGACATTAAAATACATAATTTTAAAATACATTTAAATAGAGTCCGCTCTCCCTGCGAGGAGTGATTTAAAATTGCATTAGAAAGTTCAGGGGGCTTCAGAGGATTTTTTCTTTCTGATCAACCATATGGCCATAAGAAATTTGGAAACAGCGAACACAATGTGGCCCAGGGTGCTGGTTTTCAAAATCCTATATGCCTGAGCATACTCTCTGAACCCCAGGTTCTTACATAGCGGCGCTATCCAGTATTTTCTGGGCCTTTGGTATGCAGGGCACACAAACAAGATGTGGGGGTCATCTTCCACATGGTTGTTGCAGCAGGGACATGTTTTATCGCCCCCATTTGTCCACTTGCAGGTGTATGAGTTAATGGGGAGTGTGCCAAGCCTCCATTGAACATACAGTTTCCTCGCCAGGATGGGAAAGATAAAATCCATAAAAGGTTCAAAAGCATAAGAATTTTTGAATTCTAAAAATCGCAAGGTTAGGGTGCCGCTATTTTGAGCGTCCATCAGGTGAGCAAGGGACCTGGCTTTGTAGATTTGTGCCAGGGCTTTGCGCGAGATTGTTTGACAGCTTCGCGCGGGGTCCTCCCACAGGTCGCGGAGATTGATGGCAGACAGTTCATTTTCCACAAAGGTGAGCCAGGGGATTTTGCCACTGCAGTTTAAACTCATGACATGGGTGAGATCCTCCCTATAATGATGAAGTTCGTCCGTAGACCAGAGCCTGTGCCAGAACTTCACTGGCTTTGACACAAGCTCCTCTGCAATAGGGGGGAGACCCATGTCCATTCTCAGGGGGTGAAGTGGCGTGGCACGTGGAAGGGCTAGAAGGCGCCTTAGAAAACTATTTTCAACTGTTGATAAGTCCTTCACCGCTTTGTACCCCTATAGCTCACTGCCATACATGGCCGCAGCCTTGGCCTGGGTCTTGTAAGTTTCAAGGGCCGGGCTTATGGGCTTGAAGGAAGAAATATTAGCCACTTTCAGGATTGCACCCGACAGTTGGGATAATTTGGCCCTAGATCGTACTATCTGGCGGTCCCATGATAAATTTTCCTGCAGTGTTACCCCCAGATATATGAAGGTGGACACCCTCTCAAGGCTGGCGGTCCCCAGGGTGGGATTGGGCCTAGTTTTGGTTGGTGGGTTGAAGATCATGAACTTAGTCTTTTCTGTGTTCACCTCCAACCCATGCTGATGACAAAAAAGACCAAATCCATCCAGGATCCTCTGGATCCCCCTGGGGGATTTTGAAAGGAGGAGGGTGTCATCGGCAAACATGATTGCCGGTACCTTCCTACCTGCCAAACAGGGGGCGTCGTTGTCCTTGACATTTTCCAGGTGTGAGATGACGTTATTGATGAATAAGCAAAACAGGGTCGGTGCCAAGACACAACCCTGCCTCACACCTCGACGGACAGGAAACCTGGATGAAAGTTTGCCATCTCTCCCACACCTGACTTGTGCATAGTTGTTCTCATGCACCCTGGCTAAGATGTTAAGTAGCTGGGGGGGAATTCCTAACTTTTCCAGCACCTCCCACAGTTTCCTGCACGGGACTAGGTCAAAGGCTGACCTCAGATCCACGAAGACCATGTACAATCTCCCCCCCTCGATCCTCACCGTCTTCCAGTAGAGGAGAACGAGGCGGAAGATCTGGTCCATGGTCGACGTGTTTTTCCTGAAGCCAGCCTGCAGGGGACTCATGATGTCATTTTCCTCCACCCAGTCTAATAGATGGTTCAGAATGAGGCGCGCAAAAAGCTTTTGGGGAACATCTATCAGGCTAATAGGCCTATAGTTTGCCAGACTCAAAGGGGACCCTTTCTTGTAAATCGGAACTATTTCAGCCCCTAGCCAAGAGGAAGGGACCACCATACCTCCCAATATAGCATTAAAGAGAACAAGAAAGTACAGGCCCCAGATGTCAGGGTGATATCTGAACAGATCACCGGGTAGCTTATCCAACCCCGGTGCCTTCCCCAGCGCTAGGTGCTCCAGTGCTAACTTCACCTCCGCCAAGGAAAATTTAAGGGCCACATCTGAAGGGCAGGGGGACTCCACCACCATCCCTTCAGGCCAGAGGGTGGTTTCTTGATATAGTGTCCCAAAGTGAGCCTCCCAAATAGAAGGGGCAATATTGGGTTCTACTGCGGATAACAGATCTCCTGTCCCATTATTTACCAGAGCCCAACATTTTCTAGAGTCTTTGGATTTGAGGGCTTCAGTCAGTTCATGCCAGTGGTTCCAATCCCACTCTGCCCTTGCGTTTGCCAGTGCTAACTTGTACCCCCTCCTAAGGGCTGCTACCTTCACCTTATTGCTACCCTCTTTAATTGCGGAAAGTAGCTCAGACTTAGTTTTCCTACAGGTAGAGGTGTACCAAGTCGGAGCGCGAGTCTTTTTCCTTCTGGTGGGCAGCGCCGGATTGAAGACATCTGCAAGGTCCCTCACTAAGGCCTGGTGAATGCCATACAGTCTCTCATTGTAGTCAGAGGGTCTTGGTTGATTGATGAGAACATCCACCTCCTGGAACCTGGGGCGTGCTATGCCATAGAGGTTATTTATAGCTTCTTCTTTGTCAACTAGCTTCCCCCATTTCACCCGGCGCCTACTTGTAGTGAGCAGTATGTCTCCCTGATCGGCTCCAGAGTCGATAGTTGGCAGCCCTACAGCAGGGGCAGGGTGCTGGATCTCCAACAGAAGGGAATTGTGGTCACTGTCTGTCCTCGGGATCACTCTAAAATCTTGAACTTTGGGCCACAGGGAAATATCTATAAATATGTAGTCCAACCTTGACTCATGGCCCTTTTTGTTAAAAGTGCACACCGAGGGAGTGTCAGAAGGGGTACGTCCATTACACGCCCTCAGTGCAAAGTTCAGAGTGAGAGAGGTAAGTTGTACTGCCAACGGAGACCAAGCTTTGGGGTGGGGTGAGGTGGAAGGTGGAACTCCCCAGTGGTCATCCTCGGCAGTGAAGGCACCCTCCATTAGACCTTCCAGGGGTTCAAAATGGCAGTTGAAATCTCCTCCCATCACTATTTTCAGGTCACCTGGCAGTTGCCCTAGAAAAGATGAAAGATCAACTAGGGTTGGGGATTCCTTTCCCACCGTGACTGGTCGTGAGTAGACGTTAACAATAGCCCATGTACTTTTACCAGGCCATCTGAGGAGCACACACTGAATGTCCTGTGAGAGTGTGTCCATCCTTTCCACCTGACACCCAATGTGGCTCGCCACCCAGATTGCTAAACCGCCCGAGGGTCTCCCCCTCCCATTCAACTTTGCCGGGATTTCAAAAATGTCATATCCCCTCCTAAGCTGTGGTGCCCTAGCCCATGTCTCCTGGAAGAGGAGGATGTCACTTTTACTAACCAGAGTTTTCCATTCCGGGGTGCCCACCTTACTTGAGATGCCAGCTACATTCCAGGAAAGGATAGTCAGGCCTGGACCTTGTGATTGTGGACCTGCTTCACTTAGTGCAGGCGGAATGTCATGTGCAGAATTACCCAGGTCACCCAAACCAGTAGTGATAGGCGACGCGGTGGGTAATTCAACAAGCTCCACCAATTGCGTTGTAGGAGCCGTTGGTGTGCTTGGTGGATCCTCATCTAAAACTTGGATGCTTCCCAGGGCGGTCCCCCCCTCATTTACAGGTGCCAGGGACCTTTTTTCAATTACGGGAACAGATGTGCCTTCCCCCGTGAGTGTAGACCCATAGGCAGAAATTACTAGGTGTTGTGGTGAGTCTCCCCTTTTTGGTCAATCTACTTGGTCCAGGCAGGAGAATCTATTCTGATGCACAAAATTGCCATGGGCGGGCAGTGTGTTGTAGTTGGGTCTGTACCGTGAACCATCTACGGCGAAGCCCACTCTGGTCCAACTCTGTTCCCTCCCCACTACTAGATTGGAAACATTTGGGTAGAAGTAAGAGAGGGACACTAATTCTATGTTGGACTTATCCGGCCTTACCAGCCAGTTACAAATGTAAGGGGCAACCAGTGGGCTTTTAAAACTAATTATGATACAGTTCCCTACCCTGTTTTTGGGGGTGACTACGATCCATGGGATCCTTCTAACCATCAACACATCGCCTTTGATATTGGAAGGGAGGGGCCTGTTAATGCTAAGCTAGCTAAATACCTTATTACGGAGTGAGTCCTGTGGCTCTCTGGTGTCGCCAGTGAGCTCAGGAACTCCCACCATAATCGCTGTGTAGGGCACAGCCTGAGGGAGCAGATTGACCGCCCTGCGCCTAGTGTTGGGGCTAATGGGGCGACCAATATGTTCATTGTTAACTCCCCCCCCACTCGTTGGAAGGGGTAGTGTCGGTTGCTTAGATCTTCTAGGTGCAGGGACCGGGGGCCTAGACGTTTGTGAAGAGGGCAGTGGGGGAGCATGACTGCCTGTAACACTGTGTTGTGCCCCAGCCGGGGCCTGTATGCTTGTTCCAGCAGTAGATGGTCTATTCCCTACAGATTCCCGGGGAGCCGTCTGTGCACTTGGACCCAACCCCCTGCTAGGACTATTTCTGTTATGTGCGTTTTCTATAGCCCTAAGTCTAGCAGCTATGGAGTCCAGTTTTGCAGACAGGGGCTCCAACAGGCTCCTAAGAATGTCCCTAAATGAGCCAATTAGAGCCTCAGCCGTATTAGGAGGATTTCCACCAAATATGAACGGCCCAGAACACCCAGGTACCACTGTGGCTAATGGCGAGTCTGGTTGATCAGATCCAATTCCCGGGGAAGTAACCACAGGAGAAGCCGAAATGTCTGAGCTAACATCTAATGTTGGGTTGGTTTTATCCACTTTGGCCCTTTTTGCCCCTCTAAGCTTCCTTGACCTTTTCCTTTTCGGAGGATGGTCCACTCTACTGCCTACGGGATCTGTTGGCGCTGCAACTTGCCCTTCATCCTGCACCTTAGTCATTTCCGCACAGTTCATATACGGAGTGGTCTACACCACCCCCGAGGGGCGCAAAGGCTCACTATCCCTCAGCTGATTAGAAGGGGTCCTAAGTTGTTGGAGGACTGACTCGATTGTCTGATCAATGCTATCCATGAGAGATAGATGGGTGGCGTCAAGGGGTATTGGAGTGCCAGCATCGATGGAAGAATAGTCCGAGGGGTCCACTGACACTGACGCGTTTTCTAAGTTCACCTCAAGGAGAGTGTCTGATGCTATGTGACCTTTGCAAGCCGCAGCACTGGCCTTCGGAAAGAATTTTTCCAGTGTGCTAGAGCACTGTTGGGCAGCCTTACTCCTGGATACTCTAGTAGCCATGGCGAGAGAAACAGTCAGAACCGCAGGCTGATGGAGTAGGGAGAAGAGCCTTGCGACAGGGACAACGTTAGAGGGGGGGCCCGGTCCGGTCTCTGCCGGCCTAAAACGGCCCGCTCTTTGCCCGGTCTTCGCCCCGGGGACCGCCCCGCGCGCGTCCCGCGTTGCGGGAGGCGTGCAATGATTTTATGCTCCCAAGGGATGGTCGTTTGCCGAGGGGGCGGGGCGGGAAGAGGACCAGGTACGGCCTGTCAGGTGTTGCTTGGCCCCCTGGTCCTCGCAGTCCCGCGTTTCACCCGGTGGTTCCTTTGGCGGCACTGGTCCCCGTCTGGCAGCAGAAATCCCAGCTCTCACTCCGAGGTAAGGAAAGAGCGAACAGCAGACAATCACGTCCCAAGCCTCAAGCCTCAAGCGGCACCCGCAGGACCGGGTCCGCGAAGCACTTTCAATGCCGAGGGGGCGGGGCGGAAAGAGGACCAGGTGCGGCCTGTCAGGTGTTGCTTGGCCCCCTGGTCCTCGCAGTCCCGCGTCTCACCCGGTGGTTCCTTTGGCGGCACTGGTCCCCGTCTGGCAGCAGAAATCCCAGCTCTCACTCCGAGGTAGGGAAAGGGCGAACAGCAGACAATCACATCCCAAGCCTCAAGCGGCACCCGCAGGACCGGGTCCGCGAAGCACTTTCAATGCCGAGGGGGCGGGCCGGAAGAGGACCAGGTGCGGCCTGTCAGGTGTTGCTTGGCCCTCTGGTCCTCACAGTCCCGCGTCTCACCCGGTGGTTCCTTTGGCGGCACTGGTCCCCGTCTGGCAGCAGAAATCCCAGCTCTCACTCCGAGGTAGGGAAAGGGCGAACAGCAGACTATCACGTCCCAAGCCTCAAGCGGCACCCGCAGGACCGGGTCCGCAAAGCACTTTCAATGCCGAGGGGGCGGGGCGGGAAGAGGACCAGGTGTGGCCTGTCAGGTGTTGCTTGGCCCCCTGGTCCTCGCAGTCCCGCGTCTCACCCGGTGGTTCCTTTGGCGGCACTGGTCCCAGTCTGGCAGCAGAAATCCCAGCTCTCACTCCGAGGTAGGGAAAGGGCGAACAGCAGACAATCACGTCCCAAGCCTTAAGCGGCACCCGCAGGACCGGGTCCGCAAAGCACTTTCAATGCCGAGGGGGCGGGGCAGGAAGAGGACCAGGTGCGGCCTGTCAGGTGTTGCTTGGCCCCCTGGTCCTCGCAGTCCCGCGTCTCACCCGGTGGTTCCTTTGGCGGCACTGGTCCCCGTCTGGCAGCAGAAATCCCAGCTCTCACTCCGAGGTAGGGAAAGGGCGAACAGCAGACAATCACGTCCCAAGCCTCAAGCGGCACCCGCAGGACCGGGTCCGCAAAGCACTTTCAATGCCGAGGGGGCGGGGCGGGAAGAGGACCAGGTGCGGCCTGTCAGGTGTTGCTTGGCCCCCTGGTCCTCGCAGTCCCGCGTCTCACCCGGTGGTTCCTTTGGCGGCACTGGTCCCCGTCTGGCAGCAGAAATCCCAGCTCTCACTCCGAGGTAGGGAAAGGGCGAACAGCAGACAATCACGTCCCAAGCCTCAAGCGGCACCCGCAGGACCGGGTCCGCGAAGCACTTTCAATGCCGAGGGGGCGGGGCGGGAAGAGGACCAGGTGCGGCCTGTCAGGTGTTGCTTGGCCCCCTGGTCCTCGCAGTCCCGCGTCTCACCCGGTGGTTCCTTTGGCGGCACTGGTCCCCGTCTGGCAGCAGAAATCCCAGCTCTCACTCTGAGGTAGGGAAAGGGCGAACAGCAGACAATCACGTCCCAAGCGGCACCCTACTATGGTGCAGCCCTGCGTTTCCCCCTGAACTGGCACTAAATTTAGGTGCCTAGCACCAACACAGGCACCATAGTGCAAGGGTGTCTGCGTTGAAGGGATGTGTCCCTTCCTACACATAAACAATCTTTAAATGGCTTTTTGTAACTTCTATGTGTGCTGGTTAATACAGCACACATAGAAGTTGCAAAACGTCATTTATTTTTCAAATGATTTTTTATGTGGGGAAGGGACACCTAAACAAACATTGGCGTTTTGCTGTTCCCATGGAAAGCACACATGGAAACAGCAAAACGAGGAGAAATTAAACATTTCTCCTTGTTGCACCAGGGTAAAACCAGGATTTCCCATGTCTTCATTTTGGCACTGCCCCATATTTACGCCACCCTTGTAAATATGGGGCATGGTCAAAATAAATGGGTGTTGCAGTGGAATGCCCACAGCAACACCTATTCCCTACCCTTTCTCACTAAGTATAGCCTGAAAGGGTGCCTTTTTTACAGGGCAGAATTAAGTGGCTTAACACTGCCATATAAATAAGGCAAAGCCCCTATCGCCACCACAACATCGTGGAAAGTCGTGGACGGGGATTGTATTATGCCCCCAGTAATCATGGAAGACTTCCAATGCAAGTGCTGTATAAATAGCACAAATAACCCTGTAAAGGATACTCTGATGCTCTAGAAAACAATAAAACCTGCTGTTTTCAATTTGTCTACTCTGAGATATTGCTTGCCGGGACTCGACCTACCTGCCACAAAGGTCTGTGAAGCTACCCGCACCTCTTCTACCCTGACAGCCGTCCCGCTAGTCTGGACGCGGGCGGCCAAGGACTTCACTTCCCAGCAAGCCTCATTGGCACACACCATCACTGTCATTCCTAAGCACCAGGAGGCGCTTAATTTTGCTCGGAGCCTCCCGCAGCGCGGGTCTTCATTTTGCCTACTCTGGGACATTGCTTACCTGGACTCGACCTACCTGCCACAAAGGTCCGTGACGCTGCCCGCACCTCTTCTACCCTGACGGTCGTCCCGCTGGTCTGGACGCTGGCAGCCAAGGACTTCAATTCCCAGCAACCCTCACTGGCGCACACCATCACTGTCATTCCTAAGCGCCAGGAGGCGCTTAAATTTGCCCGGAGCCTCCCGCACGGGCTTGCCCGGGCACTGCTCGGGCAAAGCCCGGGCCAAGGAAGGGCCCTTCTGCACCCGTCGTAGCCAGGAGGAGGCAGTTCAGGTCCATCCCTCTTTCGTCAGACATTGTATGCAATCAATGCCTCTGATTAGTGCCTTTGAAGTGTAATTGCAATTGTTGTTTATTTGTAAATCTAGTTGTGGTTTTTATATTTGTCTTTATTAACCATTCACCATGAGCAAGGGTATTCATAAGGGAGAGCAATGCGTTGCAGGTACACTCGACGCATTCCTGACAAGGGCTGAATCTGTCCTCATCCACGAAATAAAGGTTACGGAAAGGAGACTCTCCCTAGAGCCCCTTGAGCCTCCTCTTAAGCTCACCTTACTGGTCCTCTGTTAATCCCAGACCCATCTCCAGAACCAGTCCAGTCCAGTCCCGGCAGTAAACCCATTTGCTACTGCTGTAGACCCTGGCCCTAATTTACCTGAGCCAACCTCGCTCGTGAACCCCAGTAGTACACTTCCCAGCATTCCAAAGGTTGTGCCCATGAGGGAACTAATAGGGGGTAAAAACAAAGGAAAGACATGGGGCTTTAACTTACTTCCTGAAGCTACGCCCTATACTATTATATTATCTAATGTACCCCGATTACAATCTGATAAGGAGGAACACTGGGCATTGCTCAGGAACAAATAAATAATAAAACTGGGTTGGGTAGTCATCTATTTCAGAAGTTCAAAATGATTCGCAGAATCCCATGGATTGGGAGATCGCCTAAAATTAGTAGGGGTGACTGTGTGGTGTTGAATTTTGGGTCCCCCCTACTAGTGAAAACCATTCTAGACAGGGCTGGGTCAAGGCATTTGAGTGAGGTAGATATTAGTATTCTACTGCCGTTTTTTTTTTATCGAAACCGACTAACACTGCCAACTGGGATGGGTGAATACTAAGCTACCTCCCATGCTCAGGGACCTATGAATACAATGTTCCCAGCCACAATAGTTACAATCTACTCTCAAATTTGGAAGACATAGATTGACTGGGTTGTTCGTTTGCGTCCACAAAGATTCCATCTCAAGCGGCCGTTTTGAGTGTGGACGACCCAGTTTTGTCCCCTACGCGTAGTGACCCATCTTTTTCTCATGTCACCTCTGAGCTACTCCAGCGTAGTAATTCTGGTTGGCTTGGCTAAACTAGGGAAGTAGATTGTGGCACGCTTCCGACTGTGAATCTCACTCCAAAAGCTGTTGCCTCACCAGTGATGAGGCATAGCCTAAGTCCCCATTTAAGAACTGGATATCGTGCTGGTTTAAAATGTGTTTCTTGGAACAACGCAGTGCTTGTAAGCAAAACAGCCTCAATTGACTGGTCATCATTTATTTAGGAACAAGATATTTTGTCTTTCCAAGATACTTGGGTGGTGGACCAGGTATTCCGACCTGGTTACATTAACTTTTACAAAAGAGCGGAACAGGGCGAGCGGGATAGACCCACTGGGGGCCTGATAACCTGGGTCAGGCAATGCCTTCACTATAAGCATGAGGAGATTCACATTGACTCCAGGGAAATTCTCATTATTAGGTTTCATCAGGGTAATCTTCCTGATTTCCTACTAATTAATGTTTATTCCTGGGGTCTGCAAGGCAGGAAGACCTCAAACACCATAGCACTGCTCGATGTTTTTTTAACTAACCAAAGAGGCAAAAACAACATTATATTAGCCGTAGATTTTAATTGTACTTTCGAACCCCTGGATTTCCAGGATATGCATTTTAGTGCAGAGGAGGATGAAAATTGGTTGATTCCCTCTCTCGATCTTATGCCAATAAAAAGGTAGTCCAGTGCAGCACTTCTATTAAAAGTACTTTGTCTGAAACATGGTGTGAGAGCAGCTAATGGGCGTACCATATCTGACAAAAAAGGGTTGCCAACTTACGTTAGTGGTCAACGTACTAGCCGCATAGACTATTTTATTCTTAATAAGGAGTTTTGGACCTTTCTGTTAGACATGAAGGTTTACTCTCGCACGGAAAGTGACCACAATCCTTTGCTTCTTTTCCTGCGGGATCAGCATCCAAACCATGGAAAAGTTCTGATACCACATGTTGACTTTGTAGAATCTTTTTCTACAAATGACACACGACGTCTCAAATGCTCTAATATGGTAATCAAGGCAGACCAATCGAACCAAATGAGTACACTGTTAGGCAACGCCATAGGTACTCCAGGCAGACGCTGTGCATGATGTTTCCACCTCTACAGCCGTATAAGTTCATGAGCAATTTTTTAATGATCTTAAAAGTTTTTTTTATCGCCAAGCCCAAAAAATTGGCTATATCCTCATGTCAGAAGGCCGCTGTCTGCTATAACTCTTCTTGCCGCATTGCTTATAAATTGTTAGAGGCTGCCATCAGGAGAAAAGATGGTGGCTTAATTAGAGAGTAAAGGTCGGCCTACAAGGCAGCTCAATCCCAGGCCAAAAGGGACTGATATGAAGCGCATATGGCTGACCTGCTTAAAGCTTGTACCGGGAGAGACATGACTGCATTCTGGTGAAGTGGGGGAGTGGGGACCATAGTAAAATCCCAATGAATTATGTGTCGCCTGAACAGTAGTATAGTTTCCACTATAAAGGCCAGTTTGCATGTGGTTCACCAGCCCAAGATAATTTTATAATGCTGTTTTTTATTCCCGCTATAAATATAACTAAAAAAGAAGTAAAAAATGCCCTCCAACTGGTTCCGAAAGGTAGGGCTCCCAGTTTAGACTGTATCCCAGCGGATCTGTTCCTTCAAGATCTCGATTCCTGGGCACTGTATATACAACTGCTATTGAATGCCATTGCCAATGGAGTATCATTGCCCAGCTCTTGGGCAGGAGCAGTAATTCTTCCCATCCACAAAAAGGGGGACCATTCAATACCGGGTAATTATAGGCCCATAAGCCTGATTGATGGCATCCAAAAAGTTTCAGCTAGGGTGGTGCTATGCAGAATTCAGGCATGAATGGAGGACTGCCATATCCTTTCTGATTTACAAGCAGGGTTTCGGCAATGCATTAGCACTGTGGACCAGGTCTTAAAGTTTATTATGATATACCGGCGCACTGTAACCCTGGGGAGAGGCACTATCTATGCTGCTTACATAGATCTGAAGTCAGCATCTGACCTGGTTCTGTGTCCTAAGTTGTGGAACACCCTGCTGAAATTGGGTATGCTGCTTGAGCTCTTGGTTCTTGTGGTTAATTTACATACAGATAATTTTGCTTAGGTCAGATGGGACACGGCAGGCGGGACTACTGAAAAACTCCTGGTTGAGAATGGGGTAAGACAGGGATGCATCCGAGCACCTACCCTCTTCTCTATGTACATCAATGGGGTACTGAATTATTTTGAAGATTACCCCACAGACGCTCCATTTTTAGCGGGGGTCAAGACGCTGTTATTAATGTTCGCCGATGACACTCTCATTTTTTCAAAGACAAGACAGGGACTTCAATGTGCCCTTACTAGGTTTGAAGAGTTTTGTGCAGACCACGACATTATTGTAAACGGCGATAAAATGAAATATATGGTCTTACACAATTTTAAAAAAGTTATCGTCGACCTTAGAATGAAGGAAGGGTCTTTGGAGCAAACTGAGACTTTTTCTTATTTGGGGGTATTAATTGACAGAAAACTGAGCTGGAAGCCACAACTAGACTGCCTTTCTGTTAAACACGCCCAACTTTCTGGTGCCTTGCTCAAGGAGCACAAACGCTCACATACTAAACCAAGAGCTCTTGTGCTGCAGATTTATAATACCAAAATTGGTGCCTCAATCCTATATGGGGTGGAGTTGTGGGAATATGCCAATTTGGATACCATAATGGTGGGTCAGAATAAATTCTTAAGGCCCCTAATTGGCCTCCCCCAATCCACTCCATTAATTCTTCTTTTTCTGGATTTGGGATGCCATTCAATAAGGGATGTGGCACACTACAGGATTTTAGCATATTGGAGTTGGCATTGGGTTACTCCTGAGCTTGCACATTATGCCCAGGCCCTCCTAGAAGTGAGGGATTTAGATGTTAACTGGAAAATTGCGTGGTTTAGTACTGGTAAAAATGTATTATGTGAGTTAGGGATGAGCTGTTTGTGGACCACCCCAGCCGGAAGTGTATTTCCTAGTAAACCCGAGCTAAAGGCAGCCTATTGGAACTTGATTAACATGAAACAATTTGCATCTTGTTTTAGCAGCACTCTGTCTAAAGCTTTTCTCGAAATAAAACACGAGCCCAAGTTTGAGGGGTATTGGGACCTAATTAGTTCAGCACGAGACAGGAAATTATCTCACCCGTTTAGGGTGGGTTCTTTGCCCACACATGCTTTCACCTCTAAATGGAGCAACACAAATACCAGCGTTTGTCCCTTCTGTCTAAACGTGATTTAAACTGTGGCTCATATTCTTTTTGTCTGTCAAGCCTACACCAAACCCAGACACACTTGGCTGAAACCTGTATACTCTAGTTTGGGCACTAGATCCAGTAGTGAGGCCTTCAGAATTCTAAAAATTCAGTGGAAGGCCCAATTGTGGTTGCTACAGCAAAGTTCCTGGGTTGGGTGTGGGTGATTAGATGGAATAATACGAGATGTTTGTAACTGTCTATGTTGTCTCATACTCCCGTATTTTACTACAGCACTATGCACTTTCTTGTATCATAGTTCCACTCCCCCATACATATGAATTTGAATGTTAACGCCAATTTCTAAATTAGTTTCCCAAATTATGGGTTTGTTTTTTAAAAAAAATGTAATCTATTTATTTTTTTACGTAGAACATCCAGGGTGTTAGCTTCACACTTATTCAATTAATAAGTCTCCTGTTTTAGAATTATGTGGTATCGTTATCCGGCCTCCATGTATATGTTGTTTTAACTTTTCTGATTTTTTTAACAAATTGAAATAAAGTTTATAAACTGAAACTGTATGCCTCATGGGACAACAGCAACAGTGTTGCTGGCAAATTAGTTGCATGGACTTGGTGTAGAACTCATACGACCCAAAAAAGAAAGTTATTCCTGGTTTATTTATTTGATGTGAATTAATTTAACATAGACAGAATTCCTTTACAGAAAACTACATGGGCCAAATGTACTATTTTTTTCTCCAAAACTCACACATATACCTACCCAGAGTTTTTCCTCCCTGTTTCAAAATGTAAAATCTTCTCTCACATCTCATTATGTGTGACCGCATCCCTACCACAATGTAACAGGTCGTATTAGAATATGATCACACCATACGATCTCCAAACAACTTAATGAGAAACCTCTGAAAAACAGACACCACTGAAGCCAATTGAATGACAATGTTGAAAGGTACTGGCACATTAGAGACAACTAAATATGTTGTTAAGCAGATCTCATATCTATTTTAAGAAATATTTGCACCAGGAACATTATTAAGCCAAATTACTTCATTCACAGACCCTAGCTCCATGCATACCATCAACTGCATTTTTCTTTTTTTGCAACTTGTTAAGGAGGAACCCAATAAGGAAGAGTGGGAAGGTTTCTATAACTCTCTATCACTCATGGAAAGCAATATCATAGATAACTCCTTTCTGACATAGACAAAACATTTCTCAACTGATGTTTCCCTTGGGATGCTTTTGTGTTTTACTTTAATCCTATGCAACATCTATTGAAACGTTCCCAATTTATAGACAAACACTTCATTGAACTTGCTCAAAATAATGCAGTATGATATTTTCTCTAGGGTAATTACTTATTATTACTTGTAATTATGCATAATCGTGGGCGAAGCATAATTCAGCATTCAGCACTATTTTTGTAGTGCAGAATGGGCCCTTGCATCCAAAATGGGCCAAATTTGCTCTAAGAAAATAACACTATATGCTACAGGACACAAACAGCAGTGGCCAGCAACTGCTCGATCCCTCTTAGCTTTTGTCCTGTGCTCCTGCAGTAAGATTATTCCCCCAGATTACTCTAAGTTACTTAAACTGGAGTAATTGTCTACTTTTAGTAACTACATCTCAAGAGTAATGAGGGATTTACTTGTGGAAAGCTGACTCTCCATATAGTGTACTAAAACAAAGTACACTGTGCAGAGTTTCCAGTGGATCCCCAATTGGCATACAGAGTTAACATCAGCTCATTCTAACTCTTTTTGTGGTTGTGTGAGAGAGCAGTTAGGCTTATCAAAGGTAGTGCTGCGCATTTTTTGTACTCACAGAGGCAATAAATGAGACACGTGCTCAAGAATAAATCAGAGACCAATTAACAAAAATAGTATCGATTTTCATATAATTTCAAAGACCAAAAACTTCAATTTAGGTAAGTGCTTTAGAAGTTATTCTTTTTCACAGTTCAGAAAATATATCACTTGGGTGCACAATTTCACACAATAAAATCAATGGGAAAAAGTATAAAATTGCAATGCTTTCACGAAGTTCACCTTCTCGTTGCAGGTAGATAACAGGACCAGGTCCAATGTTCCATCAGCGGAAGTTCAGGTGTGTCCCGGATAGGCTGGGAGTAGAGTGCTGAAGGTGATGGTAGCTTGACGAAGGGGGCCACTTGGAAACACACTGCATAGGTAAGTCTGAGGGGTCTCCTTTGAGGGTAGAAGTCGCAAGGCCCTGGGGACCTTGGGAGCACAGCTGGTTTCTCATTAGCAGGGCATGGGGCCAGGTGTAGAGCAGTTAGGTCAGCCAGGAGTTGTGCGTTATAAGGTCCTCACGTCCAGGAGCAGGCAACTTGGAGAGGCAACTCAGGAAGTGGGTCTCAGTTGTCTCAATGCCCTTCAATAGGTGCTTTCTTCTAGTATTGTGGGAGTCTGGAGTGGACTCTTCTTCTTGCGTTTTTCAGGTGGGGTCAAGTACCCCAAATTTTGTCTGTGGTAGATTCTGGTGCCTCTGAACGTAGTGGAGAGGCAGATCTGACCCTATGGAGCTTGTACCGATTTTGGTGAAGGTGCTAATAGGGATCGCCGGGAAGCAGCAAAAGAACAAATCAGACTTCTAAGGATCGGAACCTGCGGTGTGCAGGGGAGTGAGACCTTCACTCCAAGGGAGCATCTTGGTGCTTTTTCGAAGTCTGAAGGAGCTCCAGGGTTCTTGGGGGCCCTCACATGTTCAGGACGGCACAACCTACACCGACGGTCGAGTCCTAGGAGCAGCAGTCAGGGTTTGACATCATGTTTCTTCTGCAGCAGAGGTTCAATTCTTGTCCAGCGGGTCTTCCTTGTCCTTTTGTTCTTCTTGTCTGTTGAATCTAAGTTTCAGGTCTAGGGATGCCACCTGAATACTGAATTTATGGATGTTACAGGGGAATACATGTAATAACCAATGGGCTTCCAGTGGCACTACCCTCGCTCTTAAAGGTTGTTTCTCCACCATCCCAAGATGGTGGATTTTCAGAGAGGGGTGGTGTTGGCTGAGTGTGGACCCTCCTCCTCATCAGACTAATGTTTCCCCCTCTCCTCCCGTCAAATGTGGGGTAGGACAGGGGGATTGGCATCTCCCACTAACTGGGAATGCCTGGGCTGCACTTCAAAGGTGGCAAAACCCTTAAAATGTCCCGCTCTGGAAGACCATTTTGGCCTGTAGAAGGTGTGAAGCACCTCTGCCCAGAGCAGGACTTGTTTCTGTTCTCTGCCCTCTGAGAGCACAGGCTCTCACCACATGAGGTCAGAAACATGTCTAATAGTGACAGGATAGCTAAAACTAGTCAGAGACCACAACAGTGCTTGGTAGGTTTCAGGGGATACTCTAAAGGGTCTTGTGTGTGCATTTATTAATAAGTATCAAACTTCCATCCATGAGGATTTATTAAGACAAGATGTTTGGTACCAAACCTCGTAGGATCCTGTGAAGCTATCAGTAATCTAGGAAACTCATAATAACACGTATCCAACCCATGCACTCTTTATGGCTACCCAAGAATGGCTCAGATATTGTGGGGTCATATCTTCTCATGCAGATATGTCCACACATGGGATATAGTGCACCCTACCTTAGGGCCTGCAGTAGAGGTGACTTACCTATATCTCATGTAGTGTGTGAGGGCATGGCACACAGGGCTGTGTGCCATGTCACCTCATCAGATTTCTCTGGACCAACACATGCAGCTTGCAATGGCAGTCTACATGGTCTTGGTGAATCCATTTGTGCTGCAGCCCAAATGGATCCTCTTCAATAGCCATGCCCTCGGTTACCAGAGACTTAGAAGGGTGACTGAAGGTATGCTAATCGTGGAATCAGTTTTGTAAATCACATCAGGCATCAAGCAAAATGTGGGAGCTAACAATGTCAAAAGAGGCTCTTTCTTACATTACTGCAAATACTCCAATTGCTCCGGCGTTATTAACATTTTGCACAGGCCTACTGACAACTAATGCCCTCACATGTATTACCCAAAATAGCTAACATCTGTTCACAAACCCCTGGTTTCAAAGTTAAATTGAACTTCCTTTGATATACCTATCCCAAAATAACAATCCCCGTAGGGGAACATAAACGTTTCCATGAATTCCTCCATTTAAAAGACAGTTCTCAGCAACGCAATATCCTGGCATATCATCTGTTTGCTCCCACAAGCACAGGGATAGACTTCTCTAGGAAACAACATCTCCATTAGACCATATACAGAAAAATGTGATGTCTGTGGGCCATTTACAAAAAAACTTGATGTTTGAAAATATTAAAATCTTTCAAGCTTAGTCGAAGTGTAAATTCACCACTTCTCCATAAATTGTGGAATCCATATAATGGTATCTATAATCAAACGTATAATAATCAAGTTGAGCACATCCAGCCCTCTGGCCTCCTCCTCCCTACATTAAGGATGATCATCAACTTTGATTGCAGCCTCATAAGAACCTCTGACTAATAGAACAATGTTCTTAGATTGCTCCATTACCCAAACAAGCCCCTCCTCCTCTTTGACACCACTAACTCTACTCTTCCCTGAGCTTCTGCACATGAGAGTAATATGTCCTTTAGGCCCGCGAATCGTGCACTCCACTTTAGCAGCTGGAAATTCACTAGGTGTGAAATGCTCCAGGATCAACAACACAACTACCTTACTTTAATAGTTACTAGGGTTGTCTTGACAGAGGTAGGATTTATTACAATTCACAATTTACATTACTGGCAGAAGGACATGGTTCTGTATGCAATCTCAATTCCTTTACAATTGATTGTCATATTGCAACACTCTGAGACATGTCTATGACCTCCACAGAGGATGGATGCTTTAAACCCAAGACCTCCTGCACTCTTTCGTCACAAAATATTGCAATAATTTGATCAGGATTCAATAAGTATTTGAACTTATCTAATTCATGTGACATCAAGATATGCTATGCCAAAATGTTGGAATCAATATTTTCATTTAGTTACTTTTCCCTTGCGATAAATGTATGTGCCTGTATGGACAACCAGACTTGGCTGAGTAGCAAACTACATTTTTAAGTGTTTTATGGCATCCTGATATTCATCTAGGTTTTCATCACCTCCACCCATTCCAAAAGTGGCAATGAGCCAAATGTTCCAAAAAGTATTGAGTTTCAAAACCCAAATGATGCACCATTAGAAACGTTTTTGATTTCAGACCCAACTTTCACACCAGAATGGCCATCAAGTAGTTGTTGAAAGTACACTAACACACCTTCTACTTGTCAAAGTTCACCTGGATTGGATATACATAGTGGAGGAGTATTGACATTTCTTTGCATTTTGAAGTACGAGAATGGTAACTGTAATAAATAACAAGCGTTATTAATGAGTAATGACACATATCACTATACCTGTGTATATAAAAACCTACGATGAGCTGAAGTACAATCAATCAATCAGTTTTAGATAGCGCTACTCATCACCCTTGAGGGTATTTGGGCACTGGGAGATCAATGGTTTTAGTCGAAAAGCCAGGTCCTTGAGTTCTCTTCTGAATTCTGCCAATGAGAGTAATGTGCGTAGGTGGAGGTGCAGGTTGTTCCAGGCATTCAAGGTGAGGTAGAAAAAGGCACAACCTCTGCAGAGGCTGCGGTGGGTGCAGGGGGGTGTGAGTTAGGTCCAGTGAGGTGGATCGCAGGTGTCTGGCAGGTTGATTGAAGTTCATGCTAGTGTTGATGTATGCTGGACCTTGGTTATGTAGGGCTCCGTAGCGGTGTGTCAGAAGCTTGAACTGGCATCTCTTCTGGACGTGGAACCAGTAGAGGCTCTTGAGGTGGGGAGTGATGTATGTGTGCTTGGGGAGGTTGAGGATGAGTATGGATGCTGTATGGTCTGGAGTCTCTTGAGGAGTGGGATGGCGATGCTGGAGCAGAGGGAATTCCTGTAGTCTAACAGACTTGTGCTGAGGGCCTGAGTAACTGTTTTTCTGGTGTTGACGAGGGTTCATTCAAAGATTTCTTGGAGTATCCAGAGGGTGTGGAAGCAAGAGGAGGTGACTGTGTTGACTTTGCACTTAATGGTAAGTTTGCTGTTGAGATTATGCCGATGCGGGCGTGGTCTGTTATGACCTCGGTGGGCCACCAGCTGCCATCCCACAGGGAGGTGGTCTTCCCGTACATCAGCATTTCCGTCTTGTCAGTGTTGAGCTTCAGGCTGTTGGTCCTCATCCAGTCAGCTAAGCTGGTCATGACATTGCGGAAGTTTGATATGGTGGTGGAAAGGTCTTTGGTGAGTCAGAGGATGAGTTATTTGTCATTTGCTTAGGATATGATGTTGAGTCCGTGGGTTCTGACGATGTCCGCGAGGGCCGTCATGTAGGTGTTGAACAGAGTTGGGCTGAGGGATGATCCCTGGGGGATTCCATAGACAATGGTCTTGGGTTTCAGAAATGAAGGGTGGCAGGCCGATTCACTGGGTGTGCCTTGTGAGGAAGGATGCAATCCATTTGATGGTGTTTCCCAGGATGCCAATGTGGTTGAGTCTGTTGATGAGGGTGTGGTGGGATATAGTGTTGAATGCTGCTGAGGGGTCGAGGAGGATCAGGGCTGCTGGTCTGCTGCAGTCGAGGAGGGATCTGATGTCATCAATGGCTGCGATTAGGATTGTCTTGGTTCTGTAGTTAGCACAGAAGCTGGATTGGGATGCGTCTAGTAGGTTTTCTTCTAGGTGTTTGGTGAGCCGGTGGTTGATAGCCTTCTCATGGACTTTTGCAGGGCATGGAAGCAAAGAGATGGGGTGGAATTTCTTGAGTTCGCCTGGGCTGTCAGATGGTTTCTTCAGGAGTGGTCTGGGGAGGAATATTTCTGCGGTGATGGTGGCATTGAGGATGTTAGTGAGTTCTGTGGTGATTGCTTGGGTTCGGAGGTTGAAGTAGTGGTGTGGGCAGGAGTCTGTGGGTGTTCCAGAGTGGATGGAAGACATGAGGGTTGTAGTGGTCTGTGTGGTGATCGGACTCCACAAGGTGAACAACTGGGCGGGTTCTGTGGGTAGGCTATGATTGTTGGAGTCAACATTTGTAGGTTGGGGGTCGCATTTGTTGTAGATGGTGGCTGTCTTCCTGTGTAAGTATTCAGACAAGGTGTCACAGAGTTCTTGGGACGGGCCGTGTTTTCTATGGCTGATGAGCAGGGGACTTTCCTGACTATTTTGAAGAGTTCCTTCACACTGTTAGAGCTGGTTTTGATGGAGTTTGTGAGGGAGTATCTTTTGGTGTCTTTGATGTATTGGTGGTACTTGCTGAGAGCAGATTTGAAGGCGATTTGGTCAGAGGGGTCTTTAGTGGTGCACCATTATTTCTCTAGTTGTTCGCAGTTGCGCTTGTTGGTGTATAACAGCTGGCACTTCTTAAGGCTCTGCAGGTTTTGGTTGTTTTTATGGAGGGAACTCTGTCACTGTGTTTAGTAATACAGTCAGAGAAGGTCTGGATGGCCTGCTCTAGGTCTGACACTGGGTCGGGTTGTGTGGTTTTGAGGGCTTGCACCCATTGGGTCTCAGTTACTTTTTACAATCTAGGGAGGGAGGAGCCTGGTGGCTTGGTGGTGGTGCCCTGGGTGGGTGATGGTGAAATGGGCGATGGCCTGGTTGGTCCAGGTGAGATTGGTAATGTGGTTGTGCTTAATTCTGTCACTGGATGTGAAGATCAGGTCCACCGTTTGTCCTGTGCTATGTGTGGGGTCTCATCATCATCATAAAATCTTTATTCTGCTGTGGACAACCATAAAAGAATACATCATTTCATAATAATAAAATACAGTACAAGAATCCAATTTAAATGCCATAAACAAGGAAACGACTGCATGCGTCACACGCATCAGTAACACAATTAATGGATTTAAAAAATAATCACTGTGGGAAAAATAAATAAGGTAAAAAGCCATTTTCCAATGATATTTCGTGTCTGAACTGCAGAAGAAATATATTAATAAACCATTAAACAGATGTACTCATCATTTAAGAGATGACACAGGGCAGCCCGACATTTTCAAATATCTAGAAATGTTAACAATGGTTTTAGAAAGGCACGTCTTTCATTAGTATGCAGCTTACAAAAAAACTTAAAGTTCAATGTGCTCTTTGCTGATTCTGAGTCACAGGGGCATAAATCCAAATGGGCATCAGAATATACATCTCGGCGATATGAAACCAACAGATGGGAGATTCCAAACCTGAACCTAATAAGATAATACAGTTTGGTGTGGCTAAGCTGAAGGGATAAATACAATTCAATGCCTGGAGAACAGACTAGAAGTGAATGGCCTACAACCCTTTTCTTGGTTGTTTCCTGTCTGTCTCTCCGAAAATATGAGTGAGTTAGAAAATCCCTTTTTAACTTTGCCTTTGATATTTTGGCAATGTTCCCAGGATTCTCGAAGCAATCCAACAATCCCAGAGTCTCCAGTTCTGCCCTGACATAAGAGAACCATGGGATTTTACTCACCCATTCCAATTTTAAGCTGTCTGTGATGATGGCGCGATTTAAGACTGCCGCTTCCTTTGCCCAAATGTTATGCCACAACAAAGGAGTCAAATGTATACGAAAGGACAGAGGAATCACCCCGAGCTCGCTATGGCAAATAGTAGCAGCAGTGGATTTAGGGATGCTCAGTAATCATTTCATAAACCAATTCTTGCCTCCCTGCAGGCGTTCAACTTTACAAGAGCCCCAAACTGCAGCACCATACAGGGTGACAGCACACGTACGTGCTTTATAAATTTCAGTCATTATCTTAATAGGTCGAGAGCCTAATTTTTTTGTAAACCTGAAAATTGCCTCCAAGCTTTGATTGAAACCCCTAATCCCAGCCTCTAACAGGTGGGACCAGGTGTTTTTGATTCAAAAAGAATTCCCAGGTAGGAAAAAGTGGGCACATTAAGCAATTTCTCATTATTTATAAAACAGGTCTTTAACATTGCAGGGGATTTACTCATCACCATGATGTGGGATTTATCTACGTTTGTCTTCAGTCCAAGGTCATCCATGAAATTGTTAAAACTAGTTAAAAGCCTCTGCAACCCCACTCCAGTTCTAGACATTAAAACTCAGTCGTCTGCATTTAATAACGCTGGTAACAGCCTGCCACCTATTTGGGGAACATCCACGTTCCCAGTTTTGTGGGGTCTGTTACCTGTTGGGTGAGGTCGATAATGCTTATGTTTTCCAGGAGATTGGTTGAGTTGGTGTCCTTGGAATCGTTGGGGTGGAATTTGAGGTCATAGAGTAGTACTTAGTGCTTGGAGTCGATGGCTAGCGGGGCGATGAATTTGGAGATGGAGTTACAGAATGCAGGTTGCTGTCCTGGAGGTCTGTAGGCAAGGGTGCCTTTAATGGTCATCTTGGAGTTGGTTCGGAGTTGGAAGTTCAGGTGTTCCATGATTGATGTGATGCTGTCTTCGGTTGCAGTGCATTGGATAGTTTTCTTGTGGATTAAGGCGATGACTCAAACCTGTTTGTTGGTGCAGTCACAATGGATCATCTTGTAGCCTACGGGCGTTGCAGTGGTAATGACGGGGTATGATGAGGGGTTGAACCAGGGTTCAGTCAGGAAGATCACATCAATAGTGAGGATGATGATGGTGTCCCATAGTTCTGGGGCATGTTTGTATAGGGACCGGGTGTTGAACAGGATACAATGGAGCAGTTCCAGAGTGCTTGTGGTCATCTAGGTGGGTGTTGCGAGGGTTTCCTTGCAAACTGCACTTCTGCATTGCATGTGAAGCTACAGTGGTGGAAAGGTGATGCAGCACTTGTTGTGGTGAGGCGGAGGAATATCGCTGGGTGCTCGGAACGCCAGGGTTACTGGTGCTGAGTGTCGTCCAGGTGCGTATGGGCGCAGATGGGCTTGCCATTGGAGCCCTGGCAGTGTGCCCACTGTGCAGCTGCACTGCAGCCTCCATTAAGTAGTTTCTGGGATGGGGTGGGGCGCTGAGTGGTGGGAGGCAGGCATGGACAAGGCAAAGGCAGTGGCACAGTAAAGGAGACAAAAGATGACCACAACTATTGCACACTACTAATGACCACTGAAGCAACCAATGCTGACTAATACAGAAAAGAATGCTGACTTACCTGTGACAACAGGGCACAATGTACTGCACAATTGCTGAATGGGCAATGGGGTTGGAAAAACTAATTAAATAGAAGGCAATACTAATTAACAGAAGGCAATACTAACTAAACAGAAGTCCAAATTAACTAAGAATGCTGACTAACCAAGAGCTCTGACATCAATTGAAGCAGGGCATGGGTTCACTAACAGGATCGTGACAATCAAGGGGTGAGAGTGAGACTGAGCGGGGAGCTGGCACAGCTTACCCCAGTACTTTTTAAATATGCATGAACAAGCCTTCCTGCAACATTAAAGTACTAGAAAGTGACATAGTTCTTTGATATGCAAGACAGAAGGCGCTCATCTACAAATTAAATGTGCCATAAATGTAGTCCATGAGCATAGTTCAATAAAACCAAAGGTATATGCTGATCTTCCATACCGTAGACGACAGCTGAAGACTAAGAGGCGGAGTCGGTTTGTGAGGGAGCCAGGGAGGAGCACCTGAGCCTGTAATGAGGGATAGATCTGTGGCTAGCACGGAAGACGATAACAGCCGCAGGTAAATGTTCGCTCAAACTCTCTGGAACCAGAAACCTTGGGGCGCCAAGAAAAGAGAACAGAGGTCGTCACCGAAATTATGTAGTGCCAGAACAGAAAGAAGGAGCTTTAAAACAGGAGCAAATAAGAGCACCTTATTCATTGCCCAGCGACTGGCAACTCTTATCACAAAATGGCAGACTGGACTGAACTTTTACTCAACAGACTGAGCGAAAGTCAAAAATTTCAACCATGGTATCGTACTGCGACACTGCAACCCACACCATTAACTTACAAATTGTGAGCTGGTGCCTTCCAGTGGCTTGAATGATGTGCATGGGTGCTTTTGATAATATAGGCTCACCTTCCCAATCCCGGGTTTTCTACAGCATCACAAAGGAAAGGAAGATTACCTCCACGTCTTCTCTGTGTCTAACTTTCTAGAGGGTGACCGATTACTCAAATATATTTCCTCTTTTTTCATTTCTTGCGCTCAGGCAGCAACGCCTAAGAATTGAATGCAGCAAAATATGTTTCTCTGATGCAGCAGTTTCTTTGCCTTTCTCGTGCTCTACAGTATGTAGAGAACGCCGAATGTTAAGATAGCCATCCTTCTTTGAGGAGCAGGACTGCCATTGCTGACATTATTACTTTTTGGTTCTCTATCCTAATATGCATTGCCTGACTTAGGCCGCTTCTTTGGCAAAGTCCTTGACACTCACATTTGCCTAGCAATTCAGTAGCTTCCGTTCTGACATATAGTAGCCCTTATCTTTGTTATCTTTCTTGCTCATTGACGAGCACAATATATAATCATAGCAAACGTTACAGACAAATAATTTGACGTCATGCAACATTTTGAGACCAATTTACTTTAGTGATTCATCATGTTTTTTATTTTTTTTTCAAGGTGTAAGGTTGTGTTTGATAAACAATAATCTTTCCTATAATGCCTCTACAAAGCAACTCAATGTTTTGTTGATAATGAATTTTAGGGGAAATCCAACAAGGGGACAAATAGTCTATTTTTATGAAGAAAATCTGATATGCAGCATGTTGTTGATGAACAATTAACATAATTTCATGCTGATAATATTCCCATTTGGTGTAGATGTGTCACTGGAGAGAAGCATGTGAAGCACATTAACAATTCATTCGGTTTGACCTCAGTGCTTATCTTCCTTTTTTGACTTGTTACCATTAACTCCATTATAGTTATCATCATTAGAAACCACAGAATAATGCACGATTGCAGTCGCATCTTTTGTTTCATAAGTAGAGTGTCACCTTCAATTCGTGATAGCAAAAAATATCTGATTTCAGGGAGGTTATTGCTGCAAACTAGGCAGGTTGTTAATTGAAATCAAGAGTAAGGGAAACGGTGCAGATGATGATCTCTTACTCCAGAGAAATACAAATCAATTACATTTAAAGGGAAAGCTGAGCAAATACACCAGATACTGATAAACTAAGACACGGAACATAGTTATCAAATACTGAAATGAATACTTTTAAATGTATTGCTTATACCTACTGTCTAACAAATTGCACTACTGCCGTCTTTGGTGAGCAACAAAGCATAAAGTGCAACAGAAAAGAAGCAATACGATTTGAGATTACTTTTTTTTGGCATGTGAACGCTCCTTAATTGTTGCAGAGTTTATTACAAGATATATTGTGGTTGTGTGAAACAAAAACACATGTCCCAATTCATCAATTTTGAAACATTAATTCTTCAGTTAGCACATAGCTCTGTGCTGCAGAAAGATTAACTCCCAAAGCTATCCTTCCAACTAGTAACATAGTAACATCTGCTTTCACAAGCCTCAAATATTTATAAAACTGTGTTTCCAGAGCATATATAGAAGTGCTGCCCTTGGCAGAGCTCACGGGGCAGCACCTGAACACGTGCTGCACCGGTTCAAGGCTATTGCGTTCAACGTCTACTTGTCCCCGCTCGCATCCATCGTCAGATCACACGGACTCAACATTGTATCGTATGCAGATGACACCCAACTCATCCTCTCCCTATCCAACGAACCCAACATCTCCAAACACAATTTTCAAGAAGGATTGGAAGCAGTCGCCAGGTGGATGAAGAACAGCTGCCTACAACTTAACACTGACAAAACCAAAGTACTCATCATGGGCCCACACCATTGGGAACCCACCCTCACCCACGAACCATGCACTCGGCCTCGGAATCATCCTGGACTCCAAACTCAAAATGGACCGCCAAATCAACCATGTCACCTCATCCTGTTTCTACATCCTCCGTCTCCTACAAAAAACCTTCAACTGGATTGCCCTCAAACACAGGAAAGCCGTCACCCATGCCCTCATCAGCAGCAGACTGGACTACGGTAACGCACTCTACGCCAGGATCAACAAGAACCTCACCAGCAAACTCTAGAACATCCAGAATGCCTCTGCCAGACTAGTCCTCAAACTAAAACGCCACTGCTACATCACCCAACACCTGCGAGCACTACCCTTGCTCCCCATCAAGGAGAGAATCACCTTCAAGCTTCTCACCACGCCCACAAATCCACAGTCTCTTATTCCATGCACCCCAAAGATCCTTCCGCACAGCCCAGCTTTCCCTTGCGACAGTTCAATGTATCAAGAGGACCAGAACAGGAGGTCGTGCTCCTCCCTCCTCCCCCAGCGCCTTGACACCCTCTCGGTGAGTAGTTGTGCGTAACAAACCCTTGATTGATTGAGGGTGTTGAATGTGTTCTACGTCAATCACACAAATCCCAAATGATTGGCTCAAGGACAGGGGTCTCAACATTGTTTTTCTTTTCCTTTCTCAGTATGTTAGCTCATAAGCAGTGAGATACTCACATCTACATGTGAAATTCTATCCCTGCCCTCTCACCCACTGGGCTGTTTAACCATTGATTGTCTAGTAGATATAAACACAGAAGGTCAGGAAGTGAAATGTGTTTAACATTTTACAAGTTTTCCAAGTGCCACCCTGACATACTATACCATGAGCGACTTTTGGCCTTTCAGCCAAGGGCATATTGCATAGTTTTACATTTAACACCTTAAAGGTGGGTTCAAACCCCCACAATGGAAAGTGGTGTTGGCTGTAATGCTAGAACTGGCTGCAGGTGTTATGAATGACGGAGGAACTTGTCAGTTATGTTTTAAAATGTTACAAAGTCTAGTCCATTTTAAAGAAATGGCTTGTTTCTCACAAGAGATCAAAAGTAAACTCTGCCCACATGTTTTGTGACGGTTCACTCTTTAATTAATGTCATTCATTAAATTAAAGCATTGGCAATAGGAATTGGTTTGTTTAATACCAAGCTTCACAATAAAGGTACAACATGGACAGGAAGAGTGCAACCATCTCTAACGCTAAGACTAGGATGAGGGCCGATGGTGGTAGCAGAAGAAACATCACGTTTCGCTCACAATTACATGAGAGGTATGACACAGGTACCCAACAAAATTAATAGGGAGTGAGTTAAAGGGCTGTTTTGTGCTCTTGGTTAACAGACATAAACATGCAAGAATTGGATAATTACTCTAAAAAACAACAACTACCTTGTGTGGTATGCTTCACCAGTGCCTTTTATATATAGCACTGTAAATTGTCTGAAAGGACTACTGCTCACTGGCTGTGCAGTGTCCTAGATATGGGTTCCATAATTTGAGTGAGATTATGTCCCTTATGCCAATATTTAAATTTTCCCTTACTTAAACTGACAAAACTATACTAGAATTGTGTGTCGGTGAGATAAAATATGTTTTACTTATGTTCCATACGACAGGGTTAAAAACAGTACGCTAGGGCAGCAACAGTGCAATATTTCCTCAACAAGGAATGCATACAAATTGGGCAGCAGCGGTGCAAACTTTTCATCCTCACAGAATAGACAGAAGCAAAGCAAAGAAAATGTACCTCCCACACAGACGGCAGCAAGTGCAGCTTCTCATTTCCTGCAGAACAGATCCAGAAGGGCAGACTGGTGCAAGCTTTCATCACTGACAGAACTTGCACAGTTAAAGCATGAGAAATGTTCTAGTTTTGGTCACATGTTTAATGTTGGACTTTTTCTATTCTTAATCAATCAATCAATCAAGGCATTTATAGAGCGCCCTACTCACCCGGAGGGTCTCAAGGCGCTTGGGGGGGGGGGGGGTGCCGCTACTGCTCGAACAGCCAGGTCTTGAGCTTCTTCCTGAAGGAGAGGTGGTCTTGGGTCAGGCGAGGGTCGGGAGGGAGGGTGTTCCAGGTCTTGGCGGCCAGGTAGGAGAAGGACCTTCCTCCTGTTGTCGCTCTTCGGATGCGGGGGACGGCGGCGAGGGCGTGGTTGGTCGATCGGAGGTGGCGTTTGGGAGCGTAGAAGTTGAGGCGGTTGTTGAGGTAGCTCGGGCCTTGGCCGTGTAGGGCTTTGTGTGCGTGGGTGAGGAGACGGAAGGTGATTCTCTTGTTGACGGGGAGCCAGTGCAGGTCTCTCAGATGTCCGGAGATGTGGCTGCGTCGGGGGATGTCAAGGATGAGTCTGGCTGAGGCGTTCTGGATCCGCTGGAGTCTCTTCTAGAGCTTAGCGGTGGTTCCGGCATAGAGGGAGTTGCCGTAGTCCAGTCGGCTGGTGACGAGGGCCTGGGTGACCGTCTTCCTGGTCTCGGTGGGGATCCACCGGAAGATCTTCCGTAGCATGCGCAGGATGTTGAAACAGGACGCGGAGACGGCGTTGACTTGTCTGGTCATGGAGAGGGAGGAGTCCAGGATGAAGCCCAGGTTGCGTGCGTGGTCTGTCGGTTTGGGTGCGGTGCCCAGGGCGGGGGGCCACCAGGAGTCATCCCAGGCGGAGGGCGAGGAGCCCAGGATGAGGACTTCCGTCTTGTCTGAGTTCAGCTTCAGGCGGCTGGTCGTCATCCACTCGGCTACGTCTTTCATCCCTTCGTGGAGGTTGGTTCTGGCGGCGGCGGGGTCGTTGGTCAGGGAGAGGATCAGCTGGGTGTCGTCGGCGTAGGAGATGATGTTGAGGTTGTGTTGGCGTGCGATGGCCGCAAGGGGGCTCATGTAGACGTTGAAGAGGGTGGGGCTGAGTGAGGAGCCCTGAGGGACGCCGCAGATGACTTCCGTGGCTGCAGATCTGAACGGTGGTAGCCGTACTCTCTGTGTCCTTCCAGCGAGGAAGGAGATGATCCACTCCAGGGCCTTTTCCTGGATTCCGATGTTGCTGAGGCGCTGCACTAGGGTGCGGTGGCAAACAGTGTCGAACGCCGCGGAGAGGTCTAGGAGGATGAGGGCCGCTGTTTCACCGTTGTCCAGCAGGGCTCGGATGTCATCGGTGGCAGCGATGAGGGCGGTCTCGGTGCTGTGGTTGGCTCGGAAGCCAGACTGTGAGGGGTCGAGGGATCCATTCGTCTCAAGGAAGGCGGCCAGCTGCTTGTTGACGGTCTTCTCGATGACTTTGGCTGGAAACGGGAGGAGCGAGATGGGGCGGTAATTCTTGAGTTCGGTGGGGTCCGCTGTTGGTTTCTTTAGTAGAGCGCTGAGTTCGGCGTGCTTCCAGCTCTCAGGGAAGGTGGCGGTGTCGAAGGAGGTGTTGATGATGTCCCGCAGGTGGGGTGCGATGACAGCGTCGGCCTTGTTGAAGATGTGGTGAGGGCAGGGGTCGGTCGAAAAATCGGAGTGGATAGAGTTCATCGTGCAGATGGTGTCTTCTGTGTTGATCTGGGTCCAGGCGCTGAGGGTGGTGGTAGGGGGCGTTGGTGCGGTCGTGGGGAGCGTTGTTTGTGGGCTGAAGCTGTTGTGTATGTCAGCGATCTTGTTGTGGAAGTAGGAGGCGAGGGAGTTGCAGAGGTCTTGCGACGGGGTGATGTCGTTGATTCCAGCGTTGGGGTTGTAGAGCTCTTTCACGATGTTGAAGAGTTCCTTGCAGTTGTGTGCGTTGTTGTCCAGCCGGTCCTTGAATGCTGTTTTCTTGGTGGCGCGGATCAGTTGATGGTGCTTCCGGGTGGCGAGCTTGAGGGTGGTCATGTTGTCCGGTGTTGGCTCCCTTCTCCAGGCTTTCTCAAGGGCTCGGCAGTTCTTCTTGGAGCTCTTGAGTTCGTCAGTGAACCATGAGGCCTTCTTGCTGCCGGGTCTGCTAGGCGGGGTCCTCAGTGGGGCGAGGTCGTCTGCGCAGTTGCTGAACCACTTCGTGAGGTTGTCGGCGGCCTGGCTGGGGTTCGCTGAGCTGGCGGGAGGGTGCTGGCTCAGGGAAGCGGCGAGCTGGTCTGCTGTGATCTTGTTCCAGTTTCTTCGAGCAACCTGTTGCTGGTGGTGGTGGATCGTGGATCTTCTGAAGGTGAAGTGGACGCAGCTGTGGTCCGTCCAGGGGAGTCCGGTGGAGTGGCTGAAGACGATGTCCTTGCTGGATGATACATGACTGGATACTAATCCTTTTGTATCCTTGTGACTAATGGTAACTGCATATAATTCGGTGTGCACTTTACCATTTCTTTATTATTTCACTTGCACGCTATCTGTACCAGGCACACCTAATATTTCAACTGTCTATGAATCTGTGCGTGTTGCCGTAATACAATGTATATGAAATTTACGCCCTGCATTGATTATTACAAGGAGGTAATATTTTTCACTCATTGAGGCTCCCTAAATTTGCGAAGGATTTTGAATAAATCCGAATTGAACATTGTCCATTTGTATATGTGTAATTATCCAAGTTCCTATGAATACTGGGTTTGCCCCTTGGTCTTCTCAATACAAAATTTGCCAAACGTTGCTGATTATACCCCTGATAATGTCAACTCTCTCAATGGTCAATGTCAATTCAAATTCTTCTTGATAACATCCAAAGTATATGTAGCTTCAAAGACAACAAGGACAAGCTCTGGATACATTCAATCACTTCATTATTTGCTCCAATTCCTCATAAAAACAACCAAAGCATTTTGTCGCTCTTACCGGAACATTTTCAGGGCTAGCATATGTAATACCTGTTCCTGTAGCTTATATGCTTTTGAACCAGTAGTAGGGGCAGTCAGGAAATAATTTCTAAGATGTTTTGTGCTAATCCACAGTATCTCCAAAGCCTCAGGGCTGCTCCTATCCTTGAAGTGAAATATGATGCACCTGTCTGATGGCATTTTACTCATATTCAGAGCTATTGGTACTTTGGACGTTGTGTAGGAGGATTAGAATTCAAGAGTGACACTCAAACATTGAGAAAGCACCGACCAATGTTTGGTGAGAAAAGGCTTTGCCTCTTCTTACCCTAGATTGCACTTGACCATGAATGGCAGTGGAGAAACACAATATGTATGTATGTATTAAGCACTTTTAAAGTGCACTGTCGCCCGAAGGGTATCCTGGCGCTGTCAAACATGTGCCCAAATTAGCCGTGGATGGATAAACGGCTGTCCACCACTCATGATATGTACACATCCCATTCACAGCTACTTAAAATTCCATCTTGCGACTCTTGTCAGTTGGAACAGAGCTTAAGTAGCTTCAGTACTCTGTCTAAGGCGCTAGCAACTCCCAAGTCCCAAGCAGTAGGTGAAATCGGCGGCCCTCAGTGGCTGCAAGAATGCTACTGCTGCTACACAGGGGTACATTTTTACTCTCTTAGTTTAAAAAAATCACCGGGTTTACGCTTCGAAAACCATGTGAAGTTTAAGAAATCATCTCTGTAGTTGTGAAGTTCTAAGTTTCAGAAATTGCACACCTCTAATTGAAACACAGACTTACACCACAAATGGAAGCTCAGCTCTTGTAGTTTGTTTTTCGTCGTGCTTTTAAATACATCCCTGTGAAAAGTACAAGAAACGAAAATCATTTTTTTTTCTGTTTAATAAAGTTTTATTGAAATTTTTGCAGAGAGCAGAATACATGCCATAAGTGAACGTATTATCATCATGAATAGGAAAAAAAACAACCAGGCATAATATGAAACTATCAAGTATAACAAAAAGGGATGAGCAGGGGAATAGATAGGGGGAAGAAAGATAGAAGAAAGGAAGAAAGAAAAGAAGAAGAAGGAAGAAGAAAGAAAAAAAGAATAGAGAAGCGAATAAAACTCATCTAGCATGAGTAGCAGAGGAAAGATAAGAAGTAAAGGGAAGCTATAAAAGATCAGATTTAATTTTTTGAGGGATGGAGGAGGAGGAGACAGTGGCAATCCTATGCTCATCACAGATAAAGTTCCACCACATGGTCAATGATAATGTAGAATTATCTTTCCATGACGATAAAATAACCTTAAAAGCTAGAGCAATAAAAAGGTCAAACAGCTTAGAATCGGTAGTAGCTATATCCATTGCAAACGATAAGGAGCCTAGAAAAACATGTATAAATGATATAGCAGTATTAAACTTGAAAATTGAAATGCAAATCTTCCAAACTGAATTCCAAAAGGAAGAAACAGCAGTGCATTCATATAATAAATGCATTAGTGTTCCTGTAGCTTTAGAGCAAGACCAACAACGGGGAGAGGAAAGAGGAGAAAATTTACTAATGCTGACAGGAGTAATAATCGCTCTATGATAGACAAAATATAAGGATTGAGTTATACGCGCAGCTGCAGAAACTTTAAATAGCTTAGACCAAAGTTTTTCCCACAAAATAATAGGAAAAGAAACAGATAAATCAGTTTCCCAAATAACTTCAACATTAGATTTGGAACGCATTTGAACAGTAGATAACAATATGGTATAAACAAGAGCAGCCTTAGGTCTGTGGGTAGAAAATAAAGGATATAACGGAGTGGAAGGTGTGATGAAGGGGAAATCAGTTGGAAGGGAAAATGTAGCTAAATGAGATTGGATAGCAGTAGTAATAATAGTATATTCACTAAGAAAAGAAACGAAAATCATAACTTGCCCACATTTATGCTGTCCTCCTCTTTTGTCATAATAAAATTGAACAGAATGCATGATGAGGGTGTTGCATTTGTTATCAAGACAAAGACAAGTGCCTCTTCAATGCACCACTGTGAAGGATTCCTCATCCCGTCTGCGATATTGATAGCGAACCGTGATCCTCCCATGCCTGTAGCAAAGTTCAAATTTTGTTAGCAACTCAGCATTTTCATGATTTTTCTTTTCTCCACAAATCATTGTTAGGGGTAGTCTATAAACTCAGCAGTAAGGCTAGGGTGTGTACATCTGGCATGTATTTTTAAAGTGACATGTTATATTCATAATTAAGGTTACTGACAGGAAAACTTAGATGGAAAAAAAACAAATTTTCCTTAAAAAAAACAAGAAGCCTCAAAGATCATTTGGTGTCTGCACACCCATAAAAATGCATGAACATTCTGAAAACACAATATTCAATTCTTGGGGCCAACTAAATATAACAGGACATTATCTCTGCAGCAACTGCAATGTATGTCACTTGACTGCCAGTATCACGACTATCAATTCAGAACCAGGATAAATCTGGTATTTAAGACGACACACTAACTGTAATTCAACCTACGTTATATACTTGATAATGTGTCCCTGCGGTCTACAATACATTGTAATAACCAGCAGAAATATCAAGGTGAGAATCTGTGACCCCCGCAGTAATATATGATGTAACCATAACACAATAAAAATGACCGACAACTTCTTACAAGCAGGTCACACTACTAACGCCTTAAAATAGGTTGTCATTGAGCAACTGACGTGAACCTATGAGAACCTACAGAATCGTGTCCTCGAGAAAGTACAACTATGGATTTATCTCTTATCCACACATAAGAAGAGATTAAAGGATAATATGCCATGGAACGTACTCATGATGGCCAATTCTGACTTTTCCAAATATTTCATCGAACACACTCAGTAATGGCTGATTCCGTACCTATAACATTTGCCACATTAGCAAGTTCAGACAATTCCAAAGATGATTACTTTATAAGATCGATTTCACAGACGAATGTCTTATCTCAGCAAATGTGCACCTCCCCACTACTCTGTGATTTTTACTATTCATGAGCAATAACATAAGAACATCAAGATATTTTAATTTACTCACTCATAGTTTCTAATCACAGAATTTTTCTTTTAAATTTATAAAAAGCCAAAACCATGTTGACTATAAGGGGTGATATCAAATTGATTTCATGTAATATTAAAAAATCCATCGAGCACAATATATCCCACGAAGTGTTCACAAGGGGGCCCGTCTGACTAGACCCATGGTAAGCTAATGCAACACGTCATCGCAATAACGTGAGTGTGTGATGTCATTGCTGCTGTCGGTCAGCATCACAAAAGTAGGCGATGCAGGCCCACGTACATCTTCAGGATCCCGTGAAAAGGCTGAAATAGGTGTCCGCCGAGGGCAGGTGACCTTGACGAATTAAGTGGGAAGTAAGGGGAGCATTGAGTATTTCTAGACATTTCGACAAAAAAAACTCCTTACATTACCAACAATCTCCTCTATTTTTGTTAGAGCTTGACTAAAGGCACTGCCCCCTACCGGGATCCATGTTGCCCAATCCTAGAGCGACAAAAGTAAGGCACACACCCTTTGTAATAGTTTCACCATACTCCACATTTTACGCAGGATTCGACTGGATTTTTATCTTTTCTATAAATCTGACACAATATATTATTTTCACCATTAACGCAATTCTCTGACACAAAGAGAATCAATGTGACAAATCAACAAGATGATTAATTTAATAATTTTAAGAGGTATTGACTCGAGAAAGAGCCATAACTATCGGAATTTTGGCGGGGAAGGGCCTATAGTATGAGGGTATAATCTAATACCCAATGCACACGCCTTCCTAAGAATATCACACGTGTGAATTACCTGAATGATAACAAATAAAGAACAAGCACTAGCATTTTTTCATATCAAATTTTGAACGTATAGACTAATTATTGTAATATATTTTGCATGCAATTATGAATGTTCAATTGGCATGCCACCACCTATGGTATATAAGTTATGCCACAGATACCCCATAGTATATACTGCATCAAAATCAATTGTGTTGTTGTGATTATTGATCGTTCCACTTCTATCTTTCAAGTACGAGTCAGGTGAAAACCGTAAATTACGTTTTCACCTGAGAGAATAAAAACAGAGATAATAGGCCATATGTATCAAGGCAAAATGGGCTCGCAAATGCCAAAATTCTCAGAATTCCGGCGTTTGCGAACCCATTTTCGCTAAATGGTATGTATGAAACATTTTTGGTGCAAAATAAGGAATCGCTAAATTTGCCATTCCTTATTTTGCAATTGCATTTAAGGAATTGCAAATTTTGCGATTCCTTAAATGCAATGTATCAAGGAAAAAAACATTCCAAAATGCCATTAAGGAATCGCAAATTACCACCAACTTCTAGTTGGTGGTAAGTTGCGAATTCTTTAAAAAAAACATTTTTTCAAAAATCAAAAGGTGCCATGTGACGCTCATACATGCCCGTAGGGCATGTATGTGCGCCATATGCGCACATATGTCATTTTCAGGGGTGCAGCAGGGTGTTCTTGAGACACCCCTGCACCCTTGAACATATTCACAATTTGCGATTCGAAAATTCCGATTCACAATTTCCCCTTCATTCCTATGGGCCTCCTGGCCCATAGAAATGAATGGGCAATTATTCCTTAATGTCGATTAGCAATTTGCTAATCGCAATTATGGAATTTTAAGGAATCGCTAAAAAGAAGCGATTTTCTACATACATACCATTTTGCGATTTCTTTTTTTAAGTTCAAGTTTATTGAAACCAGACAGAAAATACAAAATGAAATGCATTATGAGAAAGTAAAATACAAGGAATGCTGGAATAATTAACGTAAAAAATAATTGAAAAATGGAATCAATAAACGATACACTCTCGTTCATGAAAAAAGGAATGAGAGAGGGAAAAAATAAAAAGGGGATGAAAGAAAATAAGAGAATCAAATTCAATTATAGCAGCAAATGCACAGATTGCATTGAATGCAAAATAGTAACAAGCAAATAATCATATAAATAACAGTTGATATACTGAAAAACGGTCTAGGAGTATGTAAAAAGACAACGATATAATGTTCAAGGGGGTTTGCGAACTGCATCTGGTATGGGAAGAGGGGCAGCAGTGATCGGAGGAGGGGACGGGGAAGAAGTGGAGGAAAGGTAATCAGTGAGTGGAATCCAAAGGAGGTCACGTTTGATGGCAAGGGAAACAGGGGATACATAGTTGGTATCTAAACGATGATTGAAGCAAATAGCGTTCCACCAGGCAGAATAAGTACGTTTTGAAGAATCTTTCCAATTGGAAGTAATTAAGTGAAAAGCTACAGCAAGAAAAAGGTCAAACAGCTTGTAATGAGAAGTGGATTGAGGTAATTCTGGAGAGAGGGAACCAAGGAAAGCGACGGATGGAGTGAAGGGGATTTGGAAATGGAAAATAGCGGAAATACGTGACCAAATTCCATGCCAAAAGGAGGAAACGTTAGGACAATGGAATAACATATGGGGTAAATCAGCCGGAGAGGAGGAGCAGGACCAACACGCCGGAGAAAGGTCAGGGGAGAAGGAAGCCAATTTAGATGGAGAAAACAACAACCTTTGGTAAATAAAATACAGGGTTTGTGTTGTATTGGCAGCACGGGAAGTTTTGTGAATCTTAATCCACAACTTATCCCATACAGAAACAGACCACGTGGCTGATAAATCTTGTTCCCAGGCCAGTTCAGTGCGTGATTTAGAGCGCTCCGAAGGTGTTAGGAGGCAGGAGTAGATACGAGAAGCAGAGGGAGAAGAAGTTAGGAGAGGAGACAAGAGAGGATAAAGTGGGGGAAATTCAGAAGAAGCTGGAAGAGAATGAAGGAAGGAAAGAAGTGCAGGAAGGAGTAGAGTGTACTGCTTGCGAAAGGAGTTGGGAAGAAGATAACGGGATTGCAATTCAGAGAAGGATAATGGAACTCCATCACAAAGCAACTGCGAAACCCATTTTATGCCTTTAGAGTGCCAGGATTTCCAGCAGAAGGAGCGATTTCTAATGCTGAGCTGCTTATTGTGCCAGATGGGTTGATGAGATAAAGAAGCAGAGGATGGATAAGTAGAGGGGAGGAGAGGGGTAAGAACATGACACGAGTGTGCAATAATAGGAGAACGTAAAGAAGAAGTGTGAACTGAAAAAGCAAGGAGTTCGGAAAATTCAAAAGGAGAAATAAAGGACTTTTCCAAGGATAACCAAGTTGGTGGGTAGGTAGGGGGATCTGTAGAAATCCAACGAAGAGTTTGCCTCAGGGAAAAGGATAGATGATAAGTTTTAAAACTTGGGAATTTTAATCCTCCTTGAGACTTATCTTTTTTAAGAGAGGAGAGCGCGATTCGAGGAGGTTTGCTCTGCCAAAGAAATTTAGATAAAAGAGAGTCCAAACGTTTAAAATAGTAATTAGGAATGTGAACAGGAATCATAGAGAGGGAGTATAAGATAATAGGAGCAAGCATCATCTTAATTGAATCTAGTCTCCCCCACCAAGAGAGAAAAAGTGGATTCCATTTAGTGATAGAATCTGAAAGTTTCTTGGTGATAGAGTCAAAGTTGAATTTTAGAGTGTCAGAAATGGAAGAGGAAAACCAAAGGCCTAGATATTTAATTTTTGAGGGTTGCCAGGAAAATCCGGTTTGGTCAAAATAATGCCGTAAGCAAGAGACATTATGGGGAAGGATCTCGCATTTATCCCGGTTAAGACGGTAACCAGAAACTAAGGAGAAAGCCTCAACTTGACGAAGAAAGAAGGGGATAGTAGATTCAGGATTGGAGCAGTAAAAAAGAATATCGTCAGCATAGACTGATAATTTGACTTGGGCAGGGCCAGGGTTGAAACCAGTAATAAGATTATCTTGTCTAATCTTTGTTAAAAAGGGCTCGAGTGCAACAATAAACAACAAGGGGGAAAGGGGACAACCTTGGCGAACTCCTCTGGAGAGGGAAAAGTAATCAGAAATCTTACCATTGGCGAAAATAGAAGCTTTGGGGCCAGAATATAGGAGAGCAATGAGGGAAATTAATTTTGGGGGAAAGCCAATCCAGGAAAGAGCACGGAACATAAAATCCCAGCTAATACGATCAAAGGCCTTCTCGGCGTCTAGAGCAATGGCAGCTAAAGGGTATTGAATAGTGGAGGCTTTACTAAGGACATTAAAGAAAACTCTCGAGTTATCAGATGATAAGCGACCTTTAACAAAGCCAGATTGCTCAGGACCAATGAGTTCAGGCAAAACGGGGTCTATCCGGAGGGCAAGTAGTTTGGCAAAAATCTTGTAATCCGTATTTACAAGGGAAATGGGTCTGTAATTCTTGCATAGGGTAGGGTCTTTGTTGTCTTTAGGGATAAGGCAGATCATTGCTTCCTGAAAAGTACCCTGAGAAGAGCCATCAGAGATAAAGGAATTGAAAAGAGAGAGTAAATGGGGTAAGAGTTGATTGGAGAAATGATTATAAAATTCAATAGTAAACCCATCAGGGCCAGGGGCTTTGCCACGATGGAGTACTGAGACTGCATGAGAGATTTCTGCTAAAGTGACATTAGATTCAAGCGGGGAAAAGTCAACATGGGAAGAGGAAGGGGGGGTGAGAGAATGAAAATAAGAAGTTAAATCATCAGGAAGAGGAGGGGATTCTGGGGTATAAAGTTGCTTATAAAAAGAAACAAAATTGTTTAGAATGTCTTAATCTTTGAAATGTGAGATTCCATCCGAATCAGTGATGGAAGTAATCCGGGTCCTATCTTTACGTGTTTTTAGATAATTGGCTAAAAGTTTACCCATCTTGTTTTGACCGCCATAGTAGCGGGCACTACATTTTAAAAGATAGGAGGAAGCTGCATCAGTGGAGGCCTTATTAAAAGCAACTTTCGCTGAAATAAGGTCCTTAAGAGAAGAATCAGAGGGGGATTGATAATAGGAATATTCTAATTTTTTGATTTTTGTTAAAAGGAGGGAGGATTGACGTTCAAAACCGTTCCGTTTTTTTAGAGACAAATAAATTATAAAACCTCTAGCCGTTGCCTTGAAGGAGTCCCAAAGCATGGCAGGGGAGGAATCAGGGGTAGAATTAGTATGAAAAAAGTCAGTAAGAAAAGCACCGAACTGGTCAGCCAAAAGAGAATTATTGAAACGCCATCTGCCAGGTGAGGGTGAGAAGGGTATCAGGTCAAAGTCTACAAGGACAGGGGCATGGTCAGATATGAGAATGGAGCCAATTTCAGAAGCAAGGACACATTGGGTAAGGGATTTACTAAGGAAAAGGTAATCGATACGAGATTTAGTTTTGTGAGGAGGAGAAAAATAACTGTATTCTTGGAGATCAGGATGACAAAGTCTCCAAATATCAGTGAGGGAATTACGACGAATAGTGGAGGTAAATTGGTTATGCATTTTGGATCGGACAAAAGTAACTGGGGAATGTCTGTCAAGGAAGGGGTCATGAATCTGGTTGCAATCACCACCAAAAATAATATAATTATCAGTTAGGGAAATTAATTTATCTGAGATGAGGGGCCAAAAGGTATGGTCAACATTGACTGGGGCATAAACATTAAAAATAACAATAGGAACATTATCAATCTTCATTCTTAATAGGACAAAACGCCCATCAGTATCAATTTCAAAATGAGAATCAGTAACAGCAAATTTTTTATGAACAAGTATAACTACGCCATTTTTTTTCCCCAAAGAGGGAGAAGAAAAAGCATGGCCAACCCAAAGTCTTTTTAGTTTAGACGATTCAGTATCACTAAGGTGAGTCTCTTGTAACATGGCGACATCAGTTTTTAACTTAGCTAAACGAGCTAAAACACGCTGTCTTTTTATTGGACTATTTAAACCTTTAACATTCCAAGATGTAACTCTGAATGATAGAAAGTAAAAGCATGAACAAAGAAAATAATGCAGACAATGCAATAAAAAGTGCAAAAGGGAGAACTGTATTCAAAGGAAAATATGAGGCAAAGAAAGTGAAGGAGATGATAAATTAGTGAATAAAAGAGAGTAAAAAAGAAGAAAAAAGAAGATAAGGAAGAAGTGGAGGGAGAAGGAAAGCGAAGAAAAAGTAGTGAGAAAATGGATGGAATAATAGTTGTGGAGATAGCAGGAAAAAATGAGGAGCAGAAGAGAGAACAGAGAGAAAAAGAGAGAAAAAGACAACATAACAACCAGATAATAACATGAAATCGTGACATACCTACAAATGACGGATTCAAAAGGAACAAGGGGGAAGGAGGAACCAGACGGAGTGATGGTAGAACCGGGGTGAAACAGGACGGAGGGCCGGGAGGGAGGGGAGGGACAAACTGTGGAGAAAAGTAAGAAAGAAACAGTTGTCACAAACACGACAATAGGGGAAAAACATGTGGCAGCAATAAAACTAGGAAACGCGACAGGACGAGAAGGTCAAACAGTGAGGGGTAAGGAACATAAATTCAGCCAGCAGTCGAGGAGGAGGATTCCATAGGATCAGCATGATGAGCGTTGATGAAACTTCGAAGGTGAAGAGGGTCTTCAAACGTTGTAGTCTTATTATTGTAAGTAACTTTAAATAGGCACGGGTGAAAAAGGCCATAGCGAGCACCCATGTCCCAAAGAGCAGGTCTTAAATCCAAGAAGGCCTTCCTCCTGTTAGCAGTGGCCTTGGCGTAATCCTGAGCAAAGAATAAAGTAGATCCGGACCAGGTAATGCGCTGAGAGGATTTTGCTGCTGAGAGAACCTTCAAAAGGTCCGTGTATTCCAGGAAATACAGGGTCACCCCTCTAGGCTTCTGAGAGGGGGAGGTCGTGGACGGAGGGCGACCTAATCTATGTGCTCTTTGAATGTTCAACAGGGTGCCTTCTGGCATACGGAGGACTTTGGGGATGAAGGATTTGAAGAAACCAATGGGGTCTGTCCCCTCTTGTCCTTCCTCAAGGCCGTAGATACGGAGGTTGTTGTGCCTGTTACGGTTTTCAAGCTCCTCCACTTGACGCTGAAGGGTAGAGACTTGAGAATGGAGAGGAGATATCTTCGCACAGTCATTCGCTAGAGATGAGAGCGATTGCTCCACAGTTGTAACCCTGCCGTCGAGCTGCGACCAGGAGTCTGTGAGAACTTGGAGTTTCGCATTAGTGTCTTCCATAAAAGGGCGCAGAGCCCGGATTTCCTCTAATAATAACTCCATCGAAACAGGAGATGATGGTTTCGGAGGTGAAGGGGGATTTTGCCTGAGGCGTTTTGTGAGAGATTTTCCAGTAGATACTGTAGGAGTCTCAGATGCCGCCATCTTGCCTTCAGAAAGAGAAGATAAAGTAGATTGAGTTCGAGAAAACTCGGTAAAAATCTCCGAGTTTTTAATGAAAATATGCTTGGTAGGTGTTGCAGTCGTGTTGCCTTTAGATCTACCCATAAATAGCCGCGATGCAACTGAAGCTGAAGCTGATAAGCATCGGAGGTCGCGGGAGAGGCAAAATGGCCGCCGAGTGAAAGTCAGTCAGAAAAGGTAGGCAAAATTACTCAAAAATGTGCGCGGAATGTATCATACCTCCAAGGAATAAAGGAAAATGAGGATGAAGGAAAAATCACCACAGATTTCCAAGAAAATCATTGATACGGTGACAGAGCTCAGCCGGAGAAAAAATAAAAATGGCGGTCGCCGCGCGACAATGCAGTTGCGGAACTTACATAGTTCGTAAATCCAAAATGCCGCACTCCAGCGAAGCCACAAATATCAGGGTAGGAGGAGTAGATGTTCCGACGTCCTCACATCTCTGTATAAGGTTTGAGCAAGGTCTGAGCGAGTCAGTAAAGATGCCGTACACTGGACAGTCCGAGGAGCTTCACCCGGACACCGCCATTCACGCCGGGCGCCAAGCCACGCCCCCCCCATTTTGCGATTTCTAAATAGCGATTCCTTAAAAATCGCTATTTTGGAATCGCAAAACGGAATGTTGATACATATGGCCCAATATCTCCAATACTCAGCACACCTTAGTGTGTATGCTTTCACAACATTCCTAGGCCTAAAACGTTTTTTGGGTGGTTCTCTTTTGGCTGAAACATGTAGACCAAGTCTTAGGATCCAGGAGATCAATTATTTCTCCCAGATATCTGCAGTTCTTTTTTTAATCCTGCCTCAGGACCCCAATATTAAAACACTCCTGGTAAGGAGGGGGATCCTGTAGGCAGTTTTAACTCACTACCTTTAGAATCTGTCACTAATAAAACCAGCTCCGCAGCAATCAGGCATCAAAGCACACCTAGGATGCACTCGGCATCCTAGGTGGGAACCCAAATATGAAGCATGCCACCAACTAAGTTGGTAGGTGAGGGTTCTTTAAAAAATATAGTTTTTTCGGGCACAAATGTATTTATTTATTTATAAAGTTTTATATAGCACGAACAAGATCCCGAAGGATATCAGAGCACTTTACAATAAGTTGGGAGAGAGGTCAAAATGTAATATACACAGCAATTGTGAGAGAAAGAAAAAAAACACATTGATAAACAGTAAACTGGTACATATAGAGGGTCCAGCATTAAGCAGACGATATGGATCATAACTTTTCCTGCATGCACTGAACAAATTACCGATGAATCGAGAACATACATGAACATACATGAACTGTGTAATCAAGTTGCTTTGGGACTTGGAGGACGGGCTGGGGGGGTTGATATTGTATGCTTATTTTAATGTAAGATTTTAAATAATCGGACGGTTAATAAACTTTATTTACTTACTTACTGTGCAGATGTGATCAAGGTCTTTGGAAAATATGCTGTGTGGACAAGGATCTGATGGGGCTTCTGATTCTGTGGAGTTCATGGTGTTAGTGGTTTTTTTGGGGCGATTGCTGGCCAGCAGTTCAGTGCTGTTTCTGGGGTGTTGCTGTCACCGGAGTGGAGAACTTAGAGGGTGAAGGAGTCTGGCAGAAGACCAAAGATGTTGGACATGGTGTTGATTTTTTATCATCAAGTAGTGAGAAAGCAGACTGCCAGGTTCCTGGGATGCAGTGGTGGTCATGGAGCTGGCAGATGGGGATGTGAATTCCTTCACAATAGTGAAGATTTCTTTGGCAGCTGTGATCACCTCAGTAACACAACGCTCAGGCAGAAGTGGTGCTAGTAGGGGTTTTAATAATCAGTCTATAAGTTACATAAATTTATTTGGGAAAACGGCAAACTAGGGATATTTAATAAACTATATAAGGTCCTTTTTTGTCCAAAAAAAGGTGTAATATCCATATGCTTTTGGGATTCTCTCTCCTTCTCTGGCGCTGATGTTTGTGTGCAGTGCTTCTCTTATTCCGGTCTTCTTGCGAGGTCAAGGGAGGAGAAAAGAAGCAGTGACCCTCAAAAAAATAAAAAAATAAACAAAACTCAATAAAGATGTCCTGTTTTTCATTTCATACCGTCACGATCAACCAGGAGATGTGAGAATGGGGTTAACATGTGCCAAGAAAGGGATGTTCTGGCCCACTTTAGACAGACAGACAGACAGTGGCAAGCCCTCAGTGTCCCAGCCTCCACCACCCTGTAGTGAGGTATTTCACAAAGGGTACTTGCCTTTGGCCACAGCCCTCCTGGGTCGTGGCAGTAGGGGTCTTGCCACCCTCCTCCTCAGGTCGGTCAGACCTACATGCGGTGCCGTTAGGCGGTAGGGTCGAGGATTCTACTCCTGGGTTGTCCTCGCGCTGTATGTTGGGTCAGACCTCCCGGTCCTCCAGGGCCTTCTCTCCTGCTTCTGTCTCCTTTGTGACGGCGTCCTCAGCAACTCTCTCCTCCTTGGTATCCTGTCTCAGTCCTTCGGCATCGGCGTCCTCTTCTGTTCCATAGAGAGAGAGTACAATCTCACTTCCGCCCTTTTTAGGTCCTGGTGTCCCGATGACTCGAGCCCTAACCTCCTCTTCTGGGAGAGTGGTCGTGGGCGCCATCTTGGAAATCCAGCTTGGGCGAGATGCTGGATTACACTGCCTTCCCTCTAGGTATGGCCATTCGGACATTTGGTATCGGGATAAGAAGTTTACATTCCCTGGGGCTCGTCCTGGTAGATGGAGGGCCTGAAAAGGAAAAGGTTGTAATGACAAAAACCATCAGAGTACTTTAGTGTTGGTATCTTTGTGAGTAGCAAGCCATGTAAGAGGGGCATGATCGGTTACCAGAAAGAAAGTTCGCCCCAACAAATAATACTGAAGTGTCTCCATAGCCCATTTATTGGCTAGACACTCCTTTTCCATTGTTGCATAATGTGTTTCGCAAGGGAATAGTTTTCGACTCAAAAGGAGGATAGGACGAAGTTCTCCCTGTTGGTCGGGTTGAGATAAGACGGTCCCAAGACCTCAGTCTGACGCATCTGTTTGCAGTACAAAAGGTTTGTCAAAGTCAGGACACTGTAATACTGGGGCCTTACATAGGAGGGACTTCAGTGTTTGATAGCTGTTTCATTGGTCGTCAGACCAACTTATTTTGTTGGTTGTCTGTCGACTCAATAGTAAGTCTGTGAGGGGACAGGCTATGGTAGAGAATTGAGGAATAAACCGCCTGTAATACCCCACCAGACCAAGAAAAGCCTGTACATCTTTTTTTGTGGCTGGCCAGGGTATCTTTTGTATAGCCTGCAGTTTGTTATGCTGTGGTTTTACTGTTCCAGCCCTTATGGAATAGCCCAAGTATTCTATGCGCTCTGTACCCAGAGTGGTCTTTTTTGGGTTTAAAGTTAGTCCTATTTGAGAAAGAGAGGCAAAGATCTTTTGTAGATGGGTTTCCCAATCAGGACTGTAGACTACTATGTCATCTAGATCAGCTACCCCATACTGTTGATGATCTCTAAGTATGACAACCATTAGTCTTTGAAATGTGGCAGGGGCCCCATGAAGCCCGAAAGGTATGACCTTAAAATGATACAGTCGTGAGGAAGTGGAGAAGGCCGTTTTCTCTTTGGATTCTGGGCTCAAGGGTATCTGCCAGTACCCTTTTGTTAAGTCAATGGTAGACATTATTCTGTCTTGGCCTAATCTTTCTACGAATTCATCCACTGGGGCATAGGATAGCTGTCAAATTGAGAGTGGGCGTTCAACCGTCGAAAATCAATACAAAACCTAAGACTACCATCTGGTTTGGGAACTAAAACCACTGGTTAGCACCAATTGCTGTGTGAAGGTTCTATTATGTCTGCCTCTAACATAGCCTTCACCTCACGTTCTACTACCTGATGTCTTGCTGCGGGTATTCTGTAGGGTCGTAACTTTAATATTTTGCCTGCTTCTGTTTTTTGTCATGTGTTACTAGGGAAGTACACCCTGGATGCCTAGAGCTTAAGCCTGAAAAGGTATCCAGCAAATCATATTGCTGGTTTCTTTGTACCGTACTAAGGGTTTTTCCTGTGTCCTATCGTTCCAAAATAGTTTTGTATGAAGGCTGGAGTGGTATGTCCATATGATTATTAAGGGTGATATGATTGATAGGGGATATTGTCTGACTTTTTGGTGGAGTTGGACCTTCCCATTTTTTTAATAGGTTTATGTGATATACTTGTTCCTGGGATCCGGTTCGGGGTACTGCTATCCTATATGTGACAGGGGTTACCCTCTCTAGGACGGTGTAAGGGCCCTGTCAAGTGGCCAGAAGTTTTTTGTCAGAGGTTGGCAAGAGTATCAAGACCTTATCTCCTTTTATGAGTTCCCTTAGGTGGGTGCCCTGGTCATAATAAAACTTCTGTTTTTGTTGTGCCTTATCTAGGTTTTGGGGTACATTTTCCCACAGTGTGGCTAAAGTTGCTTTAAAGGGGGTTGTGTATCCCAATAGACGTTTTCCCTCATCCTCTTCTTCTTTCTATTGTTAGGCCATCATGTCCAGGAGAGTGCGGGGTCTTTGACCAAACAATAATTCAAATTGACTAAACCCCATAGATTTCTGTTCATGTGTTCGAATAGCGAACAATACAAGGAGAAGCTTACGGTCCCAATCTTTCCCGGTCTCTGAAATACATTTCTTTGGTATGTTCTTAATGATTTTGTTATAACGTTCCCCCAGTCCGTCCATCTGGGGGTGATAAACCGCTGTCCATATCTGGTGGACTCCAAGGAGAGTACAGATCTGCTTCATCAGCCGGGATATGAAGGAGGTCCCTTGGTCTGTTAAGACCTCTGTTGGAAACCCAACCCTTAAAGAGATGAAGGAAACCATAGCCTGTGCCACTGAGAGAGTGGACATACTGGTCAATGGGATTGCCTCCAGGTAGCGTGTAGCATAGTCCACCAGGAAGAGTATAAATTGGTGCCCTCGGGCTGAGGGTAGAAGTGAAGTAGTGTGGCTCACTGGTTAGAGGCGGCAGACCCGAGAGCAGAGGACGGCCCGGGACCAGGGTTCGATTCCCGGCGCGGCAGGTTTCTGGACCAGGGTCAGCGGACTCGATAATTCTCTCGCCTCGGTGCCCACTCTGATCAGCGATCACACTCGGCAACTCTGGGCATTAGCTTGCCTCATCTTCACTAACGGCCCCACCAGACTGCCGGGGATGCCTGGTCTCACCCTGGAGATACCCATTAAGGGACCATCTCTCAGGGAAGCCAGGAAGGGTTTCGCAGCGGTCGAAGCGCCTTGGGACCCTACGGGTAAGTAGTGCGCTATATAAATGCCTATACACAAGTGGTCCTTCCAGATCCATACCAACTCGTCAAAACGGTATGTCGATTATGGGTAGAGGTCTTAAAGGAGCACTTTTTGCTGTGGAAGGGTTGACAAGTTGTCACTTTGGACAGGAAGCACAATATCTGGCTACTTTCTTATATATTCTGGGCCAATAGAACTTTTCTAACACATAACTCAGATTGTGGTCCTGACCATAGTGCCCACCCACAGCCTGGTTGTGTGCTATTTGTAACGCTTGTTCTCTAAACGCCAATGGTATGAGCAGTTGCTCTTTACGATGGTCAGGGTCTCCAGTAATCCTATAAAGAAGCCCCTTCTTGACACAAAAGTAAGGGCCTACCTTTTCGGGTCTTCTTCTTGTGCTTGATTCCACGCATTTTCCAGGGGGTTGTCATCTCGTTGAGCTGCTCTAAAGCTGTAGGCAGGCCAGCTTCTGTTCTCTGGGGAAGAAAGGAGACAAGTGACATGAGAAGCAGAAGCCAAGCGGTATTCTGCACGTTCCCTCCTTTTCTCTGATTTGGTTTCTGGTGATTTGGTGTCAGTAATGTTATGTCGGAGGTGGAAATGGGTGCTTCACGAAGCCATTCCAACTCATTGTTTCTTTTTGTGACGCTGGCTAGATATTCATCAAAATGGGGAAGATCAGTTCCCAGGAGAACTTTCTCTGGTAGAGCAGGTATCACTCTGACTTTCCGTACCTGTGGATCCCCTTCTGTCTCCAATAGGATGTCAGCTACAGTATATAAATGATCATCCCCATGCACACAGGACACCTTAATCTGTACCTCTTCTGTAATCTGATTAAGGGGAACCAACCCTCGGGAGACCGCAGTGTGATAACATCCTGTGTCTAACAATGCCTCTATAGTTTGCCCGTTAAGACATATAGTCTTCATGTACTGAGTAGGGATACCTCCGGTGTTGAGTACTCTTCCCCGGGACAGTCCTACTTCCATGGGTTCTACCCCTTTGGTTCTTGGTGGGCAATTCTGGGCGATATGTCCCCATTCTGAACATTCAAAGCACCGAGGTCCTGTTTGTGTAGGAAAGGGGTTTAGTGGGGGTCACACTGCTGTCTTGCTTAATCCAGGGTTTTTGGAGTCACTGGATCTAGTTTAGCCTTCGGAGGTATTGTGGAAGGTTTAACTGTTTGGGCCCTAAACTCAGGGTACCTATGAAATGCACACGCCAGCTCGACAGCCATTTGCGCTGTTAGGTGGGGATGTTGCTAAACCCATGCACGTGTGTTAGTTGGCAGGGCCTCTAAATACTGTTCTAAATAAATTTTTTCAGTAACCTCCTCTATGGGGGATTGACCAGGATGTAGCCACCTTTCCCCTAGATCCCTGACACGATAGTAGAGGGCTCGGGTGTTATTGCCTGTAAACCCATTTTTCTTTTCTAAACTTGGCCCTGTAGTATTCCGTATCATACCCTAACCGTTCAAGAATAGTCTTCTTTATTTCAGGATAGGGTGTAAGACTGGAGGGATTAGCAGCCTGATATGCGGCTTGTAATTCACCGGAAAGAAGGGGGGCTATAAATTTGTCCCACCGTTCGGTAGGCCAGGTAGCAGTCGTGGCTACCCATTCAAAATTTTTAAAAAATAATCAGGGTCTGTGAGGCACAGGATGGTAGTGTTGTGGATCTGTTGGCTGGAAGTGAGTAAAGCAGCCTGTTTTTTAAGGGCATTTTGAAATGCCTCCCTCTCTTTCTTGGCTTGCTGGTTTCGGCGTTCTATACCAGTGGCAAATACCTCTGGCCCTCAGCCAATTGGGTGATCATGGCTTCCATTGATATGGGTTGGGTCATAGCAGGCTTAAGTAATCTATCCCACTGCTGACACCACTTGTGATCACCTCAGTAACACGACGCTCAGGCAGAAGTGGTGTTTAATAGTTAGTCTATAAGTTACAGAAATGTATTTGGGTAAACGGCAAACTAGGGATATTTAATAAACTATATGAGGTCATTACTTAGTCCAAAAAAAAGGTGTAATGTCCATATGCTTTTGGGATTCTCTCTACTTCTCTGGTGCTGATGTTTGTGTGTAGTTCTTCTCGTACTCCAGTCGTGCAGCGAGGTCAAGGGAGGAAAATAGGTGCAGTGACCCTAAAAAAAAAAAAAAAAAAAAACTCAATAAAGCTGTCCTGTTTTTCATTTAATGCCATCACCATCACCCGGGAGATGTGAGAATGGGGTTAACATGTGCCAAGAAAGGGATGTGGCAAGCCCTCAGTGTCCCAGCCTCCACCACCCTGTAGTGAGGTATTTCACAAAGGATACTTGCCTTCGGCCACTGCCCTCCTGGGTCATGGTAGTAGGGCTCTTGCCGCCCTCCTCCTTGAGTCGGCCAGACCTACATGCAGTGCTTCTAGGCGGTAGGGTCAAGGATTCTTCTCCTGGGCTGTCCTCTCGCTGTAAGTTGGATCGGACCTCCCAGTCCTCCAGGCCCTTCTCTCCTGCTTCTGTCTCCTTTGTGATGGCGTCCTCCGCAACTCTCTCCTCCTCGGTGTCCTGTCTCGGTCCTTCGGCGTCGGCGTCTTCTTCTGTTCCATCAAGAGAGAGCACAACCTCACTTCTGCCCTTTTTAGGTCCTGGTGTCCCGACTACTAGAGCGTTAACCTCCTCTTCTGGGAGACTGGTCGCGGGCACCATCTTGGAAATCCCATTCGGGCATGATGCTGGATTACAGCAGCGTTGGAGCTGTTTTGGATCTGTTTGGTGAGGGCAACGTAATTGGTATTTTAGAACCATTGGTGTTAGAGCTTGAGGACCAATTTGTAGGAGTCTCTGTCCATGTTGCCATGGGAGCAGGTGACCATCGTTCCAGCTGCTTGCAGTGTTGCTTCGTGAATTGGATGCGATAAAATAAAGTGACAAGAAGAGAAATCTTAATATAGCCTCTGATCTTGTGACAAAATTATAATCTAGGGTTTTTTTACAGTCTGAAGGAGTTATTTTACAATGTTGCTGGATGATCTATAACACACACCTTTCAATGAATTTCTCTATTAGCAGGAACAAATGGGTCTCTCTTGCCCCAAACACATACAGACTAGTCTGTGGAGCACATGGATCCTTGCCAAAGCTGGTGCATGCCTAGTTACACCCCAACCAGCCCATTGTTTTAGTCAAAACTCAAAGAATCACCCCATCCTTTTAATTAGCCAGGTTGAGTGTTTTTGCTCCCCTCGCACTCAGCTATTGTGTAACTTTGCCTGTAGCATTTGCATACACAAGTTCACTCTGTTATCCTTTGTTATCTGCCAGCTGTATTGCTCTCCAAACCCTCTCAGCAGTGTTCTGATTCCCTGATACCCCACACACCATGTTATTTATAGAGACTTGTCTATTGCATTGCTCTGACACTTATCTAAACGTTGCTCCGAATGTTCGATGCCATACACACCCTATTACATTTGAATCTATCATACTGTATTGTTCTGCATCCCAGCCACCTAATCACAGTGTTTGTATATGATTGCTGCCCCAGGCACCCTGTTTTATGCTTATTTTTAGTGAATGAATCACTCTGTACTTATGTATTTATCAGAATTAAGGCCTACCCAGCACACTGTACTTTGAGAATTACACAGCTTACAAAACTCTCTATTGTGTTATTTTGCAAATAGGATCAAATATATTTGCTCTTTTTACCAACATTTAAAATCTGCTTTTGTCAGAAACTTGGTATGTAAAATTGGTGATATGGATTTGGTCAACCATGAAAGAAACTTCAGAAAATGTAAAATTCTCCTCAGAAAACATTTCATGTGTAGAGGGCTGCATGTTGGGAAATGATTTATGTTCCCAGAACGTGGGCAATGAGAATAAACTGGAAAACTCAGTAGTTTTTTTGAAGGAGTAAGAAGAAGGGAACCCAAAATAATATTGCTATTTAAAGTGTGCGAAGGAAAAATAGGAAATGCTCTAGTACCGTGGGATGATAATACTTGGGAAGAAGTTATTTCTGTTATCCTGTCTTTTGTAAATAGATATTCACAGTGAGATAAGGATTCCTATTGTTTCTAATGTTTAGAATTATTTTTGGTGACAAATAATGTGTACAAAATATTCTAATGCCAATAATATTGCGGAATAGAATATTACAGGGGAGTTTTATTTATTATTATTTGTAATATTGATTTTAAATATGTTGTAATTTTTTTGTTGATTATACCTTGTTATCACATTATTGATAATTATTTTTAAATATTTAGCTTGGAGTTTATTATTGTTTTACTTTTACAATATATTCAAAAGATTATTTGTGATGTAATGTTTTATTTTTAATACAAATTTTATATTTTGTTTGCAGATTGTTTATTTTTCACGTATTAATTAGTTGATTAGGTTACAAGTTATGTAATTTGTTTAACTGATAAATTACATTTATATTTTTCTAAATAGTTCATTTTAAAATGTTGATTCTTTGATTAGGTTATCAAATATTTATTTATTTTTATTGGTTTTTTTTTAAATGCAATGGGGCCAATTTACTAAAGTATCTTAACTTAAGAGAATCTTAAAAGAAGTTTAAAAGCACCGATAATTTCGTACTTATATTGCCATTAACTAATATGGTTGTCATTTAAAGTAATCATTAGATTTCCTCATGCAATTGATAAAAATGTGTAAGTTTCATTAATAAGCTTGAATGGCAAGTGGCACTGGAGTAACTTACCTAAGTTGATTGAGTATTGTTTTTTACACATTTGTTTTAAAATATGTCAAATACTTTTTTCTATCAAGCAAAAATAGTTTTTCCTGACAATTCTATTTTCATCCCACCTGCTCTGTGAAATGTTGGATGACTGGAATTCCTAATATTACAGTTATAGCACAAATTAAGGCTGACATAACCAATAAGGAATGGCTTTCATAATCTTTGTGAATCTTATTAACTTTAATAGAATGAGGATTTTGCCAACATAAAATATGCACACCCTTGTCATTTACAAATCGAGGGGCATATTATCAAGCCTGTGCGCTAAAATTATCGCCGCTTTATCGGCCGAAAACGGCCGATAAAGCGGCGATAATGGGCTTGATAATATGCTCTGTGGAATTCCAATCGAAGCCCAAGTTAGATGTCTTCACATCTAACATGGGCTTCGATTGGAATTCCATAGAGCATATTATCAAGCCCAATATCGCCGCTTTATCGGCCGTTTTCGGCCGATAAAGCGGCGATAATTTTAGCGCACAGGCTTGATAATATGCCCCCCAGTTTTATTCATGAATATTAGATGTTTCCATTCGGAAAACCCTTATTATCCCTAATTTTTCATCAACTTGAAATTGTCAGCAAAGTCTTTTGGGATACTTTATGCACTTATAAGTAACTGACATGGTGTATCTTATTCACTCTTACGTAACATACTCACAAATGGGTATCTTACTAGCTCATGCATCTTTTACACATTTGTAAGTCTGTAATATATGCAGAGGTGAGTAAGAGTCACCATAATCAACTCTATAATCGTGTTACATACACATATCCATAATATGAAAAAAAGTCAACAAAACATGATGGAAAATCGGCTTTAAATAAATTAACTACAATGTTAATTATAATGTATTTTGATTGTGATTTAAAAATGAAAATGCAAGCTGTGGCATGAAAATTATATTATTCAGCAAATAACCAAATAACTTATAAATGTATTCCAACAGAACATATCATGCATGATAATAAATATTCCATAGGAAAAGCGTTTTTTTTCTTTTTTTGTTTGCCCAATAACTTTGGCATCGTTTTATGAATCTTCCCTAATTTTTCAAAACTAGTGGTGCGCTCCGGTCAGCTCCTGTCTTGTAAGTTTTGGGGTGATTCGTCAAGTGGGGGTCAAGAAAAACGGGGGTCCCAAAATGCATTTTAGCCCACCAGGTACCTTCAGTAAGTGCCACAGAGCTGTTTTGCAGAGAGGTGGTATGTGGCCATGCCCCTTTTTACACCTCTCTGCAACACCGCTCTGTGGCGTTTACTGGAGGTACCTGGTGGGCTAGTTGGCCCCTAGGGACCCTCAGGATTCAAGTTACAATGCACCAGTGGGCGATATGCACAGTGGTGCAGTGAGGGGGCGGGGCCTGACATAAGTGTGCAAACGCGCCCCCTGGCTCATTGTAACTTGGGGGATTAAGTCCCCTTAAATCCTGAGGGTCCCTGGGGGCCAACTAGCCCACCAGGTACCGCCAGTGAACGCCACAGAGCTGTGTTGGAGAGAGGTGGTTCAAGGCCACATCTCTTTTTGCACCTCTCTGCAACAAAGCTATGTGGCGCTTATTGGAGGTACCTGGTGGGCTAGTTGGCCCCCAGGGACCCTCAGGGTTCAAAGGGACCTAATCCCCTAACATGCAATGCACCTGGGGGCGTGTTTGCACAGTGGTGCAGGCAGGGGGCGGGGTCTGATATAACAAGTTATCAATACTGCTGTGTGGGGCTTCATGGATGTAATGAAAGGGATAGTTGGCCTCCAAGGTTGACGTTGGGGGCTAACTATCAGTAATCAGTGAAGTCACTGACCATGTCATGAGTGATGTAATATGTGACATCATAAGCAGTGCATTGCGGGCACGCAAGTTATAATTAGCTCTAATAACTATAACGGCTTAATTTCCCTGGTTTTGTACGAGTGAAATGTACTACTAACAAAATCATGCCTGAAAGGTATGGTTTTCTTCAGTGAATATATATATATATATATATATATATATATATATATATATATATATATATATATATATATATATATATATATATATATATATATATATATATATATATATATATATATATATATATATACATATATATATATATATATCTATATATATATATATACCCGAGGAAGACTCCAATAATTTTTATTATTAATTGAACTCACCGAGGACTTCCTAAACCCCACTCCACCACGGTACTTACCGAACTGTTGCATTATGGGGGCTGTGGTTGTTATGCACATCACCACAGCTGCAGGCAATTTGGAGGAGTAGCTGACTTCCTGTTCAATAAAGGGTTGCAGCGTCAATAATGAAGGGGTGGTGCAGTTTCCAGTTTGCTATGGACGTGTGAGGAGGGCACTTACGTGCCGAAATGCATTATGTCCGCAATCATTAAATGAGAAGCTTCCAACAGACCCCGCTGTGTCCTCTGATCCCTTCTAACCTGGAGAGGTCGTTGTTTGATATTTCACGCGGTAGCTGGCAACCGCGTTTGGAGGACCCGTTCTACAAGCGAGCTGCGACTTTGCTGGTTCCAGTGGCAACGCTGGGCTTTTTTCTTTCACCGAGGTGTCGGTATTTTGCAGTCCCGCCACAAGACTTCAGGCTGACCTGTGGCCACCGAATGAAGCGGCTCGTGACTTCACGTGGCAGCAGGGTCACGGTATCCTCGCTGCGTGGCTCTTTTCATCTTGAAGGACGGTGGCAGAACGTTCGGGGACCCGAGGAAGACTCCAATAATTTTTATAATTAATTGAACTCACCGAGGACTTCCTAAACCCCACTCCACCACGGTACTTACCGAACTGTTGCATTATGGGGGCTGTGGCTGTTATGCACATCACCACAGCTGCAGGCAATTTGGAGGAGTAGCTGACTTCCTGTTCAATAAAGGGTTGCAGCGTCAATAATGAAGGGGTGGTACAGTTTCAAGTTTGCTATGGACGTCTGAGGAAGGCACTTACGTGCCGAAATGCATTATGTCCGCAATCATTAAATGAGAAGCTTCCAACAGACCCCGCTGTGTCCTCTGATCCCTTCTAACCTGGAGTGGTCGTTGTTTGATATTTCACACGGTAGCTGGCAACCGCGTTTGGAGGACCCCTTCTAAAGCGGGCTGCAACTTTGCTGGTTCCAGTGGCAACGCTGGGCTTTTTTCTTTCACCGAGGTGTCGGTATTTCACAGTCCCGCCTGAAGACTTCAGGCTGACCTGTGGCCACAGAATGAAGCGGCTCGTGACTTCAAATGGCAGCAGGGTCACTGTATCCTCGCTGCATGGCTCTTTTCATCTTGAAGGACGGTGGCAGAACATTCGGGGACCCGAGGAAGACTCCAATAATTTTTATTATTAATTGAACTCACCGAGGACTTCCTAAACCCCACTCCACCACGGTACTTACCAAACTGTTGCATTATGGGGGCTGTGGTTGTTATGCACATCACCACAGCTGCAAGCAATTTGGAGGAGTAGCTGACTTCCTGTTCAATAAACGGTTGCAGCGTCAATAATGAAGGGGTGGTGAAGTTTCAAGTTTGCTATGGACGTCTGAGGAAGGCACTTACGTGCCGAAATGCATTATGTCCACAATCATTAAATGAGAAGCTTCCAACAGACCCCGCTGTGTCCTCTGATCCCTTCTAACCTGGAGTGGTCGTTGTTTGATATTTCACGCAGTAGCTGGCAACCGCGTTTGGAGGACCCGTTCTACAAGCGGGCTGCGACTTTGCTGGTTCCAGTGGCAACGCTGGGCTTTTTTCTTTCACCGAGGTGTTGGTATTTCGCAGTCCCGCCACAAGACTTCAGGCTGACCTGTGGCCACCGAATGAAGTGGCTCGTGACTTCACGTGGCAGCAGGGTCACGGTATCCTCGCTGCATGGCTCTTTTCATCTTGAAGGACGGTGGCAGAACGTTCGGGGACCCGAGGAAGACTCCAATAATTTTTATTATTAATTGAACTCACCGAGGACTTCCTAAACCCCACTCCACCACGGTACTTACCGAACTGTTGCATTATGGGGGCTGTTGTTGTTATGCACATCACCACAGCTGCAGGCAATTTGGAGGAGTAGCTGACTTCCTGTTCAATAAAGGGTTGCAGCGTCAATAATGAAGGGGTGGTGCAGTTTCAAGTTTGCTATGGACGTCTGCATTTCGGCACTTACGTGCCGAAATGCATTATGTCCGCAATCATTAAATGAGAAGCTTCCAACAGACCCCGCTGTGTCCTCTGATCCCTTCTAACTTGGAGTGGTCGTTGTTTGATATTTCACGCGGTAGCTGGCAACCGCGTTTGGAGGACCTGTTCTACAAGCGGGCTGCGACTTTGCTGGTTCCAGTGGCAACGCTGGGCTTTTTTCTTTCACCGAGGTGTCGGTATTTTGCAGTCCCGCCACAAGACTTCAGGCTGACCTGTGGCCACCGAATGAAGCGGCTCGTGACTTCACGTGGCAGCAGGGTCACGGTATCCTCGCCGCATGGCTCTTTTCATCTTGAAGGACGGTGGCAGAACGTTCGGGGACCCGAGGAAGACTCCAATAATTTTTATTATTAATTGAACTCACCGAGGACTTCCTAAACCCCACTGCACCACGGTACTTACCGAACTGTTGCATTATGGGGGCTGTGGTTGTTATGCACATCACCACAGCTGCAGGCAATTTGGAGGAGTAGCTGACTTCCTGTTCAATAAAGGGTTGCAGCGTCAATAATGAAGGGGTGGTGCAGTTTCAAGTTTGCTATGGACATCTGAGGAAGGCACTTACTTGCCGAAATGCATTATGTCCGCAATCATTAAATGAGAAGCTTCCAACAGACCCCGCTGTGTCCTCTGATCCCTTCTAACCTGGAGTGGTCGTTGTTTGATATATATATATATATATATATATATATATTACCTACTGGCAGTCGCCAGTAGGTATATATAGTTAGGACCTAGTTTCCAATAGGAAATCCGCAACATTCTATTGGGAATTACTTTGGCGCTGGGTTATGAATCTTCGCAAATTTCTCAAAGAAGATGGCCCGCTCCGCTCCTCTCCTTCCCTGAAAGTTTTGGGGGGAATAGTCAAGTGGGGGCTGAGAAAAAAGGGGGGTCCCAAAACGTGTTTTCCCCATGTTCCATAGGACCTTTAGACATGGCTACAGCTTGAACCGCTGAACGGAATTACACCAAACTTGTCAAAATGGTAGTCTGGTACGCAGATCACGCTTCTGGTTAAATAGTGTAAATCCCTCCAGTAGTTCCTGAGAAAATTAAAAGAGATGAAAATTATATATCTGTAAGCGCGCACCGTGCGTGCACCCCGCGATTTTTCAGAAAAAAAATTGGGGGGGGGGCCTTGGGGGGCTTCTCTCCTTTATTTTAATCTCTTTATTTTAATATCGAGGGTGCCCATCCCTCGTTTTGCCCCCCGAGATCACCGCCACGGCCTGAGCCGCCTCAAGATGGCCGCCTCTTGGTTGTGGGCGGGGCAAGGAGGACATGGTTTCCGCTTCCCCCTGCCTGGGGGAAGCCTTTGATGTGTCCATCCGGTCTTCCGTGCCGAGGGGGAGACCGGGTGATGCTGCCGGCCCGAGGAAGAAGTGTGGGCTGGTGCCGGGCTCCCGTGTGCTGAGGGAGCCCCGGCAAAAGAGGAGACGCCGCCCGTACCGCAGCGGGCCCCCATGGTGTTGGGAGAGCCCCGCAGCTGCTCGTCAATGATGCACTGGCATCCACTCACCATGCCATCCTTGCACATGGACGGTTAGCACAACCACGGGTGGTACAGGGAGGATTATCACTTCCAGAGTACCGTGGTAAGCATTAAACAGTTTAATAGTACAAACAATTCCAAAACTGTAAAAACGTTCAGGTACAGAAACCGGATGTATGCAAAATGGGGTGGGGGAAGTTTTTTTTTGTATATGACATAAATTGAAATAAGCCTTATCATAGTACAAGCCTGGGGTGGGGGGGTCTCTCTACAGACTGGGACGAGGGGGACTGATGACTGGGTAATGAAGACACTGGATGGCTGCAGAGTGTCCTGCAGCAGAAAAGTGTTTTTGGTCGAAACGGATGACAATGTGAAATTGCATAAATCAGGATGGGCCACTGATGGTTTCTAATAAATAATTTTAAGGAGTAATATACTCCTTTACCACTTAAACCCAAAAGGTGAATTAAAATATCCTAAATTTCAGTTTTAGCCCTGGTGGTACAACAAACTTACAACCACTAGATGGCAGAATAACTCACAGTATGTGAGTCCAGAAAAGATTCACGCTGCGAAGAAATATTTACAGATTCATAATTTCTGAACAATCATAAGGAACTACTGCAACTAACAAACGGTACTGATATGGTGGAGAAAAAAATTGTTTTTAGCTAATTGGTCAATTATTTATGTGACTTGAAAAATACAACTAACCGGCACTTGCAATCATTACCCTAATTTATAGTTTTGCAAACAAAGTGAGTTTTCTACTACATAGCAAGTCACTTTGAAGAGAAGGTGGTTAAAGAGAAATAAATTACTCCAGTTTCCTCTTTTGCTGATACCAGAGATCCAGATAACTGGCATTTCCAAATCCCCCTTTCTCATGCCTTCTTTTACCCTTATCCTTGTTTTCTCCAGCTGTAACCAGTTCTTTGATCTGCTTTACACAGGCTTAACCAGCCATGGTTTTTAGTCGCGATTTAGTTTTGTACTATCTCTGTGGATGACATTGTAAGCTTGACATGGAGTCAATACACTTTTCAAAATTAGGAAAGAAAAGCTGCATGATGGCACACACTAGGATAAGGAAAAGCAAATGCTAATTGACTCATGTGCAACCAAATATTAGTTGTATACATTATGGTGTAGTTAGATCCTGCAAGTGCAAATTAATACAGACAACAATGTAAATGCAGGAAATAAGTTAAAGTATACATCATGATATGGCAAAACAATCCTTTTAAGATAACCATGGGATTCTGAAAACTGGCTACCAGTTATTAGAGTGATATAGACCTACATAAAACCTGCTATCATCATAGACAGCCAGTATAAATCCTGATGGGTATTGAGCACTAGCATAATCCTGGATGTGCACAAATATTACTAGAATAAAATCCGATGGGACAATCCCTTCAAAAACTACATACCTACTGGCGGTCGCCAGTAGGTATATATAGTTAGGACCTAGTTTCCATAGGAAATCCGCAACATTCTATTGGGAATAACTTTGGCGCTACTTGATGAATCTTCGCAAATTTCTCAAAGAAGATGGCGCGCTCCACTCCTCTCCTTTCCTGAAAGTTTTGGGGGGATTAGTCAAGTGGGGGATGAGAAAAAAGGGGGGTCCCAAAACGTGTTTTCGCCATGTTAATTTCCATAGGACCTTTAGACACGGCTACAGCTTGAACCGCTGAACAGAATTACACCGAACTTGTCAAAATGGTAGAGTCTGGTACGCAGATCACGCTTTTGGTTAAATAATGTAAATCCCTCCAGTAGTTCCTGAGAAAATTAAAAGAGAAAACAATTATATATCTGTAAGCGCGCACCGTGCGCGCACCCCGCGATTTTTCAGAAAAAAAAATGGGGTGGGGGCCTTGGCGGCATCTCTCTTTTATTTTAATCTCTTAATTTTAATATCGAGGGTGCCCACCCCTCGTTTTGCCCCCCGGGATCACCGCCGTGGCCCGAGCCGCCTCAAGATGGCCGCCGCCTGGTTGTGGGCGGGGCCGGGAGGACGTGGTTTCCGCTTCCCCCTGCCTGGGGGAAGCCTTTGATGTGTCTGTCCGGTCTCCCGTGCCGAGGGGGAGACCGGGTGATGCTGCCGGCCCGAGGAAGAAGTGTGGGCTGGTGCGGGGCTCCCATGTGCTGAGGGAGCCCCGGGAAAAGAGGAGACGCCGCACGTACCGCAGCAGGGCCCCGTGGTGTTGGGAGAGCCCCACAGCTGCCGGCGGAGAGGAGAAGGCGAGCCACAGGAGAAGAGCCCCGCCGCACCTGAGGAGTGCCTCCTCCGTACCGGTCAGTGTGGGACAGTGTGCATTGTAGTTAGAGCGGCTTGGTTGTTGTTCTAACTGTATCTGTCATAGGAGTGATAGAAGTGGAGAGGATTTTTGGTTGCTATGAGTTATAACTTCCTCCTTTTCCCCCCTCCCACTCCTATGTCCCTTTTGGGGATTACAATGTCATTAATGATTTGGGACATATTAATTGATATCATGTGTCAGTAGTGATTACAGTGCACTTCTTGATGTCCTTTATCCCTTTCTCTTAATTGAGTAATCAGGAATTTGGACTATGGGGGCTATTATCTTGAGGACATTATGAGTACCATGTGACTGTGAAACGGTATCTCCTTGCATAGTACACTTCTTTAGGGATTAACGCAATGACATACAGCAACGACCCATGTTTGGTTAGCAGGCGCTGGTACCAGGGATGAACAATGTCCTTTTGTGACTAATGAATGCAATATGAAATTTAGGTGAATCAATGGTGCATTAGGAATTGTTAATCATGTGCGAAAGCACAGTGCACTTCCTCTTGGACAAGGGCAATGAAATACAGCAATCACCCCAGTTTTGAGTTGCAGATGGATATGCATGCTACACATTTAAAATGAATTAGTGCAATATAATGTAGTAAGCTGCTTTGTCTGATTTTTTTTAAACCCTTTTTATTGAAGTGTTTTGCTATTTGCACAATGTATCAGAAATACAAAGAATTTCAAGATCTAGTAGTTACTATGCTTTGGAAAATGACAGTCTACAGGTTCCTTCCCCTCGGGAGTTTCGAATATCAACTTTGTCTGATTAGTATGGATAATATGCATGGTGCACTTTAAAATGGAAAACTGTGAAATTGCATCTCCCAGCACAATAAACTTTTCTAAGGATGAGTGCAACAAGTAATAATACAACCCACTACTATGTTAATAATGTTATAATCCATACAATCTTGACAGGAGGGGTTGGTCCCAGAGGCGCACAATACACTTTTATCATTGATAAGTACAATATGACATTTAAGCGAAATGGAAATATTCATCACCTACCCTTGTGGAAAAGCATGTTGCACTTTCTCTTGGAGTAGTACAATGAAACATAGCGACTACCCTATCTTGAATTGTATTGTTGATATTTAAGGTGCACTTTTGAAAAGAATTAATGGAATGGAATGCAGTAACTGCTTCTGTGTGACTAATATAAATAATATGCACAGGGCGTAATGAAATATAACAATTAGGTCTGTGTAGATTAGCATGGTTAAACATGAATTTTGTAGTTTGGGAATTATTGTGGGACTCACAAAATAGTACATTTCAATGAAAACTGGACTTAGAGTTCATGATAATGTGGGGTATTGAAATCCTTTGTTGATCCAATGTGGACTCACAGAGTAATCATGCACTCAGATGTATTGCCGGATGATGGTTGTAATATGGCTCCCAGGATAATGATTGTGCTGGCGTTCTAGTAGCTGGGAGTCATGGAAATGAAGGATGGAGTTTTAACCTATACATATGGAAAATAAGCCACCATTAATTGTATGTAGGCCCAGTCAAAGGGAGTTCTGCTGAAACACGTCTGCCGTGATTTGTCTCAATTTTTTGGGTCCCACAAGGATATTAACATATTTAAACGTTATCCGCTAATAGAATTAGCATTTTAAAAACCTTGCAAATTCACTGAAAAAAACATAGGTTTTAGGCCTTATATAGTTAGGAATTAGCATTTAAAAAACCTTGAAAATTCACTGAAAAAACCATAGGTTTCAGGCCTTATATAGTTAGGAATTAACATATAAAAAACCATTGAAATTGCTCCTATATAGTTAGTTGGACTAACTATATTTGGCGCACCCGCAATCCACTGCTAATGATGTCACATATTACACCATTCATGACATGGTCAGTGACATCACTGATGACATCACTGATGACATCTCAAATGACATCACTGATGACATCACTGATGACATCTCATTTGACATCACTGATGACATCACTGATTACATCATTCATTTGATAATACGATGCACCTCCTCACACTCTAATATAACCTTTGATACACCCAGTGTTAAATACAGACTACCATTCTTGAAACCATTGACACACCAATACCAGTTACTACATAGGTACTCACTGATTCCTAGGTCTACACACACATCCACTCATTCACCTATACAATCACTTATACATACAGTCACTCATCAATGCAACACTATCATATGTACTCATACACCTATGCAGACACTCACACACTGTCAATCATCCCTGGAGTTACTCACACACCTAGTCAGTCATGTAAAGAATCAATCACACTTCCATTTCCTCATCTATATAGTTATACACACAACACCTTACTTATTCAAACATATACTAACACATACTTACTCTCTTATACAATGACTGATACAAGTACACATTGATCTGCACAGAGTCACACACCTGCCAGCCAGCCACACACACACTCAGTCTCCCATACAAATACTTGGGCAACCAATCAATAACCCATATAGCCACTCATATAGCTACTGATCAACACATGCAGCAGCTTACACAACAGACATACTGATGCACACATTCACACAGTTTAGTCACTAACCTATGCATTCAGTAAGACACATTTAATCACTCACTCATACAGTCAGTCAGGCACCTACTAAATCCTTCATCCAGACACTTATACATCCACTCATTCTTCAGTATGTGAAACATATTTAAACTTTACAGAAAAACACAGTCACTGGATGATGTCATTAGTGATGTCATCAGTGATGTCAAATGAGATGTCATCAGTGATGTCATCAGTGATGTAATTTGAGATGTCATCAGTGATGTCATCAGTGATGTCATTGACCATGTCATGAATGATGTAATATGTGACATCATCAGCAGTGGATTGCGGGTGCGCCAAATATAGTTAGTCCAACTAACTATATAGGAGCAATTTCAATGGTTTTTTATATGTTAATTCCTAACTATATGTAGGAAGGTGGATATCTGACTATGGTTACCCCCAAACTTTTTGCCTGGTGTTTAGCTGGTTTTTGACTTAGTTGGCCTGGGATCCTGCTATTCAGGGCCCAGGCTGATTGCTCTCTCCTTAAAATGGACTCCATGTACCGTAGGTGCATAACACAATTGGAATTGGTTCACCTTATAGGCCCCTGTAACAGTGTACCATAGGTACCCAGGGCATAGGTGTAGCCAAAGCCTACCAGGGGCTGCAGCATGTATTGTGCCACCCCTGGCCTGGCCTCCATATTTGACACAACTGGCTGATCACTCAGCTGGGGTAAGTCGGTGTAACCACCTCTTACTTAGGTACAGTATGTCTGTGCCTAACCCTAAACTGGACACATATGTTCCTATCAGCCACTCCTATGGAAGGCCTCATCAATCCTGGAGGCAGAGTGCTTGGAAATATGTGAGATGGTGCTCTGGCATGAGCTGAGCCTGTCTGCAGCCGTCGGGAACAACTCCCTAAGCTGTTCCGGGATATTGCCATACCATATACTCTTAAGTGCATTATAATCCTCGCGGTTAAATGCTATCTTTGGTTTGGCTTTATCAAAACATGTCGAGTAAGGTGTCATACGAATTGGAATACTATCCCCTCGCCAATTCTGGCGACGGGGATAGCATTCCACCCTTCTAGAGGGACACGACATGTGCGTAGCCTTAACCCCGGTTAAAGTTAAACAGAGCCTCAGCTTCACAAAATGGACGCTGCCACCACAGACACAAGTCTGGCCTCCTGCTGCTGACCGAAACTCGGCAGATGGTGGCCTGGACAAAGGGTTTCCTGCCTTGGGAGGTGCGAGCACCACCCCAGACAGGATTTTGTGTATTGGGTAGGACAGGGCTGAATAGAATCAGACATGCCCGGGGCACACAAGGTGTCCCCGCGCATAGGCCAGTCCAAACCGGTTCTGGGGCCTTCCAGCCCCAGTCCTGGCGCGGAGCTGGACAAAGGAAAGGGGGTGTAACCGCCCCCCTTCCTGGTTCCTCCCAGAGGAGGGACCTAGTAGGTGATCCACCCCCAGTTTGGGAATAAGAGGGGGAGCAGTGCCATTGCACAGCAGATCATCCCGAAATCAACTTTAAACAAGAAGAAGACTGGACTTCGACATTCTGCTGCACAGAAGACTGAAGAGAATCTCCCTTGTGGCCTAGGAGTCGCCACCCTGTGAACACAGGTACCAACCAGCAACTCGACGTCTGCTTTGCCGCCGCCTCCCGCCGGAGACCGAGCCCAGAGCCCGACAAGAACCAGACTCCCAGACCTCTCAGAGCCCGATCCACAGTCCCTGCGAAGAAGGGACCCGTGGAGGCACCGAGTGACGTGGGACCGGACCTCTTGAAAGACACCCGAAAAGCTGACTGCGCAGCTTCTGAGGCATCCTCGACGTTGTGCTTTGGGGATTGAGAACCCCCACCACCGAGCAGCCCTTGCACCGAAGATCAGCCCTCCAGCATCTCCACGATCTGCGTGGGGCCCTTTTGCATTGTGCCACTCGACGCGCCATCCCGGCCACTAGCCACGCGGCCAGCGGCCATCTTGGCGACGAACCCGAAGATTTACACAGCAGGTCTGGTTGCTCCAGACCTACCCAAGCTCCTGTAAAAAGGAGCACCCGCTCTGACCTTGCTGGTCCGAGTGAACAGCATCTTTCACCTTCTGCGTGGCTTGCACTTGCCAAGGCCTGTTTGCTCCGATCAGGTCGCCGACACCGCCAACAGCGAGAAGCCTGCGTGGGACAGCTTGTGACCGACTCCTGGACGTCCTCGACCCCGGGTATCTACGTGGCTGCAGAAAGAAGCTACCCGACAACGCCTGTTTGCACCCGACATCGCCTGGTTCCAATCTGGTTCCACGGTAGTCACTGGCTAGTGACTTTGAACACTGTCCCCTCTGCTTTCAGGTCTTCACATCTTCGGATCCACCCTTGGATCCACCGGAACTCTTCCCATCGAGCCGCCTGCAGCATCTTCAGCTCCAAGCACCATCGACCAGCGTGACGAAACCCGACACAACTTCGACCCTGTGCACCCGCTTCCTGTGGGTGAGGTAACTCAGCTCCGCCGGTGCTCCTGCACTGGTACACATCCCAAGGGCCTGTGTTTTAAGTTTCAGCTCCGTAGGTCACTCGGAAGGTTCCTAACTTTCTAACTTTGTGCTTTTTACGCACCATAGACTTTGTATTGAGAAGTGCGTGCACTTTGAACACTGCACCCGAGTCCCGTGGGCCTTTCCCGACTTAGTTAACTCCAGTCTCGAATAGCTCCAGCGATTCCCAAGGCCCTAGGCCTCTTCACTTTCCTCCTGGTATCTCTTATACCACTTTCTTAGTATATGGTTTAGGTGGCCCCTAGGGCTCATCCATATTGTGCAACTTTTGTGTATTTTAAACTGTCTTGTGATTTAACGCTTGTGCTTCTGTGCTCATAAAGAGTCCAGGGGATTTTAATAGTTAATAAATCAATATATATTTTCAATATATATCTGTGTGGTGTCCCTTTCATTTGGTATTCAAGGGGGTTGTGTATGGTATAACAGCTGGCTTCACATGCCTTTCAGAGTTTAGCCTAAGACTGCTTTGTCCACGTTACCACTAGGATAACTGGTCTACAAGGTTGAATTACAACCATCATCATAAGGGTTGCTTGGCATGATACAAAGTGATCACTAAGAATTAGTGAGCATTATATACCAGGCCAACTTCTCACATTGGTGAGCAGCGGATTGGGATCTGAGCTTGCTGTTGTTTTACCATTGCAATCTTTGAGATTATCATTTGAAAGATCATACAGGTACCTGCTAGGTACATATAAAACAAGACTAGTATACTTAAGTTCTACTGAACTTAGTTGTTGTAGAGCAAAGGGAGTAGCACACCCTAGCTACAACTACTAGATAGGTTTAGTAGGTAAACACCAGTGTAGGTAGATTGCAACACATCCACCCACACTAGAGCAATGTCTGGAGCAGAGGGGTCCAGTGGACTTACTCCTGTTGAGAGTGACCCTCCAAGGGCACCATCCAAATTTGCTATTTTTTCCTTTAAGGAATTAAGACAGCTTTGTGTCTTAAGGGGTCTGAATACAGGGCCTTCCCCTACTACAGACCACCTAAGAGAGCTCTTAGACCAGTCTGAGACTCTAAAGCCCTCTAAGGCAAACCCCACAGGGGATGCTGAAGGAGGCCATCCTTCAGAGGATGACACTGTAGACACCCCTGCCCCTATCATCCTGGTAGATGAGGAAGCCTCCACCACTGGAGCTCCTCAGGTAGATGTAGAGGAAGAGGAGGAAGAGGAGGAGGTGGAAAGCAGTGAGTCAGATGATGACAGAAATAGTCAGGTGCTGGTCAGTAGACTGAACCAGGCTAACTTAAGCTTACTTGGGAATGAATCAGGTAACAACCCATTCAGACCCCCAGGTGGACTTAACCAGAAGCCTAGGAGGAGAAGGACTCACTCAGGTGACTCTAACAACTCCCATGCTTCTAGAGGTTCTCATGGTCACTCCAGAAAGGAGATGACTAGCCCTCAGAGAAGGGAACATGAGGCCAAGATGAGAGAGGCTGAGCTTAGGATCCAGAGACAAGAGTTAGAAATTGCCCTGGCCCAAGAGAAACTTGCTAGAGCAAGACAGCCTAGAGAGAGTGGATTAGGATCCACTGGTGGCAGCAATATCCAGAAGGATAAAGACAGGTCCTTTGATACAAGAAACCTGAGTAAGATTGTGCCCCCCTACAAAGCTGGGGATGATATCCACAAATGGATGACTGCACTTGAGAGAGCCTGCATGGTACAGCAGATCCCTCAGGAGCAGTGGGCAGCAATCTTGTGGCTCTCCTTTGAAGGTAGAGGCAGAGACAGACTCCTCACAGTTAGTGATGAGGATTCTAGAAACTACATGGTCCTGAAGAGTGCTCTGATTGATGGGTTAGGCTTAACCACTGAACAGTACAGGTTAATGTTCAGAGATACCCAGAAGACACAGACTCAGGACTGGTCTGAATTTGTTGAGTGTGCCACTAAGGCTCTGGAGGGCTGGTTGCTGGGAAGTAAGGTTACTGACTATACAGGATTGTATAATTTAATTATGAGAGAGCAAATCTTAAGTAATTGTCAAAATCAGCTTCTACATCAGCACCTGGTTGACTCTGATCTGACCTCCCCACAAGAATTGGGTAGGAGGGCAGACAAATGGGTCAGAACCAGGATCAGGCCTAAGAACCAGGGTGGTGACCAAAAGAAAGAGACTACCAAGCCTCAAGAGAAGGGTGGGGATAAAAGTAAGGAAAAGACTTCCCCAGGGCCCCAAAACTCCAAGAATGGGGGTGGGTCCCAAGACACTTCTACATCCCAGAAAAAGCCTTATTGTCATACCTGTAAACAGGTGGGGCATTACAAAACAGATAGCTGTTGTCCCAAGAATGGCAATAAGGAGAATATACCTCCAGGTAAGGCTCCAACACCTCCTGTCACTGTTAGCAGTGGTCCCCCAGGTGGTGGGAGCACCCCCAAGAATTTGGGTGGGTTTACTTTTGGAGGACAGGTGGACTCTGGCCTATCCAGGTCCCCTAACTCAGATACTCTTGTCTATGAGACTGGCATGGGGTTTGCCAATTTCACAGCTTGCCCAAACACTTTGAGCAAGTATAGACAGGAGCCCCTCATCAATGGCTTGAAAGTTGAGGCCTTCAGAGACACAGGGGCTAGCATCACCATGGTGGCTGAATGTCTAGTCCCCTCAAGGCAACTTTTACCTGATGCCAAATATCAGGTGACAAACATTGATGGCATAGAATCCAATCATCCCATGGCAGTAGTCAATCTTAGCTGGGGAGGTGTCACTGGCCCAAAGAGAGTGGCAGTGTCAGCAAACTTGCCTGTAGATTGCCTACTGGGTAATGATTTGGAAATCTCAGCCTGGGCTGAGGTTGAACAGCAAACCCATTCTAGAATGGTAAATCTCCATGGAAAGGTTAGTGGGGCGGTAATGGCTACAGCCCCAATTCAAGATGTCCTTCCTGAAAAGGTTGGGAGGGCTGAGCAAACCTCAGCCCCATCTTTAGATAACTTCCCTCCTGAAAAGAGTAGCAGGGCTGTACTAGTAACAGCCCATACCCAAACTGAGTCTCCTCCTGAAAAGGTTGGTGGGGCTGTGATGGCCACAGCCCAAACTCAAACTGATACATGGGTAGTGAAGCCTGAAATGATGGATCACTCCACCCAAACAGAGAGCATTGAGGAGGAAGAGAAATCTCCCTCCCACCAGACTTTAGGAAAGGATCAGCCTCCTCAGGGAACTGATCTTACCCCTGATGAAGGAACTGTCCCAGAGGTTGTTAGGCCTGGCCTAACAGAGCCTCTGATAGCAGTGGACCCTTCTCAGGAGGGACCCAGTCTGGAGCAGGTAACCTGCCCCTCTCTACCTTGCCTTACTCAGCCCAGGGCTGCAGAGGACAAGAAGGACAGTGAGACCCAAAGGGCCCCCTGTCAAATAAAGCACCCCCATCAGCAGATTAGGGGCACCGAAACTAGTAGCCCTAGTGAGGTGCAAGCTTTAAAAACTCCTGAGGGATCCCCCTTAAAAGTAGTTAGGGACCTCCCCCAGATGGATATTGTTGGGCACAGCCAAACCTGGGACCCTAAGGGCCCAAACCTGACCTGTCCCTCCAGTAAGCCAAACAGAGGGACCCAGCCTCCAGCTTTAGGTAGCCAGAGGTTGACCCTGAGAGCACAGTGCAACTCAGTCAGAGAAAGAAAGGCACACATGGTGGAGAGTGATTGGAGGAAGCTGAGCCCTACAGAGGAAACTCACTTCAGTACTTCTCAACACCAGCCTTTGACTTTGCAAAGACACACCACAGGTAGAGATTCCCTATGGTGGAGACCCTCAGATACCCTTAGGGTGAGGGATTGCTTAGTGGACCATGAGACAGGGGGTTACCAAGCCAGAGCTGGTACTTCCTTATATGGCCACGTAGGCAATATAGGCTTACCTGGTCAAGGATAGCCTTATCTCCTTTCGTTTGGGGGGGGGTTATGTAGGAAGGTGGATATCTGACTATGGTTACCCCCAAACTTTTTGCCTGGTGTTTAGCTGGTTTTTGACTTAGTTGGCCTGGGATCCTGCTATTCAGGGCCCAGGCTGATTGCTCTCTCCTTAAAATGCACTCCATGTACCTTAGGTGCATAACACAATTGGAATTGGTTCACCTTATAGGCCCCTGTAACAGTGTACCATAGGTACCCAGGGCATAGGTGTAGCCAAAGCCTACCAGGGGCTGCAGCATGTATTGTGCCACCCCTGGCCTGGCCTCCATATTTGACACAACTGGCTGATCACTCAGCTGGGGTAAGTCGGTGTAACCACCTCTTACTTAGGTACAGTATGTCTGTGCCTAACCCTAAACTGGACACATATGTTCCTATCAGCCACTCCTATGGAAGGCCTCATCAATCCTGGAGGCAGAGTGCTTGGAAATATGTGAGATGGTGCTCTGGCATGAGCTGAGCCTGTCTGCAGCTGTCGGGAACAACTCCCTAAGCTGTTCCGGGATATTGCCATACCATATACTCTTAAGTGCATTATAATCCTCGCGGTTAAATGCTATCTTTGGTTTGGCTTTATCAAAACATGTCGAGTAAGGTGTCATACGAATTGGAATACTATCCCCTCGCCAATTCTGGCGACGGGGATAGCATTCCACCCTTCTAGAGGGACACGACATGTGCGTAGCCTTAACCCCGGTTAAAGTTAAACAGAGCCTCAGCTTCACAAAATGGACGCTGCCACCACAGACACAAGTCTGGCCTCCTGCTGCTGACCGAAACTCGGCAGATGGTGGCCTGGACAAAGGGTTTCCTGCCTTGGGAGGTGCGAGCACCACCCCAGACAGGATTTTGTGTATTGGGTAGGACAGGGCTGAATAGAATCAGACATGCCCGGGGCACACAAGGTGTCCCCGCGCATAGGCCAGTCCAAACCGGTTCTGGGGCCTTCCAGCCCCAGTCCTGGCGCGGAGCTGGACAAAGGAAAGGGGGTGTAACCGCCCCCCTTCCTGGTTCCTCCCAGAGGAGGGACCTAGTAGGTGATCCAACCCCAGTTTGGGAATAAGAGGGGGAGCAGTGCCATTGCACAGCAGATCATCCCGAAATCAACTTTAAACAAGAAGAAGACTGGACTTCGACATTCTGCTGCACAGAAGACTGAAGAGAATCTCCCTTGTGGCCTAGGAGTGGCCACCCTGTGAACACAGGTACCAACCAGCAACTCGACGTCTGCTTTGCCGCCGCCTCCCGCCGGAGACCGAGCCCAGAGCCCGACAAGAACCAGACTCCCAGACCTCTCAGAGCCCGATCCACAGTCCCTGCGAAGAAGGGACCCGTGGAGGCACCGAGTGACGTGGGACCGGACCTCTTGAAAGACACCCGAAAAGCTGACTGCGCAGCTTCTGAGGCATCCTCGACGTTGTGCTTTGGGGATTGAGAACCCCCACCACCGAGCAGCCCTTGCACCGAAGATCAGCCCTCCAGCATCTCCACGATCTGCGTGGGGCCCTTTTGCATTGTGCCACTCGACGCGCCATCCCGGCCACTAGCCACGCGGCCAGCGGCCATCTTGGCAACGAACCCGAAGATTTACACAGCAGGTCTGGTTGCTCCAGACCTACCCAAGCTCCTGTAAAAAGGAGCACCCGCTCTGACCTTGCTGGTCCGAGTGAACAGCATCTTTCACCTTCTGCGTGGCGTGCACTTGCCAAGGCCTGTTTGCTCCGATCAGGTCGCCGACACCGCCAACAGCGAGAAGCCTGCGTGGGACAGCTCGTGACCGACTCCTGGACGTCCTCGACCCCGGGTATCCACGTGGCTGCAGAAAGAAGCTACCCAACAACGCCTGTTTGCACCCGACATCGCCTGGTTCCAATCTGGTTCCACGGTAGTCACTGGCTAGTGACTTTGAACACTGTCCCCTCTGCTTTCAGGTCTTCACATCTTCGGATCCACCCTTGGATCCACCGGAACTCTTCCCATCGAGCCGCCTGCAGCATCTTCAGCTCCAAGCACCATCGACCAGCGTGACGAAACCCGACACAACTTCGACCCTGTGCACCCGCTTCCTGTGGGTGAGGTAACTCAGCTCCGCCGGTGCTCCTGCACTGGTACACATCCCAAGGGCCTGTGTTTTAAGTTTCAGCTCCGTAGGTCACTCGGAAGGTTCCTAACTTTCTAACTTTGTGCTTTTTACGCACCATAGACTTTGTATTGAGAAGTGCTTGCACTTTGAACACTGCACCCGAGTCCCGTGGGCCTTTCCCGACTTAGTTAACTCCAGTCTCGAATAGCTCCAGCAATTCCCAAGGCCCTAGGCCTCTTCACTTTCCTCCTGGTATCTCTTATACCACTTTCTTAGTATATGGTTTAGGTGGCCCCTAGGGCTCATCCATATTGTGCAACTTTTGTGTATTTTAAACTGTCTTGTGATTTAACGCTTGTGCTTCTGTGCTCATAAAGAGTCCAGGGGATTTTAATAGTTAATAAATCAATATATATTTTCAATATATATCTGTGTGGTGTCCCTTTCATTTGGTATTCAAGGGGGTTGTGTATGGTATAACAGCTGGCTTCACATGCCTTTCAGAGTTTAGCCTAAGACTGCTTTGTCCACGTTACCACTAGGATAACTGGTCTACAAGGTTGAATTACAACCATCATCATAAGGGTTGCTTGGCATGATACAAAGTGATCACTAAGAATTAGTGAGCATTATATACCAGGCCAACTTCTCACACTATATAAGGCCTGAAACCTATGGTTTTTTCAGTGAATTTTCAAGGTTTTTAAATGCTAATTCCTAACTATATAAGGACTAAAACCTATGGTTTTTTCAGTGAATATATATAAGAAAGGACATTAATACCTGGTCCAGAAATGGTTTATTGACTAAAGAAGAATTTAAATTCTTGAATGTTTTGCACCCTATCACACCTTTATTTTATTTGTTGCCTAAAATCCACAAATGTACTACCCCAGTCCCAGGTCGCCCTATTATTTCAGCACAGGGGAGCATGAACGAGAATATTTCAAAATATGTTGACTTTTTTTTACAGCCTCACATGAGTTCACTCCCTTCCTTTCTGAAAGACACTACTGATTTTTTGGGGAAGATTAGTTGTATTACCTGGGGTCCTGAGTTATGTTTCCTGGTGATGGATATAGAAGCACTTTATACCAGTATTAATCATCACCAGGGATTGGAAGCTGTCCGTACTTGCCTCTTTAACAACTATTTCCAGTTTGGCAAGGAGGTTTACCATCAGGAGCGCGGGGTGTCAATGGGTTCGTGCTTCTCCCCCAGCTATTCATGCTTGCATGTTGGCTGGTGGGAGGAGCATGTGCTTGGCGTCACCCACGCTCATTGGCTTCCCCATTTATTGGCCTACTGGAGATTCATAGACGATATTTTTATCGTCTGGAAAGGATCTCAAACCCTTGCAGCTGATTTTGTTAAGGCAATCAATGTGAACGATAGAAATCTGAAATTCACTGCTACAATCACTGATACATCAGCTGAATTTCTGGATGTATTGGTCTACATTGAAAATAACAAAATCCAATCCAAACTGTTCAGGAAGAGCACTGCGGGCAATTCCATCTTGCATGCCCGTAGTGCTCACCCCCGGCATACTATTAACAGCATACCCCTTGGTGAATTCATCAGAATTAAACGCATTTGTAGTGGTCCAGTTGTCACCGAACAATGTCTAGCAGAATCTAGAAATAGATTCCTTCGTAGGGGCTACAAAAGAGCAGTATTAGATAAAGCCCTCAATACAGTGTCAACGCGTACACGTGAAACATTGTTGACCCCCAAAACAACAATTGATACTGATGTCACCAAGTCAACAACAGCTAGATTCATCACTACTTTTTGTGCCCAAAGTTCCAAACTCAGCCAGATTATCAGATCTGAATGGCCAATTGTTTTAACTGATGTTATTCTTGCTCCTTTTTTATATATATATGGCCCCCCTCCTCTCACTGATTGAATCCCACGGAACCCTTGTAACTTCCTATGCTGACGACACTCAGCTTGTCGTCACCATAGATAAAAAGCACCCCGACGCGGCCCTCAGATTCCAGAATTGCCTCTCCCAAGTCTTTTCTTGGCTTAACCATAATCACCTTAAGTGCAATAGCGCCAAAACTGAAATAATACCTTTGGGCAAAGACATTCTTTTTTCCCCAAAAGATTGGTGGCCCCAAAACTCTGAAGCACCGCCTAGTGCGGTCTCCTCGGCCCGCAATCTCGGTGTCCAATTCGACTCGTCCCTCAGTTTTGACGATCATGTGCGCATTACTGCTGGGTGCTGCTTCAGCCTCATCAGACAACTGAAGAAATTTTTTGACTTCCTTCCTATTTCAGCCAGGAAATCAGTCGCGGTGGCCTTGATCCTATCCCAGCTGGATTATTGTAATGGCCTCTTGGCAGGAATAAAAAAGTCTTCCCTTAAGAAACTGCAGAGCGTCCAACACGCAGCAGCCAGGCTTGTACTTGAACTCCCAAGAAGGTCCTCGGCCTCTGCAGCCCTCAACACTCTCCACTGGTTGCCCCTCCACAAAAGAATTCTTTTCAAGCTTCTTGTCACGGTCTTCAAAGCCACCAGGAACACTGGCCCTACCTATCTGACCAAGCGCTTTCCGCGCTATATTCCATCTCGCTGCCTGAGGTCATCAGGAGCCAATTTGGTTTCTGTCCCTCGAATAAAGCTAAAAACGAGAGGGGGTAAAACCTTCTCATTCTTGGCGGCTAGGGCATGGAACGGTCTCCCTCTCGACCTCAGACACGCTCTTACTGAAAGCCTTTTCAGGAAACTCTTGAAGACCTGGATTTTCTCTCGGTCTAATTCATCGGTCCTCGCAGCCATTTGATCTACGCCTCGCTATGCGAGTCTCTCTGTTCTGCTCAGCGCCAAGATGCTCCTCCCGGAGCGATAGTTGCGCTATATAAATTTCAATAAATATCAAAATATCAAATATCAAATATCAAATCTCCTGCAATTACCTTCAGGAGGGCTCCCTCAATGAAAGATTCCCTTGACCGTGCACAACCAGAAAACCAATTGAAAACCACTTGGCTCCACAAACCTGTTTTCTTTAGATGCACCTCGTGCCGTGCCTGCACATTTGCAGTCAACAGCACCGAGTATACATCTGCATTTAGCAATCGGCCTATACTAATCAGGGAACATCTCACATGTCGCAGTGATTTTGTTGTATATAAATTGACCTGCACATGAACATTGTCTTATATAGGGAGTACAAAGTTGCAAGCATACCAACGCATCTTGCAACACATCCGGGCAATAGTAAATTCGGACATGAATTACCCGGTTGCCCGCCACTTCAAATCTGTCCATGACAAGAAACTAAAAGACCTTACGTATACCTTGTTATGTTCAGTGGCTAATCCTGGCAGGGGGGGTGATCGAGAGAGACTTCTCCGACAAAGAGAGGCTTATTTTATCATTCTGCTCGATACCAGATCCCCTAATGGACTGAATGCTTTTGATGAATTGCACTATTATTTATAATTACAGTAGTTTCTCCTTTGTATATATAAAAATGTATATTTGTTGTCACCTCTGTAGATTGGGAGTTTCATCGGCTTTTTCAGATTTTCAAAAAATGCGATAACATCTGGGCTTAATATACCTATGAAATCTGAAGTGTTGTTGGTAATTTCCATAAGTTAATGCCTCTGCCGCCATTGATACTCCATGTATATAACATCTAAAAGTCTTTTTTTGGTCTAAATTAGTTGATTTGTATATATTGGCAATTTGTGATGTCCTATTGTTTATGGTGAGGGACATTATTTATTTACATATTTCTTAAGAAATGTTTCATATATTGCACTTGCACATAGATCTAGATGTTTCATTACTATTATGAATTCTTGCCATTTTTCTTAAGTAAATATGTTCTATTATGCTTCACCACCTATGAGCACTATGCTCTAATTGTTTTGCAATTTTCTAATATTTTGAGAATTTTGTTTATGGACTTACCATCACATGAATTTAATTGCCAGTTAATGTCGTTATTTTACCCTTGCAACCTGTTTCTTTAGGTGTTTGGGCTTTTATTTGTAATTTAATCCACCGCCTACTCCTGACGCGTCATGTGACCAAGCCCCGTCCGCGGGGCGAAACGCGTCATGGAGGGCACTTGCTCTGCACTATTCACTGCCTATTAAATGCACTGCTTCAACTGAAATATCGTTGGTCTCTGGCTCATCTATCTTGATCTGATTGGGGAGATTGCTGGAGGTCTGCGCTCGCCTGAACTGCGTCCATAGCAGTTGTGAGTTTGCTGTTTCATATATATATATATATATATATATATATATATATATATATATATATATATATATATATATATATATATATATATATATATATATATATATATATATATATATATATGTATATTACCTACTGGCGGTCGCCAGTAGGTATATATAGTTAGGATTTTTTCTCTATGGAACTTTTGAAAATTCTATGTCTAATAACTTTGGCGTTTGTGGACGGAATCGGCTGAAAGTTTCAGGACAATGGCACATTTTGTTTCTGAGCAGCCCCTGAAAATTTGGGGGGGTTTCGTCAAGGGGGGGCTGAGAAAAAAGGGGGGTCCCAAAACACATTTTTCCCATTCATTTTTCCATAGGGCGTTTGGCCTCACTTTTAGCTCGAACGGCTGAATGGATTTACACGAAACTTGGCAAAATTGTAGGGACTGTTAGCCCGATGTGCCTTTGCTGGGTCTCAATATATGTGCTCCAGTGGATTTTGAGAAATTAACGTTTAAAAAAACAGATATATCTGTGACAGCGTCCCAGATAGCGCTCCAGATCGCGTACTTTTTGCGTAACGGAGCTTTGCGTAGCGAAGCTGATTGGCTCTCTGGTGTCTGTCAACATTCTAAACAGTCCGGTGCGGCCGCCATCTTGTCTCTCTGTAGGATCAAGAGACAAGAGGAGGAGAAAAACGAAGGGGGAATTTAATGAAAGGGGGCAAGGTAGATCTTTCTTGACGCCCTAGGAATGATGTTGGGGTTATTAAAGGGTCCCATGGGGCAAATAATAAAAATTTGATTTTTCGCGGTAGAAGCGCTTCTCGGTTCGCGAACCGGGTCGCAAACTGGTAGCGAAACGTGAATTCGCCATTTTGTGTTTCGATTTAGTTAAATTACTAGGTATAAGGGGGTACGGGAGACGTATCCTGACTCCTTATGTTTTCTGAGGGTGGCTGAGGAGGCTCATATATGTTGATACATGTCTTCCAGCGGCTGTGCGTGAGCGTTTTTTTTTTTTTTGGCTGCGTGACGTCTGTTAACGTTCGATTCGATGTAAATCAGGAACTGTTGACCGCCATTTTGTCACTGCGAGTAAATATTTTGTTAAAAATAATTGTTATAAATTAATCCTTATTGATAAACATTGTCTGTGCCATCTTGCCTTTTTTGCAATGCCACACTTTTGTTGAGCACGGCAGCCATTTTAGATGCCTTGACCAGACCCACTCTCTGCACGCCGCCGATCCTCAGCATGGCTCCCCACCCTCGCAAGCATCTCCCCCACGCACTAGTCACCCCCGCTCTCTCTCTCATGCATGGGCCATAAACCTCCCCCCATCTGCGCTGCTCTTCCCTGAGAATCACACCCTGTGCCCGCCCGACACCTCCCTTTCACCCTATTCACTACCGCACCCTCTGACACTCCTCTTCCTCTGTGTCTGATTGTGCAGGCCGGTCTCAGTCTATCACTTAGCCCTGCCGATGTAGTTTATGGCTCCAGCTGTAGAGAATCACCCCTGTTCAAAGGAGTTACAGTAGATCAAGGCCCCCACCCGATGAGATCCGTCACACCACACGCGTTCCTACTATCTGATAACCATCCTGTATTGTGCTTGGGGAGGGGATTCTCACTGTGAGGGTGTGTGGGTCCGAGCCTGAAGCGGAAGATTCCAGGGATGCCTTTTTGTACATCAAAGTCTTCACAATTATGTGTCACATTAAAAATATATAGCACTCCAACAAAGTTGTAGGATTATAACACTTTAATAACTTATAAATATATACAATGCTCCAACAAAGTAAACACGTTAAAAAAACTTTTTAAACAACTATTTACATGACATTGCTTTAAGCAGGATAGACAAAGAAATGACACAGTGATGTAAAAGTTTCTGAAAGAAATGCCAAGAACGTCCCATGTGAAAGTGAATTTTATCTGGCAATTTTTTTCTTTTCCTTCTCATGAAAAGAAAGTTAATGCCAGGTTTGTTACTTGCCTCATCTGCCAAAAAAAAACTCTCGAGAGGGACCGAAAAAAAATATAGCTATGGTAATCATATCATGCATTGGCACATGGAGAGGTGGCACCCTTTTAATTATTCTAAAGCACAACTTCGAGATTTGGTGGATAATCCCCGACCGGCAAAAACATCCACCAATGACTTAGCAATAAGTGAGTCAGAGGCAAGGGAAACGGTCCCAAATCTGTAAAAGAACTTTAGGCAGATGAGATTGACTTGTGTAGCATGTGGAAAATTAATTTCATGCGGAGAGATGAGTATTACTTTAATAAATAGATCATATGAAAATCATCAATGTCCAAAACGTCCTAGAAAGTAATTTTTGTCATTTTTGAGGAAGAGAGATAACCTACGGTGGTACGGGGTCGTTTTCGTTCGTACTAGGGGGGCCAGGTGACATTCGTTCGGGGTGGCTTAGGGGCATTTAAAACAACTTCCCTGATACAGGTAGCATATAAAGTAGAGGCTAAATACCAGTGGCCTTATTTATGAAGCACTTGCGCCGCCGGTGCGCCACTTTTAAAATGGGAAAAAGTGACGCACCGGCGGCGCAAGGCCTTCATAAATAAGGCCCCAGGATCTATATCGATTGCTTTATGCTGTAGAAAAATGTAAAACACACAACAAACCTGGACCATTCATATTTTCAATGTTTCTGCGTACTATACTTTTTAACCCTTAACTAATTGAGCTGCTTCATTTCTCCAGCTTTTTTTTTAACAAAAAAAAAAATCGGAAACAGTAGCCATTTCTTCGAAACTTACCAATCTACGCGTTACAACTACGTTTGCTTTTTCAAAAACTTTTAATAAAAATGTTGGTGCCCAAATACGGGCTTACAACCCCGTGGGCCGGCCACGGAGCAGGCTGGAACTGTAAATGGGAGGGGGGGGGGGTATTTATTTGTGGAAAACATAACAGAGAGTCAGTGGTCGTTGATTTCATAGTAAAAAGTGCGGCAAGTGCAACAAAATCATATCGATAATTCATTGTGAGCAAGTACCAAAAGTGTCGACAATTCGAACCTTCAATAATAAATACAGTAATCAATGATGCATTAGAACTTAATATCAATTCATTGTTCGAACATGTAATCAGTCTTATCCCATATCAATTCATGTGCTAAAAACTGCATACATATCTCATGATATCAAGGCTGAGCAATCGGGGCACAACAAGGAGTTGAGAGTTTCATTTGTACCGGCGCCATTTTGGGTGAGGTCAGGAAGGTCCAAGTATAGTCAAAATGTCTCCACCAACTCGTGGTTGGACCGGGACCTCTTTCGGCAGTCCAAAAGTTTTCGTTGAAGGGTAGCAGAGGGGACTGGTCAAATGAACCATCAGTGAAAGTGGGGTGGGAGGAATCAATTTCTCCTACCGGGTCATACTGATGTCCCACCGGAACTGATCAAGTTGGTAGTCTTGCAGGATTTTGGTGATTTCAAGACTGAGGCCGGCACCGGCATGAGCGCGCCGACGTCCCGCGGCTACGTCGTGGTCGTTCCGTGGGTGATCATGGCAGTCATTCCCCATCGGGGGTCGGGGGCCCCCGTGGCTTCGGGGGCCCCCGTGTCTCTTATAGAATCTTCAAAGTTGAGGAGAAGGTTTCTGGACGCAGGAAACTAGAAGCGTTGTTGCACCGCAACAGTGAACGAGACCCCCGCTGGGTGAGCGGAGCATCATTGCCTCGCAATAGTGGACGAGACCTTTTGTCGGGTGAGTGCAGCGCCGTTGCATCGCAAGAGTGGAGGAACCCTCATTGGGGGTGCAGCTGAGGGGCCCCCACCTGGGGAGGTGGGAGAGGCTCGTTCGCGCCGCCTCTCCCTCCCAGCGCACCCCACGCCGACACCTGGCATTGATATCCGTGATGTCCGGACCAGGCGATAAGAGGGGGGGGGGTCGGAGGCAGAGGCAAGACATCCCCCCCGTGGCCTGCAAGGCGGCAGAAGAAGGGAATCGGGAGACCAGTACATTTTGGGCCTTCCACCCCACAGCTGATGGCGGTTAGCCGGGCCCCGCCCTGCACGTGTCGAGGCCTCATCTTCCGGATGGGCGTAACCGTGGTCCTGTTGCACTTCGGGAGTTTCCGGAATGGGGGTAGGTATCTGCTGATTTGTATCTATTTCATGTTACCGTTAATGGGCGTGGCGGGCGGTGGGACAGACATGCTTGGAGCAGTGGGGGGGTGGCGGAGCCTAGCTACCTCGTGGCTGCCGTAACAGCAAGCTTGGCTTTTTTCACCACTTCCATGTTTCTTAAGGTATTGGTGAAATTGTTTTTGATGGTAAAATGATGTGACTTCTGCAATGTGTCGCTTTTGCGGAACAGATATATGATGTAATTGTGTTGTTAATGTTACGGTGCACATGTAAAAAATGATGCATAAGTGTTGCACGGGCATTGTAGATACTCTCCTATGTGTGCTTAGCAATTTCAAGTCACTTCCTCCGGGTTCATGTGCCTTGTAAATACGTCCCCATGTGTGTCTGGTCATTTGAAGTCATTTTCCTTGTAGTGTAAGGCCCTTGTAAATACGCCCCCATGTGTAAAATTAATTACTTTGCCCTTAAATGTTGCGTTTTCGGTAATTTTACCAAATCGGTAATTTTACCAATTCGGTAATTTTACCGAAAATGCAAGATTGAAACGTGGGTAGCCAATTTTCCATTGGCACATGGCTTTCAGAATCGGTATTTTACCATGGAATACAAATCCATGGTAAAATACCGATTCCTGTGTACATGCACATCTGTGCATGTACACATATGCCATGTGACAGATAGACGTGTCCTTAGGGCATGTCTGTGTGCCACATTGCACACATGCCCGTTTTGGGGGTGCTAGATGGTGTCGAAGTGATACCCCCTGCACCCTTGACAAATTCGGTATTTACCGATTCGGTAAATAATGAATCGGTATTTGAATTGAATCCTATGGGCTTCAAGGCCCATAGGATTCAATAGGAAATACCGATTCAGTATTTACCGAATCGGTAAATACCGAATTTTTAAGGAATCGGTAATAAATCAGATGTTGGTACTTACATCCCATTTACCGATTTTGAAATACCGAATCGGTAAAATTCGGTAATATTCGGTATTTCAAAATCGGTAAATGTGATTTACCTACATCTGGCCCTAGGTGTATTATTGTTTTACATAAAATGTTTTAAAACTTTGTTTGAAATGAAATGCATGCACACTTAGGGCCAGATGTAGGTGGTCGTTTCAGGCCATTTACCGACCAGTTACGGCCGTTTTCGGCCGTTTTCGATCGTTAAATGGCAAATCGGTATGTAGGGGCTTAAATCCAAGGCCACGTGTAGGTAAATCTACATTTACAGAATCGGAAAAATTATTTGTTCGTTAAAATACCGAATCGGTAATTTTACCGATTCTGTTAATTTGTTATGTAGGGGGGAGTCTTCTGAGTCCCAAAGGCCTTAGCGAATCGGTATTTTAGCATGAAATCAAACTTCATGGTAAAATACCGATTCCGGTGTGCATGCACATGTGTGCTCGCACATCTATGTTATGTGAAAGGCAGACCTGCCCTTAGGGCTGGTTTGCTTGCTACATGGCACTTGTGCCTGTTTTGAGGGTGTCAGAGGGTGTCAAAGTGATACCCCCTGCATCCTTGTGCATACTTTTTTTTTTTATAGCATTGTCGAATCTAGTTCTTACTGTTATTGATTTACTGTTTGGTAATAGTGGTTAATAACATTTTTTATTATATTTCACCACAGATTCAACTGCAGATTATTTGGGAATTAGACAATGCCATCTAAGGATAGAATTCGAAAGGCTACAAAACGTCAAAGACAGCTTGACCCCGGGAGCCGGCCGCTTATGTCGGGTGCGATCTCAGGCTACACCAGTGCTATAAGACTTGGGGAAGGGCTCGGAGCCAAGCATCTTCTCCGAGTCCGTGCCATCACACCGCCCCTCGGGGGCCTCCGTCAAGCGGTTTAGGGAGGTACCATATCACATTGTTTTCAATTGCAGTCAGGTCCACAAACGGCCCCCACTTACTTTGAGAATAGTGAAGCTGCAGCAGGTGCAAATAAGGTTTAGACAGTGTTACAAGCGCTGCTCAGAACTCTGAAGTATGGCACCCAACATCCAGGACTTATGCCATTTGTGCAAGGCAGTGACATCGAAGCAATTCAGGGACCAAAACCATGAACGAACACTCATGTATTAAAATTTTAGTATTGATGCTTGACTGAGACCAAGGAGATCAGAGTGCATGAGTCTCATGCTCGATCGATTGAGCTAGCCGGATCGGGCAACAAAAAGTATAAAATAGTTATGTAAATAGTTATTTAATAAAATGTTTTACCCTGTTACTTTGCTGGTGTGTTGTATATATTTATAATATTTGCATAGGGTTTGTCGTTATTTTGGGTGGGGTGGGTGCGGAGCCGAGCTGTCTTGCAGCCATCATCGTGTGGAGCTCAGTTCATCTCACTAGTTTCGTATTTCTCATGAAGGGTTGTTCTTAATGTTTCTATTTTAGCTAGGTCAAAAAGAGATCCCATTAGTGGCCTACTGATTTTGCTCGATTCCTTTTGTTTTTTTACACGATTTTTCACTATCTGCAAAGACTAAACCGAGTATTGCGACTCTGTGCTTGTTTGTAAATAGAGAATGAACCAAAGAGAACCAATTCTCAAAAAGTAAATGCTTGGATAACAATCAATCAAATGGAGAGAGAAGCAGACACGATGGATTAGAACGGGGGCAAAGGCCTGCGTTAACTACCCTTCACTATCTGCAAAGAGAGAGTACTACTAAGAGAAAAGAGAGGGGGGGGCAGCGTTCAAAGCACATCAGCGTGCATAAACACGAAAAAGTTTTGACCTATCACGTACTTGACATTTGTCAGTTTTTGATATTTGCTATTAAAAAACCATTGAAATTCACAGAAAAACCATAGGTTTTAGGCCATATATAGTTAGGGATTAGCATTTACAAAACCTTAATTTACTCGCACAAAACCATAGAAATTCGCATATACAGTTAGATGCAATAACTATATATCGCGCACCCGCAATCCACTGCTGATGATGTCACATATTACATCATTCATGACATGGTCAGTGATATCACTGATGACATCACTGATGACATCTGTAATGACATCACTGATGACATCACTGATGACATCTCATTTGACATTACTGATCACATCACTGATGATATCATTTATGTGGTAATACAATGAACATCTTCAGACTCTAATATAACCTTAGATACAATCAGTGTAAACAGACACTCACAGACTGTCACTTATCCATGGAGTTACTCACACACCTAGTCAGTCATGCAAATAATCAATCACACCTCCATTTTCTCAACTATACAGTTATACACATCTTACTTATTCAAACATATACTAACACATATTTGCTCTCTTATACAATCCCTGATACATGTTCACAATGATCCATACAGCCACTCACACATTCACTGGCTCTTATGCACAGTTATTTATATATGTCAGCTCTCACATGTACTGTGTTTACATATGTACTTACTTTGACATGTAGCACTGAGAAATCCATTCAATCACCAATACACTTATGCAGACAGTCAACCGCCCATACAGCTGTTTCCACATGCACTTTTGAACCCATACATCTAGTGAATCAACTACTCACACATCTATGCACAGAGTCATACACCTCCCAGCCACCCACACACACACTCAGTCTCCCATACAAATACTTGGGCAAACAATCAATAACCCTTATAGTTACTCATATAGCTACTGATTAACACATGCAGCAGTTTACAGAACAACAGACATAATGATGCACAAATTAAGACAGTTTAGTCACTTACCCATGCACCCAGTGAGACACATTTAATCACTCACTCATACAGTCAGTCATGCACCTACTAAATCCTTCATCCAGACACTTATACATCCACTCATTCTTCAAGATGTAAGACATATTTTAACACACAGTCACTGGATGATGTCATCAGTGATGTCATCAGTGATGTCACTGACCATGTCATGAATGATGTAATATGTGACATCATCAGCAGTGGATTGCGGGTGCGCGATATATAGTTATTGCATCTAACTATAAATGCGAATTTCTATGGTTTTGTGCGAGCAAATTAAGGTTTTGTAAATGCTAATCCCTAACTATATATGGCCTAAAACCTATGTTTTTTTCTGTGAATATATATATATATATATATATATATGTAAATATATATATATATATATATATATATATATATATATATATATATATATATATATATATATATATATATATATATATATATATATATATATATATATATATATATATATATATATAGATAGCCAGTAGGTATATATAGTTAGGATTTTTTCTCTATGGAACTTTTGAAAATTCTATGCCTAATAACTTTGGCGTTTGTGGACGGAATTGGCTGAAATTTTCAGGAAAATGGCACATTTTGTTTCTGAGCAGCTCCTGAAAATTTGGGGGGGGTTCGTCAAGGGGGGGCCGAGAAAAAAGGGGGGTCCCAAAACGCGTTTTTCCCATGTTAATTTCCATAGGGCGGTTGGCCTCACTTTTAGCCCGAACGGCTGAATGGATTTCCACGAAACTTGGCAAAATTGTAGGGACTGTTAGCCCGATGTGCCTTTGCTAGGTCTCAATATATGTACTTCAGTGGATTTTGAGAAATTAACGTTTAAAACAAGATATATATCTGTAACAGCGCTCCGGGTAGCGCTCCGGTTAGCGAACTTTTCGCGTATCGGAACTTTGCGAAGCGAAGCTGATTGGCTCTCCGGTGTCTGTCAACATTCTAAACAGTCCGGAGCGGCCGCCATCTTGTCTCTCGGTAGGATCGAGAGACAAGAGGAGGCCAAAACAAAGGGGGAAATGAAGGAAAGGGGGCAAGGTAGACCCCTTCTGACCCCCTAGGATTGATGAGGGGGATATTATAGAGCCACGCGGGGCCCCAAAAAAAAAAAAAAATCGATTTTTTCGCCGTAGAGACGCGTCTTGGTACGCGAACCGGGCAGCTAACCGGGAAGCTAACCGGCAGTGTAACAGGAGTCTGAGGAGTAGCTGATTGGCTGTCAACATTGTAAACAGTCCGGAGCGGCCGCCATCTTGTCTCTCGGTAGGATCGAGAGACAAGAGGAGACCAAAACAAAGGGGAAAATGAAGGAAAGAGGGCAAGGTAGACCCCTTCTGACCCCATAGGATTGATGAGGGGGATATTATAAAGCCACGCGGGGCCAAAAAAAAAAAAAAAATCCGATTTTTTCGCAATAGAGACGCGTCTTGGTACGCGAACCGGGCAGCTAACCGGGCAGCTAACTGGGAAGCTAACCGGCAGTGTAACGGGAGTCTGAGGAGTAGCTGATTGGCTGTCAACATTGTAAACAGTCCGGAGCGGCCGCCATCTTGTCTCTCGGTAGGATCGAGAGACAAGAGGTGGAAAAAAAAAGGTGTAAATGAATGAAAGGGGTAAGGCAGACCACTCCTGAACCCCTAGGATTGATGAGGGGGCTATTAAAGTTCCCTGCGGGGCAAAAGAAAAAAAAATTGCGATTTTTCGCGGTAAAGGTGCTTCCTGGTACGTTAACCGGGCAGCTAACCGGCAGCGTAACGGGAGTCCGACATATTGTGTTTTTTGAACGTTTGTGATATGTGCACGTGTGGATTTTGTCTAATTAAGGTTAAAAAAATATATATATATCTTTAAACGTGTTCTGGCGCGCTTACGTTTTGGGTTTGGTTTGCGCTGCAGAGACGATACGTCACGGTTATGCGATGCATCATGAGGCGTCTCACGGGCTACGTGATACGTCACTTAATAAAGAATATATTTTACAGCTATAGATATTAGCTTTTAAAAAACCAATGAAATTCACAGAAAAAACCATAGGTTATAGACCATATATAGTTAGGAATTTGCATTTACAAAACCTTGAAAATTCACTGAAAAAACCATAGGTTATAGACCATATATAGTTAGGGATTAGCATTTAAAAAACCTTATTTTATTTGCACAAAACTATTGAAATTCCATATATAGTTAGTTGCACTAACTATATATCGCGGACCCGCAATCCACTGCTAATGATGTCACATATTACATCATTCATGACATGGTCAGTGACATCACTGATGACATCACTGATGACATCTCAAATGACATCACTGATGACATCACTGATGACATCTCAAATGACATCACTGATGACATCACTGACATCTCATTTGACATTACTGATTACATCACTGATGATATCATTTATGTGATAATACATCTTCAGACTCTAATATAACCTTAGATACACTCAGTGTAAACAGGCACTCACAGACTGTCACACATCCATGGAGTTAGTCATGCAAAGAATCAATCACATCTCCATTTCCTCAACTATACAGTTATACACACCTTACTTATTCAAACATATAGTAACACATATTTACTCTCTTATACAATCCTTGATACAAGTTCACAATGATTCATACAGCCACTCACACATTCACTGGCTCTTATGTTCAGTTATTTATATATGTCAACTCTCACATGGAGTGTGTTTTACATATGTACTTACTTTGACATGTAGCACTGAGATATCCATTCACTCACCAATATACTCATGCACACAGTCAACTGTCCATACAGCTGTTTCTACATGCACTTTTGAACCCATACACCTAGGGAATCAACTGCTCACACATCTATGCACAGAGTTATACACCTCCCAGCCACCCACACACATACTCAGTCTCCCATACAAATACTTGGGCAACCATTCAATAACCCATATAGTTACTGATATAGCTACTGATTTAAACATGCAGCAGTTTACAGAACAACATAAATAATGATTGCCAAATTAAGACACTTTAATCACTAACCCATACACTCAGTGAGACACATTTAATCATTCTCTCATACAGTCAGTCATGCACCTACTAAATCCTTCATCCAGACACTTATACATCCACTCATTCTTCAATATGTAAGACATATTTTAACTTTACAGAAACATACAGTCACTGGGTGTTGTCATCAGTGATGTCATCAGTGATGTCATCAGTGCTGTCATTTGAGATGTCATCAGTGATATCATCAGTGATGTCACTGACCATGTCATGAATGATGTAATATGTGACATCATTAGCAGTGGATTGCGGGTCCGCGATATATAGTTAGTGCAACTAACTATATATGGAATTTCAATGGTTTTGTGCAAATAAAATAAGGTTTTTTAAATGCTAATCCCTAACTATATATGGTCTATAACCTATGGTTTTTTCAGTGAATACATATATATATATATATATATATATACATATATATTACCTACTGGCGGTCGCCAGTAGGTAGTTATAAATAGGATTTTTTTCAATCTTAAATCTCAAAATTCTATTTGGAATAACTTTGGCGCCAGTTGACGAATCTGCCTGAAAATTTTCTCAAAATGGCCTCTTCGAGCTCCGGTCCTTCCCTGAAAGTTTGGGGGGAATCGTCAAGCGGGGGCTGAGATAAAAGGGGGGTCCCAAAACGCGTTTTCCCCATGTTAATTTCTATAGGGCGGTCAACCTCACTTTTAGCCCGAACGGCCGAATGGATTTCCACCAAACTTGGCAAAATTGTAGGGACTGGTAGCCCGATGTGCCTTTGCTATGTCTCAAGATATGTCCTCCAGTGGATTTTAAGTAATTTAGGTTCAAAAATATATATATATCTGTAAGCGCGCCCCGGTACGTGCACCGGGGTGCGAACCAGCACGCTACAGGAGTTCGCGCGCGGAAAGCTGATTGGCTCTTGGGTGTCTGTAAAGATTCAAAACAGTCCGGAGCGGCCGCCATCTTGTGTCTCGGTAGGATCGAGACACAAGAGGTGGCCAAAACAAAGGGGGAATTGACCATAAGGGGGCAGGGTACACCCCCCCTGAACCCCTAGGTTTGATGTGGGGGCTATAAAAGGGTCCCACTGGGCAAAAAAAAATATTTTTTTTTTCGATTTGCGCGGGGGGAGGGCCCGGTACGCGCACCGGGGAGCGCACCAGGGAAAAAAGAGAATGGCAGAGTTTAAAAATGTAAGTCATGTTATATAAATGGGAGGTAGTTCTGAAAAGAACTGGGTTTTTTTCTTTTTGTTGTTTTATATTTCTTTTTGATTTTTGGAACATTTCTTTTTTTTTTGGATTTTCAGAACAATTTTATATTTTTTTTGTAGTTTTTCTGGGGTGAAACAAAAGACAGGGAATTGCAAACAGCTCAACTGGAGCAAAAAAATAGAAAAAAAATTAGTTTGCTTGCTGCAGTGATGGTTGTCTGCAGCTCTATTAAGTAAAGTGATGCTCTGCTCACCATAAGATATAGTTTTGTTGCAATGTATGCAAACAAATTTAAATTTGGAAAATTTTGTTTGAACATTAGGGACCATCTCCCTAGCCTCTGCACCCGATGGAGTGGGTTGGTTGGAGGTGCCTGAAGTTGAAGGTTGGGGAGGGTTCTTGCTCAGTTGCCTGACTTCAGCTCTTGAATAATTGTTTGGGTGCTTCCTCTGCATGTGCCTTATCATCGTGTGGTTCCCAAACAAATATTTCCTGTTTGGGTTCCCTCTTGACAGTTCTTGGTCACAGATGAGGCAAGTGACCTTTGCCGCATTAACTTTTTTGGCACCCCTTGGCATTTTGAAAAACTCCCAAATGAAATGTTCTTTGGGTTTGTATGGGGGAGTGTCCTCAGGAAGAGATTGCCTCTCCTCCTGCTCCTCTTCGTCCTCCTCTTCTTCATGACCACCAATGTGGTCTTGTGGTGGTCTTTGTGGTGGTGGTGGAGGTGGTGGTGGTCCAGATGCACCTGCAGCTGCTACTACTGAAGCCATGTTGCACCGTCTTCTTCACTCAAACAACAAAGTGAAAATGAGGAAAAAAGGTGGGGTCTTTCATCATTTTGAAAACAAAACTGTTGTGAACCAATCAAAAGTGTTATTTTCAGGTCACATGACCCGACGCGCTTACGCTACGCGCCCCGGGGCGCGTCCCGGGGCACACCCAGGGGCGCATCGGGTAAGCGCGTCGAATGCTTCCGGGTGCGTTTACGCCGTGCGTATCACGCGGACGCGGCTACGCAATACGTCACAATCATGTTTTCGTTCCTGACATTGGTGCTAACGGGACGCTCCCCGGTTCACGCACTGGGGCGCTTCAAATGAGTACGCTCTCCGGGGCGCTCACCAGGGCACGCACCAGGAGCGCTCCAAGGCAAAAAAAAAATTAAAAAAGGGGAAAAATTGCAGGGACTGGTAGCCCGATGTGCCTTTGCTATACTCAAGTGGTTTTTACGAAAATTAACTTTGAAAAACATATATATTGTGCTACATTGGGCTATATATATGTTAGAGCCCAAATGTAGCCCAAATGTAGCCCAATGTAGCCCAAAGATGGCCACCAGAGACAAAAAAAACAAATGTAGCCCAAATATCAGCCATATGTAGCCCAACTATAGCCCAATGATAGAATGTACCAGAGTGTTCTAAAGAACAACTAGAGCGTTAACAGTCTTACTTATAAAGTGAGACTTATAGTTAGGAATTAGCATTTAAAAAACCTATGAAATTCCCAGAAAAAACCATAGGTTTCACACCGGTTATAGTTAGGAATGAGCATTTAAAAAACCTAAGAAATTCACTGAAAAAACCATAGGTTTCACACCAGTTATAGTTACCTGGAAATTTTACTGAAATTCCACGTTATAGTTAGTTGGATTCACTATAACTTGCTCGTGTAATGCACTGCTGATGACTAAGTGTGAGTGGGAAATCCGTTACGCTCGCGGATTCTGCGGATTTTTGGAAAATCCGCAATCCGCGAATTTTGCGGATTTCCCGCAAAATCCGCAAAAAAAAATCCGCGAGCGTAACGGGTTCAAAAGTTGAACCCCCACTCATGCAACTATTTTAGAATGGCGCCAGCAAGCTGCCAGCGCCGTTGTAAAATAGTTACAAAGTTAGCTTGCACAGGAACCACTAGATAAAACAAAGCAGGTGCTGCTTTATTTTATCTAAGTGCTTCCTGTGCAAGCTAACTTTGTAACTATTTTACAACGGCGCTGGCAGCTTGCTGGCGCCATTGTAAAATAGTTACAGCTCACAGCTCACTCAAGGGACCCCTGTGCCCTTCAGGACGATTGCATAGTAATACACACATGGACGCTCAAACTAGTTGATGCTCAAATTCAGTGACTCATTCATTAGCCCATAAACAATCGTGAGCGTCGTCAAGGCTGGACAGGTGTGCCTTCTTCCCAAATCTACCGTGGAAAATAAGCTGTGATGCTGGATAGGCTTTGCATCCTTGACTTTCACGAGCGCAGTACCCGTGCTGTTCCTGTGACCAGGAGCTTCCTTCTCTTCATCTGCTGAACTGATCTTTCTCTGACCTTTTATTCACACAAGACGAGGCACATACCCTACTGGGCACATTGTGTTCGCACGGGTTTCTGCAAGTTCGCACGCGTTTTGTACAATTTCGCAATTTGCGAAATTGTACAAAACCCTCGCGAACTTGCAGAAACCCGTGCGAACATAAAAAAAAATCTGCAAATTCGCGGGAATTCGCGGATTTTGCGGATTGCGAGTTCGCAAATCCGCAACATTCGCGAACGCGAGATTCGCAAAATTCTCCCATACTTACTGATGACATCACATATTACATCACTCATGACTTGGTCAGTGGCATCACTCATGACATCACTGATGACACCATCCTTGTGACAGAGTGACTGACCTCCTTTCACTGTAAAGTAACCCTTGAAACACATATTCAAAAATAGAAACTAACATTTACAAAAAAGTGGAGATACCTATACCAGTTACAACAACCAATTCAGTAATTCCACCATCTATATACACATCCACTCATTCACCAACAGTTCTATATAGTCATTCATACATATACTCACTTATCATATGTAGTGAGACACCTTTACATCCGCTAACACACCGACAGTCTTCCAAAAGTTGCTAACACACATACTCACACATGCAAATAAACTATTGAACATCCATTTTTTTGCATATACAGCTATACACACACTACCACTTTACTTCTAAGGAAGCTTACACATACTTACTCTCTTAAACAATCACTTATAGAAACACATACTTATTAAAACAAGAACTCTTTCAATCTCTCACTCTCACATATACTCACTTATATACATCAATACTCACATATACTAGATTAAAACATATGTAGTTACTGATAAAGACACTAGTGAGACAGTCATTCACTTACTAACACATACATATACACACTCATTCCCCCATACAGTCCGGCACACATGCTGTCTTCAAAACACATACAAACAGTGAGTCAGTTACCAACCCATGCAGCCAATTATACACAAAATGAAACACTGATACAAACATTTAAATATTTAAACAATACTCGCTAATATATGTATTCACTAAGATACACTTAATAAGCCAGTTAACCAATCATTTTTTTAAAAACAAAATATCCATTAAGACTCTTATTTAACCATTTATTCTTCCATCGACCTTTACATATACATATATAAAACATCTTTATTTTTCTGAAAAAGCACACATTCACGGGATGGTGTCATCAATGATGTCATGAGTGATGTCACTGACCATGTCATGAGTGATGTAATATGTGACGTCATCAGCAGTGCATTGCACGCGCAAGTTATAGTGAGTCCAACTAACTATAACGTGGGAATTTCAATGGTTTTATGCGAGTAAAATTTCCAGCTAACTATAACTGGTGTGAAACCTACGTTTTTTTTGTGAATTTAATAGGTTTTTTAAATGCTAATTCCTAACTATAACTGGTGTGAAACCTATGGTTTTTTCAGTGAATATATAGATATATACATAGACTTGCCACGTTGCTGGTGAGCAAGGTGACTGAGTTCGCCAAAATGCTTCCGGATCGAGGCACTCTGGATTCACTTTAAGAATGCAATTAAAAAGATTTGCTGCAACACACACACCGGAGTCAAGTGTCCGTTTCTCCCAAAAGGTGCTGTTCTTGGACGGCAAGCTTGTCGGAGCGTTGATTGATATAAATATATATATATATATATATATATATATACACTACACGGTTTATTGAAGAATGAGTGGGTGTATGGGTGTCTAAATGTAGAATTTAGTGGGTGTGTGACTGACTGTATAAGTGAGTGATTAAACGCGTATTAGTGAATGAATGGGTGAATGACTAATGTGTGTGAATGTTGGTCAGTTGGCATATAAGTGGCTGCATGGGTTGGTTAGTAGCTATGAGTGTCTATATGGGTTAATGATTGGTTGTCTGATTACCTGTATGGGTGCCTGAGTGTCTGTTTGTGTGGGTGGGGCTGTGTGACTTTCACGATGGATATGTGAGTGGGTGATTCAGTGGGTGTATGGGTTCATCAGTAAGTCTGTGAGGGGCTGTATGAGTGAATGAGTGTGTGTATGGCTGTGTAGGTGTATTAATGGATGACTCAGTGGTATATGTGTGAGTAACTACATATGTGAAAGGCAGTATATGTGAGTGTTAGAGTATATAAGTGACAAAATGTGAGAGTGAGTGATCGTGAGAGTGGCTGTATAGATGAGTGTTTGCTTGTGTCAGTGACTGTATAAGAGAATAAGTATGTGTTAGTATCTATGAATAAGTGAAGTGGTATACGTATAACTGTATAGATGAGTAAATGGCAGTGTGATTCATTATTTGGGTGACATGATAAGGTGTGTGAGCATCTCTGTGGGTGAGTGGCAGTATGTGAGTGTCTTTATGGGTGTATGAGGACATATATCAGTAGCTTCATTGATGAGTGACTGCATGTATGAGTGACTTTGTTGTTGAGTAAGTGGATATTTGTAGACCTATGAATCAGTAAGTGGGTATGTACTAACTGGTATTGGTATGTCTATGGTTTCGTGTATGATAGTCTGTATATTAGAGTGGGTGTATGAAAGGTTATATTAGGGTGTGAGAAGGTACATCAGATATTAAAAGTGGATGATGTCATTTGAGATGTTATCAGTGATGTCAATGACCATGTCATGAGTCATGTAATATGTGACATCATCAGCAGTCCATTGCGCCGAATGTCTCTGGTTTTGTATGAGTGATATGTCAGCTTAACTATAACGTCCCTGAAACCTGTGGTTTTTCAGTGATTTTATAAGGTTTTTTTAAAATGCTAATTCCTAACTCTAACATTCCTAAAACCTCTGGTTTTTCAGTGAATTCATAAGGTTTGTTTTAATGTTATGTACTAACTATGAAGTGCATGAAAACTGTGGTTTTGCAGTGAATTTGTAAGGTTTTTTGATTGCTAGTCTCTAACTATGCCTGATTAGGTAGAACATGTATAGAATGAGGAAAAAAGGCACAGAAAGAAGCAAGAGAAGTGCAGAAAGAGGGCAGAGAGGTGCAGAAAGAAGCAAGTAAAATGCACAAAGAGGCATAAGATGTCCTGAAAGGTGGAGAAAAAAGCAAGAGAAGTTTATAAAAAAGCAACAGAGGTGCAGAAAAAGGCCTACTTTACAGTATCTTTCCACAGACTCATACAAAGTAGCCTAATCACTTATCCCTCTCCTAAGATGTCATAAACCTCACTTTTCTCTTCAAGGTTCACTATTCATCAACTGCTCAGAATGCTAGGCCTACGAAATATAAAAGAACAATCCTAACCATATCACTGTTGTATGTCTCACCAGGTTTTTGAAGGTATGTATGCGTGTGTGTCTGCTTTTACCTAGTGACATATTACATAAAAATAAACACACAAATACTTGAATACCTGTGTTTCAAACAGCATACTCTGTAAATGTATGTACAAAGAGGTGTATGCATTTCTTTCTGCTCATAATACAGGGTGCATGGGTAGTCAATAATATATTTGATGGGTTCTATAACACCCATATACATAAGACATGTCTGCCTGTGCAACTCAATGACAGAGCAGAACTGAGATTTACCACCTATACGAGAAGTTACCCGCTTTTTACGCTACCATATTCAGATGCATACCACATATAAGAATACATGTACAAGTAGACATATACCTCAGTCCTGAGAGCACACAGACCTTTAAACTTGAGAGCTTGATCTCTCCATTTTAGTCCAGTGATTTGAGAGAAGTACAGAAAGAGGTAAGCAAAGTGCAGGAAAATTAAGATAGGTGCAGAAAGAGTAAGAAACGTGGAGAAAGAGGCAAGAGAAGTACAGAAAGAAGCTACAAATTTGCAGAAAAATGCAAAAAAAAGTGCAGAAAGAGGCAACAGACGTGCAGAAAGAACCTAGTTGCAAATCAGAAAGGGCCGGAGTTAAAATTATCGCCGCTTTAACGTCTGTTTTTGGGCGAAAAGCGGCTATAATTTTAATGCCCTATTAGCAATGGCATGCTAATCCGTGATTCCATGCTTCTTCGCCCCTTTCCTGTGCACCTCGCATCCCTAATGAGATGCGAGGTAGGCGTTCTCGTGAGAAATACAGCAAAATTAATCGCTAACACATGTTCTCACTGTCAGCAAGGGTATCGCTAACTGTCCTAGCAATTTTAAAAGTTGCGCTAACCGGCTTTATCGCCAGTTCGGAACGCCTGGTAATTTTTCTACTTAGCCATGTTTAACATGGGAGGTGGATCCTCATGCTAAATCCACATCTCCCTATCACCAATGTTTTCAGGATTGCTGTTTTCTTATCGCAGCTAATCCTGCTCTACTGCCACTTATCGCCGCTATTGCAGGGATTTCTATCTCCTCGGCGAAGCGCCTTGGTGATAGTGCGCTCACCGGGCGATAGAATCTGGCGATAGGCGGCGTTACTATTCTGCACGATAAACACGGCCGGCTGTTGATGATATGCCCCTTAGAGAGGTGCAGAAAGAAGCTAGAGAGGTGCAGAAAGAGGAAGAATGGTGTAGAAAGAAACAAGAGCGGTGCAGAAAGAGAAAGAAAGGTGCAGAAAGAAGCAGGAAAAGCACAGAAAGAAGCAACAGAGGTGCAGAAGGAGGCAAAGGAAGCACAGAAAAAGGCAAGAGAGTTCAAGACAAAAAAGACCCAGAAAGAAGCAAGAGCAGTGCAGAAAGAACCAACAGAGGTGCAAAAGGAGGCAAGAGGGGTACAGAAGGAGGCAAAAGGGGTATAGAAATTTGCAAAAGAGTTCCAGAAAGAAGCAAGAGCAGCGCAGAAAAAAGCAACAGAGGTCCACAAACAGACAAGAAGGCTACAGAAAAAGGCAAGAGAAGTACAGAAAGAAGCAACTGAGGGGAATAAGGAGGCAATAGAACTGCAGAAAGAGGCAAGAGAGTTACAGAAACAGGCAAGTGAGGTAGAGAAAAAGGCAAAAGGGTACAGAAAGAGAATAGAGAGGCGCAGAAAAAGGGTAGGACAGTGCAGAAAGAGACAAGAGGGGTGTAGAAAGAAGCACAAGAGGTACAGGAAGAAGCAAGTGAAGGGGCGAAAGAAAAACAGTGGTGGACAAAGAGGCAAGAAGGGTGCAGAAAGAAGCAAGAGGAGTACAGAAAGCAGCAATAGAGATACAGAAGGAGGCACGAGAAGTGCAGAAAGAGTTGCAGAAAGAAAGAAGGAGGTGCAGAAAGAAAGAAGAGGGTTGTGAAAAGAACAGAGTTGCAAAATGAAGCATGAGGGGTGCAGAAAGAAGGAAAAGAGGTATAGAAAGATGCAAGAGAGGTGCACAAAGAGGCACATGAGGTGCACAGAGGGGGGAAAAGGGTACATAAAGAAGCAAGAGAGATGCAGAAGAACCAGGAAAAGTATAGAAACAAGCATTAGAGGTGCAGAAAGAGGCAACAGGGGTGTAGAAATAGGCAAGAGAAGTGCAGAAAGAAGCAATAGAGGTGCAGAAAGAGGCAGTAGAAGCACAGAAAGAGATAAAAGAGTTGCAAAAACAGGCAAAAGAGGTGCAGAATGAGGGAAGAGGGGAGCATAAAGAACAAAGAGAGTTGTTGAAAGAAGAAAGAGGTGTACAGAAAGAAACAAAAGAAGTGCAGAAAGAAGGAACAGAGGTGCAGAAAGAGGCAGCAGGGTGCAGAACTAGGGAAGAGAGGTGCAGAAAGAGGCACAAGGGTGCAGAAAGAAGCAAGATAAGTGCAGAAAAAGCAAAAGGAGTGCAGAACGAAGCAACTGAGGAGCAGAAAGACGAATAAGGGGTAGAAAAGAAAGAAGAGGGGTGCAGAAAAAGGCAAGAGGGGTGCAAAAAGAGGCAAAAGAGACACAGAAAGAAGCAAGAGAAGTGCAGAAAAAACAAAATAAGTGCAGACAGAAGGAACAGAGGTGCAGGAAAAGGCAAGAAGAGTGCAGAAAGAGTGAAGAGGGGTGTGAAGCAAAGGGTACAAAAAGAAGCAAGAGAGGTACAGAAAGAAGCTACAGAGGTGCAGCATGATGGAACAGATGTGGAGAAAGAGACAAGAGAGGTACAGAAAGAAGCCACAGAGCTGCAGGAAGATAGAACAGAGGTGGAGAAAGAGACAAGAGAAGTGCAGAAAGAAGCAACAGAGATGTAGAAAGGGGTAAGACGGGTGGAAAAAGAGGCATGAGGAGTGCAGAAAGAAGAAAGAAAGGTGTTGAAAGAAACTAATGAAGTGCAGAAAAAAGTAACAGAGAGATGAAAGAGGGATGCAGAAGGAGGGAAGAGGGATGTAGAAAGAGGCAAGAGAAGTGTAGAAAGAAGCTACATCGATGCAGAAAGGGGGAGGAGGGTGGAGAAGGATGCAAGGGGAATGCAGAAAGAAGCAAGAGAGGTGGGGAAAGAAACAAAAGAAGTATAGAAAGAATGAGCAGAGGTACAGAAAGAGGAAAGAGGGGTGCAGAGAGAGGGAAGTGAGCGGTGCAGAAGGAAGCACAAGTGGTGCAGAAAGACGAAAGAGGAGTGCAGAAAGAAGCAACTTAAATGCAGAAATGACTAATAAGGATAGAGAAAGAGGCCAGAGGGGTGCAAAAAGAAGCAAGGGAGGTGCAGAAAGAAACAAAAGAAGTACAGAAAGAAGGAACAGAGGTGCAGAAAAAGGGAAGAGGGGTGCAGAAAGAGGAACGAGGGGTGCAGAAAGAAGCCACAGAGGTGCAGAAAGAAGCAAGAGAACTGCAGCAAGAAGGAACAGAGGTGCAGTAAGAGTCAGGGGGTACAGAAAGTGGGAAAAGATGTACAGAAAGAGGCAAGAGAGGTGCAAAAAGAGGGAAGAGGGATTCAGAAAGAGACATGAGGGGTGCAGAAAGAAGCAAGAGATGTGCATTAAGAAACAAAAGAAGTGAAGCAAGAAGGACCAGAGGTGCAGAAAGAAGCAAGATGTGCAGAAAAAACAAAATATGTACAGAAAAAGGCAAGAGGAGTGCAGAAACAAGGAATAGGGTGTGAAAGCTGCATGTGGGGTGCAGAAAGAAGAAAGAGAGCCACAGAAGGAAGCAACAGAGGTGCAGGAAGAGGGATGAGGGGTAGAGAAAGAGACAAGAGGGATGCAGAAAGAAGCAAGAGGGGAGCAGAAAGATTGAATAGGGGTGCAGAAAGAGGGACGAGTGGTGCAAAAAAGCAAGAGAGGAAGGAACATAGGTGTAGAAAGAGGCAAGGCGTACAGAGAGAGGGAAGAGTGGTGCAGAAAGAAGCAAGAAAGGTGCAGAAAGAAGGGACAGAGGTGTAGAAAGAGGCAAGAAGGGTGCAGAAAGAGGGAAGAGGGGTGTGAAAGAGACACAAGGGGTGCAAAAAGAAGCAATTGAGGTACAGAAAGGAGCAACAGAGGTGCATAAAGAAGAAACAGAGGTGGAGTAAGAGACAAGAGAAGTGCAGAAAGAAGCAACATAGATTCAGAAAGGGCTAAAAGGGGTTGACCAAGAGGTAAGAGGGGTGCAGAAAGAAGAAAGAGGTGTAGAAAGAAACAAAAGAATTGCAGAAAGAAGGAACAGAGGTACAGCGAGATGTAAGAGGGGTGCAGAAAGAGGGAAGAGGGATGTAGAAAGAGGCACGATGGGTACAGAGAGAAGAAAAAGAGGTGCAGAAAGAAGCAAGAAAAGTACAGAAAGAGAAAAGAGGGGTGAATAAAGAGGCAAGAGAAGCATAGAAAGAAGTAACAGAGATGCAGAAAGGAGGAAGAGTGTGGCGAAAGACATGAGAGGAAAGCAGAAAGAAGCAAGAGAGGTGCAGAAAAAGGGGTGGAGAAAGGAGGAGAGGTGCATAAAGAATAAAAAAAAGTACAGAAAGAAGGAACATAGGTGCAGAAAGAAGCAAGATAATTGCAGAAAGAAGGAAGGAGGTGCAAAAAGACCCATGGGGTACAGAAAGAGGGAAGAGAGGTGCAGAAAGAGGCAAGAGAGGAATAAAAAGAGGGAAGAGGGAAGAGGGGTTCAGAAAGAGACACGAGGGGTACAGAAAGAAGTAAGAGATGTGTATAAAGAAACAAAAGAAGTGCAGAAAGAAGGACCAGAGGGTATAAAAAGAGGGAAGAGTGGTTCAGTAAGAGACACAAGGGGTGCAGAAATAAGCAGGAGATGTGTATAAAGAAACAAAAAAAGTGCAGAAAGAAGGACCAGAGGTGCGGAAAGATGCAACAGAGCTGCATAAAGAGGGAAGAAAGGTGCAGAAAGAGGAAAAAGAGGTGCAGAAAGAAATAAAAGAAGTACAAAAAGAGGCAAGAGGAGTGCAGAAACAGGGAAGAGTGGGTAAAAGAGGCACGAGGGGTACGGAAAGAAGCTAGAGAGGTACAGATGGAAGCAACAGAGGCTCAGAAAGAGGCAAGGGGTGCTTAAAGAAGCAAGAGAGCTGCAGAAAGAAACAAAAGAAATGCAGAAAAAAGGAACAGAGGTGCAGAAAGAAGGAACAGAGGTGCAGAAAGAGGCAAGACGGTACAGAAAGAGGTAAAAGGGTTGCAGATACAAGCGAGAGGTACGGAAAGAACCAAAAGAGGTACAGAAAGAGGCAAGAGGAGTACAGAAATAGGGAAGAGGGGGGTGAAAGAGGGGTGAAGAAAAAAGCAAGAGCTGCACAGAAGGAAGAAACAGAGGTGCAGAAAGAGGTAAAAGGGGTAGAGAAAGACAAAAGGGGTGCAGAAAGAAGCAAGTGAGGTGCAGAAAGAAACAACAGAAGTGCAGAAATAAGGAACAGAAGTATAGAGAGAGGCAAGTGGGGTGCATAAAGAGGGAAGGGGTACAGAAAGAGGCACAAGGGGTGCAGAAAGAAGCAAGAGATGTGCAGAAAGAAGCAAGAGAATTGTAGAAAGAAGCAACAGAGGTACAGAAATAGGGGTGGAGAAAGAAGGAAGTGAGGTGCAGAAAGAAATAACAGAAGGGCAGAAAGAAGGAACAGGGGTACAGAGAGAGGGATGAGGCGTGCACGAGGAGGGAAAAGGTATGCAGAAAGAAGCACAAAGGGTACAGAAAGAAGCAAGAGCTGTGCAAAAAGAGGCAAGAGAAGTGTAAAAAAAGCAATAGATGTACAGAAAGAGGGGTGTGGAAAGAGGCAGGAGAAGTGTAGAAAGAAGCAACAGAGATGCAGAAATGGGGAAGAGGGGTGGAAATAGAGGCAAGAGGGGTACAGAAAGAAGCAAGAGATGGGCAGAAATAAGTAATAGAGCTGCGGAAGGAGGCAAAATGGGTGCAGAAAGAGGCAAGAGGGGAGCAGAATGAGGGAAGAGAGGTACAGAAGGAGGCAAGAGGGGTGCAGAAGGAAGCAAGAGAGATGCAGAAAGAAACAAGAGAAGTGCAGAAAGAAGGAACAGAGGTGCAGATACAGGCAAGTGGTTCAGAAAGAGGGAGGAGAGGTGCAGAAAGAGGCCAGAGAAGTGCAAAAAGAAGGCAGAGGGGTGCAGAAAGAGGCATGAGGGATGCAGAAAGAAGCAAGCGATGTGCAGACATAAAAAGAAGTGCAAAAAAAAGGAACAGGGGTGCAGAAAGAGGCAAGATGGGTGCAGAAAGAGGGAAGAGAGCTGTGCAGAAGGAGGCACAAGGGATGTAGGAAAAGGCAAGAGAGTTGCAGAAAGAAGCATGAGAAGTGCAAAAAGAAGGAACAGAGGTGCAAAAATAGGCAAGAGTGGAGCAGAAAGAGGGAAGAGAGCTGTGCAGAAGGAGGCACAAGGGATGTAGGAAAAGGCAAGAGAGTTGCAGAAAGAAGCATGAGAAGTGCAAAAAGAAGCAACAGAGGTACAGAAAGAGGGAAGATGGGTGGAGAAAATAGGATGAGAAGTGCAGAAAGAAGCAACAGACATGCAGAAATAAGGAAGAGGGGTGGAGAAAGAGGCAAGAGGGGTGCAAAAAGAAGCAAGAGAAGTGCAGAAAGAAACAAAAAAAGTATGGAAAGGCAGAACAGAGCTGCAGAAAGAGTGAAGGGGGTGCAGAAAGAGGCACGAGGGATGGAGCAAGATGCCACAAAGAAAGAAGCCACAAAGGTACAGAAAGAAGAAAGAAAACTGCAGAAAGAAGGAAAAGAGGTGCAGAAAGAATCAGGGGTTACAAAGAGAGGGAAGAGAAGTGCCAAAAGTGGCAGCAGGGGTTCAGAAAGAGACAGAATGGGTGCAGAAACAAGCAAGAGATGTGCATAAAGAAACAAAAGAAATGCAGAAACTAGGCCCAGAGGTACAGAAAGAGGGAAGAAGGGTGGAAAAAGAGGCAAGGGGATGCAGAAAGAAGCAAGTGAGGTGCATAAAGAAACAACAGAAGTTCAGAAAACAGGAACAGAGGTGCAGAGAGAGGCAAGAGGGATGCATAAAGAGGGAATGGGGTGCAGAAAGAGGCACAAGGGGTGCAGAAAGAAACAAGATATGTGCAGAAAGAAGCAAGAAAAGTGTAGAAAGAAGCAACAGAGGTACAGAAAAAGGGGTGGAGAGATATAACCAAGTGAGGTGCAGAAAGAAACAACAGAAGGGCAGAAAAAAGGAACAGACGTGCAGAGAGAGGGAAGAGGAGTACATAAAGAGGGAAAAGGTATGCAGAGATGTTCAAAAAGAAGCAAGAGAAGCGTAGAAAAAAGCAACAGAGATGCAGAAATGGGGAAGAGGGGTGGAAAAGGCGGCAAGAGGGGTACAGAAAGAAGCAGGAGATGGGCAGAAAGAAGAAATAGAGCTGCAAAAGGGGTGCAGAAGGCAAGTGGTACAGAAAGAGGGAAGAGAGGTACCGAAAGAGGAAAGAGAAGTACAAAAAGAAGGCACAGGGGTGTAGAAAGATGCATGAGGGATGCAGAAAGAAACAAGGATGTGCAGACAAACAAAAGAAGTGCAGAAAGAAGGAACAGAGGTGCGGAAAGAGGCAAGAAGGGTCAGAAAGAGGGAATAGGTGTGTGAAAGAGACACAAAGAGAAAAAAAGAAGCAAGTGAGGTACAGAAAGAAGCTACAGAGATGCAGAAAGATGGAACTGATGTGGAGAAAGAGACAAAAGAAGTGCAGAAGGAAGCAACAGAGATGCAGAAAGGGGTAAGAGGGGTAGCAAATGAGGCAAGAGGGGTGCAGAAAGAAGAAAGAGAGGTGTAGAAAGAAACAAAAGAAGTGCAGAAAGAATGAACAGATGTGCAGAGAGATGCAATAGAGGATCAGAAAGAGGAAAAGAGGGATGTATAAAGAGGCACAAGGGGTACAGAAAGGTGCAAAGAAGCAAATGAAGTACAGAAAGAGAAAAGAGGGGTGGAGAAAGACTGAAGAAAAGTACAGAAAGAAGCAACAGAGATGCAGAAAGGGGGAAGGGGTGGAGAAAGACGCAAGAGGAAAGCAGAAAGAAGCAAGAGAGGAGTAGAAAGAACCAATAGTGCAAAAAGAAGGAACAGCGGTGCAGAAATAAGCAAGAGGGGTGGAAAAAGAAGGAAGAGAGCTGTACAGAAGGAGGCAAAAGGGATAAGTTAAAAGGCAAGAGAGTTGCAGAAAGAAGCATGAGAAGTGCAGAAAGAAGGAACAGAGGTCCAGAGAGATGCAATAGGTGTGCAGAAAGGGGGAAGGGAATGGAGAAAGACGCAAGAGGAAAGCAGAAATAAGCAAGAGAGTTGCAGAAAGAACCAAAAGAAGTACAGAAAGAAGGAACATAGGTGCATGGAGGGGGAAGAGGGGTGCAGAAAGTGGCACAAGGGGTGCACAAAGAAGCAAGAGATGTCCAAAAAGAAGCAAGAGAAGTATAGAAATAAGCAACAGATGTACAGAAAAAGGGGCGTGGAAAGAGGCAAGAGAAGTGTAGAAAGAAGCAACAGAGATGCAGAAATGGGGAAGAGGGGTGGAAAAGGAGGCAAGAGGGGTACAGAAAGAAGCAAGAGATGGGCAGAAAGAAGAAATAGAGCTGCAGACGGAGGCAACAGAAGTACAGAAAGAGGCAAGAGGGGAGCAGAAAGAGGGAAGAGAGGTACAGAAAGAGGCAAGAGGGGTGCAGAAGGAAACAAGAAAGATGCAGAAAGAAACAAGAGAAGTGCAGAAAGAACAAACAGAGGTGTAGATAGAGGCAGGTGGTGCAGAAAGAGGGAAGAGAGGTACAGAAAGAAGCAAGAGAAGTGCAAAAAGAAGGCAGAGGGGTGCAGAATGAGGCATAAGGGGTGCATAAAGAAGAAAGAGAGGTGCAGAAAGAAACAAGAGAAGTACAGAAAGAGAAAAGAGGAGAGGAGAAAGAGGGAAGAATAGTGCAGAAAGAAGCAACAGGCATGCAGAAAAGAGGAAGAGGGGTGCAGAAAGAGGCACGAGGGATGCAGAAAGAAGCCAGAGAACTGCAGAAAGAAGGAGCAGAGGTGCATAAAGAGTTAAGGGTTACAGAAAGAGGGAATAGATGTGCAGAAAGAGGAAAGAATGATGCAAAAAGAGGAAGAGGGGTTCAGAAAGAGAAAGGAAAGGTACAGAAAGAAACAAGAGATGTGCATAAAGAAACAAAAGAAGTACAGAAAGGAAGACCAGAGGTGCAGAAAGAGGCAACAGAGGTGCAGAAAGAGGGAAGAAGGGTGGAAAAAGTGTCAAGGGGGTGTAGACCGAAGCAAGAGAGTTACAGAAAGAATACAAAAGAAGTGCAGAAAGAAGGTACAGATGTGCAGAAAGATGCAAGAGGGTGATGAAAGACAAAAAAGGAGTGGAGTAAGAAGTGAGACGTGTAGATAGAAACAAAAGAGGTACAGAATTAGGGAACATTAGTACAGAAACAGTGAAGAGGGGTGTGAAAGGGGCACAAGGGGTGCAGAAAGAAGCAACAGAGGTACAGAAGGAAGCAACAGAGGTGCAGCGAGAGGGAAGAGGGATGGAGAAAGAGACAAGAGGGGTGCAGAAAGAAGCATGTGAGGCGCAGAAAGAAACAGCAGAAGTGCAGAAAGAAGGAACAGAGGTGCAGAGAGAGGCAAGAGGGGTGCATAAAGAGGGAAGGGAATGCAGAAAGCGACACAAGGGGTGCAGAAAGAAGCAAGAGAGGTGCAGAAAGAAGCAAGAGAAGTGTAGAAAGAAGCAACACAGGTAAGAAATAGGGGTGCAGAAATAAGCAAGTGGGGTGCATAAAGAAACAACAGAAGTGCAGAAAGAAGAAACAGAGGTGCAGAGAGAGAGAAAAGGGCTATACAAAGAGGGAAAAAGTATGCAGAAAGAGGCACAAGGGGGGCAGAAAGAAGCAAGAGATGTGCAGACTGAAGCAAGAGAAGTGTAGAAAGAAGCAGCAGACATGCAGAAAGGGGGAAGAAGCGTGGAGAAAGAGGCAAGAGAAGTGCAGAAAGAAGCAACAGACATGCAAAAAGGGGGAAGAGGGTGGAGAAAAAGGCAATAGGGTGCAGAAAAAAGCATAAGAAGTGCAGAAAGAAGGAACAGAGATGCATATAGAGGCAGGAGGGGTACCAAAAGAGTCAAGAGGGGTGAAGACAGAGGCACGAGGGATACAGAAAGTAGCCAAAAACGTGCTGATAGAAGTAAGAGAAGTGCAGAAAGAAGCAACAGAGCTGCAGAAGGAGGCAAAAGGGGTGCAGAAAAAGGCACGAGGGGAGCAGAAAGAGGGAAGAAGGGTGTAGAAAGAGGCATGAGGGGTGCATAAATAAGCAAGAGAGGTCCAGAAAGAAACAGGAGAAGTGCAGAAAGAAAGAACAGATGTGTAGAAAGAGGCAAGGGGTACAGAAAGAGAGGAGAGGTGCAGAAAGAGGCAAGAGATTTGCAAAAAAGAGGGCAGAGGGTTGCAGAAAGAGGCATGACGGGTGCAGAAAGAAGAAAGAGATGTGCAGAACGAAACAAAAGAAGTGCAGAAAGAAGGAACAGAGGGGCAGTGAGAGGATAAAGGGGTAGAAAAAGATGCAAGAGGGTGCAGAAAGAAGCAAGAGAGCTGCAGCAAGAAACAAAAGAAGTACAGAAAGAAGGAACAGAGGTGCAGATACAAACAAGAGAAATGCAGAAAGAGGCGAGAGGGGAACAGAAAGAGGCAAGAGAGGTGAACAAAGAGGTAAGAAGGATGCAGAAAGAGGCATGAAGGGTGGAGAAAGGAGTAAGAGAGGTACAGAAAGAAGAAAAAGAAGGAAGTATAGAAAGAAGCAACAAAGGTGCAGTAAGATGCAAGAGAAGTGCAGAAAGAGGCAAAAGAGGTGCAGAAACAGGCAGGAGAGGTGCAGAAAGACGGTACTGGGGTGCAGAAAGAGGCAAGAGAGGTATAGAAAGAGCTAAGAGGGACGTAGAAAGAGGCAAGACTGGTGTAGGAAGAAGCAAGAGAAGTGTAAAATAAGGCAAGTGAGATGCAGACAGAGGCAAGCCATACACAGAAAATGACAAGAGACGTGCACATAGAGACAAGAGAGGTGCACAAAGATTGAAGACAAGTGCAGAAACAAGCAAGAGAGGTCCAGAAAGAAGCAAGTGAAATGCAGAAAGAAGCAACAGAGGTGCAGAAAGATCAATCAATCAATCAATGCATTTATATAGCGCACTACTCGCCCGGAGGGTCTCAGGGCACTGGGGGTGGGCGGGGGGTCCGCTACTGCTCGAACAGCCAGGTCTTGAGCTGTTTCCTGAAGGCAAGGTGGTCCTGGGTCAGGCGGAGGTGGGTCGGGAGGGAGTTCCAAGTCATGGCGGCCAGGTAGGAGAAGGACCTTCCTCCTGTAGTGGCTCTTCGGATCCGGGGGACGGCGGCGAGGGCGTGGCTGGTCAGAGCTGGTGTGTGGGAGCGTAGAAGTTGAGGCGGCTGTTGAGGTATGCTGGTCCTTGGTTGTGCAGGGCTTTGTGTGTGTGGGTGAGGAGACGGAAGGTGATTCTCTTGTTGACCGGGAGCCAGTGCAGATCTCTCAGGTGTCCGGAGATGTGGCTGCGACGGGGGATGTCCAGGATGAGTCATGCTGAGGCGTTCTGGATCTGCTGGAGTCTCTTCTGGAGTTTGGTGGTGGTTCCGGCGTAGAGGGAGTTGCCGTAGTCCAGGCGGCTGGTGACGAGGGCCTGGGTGACCATCTTCCTGGTCTCGGTGGGGATCCACCGGAAGATCTTACGTAGCATGCGCAGGATGTTGAAGCACGATAAGGAGATGGCGTTGACTTGTCTGGACATGGAGAGGGAGGAGTCCAGGATGAAGCCCGGGTTGCGTGCGTGGTCTGTTGGTTTGGGTGCACTGCCCAGGGCGGGGGGCCACCAGGAGTCATCCCAGGCGGAGGTTGAGGATCCCAGGATGAGGACTTCCGTCTTGTCCGAGTTCAGTTTCAGGCGGCTGTTCATCATCCACTTGGCTACTTCTGTCATCCTTTCGTGCAGGTTGGCTCTGGCGGTTGCGGGGTCGTTGGTGAGGGAGAGGATCAGCTGGGTGTCGTTGGCGTAGGAGATGATGTTGAGGTTGTGTTGGCGTGCGATGGCCACAAGGGGGCTCATGTAGACGTTGAAGAGGGTTGGGCTGAGCGAGGAGCCTTGAGGAACGCCGCAGATGACTTCGGTGGCTTCTGATCTGAACGGGGGAAGGCGGACTCTCTGTGTCCTTCCGGCGAGGAACGAGATGATCCATTCCAGTGCCTTCTCCTGGATTCCGACATTGCTGAGGCGTTGCACTAGGGTGTGGTGGCGGACAGTGTCGAAGGCCGCGGAGAGGTCTAGGAGGATGAGGGCCTCTGTTTCTCCGTTGTCGAGCAGGGCTCGGATGTCATCGGTGGCTGCGATCAGGGCGGTCTCGGTGCTGTGGTTGGCCCGGAAGCCAGACTGCGAGAGGTCGAGGGATTTGTTCGTCTCGCGGAAGGCGGCCAGCTGCTTGTTGACAGTCTTCTCGATGACTTTTGCAGGAAACGGGAGCAGTGAGATGGGGCAGTAGTTCTTGAGGTCGGTGGGGTCGGCTGATGGCTTCTTAAGTAGAGCGCTGAGTTTGGCGTGCTTCCAGCTCTCCGGGAAGGTAGCGGTGTCAAAGGAGGTGTTGATGATGTCCCGCAGGTGGGGTGCGATGACAGCGTCGGCCTTGTTGAAGAAGTGGTGAGGGCAGGGGTTGGTCAGAGATCCAGAGTGGATGGAGTTCATCGTGCGGATGGTGTCTTCGGTGCTGATCGGGGTCCAGGTGTGGAGGGTGGTGGTGGGGGGTGCTGGTTCAGTCGGGCGTGCGTCAGTTGGGTGCTGAAGCTGTTGTGTATGTCCGCGATCTTGTTGTGGAAGTAGGAGGCCAGGGAGTTGCAGAGGTCTTGTAAAGGGGTGATGTTGTTGTTTCCGGCGTTGGGGTTGGAGAGCTCTTTGACGATGTTGAAGAGTTCCTTGCTGTTGTGGGAGTTGTTGTCCAGTCGTTCCTTGAATGCAGACTTCTTGGTGGCGTGGATCAGTTGGTGGTGTTTTCGGGTGGCGAGCTTGAGGGCAGCCATGTTGTTCGGTGTTGGGTCTCTGCGCCAGGCTTTCTCGAGGTCTCGGCAGTTCTTCTTGGAGCTCTTGAGTTCGTCGGTGAACCATGGGGCTTTCTTGCTGCAGGGTCTGCTAGGCGGGGTCTTCAGAGGGGCGAGGTCGTCTGCGCAGTTGCTGATCCACTTTGCGAGGTTGGTGGCAGCCTGGCTTGGGTTCGTTGTGCTGGTGGGAGGGTTCATGCTCAGGGAAGTCGCGAGCTGGTCGGCTGTGATCTTGTTCCAGCTTCTGCGTGCAACCTGTTGCTGGTGGTGGTGGATCGTGGTCCTTCTGAAGCTGAAGTGGACGCAGCTGTGGTCCGTCCAGTGGAGTGCGGTGGCGTGGCTGAAGGTGATGTCCTTGCTGGATGAGAACACGGGGTCGAGTGTGTGTCCGGCGTAGTGGGTGGGGGTGGTCACCAGCTGCTCGAGACCGAGGTTGGTGAGGTTGTCCAGCAGGGTGGTGGTGTTGCGGTCGTTGTTGTTCTCCAGGTGGAAGTTGAGGTCCCCGAGGAGGATGTAGTCAGCGGAGATTAGGGCGTGCGGGCTGATGAAGTCGGCGATGTCTTCGCTGAATTGTGTGCGTGGTCCCGGGGGTCTGTAGATGAGGGTGCCTCTGAGGGTGGTCTTGGGGTTGATGTGGATCTGGAAGTGCAGTGGTTCGGCGGGTGCGAGGGTGTCGTCAGAGTTGGTCGTGATGCAGATTGTGTTTATGTGGATGATGGCGATGCCTCCTCCTGTCTGGTCCCTCCGGATGATCTTGTAGCCGTCCGGGATGGCGATGTCGGGTGCTGAGGAAGCGTTCATCCAGGTTTCCGTGAGGAAGGCGACGTCTGGGGCTGTGGTGTCGAGCAGGTTCCAGAGCTCGACGGCGTGTCTGTGGACGGAGCGGGTGTTGAGCAGGATGCACTTGAGGTGGTTGCTGCTGTGGCTTGGCTTGATCGATGCAGGTGTAGTGCAGGTCCGGATACAGGTGAACTTGCAGGAATGGCAGCAGAAGGGTCCGTGGGTGCGTCTCGGGGTGGCCCGGTAGCAGCCCGGGCTTCGACTGGCGTAGAGTGCGTAGAGTTCGGTGGCGTCGTAGGTCCGGCGGGTGGGTTGGGGTCTGCGGGAACCAGAGGGCCTGGCACTGAGGGCGGTCCAGGCTCGGACGGGCGCAGAAGGGCTTACCTTTGGCGCACCTTCGGCGCGCATAGGGCGCGCCCGCTGCATGTGCACGCTGCGCGTACGCGTGGACTCCGCCATTAATGTCGTAGTGGGGGGGGCGGAACGAGGGAGGAGCAGCTGGGAGGCGGGAGCGGGGTGGCCAATGGGCGGGAATCAGGAGCGAAACGGGGCGGGCCGCAGGGGAGCAGCGGCGGGGAGGGGGCAAGCGGCGGGAAGGACACGAGGACGGCACAGGAGGCACAATCAGGGGAAAAAGTCAACACAATACAGAAAAACAGAAGAAACCCAGCAAACGCTGAACAATGGCGAAAAACGCTAAGACGATCAGGGGCACAATGGAGACAGGAAACGAGCCGGTAGAATAGCAGTCCAGGCACACGCCTGTGTGAGGCAGCAGCGGAGGGGTCGGGGGTCCCGGCACTCAATGAGGGAGCTGCGCGGTGTGTGGAGCGACCAGCCCTGCAGGCAGGGGCAAAGAGACAAGAGCGTTGCAGAAAGAGGCAAGAGAATCCACAAAGAAGCAATAGAAATGTAGAAAGAGGCAAGAGGAGTACAGTAAGAAGCAATAGAAATGCAAAAAGAGGCAAGAGAAGTGAAGAAAGAAGCAAGAGAGGTGCAGAAACAGACAAGAGATGTGCAGAAAAACGCAAGAGAGGTATACAGAGAGACAAGAGAGGTGCAGAAAGTGGGAAGACGAGTGCAGAAAGAGGCAACAGGTGGCAGAAATAAGCAAGAGAGGTGCAGAAAGAAACAAGAGAAGAGCAGAAAGAAGCAACAGAGGTGCAGAAACAGGCAGGAGAGGTGCAGAAAGAGGAAACAGGGGTACAGAAAGAGGCACGAGAGGTGGAGAAAGAGGGAAAAAGGGTGCAGAAAGAAAAACAAGGGTACAGAAAGAAGCAACAGAGGTGCACAAAGTTTCAAGAGGGGTACAGAAAAGGGAAAGAGAGGTGCAGAAAGATGCAAGAGAGTTGCACAAAGAGCGAAGAAGTGTGCCGAAGAAAGCAAGAGGGGTGCAGAAAGAAGCAAGAGAGGTGCAGAAAGAAGCAGCAGAGGTGCAGACGGAGGCAAGAGAAGTGCAGAAAGAGGCAAGAGAGTTGCACAAAGAAGCAACAGAAATGTAGAAAGAGGCAAGAGAAGTGCAGAAAGGGTCATCAGAGGTGCAGGAAGAAGCAAAAGAGATGCAGAAAGAGGCAAGTAAAATGCAGAAAGCAGCAACAGAGGTGCAGAAAGGCAAGAGAAGTGCAGAAAAATGCAAGAGAGGTTCAGAAACAAGCAAGAGAGGTGCACAAAGTAAGAGAGATGCAGAGAGATGGAAGACGAGTACAGAAAGAGGCAACAGGGGTTCAGAAATAAGCAAAAGCGATGCAGAAAAAAATAAGAGAAGTGCAGAAAGAAGCAGCAAAGGTACAGAAACAAACAAGAGTGGTGCAGAAAGAAGTAAGTGAGGTGCAGAAAGAGGCAAGAGAGGTGCCGAAATTGGAAGAGATGTGCAGAAAGAGGCAAGAAAAGTACATAAAAAGAAAGAAAGGTGCAGAAAGAAGCAACAGAAATGCAGTAAAACGCAGGAGAGGCGCAGAAAGAAGCAAGAGTGCTTTGCACACCATTAGTAACAATTTAACACTTACATTTATCAATAAGTAACAGGTGACCATTTTAGATTTGCAAGGGGTCTTCCACCACAATGTAAGACTTGTTGCTGCAATTTTGGTAACGTCTGAGCCAGAAACAAGTTTGTTTTGTACAAATCTGTAGATTATACAGTAGATGATGGATTATGTGGCAAATGAAGAAAATGGATAATTGTGCGAAAGTCAATGCAGTCAGTCGCCTAATTCCAGTAGCCCTGCTCATACCGCTGACTAGGTCCTGAAGTGCTCCTCAGTGGTTTCTTCTATGTTGGTCTTATTTAGTTTATAGTTTACCTTCTATGGAAATGAGGAACAATAAACCTGAGGTTACCACTCCACTACACAGACTACCATACCACATACTTACTCTCCATAACACATAATGCAACTCTACATAATTCCTATACACTAAATACCACATACTTTCTATCCACAGACTTTCACTGCACAATACACCACATAATTCCACTACACTCTACCTACATCTACTCCACTGAAAAAACATTAGTAAAAAACGTTTACATGTACAACTCCAATATCTCTAACTCTTGCAAATGTGAGTCCTATTACATTACAAATGCTTCTTTGACTGGTAGTCGTGTTTGCAGAGTGGTGGAGAAAGGGGGAAAGGCTTCATCTAGTGCTCAGGAATTCTACTGTTTAGGACTTACAGGAGGTACCAGGAGGGCTTCTTGGCCCCCAAAGTCCCTCAGGAGTAAAGTAGACTTCATCCCCAACCTATAGTATTCCAGGAGGCGTGTTTGCAGAGTGGTGGAGGAAGGGGGGCTTGGCCTTTGAAGACCACTTAGCAATCCCACTGTGTCGTACTTACTGGACATAATAGGAGGGGTAGTTGGTCCCAAAGAAACCTTGGGGGCCAACTACCCCTCCTATTACCTCCAGTATTTCCCACACAGCAGCATTAGTAAGTTCTCTTAGCAACGCAATCTCTGGTGCGCTCTTCGATGGGGATTACAGTCCTCTTCGCTGCTGGGGGTCCTTGGCGGCCAACCAGCCTACCTGATACCTCCAGTAAGCCCCAGATAAAGGGATTGCTGAGAGGTGGACACAGGCAACGCTCCCTTTCTCCACCACTCTGCAAACACGCATCCTGGTTGGGGGATGAAGTCCCCTTGCCTCCTAAGAGTCCCTGGCGGTCCAACTAGCCCTCCTGTTATCTCTAGTAGGCCCCACACAACTGGATTGCTGAGAGAGGTCTGAGGCCACACACCCTTTTTACAACACTCTGCAAACAAGCCTCCTGGCACACTGCTGCTCGAGGATGAAGTCCACTTTAGTCCTGAGGTCCATGGGACACAAAAGGGCCACCTCTTAGCAAACTCACTGTGTGGGGCTGACTGTAGGTATCTGGTGGGCTATTTGGCCCCTAAGAAACCTTACGATTCAAGGAGACTTAATCCCCCAACCCAGAACGCACCAGGAGGAGCATTTGCAGAGAGGGAGCCAGATGCCAGTTTCTCCTTTCTTTTTTTTTAGGAGGGGGTGTGTCACCCCCTTCTCTTAATATTTTTTGGGCCCTTAGGACCACATCCCCCAGGACCTGACCAATTTTTAAATAAAATTATTTAAAAAAATGGGAAGGGCGCCATGCGGCGCCACTCCTAAGGCCAATTTTGGCCGCTGGGAGCCCATTGTCTGGGACATGGCCACTAGTTTCTTTTTTTATTTATTGACATTTAAAGGAGAGCAGGAGCCCCCCACACTTCTGTATTTGTATTGAACCCCCAGGAGGTGATGGTCCCAGGAGATTGGGGGACCCGTAAGGCTCCCCTGCCCTTAATTCGGGTGGTGGTCCCCAGGACAGTGTGGAGGGGGCATGAGCCCTCCACACTAATATACATTATTGAAGCCCCAGGGTGGTGGCAGTTCCTGGGGCTTGGGGAGCCTGCGAGGCCCCCGCCTCATATTAAGGAATGGCCTGGAAAGGTGGCGGTCCCTGGGGCAGCATGGGGAGCTGGAGCCCCCCATGCACTTTTTTAAAAGAAACCCTAGGGAGGTGGCGGTCACTGGGGCTACGGTGGGTGCGTGCCCCTTGCATATTATTTAAAAAGCTTAGGGGAGGTGGCGGTCCCCGGGTTAGCGGGCCCGTGCGGTCCCCGCATATATGATCAACATTGCTCACGGGACCTGGCCCAACCGGGGACTTATTAAAGTGAAGAGCTGGAGACCGCGCTTCATTTTTTGTTTTTTTCAGTGGGATTCACACACCCAGCGTGAATCCTCCCATATTTCTTTTTCTTAAAATGCTTTTTTTTGGCCCTGGGGTCCTAAGCAAGCCTAGGTGGTTAGGGGGTTTCTACCCTGCCACATTTTTTACTTTTTGTCTTGTGACTTGGTTCTACCAAGTCACATGATGGCTGCCAACACTTTCTGGTTTGAAGTGTTGGTAGCCAATTAGAATCAAACTCGTGCTCAGGAGGATTTGCTGATCCACTGCGGTCACCAGAGATATAATTTTATTAAATATGAATATTTCAGAAACTACTGAATGGATTTACATCATTTTAAAAAAAGAACGCTTTTTGAACCAAAAGCCACCTTTTTGCCAAATTTGGTGTAATTCCGTTCAGAAGTTCGGGCTGTAGCTTTGACTAAAGTTTCCTATGGAAATTAACATGAAGATAACACGTTTAGTGACCCCCCCTTTTTTCTCAGCTCCCGATTGACGAATCACCCTGAAACTTTCATGACAGGAACTGACCAGAGAACCCCATTATTTTTAAAAGTTTCACGAAGATTCATCAAGGATATTGGCAAATCAAAAAACGCTTTTCCTACGGAAACTAGTTCCTAAATATAACTACCTAATGACGACCGCCAATAGGTAATATATATATATTTATATATTTATCAAAACAAAACGTTTCCCTTAACGAAGACGCGCTCATAGAGAGGTGATTATTTCTTTAATGAGATTTGCAGCAGGACCACTAATCGGCAAGTACCACATTCAATTTGGTCTAACACGTTTCAGGCATCTCCGCCCTTGTTGTACAAGATTTTGCAGGACTACATGAACCAGAATACTTACCAGTCACAAGACGCCCACTTGGAGCGGAACTTTCACTGATGGTTTAAAAGAGGTGAGACTGCAACATTGCAGTATGCTTGTTTTTCAGGTCTGTGAACAAGGGCGGAGGTGCCTGAAACACGTTAGACCATATTGAATGTGGTACTTGCTGATTAATGGTCCTGCTGCAAATCTCATCAAATAAGCAATCACCTCTCATTGAGCACGTCTTCATTAAGGGCAACCTTTGTTTTGGTATTGAATGGCTAGTCCAGGCATGAAGAAGTGCGGCCGCGGGAAGCAGCAGATCCGGGATGGCCTGGGAACGTGAATCATTGCTGGAACAGGAAGACTTCTTATTGAGACATAATATGCGCTGCTATTCCAGTTATGACATTTGGACCAAATCTACTGGGATAATTATTAGAAATTAAAGAATGGGCAACAGAAAACTCACAGGGGTATACAAGATTTTGCAGGACTACATGGACCAGAATACTTACCAGTCACATGACACCCACTTTGGGCGGAACTTTCACTTATGGTTGAAAAGAGGTGGGACTGCAACATTGCTGTATCCATGTTTTCCAGGTCTGTGACCAAGGGCGGAGATGCCTGAAACGTGTTAAACCGCATTGAATGTGGTACTGCCGATTACTGGTCCTGCTGCAAATCGCATTAAAGAAATATTCACCTCTCTGTCTCATTGCGGGCTCACGAGTTATAGTTAGCTGAATTAACTATAACGGGGGGATTACAATGGTTATGTATGAGTGAAATTGACAGCTAACTATAACATATGTGAAACCTATGGTTTTTTCAGTGAATTTCTAAGGTTTTTCAAATGCTAATTCCTAACTATACCGTGGCTGAAACCTATGGTTTTTTCAGTGAATTTCTAAGGTTTTTTAAATGCTAATTCCTAACTATAACGTGGCTGAAACCTATGGTTTTTTCAGTGAATATGAAAGGTTTTGTAAATGATAATTTTAAAATGTATTAATTATTATATTTCTTTCTTTTATTTGTAATTTCCTAAATTTTTATTATAAATACTTATATTTATTTTATTTTTGAAGTTACATTTCCTATTTTTAATGTAAAATAATAACAACAGTAAATTCAAAAAGCATGCACTTCTAGTGAAACTGCCTGGGTGAATTTGTAAGTGTTTGTTAGGGGCTGATTTACAACCCCCTTGTGCCTCTTTTACACCGCCGTTGCATCCATTTTCTGATGCAGCGGTGGTGCAGAAGATGCGCCATGGTGTGTGGTATTTAGAATGTGACGTATCTGGGAGGTGCGTCACATTGTAAATCCCTGTACCAGAAGGAGACATTCCAAAATGGGGAGGGGGGGGGGCGTTCCGGCGCAGGAACACCTCCTAAAAGTGGCTGAGTGAAATCTACAAGATTTTACTTTGTCACTTTTGGGCTCATGCTGTGTCAAAACCCTGCACTAGCTTGAAGCAGGTGTAAGGATTGACACAGCATTCTGAGAATAGGACCCTCAGAGCATTGCTGGAGATGCGTTGCACTTGCAACATAACTCAAACAATGCACCAGCTTTACAGCACAGATACATCACATATCTGTGCCGTTTTTGTCCCATGGTGGTGGTGTTACGGTGCACAATAAATGCCATATTCCTGGGGATATGCTAGTTATTGCATATGTGCCCATTAGTGTTTTATTGTAGTGAATGGATTACTACATACTGATGAATGGGTCATTACTAAACTAAAACAGCAGTGACAGAGTGTTTGGTGGAAGTATAAGGATACAAACTGGGGAATTGAAGGTATAAAAGACAAATCTGCAAGTACATAGAAGACTGCATGTATAGTCTATAGGGGTTTGAAGCAGTCTGTGGCCTAAGGCCTATTTTAATGCATGAGTACTTAGGTAGTGAGTGGATGATTACAGTTCTGCAAGGAAAGAGCCTGATTGAATTTAAAACAGCTTTAGTTTTACCACAGTATATAGATAAACTCATACTGCTGAATGGTTCACTACAATATTGAAACAGTAGTGTGAGAGTGTTTGGTGAAAGTGTAAAGATACAGCCTGGGGAATTGAAGGTATAAAAGACAGATTTGCAGTCCATGCCCTAAGGCACACTTTCCACCATGAGTACTTGGGTACTGGCTGAATGATTACAATTCTGCAAGGAGATTGTGTGGCTGAATGTATATCAGCTTTACTTTTACAACAGTGCATAGATAAGCATATACTGCTGTATGGTTCAGTAAAATACTGAAACAGTAGTGTAAGAGTGTTTGGTGAAAGTGTAATGATAGACACTGGGTAATTGAAGATATAAAAGGCAAGTTTGCTGCTGTATACAACAGTGAAAGCATAATCTATAATGATTTGAAGCGGGGGATGGAGGGGCGTTCCGGTGCAGGAACACCTCCTAAAAGTGGCTGAGTGAAATATACAAGATTTCACTTTGTCACTTTTGAACTCATGCTGCGTCAAAACCCTGCACTTGCTCGAAGCAGGTGAAAGGATTGACTCAGCATTGTGAGCATAGAGTCCCCGAGCATTGCTAGAAATGCTTTGCACTTTCAACGCAACTTAAGCAATGCGCCGCCTTCATGGCACAGATACATCACATATCTGTACCATTTTTGCCCTATAGTGCATCACATTATAAATACGGCAGATCCATAGTGATGATGTCACAGTGCACAATAACTGGCATACCCCTGGGAATATGGCAGTTATTGTACATCTACCCGTTAGTGTTTTAATATAGTGAATGGATTAGTACACACTGATTATTGAGTCACTACAAAACTATCACAGGAGTGACAGAGTGTTTGCTGGAAGTGTAAGGATAGAGACTGGGGAATTGAACATATAAAAGGCAAGTTTGCAGGAGCATAGAAGACTGCAAGCATAGTCTATAAGAGTTTAAAACAGTCCATGGCCTAAGGCCATCTTTGCTCCATGACTACTTAGATACTTGCTGGATGATTACAGTTGTCCAAGGAGAGTGTCGAGCTGAATGTATTACTGCTTCACTTTTAAAACAGTGTATAGATAAACACATACTGCTGTATAGCTCGCTACAATACTAAAATAGCAGTAGCAGAATGTTTGGAGGAAGTGTAAAGATACAGACTGGGAAATTGAAAGTTTAAAAGCCAAGTTTGCAGGTGCATAGAAAAAGTCATTTATTATTTAATAATCTTCCCAACGCCCGAAGCGCCAGCACACCTTTCCGAGGGTATGTTTACGATTTACAAATGCTAGCATTTTTTTAAATTAAGAGGCATAACAATAACAAATATTAATCCTTTTTTTTTCTTCTAATGATAACAATATTTTTTTATGTCTTCTATTTACATGTTTTTCATCATGAAAATGCAAAGAACACATTTTACCGAGTAACACTTTTTAAACTCTCCAACGTATGTAGATAATAATACCTTATACATGTTACGATCGAAATCGAAACCTTTACAGCTTCATAGTTTGTAACTTTTCCGAACACATGCAGAAAAAAAACAGTTAAAATGTGAGCACGTGTAAACTGAAAAACGTGCCATCTAAATAGGCAGACCCACAACTTCCTTCCGTAGACTACTATATAACCAAAAACTATACAAACCACACCTACTGTGCAATTAGTTTCGTTTTCGCAAGTTATTTCTGAGTCGCCAATCTATGTTGCAGGTTCTGTTTTCTAACATCGGATTCTCTTTTTGCGTCAACAAACATATTCCGGAGTTGTACATTGTTTCAATATGGCATAGGCATAGTACTTAGTTATAATTTGTGGCTATTTATCAATATTTAAACATTTATATGTAGAAAAAAATGTTATTGCATGTTTTTCGCTATTGCTCCTTTTCTGGCTCCTTTAACCTTATATATAGTGAGTTTTTATATTATAATATTGACACTGTACTTAGCTTGAGAGGTGTTGGTGACCCGTCGACGCAAACCCTAAACAATTACAATCAACGTCACCATCTTCCACTTGCTATTGTGTTTTCCCCTAGATATCACATACTGTTAATATGTATATTATAACATTAACAGTCTTGGTGATCTTAGTGGACGTCACGATCCGTCGTCACAGAGAATAATGATAAGTAAGCAACGATACCGGCTTGCGGTTTTCAGTCTATTTTCCACTTGTGATCATGTGCTGTGAGAATATATACATATTATTATTCTCACCGTCATGATCTCAGAGGAGTTTATGACCCGTCACCACGAAGATCAAACTTTTTCACCTCCCGGAGAAAAGAAGTTCAGTAAATAATTACCGCTCAAAAGTATTTCATTATGGATGTTCTGTTAAATACATAACTTTGTTTTCCTTTTCTTTTTACTGTAGCAATGGTATCAATCGTTATATTGTAATAGATTGTCCTATTGCTACAGGAGAGTAATGGGAGATTTTTCAGCGCCATCTATAATATAACTTTCAAATATTAAAAAGTACTTGATCAGATATTTTTTTCAAGAAACATATTTTACGAAATAGCAGAACAAATAAATATAGCTATCATGCATACTTTGTTACTTTAAATATTTAATAAACTCTACATTTCTGAATGTTATTTTCTAATTTCTATTCTTATTTGCGGTTCCTATTCACCTTCTCCCTAAAGAATATATAGGACCTGTACTTTATATTATAATAGTTCCATCCTATATATTCTTTATTGAGTATGTGAATTATTAGCGGAACAGTCTGCAACCTCTACGCACTGCGACAGCACGTTCCTGAATTGTACAGAATACAAATTTGAAAAATAATAATGCATGCATTTCTATGTAATATGAAATCATTTGTATTTAACAGTTTTTTACTTGTTCTCTTGATCTGAGATAATGTAGTGCGGGTGTGTTTGTTGTAGCACTTCTATTCTACTTTATCTAAAAGTAACTGATGCCCTCTTTATCATCCAGAATGTGGGGCAACACTTTTACAAACTGTAGCACAAAAAAGAAGTATATAGCCACGCTTAACTGATATTTTATGAAATTTCATTTTTAATTGTCACCCCTTTCATATATACAGCGTCAGTTTCTGAAGAAAGTTTATTTGTATTTGCTTAATAAAAACTGTTTCAAACCTAGACTGATTTGATGTGATTTTTGCTGCGCAACCACACCTCCTCATCAGGAAAGTAAACACCACATTATAAGTAAATAGTACTCCTCAGAAGTTTGTCATCTACAAACTTGATAAAAAAAACAGTGCAAGACACTGTCATTTTTCCGCCGTGATTTATACACCACCCGGCAATTATATAAAGTGATCAAACGCGTGCGGATGGGAGGCCGGTCTTTCCAGTACATGGCGGCCAGATTGTGGAATGAGCTCCCTCTATCACTCCGCAAGGCTAATAATCTCTTGGCCTTCAGAAAGGAGCTCAAGACGCTCCTTTTCTCCACCTAACCGGTGGGCCTACAGTGTTTTTGCCGCTGGGTTTTTCTTGGTTGTGTTCAGGACTCTCTGCCAAAGCGCCGGGACACCTGATCTGGGTAGCCGTGCGCTCAAGAAATACAGTTCTAACATAACATAACATAAATGGCCTTTGAAACATATGAAAAAAAACTGTTTCCCTCATAATCCCTCTCCACCACCTTATGGGCACTGTACAGAGTTAATAGTGTTCCTAACCTGCTCTCTACTACTTTCTCTCCCCATACTCCTTTGGAAAATGCATCACAATATCACTGACAACAGAGAACCGTTCCCACCCAATAAGGAGCAAACTTGTGCTCGGAACACTTTAGCCAATAAAATATCCATGTTGTTCCACAGACGAGCAAGGAATGGCTGCCAAAACTTCTACTTTTAATACTTCACAGCCAATGAGCATTAAGCTTCGTAAAGTCCCGCTTGTAGCACGTTACCCTAATACTCCCCGAACTGGAAGGAATCGCTTACAAAACTTTTCCACTGACTTTTACGACTAACGGTTCCTATGAAAAAAAATATATAAATATCCAGCACAGTAACTATTTCACTTAGCAACATATTGTGGTGAACTTCTAAACTTTGTACTCACGCAAGTGATCCATGAACTGTTACTATGGTAACAGGCAGAAAGGTACTGGCTGTACAAAAAAACTTTATATTTACCCTGGATCCTCTACAAGACCGAAAAGAAAGCAAAATACCACATTTACAACCCCCTTGCACAGTTTTTTTTAATAAAAAGAGTCCAGGGAGGGAGGGGGTCCCCAGAACTCTGAGGGGCCATGAGCCCCCATGCATACATATAGTTAAAGACCTGGGGGGTAACGATCCCCGAGCAGGCGGGAGCCTCTGAGCCCCCATTATGAAAAAAAAATTGCCCCGGGATTTGTCCCCCCCAGAGGCTAATTAACAATAAAGCGGGCTTCGCCTTTTTTTTCTTTTTCGCCCAAAACGCGTACCTCGGGTTTAAAATAAATAAATAAATACATAAATAATAATAAAATGTCCATGTGACGTCATGTACGGCGCCCCGTACGCGTACGGTGTGAAAGTTTCTAATTGTTCAAAAATATATATTTATGTATTTAATGTACATATTAAGGGAAGACATTATCTGACTCTCTGCGGGGCGGCTGGCAGGGACCAGATTGAAAGTATGAGGCAGTGTTTCAGGCAAACAAGGGCACCCGCACCGCCGGCTCTCCTGCATCTAATGTAGCGCTCCTGCGCTCGTGACTCCTCCCGCTGGGCGGCTGGCAGGGACCAGGTTGAAAGTTTGAGGCAGTGTTTCTGCCGCTGGCCGCGCGACACAGAGGGGAGCATGGGCGAGACAGCGTCTTAGTACCACACGACGCGCGAGAGGAGCCTACAGCGCACCAACCCCCCTCCTCGCTAACGGCCAATGGGAGGCCGCTCCTAGGCGGGGGGCGTTCCCGGGGGGTTTTATAGCAGGCCCAGCACGTTGCTCGGTCTTTCCTGCCGCGTCTGTGCCTTGGGCTGCTCTGCGCTGTTGTGCGTTGTCGTGTCGATTCGTCTGTAAAAAGAAGGTATGTGGTCACTACTAGGCCTCCCCCCGGCCCCGTCCCTGGGCATGGCAGGAAACATGTCTATAATTTTTCAGGGAGGGTACTCTCCGCTAGTTGTAAAACATCAGCACAAGTACAGAATGACTAATTACGCGGACCGCGTTTACCTGCACCATCCCAGCTTAGAACCTGGTGACATGCGAATTAGTTTGTCCTGCCCTGGTACATGTGGGGACAGGGCTAACTAGAGGACTAAAGGTTACAGTCAAGTTTGTTGTTACACAAGGGCAGTTACAGGGAATAACGGTTGTATTGTCTTTCAGTGCAATTCAAGAAATAACGGTTGTATTCTTCTTTCAAGTACCGCTTGGAACAAGTTAGCTGGAACCAATTAATTAAATAAAAGCACTTATCTTGCAATCACCACAAGGCTTTGGCACGAGGTTAAATGAAAGCATAAATCCAAATATGTCTAAACTCACACATGTAATCCTAAAAGGCACTGCAGTATTATGCAGTAAACCACAACACTTCAGGATTGTCCATTTCCGACGCTTTTGACATATTAATGCAATATCATTCAACTAAACGTGCAGCATTCTGAAATAGCACTCCATCCTTAAAGTATATTTCGCCCTTATTTTAGTCCGGGTCCAATGCCACTGAAAGCATTACAACATCCACCAGGTAACCATTATGACGCAAAGGTGTCTTCAGGTTTTAAAGCGAAGTGTATACGACAATTCAGGCTAGCTTATGTGTCTTCCTTACTGACTACGTCACACACCTGCTGTAGTTTTAAATTTAAACAGTTCCATCATTAGGTCAGAGCGAGTTTATGTATACATTGAAAATGCATCCATTTGTAGGAGCGAGCTCTGGTGGTACATACATGGCAGAGTGTGCGGTAGGTGACATGGAGCGCACAGTGATTGATACGTTATGTAACAGATGATTAGCTAATATATCTGGTTGTACTAGCAGTGCACAGACAGGCTCAAACAAATTTGGAATTATGGCATATTATAGTGCTCTAGCAGGCGGCACAGCCCCCTTTCCTGGCTCTCACGATAAAAATCAATTATCCAATGCATGGTTGACAAGCACGTCATCCTGAATGAGGCAGATCTTCATTTGCTCGAGGTCAACTTTTTGATATTTAATTCATTTATGCGTTTTATGTAGCACGGACGTTACCCGAAGGCGGAGCTCTTCACAATAAGTACAAAAAATGACGGGGAATAATCGTACAAAAGCAGACGTTAAGTTACATGAGGTAAAGTGACAATTGTGAAGCAAACAAAATACATGAGGTAACAAACAGTGCATTGCAGAGGGATAAGTGATAAGTGTGCGGGTTGCAAGAGAGACTAAGTACAATTGGAGGTAAAATACTGCAATATGTGCTAGACACTCAGGCCTAGAACAAACGTAATGTAACCATTAAAGTAATGGGGTAACCCTATAGGTACTGGACCTGGGTAATAACTAATATAAACAAACAATGGTCCGAGACCAATCTATTTATGAAAGCAATAAGTCAAAACTTAAACAATTCGAGGCGTGTATTATATTCACGAACCTGAACACAATTAATGAGAAGCAGAAAAATAGGCAACAGCAACAAACTCAAACCTTTTGTAGAATTTAATCTATTCTCGAAATCAAGACTCAATCCACAATATTATGTACATTTTATATACAATGCCCCGTATCAAGAGCGTGCAGTAAAAGAAGGAAAGGAGTGTCAAAGGGCGTGATCGTGATAAGATGAAAAAGGGAAAAAGAAATCACACAGAGTATATAAAAATTATTCTGTATTATTCAGAGAAAGCCAGCCAAAAAGGACTGGAACAGTAAGTCCTGGCCACTTCAATAAGTCAATATACAGTCCTTAATGCTATTCATAAGACATAAGATGTATAAGTGTCTGCACTAATAGGGGGGAGGGGGGAAATAACATTAGTGGTCCAGGTTTTTTAGGTAGGTGTCGACGTTTCGACTCGTCTTGTGGCCTTGTGGTTGGTTATGCCTGGGCCATGCGAGTCTTCCTCAGGACAGATATGACGGGGCAAGGGATCTCGTAGATGACCCTATAGAAAATACAAACAACCATGAGGGTTGGGGCTGTTGCCTATTTAAAATCAAAACTAAGGGTAGAGTTCCAAGAATGCTTACCCTTCACAGGATGAAATGGGCGTAATTTCTTCCAGAGTAACTTAGTCCTTATATATCCAGGTGCTCTGGAAAAATCAATAGGAACCTGTATGTAACAGCAATGTATATTCTTCAGAATTCACACCAAAAATTGGACAGTGTAAAAATTATTACCTGTACTGTGCGTATGGGGCTCCTATCTTATTCCTAAGACCATGTATCAATACATGTCTTTTTATTCGAATTCCAATATTAATTATCCAGCTTGTAAGTCTTCACCAATATATTAACCTGAGAAGTGAAGAACCAAATAATGGTAAACCTCAGTACAGTAGTACTCCAATTGTAAGTGGACTAGTAACCAAATCAAAAAAAGGAGGCCATTTACCTGAATTAGGCTATCTGTAGTTGCTTCATGGGAAGGGTAATTCATAAATCACTCGCCGATTCTGAAGCCTAAAACCGGCAGCTGAAAGCAAAAAACGGGGGTGAGTGTCCTATTCTAAATCGCTCCGGGTTATTTTTGCAAGGGTCTCAAGAAAAGGTTTAACTTACTTGCAAGATACGCAGCGTGGTTGAAATTAAACACGCATAAGGTTAGGAACCCCAGGGCGACTGCTCACCGAGTGGAGCACGGCGTGGTCAACCACCTTGTGTGGGTGCCCTGTTATTCCGCGTTCATGTAATAGAGCGCGAGGAAGGACTACCCCGTTCCCCGACCGCTTCCGAGTAGGAGAGGGCGAGGAAGGACTACTCCAATTGCTTCGTGGAATTCTATTCACTTATGCCTATATCGATTCTTGCCTTTAAACATTAAAAAAACCGCAATACAGAGGGGGCCAACTGTGCCACTAATTAAATATTGGCGCTAAGGATTATTATGCGCATGGGTACAACAATATTCCTTAAGTTGACGCGGTGCACATTCTAATTATTTAATAATTAGCGTGTGGTCGATCCTAAATTAACACATAGAATACAAGAGTGTGGTGCACAAGAAAAGCAGCCTAAAGTGAAAAACGTTGCGGCCATTTTGAATTGGGAAGACAGAGTCGGTCCCCATTTGCCATTATTATGCACATGTTAAAAAGCATATTTACAAGGAAAATGACATGAAACACTATTTACAAATGCCCACAAACCATACATACACAATTGACATATTAAAAAACAAACAAACAATATCTGTATTTCATATAGTAACTGATTTTACAATCCGAAAAGGTGGGAAGGATTGGTTAGAGGATTGCCACTTGTCTATTGATCTCCTCCAATTCGTTTAACCCTTTGTGTGCCGTGTCAAGGCGGTGTATCCAACGGCATTCTCTCCTGCGCAAGATGCTCTGTAAATCGCCCCCTCGTGGATTGACCTGTACTTTCTCCACGACCCACCATTTGATACTCTCTGGAGGATGCGCAAATGTCGTAAAATGCTGCACAAGGGGAGCACCTATTGTTTTGCACCGTATCCGGCTAACATGTTGGAGGATCCTACACTTTACTCTTTGAATGGTTTGACCCACATACATAAAACCACAGGGGCAAAGAATGGCATAAATCACCCCTGTGGTGTTACAGTTACTGTGGACTTTCAGTGTATGTGTTTGATCGTTGTGGGTAAAGGTGGTACATTCCACAGACAAGGGGCATGCTTTACAATTCCCACATTTCTTGTGTCCAATTACAGGCGGTAGACCCCATAATGTGGTTTGGGAAGGGGCTGCTGGTATTGGAAGAAGTGCTTTGATGAGATGGTCTCTAATGCTTTTCCCTTTTCTAAAAGCATGTAAGGGGGTCGAAAGTCCACCCACTTCATCTTGTACCAGATGCCAATGACGATTGATGGCTTTTTTTATCTGGTTGCTTTTTGTATTGTACGTCGTCACACAGACTAGCCTTTCTTCATTTTTGTCCTTCTCTTGTATCATGAGCAATTGGTCCCTATGATTATGCCAAGCTCGTTTTCGTGCCCTCTTGAGTAGGCGGATGGGATAACCTCTCTCACTGAGTCTGGCAATCAAGAGAGAAGACTCGTCAAAGAAATCCTCCTTCCTGGTACAATTCCTTCGGAGCCTCAGGAACTGTCCAAAGGGGAGGTTGTCCCTGAGGTTCCGAGGATGGTGACTTGAATACCTAAGAAGTGTGTTACGTTCACTGCTCTTCCTGTAAAGAGTAGGCGAGGGTGGCACTTGTGCAAGCAGCAAAGGCAAACAACGGTTACAAGGGAAAATACAGTATAATTAGAGGGAAATACTGCAATACAACAGAGAACTGAGAATGACATTTGACGGCTACGGGCATCTGCTAGTGCGGGCTCTAACCAATCTCAAATAAGGATCTTGCAGTGAGTTGCCAGGACATTCACGGTCATGATTATTACAGCACAGGACATTTCTTTCACAAGCCCACCACTTTGCTTGGACAAATATCACTGGCTTGCCATTATCAGCAGATACAATAATGCTAATAGTCACCTGCCGATCCCCCGTATAATATGTCCGGACAAAAAACAACTAACCGCCAAGGAATCTCTGTAAGAGGTGTGGCTTTTGTAACTAAGGGTGTGGCCTAAGAACCGTATTTAAGCAATCCCCATCAGAGGTGCGGCTTATGTAACTAAGGGCATGTCCTAAGAACCGTTCCAAGAAATCTCCATAGTGGTGTGGTGGAGGGTACTATGATAGAGGTGCACCTAAAGGCTTAGTAAAGGAGGAGAGACTAAATCACTCACCCAAATGCAATGGTCACTATCAGGCTTAAGCATCTGAATAATGGGCTTAAATTAAAAGGTTACAACGGCAATGGTGGGTTCAAGGTGAAGGGTGCCTCTGTAATAGATCCCGAATGTGATGTGCGGGGATAAGTAACGCCACTAGGTGAACAAATACATGAGGTAGCTAACAGTGCATTCAGAAGGGAAAAGTGACAAGGGGCAGGTTACAAGAGAAACAAAGTACAATTGGAGGCAAAATACCATGGCAAAGGTTCCACAGGGAATTAAGAGAGGCTTTCCCGATGGCGCCCTGATTACACGTGCCCCACCATCTGTGGGCTATAAAATTGTTGCCTTGTAAGAATGCTCTTAGGTTGGGTACACTTGTCTGGACTGGGGGTGAGCATATCCCTCCTGGATGTACAAGTGGTGCGAAACAGCGAGATGAAGTAGCTAGGTGGATGGGGGGCTCTGTCATCGACGGGGGCCTCCTCCAGAGCTGTGGCGGAGTCACAGGGCGATCTGGAAGCAGATGGACAGTAGGGGTGCCTCTGCGGCAGAAGGATACAGTCTAAATACCTCTGCCTGGCACAGTAAGGGTGCCTGAGCCAAGAACCTGGAGCCGAGGGGGTTCCAGGAAACAGCGTTGGCGCCCCGTTAGTCCTTCGGGTGGTCGGGGGGGCCTGAACCGACCGGGGGTGTGCCTCATCGCTCCGCCCTGACAGGGGGGGCAGGAGTAGAACGAAGTAAAGTGATAATGTACTGCATCGTCAGAGCATCGACTCGCCGTGCAAGATGGCTCCTTAGGCATGCGGGTCAGCGAGGGGCTGAGGCATTGGATCGCCTGTAAGATGACCCACCTTATCAGCTACTTGTTGTACGAAATAAACCTGCACCACTGCTTTCCCATGAATATGTCTAATGAGTTTCCTTGGTATGTAAGTGTTAACGTGCGCAGTGTGGAGCGAGCGCTGGCGGTGTGGGCACTAAGGCAAACAAGGGCTCCCACTCCGCCGGCTCTCCCACGTCTAATGTAGCGCTCCTGCGCTCATGACTCTTCCCGCCGGGTGGCTGGCAGGGACCAGGTTGAAAGTATGAGGCAGTGTTTCAGGCAAACAAGGGCTCCCGCTCTGCCGCCTGTCCCGCCTCTAATGTAGCGCTCCTGTGCTCGTGACTCCTCTGGCGGGGCGGCTGGCAGGGACCAGGTTGAAAGTATGAGGCAGTGTTTCAGGCAAACAACCAATTATTTCTTTTCTGTTTTAATTTCACTTTTCCCCCAAACTCCTTTTGTCTATTCTAACATATGCCAAAGGCAGAAATGGAACTACTCCAATCTATTTGTCCACAGATTGAGAAAGCTAGGAAAAATGTGAATAAATCTGTTTCTACTTTTCTCCGAGACTATAGAATGGTGTCCATATACCACAACAATCTGCGTTTCAATATGCATGGCATCTATAGGAGAGATGCTGTACATTTTCCAGATGAAGGGAAGAGAGTCTTCCTCATGAACTTTAGACATCGGTACATACTTGTAAGTACTAAAATCTCTCAATAAACACAAGAGCTCTTTTTAGAGCCACCCAACCTCTATACACATAAGCTTGATGCATATCTCAAAAATACATGCTTCGTTTTTTTCAGTGGCGAAGTACGCGGATCCTACGCGCATCCCGCAACTTTTTTTGTAAAAAAAAGTCCTTACTTTTTTTGCCCTACGGGTCCTAATGAGACCCCCTGATTTAAATTCAAAGAAGATTCATCAATCGACGTCAAAGTTATTCCAAATAGATTGTTGCGGTTTTCCTATGGATAATAGGTCCTAACTATAACTACCTACTGGCGACCGCCAGTAGGTAATATATATCTTCACATTGATGTTGCATATTCTCAATTAACATTCCATCCCTTCTATAACGTGTGTAAAGATTGTTTATCCATAGGTCTCGTGTTCTGTGGAATGTCACAGTTTTCCTAATGCTAGAACAATGCAGTTGTTCATAGAACATTTTTCTTTTCAATTCATTTACCTATTCTGAGCCTGGCGAGATCCAAATAAAATAACATTCTTGGTACTGCAAGCACCAGGGAGCTCCCGCCAGTTACCCAGGAAGCCTACGCGCTGATCGCGATTCAGCGACATGCAGCAATCTTTTTCCTGTGGGTGTTTCTAAAGAGTTCCACAATGCAGGGTCATCTTAAGGATTTTGGAAGACCTGGGCAATACCTATATAGTTGTCCTTTTGTTATGAAAAATGTTTACATTTTTATCACCCATTTTATGCTAATTCAAGCCCTATGTTGAGAAAAAATACTGAATTATATGATAAGGTTAAAATAGCGAACTTGAGGTGTGACTGGAAGGAAATTCCCATTCCTAGGGGCTCTTTCGAAGGTGGGGACACTGGGCAATTGTCTACTTTGCCCATGCCTTAAACTGTCTCTGCCACAATGGGCTCAGGTTAGGTCAGTCCCTGGCCATCCTCATCCATATGTCTTGGGAGATCCTGCACCTTGTACATAGAGGCGATGCAAACATATTCATTTTGTCACGGCTGAGATGTGTCCCATGCATCAAAGAGTACTGGATTTGGGAAAACATTAGAAAGTCTGGGTATAGGTATAGTTGTATTGATTTTGTACCATCCTGCATCCAAGCAAGGTTTCTATCCTGACTCTTCCTGATTTTGCTGTTATTTGACCTCTCTGTGTCATTTAGTTTTTTGATAACCACCTCCATGAATGCTCTACTGGGCAGATGCCCTGAGGCTCCCATGGATAGCCTGGACTCCTCTTTTCTCCCCAGTTCAAAAAGTAGCCTTTGATTTGGAGGTGCTTAAAAATGCTTCCTAAGAATGCAATTTCAAATCTCGGGTACAACTCTAGGAAGAAAAAACAACCTCCACTCTCCGTTAATTGATCCTACTCCTATATTCTCTTCTCCTCCCACTCAGAGTTGGGCTGTGTTACATCTCTGGGAAGCACACCCCCCAATTCTGCATCCTAATATTCCCCAGTCACAGTGACTGGAGTTTTCAGAATGTGATTTTGTACTTTGGGCTGTGAAAATGTCCTGTCAAACTCATCAGGCCTTACTTTCTTGTCATTCCAGTCATAGGGCTTAGGCTATGCTGTTGCGTCATTCTGGCAAATTACTATCATTTGCAGTGTTTATAATAGTGTGGCAAGATACCCCAGCACAATACTGTGAAGGGTCCAACCAACTTTATCAAAGGAAGCACATAGTGTTTCCTGGAAAGTTTGTGAGTTTTCCCTCCACAAACTCATGATGCGGTCATCCCATTGAACCTGTGGAAGAAGGACCTCTTCAGATAACATGGGAGGCACTGGAACAAGAACAGATATTGTGGAAGGATTAAAACGTTTATTACCTTGATTACGCCCATTACCGACAGGGAGATGTGCTACAAGCTTTAACACTCAGTTTAACCTATTTTGATCTGGTCACTGTAATTCAGTCTTCATGTCCTTCTCTTTTGTTGAGGTCAGACTATCAAGATAGGACACCTCTTGGTCGATAGCTATGTTTTGCATTTCTCATGAAAATTGTGCTGGGCTAGTATTTATTAAAAGGGTTTCTCTTTTTTACTTATTAACTGTGTAGCTAGAAATTGTTGAAAATTCTCTATCTCAGACATCACCTTCTTTATATTTCTCCTCTTCAGATACAGGGCAGCATCATTGGCAAGTGGTCTTTTTAGGTCAAGCATTTGAGACCTCTTGTATATACTTTAGTATATACTTATATGTGTATGTACTTTGTGGGCTCTGGAGATCAGCCCTAGGACTTGTCTGCTTCCGCTTAGGGACATTTTTCTGTTCAACTGCCTCTATTTAACTGTCTTGATAGAAAATGACCTGTAAAGGTCAGTAAAATACCAGAATTGATTTCTGGATGTTCAACTGCCTCTATTTAACTGTCTTTATGGAAAACAACCAGTAGAGGTCAGTAAAATACCAGAATTGCTTTCTGCTGAGGGACTTTCTTTTTTTAATGTTTCTGGCAACTGCCACAATTTAACGACCAGCAGAGGTCAGTAAAATACTGGAATCACTTTAGTATTCTCTAGCTTCCAGTCCATAGAAATTTTCTTCCACGTTCACCCATAGATAATATTTTTTTCAAATCTTGTATTTTCAGTTATATGACCATGAGTAGGCCTGTTTGCAAGTTCATCATTTACGCATATGAGAATTTTTCTTTTGTATTGTATTTGTCTGATTTCTTCTGTTTGCATATTGTTTCAATGAAATCATTCTGAACATAAAAAACAGAGCTTTTGACTATACCATTTACCCCTGAAAAGGCATTATTTCTCTCCATGTGTTTCCCTACCTGGCGTGTCACGCAGTTTGGTGCTTACTTTCCCTCCAGGTTAAAGAAGAGTAGATGTTTCAGCACACAGGCTAACGTGCTGCATAGCTACATACATATAAGGCCCCAAAGGCGAGACCGATTGCAATGCAAATGCTTGTTTTGCTTGTGGCGGCCCCAAACCGGACAGGGGACACCACCACCAACAAACTAAAGGAAGGAGGGGCGCTAGAGGGCGCACTGCAGAATGGCCGCACTGCCGTGAGGCTCCTGCTGCCCGGAACTATTATCCGACTAGGGATCCTGCTTACCATCACTGCGCCCTGATCTGACCCTATAGATCTGCTGGGATACCGACTGGCCACCCACGGTCCAACTCCTGTTCCATTCGGAGGCTGCTGGCCGAAGTTACGAGGGCTCCAAGTTTCCCCGACTTGCGCTCTGGAAGTCGGGTGTTCCGTAGCCCGGCGTCACTACCACGCTAGCCTGCGGCTTCGCACGTGGGGTGTAGGCCCTGCTCTACCTCTCTCCACCGGGCTTGCTAGCTGGCCGGGCATGCTGCTGATTGCTCCCCTGTCCTCGAACTGGTTTTTCGACTTCTACCTCTGCCTGCCCAGGTACTATTGATTACGGAGGCACAGCGGATCAACGTCTGGTCGCCTGGAGAGCAACCCCTTTGGCCTGGGAGCGGAGACGGCCATTTTTTTCTCTGGGAGTGGCGGGGCGTCCATGCCTGCTCGTGCCCCCGTGCTTTGGCGTTTGGTTGAGTGCTTGGGCCGGCCTGCAGTCTGGCTCTTCTTGAGTTTGGTGCCCCGCTGTGCTACTAGCGCTTTATCATGGGGAAACCGGACACTAAACAGTCTAAGTTGTCCTTTGACTCTGGAGCGGCTAGGAGGGGAACGCGACTGCTTCAGGATGCTGGGACCTCGCGGTCTCCCCCCCCGCCTGTTGCTGATACTGTGCCGCAGCCACAAACCCCGGACTTTCACCAGATGATGCAGGAGATGAGGCAGGAGTTTGCCACGATAGTGGACAAGGTGGACAAAATATCCTCGCGTATGGATGCGGTGGTCCAGAAGCTAGACGTGCACGAGGAACGCCTGACAACGGCGGAACAGCGCATCTCGGACCACGACGATACTGCTGCCACTCATACCACGCAGCTGGCGAGAATTGATAATATATTGCGGGTGATTGCCGCTAAGAATGAGGAGTTGGAAGCGAGGAGTAGGCGCAATAACGTTCGTATAGTAGGTGTGCCGGAGTCAACGAATGTTGGAAAGATGGAAACTTATGTGGAGAGACTCCTGGTGGGCGCCATTGGTGCGGATGCCTTCTCGTCCCAGTTCATCGTCGAGAGAGCGCACCGGTCACTGGGACCTCGGCCGGCCTCTGGAGCCGCACCGCGCCCCATCATTGCGCGTCTTTTAAACTATCGAGATCGGGACGCTGCCCTCCAAGCTGCCCGCACCAATCGGGCCCTCTCCTTTGAAGGGGTGTCTTTCACCATGTACCCCGATTTCACGCCGATGGTGCAGGACCAGCGTCGTAAGTTCCTAGGGGTGAAAAAGAAACTTCTGGGACTGCAGGTGGACTATGCTTTGCTTTACCCTGCCAAGCTTAGAGTGACGCACCAGGCTAAGCAACACTTTTTCACTAACCCACAGCATGCTGAGGATTTTGTTAAGCGCCTCAAGCGCGATCGAGCGGCTGCAGATCGAGGAGGCAATCGAGACCCTGAGGGTGAACATTCGGCGGCTGAGGAGGAGGTCGCCTGATTGGGGTGACCTTGTTCATTTTTTGTATTGAGACATTATTGTCGTATGTCTTTTACATTGACTTACTTGTCTGCGTCGGAGGCCTCGCTGCCATCCGCTTTTAGGGAGGGGGCTTTACCTTGACTGTTTGCGAGTGTATGTGTGAGTGGCGGTTCTTGGGGTCGGTATGGGACAGCAGGATGGTGCTATTTGGTTTCGCGCTCTGGGCACCCACCCCCCCCCCGCGCTGCGCCTGGGGCCATTTGGGACTCGTTGGCTCGGACACTGGCGTGGTGTGTGGGAGTGGTGCCGTGCACCTCTAGAGGGTTCCCCGGAGGGTGTACCCCACTTGTACCTTTGGTTTGGACTCTAGTCCTTTGTTGGTTGACTGGATGTGTGTTAGGGGATGGAGGGGGGAGGGAGTATGCATGGCCTGATAGTTGGGGTGTCATCTGGTGGGTGGTTGGGGTGGGGATGATGTTGACGACACGTGTTCGCCCAGGTCTCATGGGTCGTTGCGTTGATTGCTATTGCTGTTTGTGTGTACGGGCGCGGCTCCGTGTCCGCTGCTTCGGCTGGTCCTTTATGTTTCTGTGCGGCATTGGTCCTGGGGCCCTTGCCTTTGTTCGCTGTGAGCCTGAGAGAAACGGCCGCTATTTCCGGCGACCGCATGGTGGTGAGCACGCTACACGAGGGACGCGTGTGCGAGTTCTGGGCCGGAGAAGCTGTATTTGCTGCGTGCTGCGCGATGTGTTTCCTGGGTGCCTGTTGCACGGATGGTGCTGTTGGGGGGGAGTTGTTGAGGTTCTGGTTGCTTGGTTTGGAGATGGCTGGGATGTGTGTGGAGTGTATGTGGTGGGACGATTGCGTCCTGGGCTGGTGTCCTGCTGCTGGCTGCTGCTGGGAGTCGGACACACCGCCCTTGCTCATTTGGTCCTGTGGGGCCCTGAATATGGCTAATGTCGACTGTCACTATTGACAGGATATCAATTTTGTCCTGGAATGTACGGGGTCTTAATAATGCCAGGAAATGTCGAAATGTGATCCAGTATTTGGACAGGCATGCTATTCATGTGGCCCTCCTCCAGGAGACGCATCTGCGTCCTGGACCTTCCCCCAACTTTGGTGGGAGGTGGGCTGCGGCTAGGATGTTCGCTTCATACTCCTCTTATGCTCGAGGGGTTGTTATCCTTGTTAAAAGATCGCTCACTTTTCAAGAACTGGGATGTATGGGTGACCCGGAGAGACGCTATGTGCTGCTCTGGGGGCGGCTTGGGCAGATCACTGTGCTGTTTGTTAATTGCTATGCTCCCAATGTTGATACGCCAACCTTTTTCGTTACGTTGTGGGGCCATGTGCTTGCTGTCGATGCCACTCACATTGTGTGGGGGGGGATTTCAATTTTGCACTTCATGCTCAGTTGGATAGATCGGACTGGAGTCCTCAGTATAATGTGCAAGCTAGAGAAGTTCTGCGTGGGGTTGTGGAGGAGGCTGGGCTGATTGACAGCTGGACGTATTCTCACCCTGCCACTAAGGAGGGCACTCATTACACTGCACATGCGCACTCATGGGCGAGGTTGGACTATGTTTTTCTCTCTAGGGGGTTAGTGGCTGGCCTGCAGGAGGCTGTGCATCTTGCTCGTACGTATTCTGATCACTGCCCGGTGAAGGTTGTCCTGTCTATTCCCGGGCTGCACAGGCCGCGCCCGCCTTGGTGCCTTTTTCCAACTGCCTTTCTTGACCCTGTGTTCAGGGCGGAGCTTGGCGAGGAGGTGGAGGCGTTCTTCCCCAGAAACAAGGGCTCTGTCGACAGTGTCGAGGTTATATGGGAGGCGTTCAAGGTTACGATCCGGGGAGTCACTATCTCTAAAAGTTGTGGAATGCTTAAATTGATTGTTCGGACTCTCGGGGGTCTGGAGGGAGACTTGCGTGACTTAGAACACAGGATGCAGGCTGGCTCGGATCCCGATCTTTTGAGTCAGTTCCGCACCAAGCTCTCCGAGTATGAGGAGGAGGCTGCCAGGGAGGCTAAACATAGGGGGAAGTATTGGACGGCGAGGAGGTACTGTGAGGGGGAGAGGCCCGGTAAGGTCCTTGCTGCACTTACTATGCATCCACGGCATGGTTCGGACGTGCTGGAATTGGTTTTGCCGGATGGCACTCGCTGTCGGGACACTGCGGAGATTCAGCGTACCTTTATTGACCACTACGCACACCTTTACACGACGCAGCAGACTGGTGAGACACTGTATGGCGGGTTTTTGGATGAGTTGGCACTTTGTTGGTTGTCGGATGATCATCGGGCGTTCTTAGGTAGGCCCCTAGAGGTGGAAGAGGTCAGGAATGCAATCATGTCTCTGAATAATGGGAAGGCCACTGGTCTGGATGGCCTTCCTGCTGAATTCTATAAGTGTTATGTGGACGTTATGGCCCCCGTTCTCCGCGAGGTTTTTGAGGAATCCCTGGAGGAGGGGCGACTGCTGTGTTCCATGCGGGAGGTCGCTATTACGTCGCTGCTCAAACCGGGAAAGGATCCACTGGATGTGGGTTCCTATAGGCCCCTCTCGTTGCTCAATTGCGATGTAAAAATACTCGCGAAGGTCCTGGCGGTGAGACTCGCTGAGCTCATGCCTGTTATTGTTCTGCCCGATCAGTCGGGGTTCGTGCCTGGTCGAGCTACTTCCCACAACCTTCGTACCTTGTTTTCCCTTATTTCGACCATTGCTCATGATATCCCAGTCGCCGCCATCTTCCTTGATGCCACTAAGGCGTTCGACTCTGTTGAGTGGGGCTACCTTATTGATGTACTTTGTCGGATGGGCTTTCCTCGGATCTTCATTTCATGGGTTAAGCTCTTGTATACTGATCCGATGGCAAGGGTGGTGGTGAATGGGGTGCTATCCCCCCCGTTCCCTCTTACAAGGGGGACTCGTCAGGGATGCCCCCTCTCGCCCCTCCTATTTGCCATTGCTATTGAGCCTCTGGCCTGCAGGATTCGGCAGTTACATCAGCAGAGCGCCTTCAATTGTCTTCAGCGTCAGGTCAGGATCTCTTTGTACGCGGACGATGTCACGCTCTATGTAAAAGATCCTGAAAACAACCTTAATGCGCTCTTGCGAGAGCTGGTTGCTTTTGGGGGTGTCTCCGGTGTCCATATCAACTGGCGGAAATCCCAACTCTTCCCCCTTACTGCGGCTGTGCGTAGGTTTCCTCTTGATTACCCTTTGGAGTGGTGCGATTCGGAGCTGCGGTACCTTGGCATTGTTGTGTCATTGGACAGGGAAGAAACGATCAGGCTTAATTATGGTGTGGCTATTACTAAACTGGCAGATGACGTCACTAGATGGATGTCCTTGCCTCTCTCCATGGCCGGTCGGGCGTCCCTCATCAAGATGGTAGTCTTGCCCCGATTTCTGTACCTATTTCAAAACCTTCCATATCACCCTGGTGCTTATTTTTTTCGTAGACTTCGCTCTGAGCTTATTCGATTGTTTTGGGGGGGGAAACAGCCGCGGGTGGCTTGGGCTACCCTTACACTACCCTATTCTGATGGTGGATTTGATGTCCCTGAATTTGAGCTTTACTATCTTAGCGCTCAAACGCATTACGCTTATCACTGGATGCGCCCCACGCCGTTTATGCCCCAGATAGCGGCCGAACATTGGGTCGCCCATCCGCTCCCGCTGGAGGGGTTAGTATTGGGCAAGGTGTCAGATGTGGATACGCCTCAAACGACGGTGACATGCACGGTGGATGCCTGGAAACGGGTAGCACGATTGCTGGGCGTCTTCTTTCTTTATTCGCCGGCCCTGCCTCTCTCCTATCATCCTGATTTGTCTCTGTTGCTGGAAACGGGGTTTCAACGATTGTGTAGGCGGCTAGGTATTCTTACGTGGGGTGACGTGTTTCATGAAGGCGCCTTCCGTACCCAGGCTCATTTCTTTGGAGCTGCTGCCTGCTCCCCTTTGGAGCTGTTTTACTATGTTCGTCTGAGGCAGGGCATGCGTGCCTTGCTACCGGATTTTCCTTCGGAGCCGGAGGTCACTCTTCCCCTCCATGTGCTGTTGGTTTCAGATGGGCGCCACCTGGTGTCGAAATTATACGGTGCTATTCGCCGACAGCGCTCTGTCCCGTCCAATCGGGTGCGTGAGCAGTGGGTTGTTGAACTGGGAGCCCCTATTACCGACGAGCAATGGAAGTATTGCTGTGGACTTACTGCCAATGTCTCTTCCAGTTGTCGCCTGAAAATCATCCATTACAAATTTGTCCAGAGGTACTATTACACCCCGGCGAAGAAACTTCGGTTTCATTTAGCGGAGGATGACAGATGCGCTAGGTGTCGAGCGGAAGGTGCTGATTTTCTGCATTTGGCTTGGAGTTGTGCGGGGGTGCTGGAATACTGGACTCAGGTCCATGAGGCCATGCAGGTTATGGCGGAGGATGGGGTGGCGTTTGACCCCTTGTTGATGTTGCTGGGTTATTCTAGGGACGTGCCTGCCCCTCATCGTAGATTTGTTGACGTAGCCTTGCTTCTGGCCAAGCGTAGGGTGGCTTGTTGCTGGGGTCGTGGCAGGGTACCGCGCTTCCAGGATTGGTTGAATGATCTCATATACTGTCAGGACCAATATAATGTCTATTCTGAACTGATGCCCGTGAGGTGTAGACCCAAAGACTTTTGGAGCCCTCTACAGGTGTACCTCCTAACTAGAGCTGTGCAGGACTCTGATTCTGAACATGAGGACCGAGTAGGGGTTGGTTAACACCAGCACGGTGGGCCGAGATGTCATTCTACATTTGCTGGTCCTCAGGTATTGGGGGGGGGGCTGAACTGCTTCCTTCTTCTGCGAGATCAAGGGGGCTGTATTTCCTTGTATGCCACTCAGATGGTGGGGGTAGAGATCGAACTCCTGTCCGGTTTCAGTTGGCGGCTAGGGGGGGCCTGTTGGAGTACATCATGCATGTAATATGCTTGTGTCGTTTGACACTGGCATTTCTTTTTTTCCCTCTCACATGTATTGTTCTTTTCTCTGCTTCTCCTTTGTTTTATTTTGCGCTCACAGAATATGCCCATGCTGTACCATCTCATCAGTGTACCTGTGCGCCCTGGGTCATCGCTCTCCTACATGCTATGTGATCTCAACAATTACTGTATATACTGATTGATATGCCATTCTGTACTCAGGGCTCTTTTGAGTATTTCGTTGTACTGTAATAGCCATTTATGACTGTATGGATCATGTATGCACTTCCCTTTTCCTTGCTTATCTCCAAATAAAGGTTTAAAAAAAAAAAAAACTAAAGGAAGTGCAAGGGGCTGCAGTAGCTCAGCAGCCCCCTCTTAAGAGTTTTTGAAAAATACTAACCCTGTGTCTGTGGAGGGTTCAGAAAACCAGGAGCCCTCTGGAATTTTCCTTAATTTATTTTTAAAGAACTCCCAAGGCTGGAGCTTTGGTTCTTCATTTGGGAGGGCAATTCCCCTTTCAGTTGCATTTATCGTGGCCTGAGTATGTCATACAGAACGCTTGAGGGGCTAAGTCTATGGTATGATATTATGTAATATAAAATGTGATTCCCTCTAGGTCAGGGGTCTTCAAACATTTTTGCTCAGAGTCTCCCTAAGCAAAATGTTTGGAGGTTGGGCCCCCCTCCAAAACTTTAAGGCAAGGATTGGGAGAGCAGGAGGGATGTGGCTGAGTGGCGGGAGTGGGGCTTATGAGATGATTTCGGGAGTACTTTTTCTAAAGCATACAAAGCACACTAAATATGAGATTTAGAAACCATCAAATGCATCAAACAAATACATGCATTATCCAAACATACTTATCCTCTTAATTGGGGTGTGATGAGCCCCTCACACTCTTGGACCCCAATGCAACTACACCCGCAGTCCTGAGTAGCAGGCTATCTCCTCTGCATCTTTTACCTCTTTCCCACCATGGCAGACCATCACCTTGGTCCTAGTGCTAGAAACGAAAATAAGCTCCCATGCTCCTTTTTTAAAGGTAGACAGTCATAATTATGATGCAGCGGTCCCTTATACCCCTGCTGCATATGCTTCCTTAGTGATAACCAGCAGTGATCACTAACACACCTGGCTGCAGAACCAGCTTCATTAATGTGTGGTCCTTTTAAAAAGAAAAGAAAACACTTATAATGTCCCCTTCCTTGGGGTATCTCTCTGAAGAAGCAGTCTCTGGCTATTTGTAAACATAAAATGAGTCCCCATACAGTGCTCCTTATTTTGGATCACCTCTTTGACAATATCTATGAATCTGAATCCTTTCCTCTGTCTCCTAGACTATTACTGTGAGGCCCCAGGGGTTGAGAGGATTAGGGCTCGGCATCTGAATGCAACCCTGCTGGCCTTCTACCTGCAACCCCATGTACTCAGCTTTAACAAAATAACTGCCCCTGAATGTTTAATGCTGACTTTGAGGCGTCATTGCCTGAAAGTGAAGGGTGTGGTGGTAGTGCAGAAAGTTAAAGAAGAAACTAGCTTTCTTACCAGTCATTATTAAGTCCCTTAAAGCCAGAGCCACTGGAATTATGGGTCTTTGCAGCAGCAGCGTTTTCCACATAATGATGAGTTTACTGCATTTGTTTCATAATTCATAATCTGCAGATTCTAACAAAAACACTTTTTTCTAGCTCAAAGGGAACAAAAGTTACTTAAAACGTACTTACTGCTGTATTCTGGTGTTAAACTGGTACTAATGAGGTGAAATATTTCCCCTGACAGTGTTACCATGATGAAGTACTACAAAAATATACCATAGAGCTATACTTACCAATAGCCCATATACCTTATTTACCATACATATATCAGTCGGCAATGGAATAGGTTCAATCGTTTATTTTGCAAAGCGCCCTATATAGGGGAGCCTCCCTCTCGCCAGAGCTCTCACATGTGTGCAGAGGAGACTGCTGGATCACATTCAAAACAGTGCTTATATACTTTCGGCATACCTCATTGAAACCATGTGCATGGAAAAGTACCAGTAACCGAGAAACCAACAGGAAGACCCATATAAGGCACAATAGATTGATTCGATACTCAGCTCAAGCTATTCCGGGGGTAGGTCAGTAAAGGTGCTGGTGCACGGGAGTACAGGCATGGCGCCTGCAAAAATGTGCTCATCCTAGAAGAAAGACAGATGTGACCTTGAGTTTCCTAAGTTAGAATCAATGCTCTGTTTATAGCCGGGGCCGACCCTTCAGACTCTCCACTCAGCAGTATGTCACGTGGTTTCCTTACTAACGAAAGAGGCCCAGGGAAATGAAATCAGGCTGCTGCTTGTTCGGTTCAGGCCTAAGTTATTGATTATACATGGGTTGTGTGTATTTACAAGAGGATTCTAATAGAAAAGTGAATATATATAATGGATACATTAAGACAACATTATATAGTATCGATTTTATGTTTCTTCAGACCACCCTTTTGGCGTGATGTAGCCAATATATAAAGGCTGGTCTCCTAATCTAAGAACACACCCTAATCTATTTGCATGAGGTCAGCCACCTCCTTTTGTACTAACTGCTTTTCTATTTTAGTGTGTCGGGAAACAGTCAATGAAGAAGTAAGTTTGGCGGCACAATAGGAGCAGCATGCCAGGCCACAATGAAGGCACAGGCAGCAAACAAATACCACTCCCAGTGTTCCAGCCAGAATCATGAAAATTTTCCAACCCCAGGTGGAGAGGAGATCCCAGAACCACCCGGTTAAAGACCAAGTACCAGTATCAGCATGGACTTCCGCAGCTAAACGATGTAATTTCTGAATGGCTAAATGTATAGTGGGAGCTGAATCTGGAATATATACAAAGCAGGAGCTGCCGATCACTCGACATGCTCCTCCTCGATCAGCCAGGATGACGTCAAGCACCGTCCGATTTTGGAGCGATACAAGCCTCATAGCTGAAGCTCTACAGTGAGATTAGTTAAAATTGCAGGAGTGGTTTGAACTACATTTTCCACTACTCTAGAGAGATGTCTAACATCTCTACTAGTCAAAATGGGACCCCATATTGGAAAGAGACCCTTTGCTATATCCATAAACTGCTGAGAAGCAGTATCAGTCTGATCATTGCCTTCAGTACTGGTACTCCTGCTAACTCGATACGGATCTAAACTTCGTTTAGTCAACTGGTGGGTCTTGTGGTAATTAGAAGGAGCTATATATACTGTAGAATACAAAAAGGACAGGTAACATTTTCCGGCCCACCCTCTAGGAAGCCAAGTATAGACGTTCTCACCACAAACAAAATACACATTTGGCGAAGTTATCAGAGGTATGGTGCTGGTAGTATGTACAATGTAAGTATAGTTACATCTGCTATTCCCTACATTAACATGACCTTTCCCTTGTATGCAAAGGGGAGCAGTACTATTCAGAATAGGAACTGGCATTGCCTTATCATCAGTGACATTTCGATCCTGGAACTGCTGAAAATATTGCGTGGAATTAAATTGTTCAAAATCCAACATTTCTTCCTTTAACCAAGTAGCATTTTCATAAGTGGTGTACATATTCATACAGGCATCCGGATCTAAAGATCCCTCCCCTTGGTTACCCTGGGCATTAAATCCCTGGTGTTGTTCTATATACTATAGAACAGCTTCATAGTCCTTTTCAGTATATCTTTTGGGATCAGCTACATAATGCAAATACATGAGAGATAGTAACTGAAACCAGGCTTCACAGCTTGCTAAGTGTGATAATGGCAAGGGAATAAACAAATCATGGCGATGCATTACAGATCGCAAAAGCCCACATACCCAGCAATTTGTCTTATTCCGAGCGCTATGAGCCTCTTGCAACATTTCTATAAACGCATTTTTAACATAGGTTTCTCAATGTCTCTCTTTGTAGGGAGGCAAGGTATAAAAGAAATGCTCAGGTGGGGATATGGTGGTACCTAAAACATTATGCATAGGGTATTGGAATTCCAAATGCATAAACACGCTCATTAATATTACCATAATTACTGCAATAATTATTACAAATGCTATCTTCACTCTGGTAGCCCAACCGTAAAACATGGGGACATTCTCAATAAAAGGCCTGGGAGCAAGAGGTCTCTCATCTTCAAAAGCAAATCGGGCAAAGGGATACATCATAACTAAAAGTCCAAACTAAACTCGGGGAAAAGGTGCAAGCCAACTGCCAGAGGGTTTCTTCTTCCTGTGTCTGTTTAGAGCCTCACAGGCACGATCTTTACTGTACTTTCACCGTTGCAATTTAGGCCCTTTAGATTGCACAGTCTTTCTTTCTGAACAGAGCGATGTGTCAGTTCCAAGCTCTCAACGGGTTCAGTCCAGTGTCTTGCTCAATACCCCAGGAAAGCTTATCTTCAACCCTACAATTCAAGTCTTTCCCTGTCTCCTACAATCCGAAACTGGGATATTGCGTCTTTTTCGGGGCCTTAAATTGTATCGAAGATGGCCAGGTTGCTCCTGATCATGGAACAACACAGCAGCAGGGACATTTGGTGTAACACATTTTTCAGAAGCCTCAAAGGGAACAGCCTTATCACAAGTTTCAGAAACTGGGGCCAATTTGTCTCCTTGCGGTTTCAACACTCCTTCCTCTTGCCCGATTTCAATGGCGTCTGAGAAAAGCACAAACCTGACCCTTCGTTTTCCCTCTTGTGTCAGAACTCCGTCCCGGTTCTGCTGATTAGAAAGAAGCGGTAAGGGTAGCTTCTTCACATGTGACACATATATCCAGTGTTTTTTTCCATCCACTTTCACTGCTGTTCGAGTGGCCAGGAGGATCTGGTAGGGACGGCTCTACCAGGGTTCTAGACTCGATTTCCATTGATATTTTCGCACAAGGACCCACTGTCCTGGTTCCAAGCGATGTCCGGGACCCTCCGGCAGCGGCTGCAGTACTGCTGACACCTGTTGATGAATAGAACGCAGGTCTTTAGTTAAAGGATGCAGATAATCTGTCATCATAGGGTAATCAAGATCGTGGAAGGATCTGGGTCTCGGAACACCCCATACATTGGCTGTTGGACCAAAAACAACCTCACAAGGTGACAGCCTAGCCCGAGGATGGGGGTTACTCGTATTGACATTAATGCTAGGGGCAGCGCATCAGGCCAACTCAAACCGTACTCTCCTGTATCTTTGCCATCTTCAATTTCAATATGCCATTATATTTCTCAACCAGTCCTGCAGATTGTGGGTGTCGTGCTGCATGAAATTTCTGTTTTATTTGCAATCCCTTATAAACATATTTAACGAGTTCTGCATTAAAATGTACCCCATTGTCTGTCCATATAATTCGGGGCAAACCAAATATGGGCAGAAATTCCTTTATTAGGGCTTTTGCAGTAGCTAGGGCAGTGTTCTCCTTGTTGGGGTATGCTTTAACCCATTTACTAAACGCACAAACCATCACCAACACATACTTGAGATTGTTTACTCTGTCGAGTTGGATATAATCCATCTGTAACACTTCAAATGGCAAAGAAGGGGGGCGCAAAATTTCCACTAAGGACTGTCTCCCTTCCTCCAGGATTATGCTGTAAACAGACCAAGCAGTATTTTACTACATGGGCAGCAGTTTTGGGGATATTCGAGTTATTCCACACTGGGTCCAATAATGAACAAATACCTTTTGCTCCAATGTGGGCAGTGCCATGGGCCATCACTACTACCGCATACACCAGGGCATTAGGCAATAGCCATCTCTGTCTGTCAGTCAAATCAATCCAGCAGTCAATTTTGTCTAACCGCCCTATTTCCTGTTCCCATTTTAATAATTCATCAGGCATGGCTTTTTTCTGCAATTCTCTAACACTTTCAATAGTATTATCAAATACTGTAGTCTCCGCCACCCATCGGGTTGCTACACTGGGAAACATTGTGGACGTTTTAGTGTGTGCTGTTTCCTTTGCTACTCTTAACCCTTCACTCACATGCTCTTAACCCTTCACTCACATGCTCCTAATAATGCTATTAGTTCAGCTGCTTGCGCTGATTGCTGAGAAACCCGAGCAGTCTCTACTACTGTTCTTATGGTAGTTATAGCATAAGCAGCAGTTGTTGTGCCATCTGGTAACTTGAAACAAGAGCCATCCACATCCACATCCACAGCTTAAGACCTGGCTGTTTGGACAATAATTTGCATGTGTTTTCTCGGTCATACCTCTACAGATCTGTATAGCGCCGGGACACTCTGTCCGAGTAGCCGAGCGCTTTATAAGACCCCGATTAACATAACATAACATAACATAACATACAACTCCCTTGTGGATCAGATAAAGGGGAGTCAGTGAGGTCTTCATGTCCCTTCGTTTCTTCTTCTGTCTAGGCCCTTTAGATTGCACAGTCTTTCTTTCTGAACAGAGCAATGTGTCAGTTCCAAGCTCTCAACGGGTTCAGTCCAGTGTCTTGCTCAATACCCCAGGAAAGCTTATCTTCAACCCTACAATTCAAGTCTTTCCCTGTCTCCTACAATCCGAAACTGGGAAATTGCGTCTTTTTCGGGGCCTTAAATTGTATCGAAGATGGCCAGGTTGCTCCTGATCATGGAACAACACAGCAGCAGGGACATTTGGTGTAACACATTTTTCAGAAGCCTCAAAGGGAACAGCCTTATCACAAGTTTCAGAAACTGGGGCCAATTTGTCTCCTTGCGGTTTCAACACTCCTCCCTCTTGCCCAATTTCAATGGCATCTGAGAAAAGCACAAACTTGACCCTTCATTTTCCCTCTTGTGTCAGAACTCCGTCCCGGTTCTGCTGATTAGAAAGAAGCGGTAAGGGTAGCTTCTTCACATGTGACACATATATCCAGTGTTTTTTTCCATCCACTTTCACTGCTGTTCGAGTGGCCAGGAGGATCTGGTAGGGACGGCTCTACCAGGGTTTTAGACTCGATTTCCATTGATATTTTCGCACGAGGACCCACTGTCCTGGTTCCAAGCGATGTCCGGGACCCTCCGGCAGCTGCTGCAGTACTGCTGACACCTGTTGATGAATAGAACGCAGGTCTTTAGTTAAAGGATGCAGATAATCTGTCATCATAGGGTAATCAAGATCGTGGAAGGATCTGGGTCTCGGAACACCCCATACATTGGCTGTTGGACCAAAAACAACCTCACAAGGTGACAGCCCAGCCCGAGGATGGGGGTTACTCGTATTGACATTAATGCTAGGGGCAGCACATCAGGCCAACTCAAACCGTACTCTCCTGTATCTTTGCCATCTTCAATTTCAATATGCCATTATATTTCTCAACCAGTCCTGCAGATTGTGGGTGTTGTGCTGCATGAAATTTCTGTTTTATTTGCAATCCCTTATAAACATATTTAACGAGTTCTGCATTAAAATGTACCCCATTGTCTGTCCATATAATTCGGGGCAAACCAAATATGGGCAGAAATTCCTTAATTAGGGCTTTTGCAGTAGCTAGGGCAGTGTTCTCCTTGTTGGGGTATGCTTTAACCCATTTACTAAACGCACAAACCATCACCAACACATACTTGAGATTGTTTACTCTGTCGAGTTGGATATAATCCATCTGTAACACTTCAAATGGCAAAGAAGGGGGGCGCAAAATTTCCACTAAGGACTGTCTCCCTTCCTCCAGGATTATGCTGTAAACAGACCAAGCAGTATTTTACTACATGGGCAGCAGTTTTGGGGATATTCGAGTTATTCCACACTGGGTCCAATAATTAACAAATACCTTTTGCTCCAATGTGGGCAGTGCCATGGGCCATCACTACTACCGCATACACCAGGGCATTAGGCAATAGCCATCTCTGTCTGTCAGTCAAATCAATCCAGCAGTCATTTTTGTCTAACCGCCCTATTTCCTGTTCCCATTTTAATAATTCATCAGGCATGGCTTTTTTCTGCAATTCTCTAACACTTTCAATAGTATTATCAAATACTGTAGTCTCCGCCACCCATCGGGTTGCTACACTGGGAAACATTGTGGACGTTTTAGTGTGTGCTGTTTCCTTTGCTACTCTTAACCCTTCACTCACATGCTCTTAACCCTTCACTCACATGCTCCTAATAATGCTATTAGTTCAGCTGCTTGCGCTGATTGCTGAGAAACCCGAGCAGTCTCTACTACTGTTCTTAGGGTAGTTATAGCATAAGCAGCAGTTGTTGTGCCATCTGGTAACTTGAAACAAGAGCCATCCACATCCACATCCACAGCTTAAGACCTGGCTGTTTGGACAATAATTTGCATGTGTTTTCTCGGTCATACCTCTACAGATCTGTATAGCGCCGGGACACTCTGTCCGAGTAGCCGAGCGCTTTATAAGACCCCCATTAACATAACATAACATAACATAACATACAACTCCCTTGTGGATCAGATAAAGGGGAGTCAGTGAGGTCTTCATGTCCCTTCGTTTCTTCTTCTGTCTGAAATATACAATCATGGGCATCGTCCTTTTCGTCATTCGAAGGGAGGGGAAGTAACGTGGCTGGATTCAGAGTGGCACATCACTTAATTTTAATATAGGGTGCAAATAAAGTTCATTCATAACCAGTCAATCGTGCGCTTGTGAGGTGCTGAGTTTTTGTTCGATTCAATAATATGTCCACAGCGTGCGGTACAATCACTGTGAGGTCAGTATTCAAAACAATCCCCTCCGACTGTCGAATGGCCACCGCCTCAGCAGCAGTAGCCCTTACACAGCTAGGAAATACTGCCCAAAAATACGCACAGGGTCGTTGTTTTCCGCCAAAACCCTGGGTTAACACTGAAAGAGAACAACCATCCACCTCATCCACATAGAGTAAAAAAGGTTTCCGGTAGTCCGAAGTACCCAGAATGGGTGCAGAACAAAGAGCAGTCTTTAAAGAATTAAAAGCTTCTTGACATTCATCCGTCCAGGGCAAGGGTTTATGCACATCTTTGGTAACCAAATGCAACAAGGGTTTAGCCAGAAGGGAAAAATTAGGAATCAATTTGCGACAGTAAGAGGTTATGCCTAGAAAAGCACGAAGAAAAGCGTTTTTTAAATCGATTACTGAAAAATACCGTGTGGTAGGGGGAATCATAGTCAAGATGGCAGTGATATTCCTGGGACCACAGGATATTGAAGAATCACTATTTTATTAACCTCTCTAAGGTCAATTACAAAACGATATGAAGCTTTATAATCAGGGTCACCATCTAAAGGGGCTTTTTTCAAAATCGGTAAAATAGGACTATTACAAATATTTGCTGCTGTTTCCTCTACAACTCCTTTCTTAATTAAAACCCGAATTACCTGCAATAAAGCATGTTCACCTTCAGGCGAAATTCGATATTGGGGAATACGTGATAGATGCGCATTCGGTTTTAGGGTTATGGATACATGGGGTATTTTTAACAATCCGACATCCATGTCCCCTTTTGCCCAAAGAGTGGGTGGTATATCTGCAAACTCAGGAAGGAGAGGTGCATTTTTGACTAAACATTGAGATATACGTTCAATGGGAGGCTGCAATGTTAGATACACAACATCAGGAGAACAATAAATACGAGCATGCAACTTTTTCAATATATCCAAGCCTAGCAAATTTTCGCCGCAACTAGAAGTAAGCAAAAATGGTGAATCCACAGTAACAGGTCCAATAGTGAAGGGAAGTGGTTTTGAAATGGGACTGACCACGGGGATTCCTCAGAATACCACTGATACGTTATTTTGCCCAGACAGAGCAGCCCCTGCGACCAGTGTATGAGCAACAGAACTATTTATAGCTCCAGTATCCACCAAGAACTTCTCAGCTGTCCCCATCAATTGCACCTGGACGTAAGGCCCCTGCTGGTCAACTGGTACTGATATATGGCCCCTGCTCTGTCCGTGGCTGTCTCATGCATAATTGTTTCCACCATAGCTGTCTTCTCGATAATCCTCATTATAGTACTGCCTTCCTTGAAAATCATCAAAATAGTTTTTTCCTGACTCATCGCTGGACCTGTCACCACGTCTCATACTACTTCGATCGGTACCTCCTCTTCCTCGTCCTCTATTGAAACCACCCCGTCAGTATAATAATGGACACTGGGCTCGCCAGTGTCCCTCCTGTCTGCAATTCGAGCACTGATCATACCATACAGGGGGTCCCTGACCTTCACCTCCCCTGATCACTGCGCCCCTTGAGAAAGGGCCCCTTCCTGCTCTTCTACCGTTCTTCCCTCTGCTGACTTGCTGCAGTAGCACCTGGGTTTTCAACTCCTTAACCTTTTTATCCGACTTATCCTTACTCTCATTTTCTCGATGCTCATAATACTGAGCCATGCTAAGGATAACTGAGAGGGTTGAAGTGGTCCAAGTACTTTCGGCAGCTTGTAAATGTGTTTTTATTTCTGGTAACAAATTAGTGGCAAATCTATTGACAAATAGCCGTATGCCACCTTCTGTGGGCAAATCCTGTCCACTGAAGTCAATAAATACTTTCTCAAACCAGGTAAAGAAGTCAGATACATTTTCATCCTTCTTTTGGATACAGGCTGTTAGCTTATCTAATCCACCTTTTGTGTGGGAATAAGGGTTTGCATATATGTAATAATTCGAGCGGGTATAGCTAAAATCTCGTCTTTAGGTTTATTGCCAGGCTTCCGATCTTTGTCCCATGCCTTAATTTGGTCCCAGGTCCCTCCAAGTTCGGCGGCATGATCTGAATCATGCACTTGTCTCCATACATCTACTGGGACTAGAAGACCGAAAAATAACTTGATATCAGCTCAAGTCATAACGGCCAAATTTGCGGCTTCAGTTAATTCTTTATAATAAGCCGCAGGATTCTTTTGAGGGTCAGGAAGCTGAGCTTTTAAAGTAATAACTTCACTCCCCTTCCAAGGGGTATACACCCATTGGTCTTGAAAAATGTGCCTCTACAAGTGCTCTAATGACTTGGCCTCCTCTGTCCAATACTTCGGGAGCCTCAGGATGGAAAAGAGGATGCACTTCTCTCATAGGGTACTGTGTCCCTACATCTGGGCATCTCCTAATAATTTGGTCCCTATAATTTATCAAGGTTTCAACATTCTGAAACACCTCGTCCACCTGCAATTCGAATTTAAAAGCTCGATCTTTGATGTTGCACAATATCTGAGGGGTCAGCCCTTCTTCAAAACATTGTTCCCATAAAGAAATCAGTCTTATTGCCATGTATTCTAATGCTAGTTGTTGTGTAACCGGTTCAAAATATTTCATAGTACTCCAGATGTCCTCTAAAGAAAAAATTGGATTTTGCATCCATTGGGACACCTGAATCACTACAGCCCATCTCTCTTCATCCCCTAAGGATGATCGAGTAAAAACTCGTCAACCTTCCATCCCTCCCATAGGGCATTGTGGGGTGTCATCTGAAGAGGAAGCGGTCATCCCTCTAGGGGTAACCGTCATTCCTCTAGCAGGGGGTGTTAAAAATACTGGGGACACAGGGGAGGCAGCCACCACCCCAGGTAACAAAGTAATTAAATCTGAGGTAGTGGGACGGAGGGTAGGAGGGGCAGACAATGGAGCAGGAGGGTGCACAGCTACTGGAGCAGTAGCAACTGCTGCTCCCGTCCTTCCTGTCCGGTCCCCTGAGACCGCTGGGTACAAACCTTGGGGTGCATATGGTGGCGGAGGGCGAGCCTCTAATAGTTCCTCTATTTCGTCTTCTGTTTCGGTTCGGGTCACATAACTTTTATCAGTCTGCAATCTAAACTGTCTATCTAATTGCTCGATATTCTTCTCTACTTTTTCTTTCCCATACACCACTGCCTTTTGGGTTACAGACTGTCCAGCTTTAATCCTTCCCAATTTCTCTTCTCGTATTCACCGTCGCTTTGCCTCCTTTAACCATAAGGTCAAGGAGTCAAACATAGTCTGACGGCTCTTTCTCAAAAATAATTTATTCTGTAAGTAATTAATTTTTCTTACATCAAAAGACCCTGTTAGGGCCACTGTAATTCTGCATTATCTTTAGTATATTTGTTCCACAGTGTATTAAACAAAATGGGAGAAATACCATGTTTAACATACATGTCAAAACTAGGACTGCCTTCCGGAGGAGCAGGCTATCTTTCTTCCAGCCGCCCACTTTTCCGACGGCAGCACCCAAAACATAATTTACTAAAACAAGACATTTTTATGTATTCAACAGATCATATCATTCAAACTGCAGTTACATTTATACACGTGTCTACTCACCACACACTCTTTCACTTTTTCAACCCACAAGTCAATGTACATACTATACTTAAAGGGCATACATTTTGATCAATAAAAGTACTCCAGTCATGACTTTACAATTCCATACGACATGTCTCATACGCAAACAGAGCCCGTCGACTCCTGTTTGGGGAATCAATCACCCTGGATTCCAGACCACCAAAAGAATTCACAAAAGAGACAGTCCAGAGACTGCCCTGGGATCATCAGACAGGCGCACCATGAACCCTCTTACAGACTATCCCCCAGTCCTTTGCTGGTTGGGCCAGGCGTTATGGGTGGCACCCAGGACCCTGCATTACCCAGTTTCTCCTGGGGGCTTTTCCGAAGAGGATCCGGCCGAGTGAACACCCACCGTGCAACACTAAGGCGTCCGACGTTGTCCCAACTAATCACCAAACAAGTCTGTGGGGCATCTGCCCGTGCAGTCACACCTCTGCCACGTCAGACCCCCAGATTCCCTGTGGTTCACTAACCACTATATTCCATACGCAGTTAACTGTTCTTCTGAGCCACTTCTCAAAAAGTGCTCATTCCATACAATACAATTCACTCACCAGGTGCACTCAGGTCTGATTGAGCGTTCTCCACCGCCAACTTCGTTTATAGATCAACATGGTCAGCTCTTCCCGGGTTAAGCCCGAAGGACTCCAGCGAAGGGTTATTTAGCAGCTGGAAAAGTCACTGGGTCGAAGAGAGGAATTTTCCTTTTCTACCACAAACTGGTTTGTCAATTAGGATCCTTTTTCAATCCACCCCCTCAACCAGAACCCCTCCCCGTCCCTCTTCCCCTGTTTACAGGAGGGGACAACCCTATCGCAGAGTCCCGGCGGAGTCGCCAACTGAAGTACTACAAAAATATACCATAGAGCTATACTTACCAATAGACCATATACCTTATTTACCATACATAAATCAGTCGGCAATGGAAAAGGTTCAATTGTTTATTTTGCAAAGCGCCCTATATAGGGGAGCCTCCCTCTTGCCACAGCTCTCAAAGTTGTGCAGAGGAGACTGCTGGATCACATTCAAAACAGTGCATATATACTTTCGGCATACCTCATTGAAACCCCGTACATGGAAAAGTACCAGTAGCCGAGAAACCAACAGGAATATCCATATAAGGCACAATAGATTGATTAGAAACTCAGATCAAGCTATTCCTGGGGGAGGTCAGTAAAGGTGCCTCCCCTTCGTTCTGGTGCACAGGAGTACAGGCATGGCGCCTGCAAGAATGTGCTCATCCTAGAAGAAAGACAGATGTGACCTTGAGTTTCCTAAGTTAGAATCAATGCTCTGTTCCTAGCCCGGGCTGACCCGTCAGACTCTCCACTCAGCAGTATGTCACGTGGTTTCCTTACTAATGAAAGAGGCCCAGGGAAATGAAATCAGGATGCCGCTTGTTCGGTTCAGGCCTAAGTTATTGATTATACATGGGTCATGTGTATTTACAAGAGGTTTCAAATAGAAAAGGATATATATATATATTGGATACATTAAGACAACATTATATAGTATCGATTTTATATTTCTTCAATGAGTTAAAATGACAAAATAATGAAGTAATGTGTAGTGTTCTCACTTGTATCTCTGTCTCTTTATATTAGAATCTTCTAGTAGCTAAGTACCACTGTTAGAATGTACATTCAGCATCTTATGAGTTTGTGAGCAGCTGGTCAGTTGACAGCTGCAGGGCGTTGGTGCTGGATGAGGTCTAAACTACTTCCTACTACTGAATAAACCTGGAACCTGATTTACACTACTGGGAGTCATCTCTTCATTACATTTGGCGACGCTTGGAAAAGAAGAGGAATCCTTGCGGTTTGGACCTCAACACACCTTTCTGCTGCTTCATGAATCGTCCTAGTCTTCCTTCTGACTGTATTGTCTGATCTACTTTGTTTTCTGGGAAAAGAGGAGTAGGAGGATTCTTCTAGAGGTTGGTCTTACTGTTTTTTAAGGTGTGGTCTGCCTTATTCAAATTAACCTGCCGCAGCGCGAGAGCAAACATTGGATAGAGACTTTGTGTGCCTGTTGTATCACTACAACTTTAATTTGGCACAAAATTGAATTAACATTTACAGCGTGTGTCTCTGCAACGCGAGGCTCACCTTAACTGCTGTTTGATGAGCGCGACCATTCCGCGAGCAAGGTGGCGCGAGCTTGGGCATCCTGAGCGTTATTAATGTACGAGGAAAGCAGCGCGTGATCCGACATCCCCAGCATTATTGACCTCGAGCAAGGCTGCTTGCGCGACCACAGCACGAGCAGTTCTCAAAGGTTTCATTCCATTGATCGCGCGAGCAATCCTCTGAGGCTGGATTTCATTGGATGTGTGTTCTTCTCCCTGTGACGTCTTCCACGCGCTGAGCACAGTGCCCTACTCCTCGATGAGAGAAGCCCGTCTGTTCGGTAGCGCATGCCCAGTAGCTTTTAACTACACGAAGCGCTTCTGCCTACTTATTGCAGTTTGTTCATTCCTACGCCAGCAGTCATTTCTTCACGCTGATTCGCACAGCTTCATTGCGCTCTTTTGCCTTTGGGTCTTTCACTGTCTCTCACTGGCATACACAGTGTGTCATCTTCGCTGATACACACAGCCATTCTACTAAAGAAATTGAAAGGGTGTTAGCTCATCGTTTTCACCTCACTGATACACACTGTTTTATTCATTATTTTGTGTGTCAATTCACTTCGCTGACACACAGCAGCTTGTAATTAGAAGAGTGTGTCAACTCATTGTTTTACTTCTCTGATACACTCAGTTTTATTCATTATTTTCTCTTGTACACACAGCATACATGTTATTAGAAGGTGTGTTTCAAGGTAATATTTACCACACTTCTATATAGTTTTCAGCACAAAATTACTAAATTTTAATAGAAGATTGTTTTTATTTCCTTGTTTTATTTCGTTTTTGCTACTATCTTTTTGCCATGCAAAATGTGCCTGCTCCTATCTTTTTCTTGTCTACTCCGGGTGAACCTCCACTCCCTTGGCTCAAGTGGAAGAAAGTTTTCTTTAACTATGCTAGGGTGTGCGCACCTCTCTTTAGTGCTGAAAGAAAGACTTCATTATTAATGCATTGTCTTGGGGCTGAAGGGCAGGAGATTTATGAACATCTTCCAGACCTATCAGACACAGATGCTGCTAATCTTAATGAGTATGAGGTTGCTATAAAAAAATTGGATCTACATTATTTACCTAAGCTCAGCACTGTTCTAGAAAGGTACCACTTTGGGAGGCGTATGCAAAAAAAAGAAGAATCTGTTGAGCAATATATTACAGAACTTCGCAAATTGGCTTCAACGTATAATTTTGGGATGTCCTTAGAAGAACGTTTGCGAGATCAAATGATGTTAGGTTGTAATGTTGACAAGGCTAGAGACAATTTATGGCAAAAAGACAATCCCACTTTAATTGAGGTGACTTTGACTGCAAAAACATATGAACATTCAAAGGTTTGTTTAGAAACAATTCAGAAAGCGTCTCAAGAAAAAAAAGAGAATTCTGCTGTCATGAAGGTTAACAATGGCAGGGACACTAATGATAAAAAGGGTAAAGAGAAAAGTATCTCCACTTCATCTTAAGCTAGCACCTCAAGAAACTTTAAGAGTAGGAGTGATCATCAATTTAATAATATGAAACAATTTTTAGGGAAATGTTTCAGATGTGGTAACCCGGGTCACATGGCTAATTCAAAAGATTGTCCTGGGTGGACGGCGTCTTGCACTAGTTGTGGGCGCATATGTCATTTCACTAGGTGCTGCAGATCTGGCAAAGGTCAAATAAATGTGAAAGAAATAGATTTGTTTGAGGATGTTATTGAAGAAATCAATATTTGTCAGATCAAGAGATCTGGGGTTCAAGCTCCTGCTGACGTCACTTTAATCAATGATTCTCCTGTTAAGGTGCTATTTGATTCTGGGGCCAAGATCCCCTTGATAACCAAGATTTTTTATGATCAGTTTCTTTCCAAGAAAGTACATTTGTTAAAACCTGATATAAGCCCAAGAGGATTTGGAGGAGAGATAATACCTCTATTAGGTTGGTTCTGGGGTACCATAGATTATAAAGAAAGAGTGGTTCCTGGGAAGATTTATGTCTCAATGGAAGGGGGTTCGTTATTGAGTTGGTTTCATCAACGAGATCTATATGTTTTCCTACATCCCAATTGACTCCTTCTGTGTGCCTGGGTGATCTCCCTGCTTTCAATCAAATTAAGAAGGATTCAAAATCCTGGGTTGAGCAGTTTCCACAGGTTTTTGTGGAAAGAAACTGGGTTGCCTTAAAGGGTGCATGCATCAAATAAAAATTGTTCCTGGTTCTTTACGTAAGGCATCAAAAGTACGAGGTGTCCCTCTTGCTGAAACTCGAACTTGATAAACTCAAAACAAATAAGATCATAGATGAAGTAGAAGCTACTGAATGGCGTTCTCCCATAGTCATGGCCCGTAAGGCCAATGGCGAGGCCAGATTATGTGTGGATCTATTGGCCATATGTATGAAGATAATTTTCAGTCGCAAACGCTGCGAATCGGTAAAAATAGCGTTTGCGACTGAAAATTAGCAATTTCCAATGTATGAAGCCAAAATTGCTCACAAATCAAGGAATCGCAAATATAGCGATTCCCAAAATTTGCGAGAGGCAGAAATTTGCAAAATCCATTGCGATTCCCAAATCTGTGAATATCGCATATTGCGATATTCACAAATGTGGAAATCCCAAATAAAAATTCGCAATGGTATGTATCAAAAAATCGCAAATTGCGAATAGACGAAATTCACTTTTTTAGAAATCGCAATTACCACCAAGTGGGAGCAGGTGGTAACCAGGTGCAAAGTATTTAAAGAAGCCCACAATGCAACACACTCTTTTCCACAATGTCTGTGCCCTACGTGATAGCGAGGAGGCGAAGATTGAGAGCTCTGGCGCAGAGAAGGAGACGGCAGAAGAGGATATTCCGTGCGCGCACCACCATTTACCAGCGCACTGAGGAGGACATCGATACCCACTACAGACTGGAGGAAGACAGCATACTAGATTTAATTGAAGAACACAGACCCTATCTAGAACACCCCACATGCAGGACACAAGCCATACCCACACACATCCAGGTCCTGTGTTCACTGCACCTGCTGGCCTCAGGTAGTTTTCAGGGGGTGATAGCCACAGCAGAAGGGGTGTCACAAAGTGCCCTGTCGCGCTTTTTCCATGCGTTCCTCAATGCCATGACATAGAGGATGCAACACCACATACACTTCCCCAGCACCCCACAGGAACTAGCACAGACCAAGCAGGACTTTTACAACATCGCCCAATTCCCCCACTTCTAAGGATGCATAGATGGGACACATGTTGCAATATCCCCCCCCCCCCCCTCAAACAATGAGTACGTATACAGGAACCGGAAATGCTACCACTCACTAAATATACAGGTGGTGTGTGATGCCAAAAACATCATCACTGACATAGTGGCAAAGTATCTGGGAAGCACACATGATGCGTTTATCTTCCGTCACAGTGGGCTATACCGTAGACTCTCAAGAGGTGATTTTGGTGAAGGATATCTACTAGGTAAATGCTCACATTCATAGGGCACATTGCAACTGACTAGCATGTGCATTCCAGTGACTAACCGTTTACATTTCCAACCACAGGTGGCAGTGCTAATGCAGTCCGTGATTTCATCATGACACCCTACCTCAATCCTGCTAATACTGGGGAGCGGCGCTACAACCGGGCACACATTTCAACAAGAGGCATCATTGAGAGAACCTTTGGCATATTGATGAGCAGATTCCGGTGTATCCACAAAAGTGGAGGAACACTCCAAAACAGCCCCGAAAATTGCTGGAAAATTGTTGTAGCATGTGCCATGCTGCACAATATGGCTACCAAGAAAGGCACACCGGTGGAGTTGAGCGAATCTGAATCCTCTGACATGGAGGGGCATGGACCTTGACACATGGCAGCTGGCGTAGCTGGTGCTGCAGCTGGACGATCAACTGTCTTTCAAGCAGCAAGTGGTAGGCATGGCTAGTATGTGCTTTCACATTATCAGATCACTCAGGAAGTTCTTTGATCTCCTTCCTCTCGCAGCAAGGAAAACCGTGGCAGTGGCACTGATAACATCTAGACTGGACTACTGCAATAGCCTGTATGCAGGCACTAACAAAGCAGTGCTTCACAGGCTGCAGGTAGTCCAGCATGCCACTGCCCGTCTAGTACTTTGGTGGCCAAGAAAGTCATCTGCCTCGGCCGTGCTTAAGACTCTCCATTGGCTATCAATTCATAAGCGGGTATGATTTAAGGTCCTTGTTATCACCTTTAGAGCCTTTCAGTCACAAGGACCCAGATACTTGGCCAAGGGCTTTAGATGCTATCAGCCAGATCGCTGCTTGAGGTCGGCTAATGAAAATCTACTGGTAATTCCCAGATTCAGACTGGTCACTAAAGGTGGGAAATCTCTTTTTGTTTTGGGTTCTAGGGCCTGGAACAAATTGCCACCTTAGCTACTACTTATGTCCAAGGATAGCCACTTCAGGAAATCCTTGAAGACATGGATTTTCTCTCTTACTGACGCTGCATGCAGGGCGCTAGTATAGTGTGTGTAACGTGCCTTGTGTTGCCTCCAGTTCACCAACCTTTTCGAGCTGGGTTGGGTTTTGAGCGCCAAGATGCTCCTTGGAGTGGTAGCAGCGCTATATAAATGAGATTTTATATTACATTACATTACATTACATTACAGCTGGGCGCCAGAGGCGTGATGAGATAACGCGCAACTACTTCAAGGTGAGCAATAATCACACAATCACAACTTAAATCTTTGCAACTGTGTTTTAATAGCTACAGCAACAATGCCACACATCCTTACAGGCAAGTACATACACTCCCAATGTAATGCACATGTTTGATTCACAGTGCAACTAAGTTAGTTGAGTGTCTGCAAAGTCAACACTGTAGTTGTCCATATGTGGCCCCTGCTAATCATTGTCATTTGGCTGCACATTCTAATGGTGTGTAGCAGGCCTGTTGCTCCTGCCACTGCGGCGCCTCTCTACGGTGGGTGGTGGGGCTACGCACTGACTGGGAGTCCTCCTCACTTGGAGTCAGTACACCAGGGCCTGTGGTACGTAGGGCACGTAGTTCATCCACAGCAGCTGTGGACTGCACAACGACAGTGGCGATGTCCTGTATGCTGTGTGAGAACTCACGCTGTGTTGCAATGGTGCGCCTGGACAGAATATTGGTTGGCTGAGGCCAGACGGTTGATTGCGCGCGTGTACCGGTCCATGCGGACCAGCTCTCTGCGCCTAGCAGCGCGCTCAGCACGCAACTCCTCACGTAGCACTTGCACAGCACCCCTCACTTCTTCACGTATGCCCCTGAGCCCTGCCCTCATTTCATGCTGTAACGCCTTCCTGTGTTTGGCTTGTAGGCGCTGCACCTGGAGCATATTCAATTCCAGCCCTGCGAAAACCGACTCTTCCTGCTGTTCAACGGAACTGCTGGCCGTGCGGGGTCTACTCCTGCCTGTGCACTCCAGACCTTGGCTGTGTTGTGGCCTTGATTACTGCTGAGAACCTATGGCATCAGACTGCACATTGTTATTGTTGTCCTCATCATCTTCCTCCATGACTGCCAATGGCCTCACAATCCTCCTCCTGGGTCTCTTTGGTGGAATTACAGGGCTGTCCTCCCCATCAGTTTCCTGCTCCTGCCCTGCGTCTCCAGAGTCTGGAGGTTCTGTCTCTCTTCCACTGGCTGTGGGCTTATCAGTTGCAGGTGCTGTGGATAGAACAGTACACATTAATTTAATTTACTAATTTCAAATGTGAATATAAAAAAATTTCACAGTTTTTCCTTACTTTACTTTTGTTATTCCCCTTTCCTGACCTGTACATGTGAAAATTGCCTAGAGTGGCTGCTTCTCACAACATTTAATGTTCATGTGACAACATCTCCCACAATGCATTGCTGTGACTGCCTGTGTACTTGCTCAAGCGTGACATGTGATTCCCCTAATCCCTAGGTTGCTGCAGGGGGGGGGGGGGGTTTGGGGTGTGATGGCATGCATCTTACCTGGTCTGATAGCTGGTTGGTCAGAGCTGTCTAGCACAGACATGCCCGCCACACTCTCTGGAGCCAGTGTTCCCTCTACAAGTTCCTCGAGTGGTGTTGAATCAGGTACATTGGAGGTCCCTCCTCCGGTGAGCTGTGACTGCTCCAGCCTGAATGCCAATTTTTCTTTAGAGCGCTGGCGCAGGTCGTACCAGCGCTTCCGCAGTACCTCCACACTCCAGTGTGTGACTCCCAGGGCATTGACATTCGCCTGTATGCCTGCCCAGATGCGTCTTTTCCTTCCCTCAGGCACCTTGAGTGAGCTCTTACCAAAAAACAAATCATGGTTTGGCACCATCTCAGTGATGAGTGTTTCAAGTTCAGCTTCTGAGAACTTTATCTTTCTCTTTCTGGAAGTTTCTCCTTCCTGCTGCTCCTGCAGGGTTGCAGGCAGTTCCTTGTTCCCACTCTAAGCCATGGCTCCTCAGTAGAAATCCTCACTCTCCCACTCTCTAACAAACAATACTGTTGCAGCATGGGTAGTCAGTCACTTCCTGGATGGTGATGTCATCAAACTGCATCAGGATTGCGATTAGCTGATTTGCAAAAAATTGCAATTTTGCGATTTTTCCCGTTAAGGAATCACAAAACTGCGATTTTTCACATTTAAGGAATCGCAATTTTCATTCTCGCAATTATTTAGCGATTTTTTCCGAATCGCTAAATATTTGCGATTATGTTGATACTTTCCGATTTGCGATTCAGAATCTGCGATTCGGTAAAAATCGCAAATTCCGAATCGCAAATCGGAATCTTCATACATATGGCCCTTAGGGAGCTAAATAAGGCTGTTATCGTGGACGATTATCCACTTCCAAACATCAGTGAGTTGTTGTTCTCTCTTGCGGGAGCAAAGCACTTCACCTCCCTGGATTTAACCTCAGCAAATCATCAGGTGAAGTTGCACCCTTCCTGTCAAGATCCTATTTCGTTTATAACTCCGTTTGGCACCTTCAAGTTTTTGAGAATGCCTTTCGGCCTGATCTCTGCGGCCTCGGTATTCCAGAGGGTTATGGAGCACATTCTTGAAGGTGTCGAAGGTGTAAAGATTTATCAGGACAACGTATTGATTTTTTGCATCGGGTTCTAAAGAACATGATTTCAGTCTGAGTTTGGTCTCAAAAAAGATGAGTGATGCAGGTTTAACTTTACGAGCAGACAAATGCAAGTTTGATGTATCTGAAATTGAATTTTTGGGTCATCATATATCACCAAGTGGGTTGAGACCTAAATCGGAACTTGTGGGGACCATTTCTAAACTCAATCCCCCTGAGAATAAAGATAAGTTGGTGACATTTTGGGGTATGGCAGAATTCTACCACAACTTTGCTCCAAGGGTTTGGGTGTTGTTTTATTTCAGAAACCCGAAGGTACCAATAAGGTGGTGCTTTTCATGTCTAGACCATTAAGATGTGCAAAGTTCAATTACTCTGTTGTGAAAACAGAGGCTTTAGCCATATATTGGGCTATCCGAAAGTAGAGGAAGTTTTTATGGGGAAGTGATTTTGAGGTGTTAACGGATCATAAGTCTTTGAAGGAACTTTTTGAGAAGAAAGGCATTGAATTTGCATCGCACTGTATACGCAAATGGGTGGTTGTCTTGCAGGAATTTAAGTTTGTGGTTTCATATCTACCTGGTTCAAATATTATTTTGGCGAATTGTTTGTCCAGGTTAGGTGGTTTCAATGATGAAATTCCAGAGTGTGATTATTTTGGTGGTGATGATTTTGAAGATGGTGTGAATGTTTGCCTTATTAGTGAAGGTATTATTTCTGAAGATGAATGGAGAAGTGCATTAGAGAAGGATGTTGTTCTAAAGAGTGTTTTGGAGATGGTTGTCAAGGGCTGTTGTGATAAGAAAAATTGTGATCAGTCTTTATTAGGTTATTGGCAAGTTAAAGATGAACTGACTGTGGTAGATGGTTTGCTCTTGAGAGGCTCAATGTTAATTCCTTCTTGTGATTTGTGGTCAAAATTGTTATCTCATACCCGTGCGAGTCATATGGGTATTGGCAAGACGAAGGAAAGACTGAGAGAGGCTTACTGGTGGCCAGGCATGGATGTCTGGATTGAAAGAGAAGTTGGCAATTGCCAGGAATGTGTCTGGTGTGACAAGATATTGAAGTGTAGTACACAACCCATGGTGATTAGAGGGGAGTCTGAGGTCCCCTGGATGGATGCGGCAAGAGACATAATGGGTCCCATTAAGTTGAGATCCAGGGATGCTTATGTTCAGGTGTGCATGGACATGTATTCTCATTGGCCGGAGATTAAGGTTGTTAACTCTGTGGTTTCATCGGTTGTGATTGATTTTTTGGATTCTCTTTTTGAAAGAGAGGGTTTCCCAAACACATTTTTATCCAAAAGTGGAGTGCAATTTACTTCCTCTATGGTGGAGGAGTTTTTAGCAATGAGAGGTATCAAACATAAAAAAGCAGCGTTGTACCATCCAAAGAGCAATGGGGTTGTGGAAAGGTTTGTGAAAGTTTTGAAGGAGTCCTTACAGCAGGCCATTGCAACTGGTGCTGACTGGGAAACTGCCTTACGGAAGAAAGTAAGAGAGTACAGGTTTACCCCACACTCCACTACGGGGGTTTCTCCTTTTCAATTGTTTAAGAAGCGGGTTTCTAGTACAGAGGTGTGTCCTTCTTGGTTGTGCGAAAAAAGAATGTCTGTTGACACTCCGGATTGGAAAGTGAGGGAGAGAATGATCAAAGAGAAGAGAAAGACTTGGTTTGATGCGAGAAAAGCGGTTAAAGAAACTAAGGTTTCTGTAGGCGATTGGGTAAAAATAAGATCTCTCCGCTTGGGTAAAGCTGGTACAAAGTTCAGTGTTCCTTTTAAGGTCACAAAAGTGTTTAAGAATGCCATGCGAACGAGCGATCATAGCGTATGGAATCTGAATAGAGTGGCTAAGTGTCAAGGACCAGATTCCCAGCCTTCTGTGGAATGTACACGTAGATGTATTCGGAAACCTGCCAGATATCTAAATTAAATTTCATTTTGTTAATATATGTTCACTGGGGCTTTTCAATAATTGTTTGCTATTTTGTTGATTTTTGTAGTTAAGAGGGAGGTGATGTAGTGCTCTCACTTGTTCTCACTTGTATCTCTGTCTCTTTATATTAGAATCTTCATAGTTTCTAAGTTACACTGTTAGAATATACATTCAGCATCTTATGAGTTTGTGAGCAGCCGGTCAGTTGACAGCTGCAGGGCGTTGGTGCTGGATGAGGTCTATACTACTTCCTACTACTGAATAAACCTGGAACCTGATTTATACTACTGGGAGTCATCTCTTCATTACATAATGTTAACCACAAAATGTGTTGCATAGTGCCGCATAATTTACCTGTTCTTGCTGCATAATTTAGTCAACCCCGCGGCATAATGTGGTCCTCTCTTGCTGAATTATTCCTGTGGCTCTGCTTAAAAAAAATGTATGGTGGCAAAGATAATGTAGGAGTGTTGTCAGCTGAGATCTGGCATAGGGTAGACACTGGAGTATCCTGCTGCTCAGCCAGAATAACCGCCTATAGAGACTCCACCGTCTTGCTGCCGGGTGTTTGCTTGCTGACTGCTGACCCCACGCCTCGCGGCCCCCGCTTCGCGGGCGCCGCTCGAGGCTTTCACAGTGTTACTGGACTGCCTGCCTGCCTCAGAAAAAGGTATCACCGAGGGATTTTGAACCTACAGGGACTGCGAGGACCAGCGGGCGCTGCGTTTCAAACTCGCCACAGCTGGTCCTCTTCCCGCCCCCTCCTCCAGGATTACAAGAACGGAGGGCTGAAGCATCACTGTGTGCTGCCTATAGAGACTCCACCGTCTTGCTGCCGGGTGTTTGCTTGCTGACTGCTGACCCCACGCCTCGCGGCCCCCGCTTCGCGGGCGCCGCTCGAGGCTTTCACAGTGTTACTGGACTGCCTGCCTGCCTCAGAAAAAGGTATCACCAAGGGATTTTGAACCTACAGGGACTGCGAGGACCAGCGGGCGCTGCGTTTCAAACTTGCCACAGCTGGTCCTCTTCCCGCCCCCTCCTCCAGGATTACAAGAACGGAGGGCTGAAGCATCACTGTGTGCCGCCTATAGAGACTCCACCGTCTTGCTGTCGGGTGTTTGCTTGCAGACTGCTGACCCCACGCCTCGCGGCCCCCGCTTCGCGGGCGCCGCTCGAGGCTTTCACAGTGTTACTGGACTGCCTGCCTGCCTCAGAAAAAGGTATCACCGAGGGATTTTGAACCTACAGGGACTGCGAGGACTAGTGGGCGCTGCGTTTCAAACTCGCCACAGCTGGTCCTCTTCCCGCCCCCTCCTCCAGGATTACAAGAACGGAGGGCTGAAGCATCACTGTGTGCCGCCTATAGAGACTCCACCGTCTTGCTGCCGGGTGTTTGCTTGCTGACTGCTGACCCCACGCCTCGCGGCCCCCGCTTCGCGGGCGCCGCTCGAGGCTTTCACAGTGTTACTGGACTGCCTGCCTGCCTCAGAAAATGGTATCACCGAGGGATTTTGAACCTACAGGGACTGCGAGGACCAGCGGGCGCTGCGTTTCAAACTCGCCACAGCTGGTCCTCTTCCTGCCCCCTCCTCCAGGATTACAAGAACGGAGGGCTGAAGCATCACTGTGTGCCGCCTATAGAGACTCCACCGTCTTGCTGCCGGGTGTTTGCTTGCTGACTGCTGACCCCACGCCTCGCGGCCCCCGCTTCGCGGGCGCCGCTCGAGGCTTTCACAGTGTTACTGGACTGCCTGCCTGCCTCAGAAAAAGGTATCACCGAGGGATTTTGAACCTACAGGGACTGCGAGGACCAGCGGGCGCTGCGTTTCAAACTCGCCACAGCTGGTCCTCTTCCCGCCCCCTCCTCCAGGATTACAAGAACGGAGGGCTGAAGCATCACTGTGTGCCGCCTATAGAGACTCCACCGTCTTGCTGCCGGGTGTTTGCTTGCTGACTGCTGACCCCACGCCTCGCGGCCCCCGCTTCGCGGTCGCCGCTCGAGGCTTTCACGGTGTTACTGGACTGCCTGCCTGCCTCAGAAAATGGTATCACCGAGGGATTTTGAACCTACAGGGACTGCGAGGACCAGCGGGCGCTGTGTTTCAAACTCGCCACAGCTGGTCCTCTTCCCGCCCCCTCCTCCAGGATTACAAGAACGGAGGGCTGAAGCATCACTGTGTGCCACCTATAGAGACTCCACCGTCTTGCTGACGGGTGTTTGCTTGCTGACTGCTGACCCCACGCCTCGCGGCCCCCGCTTCGCGGGCGCCGCTCGAGGCTTTCACAGTGTCACTGGACTGCCTGCCTGCCTCAGAAATAGGTATCACCGAGGGATTTTGAACCTACAGGGACTGCGAGGACCAGCGGGTGCTGCGTTTCAAACTCGCCACAGCTGGTCCTCTTCCCGCCCCCTCCTCCAGGATTACAAGAACAGAGGGCTGAAGCATCACTGTGTGCCGCCTATAGAGACTCCACCGTCTTGCTGCCGGGTGTTTGCTTGTTGACTGCTGACCCCACGCCTCGCGGCCCCCGCTTTGCGGGCGCCGCTCGAGGCTTTCACAGTGTTACTGGACTGCCTGCCTGCCTCAGAAAAAGGTATCACCGAGGGATTTTGAACCTACAGGGACTGCGAGGACCAGCGGGCGCTGCGTTTCAAACTCGCCACAGCTGGTCCTCTTCCCGCCCCCTCCTCCAGGATTACAAGAACGGAGGGCTGAAGCATCACTGTGTGCCGCCTATAGAGACTCCACCGTCTTGCTGCCGGGTGTTTGCTTGCTGACTGCTGACCCCACGCCTCGCGGCCCCCGCTTCGCTGGAGCCGCTCGAGGCTTTCACAGTGTTACTGGACTGCCTGCCTGCCTCAGAAAAAGGTATCACCGAGGGATTTTGAACCTACAGGGACTGCGAGGACCAGGGGGCGCTGCGTTTCAAACCCGCCACAGCTGGTCCTCTTCCCGCCCCCTCCCCCTTTATAAGTTCAACCAATGACGCGCTAGCGGGACGCGCTAGCGGGACGCGCGCAGGGCAAAGCGCGGAGCGAAGCCCGGGCAAAGGGCGTGCCCTCTGAGGCCCTCAGAGAACCGAGGAGACCGGACTGGACACATCCGCTTGGTACTTTTCCAAACAATCATAATTATCATATTTTGTTGGACACTTCTAGACTTGTGCTTGTATTTTTAAGCGCTTGAGTTCAGCATGTCTGATAAGCAGGGAGGGTTACTAAACAAAAGGCTAGACGACTATTTTACCAAGGCCACTTCAGACACTCCTATAGAAATCGCTTTAGCAGAGCGTCGTGCCGAACGCCGCCGCTCTGTTGAAAGCATGAAAAATCGGCTACTGTCACCATTACTCTTACCCTCCACTTCTGCTAATGATAACTCACAGATAGCGAATGTCATTGTACATATATCTGACACTCAGTCCCCAGAAGCGGTCAATGCCATATCAACACTAATCGCTTCACCTGAGTTGGCTACGAATGGCACCTCTTCATCTATCCAAATGAGCACTCCCAATCTACCAAAGCCACCTGTCCACATACTACGAAAACATCCCGAAATAGGGCTAGAAAATCTTTGCCTGCAGCTATGACACATGGTCCTCCTCCTTGCAAAAAAAGGCGGAAAAAGGGGGACTTGCACCAACCAAGGTTAAGTCATTCTGACTTTGGGAAAAAATCGATGACTTCTTCAAAAAAAACTGATAATCAATCAGTAGCTGCAGATGGGTCTGCCTCGGTCCCGCTGCCCTTATCAAATATGTTGACAGATGTTGATGGCAATTCAGATGTTGCCATGATTGACAAAGTGCCCCAAGAAATCTGTGAGCTTGTTACCCTAGACACCCTAGAATGTCTGATAAAAACTTACTCAGCGTCAATTCTAGAGAGGCTGATTGAACTAGAACTTAGACTAGGCACAATCGAGCGGGTACTGGGAAGTGTGGATAATGATAAGACCACAAATTCTAGTAATGTATCAAATCAAAACATTACACAACCAAAACTCATCCCAGTTGCCTCAGTCTCTATCCCTGTGTGTACACCATTAATAAACCCTTCCACTTCTAAGCAAATAGGGAGTAAAGTAACTACCCAGCCAATTCCATTGGATACACACCCACACAGGAAACCCGATCCAAAATCGGCTACTGTAGCCAGTAAACCTGCCATCGTTATGACTAATACTCCACAGGAAAGAACAACAACTGAGGTGGGTGGTCCTAAGTCCAGCTGGGAGAGACCTAAACTGGCTCCTTTACCCGAACTACCACCAGAGGCAGTGCCCTTTGTGGTAGTCTTAACTGGGGTCCCTGTGTTGCAATCTAATAAGCTGGAGAGTTTTGCCCAATTAAAAAACAAGATCATGCATTGGCTAAGTCTTTACCGGCCAATAGCAAATCATGTAAATGGTGAAATTGTCCACGTGCGCCGTCTTCAATGGTTGGGGGGTAGACCAAAAGACATCGAGGGTGACGTGGTGGTTGTAAACTTTAGGGACCCCAATGCTGTCCCATTTGTACTAAACTGGCCGTCAGGCATTTCTAATAACAGCATTATTCCTAAACCACTGACATATTTCTATCCTAGGTCAGTGGTATTCCCTTCTCAGCACCAACCACCCCCACATACAATATCTCAAACCCTCTCTAGTTGTTATCCACCAATTACACAGAGAGCTGGGAACACTCAACACACATTGTATCCACCGATCAAACAAAATGTGAGGGACTTGCACTATCCATTACATCCGGTGCCTGCACCCAACTCCTATGGATGGAATTGTGTGCCATCCAGACCCTTTAACCCCAACAATCGAAGAATGGACCATCTTAAACCTTTCACACCTCTAGAAACCACCAATAGATTTGATATATTTAGTGGACTAGATGATTGTGATTGATGCCATATGTTGATGGGGGGTAAGGGTAAAGGAACAACAAATGTTAATATCGAGGGGGTGGGGGATGTGGGAAATGAAACAAGTGCTTTATGTGACAGAGGGATTACCAACTAATTTGATTTGTTGAGAAATATGGGTCCCCTATTGTTGGCTGTACCAACAACTATGGACAGACTTATATTGAATGGACGCGTTACATATCCAAATGTTTCATTGACACCACAGGACAGTTTGACTAATCCTGATGGTATTTGAAGTCCTTTCCAACTGTGAGGGGGTTGGACAGACACCTATGGAAATGGACCCTGTAACAAGGTGCCCATTCAAACTGGTCTCTTGGAACATAGCGGGAGTCTCTAAAAATCTGAGGGACCCTGATTGGGCAAATTATATAGATTCCTCCGACTTCTGCATGTTACAGGAGACCTGGACAGTTGAAATTCCACATAGATTGGGATACAAAACCTATGGAATTGGTGCTATTCCATCTAGGAGTGGAAGACCATCAGGTGGCCTAATAACTTAGGTGAATGTAAACTTAAGGGTGAGCATTGAGACAGTGGACACAAATTCCCTAGATATATTGGCTTTAAAAATCACAGCACGAGAAGGGAAAAACCTATTTTTAATTAACATCTACAATAGGCCATCGCCAACAACAAGAGAATCCCCAATTGTATCCCAGCTAGATTCTTTTTTAAGTAATCTGGATACTAGGGAGGACTTTGTTATTGTGGCTGGTGATTTAAATTGTAATTATGAGCCAATTGTGGGACTTAATGATATCTTTGAGGAGGAAGACCAGGTTAACGGAATTCCTGCCTTAGACAATGTCAAATCAGTCAAATGTTCAACCCTGGCCCTCCAAATAACTAAAATATGTGCAGAATATTGCCTTAGGGCTTGTAATGGACGATTACCATCAGATAGTTTGAAGAAACCTACCTTTCATAGGAGGAATTGCAAAAGTAATATAGATTTTGTTATTGCTTCCATGTTAACCTGGGCATACCTCCTTGACATCAAGGTAATAGAAAGGTTAGAAAGTGACCACTTTCCTTTAGATCTTGAAATGGATGCTTCGCTGCTAGAAGTTATACCCTCCCCTATGCTCTTTGAGGGGGACAATGGTGATAGCAATGAGATCCATATTAGTAACAATAGGCGATCATTAAAGTGGCCACTCATATTGGGCAATGGCGAAATTGTGGCAGAAATTTACACACTGTTTGCATATACATTTGATCCTTATTTAAATTGTACATTAGATGTGGAAAGTAGTACCCACTTCAAGACCTTACACCAAAAAAAATGTGATGCTCTTAAGCATCTAGTCACCAAAATGCCCAAGAAGAGTCAGCAAAAGACACATAATTTGTCCCACAGCAAACCCTGGTACAATAAAGCCTGTAGGGAGTCAAAAAGGGCACTTTTAATAGCTATTAAATCTAAGGTATCCTTAGATATTAAAACAGCTAGGAACTATTATAAATCGGTACAAAAGGCGTCAAAAATAGCTTGGGAAGAAGAAAAATGGGCTCAAATGCTGCTAGCTGCAAAACTACGCGATAATGTAGCTTTTTGGAGGCTAGTAGCTAACGGAAATCATGTAGGGAGAGTGGTTAAGGACATCTACCTGGATGAACAAACCTGGGTTACCCACTTTACCAATTTGTATAAAAAATACGAAGATCTCCCCATTGACACTATCATCCCAAACAACGCCCTTGCAATAGATCATCTAGACTTTATCATGGCCGAAACAGAGATGGCAATAAGCCAAATTAAAGCTGGTAAAGCACCTGGGTTAGACAAGATTCCTGGAGACTTATATAAACATGATCCAAAAGTATGGGCACCTTACATTAATTACCTGTGCAATAAGTTATCCAATAATCTAGATTTCCCAGAGAGTTGGAAGGGAGCCGAAATTGTTTTAATTTTTAAAAAAGGAGACAGGATGGAGCCCTCCAATTACCGGCCAATTAGTCTTATGGACATACTTCAAAAAATCTATGCACGACATATTTTATTTCGTGTTAATGATTGGCTGGACGAAAATGCAATTTTAACTAGATATCAAGCTGGATTTAGACCCAAAGTAAGTACTATAGACCAAATTTTCCGATTTTGCTGCCTCTATTGGAAATATATAAAGATTAAAAAGGGCCAACTATATGTCGCATTTGTTGACTTAAGGGCAGCGTTCGATTTAGTGCCTCGAAAGCTGTTATGGGAAGTATTGAGTGTAGCAGGGATGCCAGTTAACTTATTAGCCCAGATCAAAGAGCTCCACAGAGACAACTTTGCGAGGATACGTTGGGGCCCTAATGGAGAGTTAACACCTAAAATCCCCATCGAGCGTGGGGTTCGCCAGGGGTGTGTTCTGGCCCCTACACTATTTTCTCTCTTCGTAAATGACATCCCTTCACATCTAGAGGGATGTGAAAACGACTCCCCTAAATTGAATGGAGAAAAGGTAACTTCCCTACTATTTGCCGATGACACTATCTTGATTTCCCAGACTAAAAGAGGACTCTAGGCCCTTTTGAACTCTTTTAGTGAGTATTGTAGTAAGAAGGGACTGGAGATAAATGGGAATAAGACCAAATGTATGGCCCTTAACTCTACTAAAACAGATAAAGGCTGCTTAACCCTAAAAGGATCAAAATTAGAATCGGTGTCCCATTTTGTCTATTTGGGGGTGACAATGGATTCCAAATTCTCGTGGAAACCCCAACTGGAAAAAAGCAAGATGACATTTTCCCAGAATGCCAAACCTATTCTCAGGGAGCAAAGCCAAAGCACTAGCAAAGCCGTATCTCCGGCGGTTGAACTTTTTAAATTTAAAGTACAGCCAGCAGTGCTTTATGGGTCAGAAATCTGGGGCCCTGGGTGCAAGGGCACTTTTAGTGTTGTATACAATAATTTTATGAGAAGTTTGGTAAGGGTCCCGAAAGCACTCCCCTAGTACCTCTTCAATTGGACCTTAATTTTAAAAGAACCGACCACCATATTATAATACGCCCACTATTGTTATGGGTTAGGTTATGGCGGGTACCAGAACTACAAGACTATAGGGATGGCCTAAAAGAAATTATGGAGCTCGATACCCTCAGAGTTATCCCGTGGTTCAAACACGTTAAATTTTGGTTTAACAATCTAGGTCTGAAACACTTTTGGGAGAACCCGGATCTATTACCTCCTAACTCGAAACAAATACTAAAAAGGGCCTTTTGGACCTACATTACAAACATGATCAAAAGTGCCTCAATTGGTGGGTCACTGGTTACAAAGTTTCTTACTTTTAAGGACGAGCCTTTTTTTTTAGACTTTTTTGGATGAAATAGAACCGCCACTCGCAAAAACTCTATTTTTAAAATTTAGATATGGCAATCTCCAAATAGCCTCAACTGTGTCTCGTTGGACTAGTGGTCCAAATACTGCAAACCCAGTAAAAGATTAATTTTGTCCTATGTGTGAAGGCCACCAAAAAGAAAATGAGCAACATATCCTATTTTTCTGCCCAGTATATGCCCAGGCTAGGAAAAAGTGGATAAAACTGATATGCCTTGCGCTAGGCGTGAGATCATGTGCTCAGGCCCTAAGAATCCTTTCCACTAACACAACACAACCTATAATATTTAGTTTTAGCAAATTCTTGTATAGCATTTTCTTCCAGAGGAAAAAACGGGGATATCATCTGTAAATGGAACCAAATCCAGAGATAGAACTGTTAGATTTTTAAGTAATTAGTGGTGGGCTACTGTTGAACTTATTGTCAAAGTATATCCTTGTCTCCATTTTATGAATGAATTGTTTTAACTTATGGATTTTATGTTCCATGCTGTACAGTTTTAATTGTTCTATGTATGTATTGAATTGTTTCTTTTATGGCAAACAAGCCGAAATAAAGAATTAATGAATGATTGACTGCCTGATGGAATGTTAGTGTTTGGAATGTGTTTGTGTGTGAATCATTTTGCTCTTTTGCTGTGTTTCTTACCACTACTTTATAATGCTTGTGTGACGGACAGCCATCATTTCCTTTTTTCTGTCTTAGGCTGTCTTCCACTCTTTCACTGTTATCTGTACTTATTTAATTAGTTCACTTTTTCGATGGATTTCTAACACCCTGTACTTTCTTGTTTGCCTGGCCAGCATACAAGATCTTAGTACTTGGTTTTATCTTTAGTCTGTTGTATGGTTTGTATTTATTTTGTGGGTTTTTTTGTGGAAAGGAAGATGGTGTAATATTCACTTGTACTTGTCTTTTCTCTCACTTCCTATCCACTTTACTTACTCTGTTTGCTCTTTCCATATTTAATTTTCACGCTTTCTTTCAGTGTACCATTCACTATATATTATTCTTTTATTGTCTTGCCTCTTTTTGGTGCCTTTTAAACGTCCTTCCTTTGTGATGTAAAGGTGGGAGATATGTAGTATCCTGCTGCTCAGCCAGAACGACTGCCTGATGGAATGTTACTGTTTGGAATGTGTGTGTGCGTGAATCAGTTGGATGAAGGGCTGAGCAGCAGTGAAGCTGCTCTTGGTGGGACTCCTACTTAGACTTCATACTTTGCCTGTCTAGGTATCTAATTTACCACCTCAATAAATCTACGTGGTAAACTACCTGGTTTGGAGCGTCCTTTCTTCAATACCACAGACACTTACAAAAATGTCTGCATTAGATACAGTTTGATTACTTATTACTAAAAAGTATATTTTGTAAGAACTTATTTTATCTCAATCACTGCATCATTTTACAGCAGCAGCCTACCTTAGACTTAGTAAATACTATTTTTAAATAATCACGTACATATTCACAATGCTTTCTGCCACAGGTTAGGACCTTAGTTCACTATAAACAGGGCAACAGGAATTATGCAGCTGGAAAACGCCATTTTATGTAGCAGGCTTGACTAAATTATGCAGCAAGCAAAGGTAAATTATGCTGCATAATGCTGCATATTTTGTGATAGCATTACTGCATTATTTTGCCATTTTTACACTTGTTACCACTGACATGTCATATATTTCCCCTCATAAGTACCACTTTAACACCCACATATAACAATAAGCAACAGAAAGGTGACCAGTCAACCTTTAAAAAGGGCCTTTCGCTGCAGGGTAACATGTTACTGCATTTCTAGTAACTTTTGAACCGTTAGAGCTAAAAACAATTTGGTTTTGTCAAAATCAGCAAATTATGCAGAGATGATGGATTATGTGGCCAGTGTGGGAAATGCATAACTACGCAAAATGCCAAAAGTATACAATTGTATAATTCCAGTGGCCCTGACTATCAATACAAAAGTCACTATTCCTCTGTGCCAACTAGGGTTAATTATGTGTGTCTCAGCTTTAACACACACACAGAAATCTGCAGTGATGGTAGTTACTAACTGAGGTTTCATAACCTAAAAGAGTGCATTTATCACTGGTTAGTTTACCTTGCATTTATTTTTCAATTAAGATGTGATTGCATTATTTTAGAAACACTTAAATAACTGTGAAAACACAAAACACTAGGGCTTTTTATTTTTTTAGCAACCTCGTTGACGCTGCCAGCACACTCATTGACCCCTGCCCCAATGGCATTCTGACAACAGTTCTCACTTTCACTTCAAGGGCTTAGAGTAAATGAAGACAGCCTAGAAATGCAGCAAATAAACATCACCGCACTTCCAGGCCATCTTCATATACAGGTACTTGCAGAGGCATTTGCACCCCATGGGAACCCATCCACTCCTCCCCAGGGGGCGCGCCCCACAGTTTGAAGACCTCTGCTCTGGGGGATGTTTGATGATTGCATTTTCATAGTTTAAAAGTCTACGAAAAGCGCACAGAAATTTTTTGCTCATTTTAAAATTCTTAATTGCTACAATAATGTTGACAGTGATTATTCAGTAAAGTCCATACGCTTTCTTCTTAAAGTGCATGCACACATGGATGATTGTATTTACGTTCAAAATGATGTCTGTTGATCGTGAATCTTTAGCTAAGCCAGTAGACTTGCCCTATATGTTTGTGTGACCTTCTAGGGAGTCAAAGGTAATTATGCAATGTCATCTAGAGTATTTTCCATCTGCGAATGTAAATATTTGTAAATTACTACATAGTATTTAAAAGTGTGTATGTAATAAATGTACTTTTCCTTTTTTCTACAGAAAAAGAACTGACTGGACAATCATTTATTGAGTGCTGTTATTGCATGCCAGTGAATGGTGGTTACTAGCCCACACTACCTCCACTGAGTGGGCCTTGGACTGCTCTGATTCGCTATCCTCGGAGAGTCAATCGCTACAATGGGGGTGCTTTGTGCCCAGTACGGTAAAATTGTGGGCCTATTACACGAATAATACCCCAATTTCCTACAACCACTATGAGGAAATGGAACAAATGACTGAGTCTTCCATTACTATGATAGGAGAAATTTATGAATAAACATCCTCATCTGAAAACTTGGGCGAGTATCTATATAAGAGGAAGGATTGCACCTGGATCTCCGAGAAATGTAATTAAGGAGCATCTTTTAGATTTATGGCCCTGAATAAGCGGGACACCTGTGAAGCATTGGCTGCTTGCATCAAACCTTGAAGCCTGTATCATGCGACATTGGAGTTATTTGCTCTATATTGGCCTTGGCATTGATTTTGTAGTATGTCATTGGAATCCAATTTTTTTTAGAACAGACGTGATCATTTTCTTTTTATATATTGATTTTGAGATTGTTTTGATACTCAGTTTGATTAGTTCCTCCCTGCAATAATACAATAGATTGTATACATTGTGAACAGTAGAGTTTTCTAGTCTTTTTGGGGATGAAGATAGTAGGGACACATAAACTGAAAAAAAAGAATTTGGGGGTCTGATATTGTCTGTAGAATAACCATCATATTTCTATCTAAAAAGCAAATAGATCATAAACTACTGGGCTTCTCTGTGGTACTTATAGTAAAGACTAGAGAGGCACGACAATATCAAGACTACCTTTCAATGATGTGCTGGAACAGCTGCGTGCCTACAGAAAACGTGTAGAACACATTAAGTAAGGAAAACCTTACTTTGAGGACCACCAGAGTACTGCTTGGCTGCAGCCAAAGGCATGAATGTGCTATAGAGACTCGTAATTGAACTGGTGTACCTTCACCTGAGGAAGCTGTTGGTTCAATACTAGAGATTCAGGTGGTGCTTGATAAACATTAAAACTTTGTGAATGGGTCAACTTTCCAGTAAATTTCTGGTTAAGCCAATGACATTCCTTTCCAGCTTCAGACATCTCTTGTTGCAGAGACTACAGCATTTGTCGCATGAAGCCCTGAAGATTCAGGGCTCCTGGGTGATGATTCCAGATGGACTCTGTAAACTGCCTAGGACATACCTTTCTCCACTTCAGAGGTGCCACAATATGTTACCATATTTAGGGGCGAAGCACATGTGCATTAGCACTGGTCAACAGTTGTAAAGTGCTCAGAGTCCTAAGGCCATCAAAAATGATCAACAAAAGTAGGATGTAAGCAGGTAAACGGTTTGAGGGAAGACCACCCTAAAGCTGAAAAGACTAACACTTAGACACCTAATACGACCTTCAATCTGGTCCCAATTAAAAATGATCGCTTATTAAATGTGATAATTTAACCCAATTTTATCCTATGGGAAAGATAGGCCTCACAGTACGTAAAAAAGTTTTTGAAAACCAGAACCTGTATAACTCAAATGTACATGTCCATGTCCAGCGTTTTGAATACACTGTAACCTTCCCTCTTGGGCTGTTCAGACCCTTCCCTAGGGGTGACTTCTATTTATTACAAAGAAAGATATGGGCCTGGCAAGTAGTTTATTCTGCCATGTTAAAATGGTAGTTCAAAACTGGACACACAGGCTGCAATGGAAGGCATGAGACATGTTAAAAAGCTACTAACTGATTGGCACGATACGCGCTACAGGCCCATTAGTTGCATTCAATTAACAAGCCCTGGGTACATGTAGTACCACTTTACTGGTGACTTACAAGTAAATTCAAAGTGCCAACTGGGTGTATGCCAGTGTCACCATGTTTAAGGGGGAGAGCACATACACATTCGCACTGGTTAACAGTGGTAAAGTGTGCAGTCTTAAAAGCCAATAAAACTGTGTTCAGAAACAGGAGGGTTTATTCAAAACGTTTGGGGAATGACCCTTCAGAAAGGACCCAGTCCACCAACTACTATTTTGTTTTAAATCTATTTTCTTCCTCTCTCCATGATTAATCAATATATTTCTCGTTGTGGTACACATTAGGGATACTATTAAATGATGACAGCTTGTGGTATAAATAGTTTAGGCTCCTAGTGCTGTTAAGTGATTTATAGCACTATATCCTCTTCAGTCAAACACATTAATCTTCATGTAACACAAAGTGCAACGAGTAATTTCCCCTACCATATCAACATCCTAGTATATGTGCAATCTAAAACAGACAGTTGTCTGTTAAGCGCTGTTATATTAATGATGTAGTATATTATGCAACGTAAGCGATGCCAATTATCGCGTCATCAGGGTTAAGAACATGTGATATCACTTCAAGGAAAATTTCAGGGTCACAGTTCACGTCAAGTCATTATGGTCAAATTATGTGTGACGTAACTTTCACTAACATTATTATTGTGATGAATTATGCCCATGGGCTGTGATAGCTGATATACAATACCACGCTCCAGGGGGCATATTACCAACAACTAGCGGTATTTGTCGCTAAATGGGCTTAGCGAGTTTTTTTTATCACCAAGCATCGCCGATATTATTGCAGAGATAACGTGCCATTAGCAATGTTTATCTCTAATACGATAAAATATCCGGCGATAGCGGCAAAATGTGTGAGTATCGCTGAGAATACAGCGATATTCATGCATTAACGCCAATAGGGTATTAGCCATAAAATCCACCTCACATTGGATTCAAACACTCACACCCAAGCATGGCTTGACAGTTCGGGCTGGACTGTTCCCATGAGGCACAGGGTCAGACTGATTTGCATATGGCCATGTCTGAACAGGGGTGGCAGAGTGGGCTAAAGAACGGTGATGGATCAAACCCAGATCTGTTGACTGGGTGTGAGTGTTTGATTGGTTCAGATGCTCCGTCCATCACCACCCCCTTTTGTATCGCTTTGTTCGCCATAGGTTGGCAGGGTATGCTCAGACGGGAGTGCCTTGCTCACTTTGCCACTGGATTCAAGCAAGCCTGGCTGAAGACGGCTGGAATACGAGAAACCGGTCCTAGGAAGCTGGTTTCTGGTCCAGGGAAGGCATGGCTTGGCAGTTCGGGCCGGACTGTTCCTATGAGGCACAGGGTCAGACTGATTTGCATATGGCCATGTCTGAACTGGGGTGGAAGAGTGGGCTAAAGAACGGTGATGGATCAAACCCAGATCTGTTGACTTGGTGTGAGTGTTTGATTGGTTCAGATGCTCCTTCGATCATCACCCCCTTTTGTACTGCTTTGTTCGCCATAAAGTGGCAGGGTATGCTAAGACGTGAGTTCCCTTCTCACTTTGCCACTGGATTCAAGCAAGCCTGGCTGAAGACGGCTGGAATGCCAGAAACCGGTCCTAGGAAGCTTGTTTCCGGTCCAGGGAAGGCATGGCTTGGCAGTTCGGGCTGGACTGTTCCCATGAGGCACAGGGTCAGACTGATTTGCATATGGCCATGTCTGAACTGGGGTGGCAGAGTGGGCTAAAGAACGGGGATGGATCAAACCCAGATCTGTTGACTGGGTATGAGTGTTTGATTGGTTCAGATGCTCCGTCCATCACCACCCTCTTTTGTACCGCTTTGTTCGCCATAAGTTGGCAGGGTATGCTCAGACGTGAGTCCCTTGCTCACTGTACCACTGGATTCAAGCAAGCCTGGCTGAAGACGGCTGTAATGCCAGAAACCGGTCCTAGGAAGCTTGAATCCGGTCCAGGGAAGGAATGGCTTGGCAGTTCGGCTGGACTGTTCCCATGAGGCACAGGGTCAGACTTATTTGCATATGGCTATGTCTGAACTGGGGTGGCAGAGTGGGCTAAAGAACGGTGATTGATCGAACCCAGATCTGTTGACTGGGTGTGAGTGTTTGATTGCTTCAGATGCTCCGTGAATCACCACCCCCTTTTGTACCGCTGATCTGAGCAGGCGTTAGCTTTTGGAGATATTTGCGCTTAGCGAAAATGTTTCCATCACTACCCCTGCGTTGATAATAGGCGATAGCGGTGTTAGCGACTGTTTTTAGTCGCTAACAGGTTGGGTACGCCCTATTGCATGTCATTAGCAATAAATATCGCTGACAAGCAAAGCGGGCCCCAAACCGCTCGCTTTCACCTAAAAGCTGTCGCTAACTGATGTTAGTGGCAGCTTGCTAACGCAAACGGCCGCTAAAGCGGCGATAATTTCATTTCGCCCGCTTTGATAATATGCCCCCAGGTCTTTAACAAATTAAGACACTGGACAACTCAAAACTGTGGCACAGGCCATGTCTTAAATTAGTACTTACAGGGCTCATTGTATGTGATTATGCTTCTGTAGTCGGGGCAAGCACACCTACGACTGTGAGGGGGACGGTCCAACTTCCTCGGTTGCTCGGTGGTGCTGCCGATGGCAGGGAACACGCTCCAGGTCTTCGCCTTGAGGAGAACCGCTACAACCAGCACAACCTCGAGACTACAAGTCCCCGCAGCACTCCCGGCGCCCAGAGACAGCTTCACTGTCCGGCGCAGCCACCAGCAGCCAGCCCTTATTAGCGCACTGAGCTTCAAGCAGCACGGGACGCGCGCTGGCAGCACCCGGGCGAAGCCCGGGCCAAGGGCGGGCCCGTATGAGCCCGTCCGAGACTGAAGAGGCTGGGCTGGGCTCGAAGACTGTCAGGTGGGTAAGGACTCCTTGATTCATACGCGCTTGGGCCGGACTGGTATACACTTAAAGTACGGTGTACTTGGCTCATTTCATAGGCTTTTCTTTGAAAAAGATATAATATTTTATTTTAATAATGTCACGGCGTAAGGGTTGTAAAACCCCAGTTGAGCATGCCAGTTCTACCTTTGACAACTATTTGGTGAGAGCAGTGAGCGTAATTAATGATCAAATAGTTAGAGCAGAGCGGCGACTCTCACTTGATCAGGGTAGTCCAACAGTAATTTCGGCAGCCCTCCTAGTATCACCTGACACAAGTAGGGCGAATGGCAGCATAGATATCACTTCACAAACCAGTTTAGCGAACATACACACAGAGGCTGTTGCTACTCCTAGTCCATCACACGTCCCAAGAACTAGAAGGGGATTTAGGAAAGCCCAAACCAAGGGAGGTCCAATTAATTTGGGCAAGGGTGCAAAAAGACCAGCTGAGAATGCATCCTCTGTTGATGATCATTTTTGTAATACCAATTCAGTGGTTTCAACCAAGTTACAGTTTGAGCGACTTATGAATACCTTTGTTGCCAGAATTGAAGGATTAATTAAACCCCTATCTGATAGAGTGGACAATATAACCTCAGAGTTTAATAGGGTGAGGGCTGACATTTCCCAACAAAATGAATTATTAAGAACTCAAGCGAAAGCGCTGGAAAATTGTCAGGTTAGCATGATAAGAGGAGAAACGGCCAACTCCTAAGTTCTAAACAGAAATGGGAGGGCACCTGTACATGCAAATGCATCTGTAGAAGAATTAAATAGGCAAATTCCGAAAATTAAAAAGTGTAAAACAGCCTTAGAACCGAGGAGGGGGACGAATGTTAAGCAAAGCAAGAGTAATAACCTACCCCCTGATTGTGCCCCTTATGTGGCTGTCTTAACCAATGTTCCACCACTAAATGATAACCTGGCTCCGAATCAGATGGAGTCCCATGAATTCCCTTTGAAAACAAAACTGTTTCGTAGCTTAATAAGCAATTTGGATTCCCGGTGGCTTTATATGACCAGATCCTCACCACAAGAAGGGTCAACTGGATCGGAAAATCAACCAAAAACATTAAGGGAGACTGATCATAAATTTCAGAAACACTCACTTTGCAATTACGTCCTTGATTAGAGCAAGATCACTACCACACAATGATCAAGGAATCACATTACGCCCCCTTGGTTATTTTTATAGCCATTTAATGTATCAAAATGATACTGGACCTATTAGAGAGTTATGCCCACCCCCTGACATACCAAGTCCGTTTCAGGTACCGGTATCCAATCAATATCAATCCCTGAGTACCATGGACGCAAACGATTGACTCAATAAGGATCATACCATTACGGGTGAGGTGGTTAGACCATATGCGTTGAAACAGAGAGGGGTAATACAAGGGAGTCAGGGGCCATTTATGTGGCTGGATCTAGTAACGATATCCAGGATAGGGCACATTTTATTATTACGCAAATGGAGGGGGCTGAGAGGTCTGGAGTTCCCGACCTGGAGCGAATAGTCGCCCCGCAGAACAAAGACAATCATTGTCCCTATTGCTCCGTATTTAGTTGGAACATTGCCGGACTAGCCTCAAAAGTGGAAACATTGGGCTGGTCGGACTTTATTAATTCTCATGACATCATTTGTTTCCAGGAAATCTGGTGTCAGTAACTGATTAGCTACGATGGTTATACCTCCTATAATTTACCAGCGTTGGGCTCTGTTTCTGGCGGAGACAAAGGAGGCCTCTTGACACTGGTATCAGTTAACCTCCCCATTATCGTGAAGAGGCATTTGATGGTTGGGGCACATTCACAGGTTCTATGGCTGTTAGAAAGACAAGCCCGCAATGTTTTTTAAATTAATTTCTATATTAATGTTTTTGATAATACGCGGCACCTAGTTGTGAAGGATTTAGAGATTGCTCTAGGTGAATTGATGGCAAGGGAAAGTGTTATTTTTGATTTTATTTGGGTGGGTGATTTTAACATATCCACTTGTCCACTATCCAACCTAGGGGTGTGTGGGGTAAAGGGCAATCTAGAGGAGGATGACATGCATTTCCCTCATAATTCGTATGGTGAGTCACATAACAAAATATTGGCGGACCAAGATCTGGAACTTCTGGCTTATGGCAAGAATGATTACGGTGATATTATCCTGACATATACGGGCCAAAACGCTAATACGGTGATTGACCATATATGTGTATCATCCAATATCACCTCGCTATGTAAGACTCCAAAGATTGCAGAAACCCTGTTGAGTGACCACAACTGTATTATTTTAGAAATTATTATGTGGGAATGCAGACCACCACCCATCTCACGTAATGTAATGAACATTGAACCCCACAGACCCAACGGTGTGCGATTAAGATGGAAGGGAGAAAAATCAGAAGAGGTTTTAGAATCTATTGTAAAAGGGTGCACTGGGGAAATTAACACTATTCTAAATACTGATCATGATCCCGATTGCATCCTAATAAATGTTATGTTTATTAATAAAGTTATTGACACTATGTTCACGAAAACTGGTTCGGGGATAACCATTCATAATAAAGGGTGGTTTGACCATGCCTGTACAGTACTGCAAACCGCATTAAAGTGGGTTCTTGCGGTCAGGCCGAGAGATTAGATAGCGGTAAGCCAACTGAGATTCGACTATAAAGCAGCCCTCAAGCGCAGAAAGGTAGAGCTGTAGCAAGAGGCCTGGGAAAAACGGACAGAGGCCGCAGATACTTCAAAGAGCGTGTTATTCTGCGCATCAGTTAATTCCCCTTTTTTAAAAGATGATTCGGTCCCTGAACTTTCATCTAACGTTACTAGTGAGACATGGGTAGTTCACTTTTCTACCACATTTAAGTCGGACAACCCCCACTATGTCAATAATAGTAGGCCTGTAGTCCCTCTGGATTTTACAATTGCCGAGGTAGAACTAGGCATCAACGCTAGTAAAGGGGGGAAGGCCCAGGGGCCGGATGGGGACCTATTGACGTGTATAAAACTGCCCCTAAGTCGTGGAGCCCTGTGTTAACTATCGTATTTAATGCCACTGTGAGTAATGGTGCCTAACCGACCTGGGGGGAATCTATCATAATTCCGATCCATAAAAAGGGAGATAGGGGGAGGCCAAAAACTACCGCCCTATTTCCTTGTTAGACTCCTCCGTCAAAATCATGAGCAGAATGCTGCTGGCTCAGTTGGAAGAATGGGCTGAGGAGAAAGGGATTATGGCCAGCTCCCAGTATGGCTTTACTAAAGGGCGAGGAACTTTGGATCAGTGTTTAAATTTAAATTTGATTATCGGGAAGTATACCCAGGCCAAACAGGGCTCTCTCTACCTCTGCTTTGCAGATTTAAGCAGCACCTTCGACTTGGTTGATCATTCTATCCTTTAGGCGAAGCTGCTTGAATTGGGGGCCCTGGAAGGTATCATTTTCTTTTTAGCTCGGCTGTATGACAACCTCCAAACTAATGTCCGTTACGGGGTGAAGGGGGAATGCACTCCTAAATTTAAGGTTAGGAGTGGTATAAGACAAGGATGTGTCCTCTCACACCTGTTTTTTACACTTTTTATCAATGAGGTAGATTTAGTTTTAAAAACAGTTAGTGCTGATGCCCCACAGGGTAATGGCCTTGACGTGCCGGTATTATTATATGCGGATGATGCCGTGCTACTGTCTAGGGCTCCCATCAGCCTTCAACGTTTGATTGACAGATTCTCCATTTTTATCAGGGATAGGAAACTGCTTATACATAAAACCAAAACTTACACTATGATCTGTGGGGGTGGCCGCAGGAAATCCCATAGCTTTTTTATTGAAGGACAGAGAGTGCTCCAATTTGAGAATTTTTGTTTTTTGGGAATTAGCTTTGCCAGAGACCGAACTTGGGCACATGAATTTACCAACGTACGGGCCAAAATGGCTAAGACTACCCACGGGGTTTTTAGATTTGCAGCCAAGGTAGGTGATAGATGCATCAGGGATATGTTGCAGATCTATCAATCACGATGTGTGTTGATTGCCCTATATGGGTCTGGGATCTGGGGACATTGTTCTAATGGTTGTCTGCAAATTGAGGAAAATGTTTTCCTCAAGAAACTTCTGAGTCTACCAAATTCCGCCCCAAATGATTTAACCCATAGAGAACTAGGGATCTTCCACCTGTCAGACTTGATATCTCTGAGGCCGCTTATGTTATGGCACTCGATCTGGCTAAAGGAGGAGACAGCTATGAATAGATCTGTAATCAATAACTGCCTCTCTCTGGATAATTACTCCAGGACTCCCTGGTTAAAATACATTACAGTTAGTTTCCAGGAAATCTTTGGTATAAATATCTTGGCCGACCCATATGCTGCTGCAGCGATGTCAAAACATGAGTTGAAGACCATATTCATGAAATATAAAGCAGAGAGGAGGGTGAGCAACAGTAGTTTAAAACCGACCTGTATGTTTTATAATAAATTCGCGGGAAATGAGGGTTTTCAATTATATCTGAGCCAGGTGACTAGACCCTCGCATAGATTTGTCCGAGGATGAGGCTTGGGTTAGTACTTTATTTGGTGGCCTTCCCGTCTCCGAAAAAACATCCGGTGGGACCGTGTCATTGTGACGGCCAATCCATGCAATGCACTTTGCACTTTCTTCTGTTATGTAATCTCTATAAGAATTCCTGCATTGTTTATCTAAAACCTATCTTTGTAAAATATGGAGTTCGCACTGTGAATGAGGCTATGAATTTGCTTTTTAATATGCATAACCTGGATGTATGCTTTTTTACTGCTACCTTTTTAAACAAATCAATTCATGCGAGGAAAAGTATGATGTTTTAATACCTTCTGCGTTAACTGATTTAATAACCCCGGCCCCTTCTGGACTGCCGTCAGGAAAATGCGAGATATGGGCAAACAATTAAATCCAATTAGATGTAATATAACCAGCAGTGTTTGGGAAGCCCACTTTTCTATAATATATGCTTCTCCAAGGGAGCTAACAACTAGCTTTGTTCCTGGTCAACTGTGTTATTTACAGTTTGGTCTCCATGAGGTAGAATTAGCCATCAGCCAGAGCCTTGGTAACAAGGCTCCGAGCCCTGATGGACTCCCCATTGATGTTATTAAGTTTAGTCCGGATTTATGGGCACTGATTCTTCTAAATGTTTTTAATAGCCTGCCTTCTGTGCCCATGCCTGATACTTGGTCTATGAGTACCATAGTCCCAATTTTTAAAAAGGGCAACATATCAGACCCGGCCAATTATCGTCCTATCTCACTTTTGGATAACACTTTAAAAATCCTGGGGCGAGTTGTTTATAACAGGATCTCGGAGTGGATAGAAGATAGTGACTTATTGGACCCCTGTCAGATGGGATTCAGGAGCAGGGTGGGCACGGTGGAGCAATGTCTGAACTTGAAGTTAATAATTGACAAGTATAACATCGCTCGAAAGTCCTCTATTTAACTTGCATTCATGGATCTTTCATCCGCTTCGATCTAGTCAATAGATCCAAACTATGGTCCATTCTTTTGGACTATGGACTGGACGAAGCTCTTGTTAATTTCCTGGCCTATCTCCATACTGACCTTCAGGCACAGGTCAGGATCGGGACAGGCGGGGAAGTATCAGGTACCATTAAAATAGGTAGGGGGTAAGACAGGGGGGTGTTTTAGCCCCCCTGCTTTTTATCATTTATATCAATGGTCTAGCCAAATCTCTAAAACAAGTGACTACAGATGTGCCAACTATCCAGGGACAACCATTATCTGTTTTATTATACGCAGATGATGCGGTTCTTATGAGCTGCACACCTTATGCCCTCCGTTTACTCATTAAAACTTTTGTTCAATATATGGAGGGTTTAGATCTGCTCGTGAATTTAAAATAATCTTTTATCTTGGCATGTGGGCCTGGGAAGCAAAAGCTCAATACTATACATGTAGGGACAGATAAATTAGAATCTGTGAACACTTTTCTGTACTTAAGGTTGGTTTTCGCTGCGAACGGCTCATGGAATGGGCATTTGGCCCACGCCACGGGCAAGTTCTCGAAAGCCACCAATTCTATTTTGAGCTTGTCACGCCCAAAGAAAATAGGCGCCATTAGAGCGATTTTAAAGATTTTTAGGTTACAGTGTGTACCTGCAGCAACATATGGGGCAGAGGTCTGGGGTCTAGGGACAAGTCCCAGCATTCAAAAAGAGGAAAATCGGTTTTGTAGAAGAATGCTGGGCGCCCCTATCTCATCCTCTGAGTTCATTTGTCATAAAGAATTAAACCTTCCTTATACATGTGATTTTATTCGAACTAGACCAGCTCTATTCTGGATTAGGATCTGGAGGAGCAATTCAGCTGCCCTAACACAGGATATCATAAAAGATTGTCTTAAATGCGAAAAGGGCCTAGCTATCCCCTGGCTTGCGGGAGTCTCTGATCCATTTAGGATTGAGCCTAAAGATAAGAACGAGGTCAAACAAGTTTTATATGCATTTTATAATTCAGAGAGAATGGGAAGGGAAATACTTAATACCACCGTTGCAACATACATGGGGAATGAGTTGTGTAGACAACCACTTCCACCCTACCTCACTCTCCCCATGACTAACTGGGAAAGGTCACTGGTATTCCGCCTTAGGGCGGGCTCTGTAAAATTTTTATTGGGTTTCCCGTGGGGTTATTGTCATACAGCACACTACAACTCATGTCCGTGCGATGGTATAAGTACACTGAATGACTTGCACTTCCTATTTTTCTGTAGATTTTATTTAAAGTATATTAACTGGTTTTTAACCCCATATTTTAGAAAAAGAAGACCCCTCTCTCTAGTGGAGTCTTATTTAATGTTGCTTTCACTGAACACAGATGAACTAACCTTTCGCACAAGCACTTTTTTAAGACTGATATCTCGCGTACGCAAAATGATGGAAAATCCCTGAAAATGTGATCTATGAGAGCTGTAAAAAAAAAATTCTTGATCATGTTTACTGTAAATTGAATCTATTTTATTAAATGGTACTGTTTGTTTTTATGTTGTACTTTTATGGATTTTATGAAATTCGAATAAAGGTCTTTTGAATTGAATTGAACCCCTGTAACCTTTGCCTGTTTATATGTGTATGATATCCTGTGCTTTTATGGTCATTTTTTGATATGTACCGAATAAAGCTTTATGAAATGAATGATTATGTCCTTGGCGTCTACCACAGTTTGGGTCTGAGGATTATCTTGCATAGTCGAAGAGCTAGAACAGGAGTATGTTATCATTGGAAGCAATGGTAAATGGTTGTTTGCCAATGGAACTTAAAGAAATGTACTGCTCTCGCCTGGAAATACTTACAACAAGGGGTGGTGAGGGACAGAGTCTCTGAATTAAGCAGAAAGCTCTCACCCAGTCAAGAGATCAGGGCTAGATCCAACACCGTTTTTTAGCTCTCTGCACCATCCCAGTTTCAGAACCTGGCTGTATGCAAATTAGTCTGTTCCTGTCCCAGTGCATGATGGGAACAGGGCAAACCAAACTACAAAAGCCAATTCTTACACTGGGAAGGAAACAAGCTCCCGGGGACCGGTTTCTGGCATTACAGCCGTCTTCGGCCCGGTTTGCTTGAATCCTGATGGTGCAATGAGCAAGGGTCTCACATCTGAGAATACCCTTCCACGCTTGGGGTGGACAAAAATATTTACAACAAGGGGTGGTGAGGGACAGAGTCTCTGAATTAAGCAGAAAGCTCTCACCCAGTCAAGAGATCAGGGCTAGATCCAACACCGTTTTTTAGCTCACTGCACCATCCCAGTTTCAGAACCTGGCTGTATGCAAATTAGTCTGTTCCTGTCCCAGTGCATGATGGGAACAGGGCAAACCAAACTACAAAAGCCAATTCTTACACTGGGAAGGAAACAAGCTCCCGGGGACCGGTTTCTGGCATTACAGCCGTCTTCGGCCCGGTTTGCTTGAATCCTGATGGTGCAATGAGCAAGGGTCTCACATCTGAGAATACCCTTCCACGCTTGGGGTGGACAAAAATATTTACAACAAGGGGTGGTGAGGGACAGAGTCTCTGAATTAAGCAGAAAGCTCTCACCCAGTCAAGAGATCAGGGCTAGATCCAACACCGTTTTTTAGTTCACTGCACCATCCCAGTTTCAGAACCTGGCTGTATGCAAATTAGTCTGTTCCTGTCCCAGTGCATGATGGGAACAGGGCAAACCAAACTACAAAAGCCAATTCTTACACTGGGAAGGAAACAAGCTCCCGGGGACCGGTTTCTGGCATTACAGCCGTCTTCGGCCCGGTTTGCTTGAATCCTGATGGTGCAATGAGCAAGGGTCTCACATCTGAGAATACCCTTCCACGCTTCGGGTGGACAAAAATATTTAGGGACAGACTGATTTGCATGTAGCCAGGTTCTGAGCTGGGATGGGGCAGTGAGATAAATAACGGTGATGGATCAAGCCCTGATCTTTGGACTGGGTAAGAGTGGTCTGTTTAACTCAGACACTCTGTTCATCACCACCCCCTTTTCTAAATCGTTTTTGGCCACTATAGGTGTGGCAGGGTATACTCAGACATGAGTCCCTTTCTCACTGCTCCATCAGGATTCAAGCAAGCCGGGCCGAAGAAGGCTGAAATGCCAGAAACCGGTCCCCGGTAGCTTGTCTCCTTTCTGGTGTAGAATTGGCTTGGTAGTTTAGTCTGCCCTGTTCCCATGATGCACTGGGCCAGGGACAGACTGATTTGCATATAGCCAGGTTCTGAGCTGGGATGGGGCAGTGAGATAAATAACGGTGATGGATCAAGCCCTGATCTTTGGACTGGGTAAGAGTGGTCTGTTTAACTCAGACACTCTGTTCATCACCACCCCCTTTCTAAATCGTTTTTGGCCACTATAAGTGTGGCAGGGTATACTCAGACATGAGTCCCTTTCTCACTGCTCCATCAGGATTCAAGCAAGCCGGGCCGAAGAAGGCTGAAATGCCAGAAACCGGTCCCCGGTAGCTTGTCTCCTTTCTGGTGAAGAATTGGCTTGGTAGTTTAGTCTGCCCTGTTCCCATGATGCACTGGGCCAGGGACAGACTGATTTGCATATAGCCAGGTTCTGAGCTGGGATGGGGCAGTGAGATAAATAATGGTGATGGATCAAGCCCTGATCTTTGGACTGGGTAAGAGTGGTCTGTTTAACTCAGACACTCTGTTCATCACCACCCCCTTTTCTAAATCGTTTTTGGCCACTATAGGTGTGGCAGGGTATACTCAGACATGAGTCCCTTTCTCACTGCTCCATCAGGATTCAAGCAAGCCGGGCCGAAGAAGGCTGAAATGCCAGAAACCGGTCCCCGGTAGCTTGTCTCCTTTCTGGTGAAGAATTGGCTTGGTAGTTTAGTCTGCCCTGTTCCCATGATGCACTGGGCCAGGGACAGACTGATTTGCATATAGCCAGGTTCTGAGCTGGGATGGGGCAGTGAGATAAATAACGGTGATGGATCAAGCCCTGATCTTTGGACTGGGTAAGAGTGGTCTGTTTAACTCAGACACTCTGTTCCTCACCACCCCCTTTTCTAAATCGTTTTTGGCCACTATAGGTGTGGCAGGGTATACTCAGACATGAGTCCCTTTCTCACTGCTCCATCAGGATTCAAGCAAGCCGGGCCGAAGAAGGCTGAAATGCCAGAAACCGGTCCCCGGTAGCTTGTCTCCTTTCTGGTGAAGAATTGGCTTGGTAGTTTAGTCTGCCCTGTTCCCATGATGCACTGGGCCAGGGACAGACTGATTTGCATATAGCCAGGTTCTGAGCTGGGATGGGGCAGTGAGATAAATAACGGTGATGGATCAAGCCCTGATCTTTGGACTGGGTAAGAGTGGTCTGTTTAACTCAGACACTCTGTTCATCACCACCCCCTTTTCTAACTCGCCTGGAAATACAGCAGCATTTGTTGACATATCTAAACTGATTATAGAGCAGAACATAATGCAACACAATAACAGAGCAAAAAACAAATAAAATTACTGTAAAACGTATCAGGGCAGAAGACATCAAAGAATAATGCCTCACATCAACAAAACTGCAGCAGAGCAATAATGCACTATAACAGTACAGCAGAAAAGGCAAAAAGTAACGGATTACATCATCCACATAAAACAATCCAACACAATCATGATTATGCATAAATGTTCTTGTCATGCATTACAGCCTCCACAAGTATGTCTTCACAATACGATGGTAAAAGATGTGTTTTCAATAAACACATCAGCGACATGCCATAGTGCAAGCAACATATGTTTTGTGATCTGGCCGAAGATATTCAGCCTACACACATCGGTTCCCTGCAAAAACAAAGTACAAACTGGACCTCTCAAAAATTCCTCATTTTCTACCTACAAAAGGTTTATTGAGGCACTAGGTGCACTCACTTTTCGTGTGTGCCACTTTTCCCCCTACCTATCCAAACAGCTCCTCGTAGAATAGTTGCAATTGATATCTTCTCTGTTAACATTCAAGGAGAAGCGCAAATGCGTCTCAAAGTGTGCACCTCCATGTAGACCCCAAAAGGGCGCTGACTATTTATTGACCTACTTAAGTCAATGAGGAAATATATATTTTCTACAGATTAGATGCTGAGCAGAATCTCAAGCAATTATGCAGAATCGTGGAAATATATGTTCACAAAACCTCTGTGCTGACTTCTGGGATCGCCCTCATGAGCTTGTCTTTAAACACAAATTTTCCAATTAAATGTTCATAGAACTAACCATGTAAAAAATTTGAATTAGTGGAGTTCATGTCATCAAGAACACGCCACGTAAAAAGTCATATAACTCGTGCAAGTGCATTAAATTGCCGTTAATGAATTGCATTTTAATATAGTGTGGGCGTTATTGCTTTCATTTCCATAATGAGCTCCGCACCAGTCTACTTCTTAAGTCATTAAAAAAGCATTGCTTTTGATAGCCCTACATTACAAGGTGACGTCAGGGTTCTTTCACCCTGGGATATCTCTGCAAGGGCTTATTTATTAGGTTTCTCGTATTAATTTATAGCAATGAAGCTATTTTTATTTTTTTATTATAAAAGAGGCAAGCAAGCCATTAAAAAATAACTTTCAGAAAATTATTGCAAAATAGTTTCTTTCTTCTAGTGCCCACATTGTTCACTGACTTATGATGCTTTTCACCAAATTGTGTTTTTCTCTTCATCGAGGAATGAGAATCATGAAGTCTGCTTTCATGTATTAGTCTTCAGAAAACCCATGCCACTTCAAAGCTGTTCAATAACTTACTGGTAATCGCATGACTGAATTCTACTTCTTGATCACTGCTCCTATATTACAACAGGATCTGCAAATGGAGGAAACAGTTCACAGTCTTCCCTCCATGTGTGCCTATAATTCACCATCCCACCCCAGAAAACCACTGAGCTGCTTTCCAAAGCAACCAACAGACCTCAATTGAAGCTGGATACACAACAGGAAGGGTTGAAACGACGGAGATGAACTAGCATTGACTAGTAAGATTACCCATAAGTAATCAAAGTATGACCTCTCATCACATCCCCATCCCAGTCCTTACAGCATGGTGATTCATCAAAGCAAGCGACATCAGTATTAATAGTGCACCAATGTAGCTAATCAGAGAGAGTAAAATCCAGCCACTGAGGATGGGCCAAACTCAGAAGACCAACAAAGCTCCAAATGTAAGTGCCAAAGCAAGATAAAAAACAAATAAGCCTCAAAAACAGCTTCCAGTGCATCCAGAAGATTAGGCCTCCAAAGGAAGAATGCTTACAAAAGGCAGCTCTCACAAGTCAACAGGAGAGGCATAGAAGTCAGTGGAAACTGAAAGACAGTGAACCCAATTACAGTAAGGTAGGGAATGAAAGCCAGAAAATAACATGAGCAGCAGGAGGAAGACGACCCATCAAAGGTGGCATACACAACCGAAGCAAAAGCAAAGGCACAGAGGACAGACTAGCAAGGACCACCACTAGGAAGCAGCCAGAAGCACATAACAAAGTTCCTTAAGCAAACCCACCAAAAGCACCTTTGAAGGCACAAATGAAAGGAAACATACAGCCAAAACACAAATACCCAAAACTGGACCCAGTAGGCATTTCCTAGTTTTCCCAGAATACACTGTAGGCGGAAGGAGGTGAACGAGAGTAAGACAGAGCCGAGATTATTGTCCCGCTTTCTCCCGCTCAGGAGCAGAAAGTGCCTCTCGTCGCTGCAGGGGCCAGGTTGCTGAGTGAGCTGCGGCGACCCGTGAGCTGTCCTCCTGTGTGATCTCCCTCCTGTGAGAAGTTGGCCTGATATATGATGCTCACTAGTTCTAGTGATCGCCTTGTATCATTCCAAACAACCCTTATGGTGATTGGTTGTAAGTCAACCTTATAGACCAGCTATCCTAATGGTACCATGGACAAAGCAGTCTTAGGCTAAACTCTTTTGGCATGTGAAGCCAGCTGTTTTACCACATATAACTCCTTGAATACCAAATGAAAGGTCACCACACAGGTAGTTATGAAAATAAACAAGATATGTATTAACTAACATACACCTCTGAACTCTTTATGAGATCAGAGGGCTAAGCACATGACAAGACTCTTAAGAAAAATACGTTAAGTTGCACGAGTTACAATGTTGCCCTTGGGGCGCAACTAACCATATACTAAACAAGTGGTATAAGGAAGTCGATTAAAGGAATGGAGCTGTCCAGAGGCTGTAGGATCGCTGGAACTACACTACCCTAACTTTAGGTAAGTAATAGGAGGCCCACAGAACGCGTGTGCAGAGTGTGAACTCACAAGTGAGATGCGTAACAACGTCTATGGACAGTACAGTTCAAGAAAAAGGTGAGTACGGACAATCCTGACTAGATAGGACTAAAACGACTGTGAATCTGGACACTAGGAGAGTCAATCTACCCTTGAGCACCAAAATGCTCTCGTTATCTCACCCACGGGCTGCGGGTGAATAGGTGCTAAGTTGTGCCGGGTTTCTGCGTTGAAGTTATGGAGCCTGAAAGAAAAGATGCTGCAGGCGACCAGGAGGAAGATGTCCGGTGTGATCCAAGGGTGGATCAATGAAGCTGAAGACCTGAAAGCAGAGGGGACAATGTTCAAAGTCACTAGCCAGTGACTGGAGTGGAACCAGGAAGGAACCAGAGGCTGTCGTCGCGATCAGGTGAAGAGTGGATGCTTGACTCTGCAGCCACGTGGATCAGGTGGGGTCTTCGACAACCAGGATGGAGGCACGAGCTGTCCCACGCAGGCTCTCGCTGTCAGCGGTGTTGGATCCAGATTCGGCGTCAACAGGCCTTGGCAAAGGCAACCCACGCGGTGAGTGGAATCGGCGTCTGGTGCAGACCAGGAGGGTCCGGGGTGCTTCTCCTTTGCAGGGAAGCAGGGGCCAGTCTGGAGCAACCAGACCAGCAGTGTGGATTTCAAGGATCGTCGTCTAGGACGCCACTAGCCATCCGGCAAGTGACCAGACAACGCGTCAAGCAGCAATCAAGCAAAAGGGCCCCACGCAGATCTCGTGGATGCTGGAGGGCTAATCTTCTGTGCAGGAGCTGCTCTGGGCTGGGGCTTCTCAATCCCCAAAGTACTTCATCAAGGATACCTCAGAAGTTGTGCTGGAAGCGAAGTGCAGTTTCTTCAAGATGGCCGGTCCCACGTGTCTTGTCGCACCCACGGATCTCAGCTGTGCCGCAGATGTGGGTAGAGGTCGGAGAGGTCTGGGAATCCGGGTCTCGTCGGGCTCTGAAGTCTGGATCCTCTAGGGAAGACGACAAAGTGAAGCGGCTGGATGCTTGATGGTGCCTGCTGGTGCAGGGTGGACACTCCTTGCCCACAAGGGAGATTTCTTCAGTCTTCAGTGGAGCAGAATGTCGAAGTCCAGAGTTTCTTCTTGTAAAATCAATTCAGGATAATCTAGTTTGGAATGGGACCAGCTCCTACCTTTATTCTGCTAAAGGGGGCTGTACTATGACTAGGTCCCTCCTATGGGTGGGACCAGGAAGGGGGGTGGTTACACCCCCTATCCTTTGTCCGGTTTCGCACCAGAGCTGAGGCTGGAGTGCCCCAGCAACTGGTTTGAACCGGTGTATGCACAGAGGCACCTTGTGTGCCCCAGGCATGTCTCATTCCTTTCAGGCCTGTCCTCCCTAATACACAAAGTCCTGTCTGGGGTGATGCTAGCACCTCCCAAGGCAGGAAACCCTTTGTCCAAGCCTCCCTCGCTGGAAGGACACCCAGCAGCAGGAGGTCAGACTTGTGTCTGGTGGCAGCATCCATTTTGTGATGCTGAAGCTCAAGGTTAACTTTAACCGGGGTTCACAGTTAGGTACATGTTATGTCCCTCTAGAAGGGTGGAATGCTACCCCCGTCGCCAGAATTGGTGAGGGGATAGTATTCCAATTCGTATGACACCTTACTCGACATGTTTTGATAATGCTATGCCAAAGTTAGCAATTACCGCGAGGATTATAATGCACTTAAGAGTATATGGTATAGCGTTATCATGGAAAAGGCTAAAGGAATTGGTTCCGAAAGCTGCAGACAGGCTCAGCTCATGCCAAAGCACTATCTTACATAATTCCAAGCACTCTGCCTGCAGGATTGTTAAGGCCTGCCATAGGAGTGACTTATAGGAGTATATGTGTCCATTTTAGGTTTAGATACAGGTATACTATATCTAAAGCAAAGGGTGATTACACCACCTTGCCCCAGCTGATTGATCAGCCAGTTGTGTCAAATTTGGATGGCCAGCCAGGGGTGGCATAATACATGCTGCAGCCCCTGGTAGGACTAGGATTCATTTATGCACTGGGTACCTATGGTACACTGTTCAAGGACTTACAAGAGTGACCCAATACCAATTGGTAAATGCACCTAAAGTACATGTATGTCAATTTAGAGAGAGAATAGCTAGGCTGTGGTTCTGATTAGCAGGCCCACAGCCAGGGAAAGTCGTAAACCAGTGAAGCAAAAAGCAAAAAAATCTAGGGTGACCATAGGATTGCAGACCCTACTCTCCTACATAACCCCCCCCCAAACTTAGGGACATTAAACTAACCTTGACCAGGTGAGTCTTCCTGTTCTAAGTGGAAATACCTGGAGAGACCATCTGCATTGCCATGGTCTGTGCTCCACTGTAAAGTCCATCCCCTGTAGGGAAATGGAACACCTAAGAAGTTTGGGGTTTTCACCCTTCATCTGATTTAGCCACAAGAGGGGCTTATGGTCTGTCTGAATCTTGAAGTGAGTACCAAACAAGTATGGCCTCAACTTCTTCAGGGCCCAAACCACAGCAAAGGCCTCCCTCTCAATAGCTGACCAACGTTTCTCTCTAGGGGTCAGCCTTCTACTTATAAAAGCAATGGGCTGGTCATGACCATCAATATTCAGTTGAGATAGAACAGCTCCCACACCCAACTCAGAAGCATCTGTTTGGACAATGAAAGGTTTGGAGTAGTCTGGACTCTTGAGAATAGGTGCAGTGCACATGGCCTGCTTTAGGTCATCAAATGCCTTTTGACAGCTAACTGTCCACTGAACTTTCTTTGGCATTTTCTTACTTGTCAGGTCATTAAGAGGGGTCACAATTGTCCCATAATTTCTGACAAATTTCCTGTAGTAACCAGACAGGCCCAAGAAAGCTCTGACCTGTGTCTGGGTGGTTGGAGGAGCCCAGTCCTTTATGGCCTGTATGTTGCTCTCCAATGGTTGAACCTGGCCTCCACCTACAAGGTGGCCCAGGTACACAACTTGCTCTGCCCTATCTGGCACTTAGTAGCCTTGATAGTGAGGCCTGCCTTTTGCAGGGCCTCCAAAACTTTCCTCAGGTGGATCAGGTGATCCTCCCAGGTGGAGCTAAAGACAGCAATATCATCCAGATATGCTGCACAAAAGTCATCCAACCCAGTGAGAACTTGGTTCACCAACCTTTGAAAAGTGGCAGGGGCGTTCTTCAAACCAAAGGGCATCACCACAAATTGGTAATGACCTCCTGGGGTAGAAAATGCTGTTTTGGCCTTGGCATCCTCAGCTAACCTGATTTGCCAATAACCAGCTGTCAGGACAAATGTTCTCAAGAATTTGGCAGAAGCCTATTTATCTATGAGTTCATCTGCTCTTGGTATTGGATGGGCATCTGTCTTAGTGACAGCATTGGGACCCCTGTAGTCTACACAAAACCTCATCTCTCTCTTACCATCGTGGGTGTGAGGTTTAGGCACTAGAACTACAGGACTAGCCCAAGGGCTCTCTGAGGGTTCAAGACTCCCAATTCCAACAACTTTTGTACTTCTTGTTTTATGCAGTCCCTGACGTGGTCAGGTTGCCTGTAGATTTTACTCTTTATAGGCAGACTGTCACCAGTGTCCACCTCATGGGTGCACCAGTTTGTCTGACTAGGGGTCAGAGAGAACATTTGTCTAAAGGATTGAAGAACTTGTTTGCAATCCTTTTGCTGATGTTCAGAGAAGCTGTCAGAAAAGACTACACCATCTACTGACCCATCATCAGGGTTCTGAGTGAGCAGGTCTGGGAGAGGGTCACTCTCTTCCTCCTGTCCCTCATCTGTGGCCATGAGCAAGCCCATGTCCTCCCTGTCAACAAATGCCTTGAGCCTGTTCACATGAAGTACTCTGTGAGGGCTCCTGGGAGTTCCAAGGTCTACCAGATAGGTGACCTCTCCCTTTTGTTCAATGATGGTATGGGGTCCAGACCATTTGTCTTGGAGAGCTGTTGGGGCCACTGGCTCCAACACCCACACCTTCTGTCCAGGCTGGTAAACAGTAAGGACAGCCTTTTGGTCATGCCATGCTTTGTGAAGTTCTTGGCCAGCCTCAAGGTTTTTAGATGCCTTCTCCATGTACTCTGCCATCCTGGAGCGGAGACCAAGTACATAGTCCACTGTGTCAAGTTTAGGCTTTTTGAGAGGTAACTCCCATCCTTCCTTTACAAGACATAGGGGTCCTCTTACAGGATGCCCAAACAGTAGCTCAAAAGGGGTGTAGCCGACCCCCTTCTGTGGGACCTCTCTATAAGCAAACAGAAGGCAGGGTAAAAGGATGTCCCATCTTCGCCTAAGCTTTTCTGGTAACCCTTTTATCATCCCTTTTAGGGTCTTGTTGAATCTCTCCACAAGCCCATTGCACTGTGGGTGATAGGGGGTAGTGAATTTGTAATTTACACCACACTCCTTCCACATTGCAGTCAAGTATCCTGACATAAAGTTTGCACCTCTGTCAGAGACAACCTCCTTAGGAAACCCCACTCTGGAGAAAACTCCAAGTAGGGCCCTGGCCACAACAGGAGCTGTAGTGGTCCTAAGGGGAATAGCTTCTGGATACCTAGTGGCATGATCCACTACCACTAGTATAAATCTGTGCCCAGATGCTGTTGGGAGGTCCTTTGGTCCAACAATGTCAACCCCCACTCTTTCAAAGGGTACCCCCACCACAGGTAGTGGTATAAGGGGGGCTTTTGTTGTGCCACCTGACTTGCCACTGGCTTGGCAAGTGACACATGAGCTACAAAACTCTTTAGTGTCTTCAGACATATGAGGCCAGTGAAAGTGTGGGACAAGTCTTTCCCAAGTCTTGTTCTGGCCTAAGTGACCTGCAAGGGGAATCTCATGGGCTAAGGTAAGAAGGAAACCTCTCAGAGACAAGGGGATAACCAGCCTCCTGGTAGTACCAGGCTAGGGGTCTCTTGCCTCAGAGTATAGGAGTCCATAATCCCAGTACACCTTGTGGGTACCTGTAGCATTCCCTGCAACATCAGCAGCAGCCTGCTGTCTGAGGGGTTCAAGAGAGGAACAGTCTAACTGTGCCTGCCTCAAGTCTGCCCTGTAAGGTCCCCTGCCCCAATAAACTCAACCTGTTCAGGTTCAAGCTCTTCTGGGACAGTTCCTTCTGGGATCTTTGGGTCAGCCTCCTGAGAGGGCTGATCCTCACCTTGAGGTAGGGGGGAAGGCACTGCCTTAACCCTACTGCTCTTTCTCTTGGGAAGTGTCTGGTCCATTGTTCCAGGATCCAGCACTTGTTCAGCTGGGCATTTTTTGGCCTGTGACCTAGTCACAGCAACGACATGTGCTGACAAACCTAACATTTCCACATGAGTCCGATACTCCACATCTGACCATAAGAAGGATTCCAAATCATTGCCCAACAGACAGTCCACTGGGAGGTCTGAACTAACTACAACCCTTTTGAGGCCAGTTACCCCTCCCCAGGAGAAGTTAACGACTGCCATACTGTGATTGGTAGTGACATTGCTAGCATTGGTCACTAGGTAGTCTGAACCTAGTATTACCTGTTCAGGGTCCACAAAGTTGGGTGTCACCTGTAGGCCTGAGCCATCTTTCCATTGATTAAAGGAGTTTGTCTGTATTTGCCCAGAGTACTGGGACTTACAGTAGGGGTCAAATCCATGTCCCCAGTACAAACAAGAACAGCCTGAGTAGGCATCCTGACTAAGTCAGAACCCACCTCAGTTCCCAGGGTTAACCCAACTATAACCTTGGGGGGGTGCACTACCACTACTAACTATACTAGGGGGTGCAGGTGCCTTAGGGGCAGTAGTGGTAGGAGCTGTGCCTTTCTTGGTGCACTCACTAAACCAGTGAGTCTTACTTTTACAGTATTGGCACCATGGTTTTTTTTTCCATCATTCTTCTTCTTTTCGGAATTCTGGGACCCACCCTCCTTACATTGTTGGGGCCCTATTGAAGACTTCTGGTCATTTTGCTTATTCTCATTATTACCCTTCTGGTCTGCTTTCTTCTGGCCACCACCCTGGTTCTGGTTCTGTTGCTTGACCCTTGTCCTGACCCATCTGTCTGCCTTCTTTCCCAATTCTTGGGTAGCGGTCAGATCTGAGTCAATCAAGTGTGGATGCAACAACTGGATCTGACAACTATTTAAGATTTGCTCTCTCATAATTAGATTATACAATCCTGTGTAATCAGTAACTTTACTTCCCAGTAACCAGCCTTCCAAAGCCTTAGTGGCACAATCAACAATGTCAGTCCAATCCTGAGCTTGAGTTTTCTGGGTGTCTCTGAACATCAACCTGTACTGTTCAGTTGTTAAGCCAACCCCATCAATCAAGGCACTTTTCAGGACTTGGTAATCATTAGCATCCTCATCTCTAACAGTGAGGAGCTTGTCTCTTCCTTTACCTTCAAAGGAGAGCCACAATATAGCTGCCCACTGGCTCTGCGGTACCTGCTGTACTTTGCAGGCTCTCTCCAAAGCAGTCATCCATTTGTGGATGTCATCCCCTACCTTAAAGGGGGCACTATTTTACTCAGGTGTCTATTATCAAAACTCCTGTCTCTATCTCTAGGGATAATGCTGCCATCAGTGGGTTCTACCCCACTCAATGTCTGCTCTCTGGCAAAGGCAAGTTTTTCTTTGGCAAGGGCAAGTTCTTCCCTTTCAATCCTCAGATTCACTTCCCTCAAATTAGCTTCGTGCTCTCTTCTCTGAGGGGATGTCATCCCTCTCTGAGAAGATGCCTGGGAGACATGGGTATGAATAGATCTGTTAGAGCCTCTGGAGTGAGACCTAATGGGTCTAATCCCAAGGTTAGGCCTACCTGTGGATAGGTCTGGGGCTCCCCCAGTTCCATCCCCATGCAGGCTTAAGTTGGCCATGGTGAGTCTACTGACCACTACTGGACCATTTTCTACCTCTCCTTCAGATGAGTCTTCATCCTCCTCCTCTACCTCTTCAGTTTCAGGGTGGTTAGAGTCATCTTCTACTGGGGGTATGCTTCCATCTGTAGGATCAGAGGGGCCTGGATTAGAAGCCCTTCAAGCATCATATGTCTCTAAGAGACCTATCAGAAAAGGAAGGGTAGGGTTGGAACCCTGTTTCAGTCTCATTGGAGGTACACAATTGTCTCATCTCCTGGAAGCTGAGGGCTGCATATCTTGAAATGACCTGTGGAGGGTCAATAGCCACAATGGGAGCCACTGTGTTCTCTCCTGTGGCAGACATGCATTCTAGTGAGGTGTAAGTGATTTACTTACCTCCTACTGATCCCTTGCTAAGAGTTGTAGTCAGGGTGTGCTACTCCCTTTCTACTACAACAGCTGGTTCAGTAGAACTCAGAGTATTTCTAAGCTTTGTTATATGTACCTATGGTACCTTATGTGATCTTTCAAATGACATCTCAAGATTATATTTGGTAAAAACAACAGCAAGCTCAAATCCCAACCGCTGCACAAAAATGTGAGAAGTTGGCCTGCTATATGATGCTCACTAGTTCTAGTGATCACCTTGTATCAGTCCAAACAACCCTTATGGTGATTGGTTGTAAGTCAACCTTATAGACCAGCTATCCTAATGGTAGCATGGACAAAGCAGTCTTAGGCTAAATTATTTTGGTATGTGAAAACAGCTGTTTTACCACATATAACCGCTTGAATACCAAATGAAAGGACACCACACAAGTAGTTATGAAAATAAACAAGATATTTATTAACTAACATACACCTCTGAACTCTTTATGAGATCAGAGGGCTAAGCACATGACAAGAATCTTAAGAAAAATACGTTAAGTTGCACGAGTTACAATGTTGCCCTAGGGGCGCAACAAACCGTATACTAAACAAGTGGTATAAGGAACTCGATTAAAGGAATGGAGCTGTCCAGAGGCTGTAGGATTGCTGGGACTACACTACCCTAACTTTAGGTAAGTAATAGAAGGCCCACGGAATGCGTGTGCAGAGTGTGAACTCACAAGCGAGATGCGTAACAACGTCTATGGACAGTACAGTTCAAGAAAAAGGTGAGTACGGACAATCCTGACTAGATAGGACTAAAACGACTGTGAATCTGGACACTAGGAGAGTCAATCTACCCTTGAGCACCGAAATCCTCTTGTTACCTCACCCACGGACTGCGGGTGAATAGGTGCGAAGTCATGTCGGGTTTCTGCGTTGAAGTCTATGGAGCCTGAAAGAAAAGATGCTGCAGGCGACCAGGAGGAAGATGTCCGGTGTGATCCAAGGGTGGATCAGTGAAGCTGAAGACCTGAAAGCAGAGGGGACAATGTTCAAAGTCACTAGCCATTGTCTGGAGTGGAACCAGGAAGGAACCAGAGGCTGTCGTCGCGATCAGGTGAAGAGTGGACGCTTGACTCTGCAGCCACGTGGAGCAGGTGGGGTATTTGATGACCAGGATGGAGGCACAAGCTGTCCCACGCAGGCTCTCGCTGTTGGCGGTGTTGGATCCGGATTCGGCGTCAACAGGCCTTGGCAAAGGCAACCCACACGGTGAGTGGAATCGGCGTCTGGTGGGGACCAGGACGGTTTGGGGTGCTTCTCCTTTGCAGGGAAGCAGGGGCCAGTCTGGAGCAACCAGACCAGCGGTGTGGATTTCAAGGATCGTTGTCTAGGAGGCCACTAGCCAGCCAGCAAGTGACCAGACAACGCATCTTGCAGCAATGAAGCAAAAGGGCCCTACACAGATCTCGTGGATGCTGGAGTGCTGATCTTCTGTGCAGGAGCTGCTCGGGGCTGGCGCTTCTCAATCTCCAAAGCACTTCAGAAGTCGTGCTGGAAGCGAAGTGCAGTTTCTTCAAGATGGCCTGTCCCACGTGTCTCGTCGCACCCACGGATCTCAGCTGTGCCGCAGATGTAGGTAGAGGTCAAAGAGGTCTGGGAATCCGGGTCTCGTTGGGCTCTGAAGTCTGGATCCTCGAGGGAAGACGACAAAGTGAAGCCGCTGGACGCTTGATGGTGCCTGCTGGTGCAGGGTGGACACTCCTTGCCCACAAGGGACATTTCTTCAGTCTTCTGTGGAGCAGAACTTCGAAGCCCAGAGTTTCTTCTTGTAAAATCAATTCAGGATAATCTAGTTTGGAATGGGACCAACTCCTACTTTTATTCTGCTAAAGGGGGCTGTACTATGACTAGGTCCCTCCTATGGGTGGGACCAGGAAGGGGGGTGGTTACACCCCCTATCCTTTGTCCGGTTTCACGCCAGAGCTGGGGCTGGAGTGCCCCAGCAACTGGTTTGAACCGGTGTATGCACAGAGGCACCTTGTGTGCCCCAGGCATGTCTCATTCCTTTCAGGCCTGTCCTACCTAATACACAAAGTCCTGTCTGGGGTGGTGCTAGCACCTCCCAAGGCAGGAAACCCTTTGTCCAAGCCTCCCTCGCTGGAAGGACTCCCAGCAGCAGGAGGTCAGACTTGTGTCTGGTGGCAGCATCCATTTTGTGATGATGAGGCTCGAGGTTAACTTTAACCGGGGTTCACAGTTAGGTACATGTCGTGTCCCTCTAGAAGAGTGGAATGCTACCCCCGTCACCAGAATTGGCGAGGGGGTAGCATTCAAATTCATATGACACCTTACTCGACACGTTTTGATAATGCTATGCCAAAGTTAGCAATAACCGCGAGGATTATAATGCACTTAAGAGTATATGGTATAGCGTTATCATGGAAACAGCTAAAGGACTTGGTTCCAAAAGCTGCAGACAGGCTCAGCTCATGCCAGAGCACTATCTCACATAATTTATTTATTTATTTATTTATTTTAAACATTTCTAAAGCGCGACAAATACCCGTGGGTGTCTCGGCGCTGCGACTTAAGCTGGCATATCATTTTAATCGTGCAGTCTAACTTGTGAAAAGATGTATTGGACGGCTATTGGTCAAATAGCCATGTTTTTACAAGTTTTCTAAATTGGATTAGAGAAGGTGCCGATTTTAATTCCATTGGAAGCGTGTTCCAAAGTTTGGCTGCAGAGTTGGTAAAGCATCGATCGCCCCATTTAACAGTCCTGGTTCGTGGCACCACCAGAAGAAGTCTCTGTTCCGATCGAAGCGATCTTTTCGGGAGATAGTAGCATAGTTTCTGTTTCAGAAACGCTGGGCCCTGACCTTTGAGAGCTTTATAGGTGAGACACAAGGTCTTGAATCTGATGCGATTCCTCACCGTTAACCAATGGAAGTTTCTTATAGCCTGTTTGGTCGACTGGAATCTGGGGATGCCAGCTAACAGCCTTGCTGCAGTATTTTGAATGAGCTGCAGTTTGGCCACCACCTTTGCCTGCGCATTTACAAAGAGTCCATTACAGTAATCGAGGGACGAGAGTACTAAGGAAGTCACCACTGTTTTCCTTGCACTCTCAGGTAAGAATGGCAGTATTTTCCTGATGATCTTGAGCTTGTAAAAAGCAGAGGACGCTACCTGGTTGGCATGGTTAGCGAAGCTGAGGTTGTCGTCAAAGACAACTCCCAGGTTCCTAACTTTGTGTACCGGCTCTGGGGGGGCTCCAAGCGGAGTTGGCCACCACTTATTTGACCAGTGTGGGGATAATTTTCCGAAGATCATTACCTCCGTTTTTTCTGAGTTGAGACGCAAGCAGTTCTCAGCCATCCAATCTTTAATAGCTATCATACCTTCCTGGAAGTTGGCGGATACTTCTTCGCCGTCGTTCTTGATCGCGATCACCAGTTGGGTGTCGTCGGCGTAAGATGTAAGGCTCATCCGGTAGTTCTTAATTACCCTGGCTAAGTCCGACACATAGATGTTAAAAAGTGTCGGACTTAGGGATGAGCCCTGCGGAACGCCGCATGGAAGGGCGAGTTCGGTGGATTGAAATACGCCCAAAGTCACTGCCTGCGTCCTGTTCGAGAGGAAAGAGGCTAAAAGCTCTTTGGCTAGTGAGCAGATGCCCATCTCTTCGACACGGTCAATCAGAACTGTGTGATTGACCGTGTCGAAGGCTGCCGAGAGATCCAATAGGACCAATATCGCTGTTCCTCCTTGGTCTCTGATGGTTCTTATATCGTCGGCAGCCTTTATGAGAGCAGTCTCGGTTCCATGGAGTTTGCGAAATCCGAACTGGGACTCGTCCAGGAGAGTGTTCTGTTCTATATACTCAGCCAATTGGCTGTTCATGGCTCTTTCCACAACCTTGGCCAGAAAAGGCAGGCTGGCGATAGGTCTGTAATTTTTTAGAGTTGTTTTCTCTAATCCACTTTTTTTAAGGAGGGGTTTCAATAAGGTATTTTTCAACTTGTCTGGAAAGATACCAGCATGGAACATGGCATTACATATTGGAGCGACAACTTCACTTACCAAATCTATTATTGGAGAGAAAATTTTAGGGGGGCAAGGATCTAAAGAAGAGCCGGTTTTTACCTGTCTCATGATGTCCATTATCTCTTCCTTCGTCACGTCCCTGAATTTAGCAAATGAGCAATTCGGGATTTTTTTTGGTTGTTTTAATTGCTTGGTGGTATTAGGTGCAGTCACCGAAAATTCGGAATAAATGTCGTTAACTTTTGAGTAGAAGAAACTTGCCAAATCGTTGCAAAATTCCTGTGTTTGGGGGGGACTCAAGTCAGGCACTTTTCCTGACATTGTCTTAACTACTTCAAATAGTTGTCGGCTTGAATTTTTCGACTTTTCAATTTGTTGCTCAAAATATGTCTCAAACACTCTGCCTTCAGGATTGTTAAGGCCTGCCATAGGAGTGACTTATAGGAGTATATGTGTCCATTTTAGGTTTAGATATAGGTATACTATATCTAAAGCAAAGGGTGATTACACCACCTTGCCCCAGCTGATTGATCAGCCAGTTGTGTCAGATTTGGATGGCCAGCCAGGGGTTGCATAATACATGCTGCAGCCCCTTGTAGGCCTTGGGTTCACTTATGCCCTGGGTACCTATGGTGCACTGTACAAGGACTTACAAGAGTGACCCAATATCAATTGGTAAATGCACCTAAAGGACATGGATGTCAATTTAGAGAGAGAACAGCTAGGCTGTGGGTCTGATTAGCAGGCCCACAGCCAGGGAAAGTCGTAAACCAGCGAAGCAAAAAGCAAACAAATCTGGAGTGACCATAGGATTGCTGACCCTACTCTCCTACACCTCTCTCACGAACTGCAGGTATGAACTGAGGAGCGAGTGCCTCCCAACGCGACAGGAGCCGTGAGTCATCCCCCTGTGCGGCGGTTGGCGTGTGCTTCCTCTGTAGCTGCTCTGTAGCTGCTCAGCTGAGCAGTGAGTACCCTTCAACGCGGCAAGAGCCGCAGGAGCTGCAGGGCATCGCCGAGGGGGAGCAGTTTGTGTTCTCCTGTGTGGCGGGTGCCGCAAAGCTGCTCTCTAGCGTGGTGGGAGCAGTGAGTACCTTCCAACGCGGCAGGAGCTGCAGGAGGAGCCACGAATTGTCCGCCTGTGAGGCGGTTGCTCTTTGCGCGGTGTGAGTTACGGGGCGCATCCCTGTGCCTCCCTGCGCCCCCCTGTGAGTTACGGCCCGCTGCTGTAAGGTCCTGTAAACCAAGGGAAAAGTTGTAGCGGCAGCGGCAGCGGAGACCCGTTGTGCACATTGCCTGCACAAATCAACCTCCCCTATCGAGCCCGCACAGCCCGCCATTGCCAACGGAAATGGGAGGTGGAGGAAGAGGTGATTACCACCGCCCCAGGGGATAGTCAGGAAGCGGCAACTGTGGGGGAACAGCCCCCAATTGTTTCAAAACAAATTGCCGAGACTACCCTGGGTGAATCAATAGTATTCGAAATGGAAGGATTTGCTGAGCAAGGAGAATCCACCATGAATAAGAACAACTCCATTTATTCCAATCACCAACATAAAGAATCTAATAAAAATCCCACTACAGCTGGTCATTGCATCGAGCAAACTGAGATCATTGAGATTTCATCGGCCTCAAATGATGGCAAATTACCAACCAACATACAGGGCTCATCAACATCGGCAGACATCCGCAGCAACAATACGACTGAAATAAAGCCTCCTATTCACTATACAAATGAACAGCACCAGGAATTTCTGGAAGGTGCCGTACATTTATGTGGTTAGGGGCTAATACAGAATTGGTCCACTCCAGCAAACAATATTGAACGTTCAAATAAAAAACAAAAATCAGTTGAGCACCACACTCCAGATACACATGTAACAGAGCCATTAAAAATAAACTCAGATTTTAACTTCACAAGTAACTCGCAAATTGTGGAGGAACTTGGATGCATCTCTGGCCAACATCCCGTAATACAGGATGACCCGCACAACTTACTAAATAAAGATGCCTCAGAGTCTATTTTAAATACGATTTATACGTCACTTTTGGCAGTAGTAAAGGCCCTCACATGGCAATCGCATAAACTAGAGATATAAGTAGACTTGATACATATGCTTGAGCAAAGCGTTTTGTCAATTAACAAAAAGGTGGATTTGATAAACTTAAAAATGGACCAGTGGTTAACTGGAGAAACAGGATATGGGGGAACCCCAAGTCCAACAAAAAATCTCAATGAAGAAATAGTGGAAAAATTAGCCTCATTGACTGACCTATTAAAAACCTTAATAAAAGAATGTAGCCAAACACGAGCAAGCGAAACACAAAGTAAAATAAAGACAGAAAACGGGCCCCTACCTCCCGGACAAATTACAATATCCAATAAATTGGAAAAAACAATGGCCATGTCAAGCACAACCAATAAACAATCAGTGGACAAATGTAGGAGCTCAAGTGGGGGCACATTAAGTATAATCAATGACAAACTAGAAGAGAAGTGCAAGAGTCCAACACCCAGCACAGATGCCAGGGATGATGGCAGGACATTAGTTCAAAGACCGTTTGAAGGACAACTATCCAGATGGCAAAAGAAAAAACTTCGGAAATGCTTGAAAATCAACAAAAGGAAAAACGCAATGGCACATCTACAAAAAATGAAGGAAGAGCCGAATACACTAAGGATGAACAATGGTCAGAGTGATAAGGGCTTATAAGCACCAATTAGGATCTGAGGTACTATCCCATTTTTATTCCAAAAAACATTAGCTTGGAAACCCCGGCGCCAAATCCTCTAAATGAAAAACCAACTGCGGGCTCAGCCAAGGCAACCACCAATAAGCTTAAAACGGAAAATTCCGTTAATTTGCAAACTCATTCATATGCTGAGGTTACAAAAGTCATCTTGACCAAAGATATAAGAACAGCAGAAAGCCCGGAGGCAAAGGCATTACTTAAGAGTAACAAAAACAAGATAAGCCAACCATTAGGATGTAACATCACAGAAACACAACCTTGCGAAAAGACAGATAAAAAACAAGCGCACCCTTGCAGGAAACTAGCCTAATGAAAGAACGCGCTTTCATAACGGAATTGCAACATAATACGCAAAACAAAGCAGCCTCGAAACCAATACTGGTACGGCAGATGACTTCGGCCAATCAAAATCAGACTTTTGAATTCTCCGCTGTCACCTTAGACGGGAAGCCGGAAACGATATCAGGCTGGAACAATGACCAAATAGGCCTTAATATCCAATCAAATGAATATGAGAGCGAAAGCAATGTGCAGAATGGAAATATTCCGGGAAAAGCACACCAGATAGAAATAGAGCATATATACATTTTTACACCTGAATTTGAAATAAGAGGCCCGGGTGACACCTTAAATCACTCAAATATATTATATATCTTGTCCTGCATACCCTCATTGGCCTGCTTAAAATCAGCACATCTTGAAGCGGTGCATTTTAAAAACTATCCCTTCATTGGCCACAGGGAGTCTACAGTCACTAAATGGACTAACAAGCAGGACACTGAAAATATAATGGGAGAAAAAGTTGTACTCAGTGGCTGGGGGATTCGTGTAGATACACTCTCAACTGAAAAGTACCCGCACATACTGCTCCAGAGGCAGCAAAAATCGATGGCAGAAGCGCCACGGAATTGCACCCTAAAGGGCATAAGATCGACTCTGAGCCCACACTGGGATAACAATGTTAAAATCAAACTCGTGAAGGGAGAAGCCACCAGACAATGCACGGAGACAAGAGCGACTTTGGGCACCACCGCAGAAGACTGGGCTTGGATCTCAACGGCTCTACACTCTAAAAGGAGGACAAATCCCTAGCAATGAAGTAGTTAAAACAAGAACAACGCTCAGACTTATATGCTGGAACGTGGCAGGCCTCAAATCAACGTTAGCAAACAAGGAAACATCAAGCCTCCTTAAATCGGGAGACATCTTATGTTTACAGGAAACATGGATGGCATCTCCAACACCTATTAAAGTCTATCAGGCAATCCACACCATTAGCAATCAAGAGGAACTTATTTGGAAGACCTATTGGTGGGGTATCAATCCATGTAAACCTGAATTTGGAAGTTCAGATGGAGAAATGGCCCACGAATTCACCCGACATCCTGATTGTTAGACTAAAGGGGGTAAGGATAGAGGGAATTCCAACCACAATTGCAGTAATTAATCTATACATCAATCCAAATAATAAGACAAAAACTGCAAGCTCAAGTATGGTTACTGGTCTAATTAGAGAATATCTCTACGAAAATCCAGGACATGAATGCATCATTACCGGGGACTTCAATATGAGAGACCTGTGCAATTCGGCTGGCCACCGTGTTGAATACAACGCCCTGAATATCATGGAAGCCTGCATCAACGAATTCAGCTTGGAACTTGCAAATCAAGCGGTGCCGCCGAATATGAAGCTACAACCGACCTTTAAGAACATCTCAACGCTGGACTACATCTTCTTGAGCCAGAACCTTCAGAGGAGGTGCAAAGAATATAAGGTGACTAACACCACTGCAAGCGATCACAATCCATTATCAATTCTGGTCAATATAAATACACGAATGCATTTTGAACATCTATCGGCGGGTTAAATGATCAATATGAACACGGATACCACACGGATAAGACGTATAAAATGGGGTGCTATTAGCCAAGAGAAATATAATGCCTGGAAAAAAGCAACACGCATAATTAATCCGCATACGAATTGGCCGGAAATCATTTTGTCAATATCCAAAGCTATGACTACAGGAAAACAATTGCCACGCAAAGGAAACAATCGTAGTAGTGGGCTTGTCATTCTCTCCAACCTTAAAGGATTCAAAGGGAGCAAAAAGCAGTGTCGCTTGGCTGAGCAACAGTATCGGAGGAAAAAATGTCCAAAGTCCGAATTACGTCTGAAAGCAGCAAGAAGAGGGCATAAAAGCATAGACTGGGAACTGAAAGAGAGAATTATTGAAGACAAATGGAAATGTATTTATGCATTGCTTGCCCCCAGCAAAAGCAGGGGATTCTGGAATTACGTTAATAATCTTAATGGTAGAAGCAATATACACAATGCACTACCTGCCGAGGAATGGGCAGCCTATGCTACTAAGCTGTATGTCGACCAGGAAAAATCTAGTCGAAAAACAGTGACAGCTGCAAACCATTGTCTAGAGGGAAACGAGAATAAGGCCCTCGCTCTCAGCGAAAAAGAAATCCTGCTCACATTGAAAGGTATAAGGAAGGATGGGGCCCCAGGACCAAACGGCTTACCAGGCAGTGTTTTTAATGAAGATCGTGCCTTTTGGGCACCTCATATGTACTGTCTATTCAATCATTGCTTCAATACCTCAGGAGTACCAGACACATGGAAGGGCTTCATTCTGCAACCAATCTATAAGAAAGGCAACACCGTACAGCCTGAGAATTACAGACTAATCGCCCTACTTGACGTGGACGGGAAGGCATATGCGAAAGTCCTACTAAAAGCGTTAGAGGAATGGATAACAGACAACCAAATAATACCATACTACCAGACTGGATTTCGGGCGAACTTGTCAACAAGGGATAATGCCCTGGCATTATCATACCTGGTAACTAAGGCTACAGAGGGGATAAGCCCACCTCTGTACGCCTGTTTTGTTGACTACAGCGCTGCCTTCGATGGCATTGACCGCAATATACTGTGGGAAAAGTTCGCAAAGTGGGGGATCCCAGGGAAACTTCTGGCAGCTATCATGTCCCTCCATACTGACACATGGGTCCGCACGAAGCTCACACAGTCACACGCAACTGCCAAATCTATACAAATTACGGGCTAAAACAGGGCTGTGTGATTGCGCCAACACTGTTTAACCTATACACCGCGGACCTGGGAGTGGCACTTTCTAAAACCAGTATTTTTCCACCTAAACTGGGCCACGTTAGAATACCCATCATGCAATGTGCGGACGATCTTGTCATCTTGGACCAAACCAGAGTAGGCATGAAAAGGGCATTGGAGACTCTCCATTTATATAAATTAGAAAACAAGCTCCAAACTAATGCAAATAAAACCAAGGTATTGGTTTTTGGACATAAACCCAAAAAATCTCTGTTGGGTTGGAACATCGGATCACTCAGAATTCCTACTGCAAATAAATACACCTACTTGGGTATACAATTCTCAGACACCGGCAGAACAACATCTCAGGCCAAATCATTGGAGACAAAATCCGTTAAGGTCACACACGCCCTACGTAAAATCCACCAGAACCTTGTGAGTCATTCAACTTATGGCATTCGCAGAGTAACACAAGCCAAACTCTTTTCAACAATCAGCTATGGCCACCTGGCTTTCCCGGGCTTATTGTCCGATAAACTGGAGCATCTAAATATTATGACTTTCAGGAAAATATCCAGGTTACCATTCGACAAGGCGCACACTGATCAGACTTGAGTTCAACTTAAAATCAATGGACATAGAATGTAAAAAAGACATAGTGAAATTATACCATTGTGTGTACAAGGCTAGCCCGGGTACCCTAAGGGAAGCACTTCAAACCCTTTTTGTAGATCAAACCAGCCGTTGGGCTAGGTACCTTGTTTTAGCTAATAAAACACTATGCCTGACAACTGATCAAATATAAAATCTGCCAACAGTTGGCCTAAAAAACCTGTTAAAAAAACAGGGAAAAACCAACTCAAGGCTCCGGGATATAGATACGATCAGAATAATTTGTGGCGCTGAGGGCCTCGTAAAATCACATGAAGCCACTCAATGCCAACCATACCTGAATGCCGGACTGGGGAGATATGCTCTTCAAAATGTCTTGAAAACCTGGCTGCTAACCCTACCAATAAAGGACTATAAGGCTCACTGGTCATCCACACTAAGTGGAAATAGAGGATGTTGACTGTGTCAATACCACAAAGAATCGGCAGAGCATATCATCTGTTGTTGCCCAGCGTTGGTAAGTCCGAGGCATAAATACTTAAGGGCAATATTCAATCTTAATAAAGTAAGAACATGTAAGGAGGCCTTAACGCACATTTATACCACACCAGTGCCAATGGAGCTGGCACGTGCCGGGAAGTTCTTTGTCTCTGCTGGACAGATCTTATGTCAAACGCAAAGTCTAGAAAAATAACATCTTAACTATAATTTGCACATGGACAAGCATCCACAGTATTAATAGTGATGCTTCACTAATTCCTATGGTCATGAACATTGCCACCCTAATTGAATAGACTTCTTTTAATCTCATTGTATTTTAAATGTTTTGTTTTTGTTTGTTTTATCATGGTCGTAATATGCTTCGTTCTTTGTAAATGATTTTAGGTAATCATACAATAAAGTATTTCATAACTGGAGCACAAGAGCACACCCGTCCAAGATAGATATCAAGAGCAAAGCAAAGTGTTAATACAGAAGCAGGCACAATAGTCACGCACAAGGAACATAATAGCACCAAATCGGCAAAAATGGAAGCTATGAGATCATTTAGAAATTACACACTAATCAAAGTTAAAATATGTGATACTCAACACCCAAGCTTCTAGAACTAATGGGACCTAGGGCCAAATAATCCCTGATAAACCAGCAGACACCCCAAGTGACAACAAGCAGGGCCAGCAGAAAAAAACCACCTTGCACTGCATAGTGCTAGAGTGCTGCAGAGTTACACCTAACTGATAGCAAAGTAACCATTAAAATTTGAGATACATAGGCGATTATTTCAGGTTCTATTTAAACTATTCTGGTTCATCCCAAAAAATCTTTTACCTTCACAATATGCCCTAACGTTTATTGCAAATCCACATTCATTAACGGAGCTTTTGGGTAATGAATGCATTGATGCTATGCTGAATGGAAAATAGGTTACTTAACATGCGCACCCCCGCATGGTGAAGTTCTGAGGTTCCGTGACAATCGTAAGTGGTGTTTTCGACTTGCACGAATATGGTCGAGTCTGGTATCTATGAACCGCAAATGACGAGTTTAGTGGGTGTACGCGTTTTCGCTGTGCTAGCCTAAACCGTTCGTTTGTTTCGTGGGTTTCTTCATCTGAACCCACGGGTTCCATCTTAGATGCGGCATCCATTTTGTTTCTTGCCCTCAAGTAGCTAGCGAACGGACGCTGTCCGCTTCGCGACCCTGGGATTCCCAAACTCTTGCGGAAGACACGTGTTCCTTTGAGGGTGTCTTTATGATGAGGGGGATGACACTGTAAGGCAGATGGCCCCGCTGGAGGCTCATCATGCCGTTTTGGTCTATTGTCTCAGTTGTGCATTCATTAGGCACGTCTCCTTTGATGCCTGCAACTCGTGTTTCCTGATACCACCCCTTTTACACCCTTTTCGATCTGTTCACTGTCCTAGTTTTCCTCTGCACCTGTTTCTGTCTCTTCCTTGATTCGTTTACAGCCGAACGGAATGTACTAATGGTGGGAAGATGTACTTTTATAGTTGAGAACTGCCAAATGCTACTGTAATTATGTTCCGGGCCCTGAATACATGAAAGCGAACCCCTCTGACCTTTACTGTGTGAATCGGGTTGTAATCTTTTGTTCACCATGTTATCCTATGCCCGAAAACTGTATAAGAAGAGAAATCCACAGATACAATTTGAAGCAGTCTCCCAGAACTTACACGTGTTGTACTTCTTGTGACTTCTGTGTTCCCTGCAGTAAATAAACCTCGAATCTTTGACGCCGAAGGAAGTGTCCCGTGTCTCTGTCATTTGTACGCCGGAACAGGTAACCCACGAAGGTTTTAGGTGTTATCCCTGGCACCGCTGGGTCTTAGAATAACCCAGTCCTTCAGTTGGCGCCCAACGTAGGGCTGCATCAGCGGTACTGGTCCAAAGCCCGACAATCGTGAGGAACTTCGTGTGAAATCTCCGAGGGAAGGTGCACCCCGCTTCATCGATCCTGTTGTCGAAACAAGTGGCCCGACGACTTTTCCCGCAAAGATTACCACCTCCTGACGGCTGCGACGGACTGCTGCCCTGACTGTAGACCTGTTTTGGCGCCTGGCGTAGACCTTGGTACAGCGAGACGATTGACGGGCCTTCCTGGTGACGCCACTGATCTTTGAGTTAAGTATTTGTGGGTCGCTCCCAGAGTCCTTTGTTGTTATGGGTGCTTAGTTGTTGCATGGTTCCATTGCATTTGTGGTTCTCGGTATTTTGTTCTTAGTTGTGCTATTTGACATCTGCAGTCGCCAAAAACCAAGGGTTTTTGCTCTTTTTGCAGGGACATTGTATTCCTATAACCCTTGACGTTTGTGAAACTCGGTTAGTGTGCACGATGCCTGGCCGTAGTACTTTGTTCAGTTGCTTTAGAGGTTGTGTTACGGATTCCCGGCTGGAGGACTCGTGTCCGATACCTCCGGTTGGAACTCCAACTTATGAACTGTACAGTCGACATGGTTTGGGTCCGATCACGTTCAATGAGTGTTGGGTTCGTTACACTAAAAGGGACGGAGTCCTTAGTTGGCCACCTCATGGTAGTTTTGAGGCCCCGGTTTTAGATAATCTTGAAGCTAAATTGTTCCAAAGAAAAGCAAGGCCGGCCATGTTTGATTCCTTTCGGTTGTGGCGTAAAGAAGACAAGCAGAAAGAAATCAGGCAGCTTAAACGTAATAAGAGAGAAGGTATGGTTACAACGATGAGAAATGCAGAGCAATTTCAGCGAGATAAGGAGGAGAAGGAAAAGGAAGTTTTCGATAGATTGCAGCGTATGACTGTGGATAAGTGTTATCCCGCTTTACCGACGGGTACGGATAAGAAGGAGGAAGTAGTAGAGGACCCTTTGTTGTCCTATCTATTGAAGTCGCCACCTCCGTATGCACAGGATACCGCAGCTCCTGTGGTTCCTCCTGCTCCTCAACCTGTTCCTGTTCCCCAACCTGTTCCTGCTCCTCTACCTGCTCCTGTCCCTACTGCTCCCCAGTCTATACCTTCTCATACTCCTGCTCCCGCTACTTCTACTATTGTGGTTACTCCTGCTGTCCCTTCTGTCCCTGCCACTCCGCTTGTTTCCCCTTTGCTTTACTCTTCTACCCCGTCTGCTCGACGTCGTGTCCCTTCTGGTGCTGCTAACTTCTTCACTTCTCTTGGACCGATTCTTAGGTCCGCTGGTTCTGATGCTCCCCAAAGACGAAGTCAGCTTCCTGATGGTAGGGAACGTGACACATTGGATTAGATATCCCCTTAGGAATCCTCCACGTGCGGTGGTTGATACGTTTTCTCAATTCAATGCGCCGACACAAAGATTTGTGTTTGAGGAAATGTGTAAGCTTTTACGGGATCAGATATCAGTTGATGCGGCTGATGATGTACTGGATGCTCTAACTAATCTTCAGCTTCAGTTTGCAAGCGGAATAATGGTGGGTAGCAATGTTCGACGTGCTGTCGAGCAGTTGCTATCTTTTTGTCCTGCTATAATGCCTCAGGCATTGTTTACAGACGACACTGAGGAACCGCCAGCAGCGCCTGGTCAGTATCCCATGCGTGAAGTTCCACCAGTGTGGATGCCAGGTAATCCTGGTGGTAATCCTGCGGTCTTGCCGCACTTCCAGAGAGTGTGGATACATCTTCCGTGGAAACGGTCAGAAGTTTTGCAGGTGAAGCAATCTTTGCCAGACCCTCGCAAAAATCCTGCAGGGTACTATAAAGAATTGTCGCAGCTAGTAGATGCTACGATAATGAATCTTGCCGACATCGATATGCTGTTTGGCAATGTCGTACCGCAACCGGTATGGGCAAAGATTCGTCAGCAAGACCATGCAGCAGTATTAGGTGGTGACTGGGCTGCACTTAGAGCTGCAGATGACTTACAAGTCGGTGGGGCTAAGCCTGACCAGCTCATTACCGATCTTCCTCAGAGAATAATCACTCTTATGAAAACGCTTATGCCAGCTATGAAGGTGAATTGGGACAAATTGTCCGCTTGCAAACAAAAGAAGGATGAGAGTGTCTCTGATTTCTTTACAAGATTTGAGGAGGCATTCATTGATCATAGTGGTCAAGATATGGGAACTGAGGGAGGTCAGAGATTGTTCGTGGACAAATTTGTGTCGAATTTGTTGCCGGACTTAAGCAACAAATTAAAAAATTCAGAGAGTGCGTGGGCTGTTTCCACTTCTGCTCAGATATTTGGCTACGGCTCAATATTATGAGAATAGAGAGAAAGAGGAAAATGATCGTGCCGATAAAAAGACGAAAGAGCTCAAAACTAAAGTGTTGTTGCAACAAGCGTATCCTCCGCGTTCGAATCAGAATGATTCGCAGCAGCGAAATCGATCGCAGTCTCAGTCAAATAGGTCACAATCGCGGAATGACTCCTCTTCGCAGAGATCTATGCTGGGGTACAATCAGTGTGCCTATTGTAGGGGTGAGGGTCATTTGAAATTCGATTGCCCAGTTTTGCGTGATCGAAATAGTGGCAATTCATCTAGAGGAGGTCGTAGTGGTCCTCAACAGGCCTCACGTGGTAGAGGTCGCGGTGTTCAAAATGATCGTTCTAATAATTCTTCTGATTCTAATATTTGTTTCGATCAGTGTGGATCGTCGCAAGGCAGATCCGCACAGTACAATGTGGACGATTATTACGTCGATCAGGGCACTGACGACGGTAACTACTAGGATAGCCATAGACAAGGAGAGGGAGTAGTATCAGTTCCGGTTGATCAGAGAGGGCTTACGTCGCAGTTGCCACCTCGGGCGTAGTTGAGCCTTTTCTGTTGGACACTGGTGCAGCGAAAAGTTCCATCATGCATTCGAAACTCCCTGGCGCACCTTTGTCTGGCTTAACAAATGTTTCCGTTGGATTCTCCGGCGCCCCTGTTAGCAATCCGGTTTCTCGCCCTTTGCCCCTCACAATTGGGCCTCGTGAGCTGGAAGCTCCTTTGATTTTGACCACTGGTTGTGGTGAAAATCTTTTGGGCTTGGATTTGCTGAAACGTCTGTATGCGACTCTGTATTGTTCTCCTGCGAGAGTAAAGCTTACATTGGGTGAGAGAGTTATCTCTCCTATGTATTTGTCCATTGATAAGCTTCCACCGGAATTGAGTTCTCTTCCTGCATCTTTGTGGGCAACAGGTCCCAATGACGTGGGCCTGCTTGACATCTCTCCTTATGTTGTTCACTTGAAATCTAATGTGCATTTACCCCGTATTCCCCAGTATTGTATCTCCCTTGATGGTGAGCGAGTGTTATTCGCAATCATCTACGATTTGATCGAAAAAGATGTTATCGAGGAGACTCGGGGAAACGTGTGTAATAGCCCTGTGCTGCCCATTCTGAAATGCACTGATCCATCTAAGCCTTCTGTTTATCGTTTTGTTATTGATTTACGGGAAGTGAATAAAATTGTGATTCCTCAGTTCCCTGTGGTGCCTGACATGACGGCTCTACTGACTCTGATTCCAGCATCTGCGTCCTAGTTTTCGGTGATCGATCTGAAGATTGCTTTCTTTAGCATTCCGATTGCTGAGGAGAGTAGGGACCTTTTCGGTTTCTCTCTTGGTGGCCGCAGCTTTAGGTTTAAACACGCTCCTTAGAGCTACTGTGAGAGTCCATCGATATACAGTCAAGCCTTGAAAAGCCAACTTGACGCGTTTGTATTGCCGGCCGGTGCGGCCTTGATCCAATATGTCGATGACTTATTGGTGGCTGCGGACACTCAGGACATTTGCAAAATTGCCACGGTGTCGTTGTTGCAGCATCTTTGTGATTTACATCACAAGGTGTCACCTTCATAATTGCAATATTGTTGTCAAGAAGTAACCTATCTAGGTCACTTATTGTCAAAGGAGGGAAGGCGGTTGACCCCAGAGAGAATTGCAGCGATCGCTCGAATGACGGTGCCAACAACCCAGAGAGATGTGCGTGCCTTTTTAGGTATCACGTCATACTGCAGGCAATGGATCCCAAATTTTTCATTGCTAGCGAAACCATTGGTGGCTCTTACGTGCAAGGATGTTCCAACTCCTTTACCATGGACGGAAGAATGTCAGAAAAGTTTTCCTGAACTACGTGATGCATTGTGTTCGGCCCCTGTGTTAGGTACTCCTGACTACAGTAAGCCGTTTACACTATACGTTCACGAGAGGGAAGGTTGTGCATTGAGTGTTTTGACGCAACAATTCGGTGGTAAGCAGCGTCCATGTGCATATTTTTCCTCGACCTTGGACCCGGTAGCTAGAGCATTGCCGAGTTGTTTGAGAGCAACAGCGGCAGCTGCGGTGTCCATCCGACAATCTGCAGGATTGGTCATGGATAATATGCTTACGGTGATGGTTCCGCATGCAGTTGACACTCTCTTGAATCGTACGAAAACCCAACACTTGACGAGTGCAAGGTTGTCTGGGTATGAGCTGACGCTTCTGGCAAGTCATATTCAAATAAAGCGTTGTAATGTCTTGAACCCGGCGACTTTGTTGCCAACCAATATGGAATCAGATGAGGTAGTTGCACACGACTGCTACTTACGAACTGAGGAGGAAACAAAAGGTCGTGTGGACCTAAAAAACACTCCTTTGGAAGACCCTGATGGTACCTTGTATGTGGATGGTTCGTGTTTTAAGTTGCCGAATGGTGATGTGACGACTGCGTATGCTGTGGTAACATTGAGTACGGTTGTGGAGACTGCGAGATTAAATCAGAATTCTGCACAGGCAGCAGAGCTGATTGCCTTGTCCAGAGCGTGTGTTTTGTCGAAAGGAAAACGGGTGAATGTGTTTACAGATAGCCAGTATGCGTTTGGTGTTGCACACAGTTTTGGACGTTTGTGGAGAGAGAGAGGTTTTATGACATCGCATGGTACGAAGATCCAGCATGGACAGCTTGTGAATGATCTTTTGGATGCACTTACATTGCCCGAGCAGGTGGCGATTATTAAATGTAGTGCACACCGTAAGGTGACGGGTGATGTTGGTCGTGGCAATGCGTTCGCTGATGAAATTGCTAAGGAGACTGCCAGGAACCTTACAACTAGAATGTATGTGACGAGTTCGGTAAGGTGGCCTGCAGAAACTGGTATGTGTGAGGACACTATCGAGAGTGTGAAAGCGATGCAGAATGAGGCCACCGAGACTGAAAAGACGAAGTGGAAAGAGAGTACGGGAAAGCTGGATGCGAATGGCTGCTGGATTGATTTGTCGGAGAATAAGAGGTGGATGTTGCCGGATGCGTATGTGCTAGCTGTTGTGACGATGGCACACGGCTTGTCACATATTAGTGCGAAAGGTATCTGTAAGCTGTTGTCCCCTGTATGGAAGAACGATGGTATCGCTAAGTGTGCTGAGAGATTGGTTAAGAATTGCATGATATGTATGATGTACAATCCTGGTAAGGGAACTCCTACACCCCTGGCCATTTTGCTCCTCCTTCATGTCCCTTTGAGGTGATTCAGTTAGACTTCATCCATGTGGAGCGATGCAATAACCTGAAGTACGTTTTAGTTGTGGTCTGCGCATTCTCCCGATGGATTGAAGCCTACCCTCTTAAAGACAATACTGCCCTGTCCACTGCAAAAGTCCTACTGAAGGAATACTTTCCTCGGTATGGAATGCCACGGATTGTATGGTCTGATAATGGAAGTGAGTTTGTAGGGAGTGTGATGAAGAATGTGTGTAAGGGCCTTGGAATTACACAAAAGTTCCACAGTGCCAATCATCCCCAGTCAGCAGGTTTGGTTGAAGGGTACAATGGCACCCTTAAATTAAAACTAGCGAAGATTCAGGCTACGACTGGTCTCTCGTGGCCTGACGCTTTGCCCTTAGCTCTTCTGTCAACCAGGACGGCTGTACACTCTCGAGTAGGGCTCAGCCCCTATGAGATTGTGTTCGGCCGTCCTGCCAATGTTTGGGGGGTCCCTAGACCCAGTGTGTTTTCTGATCTTGAGTATCCAATGTTGATTGATTATCTTCATGATCTGACTGCTAAACTGAGGTTAATTCACCAACAGGTCTTTGAAGCACCGCCGACGCAGACGGAGGGTCAAGGCCACCAGCTCCAGCCCGGAGACTGGGTGGTCACAAGGAACTTTGGCAGAAAGCGAAACCTTGAGCCGAGGTTCACCGGACCTTACCAGGTGCTCCTTGCCACGAGGACTGCTGTTCGTTTGGAGTTCGCAAGCACTGGGTGCACGCCACCCACACCAAGAAGGTACCGATCCCTTTGCCAGCGGACTCGTGGGTGAGGAAGGGCATCGTCTCGTCTGAGGGTGAGGTTTTGCCGAACTTTGTCCCATTCAGCGACACTCAGCTTGTCGGAGATACCTCAGTGCAGCAGGACGATATTGTTGAACATTTGTCATCCCAGAACTCAAGATCTGAACAATTGTCTGGTCAACGGAACTCTGTTTCATCATCGGACCAACTGTTTGAAGATCAGACTCGTCCTGGGAGAAGCAGATATTTTCTCCGCTCCAACACTAAGGACAAATAAAAATATTTTCGTTTTCTCCCCTGACGTTCACGTTACCCCATTACCACTTTGAACATTTTTGAATAATTGTGATTTCTGTAAATTCGGAGTCCTTTTCGGGATATGTCTTTGTTTCCACAGCTAGGAGATTTTGTATATATTGTCTAAATTAAAGTACCTTACATCCGGGTGGACCGTAGGGCCGTGCGGGTACTTCCTTCTGGTTAGTAGGTCCTGACACTAGGTTGGAGACCGTCGGTTACTAGGAACTCCTGGGGATTGACTATTGCCACACAGAACGAAGTGCGTCAAGAACGTTGCGGACGGTTTTAGAGGATGGCTTTTTTGAAGCTGTCGGAATTGGAAAAGATTCAATCTCAAAGATTCGAATTGCATAGAATTGCACGAAAAAAATGCTTCATGTTTCAGGTGTTCCTTCTATTCTTAACTGTTTCTTCGTTATTGGTGGGTGGGGTGTATTACATGATACAGTCATTGTTGCCTACTGCCTCACCTACCCCTTCTTTTGAACCTAAACCTACCTCCACTGTCTCTCCTCCTTCCTTCCACATCTTACCCCAACACGAGCAGGTTAGACGTGCGGAATTCATGAACAATTCCTTCGTTCAGCTCCTTCATCAGCATCAGTTGGTGATGAACACTACCAATTGTTGGGTGTGTGGGTTAATGCCACATACCACCGATAAGGGATTTCCGTACTTGGTCCTTCCTTACAGTTCCCAGGGTTCAGCTCGAGCATTCCAAACAATGTTTCGAAGCGCACTAGATTCTTACCCCAACCGAGAGCCCGTTCTCCACACTTTGGTCCCGGTCCGTACCATAAGTCTTTGGCAATAGCGATTGCTGATTTAGATAGGGATATCTATGAACCATCGCTTATCCCAGAGGAAGAGGTGCGAGCCTATAGGGATCTGAGTGAGGCTGAGTATAGTGTGCTTGTGGGCGATAGACAGCTTAAAAGCTCATCTCCAATATGGATCGTACCCCACCTTGTTAATTTCTGTCTGAAAGGCCGTGGCCAAAGCCCGAGAGCTCACCTCGGGGAGAGTGCTTGCTCTGAAACATATGTTTTACCAATGCTCTCTTCCCCTGTTCTTCTGACCGCCAAGGGTACGTACTTTGTCTGCTACGACCGTGCATATACATGGTTGCCCCTTGACTTCGCGGGCACCTGTTATATTGCAAACTTGTTGCCACCAACCTTTACGGTTGCCTCAGATTATCACAAGACCAGAGTTGTGAGAGGCGTTATTAGCAAAGAGGACACTGCCGGTGAAGAGGCAGGAGACTTTTTCAAGGGTTTCTTGCCGTTTTGGGGACCTATGATCAATAGTAGGAACCTAAGATAGTTGACTTGAGTGGTGGAATCGACAGCTAATATCACCGCAAGTGCCCTTGGCAACATCACAGCAGAGCTTCAAGCGGACAGGCTTATGACGTTACAAAATCGTATGGTTTTAGACGTCGTCTTAGCAGATCGAGGTGGAGTATGTAAGGTGATCCATTCGAGTTGTTGTATATTCATTCCAGACAACGCTCCGACTGTCTATCAAGCCATCTCGAAGTTGCATAAGATCTCCGAGTCCATACACGTGGACGTAGGGGATTGGACGCTATTCGGGTTGTTTTGGGGCCTAATGTCGACTTGGGGTTGGAAGATTCTGATGATCATTGGGGTTGTTGTAGCATTCCTGTTCACATGTTGTCTTTGTGTGCAGTGTGGTCCTGCCTTATGTGGCCTCTGTGCTACGACGTGTATACCTGTTACCAAAGGAGCACTGATAGATAGAATTATGTTGCAACAGCATCTGGATGGTCTGATGAATATCGAGATCGATTCTGATTCTGACTAGTGCTTGCCTACATGAGGGCAAAAGGAGCGTCTGAGGTTCCGTGACAATCGTAAGTGGTGTTTTCGACTCGCACGAATATGGTCGAGTCTGGTATCTATGAACCGCAAATGACGAGTTTAGTGGGTGTACGCGTTTTCGCTGTGCTAGCCTACACCGTTCGTTTGTTTCGTGGGTTTCTTCATCTGAACCCACGGGTTCCATTTTAGATGCGGCATCCATTTTGTTTCTTGCCCTCAAGTAGCCAGCGAACAGACGCTGTCCGCTTCGCGACCCTGGGCTTCCCAAACTCTTGCGGAAGACACGTGTTCCTTTGAGGGTGTCTTTATGATGAGGGGGATGACACTGTAAGGCAGATGGCCCCGCTGGAGGCTCATCATGCCGTGTTGGTCTATTGTCTCAGTTGTGCATTCATTAGGCACGTCTCCTTTGATGCCTGCAACTCATGTTTCCTGATACCACCCCTTTTACACCCTTTTCGATCTGTTCACTGTCCTCGTCTTCCTCTGCACCTGTTTCTGTCTCTTCCTTGATTCGTTTACAGCCGAACGGAATGTACTAATGGTGGGAAGATGTACTTTTACAGTTGGGAACTGCCAAATGCTACTGTAATTATGTTCCGGGCCCTGAATACATGAAAGCGAACCCCACTGACCTTTACTGTGGGAATCGGGTTGTAATCTTTTGTTCACCATGTTATCCTATGCCCGAAAACTGTATAAGAAGAGCGATCCACAGATACAATTTGAAGCAGTCTCCCAGAACTTACACGTGTTGTACTTCTTGTGACTTCTGTGTTCCCTGCAGTAAATAAACCTCGAATCTTTGACGCCGAAGGAAGTGTCCCGTGTCTCTGTCATTTGTACGCCGGAACAGGTAACCCACGAAGGTTTTAGGTGTTATCCCTGGCACCGCTGGGTCTTAGAATAACCCAGTCCTTCAGTTCGAAAATAAATATTCCGCACAGTTTATATCCCAGTTGAAGGAGGGTGTATTAAATAAAAGGACTGATTCTTCTTTACTTCGTTCTAGAACTAATTTATAAGTTGACTGAGCTAAATTAGAAATGCACCTGTCATTGTCATCATTTTCTTTGTAGGTAAAATGCTGCATATTAAGGGGCATCGATGAAACTACAAGTGGGACTAAAACAAAGAGAGTTGTGAGGTAGCAGGCGGCGCTAGGTGGTCCCCCCATCAGGATGGCCACACTTTCGTGAGGCTCCTGCAGCCCTGCACACATATCCTTCCTTTATCCTACTCTGAGGCTCTGCTGGCAATTCGAAATTATGCCCAGATGGTGATGTAAATTGCTAGAAAAATCATCTGCATCGGACCACCTCTGCGCCCGTGATGGCAGAGTAAAGATCCGACTGGAGTGAGAGGCCGAGTGGTGTGGAATGCTGATTCACCCCAAGGAGATACGCAAAGCCGCCTTGGCCACGAGGCGCGCAGGCCTTGAGACGTGGACTGGATGGTGTAATGTTTGAAGACCGCATACGTGCGGTCTAGTTGTTGCGCACATAGCCGTGCACTAGCGCGACCGTGGTACGTCACGGCCGCGCAGGATATAAATAAAAGAGGGCGTGGTCACGGAACTAGTCCGGACCACGCAGAGAGCAAAGCGTGTCCTGGGTCCATGATTCACGCGCAGCGACAGGGCGCTGCGCAACGCATCTAGAGGCCCGACAATGGCGACGAGGGCCTAAAGAGCCCGCGAAGTGCCCCGAAGCACTCCATGCCCCGCCCCACAGCTGATCATCGGCGATCCTAGCCCGGATGGGCTCCGCTGGCAAGATCATGTGGTGTGAGGTGCCCCATGTTGCGTGAATGGCAGTGCGCGCCTGAAAACCCAGCTGCCAGACGCTCAGAGGTGAGCTCAGCCCTATCGACGGCCCCAAGGTGCCCGGGAAGGAGATCCCGACGCTGCCCCTCGGGTGGCAGAACAGCGTGCTCCCCGCGCTCCGAGTGGTGCAGGGTGAAAAGGGAGGGTGCACTCCTGTGTACTAACACGAAAAGGCCCTGCTGGCAACGGCCCACTACCGCGCACCCGCTGGCGGGTCCTAGCAGCCCAGACGGTGAGGAGCATTGGTCCTGCTGTCAATCGCTCTGTGTGCCTGAGTCAGTAGGGGGCAGCACCTCATTCCGCCATGGCGACCATTCCGCCCATTGAACCTTTCTCCGTCGACGGCGCACCGGCGTCCCTGGCCCCAAGATGGAAGGACTGGGTTGAAAGGCTACAATTCTATTTCAAAGGAGCAGGTACGGTGAGAGAAAGACGCAGGGCGCTCCTCCTACATCTTGGTGGGAAGGACATTTATCGGATCTGCAAGACCCTGATGGAAGCCACCCACCACACATATGTCACGCTCCTCAACGCGCTCAATGCCCATTTTGAGCCAATGCAAAGTAAGGACTACGAGCGGTTCATCTTTAGGCAGGCGCGACAGAAAGCGTATGAATCCCTCGCCGCTTTCCATGGCCGTCTGAAGGAGCTAGCGAGCACGTGCGGATTCCGCGACGAGCAAGAAGAAATTCGCGGACAGATTATTCAAGGCTGCTACTCCTCTGACCTGAGGGTGAAAATTCTCCAAGAGGATGGCAAACCATTAGTGGACATCCTATAGCTGGGCCGCTCTAAAGAATTATCGCAGGCGAAGGCGTCTCATATGGAAGCAGCACTACACAGACCGATCAAAACCGAGCAGGTACACGTAGCGGAACACGTCAATGTGGTGCGGCCTAAACAACGCCCGGCAGGGAGAGGGAGGCTGCTAGAACGCCAAAAAGAATGTGGATACTGCGGAGGAGCGCCGCACAGAGCGCAAGACTGCCCAGCACGCAGAAGAAAGTGTGGGTCATGCGGGCGCATGAATCACTTCGCATCTGTATGCAGGTCGTCCAGTCCCAAACCCGAAGCCGCTCACGCCATAAGGGAGGACCCGGAGAGCGAGGATATGGACGACGACACACGCAGCTATCCTGTGCACTATGTGTTTGCCATAGACCAGCCGCTGAGGAAAAAACGGCGACTCCCGAAGTGCAGGATAATGATACAGAACCAAGAGGTGAGAGCAACCATCGACACAGGTGCATCCATCGAACTTATGGTGGCAAACGTCTACGCCCAACTGCGAGACAAGCCGAGTCTGAAACCAGCCAAGATCAGAGTCTTTGCCTATGGACAAAAAACACCCATACCGCTAATTGGATGCTTCCAAACGGAGGTACAGCATCAGGATAAGAGAGCACCATCTACCATCTACGTCACCAAAGAAAGTAGTGGAATGCTACTCAGCGGCCAAACAGCTGAAGAACTTCATCTGATATCCTTCGCAATGGCAGTGTTGGAGGAAGAACTCGAAACGATCCTTGAGGAATTCAAAGACGCCTTCAAAGGCATTGGATGCCTCCGTGGAAAGGAAGTATCCTTACACATCGACCGGTCCATTCAGCCTGTGGCCCTGCGTCATCGACGAATAGCGTTTCACCTGAGAAAGAAAGTGGAACAAGAACTGGAGACCCTCGAAAAACAAGGAATAATCGAAAAGGTCAGTGGGCCCACCCCCTGGGTATCGCCAATCGTGGTGGCGCGAAAACCCAAGCAGCCAGGGCAATACGTATCTGCGTCGACATGCGCCTGCCCAATGCAGAGGTGAAAAGAGAAAGACATCTGACGCCCACAATTGACAACATCCTGGGAGAGTTAAATGGAGCGAAATGGTTTTCCAAGATGGACCTGAGGTCAGGATATCACCAACTGCCCCTGCACCCGGACTCCAGATATATCACCACTTTCTCCACCCATGTAGGACTCCGGCGCTACCGGAGGCTCAACTTTGGGATATCAAGTGCAGCTGAAGTCTTCCAAAATACAATTCGAGAGGTACTGAGCAGAATAACAGGAGTCCTAAATGTCAGCGACGACCTGCTGATATACGCCGACACCGTGGAAGAACACCACCGGAGGCTCAGGTGCGTGTTACAAAGGATCAAAGACTCAGGCCTTACGCTACATAGAGAAAAGTGTCAATTCCTACAGAACACAATCAGCTTCTTTGGATACACTTTCTCCGACAAGGGAGTAGCGCCAGACCCTGACAATGTGAGAGACGTGCAAGCAGCCCCAGCCCCGACCAACACGTCAGAAGTGCGGAGCTTCCTCGGAATGGTGAATTTCTGCGGGCGGTTCATCCCAGACCTTTCCAATCTCACGAGACCACTAAGGGAGCTCACAAAATCTACCACCCCGTGGCATTGGGGAAAAGAGCAAGAGCTGGCATTTCAGAACACCAAGGCCGCCCTGTCCGCGAACACAACTCTGTCGTACTTCGACCCTGCCAAAGCAACCAATATTGCTGTAGACGCCAGCCCATACGGACTAGGGGCAGTACTGACACAGAGCCAAAACGGCGAAGACTGGGTGCCAATAGCCTATGCCAGCCGGTCCCTAACGGAAACGGAACAGCGCTACTCTCAAATTGAAAGGGAGGCCATCGCAATCCACTGGGCCTGCAGGCACTTCCATGTGTATGTCTATGGACATCCCTTCACTGTATCCACCGATCATAAGCCCCTACTTCCTTTGTTCTGAGGGTCAGTCTCCAAACCCCCCCCCCCCCCAGAATCGAAAAATGGATCTTACAGCTCCAAGAGTATGATTAAAAACTGGAGTTCAAGCCCGGTGCAACTAACCCGGCCGATTACCTCTCCCGACATCCCCGAGCGGCAACCACGCAGGAACAGGAAGATGCGGAAGAGACGGAGGAGTATGTAAAGATCATATTGTAGCGCTCACGACCTCTACCCATGGGCATCAACCTGATCGTAGAAGCGACCCCCGGTGACGAAATCCTCCAGCTCGCAATAGATGCGTTGCGACAAAACGACTGGAAGTCACTCCAGAATTCCCTGAGCCAGAGAACTCCTGAGGCAAAGAGTGCCCTGGAAGCTATCTTCAGAGTGAAAGATGAACTATCTGTGGACAATCAAGGATGCCTTCTCAGAGGACCCAGAATTGTAATGCCCGCTAGTCTAACACAACAGGCGGTCGAGCTGGCTCATCGCGGCCTCCAAGGGATTGTGAAAACGAAAAGCAGGCTTAGAGCAAAGGTATGGTTCCAGGAGATTGACACCAAGGTCGAACAGCTGGTTAGAGGATGCCGCTAGTGCCAAGCGGCAGGTCCACCCAAGTCTCTGCCCCCGGTGATCACTGAGGATGACCCGGCGAAGCCCTGGGAACGAGTAAGTGCTGACTTCGGACACCTTCCGGACGGCCGCTACATGCTCGTCGTCATTGACGATCTGACGAAATACCCCGAAGTGGAAATAGTAACATCTTTGACCGCAAAAGAAGTGACTGCCAAATTAGAAAAGATAATCGCCACCCACGGCATCTTTGAACAGATGAAGACGGACAACGGTCCACCGTTTCAAAGCCAAGACTTTGCCGATTACCTCTAAGAATGGGGGATTCAGCACAGGAAGATCACCCCCAGATGGCCTCAAGCCAACGGTGAGGTCGAGAGGTTCATGAGGACCCTCAACAAAGTCATCAGGATCGCTCACGCGGAAGGGACACCAGTCGAGAGGGCCCTATACACGTTCCTGAGGGAATACAGGCTAACGCCCCATCGCACAACTACAGCTGCCCCGGGACCATCCGCCATGGGCAGAATCGTCCGAGACACCATTCCTCACCATCGCACCTGGACTCCAATGGAGGCAGATCCTCAGCAAACCCTGCGCAACAGAAGACGCTCGAATGATTAAGCCAGTTTCAGACACAGGGCCAGAGAATCACCCATATGGGAAAGAGATCGGGTCTATGTGAGAGACCAATACCCCGGGAGCAAGTTCAGGCTCCCGTTTGAGCCCCGTCCGTGGACGGTCACTCGCCGGTCGGGCACGATGGTAACTGCCCAGCGCGACGGCGAAACCGGCACACGTAATGTATCATTCTTCAAGCGAGCATACGCCCCATCCGGAGAACAACATGATCAAGACCTGTACAGGGCCACCTCAAGCCCCACGACGTACAACACCAATTCCCCGGCGAGTATGCAAGGGAGCCCCGAGGAAAGAGCGGCAGCGAGCACTCCGGATTCCGGGAGGCCAGATGCGAATAGCCTCCACCCCTCTGGTGACGGGCTGTCGCCAAGCCCAGCCTGACAAGACACTCCTCGAAGGGTCCTGTTCCGAGGTGAGGCCGCAGGCTATGGGTTGAGGCGAAACCCAGCGCCCTCTTCGCAGCTGGCGGACTTTGCTGTGGGCTGAGACTGTGAAACCTGCTCATCAGACTGGTAGCAGGCCTGACGGCCATTTTGTTTTCTCACGTGTCCAGGCGAACCAAGTGACTTTGTGACAGACTATTCTGTTGTGGTTTTCTTGCTCAACGCTGCTGCCCTACCTGAGGCTTTGATCTTCCTTTTCTGCGGCCGGGCTTGGCTCCGCCATCTACGCTACCAGCAACCGACCGGCCGGGCTTGGCTCCGCCGGCCGGACGACATCCCCCAGCATCCTCAGGGGCACTGTGACGACGACGCCTGCTAACTGCGCGCCAGGAGGCGCATAAAGCACCGGTAGGGGCTGAGCCTCTTGTTCCTTCTTGCTCAACGCTGCTGCCCTACCTGAGGCTTTGATCTTCCTTTTCTGCGGCCGGGCTTGGCTCCGCCATCTACGCTACCAGCAACGGACCGGCCGGGCTTGGCTCCGCCGGCCGGACCACATCCCCCAGCATCCTCAGGGGCACTGTGACGACGACGCCTGCTAACTGCGCGCCAGGAGGCGCATAAAGCACCGGTAGGGGCTGAGCCCCTTGTTCCTTCTTGCTCAACGCTGCTGCCCTACCTGAGGCTTTGATCTTCCTTTTCTGCGGCCGGGCTTGGCTCCGCCATCTACGCTACCAGCAACCGACCGACCGGGCTTGGCTCCGCCGGCCGGACCACATCCCCCAGCATCCTCAGGGGCACTGTGACGACGACGCCTGCTAACTGCGCGCCAGGAGGCGCTTAAAGCACCGGTAGGGGCTGAGCCCCTTGTTCCTTCTTGCTCAACGCTGCTGCCCTACCTGAGGCTTTGATCTTCCTTTTCTGCGACCGGGCTTGGCTCCGCCATCTACGCTACCAGCAACCGACCGTCCGGGCTTGGCTCCGCCGGCCGGACCACATCCCCCAGCATCCTCAGGGGCACTGTGACGACGACGCCTGCTAACTGCGCGCCAGGAGGCGCATAAAGCACCGGTAGGGCCCTCGCCCCGCGAGGACGCGCGCGGGACGCGCCGGACGAAGCCCGGACTAAGGGCGGACAGCCTAAGACAGTCCGAGACAGGCAGAGACTGGGCTGGGCCAGTTACTCTGCCCGAATTCAGGAATCCAGGAGGTGAGCCATTGTTATAGCTGGGGGTTAACTAGTATCACTGTACCGGACCTGGAGTGGTTGAGTTGTTCTGTGGCCTTGAGAATATTGTTTTTTACAAACCGCTTACGAGAGGGCTCTGTTCATAGCTCTACGGTGTGTCATGTCTGGCAAAAAGACATCCCCGGTTAAAAATACTATGGACAACTATCTCCTCCAGGTAGTCGCCAAAATTAACAGTGACAGGAGATCTTCACTTGGGCTGTGTACATCACCTAACCCAATCACACCAACATCGCCGGTACCAGCCCTGGCCCAATCCCCTGAGCCACACAGCTCCAGTAGTGATCCCGCTGTTGTCTCTGACCACGCTGATAACACCATAATGACTCAGTCAGTCTATGTAGTGTCAGACAGCGAAAATGAGGAGGAGGCTGATCAACACTTAGCTGAGGATAAAGCCCCCACTCCGGTGCCTGCACCACGCACTACTAGAGGTGCCAGAAAGACTCAGCCAAAGTGTGGTGGGCTAAGATCAGGTCGGAAAAAGATTGCATCCCCTCCTAGTAAAGCCTTGGTGGAGGACGATGGATCTTTAGATGACCCTTGTATGTCTATATCTAGTGGACAATTTAAGAACTTGTTGGACATGATAGACATTAAGATACAGGGAATTGTCAAACCGTTGATGGGCAGAATAGAGAAGCTTACTAAAGAGGTCAATCGTTTGGGGGATTTATTGAACCACACCTTAGATGAAGGAGGGAAATTGCCTGCTGCAGTTTCCAGCAGGGTTAAGCTAAATAAGGCCTCCTCTATTCCGGTGGGCGGTGGGGCTCCCCCTCTAACTGATCATTTGGTGGCTCCCCAGGGGATGTATGACGTTACAACGCATACTTTTACCACGCATACCATTACAACGCGGTATTTACAATGCATACCGTTACAACGCATAGCGCTTAGAGGTGCTGGATAGTGGTAAGTATAATTTTATATTCCAACTCCAGTCCCCGTGGACACTAGGGAAGGTGTTGGATATAAAATTATACTTATTCCCTATCCTAGAGCGCCCCCCAGCGCAATGCGTTGTAATGGTATGCGTGGTAATGCCTGCGTTGTAATGGTAGTGCGTGGTAAAAACTTTGTTGTAACAGTTGTATACCCTCCCCAGGTATCCACATTGGATGGTGTGCAGGAGAAAGATGTCCCTCCCGGTTTATCCTCTGTTCCAGAACCTGTAAATGGCTCGGTGGAGCTGATAGTTGAGGCTTCTCCTCTGGTTTTGGTTTTAGCTAACGCTCCTCTATTGGCGCCTGGGCAGGAAGAATCTACTTCATCCCTGTTGTCTAAAGCCCTATATTGGTTGACAAATAATATGATAATAACTCCCTGGGGTAAGCATCAGTTGGCCGAAGAACTAGTAAAGGCCAGGAGGGTGAAGTGGATAGGAAATAGTGTTAAGAAGTTCCGGGGTGACTGTGTTGTTTTACATTTCTCTGACCCAGAGGTTCTAGCCAACATCTTGCCTAACCTTCTACCCCCACAGCGAAGATCTACTGAAATTATTCCACTCACCTTAGATTTCTTCTATCCTCGTAGTGGGAGGGTTTCTAATAAGACTATGTTAAAGACGAAGTGGAATGTTGTTCCAACGAAAGGGCGGAGGGTAGCGCAGCCGACAGAGTGGGGTCTAAATTTGGAAAACAGGTTCTCAGCCCTTTCCAACCTAAATGATTGTGACTGACTTTCCAAGGGTAAAAGTGTTGCACCCCTAGCTAGTGTGGATCAAATCTTATCTAGCTTGCCTGCCCAGAATGACACCTGTCTTAATAACGGATCGATGAATAATTTGGCTGTCTTAGCAGAAGGTGAGACCCGTACAAAGAATCCTCCACCTGGTGCATTAGAGGGTCGTGCCCCTGGAGTTGCTAACCTAATCTCCTGGAACTTAGCTGGATTGACCTCTAAACTAGACTGTGGGGACTGGCTTGGTTTTGTCACTCAAGTTGATATCTGCATATTCCAGGAGACTTGGGCATGTGAACCTGCCTTTATATTAGGATATTTGAATTTTTCTGTGCCAGCTGTAAAGGGTCCGTAAGGTAGACCTATGGGGGGGCTTACCATCTGGATTCGACAGTCGCTAAACCTCTTAGTCAAAAGCATAGCTACTAGCCATAATGATATACAGTTGATTAGGATAACTACTGCCACTCTTGGGTCACTTGATATCTATAACATATACGTTAGGAGTGCTAAAGGTGGCCGATCCGAAGTACTATCAGCCTTGGGTAATTTCCTTGATGATCACTCCCACGAGAACAACACTGTTATAGCAGGTGACTTTAACCAGATGTTTGAGCCTTTGGTTGCGGGAGAGGCCTCCACGGGAGCTGAAGAGGACTCTCTCTGGGGTATCCCTGAGTTACAACTGAAACCTGTTTCTCGCTGGACTGAGGACATAATAGCCATTAATGCAATGTGCCTTGAAAAAGGTCTGAGAGCCATGAATGGAAGAACAATGAGGGATAAAAATGGCTCTGTCATTTTTTATAATGGGAGGCACAAAAGTAGAATTGATTATGTAATCTGTAGTTTGCCTTTGTGCCCAACCCTCTGTGACATGGAGGTTACCGTGAGACCAGAGAGTGACCACAACCCCTTATGTGTGACTCATAAATGGTGGTCTGCAGAGATAAATTCTACCTGTACTAATGACCTTGTTCCACCGCTGATCATCCCTGAGAATAATATGTGCAGGCTAAGATGGGATACTGTAGTTAACAATCAACAGGCTATAGATACTATCAATAACGAAACTGACCAAGCCATCTTAGCTATGGAATTGATTAGTGCCTCTTCTTCTGGCTTGGGGGACGTGGTCAAAATTAACGATACCCTCTTTGCCAAGATCAAGGTGCACTTTTTAAAACCCGATAAGCGAAAGGGGGCTATGGTCCGTAAAGATGCAAGATGGTATAACACTGATTGTAGGAAGGCAAGACTTGCCCTTGCTCATGCAATTAAGAGGAGAGACTGCGTATCTATTTGTCTTGCCAGAAAGGAATACAAAGCATGTATAGCAAAAGCCAAGAGGGAGTGGGATGAGCAACACTGGTGTAAATTGAAAAAGGCCAGCGACAGGAAGGATTCCAGAGTTTTCTGGAACATTGTAAAATGGGGTTCTGAGAGAGCTGAAGAGTCTCCAAACAACAATGTCTCACAAGAGGCATGGGTAAAATTCTTTAGCTCACAATATACTCTTAACTCCCTGGCCACAGATGATGATAGTTTCACCATGACGTTTCCTGAAGACAGCCTTTTCACTCATAAAGAGATTATGTCTGCTATTTGCGCAGTAAAACGAGGGCGAGCTCCTGGTTTAGATGGAGTACCCGCTGACATCTTTTTAAATGATAGGGAACGCTGGTGCAAATATATTTATTTGCTTATCAATTCTATTGCTCAGGGAGCCGACGTCCCTGATTCATGGAGAGGTGCAGTGATCATCCCCGTGTACAAAAAGGGGGACCGTGCTCAGCCATGTAACTACAGGCCTATTAGCCTTATTGATACTGTGCAAAAAATTGTCGGTCGTGTGGTGGTCAATAGGCTCCTCGAATGGGCAGAGGATAATAACATCCTATCTCCCTTCCAAGCTGGTTTTAGAAGGGCAACTAGCACGGTTGACCAAGTGTTCCGCTTCCAATTGCTACAGTGGAAGACCGTGGTGCTGGGTGGGGGTAAGGGGGGGGGGGAGCAGCCTGCATGCGGCATTCGTCGATTTGCGGGCTGCCTTCGACCTGGTTCCGCGGGCCAAACTGTGGCAAGTCTTGCATAGTTTGGGGGTCCCGAATGAATTACTAACAATGATATTGCGCCTCCACGAGTCTAACTTTGCTAAAATCCAGTGGGGTGGACACGGGATGGTCACAGCTGATTTCCGTGTTGAGCGAGGAGTCAGACAAGGGTGCTCAATGGCTCCTACCTTGTTTACATTGTTTATAAAAGGTGTAGTCTCACGATTGGTACCTGCGACAGTTGATGCTCCTTCTCTTTCAGGCCTAAAAATCCCCATACTAATGTTTGCGGATGACACGCTAATTTTATCAAAAACTCCTAGTGGCCTGCAGCGTGCTCTGTTGATTTTTGAGAATTTTTGTGGGGAACACGGACTCGAGGAGAATATAACTAAAACTAAACTTATGATTTTTAAGCCGCATCGCAGCTTCAAGTCCAAAATTATGATGAGCCGTCGGCCTCTAGAGGTAGTCAACTCATTTACATATTTGGGTATCCAAATTGCTGATAACAACAGGTGGAGCCAGCACTTAAATATTGGTACACTGCGGCATAAGCAAATAGGGGGCGCCATCAATTCAGAGCACAGGAAGTCCCTAACTAAACCTGTTAAACCAGCCCTATTAGTTTATGAAGCCAAGGCTATTGGGTCTGCACTTTACGGCGCAGAAATGTGGGGCTTTGAAAATCTTAATTCTTTGCAAGCCTCAAAAAACAAATTTCTACGGGCACTTACTGGTACACCTAAAAGTACTCCGTTGTTACCTCTCCGATACGATCTCGGCAGGAAACAAATCAAGGACCTAGCCAGATTACGCCCGATCTTGTACTGGCGTAGACTCTGGACTACTCCCGAGCTCTCACATTATGCCGCGGGTTTTTTGGATGTCATTAAGGCTGATGGCTTCCACAAAATAAGCTGGCTTAATTCACTGAAAGCTATACTATTTGAGCTAGGGTTGAGCTCTCTATGGCTGGACCCTGCTGGTGCATTATTTCCCTCCAAGCTTGTCTTAAAAAATATTTTCAGGGAAAATGCTGCTAACAAAATCTTAAGCACTTCTAGTACTGGGTCCATGTCTATGTACTTCCTTGAAGCTAAAATGTATCCAGCCTTGGAATCATATTGGGATATCATCTCAAAGCCAGGTGACAGGAAGCTCTTATTTCAACTGAGAGCTGATGCACTCCCTATAAGAACATTGACTGCTAAATGGGGTACAGGTGGTAGTAACATCTGCCCAGCTTGTGGGACGGGGAAGGAAACATTGGGCCACTTTCTGTTTTCTTGTAAGGTTTACGCCGTGCCAAGACGCGTCTGGTTAGCACCTATGTGCAGGAACCTCAGGACAACATGTAGTTCTGTAGCTATGCGAATCATATGTACGAGACCAGTTACTTGGATTTTGATAGCTACAGCAAAATATCTCGGTTGGGCGTGGGCGATCAGACAGAGACTGCTAGTTAAATAACTATTCTCTGTCTGAAAAAATGGTCCTCATGAATTTGATGTTACTGCTTTTTATCTATCAATGACTTTGTATTAAGACAGAGACTGCTAGTTAGATAACTATTCTCTGTCTGTAACAATTGCCTTCCTGTTTTTGTATTACTGTTTTTAGATTACCGGCGTTCTATATCTTGATTAACTTTTTACCAAATGTATTAATCCTTTTTTAACCATTCATCAATTATTGTAACGGAAAAATCTTTTTAATTGAATGTATTTTTATATATATCTAATAGTGCTGTGTCATTGTGTTTGACAGAAAAATGTAATTTACTTTTAAATTTCTGTGTGTACCATGCTTTTATGAGTAATAACTCGAATAAAGCACTTTTTGACTTGACTTGACTTAACTTTTCTTTTGATTTAATAAAGGTTGAAAGGAGTGTAATGTTTGAAGACCGCATACGTGCGGTCTAGTTGTTGCGCATGTAGCCGTGCGCTAGCACGACCGTGGTACGCCACGGTCGCGCAGGATATAAATAAAAGAGGGCTTGGTCACGGAACTAGTCCGGACCACGCGGAGAGCAAAGCCTGTCCTGGGTCCATGATTCACGCGCTGTGACAGGGCGCTGCACAACGCATCTAGAGGCCCGACAGATGGGAGCACCGGAGCCATAGCCCCGATTTTGGCGCCTGTTACTTGTGACGGGCATTGAGGCTGCTGCATTTACTTGGGGCCTCAGTGCTACCGGAACTACCAAAGCGACGAAGGAGAAGGAGGTGAGAGGCGCTGCTGGACTGCAGCGAGAGCGGGCTGCACAGTATGGTGGCTAGTCTATGGTGGTTAGTCTCACGACACCATACCTGTACTGTGTGCTGCTGTGGCGGACGAAGCGCTCCAGAAATAACTGAGGTGCCTACCTGCTGGGAAGGGTTCTGCACCAGCAGTGAGTTTATTTATTTATTTATTTATTTATTTGTGTGTTTTTATATAGCGCGGACTTTACCTGAAGGTGTCAGAGCGCTTCACAATAGGAAAACAGAGCTGATACATGAGAACATTACAAGTGAACAAAATACAAAAGCAAATGTTACATTAAATGAGGCAATAATGAAAATCGTGAGCCAACAAAATACAAGAGGTAGCAAACGGTGCATTACAAAAATGACAATTGTGAACCAACAAAATACAAGAGGCAGCAAACTGTGCATTACCGTAGGAAAGAGTGACGTGTGCAGGTTACAAAAGCGTACAAAGTAAATATAGAGGTATAACATGGAGGGCCCTCAGGCACAAGAACAAAAGTTACGGGCAGGTATCGAAAGTAAACAAATGTAAGAGGTAGAAAACAGTGTGTTACAAGAGAAAGTGACGGGTGCATGTTACATACGAGTACCAAACACAGGTAGAAATATAATACCGCAATAAATGGCCGACTCTCAAACCGAAAGAACGCACTGGGAGGACACTTCCATAGTCATGTACAGTAGATTTTTCTATAATGGAAGGGCTTCCTTCAGCTAATAGAGAGGGCATGAATTACATTTGGAAGTGTCTTTGGAGGAGGAGAACTTTAAGGTTAGTCAGCAGCCCGCTTTGGTTGCTCCGCCACGCATCTGTGTAACCCTCAGGGGGTTCTGCGCTGCTGCCATTGCCCTCCGCCATTGAGCGCTGGACGCCGCCTGATGCCATTGCTTTGTAATAAATCAGGAGTAACGTGGATGCAGAAGGGATCTGCCGCATCGTTCCCTGGCGAGCTGGAGTTAATGCACTGTAAGTAGGGGGCGACGTGGATTTGACTGGGATGACCCCCCCCCCCCTCCCCCTTTAAGTGCTTATTCTTCTTTTATCTTCCCTGGACAATAAGGCATGTACCGCACTTTTTGCAGGCACCAAACTGAGGCTGACGATTTAATTCTCTTCATGCTGGGAAATCCTTAGTGGTGGACTGAAGCAAGGCAGCACTTAATGCATTGAGGTGTTGTTCTCGCTACTGTCCGGGGGAGTGAAGATTTCCCCAGGAAGCTAGCCTGCAGTGTTAGGGGGCTGAGATCCTGGGATATTGGCGCACTGTGAGTATCTTTGGCAACACCAGGCTATCCTACCTCCCAAGGGAAGAGTGGGTATAATCAGAAAGGAGTGACGCACTTGATGTGATCTGCCCCACGCTGGAAAACTGTGGTAGAGATGTGTGATTAATTGCCCTGATGTGATCTGCCCCACTAAGGAAAACTGTGGTAGAGATGTGTGATTAATAGCCCAAGCGCTCTGGCGGCAGCCGCTTGGACTCATCCTTGATATTATTACTCCTATAGGTGCCACATGATCCAGCTCCTGTAACTGTGAGGCTTGAGAAATAATACCCAAAATAGGTGCAGACGCTGGAAACGCAGGGCACCATGGGCAAACCAGATACCAGACAACCAAAACAGAATTTTGAAGTGGCAAGGCGGGGTGCTCGGAACCTGCATGAGAACCAGGACCAGGATGGGAGAGATGAGGCCCGAGGTAGTGCGACGGAGCAGGACACTGATGTGCAAAGTATTCTACAGGAAGTCCGGCAAGGTTTTGCCACTATAGTAGATAAGGTCAATAGGATGTCCTAGAGGATGGCTGTCATTGCACACAAATTGGAAGGACACGAAGACCGCATAAAGGAAACGGAGAGGTGCATTTTGGACACGGAAGATGCAACAACTCAGGTCACAGCGCAGGTAGCACGCATGGATAAGTTGCTGAAGCTTGTCGGTACAAAGAATGAAGACTTAGAAGCGTGGAGTAGGCGCAATAACATTCGAATTCTAGGCCTTCCGGATCCGCCACACAGGGAGGATGGAAGAGTATGTGGAGAAACTGTTGCTATCGTCTGTCGGGGCAGAGGCTTTCTCCAATCAGTTCATAATTGAGCGTGCGCTTCGTGCTCTGGGACCGCGGCCGGCCCCTGGCAACACACTGAGACCAATCATAGCGAGGCTATTAAATTATAGGGACCGTGATGTTGCGCTCTGTGTTGCGAGGAATAAATAGCAATTGAACTATGATGGTAATACGTTCTCCATTTTCCCGGACTTTACACCCATAGTCCAAGTGGAGAGACGCAAGTTCTTGGACACCTATGGGTCACACACCAGGGCAAACAACAGTTTTGTACTAAACCTCAACATGCAGAGGAGTTCCTTAAGCACCTGAAGTGGTCAAGTTGCACTACTGGAACTTTACCATCATCGCAACACTCCTCCTCAACGGGAGCAAAGGATGACTCACAGTAAAAGATATTCGGTTCATCGTTTGTATGTCAGCTGACTGGTTACTCTGAGTCCTCTCTTAGACGCGCTTGGCACCCCCAGCTCCCCAGACTCCATTCCCCACATCAATGATGGACTTTCCGAGCGGGGTGTACCTGTGCTGTCACCTAAGGATACCCCCAAATGGGCATTCCTCTGTTACTGTTCACTGCATGGCTAACGCCGAGTGAAATTCGTTTCTCTCTTTTGTTGTTTTCATTGCAGGAAGGGGGGTGGACGATTTCTTCTGGCAAGTTGGGGCTGCTTCAGTGGGTGGGGGGGGTTGGGGGGAATGTTGGAGATTGCACATGGACTTCATTATGCAAGATGATTTTATTCACAGCCTAGATAGGACAACATGCGATTTCATTGGTGGTCAGGTGGCACAGGGTATGGCAATGCACTTCGTGTACATCTATGTGCTGGCTTACACCCTTTGGATGAGGGCCTCTTATCTGCTAAACTCACAGGCTTATGGCTGATACCAACCCTGAGAAGTTGGATATTGTTACATGGAACATAAGGGGGTTGGAAGATCCGCGCAAGAAGCGACACATATTGGCCTATATGGACAGACATCAGGTACATGTAGCTATGCGGCAGGAGACGCACGTTAGCCCACCGAGCACCACTACTTTTGCTAGTAAATGGGTTGAGCACAGAATCTTTTCCTCCTATTCATCCTATGAGAGAGGCACAGCCATACTCATACAAAAGTGCACACCATTTACTTTAGCTGGGGCCACCTGGGACACTCAGGGGAGGTATTGTTTGGCATGGGGCAGGCTGTGTTCTGACTCAGTCACCCTGGCCTGTTGCTACGGGCCGAATATAGATGATTCTGCTTTTTACACTGTATTATGGGCTAAAAAAAATTATATTGGCTTCAACCACATAATCTGGGGAGGAGACTTTAATATTGCGCGCAACCCAGAAATTGACAGGTCGCATTCTGCCCCACACCACTACACTAAGGCGCGTGCGTTCCTACGTGGCACACTCACTGAGTGCCACTTGATTGATGCCTGGAGGCACATACATCCCCACAAGCTAGAAGGAACACACTACACTGCACAGGCAGCATCATGGGCATGTCTAGACTGTTCGTTCATATCCATGGGACTGGATCCTGCCATCTCCCAAGTGCAACATCTAGCCTGAACTTATTCAGGCAACGCGCCTGTCAAACTTACTTTATCCTCGGCAGATTATGGTCCACCGCGCGGCAGCTGGAGATTACACGCTCCTATCCTGCTGGATGCAGTGTTCCAGGAGGAGCTGAAGAAGGAGGTGTGTGACTTCTTTGTGCGAAATAAGGATTCGGTTAAGAGTGGGAAGCATTCAAAGTTACACTACAGGGCTCGAGTACTCAAAGACATCAGGAATACGCTGCGCAAGCTGGAGATAGAACTCAAAGCGCTGGAGACAACATTGTCCGTGCAACTGGATAGTACCACACAATTGAAGTTCATAGAGACACTCACAGAATACATGGATTCGGCGCGTAGAGAGGTGTGCTTCAGGGGGAAATACTGGATAGCTCGTCGTTATGGGGAAGGGGAGAGACCGAGCAGGGCACTGGCAGACACGATTAGAAAACCACGCTGTTTCAACTAAGTGTTGGAACTTGAGGGACTGGATGGGGTGGTGTACAGAGACACTGCGAACATACCTTCACCATGCATTATGCTAAACTATACACTGCGCAAAGGGCAGAGGTGTTGGATTTGGATAATTATTTTGGGGCTGTGGCATTGGGATGGCTGAGCGATGTGCAGCGAAAGTTTCTGTGTGGCCCGTTTGAGCTGGATGAGGTGAGAGAGGCAATTATGCATATGCAGTACGGGAAGGCCACGGGTACCGATGGCATTCCCATGGAGTTCTTCAAAACCTGCATAGATCTGATGGCCCCCATACTGCGCGAAGTCTACGAAGACGCTTTGGACACAGGTCACCTCCCTCCCTCCATGAGAGAGGCACTTATTATCTCCCTTTTGAAACCAGGGAAAACCCCTCAGCATTGCGACTCCTACAAAACGCTGTCTCTCCTCAATTGTGATGTTAAAATACTAGCTAAAGTCATCGCCACACGGCTCAGCTTGCTGATGGAGAATCTGATTCTGCCCGAACAGTCGGGCTTTGTCCCCGGAAGTGCAACTTCCCACAATTTGAGAACGCTTTTCACAGTATTAAATAAGGGCTCTTCTGAACTGCCTTTGGCGGCTGTCTTTTTAGATGCCACAAAGGCTTTTGATTCAATAGAATAGAACTATATCTTTGGAGTGATATTGTGAATGGGCTTCCCACCCCGCTGTCTATCTTGGATCCACCTGTTGTACTGTTTGCCAGTCGCTAAGGGGCTTATTAATGGTCGTGTCTCCCAGGCGTTCCCGGTCATGAGGGGTGCCAGACAGGGCTGCCCTCTGTCGCCCTTACTTTTTGTGCTGGCAGTTGAACCGTTGGCGGCAAAGCTGAGACAGCACCATAAGGATAAAGCGTTGCAGTGTAATATGAGGCAGATATTAATATCCCTATAGGCGGACAATATCACACTATATATACGAGACCCGCAGCTCAATCTAAACCCAATCCTCAGGGAGTTCATAGTGTTTGGGAGGCTCTTGGGGTTCAAATAAATTGGGATCAGTCCTGTATTTTTCCCCTTAGGGCTGCGACGGTTCGCTTCCCATTAGACTATCCATTGGAGTGGTGTGAAGATGAACTGAGGTATCTAGGCATCCATGTCATGAGAAATAGAGGCAAACTGATGCTCCTTAACTATGGCACGGCCCTGGCGCGCATAACAGGCAATATCTCCCGCTGGATTACACTTTCACTCTCCATGGCAGGGCGGGCATCCCTAATTAAAATGGTGATATTACCTCAACAGCTCTTTTTGTTTTTTACTATACCATTCCACCCGGGGGCTTATTTTTTCAGGCACTTAAGTCGGAACTGATGCGATTGGTGTAGTGAGGCAAGCACCCGAGACTGCAGTGGAATGTTCTCATTAGGCCCTACTCGCAAGGGGGGTTTGTGATACCCAACTTTGAATTGTATTATATCAGCGCGCAGGCAGACTATGCATTCTTCTGGGTGCACCAACCATGATATATGCCCCAAGTGGTGGCATAGCACTGGCTCGCACATCCTGTTCCAATTGAAGGTGCGCTGTATGACACGTCCCCATCAGAGAAAAGACGCCAACTACTGTTACCTGGTACAGTTGCAGCGTGGGCAAGCATAAGTAAGATGTTGGACGCCCCCATGCTATATTACCTGTTGCTGCCTCTTGTGTAACATCCTGCTATGTGCCCCGGGGTACATACATTCTGGGGGCTTGTTTTTGAAGCTTTGTCTCTGATGGTAAATGTCCGGATTGAGCCCACACCATTGACGGCCCTGTTGGGATATGCAAAACCACTGCAAGCGGCGCATCGTAAATACGTGGCTCTTGCGTTATTGATGGCCAAAAGGCAGGTGGCATGCCGCTGGAGCAGGGGAAGGGCACCCAAGTTCAAAGTATGGTGTACTGTCAGCTTACTAGATACCCGGGCCCTTATTTGTGAGGCCTTGCGTCAGTTTTGCGCCACCGGTGCATCACTTTTTTGTGACTCACCAGCGGCGTACAAAATGCACCTTGTTGCGACATATTTAAAAAGTGACGCATCTAGGTAGATGCGTCACTTTTTAAACCCCTGTTCCACATTATTCCTGCGTCAGGTATAATGTATGCAGAGGGGGCTTTTCCCCGCAAAAAGCCTCATAATAGTGACGCAGTGAAATCAATGTGATTTCACTTCGTCACTTTTAGGATGCTGTTGCGTCAAAATCTTGCGCCTGCCTCACAGCAGGCGTAAGACTGACGCAAGCCCTTTCACATGGGGCTTTCCCCATGTGAAAGGACGCATTGCTGGAGTTGCGTCACTTTTGTGACACACTCCAGCAATGCGTCACTTTTGCACTTACAGATGCGTCAGAAATACAGAAGGTATCTGTAAGTCCTTGCGACATGATGCGTCATACATTAAATATGAGGCATCATTGGTGTCGCAAGGAGTGCGCAGTGAAAAGTGACGCATCGCTGTTTTCATGCAGCGATGCGTCACTTTTCATAAATGAGGCCCCCGGAACTATTACCAAGCGTCTCCAGGCCCCACTGAAATGTTATTTATGAGAACACCCACAGGCGTGCTCCACGATAGAGTAATAGGCATTCAAGTACTGAAGTGGGCTGCACACACGCATTGCTAATATATATGGGTCTCTTTGAGGGGGTGGAGTACTATTGAACTAAATTGAACCCATCGCAGTTGAATCCATTCGGATTGTTCAGATATGCTTGAAATGGGGCATTGTACCTTGATAATTGCTGTTACTCGGACTGATGCTCCTAGATGTTATGTGATGTTCATGCATATACTGTGTCCGTTATTATAAATGCAAGTGACGTGCATGTGTAAGTTGTTTGAAAATCAATAAAAAGAACTTTAAAAAAAAAGAGTTGTGAGGTAGCAGTGAAAGCACTTGTTGGAAATCCACCAATCGCATCTGGATTTGATATTCTACATTAAGGACCTTGTTGAGAATGCTCCTGTTGGAAAGAGGAAAAACAAGTGAATATCGGGTTTGCAAAATCCTAAATTGCATGCTGTGCCTAATCCCGATGTCCCGTCCCGGAATCTGCTGTTAATATTCACTCTGGAAAATACAGCACCCTGCGATAGCGGCATCTCCCCGGGCACTCCTATCACGCAGAAATACTGGGGTATTGCAAGGAACCCCTTAAGATGGTACATCATGTCGGCTGACATCCTTCCACAAGACATCTGCCACCTTCTAAAAGCAATCATTCTGACCAGAGATGTTTAAGTCATGGAAAAAGTGGGAAATTGGCCAGGGTCCCCATCTCAGAAGGAGCCCCCTGGGAAAGTGTACTCTGTCTCTCTTTTTCACCTATTTCCCTATCTTTAACTCTCTAGTCATTTAAGAACGTAATCTTTGCAAGTTTCATTCTCCTTTTGTTGTATTGTATGAGTTAAACTGAAAACAGAATGCTTCAATATTAAAATGTTTGTAGTTTATAATGTATTCGCAAAGACTCCCTTGGAACGTCTCAAAATATCAATTTTCTCACAAACCTAATGTAGTTTATACCAGGCTGCATCGGGCTGCCAGCAGTGAGCTAACATGAGAGCGTAGTTAAGTAGCGTTCCCATCTTTCCTTTTGACTCATTTTTATCTCATTTCTTGCTTCAATGTTATCACATTTCACACATGATAGCTCACAGAATCATTCATTGGCTGTTATTGAACTAAAGTTCCAAACTACGTTATAAGTCATTAAGCTATCAAGCCTACATGACAGGAAACTAATAAATATGAGGATTCACTTTACATTTAATGTCTGTTCAGTAATTGCACTGAAAGAGTCGTGCAACTTTTAACTTAGTACACCAGGCAGAGTGGGTGAAGGAAAATTTAAAAGGCATTGCAAAAAGTAATGCTGTAATATCAGTGTTCGCTATATTTGTACTAGAAATAAAAATACATTTGCACTCATATTCAAAATGTGCATTTTTTATCTAGAACAAAGACTTTAGGAATGCTTAATGATGTCTACCACTTATACCAATAAACTATTCGTGTAAAGTCTTCTCATAGAAATAAGTAATGAGTTTACACCAATGGTAAGCTGCATATGCTGTATTGTTTGAATATTTTATTTATTTATTTATTGAAGATCTTATAGAGCGTGAATGTGACCCCTTAGGGTACCAGAGCGCTTTACAGGGAAAACACGTTGTATACAGTTTTGACACAGGCACAAAAAAAACACAGGATAGGGATTGAGAGAAGTGGTTATCAAACTTGAAAGTATGACGTACAGAAATGTAATGTCTAGTGTTTGAAACATTATCAGGATTTGGATTACTTATGAGAGTGAAGTTCCTCGTTTAATCTTAGAGACATTGGCATATTTCAACATTAGGCCAGGGCAAAATGTAAATGATGCTGTTTTAATTTGTATAATTTCAGGAATTTCATGTTGCGCGTGTTACATGAAATTCCGGAAATTACACCATGTTAAATTATTTGCACGCTGCATTCATATGGTGGCACTCTGGGGTGTATGATGTTCACCAAGCAGCGGATTCCAATAATTGAGTCGGCTCATCACCTCACTAAGAGCACGCAAGTAAAAACAACACTCCATAGAGGCATTGCATGTGAGATACTTTGATGTGCTAAAATAACTAACCTCCATACTTTGACGTGCTCACATCACACCAAGCCAACATCAGATATATTGTGGTGCATCTGTGGAGTAGACAGGAGGCTGACTAGGTACTCATATATTGGTGCTTAGCTGGATGAATTAGGGCCTAATTATGAGTTTGGCGGTCCAATGGATCACAAAACCCTTGGTGGCAGTGCAGCAACTGCCGCACCAGGGATCCGACTGCTGTATTACGAGTTTAGCAGTCGGACCGCTACTAGACCTCCATAACTGCCGGGGATCCATAATCCCTTGGCAGTTGTGTGGCAGTCAGATGCTTGCAATATGCTGGTGATGCCCCTGTGCTGAGCCCACCATGAAAAATGTGGTGATGAGGAGACAAAGGTAGCCCACTGTTGCCTCAAGGCCTGGGGATGCATGCAGGGGGGCATATGGCATGCCCCCCTGTGTGCATTCACCCCCTGTTGTACACGGCATGACCTTCACAGTCCATGCCATGCAAGAATGGGCTTTGGCAGTACCACAGTGCTGCCTGCTAAGGCTCACATATGAGTGGGTGCCTTACTCACTGTGCCACTGGATTCAAGCTAGATTGTCTAAAGAAGGGTGACATACCCTGAAACCGGTCCCAGGATGCTTGTTTCCGGTCCAGGGAGAACCTGGCCTGGCAGCTCGGTCTGGACTGTTCCCATGGGGCACGGGGTCAAGACTGATTTGCATATGGCTGGGTCTAAACTGGTGTGGCGTAGTGGGCAAAAGAACAATGGATTTAACCCAGATCTTTTGACTGGTCGAGAATATTTGCATTGTCAGCATTCCATCCATCATTTCTTTGCTGTAATACTATTCGCCCTAAGTGGGATGGGTATGCCCAGACATGGGTCCCTTGCTCACTGTTGCACTGCATTCAAGCTAGCCTGGCTGAAGAAGGGTGACATATCCTGAAACCGGTCCCGGGATGCTTGTTTCCGGTCCAGGCAGTTCGGTCTGGACTGTTCCTATGGGGCACAGGGTCAAGACTGATTTTCATATAGCTGGGTCCAAACTGGGCTGGCGTAGTGGACAAAAGAACAATGGATTTAACACAGATTTTTTGACTGGGGAGAATGTTTGCATTGTCAGCATTGCGTCCATCATTTGTGTGCTGTAACACACATGAGCCTTAGCACGGCACCGCCGTAGGACCACCAGAGGGCCTCCCGCCAGACCATGAAAAACTCCTAATCTGGGGGGTGGTCAGCAGTCAAGTTAGGCAGCATGGGAGCCCCCACACAGTCAAACTCCTAATCATGCCCTTAGTCCCGAAGAGACTCCTTCATTTATTCGAGGTCGAAAGATTGACCTACCTCCCCAAATTCAGTGCAATCAATTGGAACTTTTAACTGATTCACAGCTTCCTAACATGCATATCTGAAAATTGTGTATAAAATCAGGGACATTGTACATTGTCTTACTCATATGTTGTATATTTTTATTCGCCTACTTGAGGTCTGCGTTGTCTGAACTTTTGTCCACTGTCGCATCGGCTACTCCATATAAACTGCGTAATACATACCAGTGACAGTAACCATTTTAGTATCATGTTGACTTTTTTGTATAATTCAAGTAATAGGTCATTACTGGGTTAATATAATACTACATTGATTGTTGGACTCTCCAACACGTGTTGAAGGGTGCCCCATATGCATATGCTGAATGAGTACCATGGGACATTATGTGTATCTAATACATTGACCCTGGTCCTCAAGACGTACAGGGTTGTTCTTGCAAAATATTACATGTGGAAAATTGAGAATGACAGGAGCACAAGCAGCTGCTGTTCAATGTTCTTTTGTTTGTGGCTCTATTTTTTCTAAGAAATATGGTACTAAGTGCAAGATTAGTATTTTGTATGGTTATGCCTAACTTTGTGAATTTTTTTCTGGGATTTAGCCTTTATTTAGACTTTTCTCAACCCTATTCACACTGCAGTTTGTATAGGAGCAGATCTAACTTACTTATAACTTGCACATACTCATAGAAAATGGATATGTGAATTGAAGATGCGGCTGGCAAGGAATGGGGTGGTGGGGTGAGGGGGAACAACAAAAAGAGAACACTTACATTTTGCAGGCCGCCATCTCTCCTCGGCTTCGTTCCCTTCGGGCACCGCTGTTTCTTCTCAGCTTTGGTTGCAGAAACAGGAAGCATCAAGGTTCCTTCCCCTAAGCAAAATCACAATGTTGCAATGCAGCACTGTGATTGGTCTGAGCACCGTGGTACAGGTCTCAGACAGGAACAGGGAGCATGTGCACCTTCCTCGCCAGGCTGTGCATTACAGTCTGGTGGGGAACATGCAAAGTGTGCATGACTGTTTGGCCAGCCAAGCAGTGATTCGCACTTGGATTGTGAAAACAACCCCTCCCCCTGTTCCACCAGCCCTGCCCCACCCTAACCTAGCCCGTAGTGAAAAATAAAACGACAATAGCAAAGTTATTATCATTTTATTTTTTCTTTCGCCTGCTTTGAGATCTGTAGTGCAACGCTTCTACTCCTTAGCACAGGAGCTGCCCCTGGTGCATTGAACCTGCAGCTATTACTATGCATTTATATTTTGCTTGCACTTATCTTGGGGTTTTAGGTTTCAAGATAAAACATCTAACAAATGTGGTGACTTCATTGTCAGCAAATGGGTTCGGGTTCAATTACGCATTTTAAGGTGAGTCATATTTCTACATTTGACAAATCTTTATGAGATACTTCTCTGACTTGTCTTTCAATCTGCATTTGTACTTGTGGCTACTGACAGCTTTTGCTATCTACCAGAGCTCTGGTCATCAAAACACAGAATGTACGTTCAGAGAACGGGTGTGTGCAGCAACGTTCTTATGTGGGCCCTATTCAGGCATTGGCTCACAGATTTGCCTATCACATTTTGGTATCAATCTGGCATTTTGTGGATATAGAGATTTTCTGCAGTTAGAGACAATTTGAATAGGTGATGGCTTAAAATGTAGATTTCACAAAATTGTTGCTGTATTTCATACCAGAAGCAAGATATTATTTTCAGAAGCACATTGTCTAATGCTCCATTGTTTTCTGTTGAAGATTCCATTCAGATACATCAGCTCTATCATATGATATTGTCCATCTACACTTCCGCTGCTTGGAAAAATCTATCTGCACAGCACCATCACTAATCAATCTGTGATACCCTGCCCTTCTAGGGCATGGAGTAATAGAAGTGAGCTGGGCAACATCATATCATTTCTTCCTGGTGGCAATCTTTGAATGGAGTCACTAACAATTAAAGTAAGCATCATTGTTTCAATGGAGGATGACAATTCAAGTGTACCAAAAGAATTCACTCCAAGTGTTCCGAATGAGTAAATAAAGAAAAATATCCTGTAAGATGTAAAGCACCTATGGTGACCCCCTGTTGATCCCTGCACCCCGTGGCAGGCACCTTGAGGTGCCTGCCACAGGGTGCAGGGATAAACTGCACCCCTGATCTTTCCATTCAGAAGGCATGCTCTCATTGAAAGGTATAGGCATGGGACCGAACAGGGTTCGGTCGCATCCTACTTACACGTGGGTAATCAACGACAGGAGGTTGTTCTCTTACAGTTCCTGACCAATGTCGGATGAACTCAGGTCTGTCTGACATCGGAATCAGGCTATAAAAGTAAACTTGCATATTTGAAAATTTCCCATGGGAAATATAAAAGAGGTAGAGGTTAGTAGGTTGGTGAAGTGCATTTTGTAGTAGGTATGTCATCGCACTATAATAGAACTTTGCGTACTACAAAATGCTTTGTGTGAATCGGACTTCAGGTGTAGAAATGATACAGCAGAAATACTATGCCAAAATCTTCAGGAATAAGGAAGGTGCACACAATGCGAAGTCAATCAATCGGGCCAAGTTTATCGAAAATTGCTTCTTTTATTAAGTTAATCATAAAAACTGGCACACAGCCAACGCGCTTCGTTCCCGGTTGCAGAGGGAACTTCGTCAGGGCTGTAACAATTGCAGACAACCATAACATAAATACCACATAACAACCACAAGACAGAAATAATAACAATATCACAAACTTGAGATGACCTACACAAAACCACAATTATATAACACATCAATACATACAAAAAAAACACAATTTCACATTACTTAAACATATATACTTTGCATCAACCAGAAAAACATCTATTCATACTCCCAAGAGAGAAGAAAGGAAAACAGATAATAATACGATCAAAGACCAGACAAATGTCTATGATAGATAAACATATGCATATAAGCAGTGCAATAATATCCTTCAGTGAAATAGTACATTACTAAAGCAAATAGCACATAAAGTTATCGAAAAGGACATAAAAATACCTCACATGAGGCTTAATACAGAATAGAATAGAGATAAAACCTGACCGGAAGGATGAGTGGGAAAAATTATCCACAGGAAAAAGGCAGCGTGCTGTTAGAAATGTGAAGATGGGGAGCTTATTCAGTAGTGTTAGGCTTACAAATAAGCATATGGTTTATAAAATTATATATAGTGTATGAGATATGCCGAAGTAACTAGACAATGTGCAGGTAGGAAAGAGAACTTATTTCTCACCTCTGAAACATCTGGCTACAGACTCAGTATGTAGGTCATAACGTTAAGTATATCGTTCCAAATCGCAGTAAGCATCAAAGCGGAAGTAGGCACATATTGTTTAATCTATAATACAAATAGAAAATGAACACAACTACCGTCCCATGGATAACAATGACCGAGGCTACTCATAAGTAAGTGCGAAACAAGTTTCTCTAATTTAATAATGCAGAGAGGGGAGCTCCATATATGAAACAGTCTGAGTGTTCCAAGATAGATCCATCGCTCATATACTCAAAGATTGTGGGCTCAAAGAGCATCATCACTCTTTCATATACCCTGGACTCACCTCAAAAGGAAGCACACAGTTCATTATCTCAAGTATATGTAAAAACCACACTAGTCCATGAGTGTCTCCTTCATCCAAGAGCTTTATAATAAATGGTTCATGTTGTGAGGTCTGTTAAACAAGTAAACAATCAGGACACCATTGTAGTATGTCGGTAAAGAAAAAGGAGACAAGGACAATGTTATAACTTCGATCCAGAGAGTGCAGAACCACCACCACAGCAATATGACAAAATGCAGCAAGACTCGCCATAGTGAGTGGCCACTAGATTGCGCAAGCCCAAATCAACATGAGCCCAATTGAGAGAAACGAAAAATAATCGCTTCAAAGCTTACACACATGTTGTGCATACATTATCATCTCCAAATGTATAGAAACACATATCATATCTAAAAGAACAGGCACCGCAGAGCTATTATTATATGCGGCATGACTAGTGAAGTAGTGTGGCTCACTGGTTAGAGGCGGCAGACCCGAAAGCAGAGGACGGGCCGGGACCAGGGTTCGATTCCCGACGCGGCAGGTTTCTGGACCAGGGTCAGCGGACTCGATAATTCTTTCGCCTCGGTGCCCACTCTGATCAGCGATCACACTCGGCAACTCTGGGCACTAGCTTGCCTCATCTTCTCTAACGGCCCCATCAGACCGCCGGGGATGCCTGGTCTCACCCTGGAGATACCCATTAAGGGACCATCTCTCAGGGAAGCCAGGAAGGGTTTCGCAGCGGTCGAAGCGCGGGGACACGCCGGTGCGCGTAAAAACCCAGCGCTATATAAATGCCCCTATTACTATATATTATTACTATAACAAGAAACAAAGCAACATCGTATACAGAAGTGCAGAAATGGAGTGCATGCAGTAGTAACTCCCGATATACATGACAAGTTTGCCATCGGAACTGAAAGATATAGGTCAATAGATGTCAACAGTTCAAGAAGGTAATGGGACGCACAGATTAATGTGCATTGCATGATGCAACCACAGATGACTAAATGTAAAACCGCATACAGATAAAAAGTGAAAGGACCGAACACTCTAAAACTTGGGAAAGCTTAACATGAACACTACATGTAGAGGGGTCTGTGTCAATGCAATGGAACAATAGTGGCTAATGCGGTGTAGTCGGCAACATCAAGTCAATTTACTCCATTGCAAGTGTTTCACTGAACGTGGCAATCAAACATGCACATCCTTTATAGGCAGAATGAGGCACTAACAGCATGAGTAAGGTGCTGTAACTAAATGGCTAAAATACATACAGGGGACTTGCTTGGCTAAATAAAACCGGGCCTGGAGCACAGTCCATCTAACCATCATGCAGAAAAGAGTATCTCTCATTGCAGAAAAGCTTACCTATTCGGACTGAAGAGTTCCGAACTCGGCATGGTAACTGGCATATCTGAAGCGAGCAGCAAAACACACACGGTGATGGACGAAATATTGCGCATTGGCAAAACATTCACCCCCAGTTACAGATCTGGGTTTAATCGATCGTTATTTTGCTCACCACGCCACCCCAGTTCAGACATGGCCATATGCAAATCAGTCTTGATCCTGTGCCACATGGGAACAGTCCATACCGACCTGCCAAGCCATGTTTTCCCTGGACCGGAATCAAGCATCCTAGGACAGGTTTCTGGCTTTCAGCCGTCTTCAGCCAGGATAGCTTGACTCCAGTGGCGCAGTGAGCACGGGATCCACGTCTGGGCATACCGTTCCCACATAGTGTGAACAGCAAAAAACACAAGGTGATGGACAGAATGTGGCGCATTGGCAAAACATTCACCCCCAGCCACAGATCTGGGTTTAATCCATCGAGATTATGCTCACCACGCCACCCCAGTTCAGACATGGCCATATGCAAATCAGTCTTGACCCTGTGCCTCATGGGAACAGCCCAGACCGAACTGCCAAGCCATGTTTTCCCTAGACAGGAATCAAGCATCGTAGGACCGGATTCTGGCTTTCAGCCGTCTTCAGCCAGGATAGCTTGACTCCAGTGGCGCAGTGAGCACGGGACCCGCGTCTGGGCATGCCCTTCCAACCTGGGGTGAACAGCAAAACACACAAGGTGATGGACGGAATGTTGCGCATTGGCAAAACATTCACCCTCAGTCACAGATCTGGGTTTAATCCATCGTTATTTTGCTCACCACACCACCCCAGTTCAGACATGGCCATATGCAAATCAGTCTTTACCCTGTGCCTCAAGGAAACAGTCCAGACCGAACTGCCAAGCCATGTTTTCCCTGGACCAGAATCAAGCATCCTAGGACCGTTTTCTGGCTTTCAGCAGTCTTCAGCCAGGATAGTTTGACTCCAGTGGTGCAGTGAGCACAGGACCCACGTCTGGGCATACCCTTCCCACATAGGGTGAACAGCAAAACACACAAGGTGATGAACAGAATGTTGAGCATTGGCAAGACATTCACCTTCAGTCACAGATCTCGGTTTAATCCATCGTTATTTTGCTCACCACGGCACCCCAGTTCAGACATGGCCATATGCAAATCAGTCTTGACCCTATGGCTCTTGGGAACAGTCCAGACCGAACTGCCAAGCCATGTTTTCGCTGGACCAGAATCAAGCATTCTAGGACCGGTTTCTGGCTTGCAGCCGTCTTCAGGCAGGATAGCTTGACTCCAGTGGTGCAGTGAGCATGGGACCCACGTCTGGGCATAACCTTTCTACATAGGGTGAACAACAAAACACACAAGGTGATGGACGGAATGTTGTGCATTGGCAAAACATTCACCCCCAGTCACAGATCTGGGTTTAATCCATCGTTATTTTGCTCACCACGCCACACCGGTTCAGACCTGGCCATATGTAAATCAGTCTTGACCCAGTGCCTCATGAGAACAGTCCAGACCGAACTGCCAAGCCATGTTTTCCCTGGACCGGAATCAAGCATCCTAGGACCGGTTTCTGGTTTATGCTCAAACGTGAGTCAGATGCTCTGCACGCCACTGGAGTCAAGCATCCTGGCTGAAGACGGCTGATAGCCAGAAACCGGTCCTAGGATGCTTGATTCCGGTCCAGGAAAGACATGGCCTGGCAGTTCGGGCTGGACTGTTCCCATGAGGGACAGGGTCAAGGCTGATTTGCATATGGCCATGTCTGAACTGGGGTGGTTTGGTGAGCAAAAAAACGATGGATTTAGGCCCAGATCTCTGTACTGGGGTGAATGTATGACATTGTTATGCATTCTGTCCATCAACTTGTTTTTGCATTTGTCACCCCAAGTGGGACGGGTATGCTCAGACGTGAGTCCCGTGCTCTCGCGCCACTGGAGTCAAGCTATCCTGGCTAAAGGAGGCTGATAGCCAGGAACCGGTCCTAGGACGCTTGATTCCGGTCCAGGGAAAAGATGGCTTGGCAGTTCGGGCTGGACTGTTCTAATGCCGCACACGGTCAAACCTGATTTGCATACGGCCATGTCTGAACTGGGGTGGTGTGGTGAGCAAAAAAACATTGGATTTAGGCCCAGATCTCTGTACTGGGGTGAATGTATGACAGTGTTCTGCATTCTGTCCATCAACTGTAGTTTTTGCATTTGTCACCCCGAGTGGGACGGGTATGCTCAGACGTGAGTCTCGTGCTCTCCCCGCCACTGGAGTCAAGCTATCCTGGCTGAAGACGGCTAATAGCCAGAAACCGGTCCTAGGATGCTTGATTCCAGTCCAGGGAACAATACAAAATAAGACCCAGTCCAATGGCGAACTCATATATCAGTGACTCAAGGGGGGTCCAACAAGTCCTACTCCCCACTACTCTCCTATCCACATGATAGTGAGGTAATGCACTGTATTACGCCGTGTTTAAAATACCTGTTCTCCAAGGCAACACACCAGAACAAACACTCAGAGTGATCCAACTTGTAATGGTTCACAATGGTCCACACTCCACATTGGACCTTACTCTAAATAGAGGAAAAAATGTGCGAGAAGCAAGTGACCCCTCACGGAAACACCACCATCGGGGTAACTGGTATGCAATTTCCAGACAGGCCCCTGTCTCATCATCGGTGGTCACCCGCTTCTCGAAGAAAAATAAGATGAAAGGAAAGAAGAAGTGTCCAAAACAAACAACATATAAAGTGACAAAGTGAAGTGCAGAAAAATCTGCTAGTGACAAACACACACAAAAATAATCATTGAGTGCCTAAAAACACACACACTCCACCTATCCCTTAGCCAATTTTATTCTTAGGGTGGTGATTGCGTGCTGTTGATTATTAAAAAGGCTGGTAGCTAATCATGCATACCATTACCTACAGTGCCGACATGTTTCACTGCTGTATTGCGTAGAGCAGTTTCATCAGGGCTGCACTCAAGTGCTGCCACTTCACTCTATTGAACACTTAGTTCTGAAACGTGCCGGGAGCAGCACAGCTGTGCATACCAGCCGCTCCGGTATCAACAAGGCAACTGGACGGCTGAGGAAAGGCGTCTTCCGAGCCTGTCACGATAAAATATTTTTATCATGAAACAAGGGGCACACTTACGCTAGAAGTACCTAGTTGCCTTGTTAATACCGGAGCGGCTGGTATGCACAGCTGTGCTGCTCCCGGCACGTTTCAGAACTAAGTGTCCAATAGAGTGAAGTGGCAGCACTTGAGTGCAGCCCTGATGAAACTGCTCTACGCAATACAGCAGTGAAACATGTCGGCACTGTAGGTAATGGTATGCATGATTAGCTACCAGCCTTTTTAATAATCAACAGCACGCAATCACCACCCTAAGAATAAAATTGGCTAAGGGATAGGTGGACTGTGTGTGTTTTTAGGCACTCAATGATTATTTTTGTGTGTGTTTGTCACTAGCAGATTTTTCTGCACTTCACTTTGTCACTTTACATGTTGTTTGTTTTGGACACTTCTTCTTTCCTTTCATCTTATTTTTCTTCGAGAAGCGGGTGACCACCGATGATGAGACAGGGGCCTGTCTGGAAATTGCATACCAGTTACCCCGATGGTGGTGTTTCCTGAGGGGTCACTTGCTTCTCGCACATTTTTTCCTCTATTTAGAGTAAGGTCCAATGTGGAGTGTGGACCATTGTGAACCATTACCCTCGGCGTGCTTCAACATCCTACGCATGCTACGGAAGATCTTCTGGTGGATCCCCACCGAGACCAGAAAGACCATCACCCAGGCCCTCGTCACCAGCCGGCTGGACTACGGCAACGCCCTCTACGCCGGCACCACCGCCAAGCTCCAGAAGAGACTCCAGCGGATCCAAAACGCCTCAGCCAGACTCATCCTCGACATCCCACGAACCAGCCACATCTCCGGACATCTGAGAGACCTTCACTGGCTCCCCGTCAACAAAAGAATCACCTTCCGCCTCCTCACCCACGCACACAAAGCCCTACACGACCAAGGCCCGAGCTACCTCAACAGCCGAGTCAACTTCTACGCTCCCAAACGCCACCTCCGATCAGCCAACCACGCCCTCGCCGCCGTCCCCCGCATCCGAAGAGCGACTACAGGAGGAAGGTCCTTCTCCTACCTGGCTGCCAAGACCTGGAACTCCCTCCCGACCGACCTGCGCCTGACCCAAGACCACCTCTCCTTCAGGAAGAAGCTGAAGACCTGGCTGTTCGAGCAGTAGCGGCACCCACCCACCCCCCAGCGCCTTGAGACCCTACGGGTATGTAGCGCGCTTTATAAGTGTCACTGATTGATTGATTGATTGATCACTCCGAGTGTTTGTTCTGGTGTGTTGCCTTGGAGAACAGGTATTTTAAACACGGCGTAATACAGTGCATTACCTCACTATCATGTGGATAGGAGAGTAGTGGGGAGTAGGACTTGTTGGACCCCCCTTGAGTCACTGATATATGAGTTCGCCATTGGACTGGGTCTTATTTTGTATTGTTGACTGTGAGTGGAGGGCGACCCTTTCCGTATTCCCTCTGAGCTCCTATAGTGTTTGAGTCCAGTCCAGGGAAGACATGGCTTGGCAGTGCGGACTGGACTGTTCCCATGAGGCACAGGGTGAAGGCTGATTTGCATATGGCCCTGTTTGAACTGGGGTGGTGTGGTGAGCAAAAAAACGATGGATTTAGGTCCAGATCTCTGTACTGGGGTGAATGTAGTACATTGTTCCTCATTCTGACCATCAACTGTTGTTTTTGCATATATCTGAAGCGAGAGCTGAGGCGCCATTATTTTAAGCATGTATAACCTGCATTGACATACATCGTTGGGTCACATGTGCCTTAAGGATAACAAAAACAAAGAAAGGACAACACGGAAGGATGAGACGAGCTAAGAGTGTCGGCCATCTTGTAGTTCCCAAAGGCACGCCATGCATTACTTAGCCTCATGGTATGAATGTCATGTTAGTAAACAAAAAAAAGGGGGTAGATAGATAAGTGGAATCCGGCTTAAAGGTGTTGGCCATCATTGAAGTACCACTGATTAACCAGAGATTTATAAAAAACCACAATGTAACAATGGCGTGTAGGTCATCTCAAGCTCGTGATTTTGTTATTATTTCTGTCTTGTTGTTGTTATGTGGTATTTATGTTATTATTATTATGTTATTATGTTGTTTGCAATTGTTACAGCCTCTGGCAAATGGGAATAAAACAAGTTGGCTCTGTGCCAGTTTTTATGATTAATTTAATAAAAGAAGCAATTTTCGATAAACTTGGCCCGATTGATTGACTTCGCATTGTGTGCACCTTCCTTATTCCTGAACAGTTTGTCATGTTCTGCATCTTTGGACGGCGGATGCTGGAAGCGATTGTGCCATATCTAAATAGACTGTATATATTGATTTGATGTGCTTCACCTTGGTCAGGCATTTTTCCTTTTACTGCTGAAATACTATGCCAGTCAACAAATTAAGGATAGCACGACAAAATCCCAATTTTATATTGGTAAAAATGACATATTGATTCTGCAATATAAGACAACATGTCAGCACAAAGAACAGTATCTAGAAATTCAAGCACAGTGCCAAATAAAATGTCTTGAAACTTTTGAAACACATGGCCAATGCCTTTTGAAATTGATATAAACTTTAGGCAAACGAAGTACCATATAATGCCACACTTGTCTTTAGAATCACAGCTAGTTGCTTAGTTTAAAAGGAGACACATTGATATTGAACCAAATTATATTAAAGAAGGCAGGAGCCATTACATTGAAAGGTATTTATTCTTGATTTTCCTCATTACATGACTATTGTGTTTGATTTCTACCACAATAAGTCACCCTGTGTGTTTTGTACCAAAAATTGGAACATAAATACAACCATGTATTTTTTTGGTATTTATTATGATTTGAGACCTGGTCCATTTGTTACTATAATGCTGTACGTGCAAGGTTTTGCACACATAAAATAATAACTCAACTGTCCACTCCCAATTGGTGTCATCTGGCTGCATCTATACAAGCACTTACTCATTCATGCATTTACACTTTTTTCCACCACAGACTTTAACTCAACAATTCCCACATTCGCTTACCCACAAATCATTAATTCATGCCATGAACTCAATAATTAATTCATCCATCGCCATCTTGGCTCATTCTCACATTTCATACTCACCTACTGTACAACTACACACATAAACTCACCAATGATTGAAATGCATTAAATTATAAAATAGTCAGACCTATTGGGTATGCCAAATCATGCTGAAATTAGATGCTACAATCTAAACAAAAATACACACCCCTCCTTTAATACCATCACAAGGGTTGATAATAGTCCTCCTACATGGAACACAATACAGTTTTCTTTAAAAAAAAAGGCCATATGGTTATTAGTATTTTCATTTTATCGGACTTTATGATTAAAAAGAGCAAAATCACACAATCTTTAATCATCTGTTAGGATAGGATTTGGAAAGGAGTTTTCGTAATTCACTCTGGCCTGGCAATTTCTAGTGCAAAATCAAAATGAATGCAATGGGACCATTTAATGGAACCATTCAAATGTCACATCAGTCCTCTTGCTCATTTCCTCCCTATCCTACCTACCCTAAGCTTTTCTTTGCAAGTTGAGCACCAATTATCGTGCCACTCAATGTATTATTATTTTAAGCATATTATCGCACTCAAACCCTCCATTTTCTAACAGTTGATATTCACTGTTGACTTTTTTGCTGATGCATCACCTGAACCCCCTGAACAACATGCTCTTGTTGGCAGAGGTGACTCCTCTTCAATGACGGAGGAGCGTCGCCGCACTGCCTGGCTCAGAGCCAGTAAATGTAAAATAAAACGATGTTCTTGCATTCTTTTATTTTACATTTGCAAGAGGTGTTGGGTGTGGCGGGGCGAGGCATGAGAGTGGGGAGGAGGAGTGCTAGTCCACTCCATTCCCTAAGTGCTCATGTGTATTTGGCCGGCAGTCTCAGGCTGACCAAAACACACATGCGCATTTAGGTTTTCTCCACCCCAGCTGCATTGAGCACCCACAGACTTCCTGGTCTGAGCCGGGCATCTTGTCTGCTTGCTCAGACCAATCCCCGCGCTGCTCTGCTGCACGGGGATTAGACAAGCAGTCTGTCCCTGGGGCTGCTGGGACAAGGCGGGAAGGGAAGAGGATTTGGGATGAGACGCAATGCTGGAGGTGGCCTGTGGCAAAAGGTAAGTTTATTTTATTTTTTATATTGTATTTTTCACCCCATCCTGCCCCACGCACGATGCCTCTCGCACTAACTCACCCGGCTCACCACCCTATGTATATGGCAGCTGCCGCTGCTTGTTGAACTCATGTTACCGTAACTCCTGCTATAAAAATTCAAAACGAAAGCAGAAGGGTAACAATAAAAGATGCAATGATGAAAAGATGAAGGCATGCATTCAGTTAGGAAAAATCAACAAAAGACAGAAATATTAGAACAGTAAGAATTAATAAAGACGTCACAAGCTTGAGTGACAGGGACAGTCTCACCTGTGGGAGATACAACCTAGCCTTGTCATGCAGATCACAGATTAGGTTTTTCCAGACCCCAGATGCAGTCCATTTTCAGAGACCAATTACTTTTTATCAGTTATTCATGTGAGAAATGTCAACAAATACTCTTAATTGTTAGTACTCAGTGTATTTGTTTTTTGTCAAATATATTATACCCTGGTAATCTAAGTGGCCACCTGGATGGATAATGAAGGGATCATTTGTTCCTTCCACATTTTTGGTGGGTTAATCATCATCATTGTCTTGATTCAGAAGCTAAAATAGTTTTGAGAACCGCCATACAATTTCCAGTAGAATAGGATGATGCAACCTTTCTGATGCCTCCCATTTGACCATTCATCCAACACTCAAAACTTCATCTAGTTTCTCTATTTTGTGATTGCCAACCTTCATGAAAAGGGGACATCACATATTATCATTTAACTGACATGCTTGCCTTGAGCCAGTGCCGAATTTACAATTTATTTTTGGTCGGAACTTATTTTTAGTAGGAGATCATTTCCATGGTGTCCTTTCTCTGCTCATCCTCAAGCAGCAGATGTGCTCCAGAAGTCACATGATAATTTTCCTGGGTTTCTTCAGGAAGTGTGAACTGTTATCATTTAGGACTGCACACTTAAGACTTTGTATTGGCATCCAGCGATTCTGCTTCCTCTCCACAACACAATGAGGGTGGTGGAGATTTTAATCTTCTTAATCCACACCTCTATATAAAAGGTCCACACATGGTTTTCAAATAGATAGGTGCTGTAGCAAAGTGGACAACACCTGCCTTTTCATCTTTTTTTTACCACATACTTAGCTGGTATTAATACTTGGTATCCTGTAACACCACTTTTCAGTGTAACAGTGCATACCAGTGTGTGTGCTCTGGTACTAAAAAGGTGTTGGTAAGACTGTTTTCAAGCAATTAATCTATTTACATTCCTGTAGCACTATTACAGATGGAACAAAAAAACACACCAATGCAATGGACTATAGTTTCAAGTTTCAAGTTTTATTTTTTATTGTTTGATTAGTTAAAATCATTATAAACCCCCCCCCCTAGAGAAAGGGAATACATCTGCACAGGCGACTAAGATTATCATGCAATGAAAAAGATCGAAATGCATCACTATTTGTCTTACAAAAATTACATGTCTATAAAATTCAATTGTTAAAAATAGTACTTTAACAGTTTTAAAACTCGAATAACAAAAGTTTTTTTTTTTAATATGTACCCCCGAAAAAAGGGTGTGGGGGGATTTCACATGACCTTATATTTAATCTTCGTCAGCTTGCAATAGGAAACTATTGACAAGTTTCATGAATTTGACTGCTCGGCAAGCCAGGATACACGACGAGCCCTCCAACCAGCGTATAACTGCTTGCCTGCTGGACCGGATGTTCAGTTCATTAAAGATAGCTTTCAGGTACTGCCTCCTTTGGCTTAGGATGGCTGGACAGGCGCATAGCAAGTGGGTGAGGGTTTCTTTTTTAAATCCACATAGTCGACAGGATTCTGAATTAAAATCTGGTTTCCATGAGGGGTATAGGTCCTTGGAGTCATGCACGCCCATTCTAAACTTTAAAAAACACGTTTTTAGATAAGAGCTGAAATGGGCAGATAAATAAGCTTGTGGCATGAGAACCTGTACGATTTTATAACTGTCCATCCGTGCCGCCTCCTGGTGAGCGCCATTTTATCCTCCAGTAAAGATTTCTTTTTGGCCGCAACATTTACTATTTTGTTGAAGGATCCTCTATCCATCGCATTGTCCCATGCTGGTTGCAGTTCCATCTTAACTAAAGAGGTACTCAGGACGCTCCCCCAGGAGTTTGGCATTTCCTGCTCCCTCTGAGACTTAATTTCGTTCCAGCATAGGCTGTTCAGAGTGCCCGAGTCGGAGGAGCGGAGAGAATGGCAACATTTTATGAAGTTACTCATTCCCCTGTATTTCTGATGCTGGAGACCAAATTCCAATCTGACCTGGGCAGGCGAGGCACATTTTGGCGGATCAAAAACAGCAAGTGGGAATAGTTCAGGCAGTCCAACTTTTTACGTATTGATCTATAGGCGTAGGTCAGTGATTGGGCCTTGGCTTTGAGGGCCAGTTTATATTCTTTATGAATTGTACCCTGCCCGATTATTACGCCCAAGTATTTGTATGGACTTTTTTCTTCAACGTTATCCCAATTTGACCATCCATTTGAACTTTAATTTTCTACTATCAACTAGGTGGACAATTTTTGTTTTCTCCTTATTTAGCTTCAGCTGTTCCTTGTCCAAGTAGGATACAGATTGTTTATTGATCTCTGTAACCCCAGTGGGGTTTGGCTCAGCAAGACTATGTCGTCCACGTATTGTAGGATTGCAACTGGCTCGTTAGCTAATTTCGGGGGATGGTAGTCTCGTTTTTCAATGTATGGAGCTATGTCAGATAAATTCAGGTTGAAAAGGCTGGGGGCCAGAACACAGCCTTGCTTCAGTCCGCTTTGTGTGTGAATACTTGCCGTAGTACTCAACCCATTTCCCAGCTTGACTCTTGCCCAAGTATCCGCATAAAAAGTGATAATGGCGTTGAGCAGTACGTTCGGCAAGCCCAATCTGTTCAGTTTTTTCCATAGGTGACTCCTGCTCACTCTGTCGAATGCGGATTTAATGTCCACAAAACAGGCGAACAGGCGGAGTTTCCTTCTTTGCGCTTGTTCCGTCAATAGTGCTAGAGTTGCAAGGTTGGATAGAGTACCCATACCTTGCATAAATCCTGTCTGGAATTTGATAATGATGTTTTTTTTTCTCCATCCAACCTTGCAACTGGATTAGCAGGCACGAAGCGTACAGATTAGTCTGTATTTTCTTGGCTTACAGTGATCTCCCTTTTTGAATATGGGGTGGATGATGGTCCCCCTCCAGGAAGCCGGGATGCTGGGCTGCGAATAAATCTCATTGAAGACTGGGGTGAGGATAGAAGACCACATTTCTGGGTTATTCCTAAACATTGCATTCGGTATACCGTTTGGCCCGGCCACTCCCTGAGACTTTAGTTTCATTATGAGACCACTTAGCTCTTTCACGTTTATCAGGGAGTTTGGCTCATTGATGAGTGAATTTGATTGAGATGTGATGTCTTCTGCAGAGACCGGAGTGGATGAGGCTTGGGCTTCCTTCTGTTCGTGATCTGGCCCATGAGGTAATTGTTCGGGACCCGTTGTAGATTTGTTAAACAGGGTTTTCACGTGGGCAATCCATATATCAGCACTAATTCCTGCCTCTTGCTGAAGTGTTGGACCAGATGTTAATGTGTTTACTATGCCCCAGAAATCGCTGCTGTTGGATTTTTTGGTAGCAGATAATAGTTGCAGCACGATGGACACTTTATGCTCTGTTTTTGCTCTTTCCAGGTTCCTCCTGTATGTGCGCCTAAGTGCGTGCAACTTTGTTTTTTCTTGTTTTGGACCCTTTTCTCCAACTTGAGATAGGCGTCGCACTTCTCTCGCTATCTCTCTGTTTTGCATTTTGAGATCTAGATTGAACCACGGATCCCTTCTGGTGCCTTTTGTTGAAATCCGTCCCGTGGAAACTGGGAAATTTAGGACCAAAAACTCGGCCAATCGCTCCCAGTGGATTACGTGAGCATGTTCTAGTACGGGGCCTTGGATTTCTTTGAAAGCCTTGACTTTCTCCTGAATGGATTGTGGGGCCACTCCTCGCCATTTTAGTTTATTAAGATTGAACGTTTCTGGCGGCTGCATGATGGTATTGCACTTTTGAGCGATTTTTGTTTTGTTCTTCAAGTTCAGAGTCAACGGAAGGTGGTCGCTTTCAGCTCGTGGGATAATTCTAAAGTTTTTAATTTGTGGAAGCAGGTTATTGCTGATTATTATGAAGACTATTGTTGAGGCGACCTTTCCGCTCAGATATGTTGCCGCGGCTGGCGAATCCCCCGGAGCTTTACCGTTCATGATTGTCATGTCGAGTGCTGCTAGTTTACAAACAAGCTCGGTCGCACCCTGGGAGGATTTACTGTTTCTTCCCCGTTCAGTCATTAGAAGATTGCTGTTAAAGTCGCCTGAGATCACTATTTGGGTATTCAAGTGGCTTTTCTGCAATGACTTTAATAACTTTATTAGGGTTAGATGTTTACCCTTTTGCCTTTTTCCCTCCGGGTGGATGTTGACTTTCATTAAAAGGAGTTGTCGGGTTGGTTCCTTGCTGCTTACCTTGATCACTTGGATCCAGTTTGCCCCCGTGTCTAGTTCTTCCGTTGCCCAGTTCAATTTTTGAGTGATGAAGGTTGATAAGCCCCCTCTCGGATGGCCATAATTTGAATGTCTTTCTGCCAGGCAGTGATGTTCAATCAAACCAGGTATTGAGCTTGCCCCCATGTTCCATGTTTCTTGGAACAGGATTCTTTGTTGTTGCAATAGGAATGATACGGTTTCTTGGTCTTGTCCCATGTCCCTGAAGCCATGCACGTTCCATGAACAGAGCGAGATGTTGGTTATTTGGGCATCTTCCATTGCCAATGTTATACTTTTTCTTACTTGGTTATTATTCAGCGTTCTTGGGATCCAGGACCAGTCCTTGATTTCCTGTAGGCTTCCCCCGGTATTACCAGGACATTTGCTTTTGGGGTGCCTATTCTTGCAAGAGGGAGCTACCGGTGAAGTGGAACGCGCACCACGTACGCATGTGGGCTGGTATTTTCCTTGGCTTTTCCCTTCGTTTAGTTTTTTAAGAAAGGGATATGGATATCTTGGGCGTTTGATATGCCATAAGCCTGATGCCCCATGCCACAAATCTTCAACTCCTAGCTACAATTTTGTCCACCAAGTCTTGGACGACCAAGTTGTCAGAGACTCCTCCACTCCCCTCCCAGTTGTTTCCTTGCATTCCACCGAAGTAAGGTCACACGAAAGGATTCCTTTTATTTCGGGGATTTCGTGGAAGAGTCTCAAAAGGTTTCCCCTATTTAGTGTATCTTGGGTGCCTTTTTACGAATATTCCGGGATGAAAGACAATTTCAGTTCACACTCATCGAATTCGGCTTGCTTTTCGTATGAAGAGGGTACGGGTTCCTTTCTTCCACCGGTTGGTGTTGAGATTAGCGGGATGTTTTGACCACTTTCTTGTTCATACTCCGCCGTGAATGTGGTTGGCACCTCTAGCCTGGCGTTTGGTGTTCCTGATGATATTTGGGCCACGTTCCCTGTTCAAGGCTCCACTTGATCCTGGTTAAGAAGCTTACAGTGGCGATCCTTTACACTTATTGTTACAGCGATAAATTTGGGGAGGTTTTGAGGGTTAAGTAACGTTGGAGCATCCAACATATTCGCCAAAGGTTGATTATGCTTTTCTACGTCAGGCCCCTTGTTTGTTACTGCTTGTTGAAGTGCACATTGTTGAATACTTGCTACTTTGCTGCTCCTTGGGTTTCTATTTCCCACTGATTGCTGATTATTTCTATGTGCTGCTTCACCCTCTTCCTTGTTAGATGATGTTATTTTACTTTGTTGCTGCACGGCCGGGTTTTCGATTGCTTTGTCCTCTAATGGTGGACTTCCGGCGCCTTGATTGATTTGAGGGGAAGTTTGAGGTTTGGCAGTATGACTAAGGCCCTGACTCTTTGAGAAGGAGATCTGGATACAGTGGGCTTGGTCACTTTCAAGAGTTTCAGCCTCGGGCAAGGAGGGTAGTGTTTTTTTCCTTTCCGTGGGTGTTTTTGCTGCAAAGAGTGGAAATAATTTGACCGGGGCAGGGCTAGATTGTTTGCTATATTTAAGCCTAGCCTTCCTCGCATGTTATCTTTCCCGTTTTGTTGGTTTGACTCCCACCATTGCTGTTGGCTGTAGGGCCACTAGTTGTTCCTCACTTGGATTTAGTTTTGTCTCAAATTCTAATTTTGTTGGTACTTCGATGGTATTTTTTGGTCCCTCGTTGTTGGCTTTGGGGAGATGATCAATTGGCTCTTGAGCGATAGGTTTTTGAGATATTCCATGGCTGTGGGTATTGTAAGATTGTTTTGCTGCCCCTAGAACGTCTTTTAAAAGTTCTGGAAGAGTTGCAGTTTCTCAATTTTTGGCCCGCAGTAGCATGAGGCTAGTTGATTATTTTGTATCTCTTTGCTGATCCAGGGTTTCTCTTTTTGTTAATAACAATATTATTAAATCTTTGTGTTTACTCCTGAAATGTGACTGGCAATAAGGTTAATAAGGTCGATTTGCACATCCATTTTATCTGACTGAAAGTTTAGGACTTTTATAGATTGTTCAAGGGTATAGATCAGTTTTTGAGCCCATTGCATGTTGTAGTTGTCTTCGGTGTGCTGCGCCGGGGCCACCAACCTGGAGCTTGACCCATTTCCAGAGGAGATGGTTATTGGTGACGAGAGAATTGGTTGCTTGATTGTTATAGGGCTATGACCAGCCTCCGGTAGCTCTGTATACTGAACGTCTTGTTTTCCCTGAGGGCTTAGGGGAGTCGGCAAAACCAATTTGGCTCTTTTTTGTGGGGTTCTTATCCTTGGGCTGGGGGTTAGATGATCCTTTTCCTGTCCCATCCCTTCTAATGATTCCAGGATTTCAATCAGATTTGCCTCGCTTATATTGAAGAACGATTTGCTGGTCGGCACTTCCTTTGAAGCGGCGCTTGCTGACGATTTGATTAAGTCGATTTATTTCTCCTTTGACCATCTTGTATTTACTCTGCACTCTTCCTTGGCTCTGGGAGGAGATTTACCGGCATTGAGATTTGCGACGGGTGTTAAGTCATTTAGTGCCGGTGTTGATCCTTCTAGGCTGCAGTTGAGTTTTCCACATTCTCTGCTTGCCCCCGTGGGGTCTTTGACTCCAAAGGTTCCGCGGGATCTCCGATGTTAATTGTTTTTTTTTTTTCTAGGTTCTTTGAAACCTTCAGTAGTCGCTTCGGGTTTTGTTTTAAGGGTTGATACTGACATTTCTGGTGCCATCTGATGCACCTGAGCTATTACTGGCACTAGTTTCCTGACATCTGTATGAGCCAACTGTTCTCCGACGATGGTGCATTAGGTGGTGCAATGGCCAACAATCCTGGGGCGCCCGGGAGGGAAGCTTGTGATTTAGCTGGCTGCATTGGGCTTGATAGCATGGCGTATTCCTTTAAGGGGGCGTACATTGCCGCCATAGGGTCTTTTAGGAAAAATAATTTTTGAATCCCTGTTTGATTATTCGGTGTTGGCTTTGTCTTTGTTGTTGGGCTGGGAACTGACACCAACCTCTCCCTTTGGCCCGCACCGTTTTCAATGTTATTAGTTTGGGAATCCTCCTCTTCTAATGGTTTGAGTTTTTTTTTTTGTTTTTGGTTTTATTTCCTTTTTGTTCCTGGTGGTCTTTCTGTAGTCCCCTGGCGGACAGTTCCTGATCGCATCTGTGCGGAGCCCTGACGCTATATTGTTGAAGGCTTCTTTAAGGCTTGTTGAACTCAGTAGAGGTTGTTGGGTTAGAAGGCCGGTGGATGACCGGGCGTGGGGCAGGGCATGCTCAGCCGACCCTCCATCCCCCGCCGTCCACCGTCGTTCTGTTCTGGTTGCAAACCGCACTGCCCACACCACCTAATGGGCCACCCATGCCTCCAACGCCTCCAACACGCCTTGCTTTGCTGGGCTTGCTGACGTCGGGCAAGCACACTAACGGGCTGGCTCACGAGCTTGGAGTGAGCTGAGGCCGGAGACCTCGGAGATCTTGGCACTTCTGGGGGGTTTTCTGGGGTTCCTTTCGCTGTTCCTAGCGACCTTCCTTCTGCCCCTGCCCTCCTTGCTTTCCCAATTGCAAGAAGAGCGCTGTGGCTCTGTTACTTACTTTATTTTGCTTTCTCCTGAGCCTTGACTGCTCCTGCTGCCAATCAGGAAGCCGCAGCTCCAGCAGCGGTGCAGAAATGTAGCTGTAAAACTTGGAACTTTGAAGCAGCTCTGGAACAGCAGCCGTCACCCGTCAGCCGTCAACGGAGGAAGGAAGGGCGGTCTAGGAAGGGGGGGGCATCAGCGGGCCCCCGCCAGGCAGCGTTTTGGCCAACAAGCCGCGGCTGTGCGGCTATGCAGTGCCGCTGTTTGTACAAAGCGGTGCCACAGTGGTGCGGCGGGTCGTGTCGTGTCGGGCGGGCGGTGTTCGCTATTTGATGCCCCGTGCTCGGCACCCCTCAACCGACTGCAACAAGCCACTACCGGGCTCCGTTGGCTCGTTAAATCTCCGTTAGGTCACCTCTACCTCTGTGACAAAGAGGAGCCGCAGCAGGCAGCAAACTCCAGCGAGGCTTGCGGTGATTCACTGCGAGGCCCCTCCCCAATCTGCGCTCTCGGCAATCGGCAAGGAGTCCTGCAGCATTGGACTATAATTGGCATAGGTGGGTGTACTTACGCCACTCCCATATATGACAAAAATATATGGGTTCCAGGAGTTCTGTATTTCTGTCTATGCTGCAGTTCAAAGGCACTGCAGTGACTGCAGTGACACAGAGCAATGGAAAGTATCATTGCCATGTCAGAAATTTATTTTTTTCATTTTATTAAGACACCTTCTAAAGTGTGCCTTGGAAAGCCAGGTTGCCTAATAATGAAAAGTAACATACATTTCATGCGAATATATGTTAATATAAAATATGTACCATATTAAAAGTGCCTTACCACATATTTGAAATAGGTGCCTTCACAGTGGCTGAAGACCTAAAATGTATTTTCGCTGTGGCTATGTGGGCTAGATTTTCTATAAACAGGACGAGGATTAGTTAAAATATTTGTTTCACATTTTCATCTAAGAAAATGCCGGAAAAACATTTCAAAGTTATTTTCCATTTAATTTTTAAACTTCAATTTTGCAATAATTAGATGTTTGATAGCAAAGTATCTTATGATACCCCCGCGCCGCACGGCCACCAGCTGCTGCGTGTGCCCCCAGTGCCTGCCTCTGCCTCAGCGCCGGCCTCGCTGCCGCCTTGAGCGCTCCCCTTTGGTTTTAGCCCGTTTTTGACAGAAATTTGTGCTTGTTTTCTTTCTGTGCCCAAGATCGTTTGCTTACTGTTTTTCCCTCGTTTTGACCTGAATTGTTGCCTGTTTTTTTCTGTGCCGTTTTCTCTTCGTGTTTTGACCTCCATTATGCATTGTGCCTGTCTCCTTCCTGTTTGCCCGCCTACCTCGCCGCCCTCTGCTCTCCCTCCCCGCTCCCGCTTCCCGCCACCGCCATTAGCCCCGCCCCTTTTTTCTTCTGTTCCCTCCCCGCTCCCGCCTCCCAGCTGCTCCGCCCACCCGCGCACTTCGCCTTAAATGGCGACCGTGCGAACGCGCAGCGGTCACGCGCAGCGGGCGCGCCGATTGTGCGCCGAAGGCGCGCCAAAGGTAAGCCCGTCTGCGCCCGTCCGCGACCGGATCGCGACCAGTGCCAGGACCCCTGGCCCCCGAAGAGCCCGACCGACCCGCCTGACGTACTCCGCCGCCACCCTCACCGCACTCAACACCGACCGACCCCCAGAATGCCATCAAGCCACCCCGCGACGTACCCACGGACCTTTCAGCTGCCACGCCTGCAAGTTCTCCTGCATCCGGACCAGCCTCGCACCAGCACCCGCCAAGTCGAACACCAGCAGCACCCACCTCAAGTGCATCCTGCTCAACACCCGCTCCGTCCACAGACACGCCATCGAACTCTGGAACCTTCTAGACGCCACAGCCCCTGACGTTGCCTTCCTCACGGAGACCTGGATGAACGCCTCTTCAGCTTCCGACATCGCCATCGCTATCCCAGAGGGCTACAAGATTGTCCGGAGGGACCGAAACGCCAACCAGATGGGAGGAGGCATCGCCATCATCCACAGGAACACCATCCGTCTCACGACCAGCACCGACAACACCCTGACCAGCGCCGAACACCTGCATTTCCAGATCCACACCAACCCGAACACCACCCTCAGAGGCACCCTGATCTACCGACCCCCTGGACCACGCACACAATTCAGCGAGGACATCGCCGACTTCGTCAGCCCGCATGCCCTCCCCTCCGCTGACTACATCCTCCTGGGAGACCTCAACTTCCATCTGGAGAACAACAACGACCGCAACACCAGCACCCTGCTCGACAACCTCGCCAACCTGGGACTCAAGCAACTGGTGTCCACCCCCACCCACCTCGCCGGACACACACTCGACGCAGTCTTCTCTTCCAGCACAGACATCGACTTCAGCCACGCCACAGAGCTTCAATGGACGGACCACAGCTGCGTCCACTTCACCTTCAAGAGAAAGACGACCCACCACCACCAACAACAGGCCGCCCGCAGAAGCTGGAACAAGATCACAGCAGACCAGCTCGCCACCTGCCTGAGCCAGCACCCTCCTGCCAGCTCAGCGGACCCCAGCCAGGCCGCCGACAACCTCACGAAGTGGATCAGCAACTGCGCGGACGAACTCGCTCCACTGAGGACCCCGCCTAGCAGACCCGGCAGCAAGAAGGCTCCATGGTTCACCGACGAACTCAAGAGCTCCAAGAAGAACTGCCGAGCCCTCGAGAAAGTCTGGAGAAGGGAACCGACACCGGACAACAGGACCTCCTTCAAGCTTGCCACCCGGAAACACCACCAGCTGATCCGCGCCGCCAAGAAAACAGCATTCAAGGACAGGTTGGACAACAACGCACACAACTGCAAGGAACTCTTCAACATCGTGAAAGAGCTTTCCAACCCCAGCGCAGGAAACAACGACATCACCCCATCGCAAGACCTCTGCAACTCCCTCGCTTCATACTTCCACAACAAGATCGCGGACATACACAACAGCTTCAACAACCAACCAACGCACACCATGACCGAACAACCACCCCCCACCACCACCCTCCACGCCTGGACCCCGATCAGCACCGAAGACACCATCCGCACGATGAACTCCATCCACTCCGGATCACCGACCGACCCCTGCCCTCACCACGTCTTCAACAAGGCCGACGCTGTCATCGCACCCCACCTGCGAGACATCATCAACACATCCTTCGACACCACCATCTTCCCTGAGAGCTGGAAACACGCCGAACTCAGCGCTCTACTCAAGAAACCAACAGCGGACCCCACCGACCTCAAGAACTACCGCCCCATCTCGCTCCTCCCGTTTCCAGCCAAAGTCATCGAGAAGACCGTCAACAAGCAGATGGCCGCCTTCCTCGAGACGAACGGATCCCTCGACCCCTCACAGTCCGGCTTTCCGAGCCAATCACAGCACCGAGACCGCCCTCATCGCCGCCACCGATGACATCCGAGCCCTGATGGACAATGGAGAAACAGCGGCCCTCATCCTCCTAGACCTCTCCGCGGCATTCGACACGGTCTGCCACCGCACCCTAGTACGGCGCCTCAGCAACATCGGAATCCAGGACAAGGCGCTGGAATGGATCATCTCCTTCCTCGACGGAAGAACACAGAGAGTCCGCCTACCACCGTACAAGTCAAAGGCCTCCGAAGTCATCTGCGGCGTCCCTCAAGGATCATCTCTGAGCCCCACCCTCTTCAACGTCTACATGAGCCCCCTCGCGGCCATCGTACGCAAACACAACCTCAGCATAATCTCCTACGCCGACGACACCCAGCTGATCCTCTCCCTGACCAACGACCCCGCCGCCGCCAGAGCCAACCTGCACGAAGGGATGAAGGAGGTAGCCGAGTGGATGACGACCAGCCGCCTAAAACTGAACTCGGACAAGACGGAGGTCCTCATCCTGGGCCCCTCACCCTCCGCCTGGGACGACTCCTGGTGGCCTCCCGCCCTGGGCACCGCACCCAAACCGACAGACCATGCACGCAACCTGGGCTTCATCCTGGACTCCTCCCTCTCCATGACCAGGCAAGTCAACAACGTCTCCTCGGCGTGCTTCAACATCCTACGCATGCTACGGAAGAACTTCTGGTGGATCCCCACCGAGACCAGGAAGACCGTCACCCAGGCCCTCGTCACCAGCCGACTGGACTACGGCAACGCCCTCTACGCCGGTACCACCGCCAAGCTCCAGAAGAGACTCCAGCGGATCCAGAACGCCTCAGCCAGACTCATCCTCGACATCCCACGAACCAGTCACATCTCCGGACATCTGAGAGACCTTCACTGGCTCCCCGTCAGCAAAAGAATCACCTTCCGCCTCCTCACCCACGCACACAAAGCCCTACACGACCAAGGCCCGAGCTACCTCAACAGCCGAGTCAACTTCTACGCTCCCAAACGCCACCTCCGATCAGCCAACCACGCCCTCGCCGCCGTCCCCCGCATCCGAAGAGCGACTACAGGAGGAAGGTCCTTCTCCTACCTGGCTGCCAAGACCTGGAACTCCCTCCCGACCGACCTGCGCCTGACCCAAGACCACCTCTCCTTCAGGAAGAAGCTGAAGACCTGGCTGTTCGAGCAGTAGCGGCACCCCCCCCCCCCCCCCCCCCAGCGCCTTGAGACCCTACGGGTATGTAGCGCACTTAACAAATTTCATTGATTGATTGATTGATTGATGAATATGTACTTTATGCTACCTGAGCAAGAACTGCCTTAAACCAATTCTGCCGCATATCACATCTCTGGAGGCCAATTCACTTTGCTGGCTAGAGTTAAAGACCCTGCCTGAAAGAGGACAATAACCTGCCTCCTGGACCCAGAAAGGCAGGGGAGTTATGAGTAACTGACCATTTAGCAGTGATTAGCTGTCTTGAGGAGGGCATCAGCAGATCTCGAACAAAAAACAGCCTTGCTACTACTTCTCTTAACTTTTGCTCCTGTTCACTCCTGTTCACCCCCAGAGCCTCCTAGTCCAACCCCAAGCACCAACCCCAGCAAGAGAGAGAACCGGCCTGGATCATTCCGAAGCAGAAGAAACTTTGCATAAATAGGGCAGAGGTGTTTGAGAGTCAGAGACACTCTCAGAGGAATTATGGGAATTTTTACAGTAAAGAGTATAGAAAGTGGTGCCAAAAGAGGCAGTGATATGGAGAGAAAGTAGCCAGGTTTGGGTGGGGAAAATTTTTAAATCACTGGCTAGTGCGCAGAATAGGTCAGGGACCTCACTGCCACCTGTTAAGAACATTCCAAGACCTGAGAAGACTAGACCAGAAAATGAAGACCCTCCTGGCTTTTGACTTCTGTTTGGCATCCAATGATTGGAAATCAACTCCAAAATGGCCCATTCGAACACAGAGGACTTTATTCTGTGGGAGCTGGAGAGAGACTGGTGCTTAGAAGCCTTACCTGGGGAACTGGGGGCTCCAGGAGTAACAAGAAGGTACCTTCTCAGAAGCTGTAAAAGAAAGTGGATCTCAAAATGTTGTGCCCTCTGGATGACTAGGACAAGGAGCAGAGGCATGCCCAGTGGACTAGAAAACTTGTTTTTTCCTGATTGGAGGCTTTTGCCTTTCTGAGAATGAGGTTCAGGGCAACCGTCTTTTGAAAGTATCTGACCTTGTGGAGCCCTATCCAGCTCCAGCTTCCATCCTTGACCCACTGGAGGATTTTGAAAATATAAAAAGTGATTAAGTCCAAAGTGAAAACCTTGACTATGGCAAGGCATTAAATTAAAACCAATGATGAAGCACCTTAATAGTTATGGCACAAAAGGCAAGACCTTCAGCGGGAACTCAACAGCGGAAGCTCCTCTGCTATGGTGGGGGAGCGTCACCCCTTCTCTCGCCGCCAGCAGCATAAAAAAAAGTAAAATAAAATGATTATAAACCCAGGTTTCTTATAGTTGTATTTTTCCTAGCCGAGTCTTGATGGCGGGGCTAGGGGAATGACGGGCATCAACAGGTTGTGGTGTGCACAGCTATCAGTGTGCATGGTGGTTTGGCTGGCAATCTCAGGCTGGCCAAATTGTCATGTGCACGAACCTGTCTCCAACCCAGCTGCGTTGCTGGGTTGGAGATAGCAAAGCACAGGCTCCCAGTCTCCCTGGGAGCACAAATTAAGGGCACTCAGGCCAATCCTGAAGTTGCTGTCATGCATGAGAGCAGCTTCAGGATTGCCATAGGGGAGCGTGGGAGCCTGTGCCTGCAGTGGAGCCACTTGTATTGAGAGCTAAAGAGGATGTGTTCATTAAGTTGAACTGGGACCAACTTCACAAATTAATAAGTCACGATTAATAAGACATAAACTTTGCCTACCATCTCCACCAGAAGAAAATATATTTGGGGCGTTCCACCTTAATGTCGACTCAAAAATATCATTGGTAAAAACATTGTGAGAAAAATATTGTGATCTCAAGAATATGACAGGGTGTAATATAAAAGGTAAGATACTATTTTAATGTTTTTATTTTATTGACAACTTGGATGTAAATATTGATTTCTTTCATATCATTGTACATAAAGTCAATTTTTTGTGTATTTTATCATTCATTCCCCTGCTTTTGAGTTTTTAAATCAATATAATGCATTACTATATTCATTTTAACCAAGAAGGGCTTTATGAGGCCCTTAAAGGAAATATTAACAAAAAACTGAGTTTCAATATTTTCTAAGAGACATCGTTATTCAAATGTTTCTTGTGAAAATGAATGCTTGTCACACTTCCTAAGATGTCAGCTGCATGAAATGTCATTATTCTTTCAATGCACAAACAATTTATGCTAGAGGTGACTGCCCCATGAATATTACGTTGTGAATCCTTGCAACACTTCAATCACTCTGTTTTAATATGTGTTCTCAATATACTTCAAAGTCAAACACATATTTGTTTTGTAGGCATGAGTTTCTAGACATCCTACAAAATTTCTCTACATTAAGGGGCCGATTCCGATTTGGTAAATCCCTTACAAATAGCCGTATGGAGCATATTTCCCATACGAATCGTACCCTCAACCGCCCCGTACATACGATGAAGTACGATTCGGACCCAAAGCAGATCTCCGTATGAATCGTACAAAAGACCATACGACTTAAAAATCCGTACAAATCGCATTCGGAAAACGCATTACCCGGCGTCCGTACGGATCGAAGCAGCATTTTCCGACCTAGCAAGTACGATTCGTTTCGTCAACACTCCGTACGACTCTTTTTCTACGGGAACTCAAAATGTCCAGAAAAGCAGATTTCGACTCGAACCGCGTACGAAACGGACCCCCCCGGGTGCAGTGCATACACCCCATGCTTGCAGGGGTACGGTGCGTAGGGGTAGGGTGCATACACCCCATGATTGCAGGGGTATGGTGCGTACACCACATGATTGCAGGGGTACGGTGCAAAGGGGTACGGTGGTTACACCCCATGATTGCAGGGGTACAGTGCGTAGGGGTACGATGCGTACACCCCATGATTGCAGGGGTACTGTGCATAGGGAAACGGTGCGTACACTCCATGATTGCAGGGACACTGTGCGTATGTGATTGTGTGGCTCTCCGTACGAATCGCTCATACGTGATGTTTTCCGTACGAATCGCGTTCTCATTCCCTGGTCCGGATCGTACTTGTCGGGTCGTACAGCATGTTTACGATTCGTACGGTTCACTGTGAGGGTCCGTGTCTTACGGATTTTCCCTTGCTTTTTGGACAGTTTGCATCGATTCGGTCATATATTTTTCAAACGAATCATACTAATCGATTCAGAAGGAATTGTACGAGTCGTACGGAAAGCGCTACGGATTCGAATCGGTCGTACGATTGGTTTACCGAATCGGAATCGGCTCCTTAATGTCAAAAGGATGGAAACATTGCGGGGGCATGCCAATGGAATGTCAATTAGCAATCTTGAAATGACACGACATTCATCACTGGTGTTAGAAATCATTTATTGAGAACAACATCTAGAGCCCAATGTACTAAGAGACAGGTATAAAATGGTCACAAAATGTGTAGGCAGGCCGAAATTTGTAGCCCTATGTCCATGCTATGCCAAAAGTGATTGTGGATTACAAGGAACAGCATTCCACCATTCCGATCTTTGTATTGGGAAATGTTAGAACTTACAGTCTAAGGGTGGTCTTCCGACAACTTTTTGCCTGCCTCCCTCCATTTTTCTGCCATCGTTTTTGCTGGCTTCAGGACTCTGTGCACTTTACTACTGCTGACCAGTGCTAAAATGCTTGTGCTCTCCCCTAAACATGGCAATACCCTGATTGACAAGTTTAGTTTACCTATGAGTCCCTAGTAAAGTTCAATACAGGTACCCAGCGCCTGTAAATTAAATGCTATTAGTGGGCCTGCAACACTCATTGTACCATTCAATTTAGTAGCCCTCTAACCATGCCTCATGCCTGCCATTGCCGACCTTGTATGGACAGTTTACACTGGCATTTTGATATAGCAATGTAACCCTTTTGGCAGACATAAACCTTCCCTTTTAATGCATATAAGTCACCCCTAAGGTAGGGCCTGTCTGACCCACAGGCTAAGATGCAATGTAGTATAAAGGCAGGACATGTAATTATAAGTTGAACATGTCTTTGGTAGTGAAAACCCCCCCACATTCGATTTTCTCAACTGCAAGGCCTATCTCTCTCATAGAATAACATTGGGATTGCCTTATTACATATTTTAAGTGTATTTACCAACTGTGCAGAGATGGACAACTGTGTATAAGTACTGGACCTCTGACACCATAACTTCAGTACACTTCTGGACTTGTGACCACTCTGCCAGGAAGAAGAACTGCTGTGCTTCTGAAAGGACTGCCACTCTGTTTGACCTACATCACTTGAACCCAGAGTGACGCCAAGTGCTTTCTGGCTTGCCTCCTGTTCTAAGTCTCAGGGAAATCAAATATTTCAACACCTCCTGCTGCAGCATATGGGCTTTGCTTGCTGCAGGTTTTGCCCTGCCAAGTGGTGCCAACCCAGTCTTGGGCCCTTTGAAGTGGGTATAAAGTGCTGCTACAACCAGAACCCGCACATCCTAATTCGAACCAGTGCATCTTTGTCTTTGTGAGAGCCGGAACCAGCACATCCTTATCATTGCGTGGAGCGGACCCGGGGCATCACCTTTGGAATCAGTGCAGCACCTTCAGAATCGACACATCGCCTAATGACAGAGCAGCAGCCTCAAATCGCATTCTTATCCAGCGCCTTTCACTCAGAACCGATATATCGCTATGGTTGCATAGAGAAAATCTATGCATATGCATAGTTTCATAAAGAAAATTGACGCATCTCGTCCATGGAGTGGCGCGACACCGACGCATCGTTTTGACTGCACCTCGCATCTTCATCAATAATGAGGCATCCCGGATCAAGGTACTTTAGTTCAGCAGGCCCGTGTGGATCCCTGTATCTGGCCAACACTCTATTGGTCAGCGTAAACCTTGGGCTTTGCCCCGATCCAGCACAGCTATATATCCCATTTAAATGCCTATTGCTTCTAAGTGCTATTATATATTTATTCTTTAAAAATTCATATCTCCACTTCTACTTGTTGAAGTCATTTGGTCTTGTTTTATTTATACAATTAGCCTCTATTTTTCGATACTGGTGTGGAGTCTTTTTGTGGTGTTTTAATTGTGTTACTGTTTGAAGTGTTGCACAAACACTTTACACATTGCCTCTTAAGTTAATGATGACTGCTCTGTGCCAAGCTACCAGAGGGTGAGCACAGGATAATTTAGGGTGTTTTGTGACTTACCATGACTAGGACTGTGGTTCCTGCTTGGGCTGGGTGCATAGCTCTGCCAACCAGAAACCCAGTTTCTAACAGGAAACTTTTATTAAAGCAGCCCATACTCCTAAAAAGAGACTCTAGCTGCTTTCACAAAATGACATTTTCCTGTATATGACTACAACGGGAGGAGCAGGCAGTGCTACTCTGGATCTTGTCAGCCTCCTGAGGTCGCCTGACAAGATTCACAACGAAAAAGTGTTCAAAGAGGACATCTTTCCTTTTGAGAATCAGTTGCCACCTCCTTTGAGGTGTCAGTAATTGATCAATGATTTGCGACTGCATCTCTTGTCACAAACTATTGCTACGTACCGTTGCGACTTGTATTTACTAGGGGATCCTTCTTTTACATACCATCTTAATTGTGATTTGGAAGAGATCTCAAAACCATTTTGCAAGATGGGAAAGATTTTTTCTGGCTGGCAAAACAGGTTTCGTAAACAGAAATAAAAAAAATAGAAATTGGAAAAAAATTAATTGCCTTGCAATCCATGTATAGTAATCCCAGAAATTATACAATGTAATTTGTTTACACCTACAAAGCATGTAAGTCAGATAAAAACAACTACTTGGTACATTTTGCTTACGAGAGGTATCAGCCCAAGCCTGCCTGTGTTATATTATAGTTCTTTAGTCACCATGTGTTATGCATTAGTAGCCTGCTTCACCGTGCCAACTCAAAATAACCCGGGTCGCTCACTGTGATACATTGCAATGTAGTGAAGACTGCAGGTGTGGGAAATTCTCATTTCGGAATTCTTTCTTCAACAAGCAACGCTTAGCTCCTACCTTATTCATAGCCGGGTTTATTTCAGGAAACTCAAATGTGTCCTTTGATTTGGAGGGTTAAAGCAGAACTTTGGGTTTAAAACTCAATCTCTTGGCAGGTAATGAAAAGTGAGAAGGTATTATAGGACTGTAATGTACTGTCATGAAGTAGTCAGCCACTGCCATGCATTTCTCGGACCGCCTCAACTGAGGTTCAGAGTGGGGTCCTTGTGACCATCGGGTGCTGAGGTGGATCAGATGAGGCCAGCAGCACTTCAATCTTAAGGCCACTTTGCGCCTACCCTTGGTTGTGGCAGGCTTCTACCCTGTATTTATACACTAGCTTGAGGAGTGATCATTGACATCTAGGTGTGCACCGCCACATCCTAGCTTGAAAGTGATGGTTGGAAATGCTAGAATAGCGCCTAGATTGGCAAGGAGGCCTATTTCCTTGTCAATGTAGGCCCTTATTGGCTTTGCATGGAATCATGCAATCACATTCGGAGACAAAACAAGGTTTTCACAATTATGATGTGAAAATAATGAGTTACCAGAGACTGACGTAATGAAATAAGACGAGCAGTAATCACACGTACTATGTAGAAACCTTGGCTGTCTCTAACTGAATTATGCTTCTATTTGCAGCATGCAGTCCAGGCAGGAACTGGTCCTGGGAGTGTGTTGTTAAAATATTACACCTTAGCATCCCTACCTTTTAAACGATTGTTTTGATCCATAAGAAGCCAGTTGATACCCGTGTTATTCCAGGTCTCCTTTCCTGCAACAACCTTGCCCTCATTCGACCACTGGGATTCTCTACACTAATTAAAACACACAGTCAGCCGATGATGGAAAGTAGGCATGCTTCCGAAAGGCGCTTCTCCCTAGGCCAAACAATAGCAGACTATGGCTGGCTGATTCAGAAACTTGCTGACAGTAGGTCCAGATTTTCAGTGGGCCTGCTTTTAATTTCCCTCTTTTTCCACCTCAGACCAGACTACCTGATGTGTGTTTTTCCTGCTGGGTTTCTGGAGCCTGACCAAGCAGAGCTGGCGCTTGATTGGTTGAGCATCAGGATCAGAGGTTTAAAAGTTAATCACATGTTCTATTTCATTCGGTGACAGCTTACTGACTCTCATCCATATAGAGAGGTCCAGCAGGCAATCCAGATAAGATTGTTCTGTGCTTGCGTCTGGCCGAACCAGCAAATAGGTGCCACCTAGGGGATGTGCTGTAAATGCCAAGAAATGCTGCGGAATGTGGCATGAACTGACCCCACAGAATAGCAGCGCAGCGAGAGTGACTTTCGGAAGGTACACACACAATCTGATAAATCGCGTTCTATCTCTGAACAAGCATTGGCGGAGCAAATCAGTCTCCTCTTATCAATGCTTATTCTTTGTCAGTGCTTGCAGAGTTGCAGCCGAAGCATTGGCAAAGCCAACAAGCAATGTGTGGCCATACCAGGATGTTATTTTTATTTCGTACACTTCTAAGACATCTGTCTGTTGGTTCTAAGTACGACATGACAGCCAATTTGAAACAGTAGAAATATATGCCAAGTAAAATTACCATTGCATATTGCCCATCATGTTGCTTAAACACATATGAAAAGTGCATTCTATAACAGCCACCTTCCACTATTTGCCTTGCAATCACCGATATTTGTTTGATTGTAACACCACTTTATAAGCATTAGCAAACCAGTTCTGGCAGTGGCAGATGGAAGCTGAATGGGGCAGGAGAGCCGGACTGAGAACCACAACAGGCCCTGACAAAGGGCTCGGCCACCCCACCCACCCCCCCACGCCCCCCCCCCCCCCCCCACTTCCCACTGCCTCAAAAACAGCCCTGTAACAAAAACAACCCCTGTGGCCCGAAAACCGGCCCCCACCTGTGCCGTGCGGGAGATTGCCCGGTGCCCACTATGGCCAGTCCGGCTGAGGAGAGCACTGGTGGGGTAACCGGGTCTGAGGTATGAAGGGACTGGAGTAAGCAGAGGAATGTAGGAGTGATAAAGAGTGGAGATGAAAGAGTATGGGGCTGCGAGAGCGGTAGCAGGGACACGAGGAGACAGAGGGGGTTGCAGGATGAACAGGACAGAGGGAAGTTATGAAGGAGGGCGACAACTTTTTGAATACACCAATGGAAAGATGGAGGGTAGGTAATGTGAGGAAAGCCATGCTTTTGAGTGCGTGGTGTCAAATGCAATGGAAACCTGCAAAGAGAAAAATAGTTCCAAAATTTCAGCCGTGTAAAGATACAATTTATCCAGTCAAAGAACATGGTGAAACCAAATTACTACACAGATGCGAAAAACCTATTGAATTAGGAGCAGAAAGGGCTATGACAAAATCGTGATCAAAGCATGAGCAATTGGCAGACTTAAATTCCACTTTTTATATTTGTTAAAGTATTGCTTAAAATGCTGTCATATAGAGACAGCATTTAGAGCATATAGAGGTTATCTGGTTGGGCGAGCCTGGGTGAAACTCCTAAGTTCAGTCCGACTGCAATGGAGCCTGGTCTGAACACAGGGACCAGATTAGTCCAGCTTAAACAGTTACCTTCGTAGTCAAGCATGAAGAGTTCCATTTGTTGTGTAAGGGGCTGCAGGAGCAAGAATGGTCACTGATGTAGCACCAAGAGCAGGCTGGGCATCGTGGACGGTCATTGCTGCAATGCAAAGATCCTATAGGGTTCTGTAGAAGGACATTGCAAGATCTTTGCACTGGCCATCATTGCATACTGTTGATGTTGTAGCGCCAAGTGCAGATCTGCCAGGCATCATTGATGCTCGCTGTAGTGTGAAAAGTTGAGTTTGCCAGAACTTCGTATTGGCAGGGGGCACGGGCGGCAAGATCTTGCAGTGAACTGGCCTGTTTGCATTTACAAAGAGCCCAAAAAGTTAGGATATCGCCTTTTCTTGGGAGAGGAGCTGAACTGAGGCCACACCAAGGGTCCAAGATCTGAGGGTCAGGAAATCATGCCAACAGGACTCAGGCAGGTCCAGGTGCATATCCAGGTAGGAGGTCAGCTGAGCAGTAGCAAGGAGCTTCTGTAGCTTGTTATTTATTTTATTTAAAGAGTTTTATATAGCACCGGCAGGACCCAAGGGTATCAGAGTGCTTTACAGCATCATTAGGGGGTTAACAGTCAACCATAAATAAGTAAAGATGTATTGTTGCGTCATTATCAGTTCATATCAATATAGCTTAATTGTTGGGTCAAAGGTCAGGCCTTGGGAGGGATATGGACATCGGGAGGTGCTGTTTCCCAGGTGGCTTAGGAGTTATTTCCTGGAGGGTTGAGGTCCTGGTTTAGGAGGAATACTTTTAGTTGTCTCTTAAAGCTCATGAAGGAGGGTTTAGTTCTGATATGTACTAGGAGGGAGTTCCAGAATTTGGGGGCAATGCCCGAGAAAGAGCGAGTAAGTGCTTTCTGTTTCTGATTTTTGGGGAGGATGAGTGTTTTGCAGCCCCGAAAATTTCCTGTTTGGCCTGATTTTCTGAGTCTGGAGGCTAGGTAGTCTAGTTTACCAGTGTGTATAACTTTGTGAGTGAGACAAGCAGTTTTGAAGCAGCAGCGTGCTTCAATTGGTAGCCACTTCAGATTTATTAGCAAGGGACCGATGTGGTTATCTTTCCTTTCTCCAGAAGCCATCCTTGCAGCTGACTTTAAAGGGTTTCTTAGAGGGGTTACTTATGCTTTCAATGTGCTTTTGAGGGTAGCAATTCCGTAGTCTAGTCTGGACAGAACCAGTGCTTGCGTGGAAGTTTTTATGTCATTTGGTGGAAGGAAGGGTTTGATTTTGTTGAGGAGTTTTAGGTTTCATAAAGCATCCTTCGCTGTAGACCTTATGTGTGAGCGCATGTTGAAAATTCAGTTGAGGGTGATCCCCCGAGATTAGGCGGAGTGCTTCACAGTCAGCTTGTAGTTTAGGGTATTTAGCCATTCTTGGATCTGTGGTGATTGGCGGGGGTTGGACAAAACAAGAATTTCCATTTTTTCTTGGTTGAGTTTGAAGTGGTTGTGTGATAGCTAGTTTTGAACTTTTATGAGCACGTCATTCTGATGGAGTATCTTGTTCAAGGAGGTAATGTCCATGTAAAGCTGGGTGTCATCCACCTAAAGCTAGTAGGCAATATTTGCTTGTTTGAGTATTGTGGTGAGGGGCTCCATGTTGATGTTGAAGATCGTCAGTGAAAGGACTGAGCCTTGGGGAAAATCTCGGGTGTTGGATGATATATCGGATGCCAAGTTGTTTATTTGCATTATTTGGGAGCTTTTGTGCAGAAATTAGGGGAACCATTTCAGAAATGTGACGTCTGCCCCCATTCGTTGTTGGGTAATGCCAACACTAGCATTAGTATGAATGAAGAAGGATGCTGCACTCGAGTTTTTCAGTGTTTTTAAATGTTAGTACGATACGTGTGCTATTCCAGATCAGTGCCTGCCCACTTACGAATCAATGTATAAGGCCTAGTGCATAAAATCACTAGGACTCTGACATGCACTACAAACAAAATGTTTTACCTTTTGACCATTCAGATTTATTTATATCAATATCTCAAATCAAACAATTATGTCACATTTCTGTGATATACAATAGTACATTCTTTCAAACAAGAATCATTACAAAAATCCATAACGGGGTAATGTCAGTTAGTATCTAAATCAACAGTGCATCATCAAACCATAATCAAAAAAATGAAAGAAACCCAATGCATTTCGGGGCATGTATTGCCCCTTCGTCAGGGGTCTAGAAGAAAAAGAAAGATACAGACAAGGAGTACGTTACTCAATTATTTAAATTGCTCATAATCATTTATCCTTTGTTTTTATATCTAGGCTTACCTATTAAGGTGAATAGATGTATAACTTGTGAGCAGGGTTACTTAATCAATGTTTTCATATTTCTGTGAAAGTAAACCACGAAGCGTCATGAATAAATGCAAATTTTTTAAAAAGAAAAGGGAAAATGCATGCTGTCCTATTGTTTTGTTACCTGTGATTATAAGAAAAATCGCATCTGAAAGACAAAGCGGTAAAATGATCTTAGCTGCTTGCTAAGCGAATGCTTCTAGTGTTATTAATCACTGCAGTGACATAGTAATTATGAAGGCTCACCTGTGCCTTAAATTGGGTTACACGAATTTAACGAAGACCTGTTGTGAAAAAAGCGGCTTAAGTTTAGTAGCCTGCAACCTTTAGATTACCTCACTGTTTAGGTTATGTCAAAACATCCGTTTACCTGCGAGCCTAGTGAGATATACGTCGGTCTCGCCGAGGTGTCCGTTCTCCAAGCTAAAAATAAAAAGACGCTGGGTGTAAAAGGCTGTTATTCTGTTGAAGCAGAATATCTTATCTCGAGCAAGCCATTAGTTCGGCTTACCTTACGCTGATCAGCGTTCCGCTCATTACGAAGTGCTCGCCATCTCCTTCACCACACGAGTGCCGTGGAGGTTTTGATGGTCCTGCGTTTATTTTTACTCGCGTGTAGTTAAAGGACGGACTAATCCCGCGTTGCTGAGTGCTTTTTGTAACAAAATCAACTTTATTTGCCCTGAATGTTTTACAGGACCACTAAAGGTGATTGTGTGTATTAAAAACGGCAAGATTACCATATTGATGGTCTGAATGTAGACTCTTACATATTTATTTTTACTCGCGTATAATATAAAGACGGACTAATCCCGCGTTGCTAAGTGCTTTTTTTAACAAAATCAACTTTATTTACCCTGAATGTTTTACAGGAACACTAAAGGTGATTGTGTGTATTGAAAACGGCAAGATTACCATATTAATGGTCTGAATGTAGGCTCTTTCATATTTCGTCACTTAGAAAAAGGCTTTACTCGTGAATGATTAGATAAGGAGCAATTGGTTATCTGCCATTGAAAAAAATATTTGGGCATAGAACAGGTCCTGACTGACCATCGCATTTACCTTTGTGTATGTTATTTAGAATATACAGTTCAAACATAAAGATCAAAATTCAAAATACCCGTCTCATTATATACATACATATACATCGATACCCAAATGCTGCAATTACTAGATGAATCATTGGACCTGGTATCAAGGATAGCCCTGCCTATATACAATCTACAACATTTGTTCTGAATCAATTTTCGAAATTCCATCTCACTTACATTTCTCAATAGTTAGACAAAGAACCCTTGAGGATATATGTATGAATGTGTTTAGTGTATGATTTCCAGTGAAAAATGTGATTGTTTTACAGGAAGCATGACATTTCTAATTTATCCTTGATACCAGGTCCAATGATTCATCTAGTAATTGCAGCATTTGGGTATCGATGTATATAATGAGACGGGTATTTTGAATTTTGATCTTTATGTTTGAACTTAATCATGTAATGCAAAAAAAACGTTTGTTGAATTTTTTATGATACTCCAGGAATCTTGAGATTATTCAAGTACATTTATCTACCATTGAGAAGCGTCTTATGTTCTTCCCCCCCAATTTCACCTTAAAGTCACATGCGTATTCTAAATAACATACATAAAGGTAAATGCGATGGTCAGTCAGGACCTGTTCTATGCCCAAATATTTTTTTCAATGGCAGATAACCAATTGCTCCTTATCTAATCATTTACGAGTAGAGCCTTTTTCTAAGTGACGAAATATGAAAGAGCCTACATTCAGACCATTAATATGGTAATCTTGCCGTTTTCAATACACACAATCACCTTTAGTGTTCCTGTAAAACATTCAGGGTAAATAAAGTTGATTTTGTTAAAAAAAGCACTTAGCAACGCGGGATTAGTCCGTCTTTATGTTATACGCGAGTAAAAATAAATATGTAAGAGTCTACATTCAGACCATCAATATGGTAATCTTGCCGTTTTTAATACACACAATCACCTTTAGTGTTTCCTGTAAAACATTCAGGGCAAATAAAGTTGATTTTGTTAAAAAAAAACACTCAGCAACGCGGGATTAGTCCGTCCTTTAACTACACGCGAGTAAAAATAAACGCAGGACCATCAAAACCTCCACGGCACTCGTGTGGTGAAGGAGATGGCGAGCACTTCGTAATGAGCGGAACGCTGATCAGCGTAAGGTAAGCCGAACTAATGGCTTGCTCGAGATAAGATATTCTGCTTCAACAGAATAACAGCCTTTTACACCCGGCGTCTTTTTATTTTTAGCTTGGAGAACGGACACCTCGGCGAGACCGACGTATATCTCACTAAGCTCGCAGGTAAACGGATGTTTTGACATAACCTAAACAGTGAGGTAATCTAAAGGTTGCAGGCTACTAAACTTAAGCCGCTTTTTTCACAACAGGTCTTCGTTAAATTCGTGTAACCCAATTTAAGGCACAGGTGAGCCTTCATAATTACTGTCACTGCAGTGATTAATAACACTAGAAGCATTCGCTTAGCAAGCAGCTAAGATCATTTTACCGCTTTGTCTTTCAGATGCGATTTTTCTTATAATCACAGGTAACAAAACAATAGGACAGCACGCATTTTCCCTTTTCTTTTTAAAAAATGTGCATTTATTCATGACGCTTCGTGGTTTACTTTCACAGAAATATGAAAACATTGATTAAGTAACCCTGCTCACAAGTTATACATCTATTCACCTTAATAGGTAAGCCTAGATATAAAAACAAAGGATAAATGATTATGAGCAATTTAAATAATTGAGTAACGTACTCCTTGTCTGTATCTTTCTTTTTCTTCTAGACCCCTGACGAAGGGGCAATACATGCCCCGAAATGCATTGGGTTTCTTTCATTTTTTTGATTATGGTTTGATGATGCACTGTTGATTTTGATACTAACTGACATTACCCCGTTATGGATTTTTGTAATGATTCTTGTTTGAAAGAATGTACTATTGTATATCACAGAAATGTGACATAATTGTTTGATTTGAGATATTGATATAAATAAATCTGAATGGTCAAAAGGTAAAACATTTTGTTTGTAGTGCATGTCAGAGTCCTAGTGATTTTATGCACTAGGCCTTATACATTAACACTAGCATTAGTGCAGAAAGACAAAGAGTAGTTTTTACTAAAATAAATCCAAAAATAACTGACATGGCGGATAAAGAAGCCTCGCAAAACCAAAAAGTTTTACTCTTTGGAGAAGACCTCATTAAATCCTTGGGGAAATACATCTCCACTTTCACCGCCCTGGACCAGGCACAGCAAAATATGCGCATAGTTTTCAATCCTAACATTTTATGGCACGCCAGAAGACGGGTTCTCTCTTTTGGCCGCTTCAATCAAAGGCCATTTCCAAGATCCTGTGATTTCGGAAGAGGGTATCAGCAGTACAACGTGCCTCAATTCTACCCCTAGAGAATTAGAAGCCAATGCATTAGAGGATTTCGATCCTGTGGAAGCTTCATCTCAAACAACCCTGCAAGTGAGAACTCTCTCCCTCTCCCTTCTTCTTTCCCCCAAAAAGTGTGTGGCAGACTCAAATACTTCCCAATTGGAGATTGATCAGTCAAGATCCTTGGTTCTTAAACACTGTCAATGGGTTTATGATAGATTTGACTAACATACCTTTACAAACTTATTTTCCAAGTGACATGCCTCTCTCTCCAAGAGCAACAAAAAATAATAGAGGAGATCTCCTCTATGCTTCAAAAGGGAGACATATTACAGGTCCCGTTAGAAACTTTAAGATTTATAGGCACACTCTTTCTTGTAAAAAAGAAAGACAAAGGTTGGAGACCTCTCATAAACTTAAGAGAACTAAACATATATTTGGTTTACAGACACTTCAAGAAGGTGGACATCCATCTCTTTAGGGATTTTCCTCTAAAGGGAGACTGGCTAGTCAAACTAGACCTAAAGTATGCTTACTTTACCATTCCTATGGCCGAATCCCACCAACCCTTTCTTCAATTTGTCTGGAAAAATCACCTTTACCAATTTCAGGCTCCCCCCTTCGAACTCTACTCTGCCCCTTGGCTGATACAGAGATTGAATCTGTCAAGAAGCCAATTAGGAACTAGCCTGGTGGCTCGAGAACCTAGACGCTTGGAACGGAAAAGCAATCTTTGGTTCAAAACCAGAGTTTTAGAATCAGATGCAAGCCTTCATGGCTGGGGAGCTTGCCTTCTCAATCAGAACACTGGTGGTATTTGGTCACAAGAGGAATCATCTCACCACATAAATTATTATGAACTAACAGCTGGGCTTTACGCCCTCATGAGCGCACCATATCTGCGAATCTCTCAAATCTAGCAAAGTAACTTCGGATGTTCTGTCTAAGACATAAGATCGCTCTCAAAGCAGAATACCTTCCGGGGAAATCGAACATCTCTGCAGACTGGAACTCAAGATTACATTTAGATCACAGTAATTGGAAAGTGAATGTTTCCATGTTCAATACCCTAAAGAAGATCTGGGGCCCTCTAGAGATAGACTTATTTGCGAGCAGACTAACCTTTCAACTGGGGAACAACTTGAGCTGGATGCCCGACCCGGGTGCTCTAGCAGTCAACGCCTTACTACAATCTTGGAAAGGAGCCAAAGTGTACGCATTCCCTCCCTTCGTCATGATTCAGAGATTTCTTCAGATAGTGAGACAGGATCAGTGCTTCCTTGTTCTAATAACTCCCTTTTGGCCATCCCATGCATGGTTCCCCACCACTCTAGAACTAGCTTGCAACCCCCCCTTCTTAATTCCTACCCTAGAGAATCTTCTTGCAGATGTAGACGGCGGAGTTCACCCCGAATTCAGAACAGGAGTTTAACCCTTCTTGCCTGGAGAGTGTCAGGAGATCCAATGAAATCTCAGGGCTTTCGGCGATGGCTGCAACTCTCCTCAGAGAGTCTTGGGCCCCAGGCACTCACTACAGATATCACAACATACAGAGAATCACAGTACATTGGTGCCTGGAAAGAAACCTGGATTCCTTGGAAGCACCTATTTTTGACATAGGTAACTTCCTTGTGAAACAATTTGATAAAGGCCTCAGCTATAGAACTATCAATTGCTATAAATAGGCTATTTCTGCTGGTCATGTCCTTGTCAATGGTAAAACAGTAGGTAAAAATGTCATTGTTTTTAGAGTGATGAAAAGCATTCGCTTAAGAAGACCTCCTAAACCGAAATATGAAAGCCTTTGGGATGTCAAACTAATCCTTGATCTTTTCAATAACTGGCCTGTTAATACACTTCTCAATTTAAAAAAAAACCCTTTCCATTATGCTGGCTATTCTGCTATGCCTAATCTCATGCAGAATGGTCTCTGATGTCAAAGCCCTGGAGATTACGAATAGATCTTTTAACATGTTCAGAGTCAAATTTGAGATTTATAGAAGAAAAAAGACTATCTTTCAATCTCTGACCCACATTTTGATTTAAGGGAGTCCAAAAGCAGCTGATAGGTCTCGGAGGAGGAGCAGGCAGCATCTTTTTGTGTCTAGGGATTTAGCAGGCAGCATCTTTTTGTGTCTAGGGATTTATGTATGTCATCTGCTATATTTAGTATAGTTGTTTCCATGCTGCATCCCTTTCTGAAACCTAATTGGGCTGCCACGAGTAGGTATTGGTGTCAATGTGTTGACTGAGTTGGGAAAGAACACATTTCTCTAGAATTTTTACTAGCAAGGGAAGGTTGGAAACAGGCCTAAAGTTGCTGAGCTCTTCATGTTCTGGGCCTGTTTTTTTGGTATGGGAGTAATTTGGCCTAGTTTGACGTAATCAGGCATTGACCCACTACAGAGGGAGCTGTTTATTAACTTGGTCGATAGAGGGGTTATGGCATGGTTGAGGCTTTTTGTCAGGGAGTCTAAGAGTGGGTCATTGTAGTGTGAAGAGGGTATAGGTTTTGCAATCACCATGGAATTGGACTCCTTTGTGAGTGAGTTGAATGCCTTCCAACTCTTTGGTGCAGTGGAGGGTCTAAGGCACTGGGTGGGTCCGGTCATCCCTGGTGGAGAGGTCTTTATTTATGGGGGCGAGGAGTATGCTTGGGGCACGTAAACCATTGTTGTGGGTAAAGAGTTGCTAATGAAAGTCCACATGTGGCAGTCGAGGGAGAGTTCGATTTTCCTGAATTTGTTGTTGAAGAATTGGCGAAGTTGTTGCATTGTTGCTTTTTAGACTGGAGGAGTACCCGTGGTTGATCTGGAGGATTGTTGTTTGAGGATGTTAAAAAACTCTTTGGGGCGGTTTCTTGCTTTATCTTTCATATTGCAGAAGAAGGTAGCTTTTTGTTTTAGGAAGTGATTTTTGTACATTTTGCATTCTTTTCTGAGCAGGTAGAGGTGAATAGTGGAAGGGTTTGCTCTCCAGAGTTTTTCAGCCGCTCTTACGTGTCTTCTTTACAAATTGAGTCTTTGTTGAACCAGGATCCCTGAGGGAGTATATCTGACCCTTTTTAATTTCAGGGGGGCTACCTTCACCTGGGTTGTTTTCATTGTCATGTTATTGTGCAATGTGAGCTTTTGTGTTGTGAGGTTGTCTGTTAGATGAGGGAGTAAATAATGCATTTTTTTCTTCCAGGTCAGTTAGTTGGTAGAAGTTTCAGGACCATTTGAGAGTTTTCTGAGAGTGGTTAGGAGGAGTTACCACTTCGCTGTTGTGGAACAGAATGAGGTGGTGGTCCAACCAGTCAATTACAAGTACGTTTTCTATGCTCATCGCTTCATTTTGGGTGATAATGGCATCTCAGGTTGAGCCTCTGTTGTGGGTTTGTATCTTCAAGTGTTGATTGAGATCTTTGCTGAGTAGAAGTTTGTTTAAGAGTTGGATTAGTGAGTCCTCCTCATCATTTCAATGGTGGTTGAAGTCACCTAGGAATATGTTGTTGGTGTAAGAGATAGAGTGTTGTGTTATCAGATCTGGCAGTTGTTCACCAAAGGCAAACGTATTTCCAGGTGGGTGCTAGAGGAGGTGATATTTTGTTAAAATGTTATCTTTTAGCGTTATGCTAGTACTGAAATATTTAAATGTAGGATAAAAGAGGGAATTTGCGTCTGTTGATGCTTGATGGATAATGACTAGACCACCTCCATGGTGGTCATCCCTGTCCTTCTTAATGATGGAGAAACCTGGGCGATCCCATCAGCCGATCGGAGATCTGAAGTGCCCCTTGGCAAACATGCAACCCTCAGGACCACATTTGGCAAAGGAGATGGTGGACACCATGCACAGCTGTCGACTTACCGGCCACTGTATTTCATACCGTCTTTGCCAGGGGCCTTCTTAGGCAGTTTTGCCCTCTTAACTCATGTGGGAGAAAGCAGGCATTTATTACTACAGGCTGTGTAGTTACTGGCCCAGCCCTTATTGGCTGGGGCCACAGCTGCCACATTTATCAGCAGGGCGCTGATGCCTTCCGTCATGTGTGATGGCCCCTCAGCAGCCGGACCTAGTGAAAGTAGGCTGTCCAGGAATGGATTCAGGTCGCCATACACCATGCAGTCTATAATCTTCAGGACCTGTATATGTGGCACCAGGATCCTCAAGCAGCCACAATTATCTCACCACTGTGAGAGCCCATAGCAGTTCCGACACAACCAGTCAACTGATGCTCTGTTCCCCTCTCGGCTCTCCTGTAAGACCTAGGAAAGAGAATACCACATCCAGCTCTGGATGCGCACAAAGCCCTCACTGCTCCAGTATCACACCTCCGCCTCCCCAAGGCACAGTGGTCTCTTCACTGATTGCTTCCGGAAGGCAGACATTGTGTTCCTTACTTGGGCATCTCTGTGCTCCCTGGGCAAACGTAACATTCCCTTAGTCTGTAGTATAGTTCTCATTTCCCTTATAGGCTCTGCGCATTGGAATAATATACACTATAGTTTTAGCATAGGACTAAGGTCAGTATGTTTCTTTCGAGTACATTAAACTTAATTACTTTATGTGCCAGCAAACTCTGAGGTCACTAGAAACTTCTGAATAAACAAGAAGGGATTCGTTTCTGACAAACCGCATAAACATGACAACTTTGTTTCCCTTAGAATAGGAACATGTCTCAGAATCGTGAAAACAATAGATAACAGTTTCGCTCAGTCAATCGTGCATGCTTAGTTTCTGCATAGTTACACAGAAAGAATGGACAGGAGTTTCAATAAAAGGATTTATTGAACAGTCTTCTTTCTCGTGCAAGAGACATGAGCTGTCACAATCGTTAGACAGTATGCAAGATATGAAATGTACAGTGTGAGCAGTAAGAAGAAATAATACTATAATAGCATTGTCTTTTAGCTATTCCCTATATTCATATGCAAAGTAACTAACCACAAGGGTGACCCTAGAACAAGAACCAGGGGTAACAACTAATATAATCCAAACAATGGTCCTTGAGCAATATAATCAAAAAGGGGAAACAAACCCACTCAAAAAGTGAAAAGGGAAAATTCAAAGAAAAAAGAGAAAAACATTACATAAATCAGTGCAAAAAAATATTTAATATAGTCAAATGAAAACAAGGGCGCTCAAAACAATTACACTCACAATTACTACATTCAAAAGACAAAAACATGTAAAATCCAAAAAACAGTGGCAGAGAATAATAAACAAATCACAATATCCACAATACACAATATACAAATAGTGTGCTCTCTGATTTATGCCATGTTAAATGCGTCGACGCCGTTTCAACCCAAAATTTCTTTAAGGGTCATCACCAGGACAAAATAGTTTCAGGAGCGGAAGCGACCACTTGATGGACTTGGCGGTCTTTCTACACGAAGCGAAAGTCTTCACCTGTTGTATCAATTATATTCCAACAGGGAACCTGGCAGAATGCAAAGTTGCCACAAATAGGCAAACCTCCCCGATAAGCACTTTCAAAACGGTGTCCAAGCCGGTCATCAAATGATTGCGTGGACAAGCTCCAATGAGCAAGGAATTCAAATAATTTCAAAAATGTAGAGGTCTAACGATCGAGTATTACACCGAAAACGCCAGCCTATATTCATATACATACATAAATAACACAGGCTAAAATGTGAATACTCATATGATGCTTCTGTTATGTTATGTTATGTTATGTTATGTTATGTTATGTTATGTTATGTTATGTTATGTTATGTTATGTTATGTTAAATCCATTATTATATCGCACACAGATACACCGGAGAGTATCCCGGCGCGCGCTCAAGAAAAGAAACCACTAACCAAGGCACTATTCAAAGAGGAAGGCTTTAAACCTTTTTTTGAAGATCACTGAGTCTTGAATACTGCGTAAGGTCATGGGGAGAGCATTTCGTAGAATTGTTCTACCCCAGTGTACCTAACCTAAGGTAAGAGGAAGTTACTATGTCAAAGTTAGTATGCCAAGAGTATCTCTAGGTTCTAGCCAGCTCCATACCTTAGAATGAGAGAGGTGGGAATACCTTCCAGGATCTCAAACTCCAACACCCCTCAAAGGGATTCAGAACACTGAAAGCTGGAATTTCTGGGAGCAGGGAGGACAGGATTTCATCAGTGCATCAGGCGGGGACTCGAATTCCTTCTGAACTTGCCATAGCAAGCTGTGTAGCCAAGCCGAGTTGTGCAAGTATGCAGCCGTAACTTGCCATGGCAAGTGAAGGTATATTTACACCTGGAAGGTGCTTAAGAATGCTAGCATTGATGTAAAGTCGGGCAGAGGAAGATGTAATGAATGAACCCCTAAGGAATATTTGTTCATGCATAATAAATGAGTTCTTGGAGAAATCAATAATCCAAGTAGGGAATCTCCCAATGGCTTAAGGGTCTGATTTCCAAGAACTTGTAGGTGACTGTGCCTGTATTTGGATTGCATGGCCAATGCCTAAATAATTTGTATTAAGTTTGATTCCATCTGACTTCTACAAATGCAGATTGGTTTCTTTCTCCTTAGCCTCCCATATGCTGAAGCCCTGTCCGTCTACTCTGACCTCTAAAAACGCAGACATGGTTTTTCTTTCTTTAGCCTCCCACATGCTGAACCTCTGTGTCTTTTTGGCTGCCTACCTGAACCAGCGCGAAAAATAATGTCTTTTCCTTAGCAGCCAGACAATCCTATATCCTATGAATGAACTATTTATATTTCTTCGGCCAAATGCTGGTCGAGTTACAATTGTATCTTAGTCTTCAAAATTATTTACATAAATCGGGCATGCAGTCTTTCTTCGTGCCGATTATTTACTCGATAGTCCATTGTTTATTGTTTATCTATGGTGGCAGTCCTTTCACGCTGTCCATTACTCACCAGTGAGGTTATTTTCTAACCCAGGTGATTTCACTTACACCCTAATTGAATTACAAAGTTCCGGTTTATCCTGTATAAATGACGCATAAAACGCCATTTGTTGCAAACATTCAAAGAAGCCACAGAACCCCGTGCCTCGCTCTTCAGATCGTCAGAGGTTTTTAAACAGCGTTTCTCAGTAAGTACACTTTGAACCTTCGTGTAAAGCCGTAATCTGCGAAGGCAGAGCTATATGCAAAATAATGATTTATCCCTTCGTCTTTTTGGTTTATTCTTTAGCTGCAGCATTGTACTGCTAGAAGGAAGATCTTCTTATCAGGAAGGCTCCCCTTTCAACTATCCTTCGTAAAAAAATCTAAACTTCACGAGGTATGTTAAATGCCCCTTTAAGTATGTTAAGAGTTAGTTAATTCCTTGGAATGTCAGGAAAGATATTCATGACCCGTATTTTCTTTACCTTTTATTTTTAGATTCCCCAAATAAACGATTTGATGAGCGAGTGCTTATACATTATCAACCGAATCAGATACTTATTTAAACAAACTCTCTCCTGCGAGTTTGTGCGTCCTTGAAACTTGATCTGAATATTTTTACTTTCATTGTGTATTCTTGGTTCCAGGACTTCCACTGACCTCAAGAATACACAGTGATCATCAATAAAGAACATAAAGTACGACAATTTTTTCCTTATTATTCGGGTATTAATTCAGTTATCTATCTTTAGATAGATAAGCCATAACTTTCTCCAACTGTTAAAAAATCTACATAATATTCAGCTAATTGGAAATTATATAATCTTTTCCTCTCATAGACTGACTGTATATTTAAATACATCTTGCAGATGAAGTCTATATGTCATCTCCCCAATAAGAACACATGATACGTTTTGGATGGTTTTTTGATAAGGTACCTTCTTTCATCTTATGTATGATACATTAACTAAAGACGGAAAAGAATATATACCTTAACTACACTATTTCTTTAAATAGAAATAAAAGTATCACCACCGTATACTTGGAGTAATGAACCGCGTCCATACAGGCTTTTCGAAACATTAGGTAAACAATAATTATTAATTTCACCTTTAACCAGGGTTATAACACCAGGATTATAACAAAAGAATTGTGGCGTCTCGTTTCAGCTTTTTATTTAGATCTTCTCTTCGTAAAACAAAAGGCACGACTTGATTGGTGATTACTCTGCTTCTTGGTACTTTTGTAAACTGTGTAAGTATAGTTCAGACATTGTTTTATCCCTTTGGTGCCTTTGCTAGATGCGTAAATATAGCTTAGAAAAAACAAAGTATGTTCAAATAGTCATCCACGAGAGAAAGTGATACAAAATAGGTAAATTACTGAGAGTCACTCTCCCTGTTAGATCTTTCAAATGGGCCAGGATATCCTGACTTATGTGAAAGTATAAATTAGAATACCATATCTTCCTGTTCTAGCCCTATTGCACATCATGTGTACCTCTTCATCATTTGTTAGATCTCCCAAATAAATCAGGATATACTTTTGAACTGATGGTATTAATATGCATGAATCAGAATACCATATCTTCTTGTTCTAGCCCTATTACACATTAGGTGTACCTCTTTATCCGTCGATAAAATATTGGGTTGTTAAGTTATCACATCCATCATTTCTCCATGCCATCCCCATCCTTGCCTCCGAGTCCTGCCTGCCCTGTTGAAATACACAAAGAAATGAAAGCCCGTATTTAGAGCAAAAATGAAAATGTAACTTTGATGGACATAAAGAAAGCGATGTGAAGTTGCAGGTCAAATATGTTAATAATTTTTTCCTTGTATGTACACTTCTTTAAGATTTGACGTAAATTTGGTATTCTGTTCAAATTTGTTTTTTTCCTTTTTTTCTTTTATTATTTAGGTCACACGTGGCTACTCCAGGAGAATTTTTTGTGAGTCTGGAGGCTAGGTAGTCTGGTTTACCAGTGTGTATAACTTTGTGAGTGAGACAAGCAGTTTTGAAGCAGCAGCGTGCTTCAATTGGTAGCCACTTCAGATGTATTAGCAAGGGACAGATGTGGTTATCTTTCCTTTCTCCAGAAGCCATCCTTGCAGCTGACTTTAAAGGGTTTCTTAGAGGGGCTACTTATGCTTTCAATGTGCTTTTGAGGGTAGCAATTCCGTAGTCTAGTCTGGACAGAACCAGTGCTTGTGTGGAAGTTTTTATGTCATTTGGTGGAAGGAAGGGTTTGATTTTGTTGAGGAGTTTTAGGTTTCATAAAGCATCCTTCGCTGTAGACCTTATGTGTGAGCGCATGTTCAAACTTCAGTTGAGGGTGATCCCCCGAGATTAGGCGGAGTGCTTCACAGTCAGCTTGTAGTTTAGGTTATTTAGCCATTCTTGGATCTGTGGTGATTGGCGGGGGTTGGACAAAACAAGAATTTCAATTTTTTCTTGGTTGAGTTTGAGGTGGTTGTGTGATAGCTAGTTTTGAACTTTTATGAGCACGTCATTCTGATGGAGTATCTTGTTCAAGGAGGTAATGTCCATGTAAAGCTGGGTGTCATCCACCTACAGCTAGTAGGCAATATTTGCTTGTTTGAGTATTGTGGTGAGGGGCTCCATGTTGATGTTGATGATCGTCAGTGAAAGGACTGAGCCTTGGGGAAAATCTCGGGTGTTGGATGATATATCGGATGCCAAGTTGTTTATTTGCATTATTTGGGAGCTTTTGTGCAGAAATTAGGGGAACCATTTCAGAAATGTGACGTCTGCCCCCATTCGTTGTTGGGTAATGCCAACACTAGCATTAGTGCAGAAAGACAAAGAGTAGTTTTTACTAAAATAAATCCAAAAATAACTGACATGGCGGATAAAGAAGCCTCGCAAAACCAAAAAGTTTTACTCTTTGCAGAAGACCTCATTAAATCCTTGGGGAAATACATCTCCACTTTCACCGCCCTGGACCAGGCACAGCAAAATATGCGCAGAGTTTTCAATCCTAACATTTTATGGCACGCCAGAAGACGGGTTCTCTCTTTTGGCCGCTTCAATCAAAGGCCATTTCCAAGATCCTGTGATTTCGGAAGAGGGTATCAGCAGTACAACGTGCCTCAATTCTACCCCTAGAGAATTAGAAGCCAATGCATTAGAGGATTTCGATCCTGTGGAAGCTTCATCTCAAACAACCCTGCAAGTGAGAACTCTCTCCCTCTCCCTTCTTCTTTCCCCCAAAAAGTGTGTGGCACTCAAATACTTCCCAATTGGAGATTGATCAGTCAAGATCCTTGGTTCTTAAACACTGTCAATGGGTTTATGATAGATTTGACTAACATACCTTTACAAACTTATTTTCCAAGTGACATGCCTCTCTCTCCAAGAGCAACAAAAAATAATAGAGGAGATCTCCTCTATGCTTCAAAAGGGAGACATATTACAGGTCCCGTTAGAAACTTTAAGATTTATAGGCACACTCTTTCTTGTAAAAAAGAAAGACAAAGGTTGGAGACCTCTCATAAACTTAAGAGAACTAAACATATATTTGGTTTACAGACACTTCAAGAAGGTGGACATCCATCTCTTTAGGGATTTTCCTCTAAAGGGAGACTGGCTAGTCAAACTAGACCTGAAATATGCTTACTTCACCATTCCTATGGCCGAATCCCACCAACCCTTTCTTCAATTTGTCTGGAAAAATCACCTTTACCAATTTCAGGCTCTCCCCTTCGAACTCTACTCTGCCCCTTGGCTGATACAGATATTGAATCTGTCAAGAAGCCAATTAGGAACTAGCCTGGTGGCTCGAGAACCTAGACGCTTGGAACGGAAAAGCAATCTTTGGTTCAAAACCAGAGTTTTAGAATCAGATGCAAGCCTTCATGGCTGGGGAGCTTGCCTTCTCAATCAGAACACTGGTGGTATTTGGTCACAAGAGGAATCATCTCACCACATAAATTATTATGAACTAACAGCTGGGCTTTACGCCCTCATGAGCGCACCATATCTGCGAATCTCTCAAATCTAGCAAAGTAACTTCGGATGTTCTGTCTGGAACATAAGATCGCTCTCAAAGCGGAATACCTTCTGGGGTAATCGAACATCTCTGCAGACTGGAACTCAAGATTACAGTTAGATCACAGTAATTGGAAAGTGAATGTTTCCATGTTCAATACCCTAAAGAAGATCTGGGGCCCTCTAGAGATAGACTTATTTGCGAGCAGACTAACCTTTCAACTGGGGAACAACTTGAGCTGGATGCCTGACCCGGGTGCTCTAGCAGTCAACGCCTTACTACAATCTTGGAAAGGAGCCAAAGTGTACGCATTCCCTCCCTTCGTCATGATTCAGAGATTTCTTCAGATGTTGAGACAGGATCAGTGCTTCCTTGTTCTAATAACTCCCTTTTGGCCATCCCATGCATGGTTCCCCACCACTCTAGAACTAGCTTGCAACCCCCCCTTCTTAGTTCCTACCCGAGAGAATCTTCTTGCAGATGTAGACGGCGGAGTTCACCCCGAATTCAGAACAGGAGTTTAACCCTTCTTGCCTGGAGAGTGTCAGGAGATCCAATGAAATCTCAGGGCTTTCGGCGATGGCTGCAACTCTCCTCAGAGTCTTGGGCCCCAGGCACTCACTACAGATATCACAACATATAGAGAATCACAGTACGTTGGTGCCTGGAAAGAAACCTGGATTCTTTGGAAGCACCTATTTTTGACATAGGTAACTTCCTTGTGAAACAATTTGATAAAGGCCTCAGCTATAGAACTATCAATTGCTATAAATAGGCTATTTCTGCTGGTCATGTCCTTGTCAATGGTAAAACAGTAGGTAAAAATGTCATTGTTTTTAGAGTGATGAAAAGCATTCGCTTAAGAAGACCTCCTAAACCTAAATATGAAAGCCTTTGGGATGTCAAACTAATCCTTGATCTTTTCAATAACTGGCCTGTTAATACACTTCTCAATTTAAAAAAAAAAAAACCCTTTCCATTATGCTGGCTATTCTGCTATGCCTAATCTCATGCAGAAGGGTCTCTGATGTGAAAGCCCTGGAGATTGCGAATAGATCTTTTAACATGTTCAGAGTCAAATTTGAGATTTATAGAAGAAAAAAGACTATGTTTCAATCTCTGACCCACATTTTGATTTAAGGGAGTCCAAAAGCAGCTGATAGGTCTCGGAGGAGGAGCAGGCAGCATCTTTTTGTGTCTAGGGATTTACCAGGCAGCATCTTTTTGTGTCTAGGGATTTATGTAGATGAGGGAGTAAATAATGCATTTTTTTCTTCCAGGTCAGTTAGTTGGTAGAAGTTTCAGGACCATTTGAGAGTTTTCTGAGAGCGGTTAGGAGGAGTTACCACTTCGCTGTTGTGGAACAGAATGAGGTGGTGGTCCAACCAGTCAATTACAAGTACGTTTTCTATGCTCATCACTTCATTTTGGGTGATAATGGCATCTCAGGTTGAGCCTCTGTTGTGGGTTTGTATCTTCAAGTGTTGATTGAGATCTTTGCTGAGTAGGAGTTTGTTTAAGAGTTGGATTAGTGAGTCCTCCTCATCATTTCAATGGTGGTTGAAGTCACCTAGGAATATGTTGTTGGTGTAAGAGATAGAGTGTTGTGTTATCAGATCTGGCAGTTGTTCACCAAAGGCAAACGTATTTCCTGGTGGGTGCTAGAGGAGGTGATATTTTGTTAAAATGTTATCTTTTAGCGGTATGCTAGTACTGAAATATTTAAATGTAGGATAAAAGAGGGAATTTGCGTCTGTTGATGCTTGATGGATAATGACTAGACCACCTCCATGGTGGTCATCCCTGTCCTTCTTAATGATTGAGAAACCTGGGCGATCCCATCAGCCGATCGGAGATCTGAAGTGCCCCTTGGCAAGCATGCATCCCTCAGGACCACATGAGGCAAAGGAGATGGTGGAGACCATGCACAGCTGTCGACTTACCGGCCACTGTATTTCATACCGTCTTTGCCAGGGGCCTTCTTAGGCAGTTTTGCCCTCTTAACTCATGTGGGAGAAAGCAGACATTTATTACTACAAGCTGTGTAGTTACTGGCCCAGCCCTTATTGGCTGGGGCCACAGCTGCCACATTTATCAGCAGGGCGCTGATGCCTTCCGTCATGTGTGATGGCCCCTCAGCAGCCGGACCTAGTGAAAGTAGGCTGTCCAGGAATGGATTCAGGTCGCCATACACCATGCAGTCTATAATCTTCAGGACCTGCATATGTGGCACCAGGATCCTCAAGCAGCCACAATTATCTCACCACTGTGAGAGCCCGTAGCAGTTCTGACACAACAAGTCAACTGATGCTCTGTTCCCCTCTCGGCTCTCCTGTAAGACCTAGGAAAGAGAATACCATATCCAGCTCTGGATGCGCACAAAGCCCTCACTGCTCCAGTATCACACCTCCGTCTCCCCAAGGCACAGTGGTCTCTTCACTGATTGCTTCCGGAAGGCAGACATTGTGTTCCTTACTTGGGCATCTCTGTGCTCCCTGGGCAAACGTAATATTCCCTTAGTCTGTAGTATAGTTCTCATTTCCCTTATAGGCTCTGCGCATTGGAATAATATACACTATAGTTTTAGCATAGGACTGAGGTCAGTATGTTTCTTTCGAGTACATTAAACTTAATTACTTTATGTGCCAGCAAACTCTGAGGTCACTAGAAACTTCTGAATAAACAAGAAGGGATTCGTTTCTGACAAACCGCATAAACATGACAACTTTGTTTCCCTTAGAATAGGAACATGTCTCAGAATCGTGAAAACAATAGATAACAGTTTCGCTCAGTCAATCGTGCATGCTTAGTTTCTGCATAGTTACACAGAAAGAATGGACAGGAGTTTCAATAAAAGGATTTATTGAACAGTCTTCTTTCTCGTGCAAGAGACATGAGCTGTCACAATCATTAGACAGTATGCAAGATATGAAATGTACAGTGTGAGCAGTAAGAAGAAATAATACTATAATAGCATTGTCTTTTAGCTATTCCCTATATTCATATGCAAAGTAACTAACCACAAGGGTGACCCTAGAACAAGAACCAGGGGTAACAACTAATATAATCCAAGCAATGGTCCTTGAGCAATATAATCAAAAAGGGGAAACAAACCCACTCAAAAAGTGAAAAGGGAAAATTCAAAGAAAAAAGAGAAAAGCATATGAGTGTCACAATGTTACAAAAACATTACATAAATCAGTGCACAAAAAATATTTAATATAGTCAAATGAAAACAAGGGCGCTCAAAACAATTACACTCACAATTACTACATTCAAAAGACAAAAACATGTAAAATCCAAAAAACAGTGGCAGAGAATAATAAACAAATCACAATATCCACAATACACAATATACAAATAGTAAGGTCTCTGATTTATGCCATGTTAAATGTGTCGACGCCATTTCAACCCAAAATTTCTTTAAGGGTCATCACCAGGACAAAATAGTTTCAGGAGCGGAAGCGACCACTTGATGGACTTGACGGTCTTTCTACACGAAGCGAAAGTCTTCACCTGTTGTATCAATTATATTCCAACAGGGAACCTGGCAGAATGCAAAGTTGCCACAAATAGGCAAACCTCCCCGATAAGCACTTTCAAAACGGTGTCCAAGCCGGTCATCAAATGATTGCGTGGACAAGCTCCAATGAGCAAGGAATTCAAATAATTTCAAAAATGTAGAGGTCTAACGATCGAGTATTACACCGAAAACGCCAGCCTATATTCATATACATACATAAATAACACAGGCTAAAATGTGAATAATCATATGATGCTTCTGTTATGTTATGTTATGTTATGTTATGTTATGTTATGTTATGTTATGTTATGTTATGTTATGTTATGTTATGTTATGTTATGTTATGTTATGTTATGTTATGTTATGTTATGTTATGTTATGTTATGTTATGTTATGTTATGTTATGTTATGTTAAATCCATTATTATATCGCACACAGATACACCGGAGAGTATCCCGGCGCGCGCTCAAGAAAAGAAACCACTAACCAAGGCACTATTCAAAGAGGAAGGCTTTAAACCTTTTTTTGAAGATCACTGAGTCTTGAATACTGCGTAAGGTCATGGGGAGAGCATTCCGTAGAATTGTTCTACCCCAGTGTACCTAACCTAAGGTAAGAAGAAGTTACTATGTCTAAGTTAGTATGCCAAGAGTCCCTCTAGGTTCTAGCCAGCTCCATACCTTAGAATGAGAGAGGTGGGAATACCTTCCAGGATCTCAAACTCCAACACCCCTCAAAGGGATTCAGAACACTGAAAGCTGGAATTTCTGAGAGCAGGGAGGACAGGATTTCATCAGTGCATCAGGCGGGGACTCGAATTCCTTCTGAACTTGCCATAGCAAGCTGTGTAGCCAAGCCGAGTTGTGCAAGTATGCAGCCGTAACTTGCCATGGCAAGTGAAGGTATATTTACACCTGGAAGGTACTTAAGAATGCTAGCATTGACGTAAAGTCGGGCAGAGGAAGACGTCATGAATGAACCCCTAAGGAATATTTGTTCATGCATAATAAATGAGTTCTTGGAGAAATCAATAATCCAAGTAGGGAATCTCGCAATGGCTTAAGGGTCTGATTTCCAAGAACTTGTAGGTGACTGTGCCTGTATTTGGATTGCATGGCCAATGCCTAAATAATTTGTATTAAGTTTGATTCCATCTGACTTCTACGAATGCAGATTGGTTTCTTTCTCCTTAGCCTCCCATATGCTGAAGCCCTGTCCGTCTACTCTGACCTCTAAAAACGCAGACATGGTTTTTCTTTCTTTAGCCTCCCACATGCTGAACCTCTGTGTCTTTTTGGCTGCCTACCTGAACCAGCGCGAAAAATAATGTCTTTTCCTTAGCAGCCAGACAATCCTATATCCTATGAATGAACTATTTATATTTCTTCGGCCAAATGCTGGTCGAGTTACAATTGTATCTTAGTCTTCAAAATTATTTACATAAATCAAGCATGCAGTCTTTCTTCGTGCCAATTATTTACTCGATAGTCCATTGTTTATTGTTTATCTATGGTGGCAGTCCTTTCACGCTGTCCATTACTCACCCGTGAGGTTATTTTCTAACCCAGGTGATTTCACTTACACCCTAATTGAATTACAAAGTTCCGGTTTATCCTGTATAAATGACGCATAAAACGCCATTTGTTGCAAACATTCAAAGAAGCCACAGAATCCCGTGCCTCGCTCTTCAGATCATCAGAGGTTTTTAAACAGCGTTTCTCAGTAAGTACACTTTGAACCTTCGTGTGAAGCCGTAATCTGCGAAGGCAGAGCTATATGCAAAATAATGATTTATCCCTTCGTCTTTTTGGTTTATTCTTTAGCTGCAGCATTGTACTGCTAGAAGGAAGATCTTCTTATCAGGAAGGCTCCCCTTTCAACTATCCTTCGTGAAAAAATCTAAACTTCACGAGGTATGTTAAATGCCCCTTTAAGTATGTTAAGAGTTAGTTAATTCCTTGGAATGTCAGGAAAGATATTCATGACCCGTATTTTCTTTACCTTTTATTTTTAGATTCCCCAAAAAAACGATTTGATGAGCGAGTGCTTATACATTATCAACCGAATCAGGTACTTATTTAAACAAACTCTCTCCTGCGAGTTTGTGCGTCCTTGAAACTTGATCTGAATATTTTTACTTTCATTGTGTATTCTTGGTTCCAGGACCTCCACTGACCTCAAGAATACATAGTGATCATCAATAAAGAACATAAAGTACGACAATTTTTTCCTTATTATTCGGGTATTAATTCAGTTATCTATCTTTAGATAGATAAGCCATAACTTTCTCCAACTGTTAAAAAACCTACATAATATTCAGCTAATTGGAAATTATATCATCTTTTCCTCTTATAGACTGACTGTATATTTAAATACATCTTGCAGATGAAGTCTATATGTCATCTCCCCAATAAGAACACATGATACGTTTTGGATGTTTTTTTGATAAGGTACCTTCTTTCATCTCATGTATGATACATTAACTAAAGACAGAAAAGAATATATACCTTAACTACACTATTTATTTAAATAGAAATAAAAGTACCACCACCGTATACTTGGAGTAATGAACCGCGTCCATACAGGCTTTTCGAAACATTAGGTAAACAATAATTATTAATTTCACCTTTAACCAGGGTTATAACACCGGGATTATAACAAAAGAATTGTGGCGTCTCGTTTCAGCTTTTTATTTAGACCTTCTCTTCGTAAAACAAAAGACACGACTTGATTGGTGATTACTGCTTCTTGGTACTTTTGTAAACTGTGTAAGTATAGTTCAGACATTGTTTTATCCCTTTGGTGCCTTTGCTAGATGCGTAAATATAGCTTAGAAAAAACAAAGTATGTTCAAATAGTCATCCATGAGAGAAAGTGATACAAGTTAGGTAAATTACTGAGAGTCACTCTCCCTGTTAGATCTTTCAAATGGGCCAGTATATCCTGACTTATGTGAAAGTATAAATCAGAATACCATATCTTCCTGTTCTAGCCCTATTGCACATCATGTGTGCCTCTTCATCATTTGTTAGATCTCCCAAATAAGTCAGGATATACTTTTGAACTGATGGTATTAATATGCATGAATCAGAATACCATATCTTCTTGTTCTAGCCCTATTACACATTAGGTGTACCTCTTTATCCATCGATAAAATATTGGGTTGTTAAGTTATCACATCCATCATTTCTCCATGCCATCCCCATCCTTGCCTCCGAGTCCTGCCTGCCCTGTTGAAATACACAAAGAAATGAAAGCCCGTATTTAGAGCAAAAATGAAAATGTAACTTTGATGGACATAAAGAAAGCAATGTGAAGTTGCAGGTCAAATATGTTAATAATTGTTTCCTTGTATGTACGTAATTTTGGTATTCTGTTCAAATTTGTTTTTTTCCTTTTTTTCTTTTATTATTTAGGTCACACGTGGCTACTCCAGAAGAAAGCGCTGGTCGCCGAAACGCACGTAGAGAATTAATTTGTTGATGCCACCTTTTAAACATGATTCTATAAAAAAAATTGTTTTAAATTGTGTATTGATTGTCCCTTGTTGATTTTTTTTATTGTGTTATGGGAAACATCTCCTTTTTAAATTTAATGATTTGAATTGTGTATTTTTTCTGTGATTCTTTTACTTGATAAATAATAAAAATCGAATTTAGACCCACTCACATACTTTCTTTCCCTATGTTTATTTTATTGAAACAGAAATAGTCTGTGGTTTGAGTGCCTTGGTAGTTACCTTTCACGCAATGCCTAAATAAGAACTGGGATTCTATGCCTAAATAAGGGCAATGCAAATTGTGCCTATATAAGGACATGATTCAGTTACCTATATACTGGCATCTAAATCGACACACAAGTCCAAGCCCAACAAAGTCTGGTCAGGGCAGCGAGCCATCCAACTCCTGGGCAGTTGGGATAGATCAGGGACAGATCAAAGATTTGTCGAAGGGATCACTATGCTTGCAGATACTGTCAGGCTTCGGGTCCATGACTCTTCAGGATTACACCGATGATGTTATGGGCTCCATCTCATGACGGCCCCAGAGTCTGAGGTAAAATACACAGACTACTGGGATAGTCAAACGAGGGAGAAATAAGAAGATAGAGAGATAGAAAGCCGGGAAGGAAGGGAACAGCGGGGAGGGAGATCTGGAACGACAAGCAACAGATATTCAAGCACAATCCTTATTCTTGAATACATACAATAAACCACATTTCCTTTCCCCTATGTTGTGGCTAGATTCTACCCTCTGCCTACCTGTTAAGAAAGATACGATGGACTTATATCTAGGAGAGCTCTAGGGATGGAACAAGGACTTTGGATAACTGGAAATGAGAAAACAAGAAGTGGGAGGTTTAACATAGGTATGACATACTGGTCTCTGAATATATGATTCGTATCAACCTAGTAAACACACCTGGGAACATTGTTATAGTTCTTAACCAAACCCACTGACAGTTCCTCCCGTTCTTTCTCTCCTATAAAAAATAAACAGGAAAACAGTTTTGAATATGAATGGCAGCTTCTTTTGTTAATACTTCTTAACCTTGAAACTGCTGGTGCTGATCTGAGGTAATGCGTTTTTGATACCTCCGTAACAAAGACACAGGGCGCAGCATAGAAATGTCCTTGCACCTTAACACAACGCAGAGTGCAGCATATAATAGTTCACTGCACGTACTCAATGCACTGTGTATCTCCTTACAAGTTCAACACGTGAGGTACTGTAGAATTCAACCCAAAAATAGCTCTTACATCAGAGCCCTTCCAATGAACTCCTTTTGTCATTTATTCATGCAAGATATATTGCTCAGCAACCCATGTGACTCTTAACCTCAGAGCCAACAGTATCTCGAGAAGATATCCCAGAACGGGAATGCCCAAGGTAATGCCAAGAACAATAGGAGTATCAACCCCCCTTGCAGGTTTCCACAAAACAGTCTGGATCTCCTTGAATACAAAGAGCGAGTCAATATCAACTCCGATAGGAAAGTAACCACAAAAAGCGGGAGTACAAAAGTTGTGTTTCTTCGTCTATCCCGAACCACAACAAGTACTTGAACCAAGGCAGGAATAATTCGGAACAACCTTACCGGACATCTGGACGTACGCCACCATAACACAAAGAATTATCGGCAGCGTTCTGGAATACCCGGCTCCCTTTACTTCCTGGAAGGCGTCACCACGTACGTGACGCCTGGCGCTCCGTCTCTCCCGTGCCAGGCATGCCGGGAGTTGTAGTTCTGGCCTCCCGTCCGGCTCAAATGCCTAAACAAAGAACAGTTTGTGGCTGGCCGGGTTACCAAGAAGACGGCCGCCGCGAATTAAACAAGTGAAACATGACAGTACATCCCCCCTTACAAGGGGTTCCGACCGATCCCAGGCCGAGTCGGATGCAATCTATGGAAGTATTTCACCAAACGGGGAGCATGCACATCCTTAGCTGCTTCCCAGGAATTCTCTTCCGAACCAAAACCCTTCCATGCTAACAGATACTGCAGTTTTCCTCTCACCACTCTAGAGTCCAACACCTTTTGTACTTCATACTCCTGATCCTGTTGCACCCATACAGGGTGCGGTGTTTTTTTCACCGGACTATACGAGGGCTTAAGCAGGGACACATGAAATATGGGGTGGATTTTCATATGAGCAGGCAATCGTACTTTCACTGCAACCAGGTTAATGTGTTTGACCACCTCATAGGGCCCTATGTTCTTGGGGTTAAAGACGCTATGTTTCTTAAACCGAATGTTCCTAGTGGAAACCCAAACCCGATCCTGTGGTTTGTACACTGGGCCAACCCTACGATGCTTATCAGCCTGTACCTTGTATTTGGCTTTGGCAGTGACCAAATTGTTCCGTGTGGCAAGAAGAATTCTGCGGACACGTGACAATCTTTCCTGTGCTAAAGGTGACTTATTGACAGCACCAGGGAGCAGTAATGGAGTGAACCTAGGGTGATGCCCATAAGAACAAAAGAAAGGTGTATGTTTGGTAGAAGAATGCTGAGTGCTGTTGTATGCTACTTCCGCCACCCACAACCAATCCACCCAAGATCCCTTGTTGCTTTGGACATAACATCTGAGATACTGTTTCAGTGTTTGATTCACCCTCTCGGTCTGTCCATCTGTTTGTGGGTGAAAACTGGTGGACAAGGATGAATTAATCTTTAGATCGGAACACCAAGCCTTCCAAAAATTAGCAGTGAACTGGGCCCCCCTATCTGACACTATGACCTTGGGAAGGCCGTGCAGACGTACAACATGGATCATCAGTATATGGGCTAATTGACCTGCCGTGGGAACCTGATTACATGCTATAAAATGTCCCATTTTTGTAAGGTAATCCACTATGACAATGATAGCTGTCTTCCCCTGGTCTTTAGGAAGTCCCACAATGAAATCAACTGAGAAGCTATCCCATGGATTCTCTGGTGTTGGAAGTGGCTGTAATAACCCCTGGGGTCTCTGTCTGTCGGATTTCATCTGAGCACAAACGGAACATTCTTTTATCCATTGTTTCAAATCGGGCCTGACTGAAGGCCACCAGAATTGCCTCAAGGTCTTTTCCACCGTTTTAGCATATCCCATATGTCCTGCACTGGGTGCTTCATGACGCCACTGGAACACAATTTTTCTGAGATGCAGCGTGGGTACCAACACCTGAGATCCCTTCATGGGTATTCCCTGTACCATCTTCCACTCTCGATGATGACGTAACCATGTTCTCCAAACACATGTTTTAACCCCGGTTCTGACTCCCAATACAAAGTCTTCCGTTTGAACAGCCCCTATAACTCTGGAAGGTTCTATGATGGCTCAAAGTGGGGTGACATTGTGCAACACTGGATGTTCTTGTCTGGTGAGGGCGTCGGCTTTCTTGTTCTGGGCTCCGGGGCGATAAGTTACTACGAATTGGTATTCCTCAAAGAACAACATCCAACGCAATTGCCTGGGAGTAAGATGTCTAGCATCCTGCATAAATTGAAGGTTTCGATGATCCGAATAAACGATCACCTTGTGTTTGGCCCCCAGCAGCCAATGTCTCCATTCCCGAAAGGCATCCCTGATGGCAAGCAGCTCCTTCTCCGCTATAGTATAATTTACCTCGGCGGGGCTCAATTTCCGAGACATGAAGGCGATGGGGTGTAAACACCCTGTTTGACTGTTCTTTTGTGATAATACTGCTCCAATCGCAACTTCTGAAGCGTCAGCCTCCACTATAAAGGGGTCCTCGGGATTGGCATGTACCAACACAGGAGCGGTGGAGAAGGCCGTCTTCAATCCCTCAAAAGATTTTTGTGCTTTGTTGTCCCATATAAACGGTGTGTTCTTTCTCGTGAGTTTAGTTAAAGGTGTAACCAGATTGGAGAAGTTATTGATAAATCTCCTGTAGAAGTTGGCAAATCCCAACAGACATTGAATGTCTTTGATGGTATGGGGTTGGGGCCACTCTTTGATAGCCTTAACTTTCCTCTCAGCCATCTCTTGACCGTTTGGTGTGAGCATGACGCCCAAAAACTGCACCGTGGTGACATGGAATTCACAATTTGTGATTTTACAATATAGATAGTGTTCATGCAATGCTTGCAGTACTCTCTTCACATGTATAACATGCTCTTCTGTGGTGGCAGAATAAATCAAAATGTCGTCTATATAGACCACAACATAACGATCCAAGTGTTCTCTGAGGACTTCATTCAAAAAAAATTGAAAGGCGGCCGGGGCATTACAGAGCCCAAAAGGCATCACGAGATATTCATAAAGCCCGTACCGCGTCTTAAAGGCCGTCTTCCACTCGTCACCTTCCTTGATCCGTACTAGGTGGTAAGCACCCCTGAGATCCAACTTTGTGTATATTTGAGCGGCCCTTACTTGTTCCAACAGAACCGGGATCAAGGGCAAGGGATATTGGTTCTTTATTGTGATGGTATTTAATGCTCTATAGTCAATACAACAGCGTCTCTCTCCATTGGCCTTAGGTATAAAAAACAAAGGGGAGGCAGCCGGCGAACGCGAGGGCCGGATAAATCCTAAGGCAAGGTACTTGTCCAAGTATTCTCGAAGGACCTCATTTTTTGGCAGGGTTAAAGCGTAAACCCTTCCCTTAGGAATAGTTGCTCCAGGTACCAGGTCAATACGACAGTCAAAATCACGATGTGGTGGGAGCACCTCTGCCTTGCTATCACTGAACACCTCCTCGTAGTCCTTATATTCTGTGGGTAAGTCTACCTCTTTTTCTGCGGCCGTTGCTACATGTTGTCTCAATGATAAGGCTTGTGCAGGTCCTTTTCTCTCCGGTACACAATGTTCTTGGCAGTATATAGAATTAAACACCACTGTGTCAGATGACCAGTGAATCCATGGGTCATGTTTCTTTAACCAAGGAAGACTCAATATGGTTCCAAAATGAGGAGCATCGATGAGACCAAAAGAAAGGCGTTCCTGATGTTCATCATCATATATAAGATCATACTCAGGAGTGTGGTGTTGAATAGGACCCGTTGATAACTCCCTACCATCCACAGCATACACAGTTTCGGGGTGTATTTTGGCGATAAGATGTACTCCTAATCTTTCTGCCTCTTTGTGATCCATGAAACACCCAGTGGCTCCTGAATCAAACATTACATGAAGTGTCTTCATATCATTGTTTATTATGATTTTCATATCCAAAAACAAATGGCTTTTTTCTTGACGACAGGGGTGCGTTGAAAGGATGACCATTGACCTTGAGGGTTTACCTTCCTCTACCTTCAAGCTTTGGAGTTTTCCGTTTTGTTCTCAACCATACCCGCCGCTGCTTGATTGTTACGATACCTCCCTGATTTAGGTTTAAGAGGGCAATCACGTAAATAGTGCCCCTTTTTTCCACAGTAGAGGCACAAGCCCTGTTTTCTACGATGATCTTTTTCGCTGAGGGTTAAAGAGGCCCGGACTGCACCCACTTCCATAGCTTCTACTGGCGTAGATATTTTGTCCCCTGTACGCTCATACACAGTCAGAGGACGTTCTTTTTTCTTTAAATCCCCTTTTCTTTCCTTCATTCTATGATCCAACCTTAGTGTGAGTTTGATGAGAGCGGCGCTGGTTTTTGGTTGGGGATCTATGGTAGCCAAAGCGTCCTTGAGATCATCTGAAAGACCATGATAAAATACGGCGGACATCTTTGCTTCTGGCCAATCAGTTTCCGCCACAAGTCTTCTGAAACTGTTCAGGTATGTTACCAGATCTGAGTTTACTTGTTTAAGTTCGAGCAAATCCTTATCAGCTGAAAATGTTTCAGCTCCTCTATCAAAAGTCTTTTCGAATTCACACCGGAATTCCGCCCAATCATATAATAGAGGATCGTCCCTTCGCACCACTGGAACCGCCCATTGTGCAGCTTCACCTCCCAGATATGATATCAAAAAAGCCACTCTGGCCTGGTTGGTAGCAAACATCTTTGGTTTACACATAAAGTGCAAAAGGATTTGGGACATGAATACCTGTACTTTCTTATTGTCTCCCATAAACCGCTCGGGAGGAGCCAAAGGTATTTGAGAAGGCATTTCTACCACTACAGACGTGGATGGACCAGGAGTACTACTAGGATCAGACGACTCCCTTTGCAAATTATCTACTCGTGCCTGTAACTGAGCAGTAATGGCCCGTGCAGCGACAGCTTCCTGTCTGGACGTCACTAATTCTGCCTGTGCCACTGCCAAAGCTGCCAAAACATCATCCATGGTGGCCATGGTGTTGATGAAATCGGGAAGAGTAATAACCGTGGGCCGATAATTCTGTCAGGCTTCGGGTCCATGACTCTTCAGGATTACACCGATGATGTTATGGGCTCCATCTCATGACGGCCCCAGAGTCTGAAGTAAAATACACAGACTACTGGGATAGTCAAACGAGGGAGAAATAAGAAGATAGAGAGATAGAAAGCCGGAAAGGAAGGGAACAGCGGGGAGGGAGATCTGGAACGACAAGCAACAGATATTCAAGCACAATGCTTATTCTTGAATACATACAATAAACCACATTTCCTTTCCCCTATGTTGTGGCTAGATTCTACCCTCTGCCTACCTGTAAAGAAAGATACGATGGACTTATATCTAGGAGAGCTCTAGGGATGGAACAAGGACTTTGGATAACTGGAAATGAGAAAACAAGAAGTGGGAGGTTTAACATAGGTATGACATACTGGACTCTGAATATATGATTCGTATCAACCTAGTAAACACACCTGGGAACATTGTTATAGTGCTTAACCAAACCCACTGACAGTTCCTCCCGTTCTTTCTCTCCTATAAAAATAAACAGGAAAACAGTTTTGAATATGAATGGCAGCTTCTTTTGTTAATACTTCTTAACCTTGAAACTGCTGGTGATGATCTGAGGTGATGGGTTTTTGATACCTCCGTAACAAAGACACAGGGCGCAGCATATAAATGTCCTTGCACCTTAACCCAATGCAGAGTGCAGCATATAATAGTTCACTGCACCTACTCAATGCACGGTGTATCTCCTTACAAGTTCAACACGTGAGGTACTGTAGAATTCAACCCAAAAATAGCTCTTACATCAGAGCCCTTCCAATTAACTCCTTTTGTCATTTATTCGTGCAAGATATATTGCTCAGCAACCCATGTGACTCTTAACCTCAGAGCCAACAGTATCTCGAGAAGATATCCCAGAACGGGAATGCCCAAGGTAATGCCAAGAACAATAGGAGTATCAACCCCCCTTGCAGGTTTCCACAAAACAGTCTGGATCTCCTTGAATACAAAGAGCGAGTCAATATCAACTCCGATAGGAAAGTAACCACAAAAAGCGGGAGGACAAAAGTTGTGTTTCTTCGTCTATCCCGAACCACAACAAGTACTTGGACCAAGGCAGGAATAATTTGGAACAGCCTTACCGGACATCTGGACGTACGCCACCATAACACAAAGAATTATCGGCAGTGTTCTGGAATACCCGGCTCCCTTTACTTCCTGGAAGGCGTCACAACGTACGTGACACCTGGCGCTCCGTCTCTCCCGTGCCAGGCATGCCGGGAGTTGTAGTTCTGGCCTCCCGTCCGGCTCAAATGCCTAAACAAAGAACAGTTCGTGGCTGGCCAGGTTACCAAGAAGACGGCCGCCGCGAATCAAACATGTGAAACATGACAGATACTGTCCCTGCAGCTCACAACAGTAGATCAGTCAGAGGACCCTTGGAGTGCCTTCAACCTGGGATGAAGGGTGCAGATCCAGTCTTCCTTCTCAGCAGGCATAGCAGCAGTCAGCAGAGCAGCAAAGTAGCAGAGCAGCAGAGTGGCAGTCCTTCTGGCAGGAAAGAAGCATACCAGTCATTCTTCTGTAGCATCCACAGGTCCAGGAGTGTACTGAAGAGTGGATCTGAGGGTTCCCTTTTTATATAGGGTGCATTTTTGAAGTAGGAGAAGTTTCTAGAAAATTCCCTTAGATTGATTCAGCAAAAATAGAAGGGGTGAAGGTAACATTTTGAAGGAAGATTACTTTGAGGCTGACAAATTTAACAACAAGCTAATATATTTTTAAAACAAAATCATTTAAGTCTAACTGCCCAAATGACATGCTTCTGGAAACAAGATAATGACATACAGATGATCACTGCCCAGGGTATTATTACAAAATGCATAATATTTTCAGATCCCCAGGTAATCATCTTATATGGTGGATACATGTTTTCATGACTACAGAAACAGCTACATAAATACATATTCTGGGACACAATGGCCTGTGAAAATATGTTCCAAGTGATCTGCCCGTAGCTCCAAAACAGTGTGCAAGTGAAAGGGGCTCTACAGCACCCCATTTAATCCCACCGACTACGATCACAAAGCATCTGTCCTTTAAAATTAGACGCTTGGCCCCAGAAAATTTGTTCAGTAGTCCCAAACACTGGAAAATGCAAGTCCACAGTCTACATTTATCAATCCTTGAACGGTGAAAGTGTATAGCTTGATTCGAATCTCCGTCTTTTCGTCTCTCATGCTCAGAAAGTGTTTAAATAATTCACTTCTAAACGATTGGGCAATGTTTCACCCTCTTCCTCCAGTCAAGGCAGACATCATTAGTGAGTGGTGAATGTAGTTTTGATATACAAAAATGCTTGTTAAAGTACCACACATATTACTCCAGAAGAGGCAGATGTGGGGTGTAGCTCTCCCACACTGGAAATAAAAAAATAACAATAACGTTAAGGTAAGAAATTGTGAATTTGCAACAGAATCAAAATTGTTAATTAAAGGTGTGATCCTTACTTTAGCCAAGAAAGAGTAATGCTGCAGGCCAGGCACCCACGTAAAGTGGGGCCAAACTAAAAAAAACTTTAAAAACACCACAAACAATCCAATGTAAAGGCCCTATGCTGAAAACAAAACAACCAGAAGCCTTCCTTTTATACATGCTTTCCTTTCGCCCAACTAAAGCTGCACTGTGAACTGAATCACCTCTAGTCGCTCGGGAAAACGTGATCAAGGGTATTCATTTCACACCCGTGAACGGTGATGGAGAAATTAGGCTTAGTAACAAACAAAATGTCCTTGACACTCTCAACGCATCCCTGCACAAGCAGAATTGAAATGCATTCCTCGTCCCAGTCAATGCTATTGACTGAAAGTCTTTGAGCAAACAAAGGCACGCAGCTACCTCAAAAATACATCTTCACTTTCTACTAATAATTGTACCCCCTTTTAGTTTTAACAACCCCTTCTGAATTTGAAATGAAAAGTCATACCTGGCATGATTAAACATGAGCGGGAATATAACACAGTGTGTGGTGCTTTTTTCACAGGTGATATGGTTGCAGCCACATTTGAGTAATAATACCTACTCCCACCAATGTCAACATGAAGATTATGGCCCCATAGACAAAAAGCATGTATTTGAATGCCCAGAAACTCAGTTGTAGTGGTGTGTGTATTCGAGTCAGTATTGTATGTGTTCATTGTGAATCATGTTCATGTTTTTGATGTTGAGCTTGTACATGGGTTTTCACTTAATTTTCTTTCTCCACAAAGCATTTTTCTTTGAAGCACATTTATGTAAGAGTAATTATCTTACACACTCATTGGTTTCAAATTTAGGGTTTAATGGCCAATCTCACTGGGTCCTATAAAAAACAGCAGGACGGAGAGTGTATTACCTCCTTGTTGGGGGATTTGTTTGCAATTTTGACCAGAGACCTTAAGTCCTGCAGAAGGCCCCTGATCTTGTGAGGCATTTTGAGATGGCCTAAATATGTTGACCATGATGGGATGACAGGGTTACCAATATTCCCAGCCTTCAGCCCCTTATTTGTTTTTAAATTCTAAATTTATTTTATTATGTTTCGGCTCTCAAAGAGGGCCACATAAATTGTACAATAAACAACAACAAGTACACAGAAATCAAAAAGTTTGAGAAACAAGATTCAATCCACAAGTGGTATCCACCGGAAAATTAATCTAACAAGGTCGGACAGACAAAATATCTCCAGTTACATATTAATAAATAGCTAAAAATCCTTTAAAAAAGTTAAAAATATAAGAACAGAACATTTTGTTTGGAGGGCAATAAAGTGCATGAAGGAAGTCCTTTAAAGTGACAATGCTAAGGCGGAGACAAATTACTTTTAGCCATCGATTGCGCAAATTACGGAGCATGGGACAAATCAATAGTACATGCATACAGTCCTGGGTGTTCAGTTTACATAAATTGCACAAAGCAGAAGTGCCATGCCATTTGGATAACAGTAGATTTAATGGAATTAAATCATAACGTAACAAAAACCAAAATCTACGTATACCATGCGGTAGATTCCATAGGGCATAGGGTTGTGGCTGCTTCAACCTATAGGAAGAAATGAGAGGTTCCACGTTCCTTTTGTCACCAACTGACTTTTTATCAGAGAGGAAACAAAACTCCCACGAGGCCTCCTTGAGAACAAGTTTTAACTGTGAGGGAGAGTAGGAGAACAGAACACTTTCATCAAGTTTAAGTAGCGTTACAGCCCTTCTAAAGTTGCTTACGAGTTTAGAGAACTCTTTGAAATTGCCCAGTAGTTCACTTTTGAGGAGGGCTCGCAGGGTCCCTACTCCCGCTCTAGCCAAACTGGCCACCCATCTTATTAGGGCACAAAGACCCTGAACCCAGGTACTCCTGAGTCCAAAGTCAAGCCTACAAGCGGCAAGTGGGCAAGCATTGTTTAGAGTAGAGAGGGATCTTAAGAGTTTCCCCTCAATCTTATGGCAAAAGTCCCAGTTTTTCACCTCTATTAGTTCAATACCATACAAGATAGTTGCGGGGATTTTTGCTCTAAAAACTTCTAGAAGACTGGAAAAATGCCTTTTCCCCGTTGCATGGTATAGAGACTTTAAACCATTGCCATGGGCAAGAGCCTTGCGAGAGCAGTGCTCTATGTGGAGCTTCTCACTCATATTAGCCGTAAATATTTTTCCCAAGAAAGTGTAGGAGGTTACGACCTCCAATCTATGCCCGCCGATAGCCCAACCGTAATTTGTGGAACGGCACTTCTTCCTACCAGCTATACACATCACTTTACTTTTGGTAATGTTAATCTTCATGTGATGATCATCAGCGAAAGCATGGAGAGCCAGAAGCCGATTTGCAAGACCGCTTGGGGTCAAGTCGAGAATAAGAACGTCATCGGCATACATCAGGCAGGATATAGGAATCCCTCCCACCATCGGGGCAATCCCCTCACTGGCAGACACGGCGGCAGGGAGGTCAACCGTATATAAGGAGAACAAAAGGGGAGCCAATAAGCAGCCTTGTTTAAGGCCATTCCGAGATGGTGTTTTGGCAGAAAGCCCCCTTTCGCCCCCCATTAAGACCCTGCACCAGGTCTCAGTATGTAGAGACCGAACCAGTTCCAACAGGAGGGTAGGGACACCAAGCGTCGCCAATTTTCTCCACAGCGTTCCACGATCTACTTTATCGAACGCTGTGGAGAAATCAATAAAGGCGGCATACACCACTCCTCCCCTCACCTGGACATATTTATCCGTGATCACATGAAGGGCGGTGAGATTATCTAGCGTACCATGATCCCGACGGAAACCGGTCTGTTCAAACGGCAGAATATTGCGTTCCTCGACCCAATCAGAGAGGGAACTAAGAAGACATTTCGCAAAGACCTTTCCGATGGAGTCGAGGAGCGCAATCAGGCGGTAATTACTAGGGCTATCCCTTGTACCCTTCTTAAAGATGGGGACCAAAATACTTCCTCTCCAAGATGCAGGTACAATTTTGGAGAGATGACAAGCCTTAAACAAGGGGTACAAGATTTTACTCCATCTTAAAGGATCTTGTTTAAGGACCATCATGGGGAGTTCGTCCGGGCCCATAGCCCCAGATGGACGCATACTTTTTATAGCCATCTCTATTTCTTTTTCTGAGGGATAGAATTCAATATCTTCAGGTGTAGCATATATGGAGTTATCAATACCGGTAGTCCCGTTCCCTGCGTAGAGCTCACGGATATGAGAGGTCCATACATCTTCTGGTATAGGAATGGGGGTGGGACTTTGACGCGTACCACATCCCTTCCCAATTATTGCCCAAAAATCTTTAATATTACCATGTACAGCAGATTCCCTCAGATTAATCCAAACTTTGTCCTCCCTTTCCTTTTTAATTTTTTGCTTGAGTCTGCTTCTCTTTCTTTTTAACCTTGCAATTTCTTTCCCACGTTCCAGGACTCTGTCTAAATACTGTTCGCGAACTAGTTTATTTATTTCCCTATTCAGAGTACGCAATATATTAGGGACCACTTCTCCTTTCCTAGGGGGTACAGTTTTTTTTGCGTACAATAAAATCTTTCGCATAAATTCTTCAAAATAAACTAATTCGCTACCGCTCCACTCATTTATTACCATTAGGGTGTCGGCCAAAAGGTCCTGTACCCCATTAATAGCGGCAGAGTTCCAGAAGCACCTTCCAGAAGAGGCATGGAAGGTAGCCTCATTGCCATTGAGAGACCAAGACACAGTATTCAAAGGATTTAAAGACATTGTTAAAAACAATAAACTATGGTCGCTGAGTGACGTAGGTATAATCTTAAGGTCCTGAATGTAGGGAAACAGACCATAGTCTGCAATAGCATAGTCCAGAATAGACGACCCAAAGGGGGATTTATGAGTATAATTAGCGGGGACATCGGATGGAAATCTTCCATTTAAAATAAGACCATCGCCAGTCGCTAATTCTTTTAACAGGATCTTCCCTCTTTTGTTTGTCACCAACTTATCAGGAAAAAGCGTCTGGGGAATAAAATGTACCTCTTCCTTAACTTTATTCCTGAAAAGTTTCAGACTAGCGTTCGAAATTTTGCAATTCAAATCACCTACAAGCAAGATTACCAGAGAAGATGGGGTGTTTTTAATCTGTTCAATATATCGGAGAACCTGCTGCAGACTAGCATTAAAACACTCCTCAGGGGGTATATACACATTCAAAATTACCATAGAATATTTTTTACCATTATGGAACAAATTTTCAAGGGTTATTGTGTGGAAAAGTCTACTAGGATCAATATAATGGGAGAATCTCCATTGCAGTTTATTTGACAATAAGCAGGCAACCCCCCCCCCTAGCGTGCCCTTTCTTAGAGGGCGCAGCGGGTACTTCCAGGACATAAAAATCTTTTGATGGCGTTAACATATCAATGCACCATGTTTCCTGAATACACAATACGTCCGCACCCAGAGAAGATAAAAAGGCGAATTTCTCTGGGCTACTGTGGAACCCAGCCGCATTCCAGGAGATTATTTTTAATGAAGTGCTAAAGATGATGAAACAATTTGGGGTTATCCTTTGTTTCTGTTGATAACGCACTGTGGAGCCAATTCCACCGGTTATTGTCATCTATAAGAGAAGAGTTCTCAGTTAGTGGAAGTGGCTTCACGTGGGAAACTGAGCGTTTTCCCCTAGAGACCCAAATGTTTAGGTCTCTAAGGGGAGAGGCTACCCCGTTTTGCTCATCACCCCCAAACACCTGGTTACATAAGAGATTTGACTTGCCTGGGTTAGAAATAGGGAGAATGTCAATACCTAAGCGCTGAAAGTTTTCAGCTTGTTCTAATATCAAATTTACTATAATAGGTGAGTAAAATTTCACCCGTATACTCACTACCCTACTTCCACCCACCAGAGATACCAACTCTATGTCCCTAGATTGAATATGATAGAGACTTTCAATCTCACTAAAACGTTTGAGAAGCCAAGCTCTGTTTAACAAAAGGTCAGTATCAAATAAAGGTAAGAAGTCTAACACACGCACATCCACCGGGGCCTTAGTGATATTTAAAGACCGGACAGGAGGCCAGCGATTTTCGGGTTCTAATGCCGCAGTAAAGGGGGGGGCCAAAGGGTTAAGAGCCCCAGGTGGATATGAAATTGGTGCTCCTAAAGCGCTCCGTGGAGGGGAGCATGGGAGAGAGCCCTCCGTTTGAGGCATAACTTCCTGAGGCATAGAACTACATTGCTCATTTTCCCCCTTTACAGAGGTTAAAGTAGTTAAGTTCAAATCAATGTCCACCTTTAGGGAAGTAGAAGAGGGCTCCACATCAATTTCATCATTCTCCGTTGTCGCTGCAATATTTTGGAAAATAATCCTGCGCTGCTTTTTCTTTCTGTATTTTCGGATTGGCTTCCTCTTGTTCCCTTTATTATTTATATGTTTACCATTTTTTCCCTTGTCTTCTATTACCTCCGGTTTATCGTCCAGGGGTTCTTTTCCAATCTCAGGCATGAAAATAGGAAATAACTCCTGGGCCACTTTAGGGCCAGGCACAGGTTTATCATCTTCCTCAATCTCCAGAGTTAAGTTTTTAATGCAGTTGGGGGCTGCATTTAAAGGCATGTCCTTGTGTGATTCCAGAGTAGGAGTTACAACCTTCCTGTCAAGTTCCCCTCTGGAGTCTCTGGTTTTCCCCTCAGACAGGTTATGGTCAGACTTGAGGGGGGAAGCACTCCTCATATCAGGTGATTTTTGCAGCAATGTCTTTAAAATTTGAGTGACTGATTCCAAAATACAGTCCGAGCTGCCAACAAATTTCCCCAAAAGAAGTAAGATTGAGGCTAGGAGTTGTTCCAGGGCGATCATAGACTCTGAGATCGGCTTTTCACGTGCTTCCACAGAGCAACGGTTACCCAAGAGATTAAGATCAGGGCTCCTAGAAACATTTAACAGAGGCCCGGACTGCACCCACTTCCATAGCTTCTACTGGCGTAGATATTTTGTCCCCTGTACGCTCATACACAGTCAGAGGACGTTCTTTTTACTTTAAATCCCCTTTTCTTTCCTTCATTCTATGATCCAATCTTAGTGTGAGTTCGATGAGAGCGGCGCTGGTTTTTGGTTGGGGATCTATGGTAGCCAAAGCGTCCTTGAGATCATCTGAAAGACCATGATAAAATACGGCGGACATCTTTGCTTCTGGCCAATCAGTTTCCGCCACAAGTCTTCTGAAACTGTTCAGGTATGTTACCAGATCTGAGTTCACTTGTTTAAGTTCGAGCAAATCCTTATCAGCTGAAAAGGTTTCAGCTCTTCTATCAAAAGTCTTTTCGAATTCACACCGGAATTCCGCCCAATCATATAATAGAGGATCGTCCCTTCGCACCACTGGAACCGCCCATTGTGCAGCTTCACCTGATGATATCAAAAAAGCCACTCTGGCCTGGTTGGTAGCAAACATCTTTGGTTTACACATAAAGTGCAAAAGGATTTGGGACATGAATACCTGTACTTTCTTATTGTCTCCCATAAACCGCTCGGGAGGAGCCAAAGGTATTTGAGAAGGCATTTCTACCACTACAGACGTGGATGGACCAGGAGTACTACTAGGATCAGACGACTCCCTTTGCAAATTATCTACTCGTGCCTGTAACTGAGCAGTAATGGCCCGTGCAGCGACAGCTTCCTGTCTGGACGTCACTAATTCTGCCTGTGCCACTGCCAAAGCTGCCAAAACATCATCCATGGTGGCCATGGTGTTGATGAAATCGGGAAGAGTAATAACCGTGGGCCGATAATTCTGTCAGGCTTCGGGTCCATGACTCTTCAGGATTACACCGATGATGTTATGGGCTCCATCTCATGACGGCCCCAGAGTCTGAAGTAAAATACACAGACTACTGGGATAGTCAAACGAGGGAGAAATAAGAAGATAGAGAGATAGAAAGCCGGAAAGGAAGGGAACAGCGGGGAGGGAGATCTGGAACGACAAGCAACAGATATTCAAGCACAATGCTTATTCTTGAATACATACAATAAACCACATTTCCTTTCCCCTATGTTGTGGCTAGATTCTACCCTCTGCCTACCTGTAAAGAAAGATACGATGGACTTATATCTAGGAGAGCTCTAGGGATGGAACAAGGACTTTGGATAACTGGAAATGAGAAAACAAGAAGTGGGAGGTTTAACATAGGTATGACATACTGGACTCTGAATATATGATTCGTATCAACCTAGTAAACACACCTGGGAACATTGTTATAGTGCTTAACCAAACCCACTGACAGTTCCTCCCGTTCTTTCTCTCCTATAAAAATAAACAGGAAAACAGTTTTGAATATGAATGGCAGCTTCTTTTGTTAATACTTCTTAACCTTGAAACTGCTGGTGATGATCTGAGGTGATGGGTTTTTGATACCTCCGTAACAAAGACACAGGGCGCAGCATATAAATGTCCTTGCACCTTAACCCAATGCAGAGTGCAGCATATAATAGTTCACTGCACCTACTCAATGCACGGTGTATCTCCTTACAAGTTCAACACGTGAGGTACTGTAGAATTCAACCCAAAAATAGCTCTTACATCAGAGCCCTTCCAATTAACTCCTTTTGTCATTTATTCGTGCAAGATATATTGCTCAGCAACCCATGTGACTCTTAACCTCAGAGCCAACAGTATCTCGAGAAGATATCCCAGAACGGGAATGCCCAAGGTAATGCCAAGAACAATAGGAGTATCAACCCCCCTTGCAGGTTTCCACAAAACAGTCTGGATCTCCTTGAATACAAAGAGCGAGTCAATATCAACTCCGATAGGAAAGTAACCACAAAAAGCGGGAGGACAAAAGTTGTGTTTCTTCGTCTATCCCGAACCACAACAAGTACTTGGACCAAGGCAGGAATAATTTGGAACAGCCTTACCGGACATCTGGACGTACGCCACCATAACACAAAGAATTATCGGCAGTGTTCTGGAATACCCGGCTCCCTTTACTTCCTGGAAGGCGTCACGACGTACGTGACACCTGGCGCTCCGTCTCTCCCGTGCCAGGCATGCCGGGAGTTGTAGTTCTGGCCTCCCGTCCGGCTCAAATGCCTAAACAAAGAACAGTTCGTGGCTGGCCAGGTTACCAAGAAGACGGCCGCCGCGAATCAAACATGTGAAACATGACAGATACTGTCCCTGCAGCTCACAACAGTAGATCAGTCAGAGGACCCTTGGAGTGCCTTCAACCTGGGATGAAGGGTGCAGATCCAGTCTTCCTTCTCAGCAGGCATAGCAGCAGTCAGCAGAGCAGCAAAGTAGCAGAGCAGCAGAGTGGCAGTCCTTCTGGCAGGAAAGAAGCATACCAGTCATTCTTCTGTAGCATCCACAGGTCCAGGAGTGTACTGAAGAGTGGATCTGAGGGTTCCCTTTTTATATAGGGTGCATTTTTGAAGTAGGAGAAGTTTCTAGAAAATTCCCTTAGATTCATTCAGCAAAAATAGAAGGGGTGAAGGTAACATTTTGAAGGAAGATTACTTTGAGGCTGACAAATTTAACAACAAGCTAATATATTTTTAAAACAAAATCATTTAAGTCTAACTGCCCAAATGCCATGCTTCTGGAAACAAGATAATGACATACAGATGATCACTGCCCAGGGTATTATTACAAAATGCATAATATTTTCAGATCCCCAGGTAATCATCTTATATGGTGGATACATGTTTTCATGACTACAGAAACAGCTACATAAATACATATTCTGGGACACAATGGCCTGTGAAAATATGTTCCAAGTGATCTGCCCGTAGCTCCAAAACAGTGTGCAAGTGAAAGGGGCTCTACAGCACCCCATTTAATCCCACCGACTACGATCACAAAGCATCTGTCCTTTAAAATTAGACGCTTGGCCCCAGAAAATTTGTTCAGTAGTCCCAAACACTGGAAAATGCAAGTCCACAGTCTACATTTATCAATCCTTGAACGGTGAAAGTGTATAGCTTGATTCGAATCTCCGTCTTTTCGTCTCTCATGCTCAGAAAGTGTTTAAATAATTCACTTCTAAACGATTGGGCAATGTTTCACCCTCTTCCTCCAGTCAAGGCAGACATCATTAGTGAGTGGTGAATGTAGTTTTGATATACAAAAATGCTTGTTAAAGTACCACACATATTACTCCAGAAGAGGCAGATGTGGGGTGTAGCTCTCCCACACTGGAAATAAAAAAATAACAATAACGTTAAGGTAAGAAATTGTGAATTTGCAACAGAATCAAAATTGTTAATTAAAGGTGTGATCCTTACTTTAGCCAAGAAAGAGTAATGCTGCAGGCCAGGCACCCACGTAAAGTGGGGCCAAACTAAAAAAAACTTTAAAAACACCACAAACAATCCAATGTAAAGGCCCTATGCTGAAAACAAAACAACCAGAAGCCTTCCTTTTATACATGCTTTCCTTTCGCCCAACTAAAGCTGCACTGTGAACTGAATCACCTCTAGTCGCTCGGGAAAACGTGATCAAGGGTATTCATTTCACACCCGTGAACGGTGATGGAGAAATTAGGCTTAGTAACAAACAAAATGTCCTTGACACTCTCAACGCATCCCTGCACAAGCAGAATTGAAATGCATTCCTCGTCCCAGTCAATGCTATTGACTGAAAGTCTTTGAGCAAACAAAGGCACGCAGCTACCTCAAAAATACATCTTCACTTTCTACTAATAATTGTACCCCCTTTTAGTTTTAACAACCCCTTCTGAATTTGAAATGAAAAGTCATACCTGGCATGATTAAACATGAGCGGGAATATAACACAGTGTGTGGTGCTTTTTTCACAGGTGATATGGTTACAGCCACATTTGAGTAATAATACCTACTCCCACCAATGGCAACATGAAGATTATGGCCCCATAGACAAAAAGCATGTATTTGAATGCCCAGAAACTCAGTTGTAGTGGTGTGTGTATTCGAGTCAGTATTGTATGTGTTCATTGTGAATCATGTTCATGTTTTTGATGTTGAGCTTGTACATGGGTTTTCACTTAATTTTCTTTCTCCACAAAGCATTTTTCTTTGAAGCACATTTATGTAAGAGTAATTATCTTACACACTCATTGGTTTTAAATTTAGGGTTTAATGGCCAATCTCACTGGGTCCTATAAAAAACAGCAGGACGGAGAGTGTATTACCTCCTTGTTGGGGGATTTGTTTGCAATTTTGACCAGAGACCTTAAGTCCTGCAGAAGGCCCCTGATCTTGTGAGGCATTTTGAGATGGCCTAAATATGTTGACCATGATGGGATGACAGGGTTACCAATATTCACAGCCTTCAGCCCCTTATTTGTTTTTAAATTCTAAATTTATTTTATTATGTTTCGGCTCTCAAAGAGGGCCACATAAATTGTACAATAAACAACAACAAGTACACAGAAATCAAAAAGTTTGAGAAACAAGATTCAATCCACAAGTGGTATTCACCGGAAAATTAATCTAACAAGGTCGGACAGACAAAATATCTCCAGTTACATATTATTAAATAGCTAAAAATCCTTTAAAAAAGTTAAAAATATAAGAACAGAACATTTTGTTTGGAGGGCAATAAAGTGCATGAAGGAAGTCCTTTAAAGTGACAATGCTAAGGCGGAGACAAATTACTTTTAGCCATCGATTGCGCAAATTACGGAGCATGGGACAAATCAATAGTACATGCATACAGTCCTGGGTGTTCAGTTTACATAAATTGCACAAAGCAGAAGTGCCATGCCATTTGGATAACAGTAGATTTAATGGAATTAAATCATAACGTAACAAAAACCAAAATCTACGTATACCATGCGGTAGATTCCATAGGGCATAGGGTTGTGGCTGCTTCAACCTATAGGAAGAAATGAGAGGTTCCACGTTCCTTTTGTCACCAACTGACTTTTTATCAGAGAGGAAACAAAACTCCCACGAGGCCTCCTTGAGAACAAGTTTTAACTGTGAGGGAGAGTAGGAGAACAGAACACTTTCATCAAGTTTAAGTAGCGTTACAGCCCTTCTAAAGTTGCTTACGAGTTTAGAGAACTCTTTGAAATTGCCCAGTAGTTCACTTTTGAGGAGGGCTCGCAGGGTCCCTACTCCCGCTCTAGCCAAACTGGCCACCCATCTTATTAGGGCACAAAGACCCTGAACCCAGGTACTCCTGAGTCCAAAGTCAAGCCTACAAGCGGCAAGTGGGCAAGCATTGTTTAGAGTAGAGAGGGATCTTAAGAGTTTCCCCTCAATCTTATGGCAAAAGTCCCAGTTTTTCACCTCTATTAGTTCAATACCATAAAAGATAGTTGCGGGGATTTTTGCTCTAAAAACTTCTAGAAGACTGGAAAAATGCCTTTTCCCCGTTGCATGGTATAGAGACTTTAAACCATTGCCATGGGCAAGAGCCTTGCGAGAGCAGTGCTCTATGTGGAGCTTCTCACTCATATTAGCCGTAAATATTTTTCCCAAGAAAGTGTAGGAGGTTACGACCTCCAATCTATGCCCGCCGATAGCCCAACCGTAATTTGTGGAACGGCACTTCTTCCTACCAGCTATACACATCACTTTACTTTTGGTAATGTTAATCTTCATGTGATGATCATCAGCGAAAGCATGGAGAGCCAGAAGCCGATTTGCAAGACCGCTTGGGGTCAAGTCGAGAATAAGAACGTCATCGGCATACATCAGGCAGGATATAGGAATCCCTCCCACCATCGGGGCAATCCCCTCACTGGCAGACACGGCGGCAGGGAGGTCAACCGTATATAAGGAGAACAAAAGGGGAGCCAATAAGCAGCCTTGTTTAAGGCCATTCCGAGATGGTGTTTTGGCAGAAAGCCCCCTTTCGCCCCCCATTAAGACCCTGCACCTGGTCTCAGTATGTAGAGACCGAACCAGTTCCAACAGGAGGGTAGGGACACCAAGCGTCGCCAATTTTCTCCACAGCGTTCCACGATCTACTTTATCGAACGCTGTGGAGAAATCAATAAAGGCGGCATACACCACTCCTCCCCTCACCTGGACATATTTATCCGTGATCACATGAAGGGCGGTGAGATTATCTAGCGTACCATGATCCCGACGGAAACCGGTCTGTTCAAACGGCAGAATATTGCGTTCCTCGACCCAATCAGAGAGGGAACTAAGAAGACATTTCGCAAAGACCTTTCCGATGGAGTCGAGGAGCGCAATCAGGCGGTAATTACTAGGGCTATCCCTTGTACCCTTCTTAAAGATGGGGACCAAAATACTTCCTCTCCAAGATGCAGGTACAATTTTGGAGAGATGACAAGCCTTAAACAAGGGGTACAAGATTTTACTCCATCTTAAAGGATCTTGTTTAAGGACCATCATGGGGAGTTCGTCCGGGCCCATAGCCCCAGATGGACGCATATTTTTTATAGCCATCTCTATTTCTTTTTCTGAGGGATAGAATTCAATATCTTCAGGTGTAGCATATATGGAGTTATCAATACCGGTAGTCCCGTTCCCTGCGTAGAGCTCACGGATATGAGAGGTCCATACATCTTCTGGTATAGGAATGGGGGTGGGACTTTGACGCGTACCACATCCCTTCCCAATTATTGCCCAAAAATCTTTAATATTACCATGTACAGCAGATTCCCTCAGATTAATCCAAACTTTGTCCTCCCTTTCCTTTTTAATTTTTTGCTTGAGTCTGCTTCTCTTTCTTTTTAACCTTGCAATTTCTTTCCCACGTTCCAGGACTCTGTCTAAATACTGTTCGCGAACTAGTTTATTTATTTCCCTATTCAGAGTACGCAATATATTAGGGACCACTTCTCCTTTCCTAGGGGGTACAGTTTTTTTTGCGTACAATAAAATCTTTCGCATAAATTCTTCAAAATAAACTAATTCGCTACCGCTCCACTCATTTATTACCATTAGGGTGTCGGCCAAAAGGTCCTGTACCCCATTAATAGCGGCAGAGTTCCAGAAGCACCTTCCAGAAGAGGCATGGAAGGTAGCCTCATTGCCATTGAGCGACCAAGACACAGTATTCAAAGGATTTAAAGGCATTGTTAAAAACAATAAACTATGGTCGCTGAGTGACGTAGGTATAATCTTAAGGTCCTGAATGTAGGGAAACAGACCATAGTCTGCAATAGCATAGTCCAGAATAGACGACCCAAAGGGGGATTTATGAGTATAATTAGCGGGGACATCGGATGGAAATCTTCCATTTAAAATAAGACCATCGCCAGTCGCTAATTCTTTTAACAGGATCTTCCCTCTTTTGTTTGTCACCAACTTATCAGGAAAAAGCGTCTGGGGAATAAAATGTACCTCTTCCTTAACTTTATTCCTGAAAAGTTTCAGACTAGCGTTCGAAATTTTGCAATTCAAATCACCTACAAGCAAGATTACCAGAGAAGATGGGGTGTTTTTAATCTGTTCAATATATCGGAGAACCTGCTGCAGACTAGCATTAAAACACTCCTCAGGGGGTATATACACATTCAAAATTACCATAGAATATTTTTTTACCATTATGGAACAAATTTTCAAGGGTTATTGTGTGGAAAAGTCTACTAGGATCAATATAATGGGAGAATCTCCATTGCAGTTTATTTGACAATAAGCAGGCAACCCCCCCCCTAGCGTGCCCTTTCTTAGAGGGCGCAGCGGGTACTTCCAGGACATAAAAATCTTTTGATGGCGTTAACATATCAATGCACCATGTTTCCTGAATACACAATACGTCCGCACCCAGAGAAGATAAAAAGGCGAATTTCTCTGGGCTACTGTGGAACCCAGCCGCATTCCAGGAGATTATTTTTAATGAAGTGCTAAAGATGATGAAACAATTTGGGGTTATCCTTTGTTTCTGTTGATAACGCACTGTGGAGCCAATTCCACCGGTTATTGTCATCTATAAGAGAAGAGTTCTCAGTTAGTGGAAGTGGCTTCACGTGGGAAACTGAGCGTTTTCCCCTAGAGACCCAAATGTTTAGGTCTCTAAGGGGAGAGGCTACCCCGTTTTGCTCATCACCCCCAAACACCTGGTTACATAAGAGATTTGACTTGCCTGGGTTAGAAATAGGGAGAATGTCAATACCTAAGCGCTGAAAGTTTTCAGCTTGTTCTAATATCAAATTTACTATAATAGGTGAGTAAAATTTCACCCGTATACTCACTACCCTACTTCCACCCACCAGAGATACCAACTCTATGTCCCTAGATTGAATATGATAGAGACTTTCAATCTCACTAAAACGTTTGAGAAGCCAAGCTCTGTTTAACAAAAGGTCAGTATCAAATAAAGGTAAGAAGTCTAACACACGCACATCCACCGGGGCCTTAGTGATATTTAAAGACCGGACAGGAGGCCAGCGATTTTCGGGTTCTAATGCCGCAGTAAAGGGGGGGGGCAAAGGGTTAAGAGCCCCAGGTGGATATGAAATTGGTGCTCCTAAAGCGCTCCGTGGAGGGGAGCATGGGAGAGAGCCCTCCGTTTGAGGCATAACTTCCTGAGGCATAGAACTACATTGCTCATTTTCCCCCTTTACAGAGGTTAAAGTAGTTAAGTTCAAATCAATGTCCACCTTTAGGGAAGTAGAAGAGGGCTCCACATCAATTTCATCATTCTCCGTTGTCGCTGCAATATTTTGGAAAATAATCCTGCGCTGCTTTTTCTTTCTGTATTTTCGGATTGGCTTCCTCTTGTTCCCTTTATTATTTATATGTTTACCATTTTTTCCCTTGTCTTCTATTACCTCCGGTTTATCGTCCAGGGGTTCTTTTCCAATCTCAGGCATGAAAATAGGAAATAACTCCTGGGCCACTTTAGGGCCAGGCACAGGTTTATCATCTTCCTCAATCTCCAGAGTTAAGTTTTTAATGCAGTTGGGGGCTGCATTTAAAGGCATGTCCTTGTGTGATTCCAGAGTAGGAGTTACAACCTTCCTGTCAAGTTCCCCTCTGGAGTCTCTGGTTTTCCCCTCAGACAGGTTATGGTCAGACTTGAGGGGGGAAGCACTCCTCATATCAGGTGATTTTTGCAGCAATGTCTTTAAAATTTGAGTGACTGATTCCAAAATACAGTCCGAGCTGCCAACAAATTTCCCCAAAAGAAGTAAGATTGAGGCTAGGAGTTGTTCCAGGGCGATCATAGACTCTGAGATCGGCTTTTCACGTGCTTCCACAGAGCAACGGTTACCCAAGAGATTAAGATCAGGGCTCCTAGAAACATTTAACAGGTCGGACATTTCATGGCCATTTAACGAAGGGGTGCTACTATACAACAGTAACCCAGAAGGGGTGGCACCCCCTAAGGACTTAAACTGTTCCAAAGTCTCCACTTTAGCTGGGCTTACGTAGCGTCCCCAAAGTTCCAGGTCGATAGATAGTGCAGACAAATCACCCCCCGGCCTATCATTCAAAGGGGAATGAGTCGTCGGGGGTATATGCACAGGATCACCTACGGCCATCACCTTCCCCTCAATTGAGTCCCGCAAGGAAGACCCCACCACCATTGATTGTAGGGCCACCGGGTGTACCAGAGGTAGTCGGGGGTCTGAGGAGGCTGGTGTATGAACATCCTGGGCTTTAGTATCAGAGCTTTCTGGAGTAGCAATTTGAGATTTTTTTACAGCCGATAGGTCCCAAAGTTCAAGTAGTTGGCATTGACCTTTCAACGGTGGGTTATTCACGGATTTATTTCTTGTGCGGGTAGTAATTAATTTTCTGCCAGGTTTTTCTCCCACTACCCTTCCGGAACGAAGAGTTTTAGACATTTTCAGTACTATTTCCACAGAATAAACTTAATCGAAATGGACAACCTCCGGAGGAGAATGTACCGTAAGTAAGATAATATTACGTAAAAAGATAAAACTTATGTAATCCTGGAGGAACGACAATCCCTGTCCGGCCAAATTAGTATGAAGAACGGTGAATTAATGTCAGTACATGGGTCGTTCTCAAACCAGCAAAAAATAAAAACAAGTTCATCTAGGCAAATACTGGATGTACATAACCGGGCCCAGCCCAGCCTACCTCGGCCACTGAGCGCCACAGAGGGCCCGCCCTTTGCCCGGGCTTCGCCCGGCGTCCCTCTCCCGTCCCGCGAGGCGGGGGTGTCTCCGTATTTCTGCGCCTCCTGGCGCGAAACTGACGCGGCCGGTGCCGCTGGGGAAGATGGGAAACGTAGTTTCCTTGCCTCAGCGCCGCGCTCCACTGCCGGTGATGGTTTCTGTGAGCGGGAGGCGGGCGGGCAAAGTCGCGATTTTAAAGCACCCAAACAGCAGCGTTTCTGTTGCCAAAAGCAGTCCAGGGAATCCTGCAGCTACACCCCCTCGGCCGGGGTGTCTCCGTATTTCTGCGCCTCCTGGCGCGAAACTGACGCGGCCGGTGCCGCTGGGGAAGATGGGAAACGTAGTTTCCTTGCCTCAGCGCCGCGCTCCACTGCCGGTGATGGTTTCTGTGAGCGGGAGGCGGGCGGGCAAAGTCGCGATTTTAAAGCACCCAAACAGCAGCGTTTCTGTTGCCAAAAGCAGTCCAGGGAATCCTGCAGCTACACCCCCTCGGCCGGGGTGTCTCTGTATTTCTGCGCCTCCTGGCGCGAAACTGACGCGGCCGGTGCCGCTGGGGAAGATGGGAAACGTAGTTTCCTTGCCTCAGCGCCGCGCTCCACTGCCGGTGATGGTTTCTGTGAGCGGGAGGCGGGCGGGCAAAGTCGCGATTTTAAAGCACCCAAACAGCAGCGTTTCTGTTGCCAAAAGCAGTCCAGGGAATCCTGCAGCTACACCCCCTCGGCCGGGGTGTCTCCGTATTTCTGCGCCTCCTGGCGCGAAACTGACGCGGCCGGTGCCGCTGGGGAAGATGGGAAACGTAGTTTCCTTGCCTCAGCGCCGCGCTCCACTGCCGGTGATGGTTTCTGTGAGCGGGAGGCGGGCGGGCAAAGTCGCGATTTTAAAGCACCCAAACAGCAGCGTTTCTGTTGCCAAAAGCAGTCCAGGGAATCCTGCAGCTTATTTGTTTTTAATCCTATCAAGGCATTCACTAATAAATGAATAGGTTAGGCTAGCTCTAGGTAGTTTTAATCTTCTATCTCTACATCTTTGGTTGACATGGAGTGTACACTCCGCTAAAAGGAACTTTAAAAAGAACTTTAAAAAACCATCACTCCCCTCCCACAATTTGTGTAGTAGAGCCCACTTTTTAAGTCCAAGGTGTGGGTCCTGCTTTTCCACAGAGATCTCTGTGTAGAGGAAAGGCAATACTAACACTATTTTTGAACCCCCTTGATGTATGTTGATTTGTAATGGGAGCAGAAGCGTTTAGCATAGACTACCTGTCTCTCCTTCCTTTGTGATGTAGACATTTTTTTATTGACACACATCAACTCACAGGGACCACCTTTTAGAAGGTTTGAACAATTTCTTATAGTGTGAGAATTACGTTCCTGTGTTGCAATATATGTTCAGGAGATGTTTTGCTTAAATATTTTACTACCTGAAGGATTCATGGCCAAACACATTAAAGAAAAGCTTGTGTAGCTTTACTGTAAATCTGTGTGCTTTGTACTTCATGCACATGCATTAATTGCAGTACTATTTTAAGGATGGACAGTCTACATTTCCACCAAGTCTTAGGTATCTCTAGCATGAAGGGTTTGATGTAAATGTAAGTTAATTAATGATGTTTAGTTGGGGGGCGCTAGGGAGCCCGGAGCAAGATGGCCGCACTTTAGTGCAGCTCTGCTGGTCGGGACTACAATCCGCCTAACATCGGCTAATTTTAGCACCGTCCATGGCTAAAAACGCTCAGTTGCTATCGCGGGCGCGAGAGGACAGCTTGGCGGTCTTTGTGCAGAATATTGGATGCCATTAACAGCCGACGGACCTCGCAGGAATCAAGATGGCGGCCCTGGAGAATGCTAACTCCTGACCTTCTCTCCTCAGCAGGGTGATTAGCTTGCACGGAGCCCACCCGGCAATTTTGCCCCGCTTACTGGCTGCCGGCGGCCACAACACATTGCGGGAAGATTATACACGCCTGATCGGCGAACCTGGGACACGCATGATGGTCGCCATTTCGAGACGCTGACTGGCAAGGTGAGCCGCTTGTGGTGTATCCCCTGTCTGTTGCCGAAGCTGAGAGGCCGTGGTCCATGTTGGCGGCCTGGGAGCAGCGGCCCTGTGAGTAGCGCGCCCGACACACTGAAAACTTCATGGCTTACTGGGGCTCTGTGATGCATCTCTGCCCAGCCTACGGCTCTTGATTAGGGTAGTTGGCAGGCCGGGCATCGCGGCATTCGTGTGGACGGCTGGTCCGCCCTGCCTCGGCGGTGTGACCTCCCCTGGCGGTCGGTGGAGGCTTTCACATCGCCACAGGTGTACCTCCATTGCTAATAATGAGATTGGGGATGTAACTTTAACGCTCTGACTATCGGCACAGTTCCTGCCGTCAGCTGTGTCCCTCGCTGAATCTTGACACCGCATGGTGCATCTTCACTCTGTGCCCGTTGGAGGTTTAAGGGCATCGCTGGATTGTCCTTTGCTGAAGCAGGAGCCAAGGCCAGCATTGTGGGATTGGCGGCGATGTGTGGTGCTGGTCCCATCTTGTGAGTGCATTACGGTCTATACCCCACTTCTGTGCCAAATCCAATTACCTCTCCTGTCTATCCACCACTGACGCAGAGACATTCACTGCACAGCCAGCTCATGTGGCCTCTCTCTCACTCACTTGCTGGCGCTGGGAGTGGACGCGGCGTTGGGCCATAGCAACGTGCACAGCTCTTAATTCACATTAAGGCGGAACTGCCTCCTGTGCTCTACCACCTACGTGACGCCCCCAGTCCCTTACATTGACTTGTGAAAGTGACAAATTATGGGACGGATGGAGGAGCAGAAAAGTAAGCTACACTTTGAAGCTAAGAAACTCTCTAAATCTCAGGCGTCAAACGCTTCAGACACTGACCCTGATCCTGAACCCGGAGCGACTACGAAGCTGGAGCACTTGATGCTAGACATGCAACAGAGCCTGCAGTCCATCAACGCCAAAACCGATCACCTCCAATTGGCATGGATACCATGGCAACCAAGATCGACAAGCATGGGTCACAAATCGGGGAGGCAGAACAGCGCATCTCGACCACCGAGGATCGCGTGGGGGTCATCGGCGCATCATGTACCAACATGGAGAAACTACTGGAGGTAATCAGAGCCAAGAAAGAGGACATTGAAGCCGGTTCTCGCAGAAATAACGTTCGCATAACTAGTATATTGGAATCCACCAACACGGGGCAGATGGAATTGTATGTCGAAACGCTGGTTACTACCTTGCTGGGGGCCGAACATTCTCAAAAGTGCTCATTGTAGAAAGGGCGCACCGTTCATCAGTTGCCCGACCGGTCCCGGGTGCCCCGCCTCATCCCATAATTGCTAGACTTTTGAACTACTGAGACCGGGACACAGCACTTCGTCTGGCCAGGGAAAAAGGCAAAATCGACTATCAAGGCATGAAGGTGGAACTCTTTCCCGATTTCACTGTCGCTGTGCAACAGGCACGCCGAGAATTCCACGCGGTCAAGAAAAAACTGCAGGAGTTACACATTCAATACGCAATGCTTTACCCTGCCTGACAACGAATTCAACATGCCGGGAAGGCGTGCATCTTCACGACACCTAAAGAAGCGCTTCAATATGTGCATAGGATCGAGCGACAGGAGATGCTGCGAGAGAGGGATGTGAACTCCGACTCAGAGGGATGAACACAGGAGATTTATGCTGTGCATTGTATTTTGTTGTTATGTCATTCTTGCTCTGTAGGGCTATTGTCTGTAGTATGTTGGGTTTATCTTTGAAGGTGAAATTGCTCCTGAACTATGACGGACACTTGCAGGATTTTCAATTTAACATGAACATTCTTCCTTGCCTGCTAATGGTGTTTTTCTTGTGTTCCTGACTAGGTGGGGAACCTCATGATCGCTGTTATCTCAGTGTGAGCTCTATGGTGTTTAACCTTGCTTATTAATGCCAGGTGGTGGACTGGTTAACCTATATATACAAATTCCGACTCACCCTGTTATACGGTGAGCCATGGGATACTAGTGAACCACAGTAAGGGAATTCCTCAAAAGGCTCTGTTATTTGGTTAGGCCCATTCAAGAGCCCTTGTAGGGTTACTGGTTTTAATCCTCTATTTCAAGAAACGTGACTCACAGATGTTAATGGTCATTTATTGTTCTGTTTCAGGGGAGCGTTTATTCACTGCATGATTTCAATGCCGAAGTGGGTGGGGGGACTGTTGGGGAACACTTAAATTCCTTTGACGGCATTGATTATGGTATGTTGGCAGGATATGACTTGTATTATGTATATTTTTGAGACACAGATGCAGATTTTCCTTTATAGACTTTACAGACATTGCTGACCCCAAACGTTCCATATTCTCTTGGTTGAGTTGGAATGTGCGAGAGCTTAATATTGCTAAGAAAGTAAGGCAGGTGTTGTCTTATCTCGATCGGCACCACATCCAAATTGCCTTGTTACAGGAACACATCTTACTAAGCGGACAGTCTCACACGTGGCCACTAGATGGGCCCGGGGTACGGGTGGCTGCCTCATATTCTTCATATGCGAGAGGGGTTATGATTTTGGTAAAGAAGGGCATTCCCTTTGAGCTGACACATGTGGATGAAGATGATGAAGGGCGTTATATTATAGTGCTCGATAGGATTTATAGCACGCAGCTGGCTATTGTGAACCTGTATGGTCCCAATGTTGACGACCCTGCCTTTTTTGATACACTATGGAACAAGCTTTGTAAATTTCCCTTCTCAGCTATTATACGTGGGGGTAATTTTAATGTGGTGTTAGATCCTACAGTAGATCGGGTGACTGTGGGAGATCCCCCACCCTGGAGGGCTGCTGTATCAGTGCGTGATGGCATGTGGTCCGTGGGCCTTACAGACATATGGAGGTTGAGACACCCAAACACTAGAGGGGGTACATGTCATTCATACGCTCGACAGTCCTGGTCACACATTGACTATTGGCTGGGCACAAAAGAGGTCTGCACATGGATTACACAGATTAAACACTTACCCAGAACATTGTCGGATAACTCCCAGGTGGTTCTTAACATGCTGCTACCATCCCAACTCCCCCCTCCCTTTCAATGGCGACTGCAGGCGTCCTCGCTGTAAGATCAGGTCTTTTGGGAAGGAATTTGTGAGGCCATATCTGATTATTTTTCCCTTAATACTGGGTCTGCCAAACTATGGAGATGCTCTAGGAAGCCTTCGAAGTCACGATTAGGGGGGCATGTATTTGTCTTCAAGCAGGGGTTTTAAAATCTCTGCGTCGCCCGATGCCAGCTCTTGAGCGTGAATTGCAGGACTTAGAACGCAAATATGAAGTTAGGCAGGTTAGTACACTGGCCCTTATCAAAGGGAAAATCATTGAATATAACGAAGTGGCTGAACAAGAGATTAATCATCTGTCACGCCGGTGCAAAGCACTTTATTTTGGGTATGTGGCCGCCCAGGGAGAAAATTAGCTAACTGTATATTGGCTCCTCACTGTAAAGCGTACATGGTTCAGGTGATTGCTACATATTATGACACACCCACTATACTGCAAACGTCTCCGGATTACTACACCAAGATGTATGCTGGACAGTCGATCGCAGACGCTGTGGGGCTTGAACAATATCTGGACGATATTGCCTTAGTATGGCTATCGAGAGGTCAACAAAAGTTTCTGATGCATAAGCTCGCATAGTGGGAAGTGCGGGATGCCATTATGGATTTACCTAATGGGAAGGCTGCAGGCACTGATGGGTTACCAGCTGAATTTTATAAAGAGTACATTGACCAACTGGCCCCATGCCTCCTTCAGTTATACGTACGAGACCCAATGTTTACCACCAACCCTGCGCGAGTCTCTAATCATTGCACTTTTAAAGCCTGGGAAACCACCGGATGGTTGTGAGTCATATAGACCCTTATCCCTAATCAATACTGATATAAAAATATTAGCAAAGGTCTTGGCAACCAGGCTGCAACCACTTCCCCCTGTTATTGTGCTACCTGACCAATCGGGATTCGTCCCAACCCGCTCTACATCACACAACTTATGCACGCTCTTTGCTGTGATGCATGTGTTGAAGCCCACTCTACCGGCGGTGGCAGTGTTACTCAACGCTGCCAAAGCTTTTGACTCGATCTCCTGGTGATATTTGTTTGCTATTCTGTATCGCATGGGTGTCCCCCTTATTTTTTAGTAATTGGATAAAATTGGTATATACCAATCCTGTAGCATGGGTCGGAATTAACGGGCAAACCAGTACAGCGTGGCACACAACAGGGGTGCCCGTTGTCACATTTGTTATTCGCTCTCATCCTTGAACCGTTATCTTCTATTCTTAGGCAGCGCCATGCTAGGGCCGAAACTTCAACACCCCCTGAGTGGGCCTACAACTAACATTCATCCCCCAACCACAGATGAAGTAACACTGTGACAAGAAGTTTTGAAAACTATCAGAAATTATAATCGTGCTTAGGGGTAGACCCCAGACCGTAGGGATACCGGTTCTGAATAGAATTTGTCCGGATCCTTCTTTTGGCACAACAAAATTGAATTCACACCTTATGCCTCTTAATGACTTTCTTTTCTACTCTCCACATGAGCAATTATCTTCACGCTTCTTCTGTCCACTTTTGACAATAACCATGTCTAATGGTGCATGTTATGCCTATACATATAGGGTTCACTCAGTGAAAAAATACTTAGCACAAATAAATTGATGTTGGCTATTTAATTAATTTCTTAGTGGCCTCCGTTTTATGATTTGATGTTTCTTGTGAACGTGCCTATATATTCCTATCAATTGGTTGCATAAATAGGATTTAGGTTTGTCTAGGACCACTTGTTGCTGTATCGATCGAGACCCAGGTCCTTGGACTTTCTACTCGGTTATCCCATTTATTATAATCCTCTTTTAAAATAGACATACACCCCAGCCTCATTTAGAAGCATCTATCCTTCCTGTATAGCCTAGTTTAGCCTTCCTAGACTAATTATTTTGGCCATGGTAACATTCTTAAATAGTTTTTTAAAAACCTCATACATTACTAGGAATAGCTTTAGTTTACCTTAAATACCATTTGTGAGAAGGTGGCCTGATATGCAGTGATCACTATTCTAGTGAACACTATGTATCAGTCCAGCAACCCTTATTGATGATTGGTTGTAAGTCAACCTTATAGACCAGCTATCCTAGTAGCATGGATACGAGCAGTCCAAGGCTAAAGACTCGAGAGGGCGTGTTAAGCCAGCTGTTATACCACACATATACCCCTTGAATACCCAGTGAAAGGACACCACACAAGTGTTATGAAAATAAACAAGATATTTATTAAGAATCACAACAGCCCTGTACTCTTTATGAGGACAGGGTACTTAGCACAAAACAAAACTCTTACGAAAATACTTAAGTTAGCACAGTATACACAAATGCCCGAGGGGCACGGAAAACCATATACTCTGAAAGTGGAATGCGAAATTACTAGCAGGTAAGTACAGTACTAATAGGCTTAGGAATCGCTAGGACTTGACTATAGAATCTTCAGATTACTTCTAGGAGGCCTAGGGGACTCGGGTGCACTCTCACGCGTGATGCGGGACAAAGTCTATGGTAGCTAGTAATGACAAAGTTAGTGTTCTCGGGCGAACCCGACCTGGTAGGAGGAAAACGAAAGTGGATCCTGACCCTTGGATAGTGAGGCTATGCTTGGGCACCAAAATGCCGAAGTTACCTAGCCCAGGGGCTGCAGCTGCATAGGTCTCAAAAGACGTCGGGAATCCTCGTAGACGGACCAGGAGCCTGGAAGAAAGAAGTTGCTGGCAGGCGACGAGTGAAGAAAGTTCGATGGATCCAAGCCTGGATCGAAGGAAGATGACACCTGAAAGCAGAGGGGACCAAGTTCGAGACTACTAGCCAGTAGTCAGGTGGCACCAGGAGGGCACCGGATGGTAGTCACCTCGACTAGGTGAGTGGGTGACGCTGTGCTCGCAGATCTCACGGACCAGGAGGCGATGTCGGCGACCAGGATGGAGGAGCGAGCTGTCCCACGATGGATGAAGCTGTCAGCGTCGCTGGACCCAGGATTGGGCAACAAAGCCTTGGCAAATTCAAACCCACGCGGTGGACTCAAAATGGCGTCTGGAGTGGACCAGGAGGGTCCGGGGTGCCTCTCTTGAAGAAGGAAGCAAGGGCCAGTCTGGAGCAACCAGACCAGCAGCAGTGATGTCGTCGGGCGACGTGAAGAAGGCCACAAGCCAGCCGGCTAGTAGCCACACAGCGCGGTGAGCAGGCAAAAGCAGAAGGGCCCCACGCAGATCGTGGAGATGCTGGAGGGCTGATCTTCGGTGCTGGAGCTGCTCAGGGTTGGGGCTTCTCGGACCCCAAAGCACTCACCAGTGGAGAACACGGTGGGCTTGTTGCAAAGAAGCCGTGCAGTCTTGGCGATCGTCGGTCCCTCGAGGTCTCGTCACACTCACGGTTCTCAGCTTTGCTGTAGAGGTGAGTAGAGGTCAGAGGTGCCAGGGAAGCCGGGTCTCGTCGAGCTGGGTCGTCGGATTTGTGAAGAAGGACTTGCAGCAGACCGCAGTGTTCTTAGGATGGTGCCCGCTTGATGCAGGGTGACTACTCCTTAGCCACAAGGGAGAATCTTGAAGAAGGAAATCTTGATGTCTTTAGCAGAAAGTCGTGTCTTGATTCCAAAGATGATCTAATTTGAACAGGGGGCCCGCTCCTATCTTTATACTAAAAAAAGGGGGCTGGCCCGGTGACTAGGTCCTGCCTATGGGTGGGACTAGGAGGGGGGTGGTTACACCCCTCTGCCATGCCGGACTTTCCCCAGGCCAGGGGCTGGTGTGCCCCTGGAACTGGTTCTGACCGGCCTATGCGTAGTGAGCACCGGGGTGCCACTCAGCAGTCACCTTCCTGTAAAGCCCTGCCTACCCAGGATACACAAAACCATGTCTGGTATGGTGCTAGCACCGCCCCTGACAGGAAACCCTTTGTCCAGGCTCCCCTCGCTGGAAGGACTCCCAGCTGCAGGGGGTCAGACTCGTGTCTGTGGTGGCAGCATCCATTTTGTGGAGCTGAGGCTTCGTTTAACTTTAACCGGGGTTCACAGTTACATACATGTCGTGTCCCTCTAGAAGGGAGGAATGCTAACCCCGTCGCCAGAATTGGCGAGGGGTTAGTATTCCAATTCGTATGACACCTTACTCGACATGTTTTGATAAAGCAATACCAAAGATAGCATTTAACCGCGAGGATTATAATGCACTTAAGAGTATATGGTATGCGATATCATGGAACAGCTATTAGGACTTGATTCCGCAAGCTGCAGACAGGCTCAGCTCATGCCAGAGCACCATCTCACACGATTCCAAGCACTCAGCCTTCAGGATTGTTAAGGCCTGCCATAGGAGTGACTGATAGGAATCTGTGTGTCCATTTTAGGGTTAGATATAGGTATACTATATCTACAGCAAAGGGTGATTACACAACTTTGCCCCAGCTGTCATGCAGCCAGTTGTGTCAAATTTAGGAGGCCAGCCAGGGGTGGCATAATACATGCTTCAGCCCCTGGTAGGCCCTGGGTACACCTATGCCCTGAGTTACAGGGTCTGATAAGGTGGCCCAGTACCAATTGGTAAATGCAACTAGGGTACATGTTGTAATTTAGAGAGAGAACAGCCAGGCTGTGGGTCTGATTGGCAGGCCCACAGCCAGAGAAAGTCGTAAACCAGTGAAACAAAAGCAAAAAATCTGGGTGATCATAGGATTGCAGACCCTACTCTCCTACATGACCCCCCCCCCAAACTTTGGGACAATAAGCTAACCTTGACCAGGTGAGTCTTCTTGTTCTAAGTGGAAATATCTGGAGAGCCCATCGGCATTGCCATGATCAGTACCAGGTCTATGTTCCACTGTAAAGTCCATCCCCTGTAGGGAAATGGACCCCCTAAGCAGTTTGGGGTTTTCACCCTTCATCTGATTTAGCCACAAGAGGGGCTTATGGTCGGTCTGAATCTTAAAGTGAGTGCCAAACAAGTATGGCCTCAGCTTCTTCAGGGCCCAAACCACAGCAAAGGCCTCCCTCTCAATAGCTGACCAATTCTTCTCTCTGGGGGTCAGCCTTCTGCTTATAAAAGCAATGGGCTGGTCTTGACCATCAAAATTCAGTTGAGACAGAACAGCTCCCACACCCAACTCAGAAGCATCTGTTTGGACAAAGAATGGTTTGGAGTAGTCTGGACTCTTAAGGATAGGTGCTGTGCACATGGCCTGCTTTAGGTCATCGAATGCTTTTTGACAGCCTGCTGTCCACTGAACCTTTTTTGGCATTTTCTTACTTGTCAGTTCATTTAATGGAGTCACAATTGATCCATAGTTCCTGACAAACTTTCTGTAGTAACCAGTCAGGCCCAAGAAAGCTCGAACCTGAGTCTGGGTGGTTGGAGGAGCCCAGTCCCTGATTGACTGTATTTTGCTCTCCAGTGGCTGAACCTGGCCTCCACCTACAAGGTGGCCCAGGTATACAACCTGTGTCTGCCCTATCTGGCACTTGGTGGCCTTGATAGTGAGGCCTGCTGCTTGCAGAGCCTCTAACACTTTCCTCAGGTGGACCAGGTGATCCTCCCAGGTGGAGCTAAAGACAGCAATATCATCTAGATATGCTGCACAGAAGTCAGCCAGCCCAGTGAGAACATGATTCACCAACCTTTGGAAGGTGACAGGTGCATTTTTCAGACCAAAGGGCATTACCACAAATTGATAATGCCCACCAGGGGTTGAAAATGCTGTCTTGGGCTTGGCATCCTCAGCTAACCTGATTTGCCAATACCCAGCTGTCAGGTCAAATGTGCTTAAGTAGTCGGCAGAAGCCAATCTATCTATAAGCTCATCTGCCCTTGGTATTGGGTGGGCATCAGTCTTAGTGACTGCATTGAGACCCCTGTAGTCTACGCAGAACCTCATCTCTTTCTTACCACCCTCGGTGTGAGGTTTTGGCACTAGAACTACTGGACTAGCCCAAGGGCTATCTGAGGGTTCAATGACTCCCAACTCCAACATTTTCTGCACTTCAGTTTTTATGCAGTCTCTAACATGATCAGGCTGCCTGTAGATTTTACTCTTAACTGGCAGGCTGTCACCAGTGTCAACCTCATGGGTACACCAATTGGTCTGACTGGGTGTCAGAGAAAACATATGTCTGAAAGACTGAAGAACCTGTTTACAGTCTTTCTGTTGATGTTCAGAGAGGCTGCCACAAAAGACAACACCATCTACTGACCCATCATCAGGATTCTGAGTGAGCAGGTCTGGGAGAGGGTCACTCTCTTCCTCCTGTCCCTCATCTATGGCCATGAGCAAGCTCATGTCCTTCCTGTCGACATATGCTTTGAGCCTGTTGACATGGAGCACCCTGTGGGGGCTCCTGGGAGTTCCAAGGTCCACCAGGTAGGTGACCTCTCCCTTTTGCTCAAGAATTGTGTGGGGCCCAGACCATTTGTCTTTGAGTGCTGCTGGGGCCACTGGCTCCAACACCCACACCTTCTGTCCAGGCTGGTAAACAGTCAGGACAGCCTTTTGGTCATGCCAAGCTTTTTGAAGTTCTTGACTGGCCTTAAGGTTTTCAGATGCCTTCTCCATATACTCAGCCATCCTGGAGCGAAGACCAAGTACATAGTCCACTATGTTGGTTGCAGGCTTTTTGAGAGGTCTCTCCCATCCTTCCTTCACCAAACACAGGGGGCCTCTCACAGGATGCCCATACAAAAGTTCAAAAGGGCTGTAGCCAACCCCCTTTTGTGGGACCTCTCTGTAAGCAAACAGAAGGCAGGGAATCAGGACATCCCATCTACGCCTGAGCTTTTCAGGTAGTCCATGAATCATCCCTTTTAGGGTCCCGTTGAACCTTTCAACAAGCCCATTGCATTGTGGATGATAGGGTGTAGTGAATTTGTAGTTGACACCACACTCCTTCCACATAGCAGTTAAGTAGCTTGACATGAAGTTTGCACCTCTGTCAGAGACAACCTCCTTAGGGAAGCCCACTCTGGAGAACACTCCAACTAGGGCCCTTGCAACTACAGGTGCTGTAGTGGTCCTAAGTGGAATAGCTTCAGGATACCTGGTGGCATGATCCACTACCACCAGTATAAACTTGTGCCCTGATGCTGTCTGGGGTTCCATTGGACCAACAATGTCAATCCCCACTCTTTCAAAGGGCACCCCCACCACAGGCATTGGTATAAGGGGGGCCTTTGTTGTGCCACCTGACTTACCACTGGCTTGGCAAGTGACACAGGAGCGACAAAACTCCTTGGTATCCTCATTAATGTGAGGCCAGTGAAAGTGTGAGACAAGCCTGCCCAAGTCTTTGTCTGGCCTAAGTGACCTGCTAAGGGAATCTCATGGGCCAAGGTAAGGAGGAAACCACGCTGAGACAAGGGTACAACCAGCCTCCTGGTCATGCCAGGCTTGGGGTCTCTTGCCTCAGTGTACAGGAGTCCATCTTCCCAGTATATCTTGTGGGTACCTGTGGCGTTCCCAGCAGCCTCAGCAGCAGCCTGCTGTCTGAGGGGTTCAAGAGAGGGGCAGTCTAACTGGTTATTCCCTTGAGGGTCCCCCTGAACCCAAGAATTCAACTTGATCAAGTTCAAACTCTCTAGGCTCAGTTTCCCTCAATTCCTGTAGGTCAGCCTCCTCTGAGACTTGATCCACAACCTGGGGCAAGGGGGAAGGCACAGCCTTAACCCTACTGCTCTTCTTCTTGGAAGGTGTCTGGTCCATTGTTCCAGGATCCAGCACCTGTTCAGTGGGGCATTTCCTGACCTGTGACCTGGTCACAGCAAACACATGTGCTGGCAAGCCTAACATTTCCATGTGAGTCCTCTGCTCCACTTCTGACCATTGTGATGACTCCAAATCATTGCCCAACAAACAATCCACTGGGAGGTCTGAGCTAACTACAACCTTCTTTTGGCCAGTTACCCCTCCCCAGGAGAAAGCTACAATTGCCATACTGTGATTGGTAGTGACATTGCTTGCATTGGTCACCAGTAAATCTGTACCTGGCATGATCTGTCCAGGGTCCACAAAGTTAGGTGTCACCATGGTGACACTGGCACAAGTGTCCCTATAGGCCTGAGCCATTTTTCCATTAATGAAAGGTATCTGTCTGTATTTGCCCAAAGTATTGGGACTTATATCAGGGGACATATCCACATCCCCTGTACAAACAAGGACAGCCTGAGTGAGTGTGCCAACTAAGTTGTCACCCCCCTCAGAACCCAGGGTTAATCCAACTAAACCCTTGGGAGGTGCACTACCACTGCTGACTGTACTAGGGGGCACAGGTGCCTTAGTGGCTGCAGTGGCAGGAGTCTGCCCTCCTCCTTTCTTGGTGCACTCACTAAACCAGTGAGTTTTACTTTTGCAGTATTGGCACCACCTTTTAGATTGGCCTTCTTGGTTTTTCTTCTTCTGGGGAGCCTGAACCCCACCCTCTTTGGGTTGTTGGGGACCTGTCGAAGACTTCTGGTCATTTTGTTCCCCTTTAGAATCTTTACCCTTCTGGTCTGCTTTCTTCTGACCACCTTGATTCTGGCCCTGGTTCTGCTTAACTCTTGTTCTGACCCATCTGTCTGCCTTCTTTCCCAATTCTTGGGGAGAGGTCAGATCTGAGTCAACAAGATGCCGATGCAACAACTGGTTCTGACAATTGTTTAAAATTTGTTCTCTCATGATCAAATTATACAATCCTGTGTAATCAGTAACCTTACTGCCCAGCAACCAGCCCTCCAAAGCCTTAGTGGCACAATCTACAAAGTCAGACCAATCTTGAGACTGAGTTTTCTGGGTATCCCTGAACAGCAACCTGTATTGTTCAGTGGTTAGGCCAAACCCATCAATCAGTGTATTTTTCAAGATTTGGTAATTGTTAGCATCCTCCACTATAGTAGTGAGGAGCTTGTCTCTACCTTTTCCTTCAAAGGAGAGCCACAAGATAGCTGCCCACTGACTCTGGGGAACACCCTGCACAGTGCAGGCTCTCTCCAAAGCAGTAATCCATTTGTGGATGTCATCCCCTTGCTTAAAGGGGGGCACTATCTTATTCAGGTGCTTTGTATCAAAACTCCTTTCCCTATTGCTAGGTACAATGCTGCCACCAGTGGGGACTACCCCACTTAACTGTTGCTCTCTAGCAAAGGCAAGCCTCTCTTTGGCCAGGGCAAGTTCTTCCCTTTCAATCCTCAGATTGACTGCCCTTTCTTTAGCTTCATACACTCTCCTCTGAGGGGAAGTCATCCCTCTGTGAGAAGAGTTGTGAGAGCCATTGGTTTGAATGGATCTGCCAGAGCCTCTTGACAGAGATCTAGCTCGTCCATTCCCAATGTTAAGCTGGCCTGAGAGGGGTCCCAGGGTTCCCCTAGTACCATTCTCATGCCTGCTTAAGTTGGACCTGGTTAGTCTGCTGACTTCTACCTGTCCCTTATCTGCCTCATCCCCAGAGGGATCCTCATCCTCCTCCCCCTCTTCAGTCTCAGCTGAGAGGTGGATTAGGTCAGGGTCTCCTCTGGTTCCCTCAAGGGGAGGCATGCTTCCATCTGGATTAGAAGAGCTAAGAAGTTTCTCAGCTTTCCTGGCATCATAAGTCTCTAAGAGACCAATCAGAAAGGAAGTTGTGGGGTTAGACCCCTGTTTTATCTTCCTGGAGGTACACACCTGTCTCATCTCCTGGAAGCTAAGAGCAGCATATCTGGAAGTGGGGACCTGTGGAGGGTCCACTGACACAAGGGGAGACTCAGAGTTTCCTCCTTTGTCTGACATGCTGATTCTAGTGTGGTGTAAGTGATGCACCTACCTACACTATGTGTTTGCCTACTGATCCCTTGCTAAGAGTTGCAGCCAAGGTGTGCTAAGCCTTGAGGAGCTGCAACAGCTGGTTCAGTAGAACTCAGAGTATTCTAAGCTAAGTTATATGTACCTACAAGTACTTATGTGATCTTTCAACAAGATATTCTTAGGATACGTGTGGTAAAACAACAGCAAGCTCAAATCCCAACCGCTGCTCACCAATGTGAGAAGGTGGCCTGATATGCAGTGCTCACTATTCTAGTGAACACTATGTATCAGTCCAGCAACCCTTATTGATGATTGGTTGTAAGTCAACCTTATAGACCAGCTATCCTAGTAGCATGGATACGAGCAGTCCAAGACTAAAGACTCGAGAGGGCGTGTTAAGCCAGCTGTTATACCACACATATACCCCTTGAATACCCAGTGAAAGGACACCACACAAGTGTTATGAAAATAAACAAGATATTTATTAAGAATCACAACAGCCCTGTACTCTTTATGAGGACAGGGTACTTAGCACAAAACAAAACTCTTACGAAAATACTTAAGTTAGCACAGTATACACAAATGCCCGAGGGGCACGGAAAACCATATACTCTGAAAGTGGAATGCGAAATTACTAGCAGGTAAGTACAGTACTAATAGGCTTAGGAATCGCTAGGACTTGACTATAGAATCTTCAGATTACTTCTAGGAGGCCTAGGGGACTCGGGTGCAGAGTGTGCACTCTCACGCGTGATGCGGGACAAAGTCTATGGTAGCTAGTAATGACAAAGTTAGTGTTCTCGGTTGAACCCGACCTGGTAGGAGGAAAATGAAAGTGGATCCTGACCCTTGGATAGTGAGGCTATGCTGGGGCACCGAAATGCCGAAGTTACCTAGCCCAGGGGCTGCAGCTGCATAGGTCTCAAAAGACGTCGGGAATCCTCGTAGACGGACCAGGAGCCTGGAAGAAAGAAGTTGCTGGCAGGCGACCAGTGAAGAAAGTTCGATGGATCCAAGCCTGGATCGAAGGGAGATGACACCTGAAAGCAGAGGGGACCAAGTTCGAGACTACTAGCCGGTAGTCAGGTGGCACCAGGAGGGCACCGGATGGTAGTCACCTCGACTAGGTGAGTGGGTGACGCTGTGCTCGCAGATCTCACGGACCAGGAGGCGTTGTCGGCGACCAGGATGGAGGAGCGAGCTGTCCCACGATGGATGAAGCTGTCGGCGTCACTGGACCCAGGATTGGGCAACAAAGCCTTGGCAAATTCAAGCCCACGCGGTGGACTCAAAATGGCATCTGGAGTGGACCAGGAGGGTCCGGGGTGCCTCTCTTGAAGAAGGAAGCAAGGGCCAGTCTGGAGCAACCAGACCAGCAGCAGTGATGTCGTCGGGCGTTGTGAAGAAGGCCACAAGCCAGCCGGCTAGTAGCCACACAGCGCGGTGAGCAGGCAAAAGCAGAAGGGCCCCACGCAGATCGTGGAGATGCTGGAGGGCTGATCTTCTGTGCTGGAGCTGCTCAGGGTTGGGGCTTCTCGGACCCCAAAGCACTCACCAGTGGAGCACACGGTGGGCTTGTTGCAAAGAAGTCGTGCATTCTTGGCGATCGTCGGTCCCTCGAGGTCTCGTCGCACTCACGGTTCTCAGCTTTGCTGTAGAGGTGAGTAGAGGTCAGAGGTGCCAGGGAAGCCGGGTCTCGTTGAGCTGGGTCGTCGGATTCGTGAAGAAGGACTTGCAGCAGACCGCAGTGTTCTTAGGATGGTGCCCGCTTGATGCAGGGTGACTACTCCTTAGCCACAAGGGAGAATCTTGAAGAAGGAAATCTTGATGTCTTTCACAGAAAGTCGTGTCTTGATTCCAAAGATGATCTAATTTGAACAGGGGGCCCGCTCCTATCTTTATACTAAAAAAAGGGGGTTGGCCCGGTGACTAGGTCCTGCCTATGGGTGGGACTAGGAGGGGGGTGGTTACACCCCTCTGCCATGCCGGACTTTCCCCAGGCCAGGGGCTGGTGTGCCCCTGGAACTGGTTCTGACCGGCCTATGCGTAGTGAGCACCGGGGTGCCACTCAGCAGTCACCTTCCTGTAAAGCCCTGCCTACCCAGGATACACAAAACCATGTCTGGGACGGTGCTAGCACCGCCCCTGACAGGAAACCCTTTGTCCAGGCTCCCCTCGCTGGAAGGACTCCCAGCTGCAGGGGTTCAGACTCGTGTCTGTGGTGGCAGCATCCATTTTGTGGAGCTGAGGCTTCGTTTAACTTTAACCGGGGTTCACAGTTACATACATGTCGTGTCCCTCTAGAAGGGTGGAATGCTAACCCCGTCGCCAGAATTGGCGAGGGGTTAGTATTCCAATTCGTATGACACCTTACTCGACATGTTTTGATAAAGCAATACCAAAGATAGCATTTAACCGCGAGGATTATAATGCACTTAAGAGTATATGGTATGCGATATCATGGAACAGCTATTAGGACTTGATTCAGCAAGCTGCAGAAAGGCTCAGCTCATGCCAGAGCACCATCTCACACGATTCCAAGCACTCAGCCTTCAGGATTGTTAAGGCCTGCCATAGGAGTGACTGATAGGAATCTGTGTGTCCATTTTAGGGTTAGATATAGGTATACTATATCTACAGCAAAGGGTGATTACACGACTTTGCCCCAGCTGTCATGCAGCCAGTTGTGTCAAATTTAGGAGGCCAGCCAGGGGTGGCATAATACATGCTTCAGCCCCTGGTAGGCCCTGGGTACACCTATGCCCTGAGTTACAGGGTCTGATAAGGTGGCCCAGTACCAATTGGTAAATGCACCTAGGGTACATGTTGTAATTTAGAGAGAGAACAGCCAGGCTGTGGGTCTGATTGGCAGGCCCACAGCCAGAGAAAGTCGTAAACCAGTGAAACAAAAGCAAAAAATCTGGGTGATCATAGGATTGCAGACCCTACTCTCCTACACCATTAATTTATGATCAGTAGTCAATATGAATTCTTTAATTCTAGGTCAGGACGGAAGGTGAAGATTATGCTTTAACGCTCTCTGTTTATTAACATAGTAGCCTTTACTTAACACAACTTATCTTTCATACTTTTCATTTGAAGGTGAAAAACTAATAGCCCCATAAGACACTTGGAATCAGGGTGTCGTTGAGCCTTTAATAGTCCGCTCTCAGCTCTGATCCCCCTCTTTCTTCGCTGATGCAGCCTCAGATAAGTCGCATTTTTCTCTCTAAAAATAAATTTTTATGCCAGTGTGGTGACTTCATTTCCAAGTTGTGGTGTGTGCGGATCGTGCATAGCGATGGTTGTTACTCAGCCGCAGGAGCATTTCACCCACTCCTCCGCGTCCGATATCTATTTGATGCTGCGGTGCGGTCCCCCACCCACCAGGTGGGGCTCTCATGCCGGAGGCATGGCCTGATTGACACTCGATTCCTGTCAGTTTTCAAAGCTAACAGGATCGCACTCGTGTAGTACCAGTGACTGCTGAGCCTGGAGCCTATAGACTGATGCCTCATTTAAAAGCGGGGTCTGTACTATCATACACTGTGGCATTGGTGACCCTTGATGCTAGAGTAAGTCGGAATTGCCTGTTTGCATTGGCGCACCCCCTTGTTCTGTATTATTATGGTAATCAGTGAAATCACTTCAGTGAACACGTTCCCAGGCTCATTTCCCCTCCTATTCATTTAGCATCAAGGGGGAATTTTCCCAGGGCTCAGACTGAGCTTCCAGTGCGGTTCTGCCAACATAGAAATACTTCCTGTTTCCCAAGTCCCTAAACTGCAGCCTCTGGTCTGCCCATATACCCTGTCTGTGGGGTGGGCTGAATGTAGCTTTGGCCAGAAGATTTCATTAAAACACTGTCTCTTGCTTAATACCATGGGGGCCTTAAGGGATGGGAATGAGGACCCATTATCTTACCTCCCTTGGGATGACAAATTCTACAAGGTGGTGGATACCTCTATCTACCATGCGGTAGAGTAGACTATGGGTCCGATGAAGGGGCGGTTCGCTCAGCTTAATGTACATGAGTTTGCCAAAAGACACCAGTCTGCACCAGCTGTGCCAAGGCCCTTCCTGCCCTGTGGAAGCATACCCAATACTGGTGAAGTGCCCAGGGAGGAGGGCGTTAACCGGGATGTCTTTTAGCGATTAGAACACGCCTTTATGGAGCAGTCTTCCTGCGTTACCCCATCCCACCCGAAAGCCTCTGCAGGAGACTCCAGACCCACTGTCCTGCAGTTGCAGGATAATGACCCATAAGATGATGAGGCAGGTCCCTCTAGACCCTGGCGTCCATCTTCCACAGCTAGTGAGGTGGGGTGGGGGTGGGGGTGGGGGTGATACAGTCAGACATGTTAGACCATGATCAGATCATGCACCCTTGATCAGCAGAGTGCTTCCCGTGCAACAAGGTGGCGCAAAATGTGGCTAATCGCCTACGAAGGCCTCTGGAAAAATTTCCCTGGCCCTCTTTGGGGAGTAAAGTAGCCAAAAACCCCAAAAGGACCCCTTTCTTGTCAAAATGTATTAAGGATCTAAATAAGGGAATTGTCAGGTCTTTGCGAGCATGCCAGGAGAAGCTCTTAGAAGCTATATGTCCTTTGATCAAGATCCTGAATATGGCAGAGAACCCCAAGATCACAGGAGTCCTGATTTTCTCAGATGCTCTGTCGGGCTGGGTGCAGAAGGTGGTTATGTGTTGGGAAAATGCCAACTGTGCCCTCTCTACAGAGCGCAGACGATCCTTACTGATGAAAGTGGACCCGAAACATTGGGATCTGGCAGTCTTATAGGCAGGGCTGAGACCCCAGGGGACTCTTCAAGGATCCTTTCATAAAAGAACATAAGCAGTTTGTGAATACATTCACTTCCCTAGACAAAGCCCGAATGTTGTTAAAGAAGCTGTTTCCCTCTCTGGTTTTCCAAGGTTCTAGCCGTAGGAGGGGTCACTCGGCTGGCAAGTTTCCATCCCAACACTATCGCAGAGGGCAATGCTCCAGGTGAGCTATGGTTACCAGGACCAATCACACTTCACAAACTTCTACCCCACCAAGGGTCAGCGATTACGTGGCTGTTGTTCCAGAAGACAAGCCTACAGCTCCAATTCTGGTGAGTGTTCATTCCGCATCAGGGGTTCAGGTGGGAGAACAGCTGGCCTGTTTTACCCCCACATGGCAAGGACTAACGGGTGACGCTTGGGTCTTTCAAACAATCCAGGGTTTCCAAATAGAATTCTTTGATACCCCTTTTCAGGTTGCCAAACCACATCCAATACACTTGTCAATGGCAGACACAGCCTTGATAGACACTAAGGTCCTTTCCTTTTTAACCCATTAGCTGCTGCCGTTGGCCAACGGCCGTCGCAAGCACAACCTCGGTAGTGCTGCCCAGGTCCGTTGGCTGACACGGCCATGCCAGTGCAATAGAACGCCAGAAGCGCAGCGGATTTTGCGCCGCGCTAAACGGGTTAACCAAGCAAGCAATTTGACAAACAATAATATTCCCCACGATTTTGTCAGCAACATCTGTCTGTTGGACAAAGCCGATGGGGGGCGGTGCCCTGTAATAAACCTGTGGGAGTTTAACAAGTGGCTGGTATACCGGTATTTCAAGATGGAGGGTATTCACCTCTTGTGGGATGTCCATCACATTGGATGGTGCAGCACGATCCCAAGGACGCATATCTGGTGATTCCCATTTTTCCTCCATATCACTGTTTCCTTCAATTTGTTTGGCACCAGCAGGTCTTCAAGTTTTCAAACCTTCCCTTTGGACTGTCCTCCACTCTGTGGTGCTTTACCAAGGTCCTCAAACCAGTGGTGGAACACCTTTGAGCCCAGGGCATCCAGCTCATTATCTATCTGGACGGCGTGCTCCTTATGGCCCAGTGTCCGCACCAGATGTCGCTCCACTTACAAACTGCGGTAAACCTCCTAAAAAGCTTGAATTTTGTGATAATGAGGAAAAAATCCCTCTTGATCCCTTAACAGGGGTTCACTATCAATTCCATGATCTTTACCCTCAGTTCACCAGCTTGGAAAATCATAAAGACTTGACATGAATTACAACACACTTTGGCAAATCCGGGCAATTCCTTATGCAAAATTGCCTGGCTAGTGGGACTCCGGTCCTCTACATTTCAGGCCATTTTACCGGGCCCTTTACATTACCAAGCTCTACAGTGGCTCAAAGCACTGCACCTTCGCAAAGGCTTGACTTCCTCCTACAAAGCCGATCTCATAGACGAGGTATGAGCGGAGATTTAGTGGTTGCTCTCGCACATGGAGGCTTAGAATGGGAGAGCGATCTTCAGATCTGCCCGGACCTTGTCATAGAGTCAGATGCCAGCAAGTCTCGATGAGGCGATCGTTGTGGCGAGTTCTCAACAGGGGGTTTGTGTGTCTCCCCAGGAACAATTATTACATACCAACTGTTTGGAACTCTTGGAGGGGTCCTTCGTTGTCCCATGTTGGATGAAGGATAGGACCCATTCCTGTGTACTGTTCAAGATGGACAATGTGTTAGCCCTCAGGTACATCAATCACCTCAGAGGCACAGGCTCCAAAGTCCTATCCGACCAAGCGCAAGCTTTTGGAAATATTACCTCGACTGTCAGGTTTCAGTGACAACGCAATACCTACCGAGCCAGGACAATCGATTGGCGGACTTGCATTGTCGGCATTTAAGGGATTCTAGCCTGTGGAAGAGAGATGAGACCAAGTTTCATTGGATCTGTTTGCATCTCAGTTGGACAATCAATTACCCCAGTTCTTCAGTTGGAGACCGGAACCTCTGGCGATCCCAACAGATGCATTCCTACATGACTGGACTCTGGAAAAGGGTAATGCCTTTCCCCCCTTCCCCATGATCACTAGAGCCTCTGCCCAGATCAGGGGGCAGCAAGCAGAAGTGGTTATGATCACACCAATCTGGAGGTCCCAAGTCTGGGTTCCAGTTCTGGAACTTTCTTGGAATTGTCCAATGCAACTCCCCCAGTTTACTCACCTCGGGCCCGATTCACAGAATGAATTTAAGACTAAATCCTAAACTTACTACCATTTTGGTATTCACAGAATGCACTTACTACTTTCGTCATTCACAGAATGAACTTACTACTTTTGGAATTCACAGAATGAACTTACTACTTTCGGTATTCACAGAATAGATTTAGGACTACTATCTTTACGTCCACCGCCGGGCCGTAATTTCCGCCATTGGGCCGTAATTTACGGCTCTTTGATGGAATTTACGATGCTGGCTCGATATTTCGGGCATTATGCCGTAATTTCCAATTACGGGCCGGAAAATCCGATTACGGGCCGGAAATCCGATTTTTGGCAGTTGGCCATGTTAGCCAAGGGTAAACACCTGTCCAAGTGCGTACCATCCCCCACCATTGATCAGCTGACACACTGCAGCCAATCCCAGCACACAGCTCCATTTTGGCATGGCGAATGTTGCCAGTGCCTACCATCCACCACCACGCCCCAGCTGAAGCCAATTAACAATAATTGACCAGCACTAGCAAACACATAAAAGCAGCACACATTGAAGGAACAGGTTTGTCCACAGAGAGTTCGTATCTACAATCCTCACAGTGACCCTGAAAATGTACATGAGGAGGAAAAGGAACTTCACAGCAGAAGAGACCACCATGCTTGTGGAGTTCATAGTACGGCACCACAAGCGCCTCTATGGCTTACCCCCCTACTGCACCAGTGGGGCACAGAAGGCAGAACTACGGCAGCAGATAGCCACTGCTGTCTCAGCCTTGGGGGAGGACAGGCGAACTGTACAGGACCTAAAAAAAAAGTGGCAGGACGAAAGGCAGAGGGTGTAGGAGAAATACTCCAGGATTGAATTACGCAGGATCATCAATGCTGCATGCCCTGGACCCCGCATCCGTCTCACCCCACTGGAGGAGGATATCCTCACAACAATACACCCCCACCTGGTCCATGGGCTGCCTGTCAGTGACGTCTGCTACGTGGTACCAGGTAAGTGGAATGAAAAGAAAAAGTGCATGAAAAGATTGTCTGTTACACTGTCATTGGGATTAAGGAACTGGTCCAAAGTGTATATAAAAATATAGTCAGTCAGAGACTCATGTGTCACTCTCTGTATGTAGCACCACAAGTCCCAGAATCCTTTGCATTAGAAATGGCAAATCCCTCCCAACCTTTTTAAAACATGGGCACAGTACTGCAGCTGTACATGCACAACCCTGTAAATTCAATAACTGTTCATATTGACAGGAAATGTGCAATGCTATATGGAAATGCTAAATTAAGTTAAAAATATAAAGTAGCAGTTGACAAATATTAGCAGGGAAGCGCCAGTACCAATGTGACATGCAATTCAACCCTTGCGCCAACACGGATGCGATGCGTTCAGATGGTGGTGCACTGTGGCGCAGGGATTGACAGCCGTGTGTTGAAACTGATGGTGTGTAAGGGGGGCTTTGCTGGAGTTGTGTCACAAGAGCTATGCAACTCCAATAATGTCCATGCACTGCCCATACCTAACGTGCTGCGCCACTACTTACGTCTGCTTCAAGCAGGCGTAAGGTTAATCGCAGCGGCCTCTGAAAATTGACTCGGTGAAACCTTGTAGATTTCACTGAATCACTTGTACACTTCATATCCCAGAGAAATGCCCACCCTGGCTACAGAAAAGCTGAGGCAGGTTCAATGTTGCGCAGGGCCTCACAATGTGACGCTTCGCCATAGAAGCGTCACGTTGCAAATAATGCTAAATATGTTGTCTGTTGTACACCACTGTTGTGTCACAGAAGTGATGCAACAGCAGTGTAAATCTTCTTCAAGGGGCATGTAAACCTGCCACAAATTCTCAAAGAAGTACATCACCCTGTGCCAGCCTAAATTACAGAGCAGAGGTGAGAGTATCATCAGATGTAAATATGTCATACACATATTCTGTTGTCCATTTTCCACTCTGCCACGCTATAACATCCCCAACACACCACTGCTCCTACATGCCCCGTCTGTGGCAGTACTTCACAACACTGTTAGCACGCAGAAGATATGGGCAAATCCCCAAAAAGTTCCACAAGCAAATTTCCCATTTGTTTACTTTTCGGTCTTCTCACCTATTGACACATCCAGCCAGAGCACAGACAACTGCAGTAGCAGAGGTCACTGCATCTAATGGGAGGAATCGGCAACGTATAGAGGAAGGCATGACAACCACACTAACTGGTAAGTTAAATTGGCCAGGAGATGGTCAAAATGCATACATTGTCAGGAGACCACAGAGGGACAAATAGTGCCCACCTATGCTAGTCAACCAGAGATGCCAAAATCGCTTCATCACATTTGGAGTTGTCAATGGACATTCACCTTTACCATATGACGTTTGTGAACAGCGAAAGACAAAATGGAAAATGTATTGACTCATCATACCTTTGTAATTGTGGTACACAACATGTATTTCACAAACAGACCGGGGAAACCAACCCTGTAATCGAGGGCCACAACTAGTCAAAAGGGTGTACCCACTATATTGCAATAGTGTCTGTAGACCTAATCAAGAAAATCTATTTGCACAGATAGGGAAATTAAAAACAAACAATGAGATACCAGTCTCTGTAGTATTGACAATGCATACACTGTCCAACTCCAAGTCTTTCCAATATACATTAAATTGCACAGTCCACACAGCTGGTCATGTACTGCGTACATTGGATGGATAATTTTCTGGGCATCAACAAAACACGATAGTGGACCTTACCTCTGGATTCGTAGGCATGTCATTATGATATAGGTAGCATCAAGGTAGTGGGCCCATGCGGGATCACTCATTACATTATGAATGACCACTTCCACTTGCTCGTCCACTGTGCTAGAAATAGAAAGCATCACATGTGGCAGCAGGAATGTAAAGTTGCTAAACATAATTATCATTTTAGGTACAATGCGGTCCTCCCAGAATCAAAGACGCGCACAGACTTCTGCTACTAGGTTGGACTTGACATCTGCCCTGGGACCACACACTGCTCCGGTGCTGGGCCAAGGTAAGTCAACCTGGCGGAATGCTCATTAATTGTGCCTTTCACCTCCACCGTATGTGTTGTAAAACACTGGTGTTCTGCATCACAATATGCTCACATAGGGCATTTGAACACATTGCCGATCAGACCCTGGTGGCAAATGAGAGGCTGACACAAAATGTATGCCAAGTGTGTGCAGGATGGACATACAATAGAACAATGTGTCATATGAACTGACCAAAACACAACAGGCTTGCACTTTAATAATAGGAGGAATCCCTAGCAAACTGTACATGGTTAAATCAAAATGAAATAGGTATGGCGGAGGCACCCACTGGTGCCAGTTGTGTACATTTTAGATGGTTGTAGGGGCTGCTAAGGTGACTCTTCATGCAGTTACACCTGCAGAATGAATTGGCTGAAGAACAACACGATAATCCAGTGCAGGCGGTAAGCCTCAAAGCTTCTCACCTCATCTGCAATGTGTGATCATAACCAAATGTTGTTTTCTGCTTGCCTCCCTTCTATCGTATTCACATATAGAGGTGAGTGTTTGACAAATGAGGTTTGGATGTATGCTGCACAAGACACCATCCGTTGTCATGTAAGTAGTAACATGATGTTGGGAATGGAGTATGGGAACAGAGAACACTCAAAGAATGAACATTAGTAATCTGTGTTCTCTCATTCAGAAATGAGCTGTGTGACCTCATGGTTAGGGAAGCAAAATGGCCAACATCATGTCCCTGACAACTGCACATCTCACACATGAACTCCTTTCTGACTTGTTAACAGACATTTTACCAATGATATACGTTAGTCTCAATGGTAAAGGTAAAATCAGTGTGATGCAGATGAGTCAGGGTCATTTATCCCCTTCCTTGAACTATCAGTAATCTCTCATACAAGTTTGTCAGTTGATGTGTCATCTAATTGATGCCAGGACTGAATGGATGTAACAGCTGTCAAGTGCTGATTGTGAGCAGGTGCCCACATGTAAAGTCAATGAGGTAAACATGCTGCACATGGTCCTTGATTATCCGAAAAATGGTTAATGAGAATGAAATGTTGGCTCATAGCTACAATCTGTTGTACTAAAATATGGACATGTAATTCACATCACAGGTGCTGACAGGACGAGACCACTGCAGCGGACAACATCCCGGGGAAAGCATGACATCCTGGCTGCAGCTGTGAAACCCTCCCGCACCTGTCCTTCAGGTAAATCGGGCATGAGGTGTGTCACCAGCTTAGATTACTAAACCATGACAGAGATCGAGATCCCTTCTGCATGGAATCAACAGTTGTTGTTTACAAAGTGAAATACAAACCAGGAGTGTCACATATGCCTGTCTGACAATTGCTGATACAGATCATTGAGAATGTAGTTTCTACCCTCTACAGCTATGTCTACAACAACTATGAGGAGACAGGTGCAGCAGGATACACCAGGGGGGAACGCGAACGGACAGCGAGTTGTGGCTAGAGCTGGTGAGTCTGCTAGTATTATGTACATCTCCGTGTAACACCTCAGTGCCATGGAGTGAGCGCTCATTTGTGGTGGTACCCTAAGCAGATCACATGATCCTCATCTGCTGATGCGAAGTACAGTTAATACAACCCTGGTGTTGCAGCACATGTAATACCTGGTCAATCAATAATACGGTTGCAACCTCTGTGTTTCAGATGGTGCCAGGGGAGAGGATGACACAGAGGGGAGAATACCTTGAGCCTCCAGGCAGTAATGTCGGCAGCAAGTCAGGCCCAAGAGGAGGATCAAGATCATGAGGACGTTGACTTGGAGGAGGAGGAGGAAGACCACATATCCATCGACTCCGTGGATGACGATACTGATGTCACTGCATCACATCCACTGCCAAGCAATGCTCGTCTGCCTCCTCTCACACAAACAATGCCATGTCCTCAGCATAGATCACACCAGCCACGGCTCACACACATCCAATCACAGACATCACTCCCTCACCGCCCTCACGTCCGGGACCGACATGATAGTTCCCCTACCCGCTCTTCCCTATGCAGTGATCCCTGACACACTCTCCACCATCTGTGGGAAGTACCAGCCATGTTGCGGTGCAGGTATCCCCTGGGTACCCTTCTCCTGCCCACAGTCTTCTACCTCCCAACCCCCGTGTTGTTGAACCTGCTCATCTCATCCCTGGCAGACACCTGCAGAGGGGGCCTGCACGTGGCGATGGTGGACAGTGGGAGCAGGACTTCTACCAACAGCAGACAGATGTGAGGCAGGACATTCGTGCCATCGGGGCTACCTTGGCAGTCATGACAGGGTCCCTTCAGGACATGGTCCAATTCCCTCAGGGGGTGGACTGGATGTTCCAAGCTTTGGATAGGATGGATAGCACTTGGCAGGAAATGTCTAGAAATATGACTGACCTGATATCCATCCAAAGGAAAGAGAGTGCAAGACGCCATGCCTTGGCCATGAAGATTAAGCCTGGGCAGAGAACTACGCTCCGTTTTCGGAGTTTGCGAAGTTTCGCCAACTTCGCACTTCCCGGAGAGCGCGAAGCTGATGTCTACTTCGCAATCTACAGCGCAGCGTAGTAGTTTTTCTTCCTCGCGCGCTCAATAGCATTCTCGCGTGCGCGGTAATGACTTACCGTGGTTTTGCGTTTGCTTTCTCGCTTTTCTCTCCCGGTCGCGTTCACTCTGATGTTTGGAATCCGGCCTCACAATCCAACCCGACTGTGAGAACGCGATAACGTCATTCGGACGCGCGACCACGTCATTAGGACGCGCGATCTTCCTTACAGCGCTATGTAGGTAAGATCGCGTTTCCGAACACGCAGAAACTGCAATCTGGCACAGAATATCTCTCGAGCATGTTAAAATTGTCTCTAAAATGTTCATTTAGCCCCTGAGATTGTGATTTGGGCTAGGAGTCCTCTTTTTGTTTCTACTCTTTTTTTCAAGAGAAAGGAAGTGCCACTGAGTCTCCAACTTCCTGTTCCTGTCCACCAGGATCCTCCCAGTGCTTTGTCCATGTGGTGTTCACTTTCATTTGGAATTGGAGCTGGAAGGATCACTCTTTGTGTTTGTCTGCTGCATCATAGCATTTAATTGGATTTATTGAGGAATTTTGGATTTGAACTTTTCTTTCACAAGTAAGTTTGAGAATTGAGAATTGGTGTACTGTATAAATGTTTATTTTTTATTTTTTTAACTACAGTTTTCTGTGCTTCTTAATCTTTCCTAAATATTATTATTGGGGGAGGCCTATACTGTTTTGGTATGTTTTCAGAGTGCTGCAACGCGACCTTACAGTTTTTGTCGTCTTCGCGCACTCAATGTGCATGCTCGGGGGCGCGATCACGACGTTTTGTTCAGTTCGCGCCGCGGAACACGCCAAATTTGCATCCTCGCGAGCAATATCTCTTGAGTTGCCTAAAACGTTCCCGAAAATGTAGATGCTGTTCATTTTGCTAATAGAAACTCCTCAGGTTGTCATTTGCTTGTAGTTTTTGGAGCATGGACCACTCACTGTTTCTGTCCTTTATGTACCTTGTTGTTTGAGGGTGGCCTGACCATGTGGGCGGCTTGGTGGCAGCCATTTTGTCAAGCCAAGCATTGTCCTTTTGCCAAAGGAATGTATTGTCTATTTGTCTGTCTTCTCTTTCTTTTCATGTTTTTGGGGGTGGCCAGGCCATGTGGGGGCAGCCATTTTCCATGTGGAGGGCGGCCATTTTAATTCCTGGTACTAGTAGCAGCCTCTGTGTTTTTGCCATAGGCCTCCAAGCTACTAGAGTCCTCCTCATCATGGGTGCATGAAAGTTGTTCAATTGTTATAGGGGTGTTTAAGTTGTAAGTCTAACATCATGTAGGTCATGGATGGCTTTGGATTAATTAGCAAAATGTGTCTTTGGTGTTGAATTGCAGGTTTTGGTTGTGTTGAATAATATGGCTTTTTCCTGCGCACTAGGTAACCCTAGAATTCAGCTCGCGTAGTTTTGGTAAGTTTGCACAGTGCTGCAACGCGACCTTAAAGTTTTTGTCGTCTTCGCGCGCTCAATGTGCGTGCTCGGGGGCGCGATCACGACGTTTTGTTCAGTTCACGCCGCCGAACACGCCGAATTTGCATTCTTGCGAGCAATATCTCTCGAGTTGCCTAAAACGTTCCCGAAAATGTAGATGCTGTTCATTTTGCTAATAGAAACTCCTCAGGTTGTCATTTGCTTGTAGTTTTTGGAGCATGGACCACTCACTGTTTCTGTCCTCTATGTACCTTGTTGTTTGAAGGTGGCCTGACCATGTGGGCGGCTTGGTGGCGGCCATGTTGTCAAGCCAAGCATTGTCCTTTTGCCAAAGGAATGTATTGTCTATTTGTCTGTCTTCTCTTTCTTTTCATGTTTTTGGGGGTGGCACTGGCCAGGCCATGTGGGGGCGGCCATTTTGTGTGACCCTATATCCTGGTTGCCGCAGGCCTACAAAGTTGTGTGATTTTTTGCTGCCAGTAGGCCTAGAGTCCCAGAGATAGTCAGCGGGGATGCTTGATGTAGCGGTTTCCAATTTGTCTGTTGAATTTAACATCATTTTGGGCATGGGTGGCAATGCATTGAATTTTCAAATGTGGTGTTTGGGGTGTAGTTAACTCTTTGGGGGAAAACTCCAAATGCCTTTGTTGTTTGTGTTATTGTGTAACTTTCAAACCTTGTAGCCATGGGGATTTTCTTTTTTGCATTAAGCTGTGATGTATGCATCCTCCTTTTTCTGGCCATATAGGGAGGAATATAGGACTGGCTGAGTTTATTTTTTTCTGGCCTTTGCCCTTTACCCATGTACCTGTGATGAGTGCCCATGTGGAGCTGTGGTGGTAGTAGTAGTAGTGTGCCGTTTTGTTTTTGACAAATTGGCCTGTGTCTTGCCATTGTTCCTGTTGGCTTACTACTGTTCACATCCCCATTGCTATCTGCTGCAGGTCACTGATGCTGCATCCATGATGCACAAATTATGGATAAACAAGTTCCACTTCCACTACATTTGCATTTTAATTCTTTTCTATTCTTACTCTTACTGGATGTACTAATACTTCTAGTAGTAATTAAAGCTAAAATAAATCCATATTCGACTGATGTTGTTCTGCCTTCTTTGCTTGTAGGTGCACAAAAGACTGAAGAGGAGGTGTCTGTCATCATTCATCGCCTGTTCTACTCCCAGACGGACGTCCTTCTGTACTACGTCACGTGTGGTGTGAGTGACTAACCTGACCAGACATCATTCTCAGCAACTTGTGCAACTGAGTGCTGCTGCTGACATCTGAAGAAGATGGGCCCAAAGAAAGCAGGTACCAGGTCCTCCAAAAAAGTTGCTGAGAAGAAGGAAGAGCAGAAGAAGGAAGTGACACTTAAGTCTGGTGTTGACCCGAAAACCTTTTTTGGGAGAAAAAAAAGTACGCCTGCAGCAGCAGTGACCGGGGTCCAAGCTGGGGCCAGCACCTCCGCATCAGTGGGCCCAAGCCACCACCCCAGGCCCAAGCAGATGAGTGGGGAAGAGGTAGCCAGCCTAATGGTGGAAAGCAGTGATACTGAGCATGACCTGAACTTATCTCAAAGTAGTACACATTCCACGCAAGAGGGAACACTGCAGAAAAGTGGTGAACAACAACTAGCGCCCGCAATAGTAGATGTTCAACAACCACCGCCTGCAAAAGTAGATGCTCAACGAAAAGAACAACCACAACCACCACCTGTAATAGTAGTTCCACAACCACCGCCCGCAATAGTAGATGTTCAACAAAAACAACTACCACAACCACCGCCTGCAATAGTTGTTCAAGAACCACCACTGGCAATAGTAGTTGTTGTTCCTCCCGAAGTCGGGGCAGTTCAGGAAATTGAGCCTGATGCAGAGCAAGAAGAGGCAGCACATCATGTAGGAGATCTATTGGGTTCCAAATCCCCACCAAGGAAAAGGAGGGTTAGTCCATTGAGTTCTTCGCCAAGCATCCCTTCTGATGATCTTGACTTAACTTGGGAGCCAGAACGATCTGAGCATGAGAGGGAGAGACATCCTAAGAAGACCAGGCTAGGGAAAAGGAAGGTTCCAGGTAGCCCACCACTTATGGAGTGTGATGTTCAGCAGCCGGATAATAATAATGATGGTGATGATGAGTCAGACCCAGTCATCACAAGCATTACTCCTGGCCCTGAGGACATGGAGACCGACATTTTAACCCTATCAAGAATGGCTGTGACTAGGGATGTAGTAGCACGCATACCACCAACACAGGCCACACCAAAACGACCTCCAGCTTCCATTTTTACATTTGCACAAAGCCGGCAGCATCCTACATCCAGCACAAGTTCCACCTCAGCAGAAGGAGGTAGTGGTACTACTGCGCAGCCACATAGTGCAGTTCACCACACAACCTCCACTTCATCCGGCATTGGAAGTGGCACCTCTAGCAGGAGACAAAAGTTAAGCTCCCTAGTGTGGGACTTCTTTACAGTTAGCGCAAATGAGGACAACATTGCTATATGCTCCATTTGTCATTACTCTGTTAGTCGTGGTAAGCTTGGCACAAACTATGGTACCGGAGGCCAAATGACCCATATGAAAAAACACCACCCAATCCAGTGGGAGAACTACCTACGTATCATAAAAGCTGGAACCATTAATGTTGGTGGGGAAGCAGTAGAAGGTCCACGGGTAACCGGACAGGATGAAGAGGGAGACATTCTATCTGGTAGTGGTACACTAGGTACCCCTGTCCCACTCCCCAGCACTGCAGTTGTAGAACCCAGATCCTCCGGATCAGCAACATCTCTGTGGCACCAGAGTAAGAGTAACCCGGAGACACCAAGGAGTACGGGTGCGAAGTCTGCGACAGGAAGTACTGCATCGGGCATATCTGAAAGAAATACCAATCAGCGTACCATTCTTAGCATGTTTAGGCAGGAGGGAAAGTACGAGCGCAACCACCCAATAGCACGTTTATACAATGCTAAACTTGCTAAAAAATTAGCTCTGGACCTTCTCCCTTTTTCTTTTGTTGAAGGGATGGGTTTTCTGGAATTTGTGTCAACCCTCTGCCCAAAATGGAATGTTCCCAGCCGCTACTATTTTGCCAGAGTTGCTGTTCCAGCACTACACCACGGCGTGCTGGAATTGCTTGGAAAAGCCTTGCAGCAGAGTGCAGTGCATAGTATCCACCTGACAACAGACATGTGGAGCAGTACCCAAGCCACAGATTACATGTGCATCACTGCACACTGGATCTCTTTTTCAGGTGTTAGAGACAAGATATCTACAGGCATTGACATTACTGAGATTTTTAATGATACTCGCAAACATGCAACTGTAGCCATGTTTGCTATGGAGGAATCGCATACTGCTGCAAACATTTTGGATGAGTTCAACAGCAAGGTCTTTGAATGGCTGCAACCAAGAGGCCTCAATATTGGTTTTGTTGCCACCGACAATGGCAGTAATGTAGTTAAGGCCATGGAAGATGGCGGCTATTTCAGGGTCCCGTGTTTGGCACACTGCATTAACATTGTGGTTCAAGACTTTCTGAAAAGTGAAAGCAAAGTCAGCAACTTACTGACCAAGAATCTGCACGCATTTCAATCATTCTTTTAAAGCGCGGAAGCAGCTACGGGTCATTCAACGTGAGTGTAACATGCCAGTCAAAGCACTCATTCAGGAGGTACCAACACGTTGGAACTCTACGTATTACATGCTCGAACGGCTGTTTGAGCAGTACATACCACTCAATGCTTATGTCATGACAAGATCAGGGCATAATGCTGTTAAAGCCATGACCGTTCAGATGTGGCAATGGGACCTCATTAAATGCCTGACTGAGATGCTACTTCCTTTTGAGGTCTTCACACGTGCAGTCAGCAGGGAGGACTGTACTATGAGCCAAGCAATCCCACTGCTGTACATGCTTGAGCAAGAGCTGAAGGAGGTGTCTGAAACGTACGAAGGTGTGGGAAAACGTGAAGCATGTAATTTTGCGAAGTCCTTAGCAAGCCGCTTATCTCAGAATACAAGGATTCAAAATAAGATTTTGTCACATGAACATTACATTACTGCCACAATTTTGGATCCACGGTACAAATTATTTGTGAACAGTAATGCAGTAATTCCTTTTTCTGAAGAGGATGTTTCCAAGTACAAAACTGTAATAGCCAAGGAAGCCACTAATTTAGAAAATGAACGGCTCTCAATTAGAGGCCTGCCAGTGCCAGCCCAGCCCAGGACAGTGCAAGTACTACTGAGCATCCTACAGAGTCAAGTTCTTCTTCACAGCATGCGAGCAGTGCGTTTGCTTCCCAGCAGTCACCAACTCAAACAATAACACCAAACGCACCAACAGGATCTGATTCATCAGACACAAGCTTGGTTTCTACAGAAAGGGATGGGGAAGTCCGTTGCTGTCACAAAGCAAAAAGAGGACGAGCAAACCAGAGCACCAATGAACATTGAGCGGATGGTCTAGGCCTATCTGGATGACACAACAGAGGTGTTCATGGAGCAAAGCCCATTGGTGTATTGGTATAGGACAAGAAGCCAATGGCCACTGCTCAGCAGGCTGGCGATAAAGTATCTAGCTTGCCCTGTTGCAAGTGTCTATTCTGAGCATATGTTCAGTGCTGCTGGTGCCATTGTGACTGTGAGAAGGACCAGTCTCTCACCCAAAAGCGTGGAGAGGTTAACCATGATAAAAATGAACCAGCACTTGATACCACCAGACTACAAAGTCCGTGAATCAGAGCTGGAAGAGGAGAGCGAGTCGGAAGAAATAAGTATTGGGTTACAGGACCTACTTCTGTCAGAAGAACCACCAGGGTTTGAGGACCAACTCCTCTTCCCTGACAACTAGGCTTGGAAATTGTTACATTCTCCCTTCCTTTATTTCTCCCTTCCTTAGTTATTTCTGTGTATCTGTCTTTCTGACTCAAACTTGAAAACCAACTCCATCTTCCTTTCTCTTTTAATTACCTATTGGAGTTGCACATCTGAGCATTTACTGTGCACTCCACTCATCAGAGTCCTGCTCCGTCTTCCTGACTCACCCTAATTACATTTCCATCTTGCCATACTTTGGATGGAGATGGACAATAGTGCAATAATGTATCCTCTAACAGTCCCTCCATAACAATTGAAACGTACGTGACTACAGCCATCTTCTGTTTTGTTTCCAATCTGAAAAGTATCACTGTCTTAAGTCTACACCTCTGTCTGCAGGCATACACAACTCTTCAATGTCAGAACTTGAACAGGGCTACAAAATTAAAGTAAACTCGTCATCACTTTCAGAAGGCTCTGCTGCATCTGTGATCTGACAGTCACAAAGAAGAGAAAGATAGGTATATGAAATGAATGATGCCATACATTGCATTGGCTGCTTGCTGACTCAGAGCAAATGTGCATGAAGTCGAAGTATACTAGTAGTTTCAAAGTGCTTGTGTCTCGAGTGATGGTCAATGTTTCCATGTTGTTTAATAATATGTATCCAATTGTACTCCTACTACTGCAGGTGCAGTCTGGACTTAATCGTAGTCAATCACTACATACTTAGTTGCTGTTTTTGGTCAGTTGTAGAACACGTACACGTGCCACCCCGGATGATGATGATGATGACCACCATACCATCTTGGCACGCTGTTAGTCAGTTTGATCAGAGATGATTGATGGAATATGTTCAGGAAGTGGAATACAAGGTAAACACACAACCAATCAACAAGAAGCACAGCAGACCTAGGCTACATGTGTGTGCAGTGGTGGAATGGAAGAGTGGTATGATTGACATTGGCGCATTGATTTACCTTAATCACTTGTTTGGAAATACTAGGTTGATGTATTGTATATGCCTTTTGTCTGGAACTCTGAAAAATGTAGGTAAACTGAGTTTGGGCCACAGACTCACGTCCCGGTGTTCTGGTGTGGCCCTGTAACTGTTTTGTGCTGGCTCCTATCTTGTTGTTCTTTTCGATGACTGCTGTGCAACTAGAAGAGTAGAGTTAATCAATAATGTATACAAGCAGCCTCAGTCTGAAAATCTTCTCGCTCACGAGTATTGTCTTTTTCGCACTACACCGTAATCGATTTTTATGTTTTCATTCTGTTAACTTATTTTGTAATACCCCATTTCTTCTTTCATCAACACTTACAGGCCGGCCTTTCACCCAGCGCTACTATTATACGTGGAGCAGCAACTCACACTTACCTTACCAATCCTCCTCATCATCATCATTCTGCCAGAGGCGCCCAAGAATGATATAATCAATCAATCAGTCACAACAGTGTCCCTGGAAGGGATGAAAAAATGAATGACGAGATACAACTACACATTTGGTCCTGGATAATACATTAACTTTTGTATCATTTTCATATTATTCTTTGATTCCTTTTTCCTCTTCATTTATTTCACGCTTGTGTTTGGTAATTGATTGTTCACTTAAAGTATCTCAATTTTGTTGGCTAGCTTTCAGCCCGCTACAACAGTTATTACGGTTTCTCAGAGGGCATACAGCCTAGGCAAAAGTCATATCATATCATAAGAAGTACTTCCTTTCAATTGTGTAGTAGTACTTAAGTAATTACCACTTATTTATTAACCATCCAGTTAATAATAAACCTTCATCGTGCATCCATTTCGTTGTTCGTAATTGACTTCACATTTATTGGTGAATTGTGGATCACCAATTATCGTCTTCATTGTTTTGCTTTTGTTGTCTCCATGCGCACTGTTTTTCTTTGTCAAACCTTTCCCCACACCCCCGTTCCCATCCATTCATCAAACCCTAACCCTCTTCCCCCGGGCTGTGTGGTTTTATATTGAGGTGTGATGTTACTACATTAAATATACACCAACAATTGATCACACGCTTGCTGGGGCAGATGTGGTAAAACCAACTCTAATGGAATCAAATGTCAACGAGGCAGGGCGAGGATCTTGTTCTGCTTGCCCACCCAAGCTCACTTTATGTAATAGTGTACAAGGCAATTCATTTCCCAAAGTGACCCAACGAATGTAAATCATTGCTGGCATTGTTTGAATTTAATTTTAGAGCAATTACGTTTACGATTTCTATTGTGTTTTAATGACTCCAACGCAACTACAGTTATCTTCTTCTACTTTTTCAGTCCCCAACCCCATTGATTTCTTTGAGTTCGTTTTAACAGTTGCAATATTGTTTGTATTTTTAGTCTGTAATATGTACTGTAATTTTCTACTTCTCTCACATTCTTTCTCAGGCAAATGACTGTCTCTTTGTTTTTGTTTTCCAATGCTAGTGCCGTAGGAGTGTACTCTACTAGTACTATACTATCACACAACCACAGCATATTCTCCGTTGTCTTCGGAAACCATGCAGCCCTTGCGGTGCCAAACGTAATCATCATCAATCACAGGTAAGAAGAGAAGTTTGCTGGGAGGTATACTGGAGGAGAGGCTGGTAGTACTAATAGGACAAATATAACTTTGAGTGAGGGGCACAGCATCTATCTGTTTGCATGTTACACATGTGGTCAGTTAATAAAGTATTTCAATCAAACAATGGCCGCTGCCCTGCATCTAGAGTAAACCTTGTGACGTATAACAGTAACCCCACCACAAAACAACATCATATCATATCTGTGTACGTTGAAAAAAAATAACATTTATTCATATATAAAAATAATATCCTCCTATCCCATCCCTATCCCCACCCTAACCCCAACCAATGTCCAAGTCCAAAGAATGTCCCACAAAAATAACCCCAACACCCAATTCCCACCCACCAACAAAAGTATTAAAAAAGGGGCAAATCAACAGGGTCCGGGTCCATTACAGTTGGCGGGCTTTAAGGTGTTTGTCCACAATGATTTTTACGCGCTCCTCTAATTGGTCCTCCAGCTTGGCCATCCGGAGGAGAAGTTTTTGCCGAAATGCACGGCACCTACATTTGCATCCATTGTGTGTGTGGGTGGCAGATGTTAAAAGCCGGCGGTGAGCGGCTGCCTGGCCACGGCGCCGTACTCCTGCAGGTGGAGCCTTGCTGGTGCCAGACGCATTGGAAGAGGCAGCAGCTGCTGCCGCCGCCTCCTCCTCCTCAGCCTCAGCCACCAGCTTGCGGTACTCCTCCACAATGGCCTGCAGTTTCCTTTGCCAGGCCCTGGCTGCCAACTCCTTCCGCGATGGTTTTGAGGAAGGAGTATGAGTATCTATAAAAAAAGAAACAGAATTGTAACTGAAACTCTTCATAATTAATTCAACAGTACATTGTGGCATAGTAGCACTACCAAGCGCAGTACATACAATTGGTGTCAACTTTTAGTATCTATCTAATCTGTCCTCCTGCTTCCCCTGCCTGTAGCATTTGTTGAAGTTTTTTCCGGCATTATACTTGCCCTAGTACTGGGTGGCCTTGAGTACACATAAGAAGAACAAAAGTTTTTTTTGTATCCTTTTAGTTTTTCAAAGTAAGACTCTGCTTCCAGTGACAGTCTTCACCTATGATGAATATACAAATACATTTAGGGGGCATCCACCCATTAAAAGTAAATGTCTATCATTCTTTATTATCGGCTTAGCTGGTTTCACTTTCACCAGCAACCACCCATGCGTCCACTCCTTCCTTGCCTTGGGTTTCATTGACACAAACTCCGCTCATGATTCTTGCTACCCACTGTATCCATGCACCCATATTCTTTTGCCCAACCAGGCCTGCATTTTCTTTGACCTTACAGTTCTACCCATCCTTTAACAACCCATGTATCCGATTCATATCAGCCATGTGAATGAACCTTACAAAGTATCCTTCTATGGTAGTTTGTCTTATTATTACATCTCTTTAGTCCTTCCTAGTTCACTTCTTTCCCTTTTTGTTCAGCACATCCCTCAGGTCATCTGATCTGACTTTTAGTCTTCTCCAAAAGTTTCACAGCTGAGTTGGAGTCTGATGGAAGAGGCCTTGTTTACTCAACTCAAACTGGTAATGCTACAAAGGGTGTCTTCTTCAACCATTGTATATTGTCCAGTACAACTTCAAATTCATACTTTCTTAATAAGTCTCACAGCACAGTGAGGAAAAAAATGTCCCCCATCTACCTAGTAATGCAAATAAGTAATGAATATAACTTACCACCGCCCACCGCTGAACTTTCCTCCCCCACTGATGCTCCTGCAGGTACCGCGTCCTCTGTCCCCTCCTGGATGGCAATCTCTTCGCCGCTGGCCCCGTTGGCACTGGTGGTTAGTATTGATTGTGCACCTATAAAAGCAAGTACACCTTTTTAGATGCCTGCACACCTCCCCCTATTTTACTAGTTGTACTTTTTTCACCAGGAAGGAAGATTGAAAAAACAGTTACGTACAACATGAATCGTTGTGACAGTGTAACTAGTCCAAATGGCGTCCAATGTACAGCAGTCACATTAGACAGAGTTTAGTTTTAATTTATTAGATGGTCCCTAGGGTCATCTAATCTACTCCTACTCTAGTCTTTGGAAAGTTAGCCTGAGCCATATAACCATTTTTTGATCCGTGTCTACTGCTTTGCCCATGTTACCTCGCAGCTTGTTGCACAGTAAGAAAGACACCATTGAGGCCACATGAGTCTCACATACAATTGACAAACCAGTATTGTTAGTCCATAATGTTGCACTTGTTCCCATGTGATGACTGCTAAAAACTGGCATAGTTGTATTCACTGTCTAACGTGCAACATTTTTCTCATAGGCAGATGAGAAGAGAAGATTGCCTTCTACGAAACAAGGGATTTGCAGAGCTTTCGAAAGATGCATGTGTAACCACTAACAGTATACGTTCAATGGTGAGAGGTCTCCCACAATTCACACATTTCTCTATCGTGCACTAGATGTCCAAGATGTACAGTATTTAATCTTCTTCATTTTGCATGGTGGAGCAGGATGTTTTTCATCGAAATACTTACAAGTTACAACAATACAAACCTTGTTATTAAAAAAATAAAGTTTTTGAACTTGCACGTAGACTCTGTGGTATATTTTTAGTGTCTGGGGTGCTGTGGACTGAAACGAGTGAGTGAGCGAAAGAGTCTTCTACTCTTCTTCTTCTGTTCTGGCGTGGGTTGTGTATTAAAATCATTGGGTATATCTAACTATCTTCGTGTGGGGGTCGGGAGTGGGACAATTGACTATGACCGAGACACTTAGGTAGGTAGACTAGACGGTCATTGGATTATGGGTTCTTCTGACTGAGTTCTGTGACCAGGGTGTAAGGTCCAACCTCCCTATCACCAACACCAACATCCTATTTTCTTCTTGTACATAGTTGTGTATGTGCAGAGAGAGAATAATAACCACAACAGTAGTAGAAGTATACTAACTGAACAAAAATTAGTAGGCAAACATCTGGTTGTGCATTTTTGTTGGTGGGAATTGAGAGACTGGAGATTACAGAGGACAACGCAAAAGACAGGAGTGGACCCAATGGCTACAGCTATTCTATCACAGCTTTATTCAAAAGAATACCTTAACTAAAGAGTGGCCAACAGGGCAAGCTTAGCTACACACAGTCTAATAGTAGTAGCACAGCTGATCATGTAAGAAATAATAAAGAAAGAGAAGCATTAAGTGCTGTGAAACAAAGACCTCATTAAAAAATCCTCTCAAACAACAATTCCAATAAAATTGACTTCGAAGTATAAATGACTACTGGCTTGCAAGATCCACAGACCGTCTACTTATAGAACACTAATCAAATGTGCCATAAACATTCTGATTGCAGAATACTAACCAAGCCAGTACCACCTGACCTACACCACCTATTCAAGAATCCAGATGGGCCAATTGTTCAGTAAGTCGGCATTTCAATTTTATTTTTGCCCGCAAACATGCATAGATGATGAGATGGAGGACACATGCATACATTTGTACATACACATAATTGTTGGTTGCTTGTGTCAGAACTGCTACTGACTCACCTGACCATGCTATTGCTGTGCTAAGCCTACCACTCAGTAAACAAACTCAAACCGGTTCTATGGAGGGGTGGGGTGAATAAGAACTAACTAAGCATTCAGTGACAGAGGAGGCGTCATGCAGACCGTTAAAAAATATGAAGTAATACTATCCATCCACCACTATTTCACTAAAGGACAATGGGACTAGACTCTAGCAATAGCATCAACTAACTTCAGTTCTCTAAAAACTCTAACATCAATAATCAGCAGCCCAAGCTAGCGCTAAGTTACAAACCAGTAAGAGAAGTGGCGAGCAGCACCTGTGTCATACAATAACAGAAGAATTTGAGACTGAATTCATCTGCAGTGTAACTAAGCGCACCAGTAACCGTGTTACTTATTCATCCAAGAATTATACACAATACTTGTACTATTATAATATATATTAAATTATTAATATTACTAGCTACTCACCAATCCCCACGACTTCAACAGCTATCAGGTCCAACAGGTCCTGCTCCCTGTCCAGAATGTCTGCCCACCGGTGGGCCAGCTGCTGGTGGGGGCGCCGGATTGCTGAGTGACGGTAGACTGCCCGGCGCACCTTCGCCCACCGGCGGTGACGCTCCTCTGGCAGGTAACCGGACCCTGGCCTGCCGCCTGCTGCCAAGGTCAAGGGGAGGTGGCGCTGGATGAAAAAAACCAGGGCGGCCACCTACGCCTCCCCGAAAAGATTCCGGGCCTGCACCCCTGCAGGTCCCATTCTGCCACAAGGCAGCCGGCTCTTGGGCGCAGGCGCCTTGCCCTTCGAGCCGGTTCTGCTGATCCCCTTTGCCATGGTTCTGGGGTGGAGGTGGAGGTGGAAAAGAAAGTTAGGGGGAAGAAGTAGGAGCTTAAATAAAGAAGTAAAATAAAACAGTAAAAAAGCTAAAAAAAAGGTGGAAAATTAGAAATAAAATGCAAAATATAAACTTAGGGACAGAGAGAGATAGATGAGAAGTAAAAAAAGTAAGAACAACTGTGAAAAGAGGTAAGGATTGAAGAGATATAAGGTGGATAGAAAACTTCGCCCAGAACCATAGCATAGAGTGTGAAAAACAAGATGGCCGCGCCCATCGCGACCACGTGGGTAAGTTCGCGCGAGATTTCACACGAACACGCACTTTGTCAGTGTGAACAAGTAGTTGTGTTCCCGAACAAGACGTGCACCGCGCGAACGCGTTATTCGCGACCCCGAAGAGGAAGTAGGGGACGCGGGCGGGCGGGACAATTGAAAAAACAAGATGACCGCGCCCATAGCCCACCACATGGGTAAGGTTGCACGCTACAATCCCCCGAACACGCAGACAGCGCCCCGAACACGCACTACGCGCTCCCGAGCAAGAAAAACAGCTCGCGAACGGCACCAGCAAGCTACTACGCAAGCTCGGGAAGCTACACGAAGCTCGCGTAGTGCGAGAACGGCTTCGCATAGCTTCGCGGAGTGCGGCTACGCGAACTACGCCCACAGGGCATGGTGAGAGTGTTCCAAAGTCACTCTTCATGGCCAACGCAGGGAGGGGACCAATCATATCGGCCTGCAAGACAGCACATCCACACACCTGTAACACCAACTGCACAGCACCACAGCCAAGGTACACAAACACACCTGAACCCTGATCAGGCACCCCCACCACCCCCAACCCCTGCACAAACACCACCAACCTCTGGATAGTCACTCCCACCACCTGCAAAAACACCACCAACCTCTGGACCGTCACTCCAACCACCCCCACCACCTGCTAATACACCACCAATCTCTGGACCATCACACCAACCACCCCCACCACCTGCAAAAACACCACCAACCTCTGGACCGTCACTCCAACCACCCCCACCACCTGCTAATACACCACCAACCTCTGGGCCGTCACTCCAACCACCCCCACCACCTGCAAAAACACCACCAACCTCTGGACCATCACTCCAACCAACCCCACCGCCTGCAAAAACACCACCAACCTCTGGACAGTCACTTCCACCACCTGCACAACCAGCCCTTGTCAAGGTACAGACTCCAGATGTGCAGACACCATCTGCACCTGCACCTCTTGATCGCCCTGTAAAACACCCACATACACGGAGGCGACAAGCTCAATCTCACCCCTCCCCGCGTTCATTACCCCCACTATTGGGGAAACGCAAACACGATCGTCAGTGAAATTTGCGTGGCCAATTTGCCTTGGGGTCCTTAGGTGTATAGTGTAAATAAAGATCTACAAAAGTAATATCCTGTTATGTATCATGTCCTGTCTAACGATGTAGGCATGTGTGTGTGTGTGTGAGACAGTCACAAGAGTGACACAAGAAAGCAACACGTTATTATGTGCCTAGCATATGACTCACCAAATGTGTGTCCATCTTTGGCAACAGACATTCATAATGAAGTCAAACAAGTTAAACAAAGTAGCTTTCCGCAAAGATATTTATCTTGGAACTAAAACTAACAGTCCAATTGGAAGGGAGAAAGGAAAAAAAATGATGATCTTAATGCAGAAGGAGAAGGGAACTTGGATTGGGGTGGGGAAAAACAAATATAATACGTCAGGGAGCGTCAGGGAAACCAGTCTATTCACAAGGGGAAAAATAAATCCTCGTCCAGAACAATGTCTTAGTCCAAAAGTCAAGTGTCTTTCTGGTCATCCTCCAGGATCACAATGTCAAGATCCTCAGGGTCGGACACATCCACACGGCTGGCTTGTGCAGGAACTGGCAACACATGGGGACGTGACACACGAGGTGTACGGAGGGGAAACAGTGTGGGGCAACGGACAGGGGGACACATTGACTGTGGTATGGGAAGGGGTTTGGGAGACAAAAGACGTCATGGCTGTGCTCATGGACTGGATGTGGGTGCCGAGGTTGTCCATTGATCGGACAAGGTCCGCTCGCATGGAGCGTATCTCCAGACACACTTGTAGCAACATGCGAGCGGGCCTGTCAGGTTCACCCTCGACCATCCACATCAAGTCCTCTGGCACAACCACAGGAGGTACAACACTGGGAGGGGTTGGGGGGGACAGAAGGGATGTGGTGCCTCTGGTCCGGAGCTAATTTGTCCGGCTCGGCGGCTACAAGGAGGAGGCCAGGTTTCAGGGGATCGAGCTGGAGCTCCTGATGGCATGGGGGACTCTAGAGATAGGGAGGGGCAGGTGGCAGGCCCAGGTAGAATGTTGGCCTGCCCCGGGGACACCTCTTTGTGTGCCACTGGTGATGAATGTGTGGGTGAGTGGCTCTCCACCACATCATGGTCCGAGGTGTCTGGTCCTTCCTCCCCCCCCTACAATGTCCACAGCCGCCACCCGTGACGTAGTACCAGAGTCGTGTTCTTCCTCATCCCGGGTGGGCACAACCCCCTGGCCTGCAGATGTAGATGTCTCCTCCTCCTCCTCTTCTTCCTCGCTGGTGGAAAGAGGGTGTAGCCGCCGCCGAACTGATGGCCTCCCGCTCCGGACTTGTTCCTGCACATCTGAAGTCTCACCAACCGTGCCTGCGGAGATGTAAGCAAAATCCTGATGTGGTGGTAGTTTAATGTAGGATGATACACATACATAGCTGAGCCAAGGTCAGATTTTTTTCTCCTCTGACCACACTCTACAGTTGTCAACGGCCAATTTAGAACTTCTGGCGCATCTCTGCTAATCAGCAGAGGTGTACCAGAAGAGTTACGACGCATCTGCCCACCCGCGCACCACCCCGGTGCGCCGCATTTGCAATGTGGCACACCGTGGCGCTTGGGTGGGCAGATGCATGATGCATCCCTGGTGGAATAGCGGTGCTTTGCTGGAGTGGCGTTGTAGGAGAGTAGGGTCTGCTAGCCTATGGTCACCCCAAATTTTTGCTTTTTGCTTCACTGGTTTATGGCTTAATGTGGCTGTGGGCCTGCTAATCAGACCCACAGCCTACTGTTCTCTCTCTAAATTACTGCCAATGCCCGTTAGGTGCATTACGAATTGGAACTGGTTCACCTTATTGGCCCCAGTAACAGTGTCCCCCAGGTACCGAGGGCATAGGTGTTTTGAAGGCCTACCAGGGGCTGCAGCATGTATTGTGCCACCCCTGGCCTAGCCTCCATATTTGACACAACTGGCTGATCACTCAGCTGGGGCAAGTTGCTGTAATCACCTCTTGCTTAGGTGTAGTATACCTATACCTAACCTAAACTGGACACATATGTTCCTATCAGCCACTCCTATGGAAGGCCTCATCAATCCTGGAGGCAGAGTGCATGGAAATATGTGAGATGGTGCTCTAGCATGAGCTGAGCCTGTCAGGAACAACTCCCTTAGCTGTTCCGGGATATTGCCATACCATATACTCTTAAGTGCATTATAATCCTCGTGGTTATTTGCTAACTTTGGTTTGGCTTTATCAAAACATGTCGAGTAAGGTGTCATACGATTTGGAATACTATCCCCTCGCCAGTTCTGTTGACGGGGATAGCATTCCACCCTTCTACAGAGACACGACATGTGCGTAGCCTTAACCCCGGTTAAAGTTAACCAGAGCCTCAGCATCACAAAATGGATGCTGCCACCACAGACACAAGTCTGACCTCCTGCTGCTGGGAGTCCTTCCAGCGAGGGAGGCTTGGACAAAGGGTTTCCTGCCTTGGTAGGTGCGAGTACCACCCCAGACAGGATTTTGTGTGTTGGGTAGGACAGGGCTGAATAGATTGAGACATGCCCGGGGCACACAAGGTGTCCTCGTGCATAAGCCAGTCCAAACCGGTCCTGGGACTTTCCAGACCCAGACCTGGCTTGGCGCTGGACAAAGGAAAGGGGGTGTAACCGCCCCCCTTCCTGGTCCCACCCAGAGGAGGGACCTAGCAAGTTATCCACCCCTCAGATTGGGAATAAGAGTGGGAGCAGTGCCATAGCACCTCAGATCATCCTGAATCAACTTGAAACTAAGAAGACGACTGGACTTCGACATTCTGCTGCACAGAAGACTGAAGAGGATCTCCCTTGTGGGCTAGGAGTGGCCACCCTGTGAACACAGGCACCATCCAGCAACTCGACGTCTGCTTTGCCGCCGCTTCCCGCCGGAGCCCGAGCCCAGAGCCTGACAAGACCCAGACTCCCAGACTTCTCACCGCCCGATCCACAGTCCCTGAAAAGAAGGGACCCGTGGAGGCACCGATAGACGTGGGACCGATCCTCTTGAAACACCCCCGAAAAGCTGACTGCGCAGCATCCGAGGCACCCTTGACGTTGGGCTTTGGGGACTGAGAAGCCCCACCACCGAGCAGCCCTTGCACCGAAGATCAGCCCCCCAGCATCTCCACGATCTGCTTGGGGCCCTTTTGCATTGTGGCACTCAACGTGCCATCCCAGCCTCTAGCCACGTGCTCAGCGGCCATCTTGGCGACGAAACCTACAAACTACACTGCGGGTCTGGTTGCTCCAGACTTGCCCTCGCTCCTGTAAAAGGGAGCCCCCACTCTGACCTTGCTGGTCCGAGTGATAAGCCTTTTTTGATTCCTGCGTGGCTTGAATTAGCCAAGGCCTGTTTGGTCCAATCAAGTTGCCGACACCGCCAACAGCAAGAAGCCTGCGTGGGACAGCTCGTGATTGACTCCTGGACGTCCTCGACCTCCTCGTGCCACGTGGCTGCAGAGAGAAGCTACACCTCAATGCCTATTTGCACCCGACATCGCCTGGTTCCAATCTGGTTCCACGGTAGTCACTGGCTAGTGACTTTGAACATTGTCCCCTCTGCTTTCAGGTCTTCACAACATCAGATCCACCCTTGGATCCACCGGAACTCTTCCCATCGAGCCGCCTGCAGCATCTTCAGCTCCAAGCACCATCGACCAGCGTGACGAACCCCGACACTACTTCGACCCTATGCACCCGCGTCCTGTGGGTGAGGTAACTCAGCAACGCCAGTGTTCCCACACTGGTACACACCTCTAGTGTCTGTGCCTTAAGTTTCACTCCTCTAGGTCACTCGGAAGGTTCCTATCTAACTAACTTTATAACTTTTACGCACCATAGACATTGCATTGGTGAGTGTGTGCACTTTAAACACTGCACCCGAGTCCCGCAGGCCTTTCCCGACTTAGTCACTGCTAGTCCCGATCAGCTCCAGCGATTCCCAAGGCCCTAGGCCTGTTTCCTTTTCGATTGGTATCTCTTATACCACTTTCTTAGTATATGGTTTTGGTGGCCCCTAGGGCGCATCCATATTGAGCAACTTTTGTGTATTTTAAACTGTGTTTTGTTTAACGCTTGTGCTTCTCTGTTCATAAAGAGTCCAGGGGATTTGTAGGTAATAAATATATATATATTTTCAATATATATCTGTGTGGTGTCCTTTCATTTGGTATTCAAGGGGGTTGTATGTGGTAAAACAGCTTGCTTCACATGCCTATCAGAGTTTAGCCTAAGACTGCTTTTGTCCACGTTACCACTAGGATAACTGGTCTATAAGGTTGACTTACAACCGATCATCATAAGGGTTGCTTGGCATGGTACAGGGTGATCACTAGAACTACTGAGCATCGTATACCAGGCCAACTTCTCACATTGGTGAGCAGCGGATTGGGATCTGAGCTTGCTGTTTGTTTTACCATTGCAATATTTGAGATTATCATTTGAAAGATCATACAGGTACCTGTTGACAGCAACTGACATTACAATACCAAATGAGCTGGTGGAAGTAAAAAATCCTAAAGGTCCAATAAGACCTCAGGACAGCCCAACATCATCCGACGTGGTGGAAGTAAAAGATCCTAACAGTTCGAAAAGTCTTAAGGAGGGCTCAAAAGATCAGGGTAATCTACACGCAGAATCCATGTTTGATACTGATCCATGGCAAAAACCATTGTTTTTATCTAATGACACAGAACTGGAAGAATTAACGGAAAGGATCTCGATGTACCTAGAAACCCAAGGTAGAGCATTGCAATCTGAGCCAAGTCCGAAAAATGTACACCCGAGTCTAGGTCCGGCGATGTCTACCCCTCGAGGGCCAGTAGAAAAAAGAAACCTCCAAGACTGCACCATAAACAACAGTATCATCAAGTCAATAAACGATCCTTACATAAATAACTCCGTACCAATCACCATCTCGTCAGGAAGTCTGATGGACACTAATTCGAAAGTCGCAATTGAGTCTCAAGAAGAACAATCGCCCATTTGGACTAAGTCCTTACTAAACTCTCTAGACCAAGCTATAAAAGCTCTGAATTTTCAATCAAATAAAATGGAGGTGCAGATAGACCTAATCACTTTGGTGGCAGGCCACATTGCGGGCTTAAACTCAAAAATGGGTGCACTTACCTCCCTATTAAGAAGCCAAGGGAAACTAGTAGCCCAACCAGAGTTAAATAAAAAACAGCCATGCTGCGGTTGTGGTTCAATAATTGAAAAAACTAGCAAGTTTGCCAGCAATCCTGATGGATATTCTGGGGGAAGTAAGACAACATCACAACTCAGCTGAAAAGATCACAAAACTCTCCCCAGAGAAATTACATTTCCGCAGTAAGTCAATATCAAAGGAGCATTCAACCAGTAATCACCTGAAGGTCTCAGACCACATCTCAGGGGAAGAGGGGCTAGAAAGATCAGCACAAGTACAGGAACTAGTATTGTCTTCCCAAATTATAAGTGAAGAGAAAAAAATTGCCGTCAAAGAGGACAAAACGGTAACAAAGAGACAAAAGAAAAAGGCCAGGAAAGCTAGGCTAAAGTACAAACAGCAACAATCCTTAGATCCCGGGAAGCTGTTTTCAATTTTCAACGTAAACTCTGCCCAGGTCTTAAATTCCGATTGTTCCGGTACGCCTCAAGACAGCAAGATAGGCTCAACTCAGACGCCAGTGAATCTAGATTCCCAACTCCCACCGAGGGTGGACAATTCCAGGCAGAATTCACCAGCAACATCCGTTAACCATCAGAGCAAAACGAATTTGGTATTACTTGAAGCTCCCAGTGGCCCAACGGAGAATCCGTCAGTACGGAAAAACATCTGGATTCATACGGAAGGAACCGCCGAAAATGGAACACCTGAGCAAACAAGGCCCAGAAAAAACATGGGCGACCACACAGGGGGACAAGGTCAGTCTAACCTGGCCATCAATAAGAGTCCGCAGCCCACCGGAAGACAGCCTGGTTGTCAGAAATCTGGACCCTTTCTAAAAAATAACCCAGGAGAATCTAATGGACCACAGCTAAAAACCACACCAACCCGCATGCGTGTTACCATTACGGAAAAACACCGCACCTGTGCCCTAACTCAAACTAGGCTTAATACTCCTTCAAAGGGTTATCTCAACCCAGGTACAAATCAAAGCACAACCAATCCGACGTCGTTAGCAATTACGGACCATGGGCAAGAGTCCTCTGCATTATCTCCGAAATCCAACGGATTTATAAAGCCTCAACAGTCTAAAGTTGATAAAAAAATCCTTTCTCATTCTGAAATAACACCCCACAAACTAACATTCATTCCTGAATATTCATCAAAGGGGCTTCAGGACTTCCTAAACCGGGGCAATCTGTTAAGATTATTCCAGGAAATAGAGGAGTTAAAAGAGATAACTTCTCAGGACCTCCTGTCCGTTGAATTCAAAAGAATCCCCCAGCACATAGAATCTGAAGTCACTGTCACAACGTGGGCGTCAAAAGCAACTGCTGACAAAATATTCTCCACAAGAGATCACTTTGAATCATGGGGAATTTCGCTTTTAAGAAACATGACCCCAAAATATCCATTTCCGTTACAAAAAATCACCTATAAAGAAACAAAGGATAAAGGGGATAAACGCCCTCCGTTTTCTTGCCAATTAGGAGCCCGCGCCACCTCTCGAGCCGAAGCAAGCGTAGCTGAAGTGGTAAATCTGACAGACCACAATCACCCAAATAGGCAGCCCGGTCGGGACACAACAGATTGGTCATGGGTCCCAATGTTCCTGTGTAAAAAGAGACCCTAACACGGAGAAAAATTCTTCCCGGTCTCCATGTAGGAGGGAGGAAGTGCAGAGTGCTATATCTACTTCAACAAAAGTCTCGGTATGCACATGGAACGTACATGGTTTCCATGAAATGGAGCTGGACCATGATACCCAAATCTTTTTTTCCAACCAAGACATAATCCTGATTCAGGAGACATGGAAACTAGCACCAAGTGTAATACCAGGTTTCAAGACCCACTACATCCCTGCAGAAAGACACTCAAAGTTTGGACACCCTCGGGGTGGTTTATCAACTTACATCACTCAAAAATTTGACTGGTCTTCAGAAGCACTGGATGTAGGACTAAACTGGGTACAAGTGATTAGAATCACGGAATCTACATCAGCCGGGCACAAAAAATGGCAAATTATAATCCTTAATATGTATATCCATCCTGACCGTAAGCTACAACAAGGAAAACAAACATGTCTGACGTCGCTGATTAAAACGATGAAAAAAACTTACAAAGGATGTCCTCTATTAATCTCAGGGGACTTTAACTGTGATCTCAATGGAAAATTGAGGGCAAAAGAAGTCAAGCAACTGCCCAAAGGAGGCCCTAGGTTAGCCTTTGACCCAAAAGCTCTGGGTCTGACAGTTTTAAACGGCAACACGACGGGGGACAGGCTGACAGGCGTTACGTTCCTGAGTGGTAGGGTCCACTCAACAATAGACTATACAATAGTAAGCGACGAATTAATCTCAGCCATTGAGACTTTCAAAATTGTCCAACGATCAGAAAGCGACCATTTCCCCCAAATAACCTCCCTAAACATTACGCTAAACTTGGCACCGAAATTAGTAAGTCTGCTTCACCAAGCCACTAAATTCAACTTAAAGAAACTAAAATGGAGAGGACAAATGTTGGAACGAATTCTTCGTGCCGCAATGGCTAGAAAATCCGAGTTAGGGATGCAAAAAAAGGAGGACCTTGTAAAAAATTGGGAGCTACTGGTCCTGGACCTTCTTCACAAATTTCCTGCAACCACAGGTGTACGGAGTAAGTCCACCGCTAAAAAGGAGCCCTGGTTTTCCAACGAACTGAGAACAAAGAAAAGGAGGGTAGCAAATGTTGTCCGTCACCTTGCGTGGAATAAAAAGCTGGGGTTACCAACAAACAAAGGGGTTCTGACAGAAGCCAGAAGTACCTACAGGAAGGCTTTATACATTGCAAAATCAGCCCACAAGGAGAAGTTATGGAATAGACTGTTAAGGGCCGGAAAACAACCCAATAGTTGTGAATTTTGGGGCATCATCAACGACCTAAATAAAGGACAAAAACTCTTTCAGGAAGCGGGAGTAGGAGCCGACGCTTGGTCTCAACATGTGCAATCCCTTTACTGCACAAGAACAGTAGGTCTTCCAAGTAATACGCAGGTAACAAATACAGCAGAGAATGGCCAGTTGGAAATCTACAACACAGGCTCAGAAGGACCGGGGATAAAGGATGCGCGAAAGAGGAAATGATAGTCCCAGAATTGACAACTAGAGTGGAACTGTGTAAAATCATTATTAGGCTAAAGGCTGAAGGAGCACCAGGTCCGAATGGTCTGCCCAATGCCATTTTTAAACATGACCCGGTATTTTGGGCAGAAATCCTGACACCATTGTTTAACCAAATCTATCGTGACATACAGGTTCCTGCATCATGGAAGGGGAACGTGATTCACCCAATATTTAAACAAGGTGACCATGGCAACCCAACAAATTACCGACTTATATCATTGATAGACGTGGAAGCCAAGCTCTATGCCTCTTGTATCCTCCTTAAGCTGCAAGATTGGATAGAAGAATCTCAGAGAATCCCCTGGTTCCAGACGGGATTTAGGAGGGACATGGGGACAATCACCAACTTAACTTGCCTGTCAGTATTAATGGACAGAATAGCAGTAAAGGGCGCACGATTATACGCCTGTTTTGTTGACATCAAATCTGCATTTGACAGAGTAAATCGAGAGCGCCTATGGGAAAAATTGCAGCTTTGGGGGACGCCTTTAAAATTAATACAGGCAATAAAAGCTTTGCACGAAGATACATGGGCAAAGGTTAAATTGGGAGACGGAGCGTACACAACGAGGAACATACCAACATTCCAGGGCCTAAAACAAGGCTGTGTTCTAGCACCTACCCTTTTTAATCTATTCCTTTCTGATCTCGCAACAGTGTTGGACACAGATGAGGTGCATCCACCTTCATTGGCAAACCGGCGAATTCCCTGTCTGCAATATGCAGATGACATTGTCCTGTTGAGTAAAACTCCAGTGGGTTTACAAAGAGCTTTAAACATCTTAGCAGAGTACCTAAGACAAGAAGGATTGGACTTAAACAAAGAAAAAACAAAAGTAGTACGTTTAGTGGATCCAAAAAAACTAAGTTATACATGGTCATTTAACGGGACAAAGGTGAACGAACAAGGCTCATATAAATATCTTGGAGTAACAATATCCCAGGGAGCAAAACTAACGGAGCACAAAACTGCAATTCGAGCTAAAGCACAAAAACTAATCTTTGCGTACCGATTGCTAAAAGCAAAAATTAATTGCCCAAATTACAGTCACCTCTTGAAGGTCATGTCAGCACAAATATTACCATCATTATCTTACGGTCTTGTCACCTGGTGTGGCAAGGAAGCAGACCTGCTCAACGAGCTCCAAACAAAAATTTATAAAGCAGTTTTTAACCTCCCTAAGAGTGCTTCAGCTCCGCAAGTAAGGCTGGAATTCGGTCTGCAAAACAAGAAATATAGGAGCATGAGCGGCTTCATAAAACTGTGTCACAAATTAAGATCTGCAGATCCGGATTCGATGGATTGGTTAAACTGGGAAGCCATAAAAAATCAAGGAGCAACTGGAACCCTTTGTCCTTGGGGAAAATACCTGAAAACCTGCATGAAAGAGCTGGGGCTGGAAGGAATTTGGGAATCTGTGACGGACAAAGCAACAATAAGTAGACTAGCCAATAAGGCAGCAAGGTCGAAATCTTTTCAAGAGGACAAAGCGTTACTGCTCAAGCGGCGACATGGTTGGACCATAATCAACTCTTTCACAGCTGGTGGACCACACGCTTATTTAACCTCGCATTTTAATGTGCACATAAAAAGAGCCTTTACAGCCTACAGGATGGGTATGCACAGTTCGAAAGACTTAGCACCTTCGTGGAAAGAGAATCACCAGACCGAGAGCTGTAGACTTTGTGGCTACAAAATGGAATCATTGGCCCATTTCTTGTGCGTTTGTCCGGCTCTCCTGGTGCAACGTCGAAGATTATTGAAACAGATCTGTAACGAGTTAAAAATCCGCACCTGTAGGCAAGCGGTAACTTGCTGGCTAGGAGGGAGTTCAATCATTTTAGCATGCCGGGGAACAAAATTCCTGGCAGAAGTGAATAAATGCCTGAGTCTTGTGGAACAAGGACATGATGAAATAAGCGGTGTAATAACTCTGCCCTGATCCCTAAGACTGGTAAACCCTGCATTAATATGTACCAAACATTCTGACCTCTTAATGCCGGTGGGAGCTTACCTGAGGAACCTTGTTTAAAATTGTGTAATCATTTTAACAATGGAAGAGTTCAATCTTCTTTTTAGTAGCATTTATTTTTCGTATCACAATATTGACATGTGGAAATTGTAATGATTTTAATTAATTATGCAATAAACCTTTTTGACCTTTGACCTGTTAGGTACATATAAAACAAGACTAGTATACTTAAGTTCTACTGAACTTAGTTGTTGTAGAGGATAGTGAGTAGCACACCCTGACTACAACAACTAGATAGGTTTAGTAGGTAAACACCAGTGTAGGTAAATTGCAACATATCCACCCACACTAGACCAATGTCTGGAGCAGAGGGTTCCACTGGGAATGTCTCTGTTGAGAGTGACCCTCCAAAGGCACCATCCGGATTTGCTATATTTTCCTTTAATGAACTAAGACAGCTTTGTGTCTTAAGAGGTCTGAAGACAGGGCCATCCCCTACTACAGACCACCTTAGAGAGCTCTTAGACCAGTCTGTAGCTCTAAATACCTCTAAAGCAGACCCCACAGGGAATGCTGAAGGAGGCTCTCCTTCTGAAGATGACAATACTGATGCCCCTGTCCCCATAGTCCAGGTAGATGAGGATAACCAAGTCAGTGGAGCTCCTCAGGTAGATGAGGAGGAGGAAGAAGAAGAGGAGACAGAAGGGGGGAGCAGTGATTCTGATGATGGCAGAAATAGTCAGGTGCTAGTCAGCAGGCTTAACCAGGCTAACTTAAGTGTATTTGGGACTGAAGCAAGGATGACCTTGCCCAGACACCCAGGTGGACTTAACCAGGAGCGTGGGAGGAGGAGGAATCACTCAGGTGAATCCAATACCTCCCAGGCTTCTAGAGGCTTTCATTGTCACTCCAGAAGGGAGATGACTAGCCCTCAGAGAAGGGAACAAGAGGCCAAAATGAGAGAGGCTGAGCTTAGGATCCAGAGACAAGAATTAGAAGTTGCCCTGGCCCAAGAGAAACTTGCTAGAGCAAGACAGCCTAGAGAGAGTGGGGTAATAGAACCCACTGGTGGCAGCATTATCCACAAGGATAAAGACAGGTCTTTTGATAACAGAAACCTGAGTAAGATTGTGCCCCCCTACAAAGCTGGGGATGATATCCACAAATGGATGACTGCACTTGAGAGAGCCTGCAAAGTACAGCAGATCCCTCAGGAGCAGTGGGCAGCAATCTTGTGGCTCTCCTTTGAAGGTAGAGGCCGAGACAGACTCCTCACAGTTAGTGATGGGGATTCTAGAAACTACCTGGTCTTGAAGAGTGCTCTGATTGATGGGTTAAGCTTAACCACTGAACAGTACAGGTTAATGTTCAGAGACACCCAGAAGACACAGACTCAGGACTAGTCTGAATTTGTTGAGTGTGCCACTAAGGCTCTGGAGGGATGGTTGCTGGGAAGCAAGGTTACAGACTATGAAGGATTGTACAATTTGCTGATGAGAGAACAAATTTCAAATAATTGTCAGAACCAGCAGTTGCATCAACATTTGGTTGACTCAGATTTGACCTCTCCCCAAGAATTGGGAAAGAGGGCAGATAAATGGGTTAGAACCAGAGTTAAGCAAAAGAACCAGAACCAGGGTGGTGACCAAAAGAAAACAGACCAGAAGGGTGGGGAGCAGAAAGCTAAAGACCAGAAGTCTTCAACAGGGCCCCAAACGAATACAGAGGGTGGGTCCCAAACTTCCAAGAAGAAGAAGAAAGAAGGTCAAAGAAAACCCTGGGGTAGTACTTGTAAAAACACCTCTCACTGGACAAGTGAGTGTAAAAAGGGTGGAGCCCCCAACATTGCAGCCCCTAAGGCACCTGCACCCACTAGTACAGCTAGCAGTGTTGGTCCACAAACTAAGGGGGTAGTGGGTATCACCTTGGGAACTGAAGGAGATTCTGACCTAGTCAGAACCCTTACACAGGCTGTTCTGGTTTGTGAGGGGGACATAGATTTGGCCCCTACCATCAGTCCCAGTAATCTGGGCAAATACAGACAGACGCCTTTGATTAATGACAAAGTGGCTCAAGCATACAGGGACACATGTGCCAGTGTCACTATGGTGACACCTATCTTTGTGGACCCTGGATAATACATGCCAGGTGATAATTACCTGGTGACCAATGCCAGCAATGTCACCACTAACCATAGTGTGGCAATTGTTAACTTTTCCTGGGGAGGGGTAACTGGCCTAAAACGAGTTGTGGTTAGTGCTGATCTCCCAGTTGAATGTTTGTTGGGCAATGACCTGGAGAGCTCTCTATGGTCAGAAGTTGAGTACAGGACTCATGCAGAGATGTTAGGGATATCATCACATGTCCTTGCTGTGACCAGGTCACAGGTCAAAAAGTGCCTCTCTGAACCTCAGGTCTTGGATCCTGGAACAATGGACCAAGCACCTTCCAAGAAGAAGAACAGGAGGGTAAAGGCTGTGCCTTCCCAACTGCCTACAAGTGAGGATCAGGCTTCACAGGAAGCTGGTCTTGAGACCCCTGAAGGAACTGTCTCTGAAGAACTTGAACCTGACCAGGTTGAGTTTCTGGGGACAGGGGGACCTTCTAGGGCAGACTTGGGGCAGGCTCAGTTAACCTGTCCTTCTCTTTAACCCCTCAGACAGCAGGCTACTGCTGAGGCTGCTGGGAATGCACAAGGTGCCCATAAAGTTTATTGGGATGATGGACTCCTTTATACAGAGGCTATAGACCCCAAGCCTGGTGCGACCAGGAAGTTGGTTATACCTCTGCAATTTAGGGGTTTCCTTCTCACCTTGGCCCATGATATTCCTTTAGCAGGACACCTAGGCCAGAATAAGACTTGGGACAGGCTTGTCCCTCACTTTCACTGGCCTCACATGTCTGAAGACACCAAGGAGTTTTGTCGCTCCTGTGTAACCTGCCAAGCCAGTGGTAAAGCAGGTAGCACCACAAAGGCCCCCCTGATACCACTACCTGTGGTGGGGGTTACCTTTGAAAGAGTGGGGATTGATATTGTAGGTCCAATGGATCCCCCTACAGCATCTGGGCACAGATTCATACTGGTGGTGGTGGACCATGCCACCAGGTACCCAGAGGCAATTCCACTTAGGACCACAACAGCTCCTGTTGTGGCCAGAGCCTTACTTGGAGTTTTCTCCAGAGTGGGGTTTCCTAAGGAGGTAGTATCTGATAGAGGTGCCAACTTCATGTCAGGATACTTGACAGCTATGTGGAAGGAATGTGGTGTCAACTACAAGTTCAAAACTCCTTATCATCCACAGTGTAATGGGCTTGTTGAAAGGTTTAACAAGACCCTAAAGGGTATGATCAAAGGATTACCAGAAAAGCTCAGGCGGAGATGGAACATCCTTCTACCCTGCCTTTTGTTTGCTTACAGAGAGGTCCCTCAAAAGGGGGTTGGCTTCAGCCCCTTTGAATTGTTGTTTGGGCACCCTGTATGTCTGGTGAGAGAAGGATGGGTGTTACCTCTCAAAAAGCCTAAACAAGACATAGTGGACTATGTACTTGGTCTCCGCTCCAGGATGGCTGAGTATATGGAAAAGGCATCCCAAAACCTTGAGGCTAGCCAAGAATTACGAAAAGCTTGGCGTGATCACTGTCTTTTTACTTTGGGTCTGAGACACTTTTCCGTTAAAGCTTGATGGCACCAAAGATGATAACAGGGCCATCCTGGTGAGTACCAGCCAGGGGTCCCATTGGTGGTGCGCCCGTGAGGTGCCATCTCGCTCTTCACACATTTATTTCCTTTCAAAGTGTATGTGAGTCTTGTGTTGTTTTCAATGTCTAGATCAGAGCTAGGTTGCATCTCATTTAAGCAATAGATTGAGACATCTTGAGTATCCCAAGACTAAGGAACTCCTTGGGGTGATTTATTAGTAACCAGTGAGGTCTATATATCAACAGATAAATATTGCATTGAGAACTAGGACTTGTGTTGTTTGATGACTTATTGAGTGGAGGGCGTCCTAGTCCTGTCTTTCCCTCTAGACTCCAATTTATTTTGATTGAGTATCAGCCAGGACAGAAGGTATGGGGGTTGGAGCCAGTGGCCCCAGCAGCACTCCAAGACAAATGGTCTGGACCCCATACAATTCTTGAGAAAAAGGGAGAGGTTACCTACTTGGTGGACCTAGGAACTCCCAGGAGCCCCCACAGGGTGCTCCATGTCAACATACTGAAGGCATATGTCAACAGGGAAGACATGGGCTTGCTCATGGCTACAGATGAGGGACAGGAGGAAGAGAGTGACCCTCTCCCAGACCTGCTCACTCGGAACCCTGAGGATGGCTCAGTTGATGGTGTGGCCTTAGATGGCAGCCTCACTGAACATCAGCAACATGACTGTAGACACGTTTTGCAGGCATACAGGCATATGTTCTCCTTGACACCCAGTCAGACTAACTGGTGTACCCATGTGGTGGACACTCGTGACAGTCTTCCTGTAAAAAGCAAGATTTACAGGCAACCTGACCACGTCAGGGACTGTATAAATACTGAGGTGCAAAAGATGCTGGAATTAGGTGTCATTGAGCCTTCAGAGAGCCCCTGGGCTAGCCCAGTGGTTCTGGTCCCCAAACCTCACACCAAAGATGGCAAGAGAGAGATGAGGTTCTGTGTGGATTACAGAGGACTCAATGCTGTCACCAGGACAGATGCACACCCTATTCCAAGGGCAGATGAGCTAATTGACAAGTTGGCTTCTGCCAAATATTTGAGCACATTTGACTTGACAGCTGGCTACTGGCAAATCAGGTTAGCTGAGGAGTCTAAAGCCAAAACTGCATTTTCTACCCCAGGTGGGCATTATCAATTTGTGGTGATTCCCTTTGGTTTGAAAAATGCACCTGCCTGCTTCCAAAGTTTGGTGAATCAAGTCCTTACTGGGTTGGATGATTTTTGCGCAGCATATCTGGATGATATTGGTGTCTTCAGCTCCACCTGGGAGGATCACCTGCTCCACCTGAAGGAAGTGCTTGAGGCTCTGCAAAAGGCAGGCTTCACTATAAAGGCAACAAAGTGCCAGATAGGGCAGAGTAAGGTTGTATACCTGGGCCACCTTGTAGGTGGAGGCCAAGTTCAACCACTGGAGAGTAAGATCCAGACCATCAAGGACTGGTCCCCTCCAACTACCCAGACTCAGGTCAGAGCTTTCTTGGGCCTGACTGGGTACTACAGGGAGTTTGTGAAGAACTATGGGTCCATTGTGACTCCTCTTAATGATCTGACATCCAAGAAGATGCCCAAAAAGGTTCAGTGGACAGTAAACTGTCAAAAGGCATTTGATGACCTGAAGAAGGCCATGTGCTCTGCACCTATCCTGAAGAGTCCTGACTACCCAAGAGAGTTCATTGTCCAAACAGATGCTTCTGAGTTGGGAGTGGGAGCAGAGCTTTGACAGCTTAATGTAGATGGTCAAGACCAGCCCATTGCTTTTATTAGCAGAAGGCTGACCCCCAGAGAAAAATGTTGGTCAGTCATTGAAAGGGAGGCCTTTGCTGTGGTGTGGGCCCTGAAGAAGTTGAGACCATACTTGTTTGGCACTCACTTCAAGATTCAGACCGACCATAAGCCCCTCTTATGGCTTAATCAGATGAAGGGTGAAAACCCCAAACTACTCAGGTGGTCCATTTCCCTACAGGGGATGGACTTTACAATGGAGCTCCGCCCAGGGACTGACCATGGCAACGCAGATGGTCTCTCCAGGTACTTCCACTTAGAACATGAAGAATCAACTGGTCAAGGTTAGTCTAATGTCCCTGAGTTTGGGGGGTGTTGTGTAGGAGATTAGGGTCTGCTATCCTATGGTCACCCCAAATGTTTGCTTTTTGCTTCACTGGTTTATGACTTAATGTGGCTGTGGGCCTGCTAATCAGACCCACAGCCTGCTGTTCTCTCTCTAAATTACTGCCAATGCACTTTAGGTGCATTACGAATTGGAACTGGTTCACCTTATTGGCCCCTGTAACAGTGTACCCTAGGTACCCATGGCATAGGTGTTTCCAAGGCCTACCAGGGGCTGCAGCATGTATTGTGCCACCCCTGGCCTGGCCTCCATATTTGACACAACTGGCTGATCACTCAGCTGGGGCAAGCTGGTGTAATCACCTCTTGCTTAGGTGTAGTATACCTATACCTAACCTAAACTGGACACATATGTTCCTATCAGCCACTCCTATGGAAGGCCTCATCAATCCTGGCGGCAGAGTGCATGGAAATATGTGAGATGGTGCTCTAGCATGAACTGAGCCTGTCTGCAGCTGTCGGGAACAACTCCCTTAGCTGTTCCGGAATATTGCCATACCATATACTCTTAAGTGCATTATAATCCTCGCGGTTATTTGCTAACTTTGGTTTGGCTTTATCAAAACATGTCGAGTAAGGTGTCATACGATTTGGAATACTATCCCCTCAACAGTTCTGTTGACGGGGATAGCACTCCACCCTTCTAGAGGGACACGACATGTGCGTAGCCTTAACCCCAGTTAAAGTTAACCAGAGCCTCAGCATCACAAAATGGATGCTGCCACCACAGACACAAGTCTGACCTCCTGCTGCTGGGAGTCCTTCCAGCGAGGGAGGCTTGGACAAAGGGTTTCCTGCCTTGGGAGGTACGAGCACCACCCCAGACAGGATTTTGTGTATTGGGTAGGACAGGGCTGAATAGATTAAGACATGCCCGGGGCACACAAGGTGTCCTCGTGCATAAGCCAGTCCAAACCGGTCCTGGGACTTTCCAGACCCAGGCCTGGTGAGGAGCTGGACAAAGGAAAGGGGGTGTAACCGCCCCCCTTCCTGGTCCCACCCAGAGGAGGGACCTAACAGGTGATCCACCCCTCAGATTGGGAATAAGAGTGGGAGCAGTGCCATAGCACCTCAGATCATCCTGAAACAACTTGAAACTAAGAAGACGACTGGACTTCGACATTCTGCTGCACAGAAGACTGAAGAGCATCTCCCTTGTGGCCTAGGAGTGGCCACCCTGTGAACACAGGCACCATCCAGCAACTCGACATCTGCTTTGCCGCCGCCTCCCGCCGGAACCCGAGCCTGACAAGACCCAGACTCTCAGACTTCTCACCACCCGATCCACAGTCCCTAAAAAGAAGGGACCCGTGGAGGCACTGAGAGACGTGGGACCGGACCTCTTGAAAGACCTCCGAAAAGCTGACTGCGCAGCATCCAAGGCACCCTCGATGTTGGGCTTTGGGGACTGAGAAACCCCACCACCGAGCAGCCCTTGCACCGAAGATCAGCCCCCCAGCATCTCCACGATCTGCGTGGGGCCCTTATGCATCGTGCCACTCGACGCTCCATCCCGGCCACTAGCCACGTGGTCAGCGGCCATCTTGGTGACGAAACCTACAAACTACACTGCGGGTCTGGTTGCTTCAGACTTGCCCTCGCTCCTGTAAAAGGGAGCCCCCGCTCTGACCTTGCTGGTCCGAGTGATAAGCCTTTTTCGATTCCTGCGTGGCTTGCATTAGCCAAGGCCTGTTTGCTCCAATCAAGTTGCCGACACCGCCAACAGCGAGAAGCCTGCGTGGGACAGCTCGTGATTGACTCCTGGATGTCCTCAACCTCCTCGTGCCACGTGGCTGCAGAGAGAAGCTACACCTCAACGCCTGTTTGCACCCGACATCGCCTGGTTCCAATCTGGTTCCACGGTAGTCACTGGCTAGTGACTTTGAACATTGTCCCCTCTGCTTTCAGGTCTTCACAACATCGGATCCACCCTTGGATCCACCGGAACTCTTCCCATCGAGCCGCCTGCAGCATCTTCAGCTCCAAGCACCATCGACCAGCGTGACGAAACCCGACACTACTTCGACCCTATGCACCCGCGTCCTGTGGGTGAGGTAACTCAGCAACGCCGGTGTTCCCACACTGGTACACACCTCTAGTGTCTGTGTCTTAAGTTTCACTCCTCTAGGTCACTCGGAAGGTTCCTATCTAACTAACTTTATAACTTTTACGCACCATAGACATTGCATTGGTCAGTGCGTGCACTTTAAACACTGCACCCGAGTCCCGCGGGCCTTTCCCGACTTAGTCACTGCTAGTCCCGATCAGCTCCAGCGATTCCCAAGGCCCTAGGCCTGTTTCCTTTTCGATTGGTATCTCTTATACCACTTTCTTAGTATATGGTTTAGGTGGCCCCTAGGGCTCATCCATATTGTGCAACTTTTGTGTATTTTAAACTGTGTTTTGTTTAACACTTGTGCTTCTGTGCTCATAAAGAGTCCAGGGGATTTGTAGTTAATAAATATATATATATTTTCAATATATATCTGTGTGGTGTCCTTTCATTTGGTATTCAAGGGGGTTGTATATGGTAAAACAGCTTGCTTCACATGCCTTTCAGAGTTTAGCCTAAGACTGCTTTTGTCCACGTTACCACTAGGATAACTGGTCTATAAGGTTGACTTACCACCGATCATCATAAGGGTTGCTTGGCATGGTACAGGGTGATCACTAGAACTAGTGAGCATCATATACCAGGCCAACTTCTCACAGGCGTGAGCAGCGGATTGGGATCTGAGCTTGGTGAGCCCGCTCCAGCAAGGCTCGGGGGTGCACGATTGCTAACATGCTGCGTCAATCCTTACACCTGCTTCAATCATGCCCAGAGTTTTGACGCAGCATGGCCCTAAAAGTGACTGAGTGAAATCTTGTAGATTTCACTCTGCCACTTTTAGGAGGCGTCCCTGCACTAGATGCGTCACTTTGTAATCACCCAGCAGCATGGCGCTTTGTTTGCTCCACTGCTGCGTCACAAAAGTGACCCAACGGCGGCATAAAAGAGGTGCAAGTGCCTTGTAAATCTGCCCCTTAGTCTTTATGGACTTAATTCGGTTTGGGAGCATACACAGTCCCAGCACTGTTGCCCCTTTGCATCCTGTTAAATGCAGTACACAGTTCAAACTTACTTCAAATTCATCTGTGGTTGGTGGAAATGCTGCTAAGTTCCTCTCAGGTCACAGTACCACTCACAGGCACACAGCAACCCAAAATAATTTTTCTTTGCTCTTTAAAACTGCTGCACTCTATGAAACGCTCAATCCAGTAACACATGTCTAGAGATATACAGCAATGTCTGCACCAACTTTAATGAATGACTCCAGATTACTTAGAAGTGAGTTTGAACTGTGTACTGCATTTACTAGGATGCAAAGGGGCAGACTGTGCTGGGACTGTGAGGCAGTGTGCTGCCAAACCCCATTCTGTTTATGAACTTACATTACATGTATGTTCACTGTCATATACTGAATTTAGTTTGTCATGGGCATCTGATGTGTATTGTTGTGGCTTATGCAACTGAATTGGCCAAACATTAACCTTGACATTCTTGTGATCTGTGTGTCCTGTCACTGCTACATGTGCCAGTTCAAAAACCAGTCCACCAAAAGAGATTTGATTGATTCTTGTCATTGATATGGATTAGCAGCTATTTAACGTCTAGACAAGTGTCATCTGCTTTGGAGCATTGTATGGGGCAAGCCGAATGTGGGTCACACATCCACATAGGGTCTGGACTACTACTCTAGCTACATTGTGAGTCTAGCCTTTTGCCGTCCCCACACATCATCGGACAATCCAGTGCTACATATTGGCTTTGTTGACTTAAAAAGTAGTGCAGTACACCAGTGAACAGTGGTGGGTGGTTGTGACAGCTACCTGTACATGTAAAATGTCATACAGGCCACTGAGGGTGAGACGTCTGTCAGTGGGCACACCTTGCAAATTTAGGAACACCTAAGAGTGATGCAAGGATCTCAAGGTCTGTCTTGACTCCATGGCACATGATGATCTGGATAGGTGAATTAAGGCATGGGACACACAATGGTACAGCACTGTTTCACTCACATCATACTTCCAGACACATATTGCATAAGATGCACTTACTAGGTCCCTGCTGCTCATGCTCCTCCAGCTGAGCATGGAGGGTCAGCCAAGCTGCTTGCAGGACCCTCCTGTACAGTGGGGAGAGGCGAGGACGATGCACATGGTGCTGGGAAGACAGGCCAGCCAGCTCCATAGCCTTGTGACGAGCCCAGCACTTTAGGTCCTCCCAGCGCTTGTGGCACGCCCTAGCACTCCTGGTGGATACTCCCACTGTACTGCAGCGCTCGGCGATGTTGGCCCATAGCCTGCCCCGGGCTGAAGTGCTCAGCTGGTGCTCAGGGTCCCCATATAGCTGAGAAAATTTCTCCAGCACCCTCTCCACCAAGATGTCCAATTCCTTTTCTGAGGAAGGGGGTGCTCTCTCCTCATAATCCTCAGCCATTATGGGGAAATAAGTTGGAAGAGAGCAGCAGGATGCCTGAGGATCGGCTCAGTGAAAGAGGATGACTCAGAATGAACACAAAATGGCTGCTAACTACTTCCTGTGATGGTATTTCCTGTCTCCTACTCCCTGTATAACATTGCCTGTATGAAATGATGTGTTCTAGTTTATTTTTGGAATTTGCGGCCAGAAAACGTAGCTTCCGGTTCCGGGTCGCATATTACGCGCACGCGAATCACGGCACGACACCGGAAGTTACGATATTGCACCATAACTTTCTAAAATGACCCGGAACACATTATATCATTCAGGAGAGGTCATACAGACAGGAAATATATACATACAGAGGTCATACCGACAGGAAATACATCACAGGAAGTAATTGGCAGCCATTTTGAATTCATTATGGTCCATCCACAATCTGTAATCAAATCCACTGCCATCCTGTTGTTCTGTTGTAGTAAAAAGTGAAATAACAGTGCAGGTGTGAATCATGAATATGTATCTAAAAGGGGAACAGATCATTTATTGACATTTCTGCACAGGCAGGGGGGGCTGACATAACATTAGGGCCCTGTTTCATTTTCTCATACTTTGCATTATGGGACATGTAGTCCACATTGAGTGCTCAGTATCAGAGTTGTGTGATGTGTTACATAACATTAGTGTGGAGCAGTGTGGATATGTCACAAACACATGGGGGCAGATTTACGAGCCCTGTATGCCACATTTGCGCCACAGTTGCGTCAATTTTGTTGCACAGCGGCAGCGCAAGGCCAACGCCATGCTGTGGCTTATTTTCAACGTGAAGCATCTATGAATTGTGTCATGTTGTAAGGCCCTGCGCCACAGTTGAGCGTTCCTGCGCAGGGGGGATCCAGCACAGGAACGCCTCCTAAAAGTGGAAGAGAGAAATCTAAAACATTTCACTCAGTCACTTTAATGGCCACGCTGCGTCAGAACCCTGCGCCTGCTTGTTGGAGGCGTAAGGATTGATGCAGCATTTTAGGCATAGGGGCACCACTTGCCTTGCTGGTGCTGCACTGCGCTTGCAACGCAAATCCAGCAGTGCTTTACCTTTGTGGCAGCATATGCGTTGCGCTTCTGTCTATACTTGCCCTATGGCGCGCCGCATTGTAAATGCTTGAGCTTAAGGAGTTAGGTCCCGGGACATGAGGAGGGCTGGACCCTTTTTCCAAAATGAACATATATAACTTGCTCTCCTCACAATTCTTTGTTGCTTAATGATTTGAAGCACATAACTCAGGTCTACTACTGAATATGTGGGTTTATTTAGTTTCACCCTTTGCTTTTCAATTTCAAAGTACATCAAACTTTTATGTTTGAAAAAAACACATCACATGTAACACTTAATGAAAAATATACAACATACACAGTTACCAACACTTTCAATACATCAAAAGAATGAATGGACAAAATTACAACACATATATGCACATTTGTTTACAGATAGCAGCGATTTTTTAGAATCATCAAGTTCAAACTGCCAAAAAACGATACTTCTATTTACTTATAAGTCAATGAAGGACAAGAATGTTTTCTATAAAGAAGGCCAACTGAACAAAAATTTAAATGATTCCCATAATCGCAATTAGTCCTGGTTCTTTATGGGGGCCTTCTAGATGCCGACGCGTTTCGAACCCGTTGAATAAATTAACGGGATCTCGTCAGGGCTTTGTCACTTCAATATATTATCGTTCTGTGCACAAAAGAAGAGAGAACAACACCTTAGTTTTGTTGCTCTCACCCATTTAAAAACACTCGACCTGTATGTTTTAGAACAAAAGTTCTATACCTGTGGTTTATGTCTGGCCGGGTTCAGGTGGGTTCAACAACCGTCTTGTTTAACTTCTGTTTTGGAACCCTAAGGAATAATTTTGTATTGGAATTAACGTTTGAAAGTCAAGGGGTGACTAGTGATCTCATTGGTTAGTTAGCGATGCTTAAAAAGTGGTACCTTATTCGAGCACCACTGCCCCTTTAGAGTGTGTCCTCTTTCCGATTCATTTTTCATATCATATTTGTCTCAGGCTTATGCTCCCTGTGTGTAGAAAAATCGAATTCTTTGTCACAAGAGCGTTCCCTCCCATTGCCATACTATTAAGGGAAGGGTTCATAAAAAACAAACTACCTTAGAGGGGCGTCCCTCGGCAGGCGTGAGTTTTTCTTCCTTGTACGTTGCCGTATGCCTTGGGTCTGTTAAAAGGAAGGGAGAGCGGGTTGAGTGCATCTGCTCAGCGCTCGTGGTATATTTGTGCTACTAGGCGGACCGCCCGTGTTAACTCCTACCTCTAGTCATGGACAGGGGTTCAGGATATCTGGTGGTCTGCAGCGCGTCTGTTGCTGTCTGCTTCCGTGTTGATGCCGGCGTTTAGTGAGAAACGACCATCTGATGGTCGGCGTCATGCGTTATTATCGGTGACGCAGCCCAGGCATTGTGGGATATGTAGTTCATCATCGTTCTGGGGCCATTGTTCATAGAGATTGCCTATTGAATGGGAGTCTATTTAGACAACACTGTGGCGGTGGATCGCATGGAGCACTATTTCGGGGGGAGTTTTAAGAGGAGGTTAGAGCCTAGAGACTTCTGACAGTGTGTTCAGCCCACCTTGGGCGCTGTTAAATTTAAGAATCAGATAAGCTTCTTTTGTTAAGAGGACATTTTCAATATCTGGGGGACATCTCGACTGATTGATGCTATACAATACTGACCATTTAAAATCAGTTTCTCGATGGTTAGCCTCTGTGAAATGCTGTACCATGGGCGCATTGGGGACCTTGTTTTTGAGTCTAGATCGATGCTGGGTGATACGGGTATTTACCTGTTGGGTAGTTTTCCCGATGTAGATTTTATCACACGGGCATACAACGACATAAACAACATTCTTTGTCCGACAATTAGAAAAACCTACATTCTTCCATTTAATTTTTTTTGTGGTTGAATTCAGTGCCTTCGATCGTGGTATCACATGAGGCACAGTTACCACATTTATGATGACCGGATATAGGTTTCAATCCCCATTGGGAGAGGAGGTCACTTTTGGGTTTTTGGATTCGCACATCAGCACGAACTAGTTGCTGACCTAGGCTTTGGTTCTTTTTATATGCAAATATTGGCCTCGGGAAGGGGCATTCCAGTTCCTCGAGGAGGTGCCAATTTTTAAAGACCATCTGTCGGATTTTGTGCGTGTCTGGGCCATATGTGGTCACGCATACCATCTTTTCAAGCTCTGGTTTGTGCTTATCCTGCGTTAATAAGCATTCCCGGGGTGTGTATCGTGCCCGTTTGTATGAATGCTTAAGAAGTTTTTTGGGGTAACCTCTGTTTGTCATCTCTCCACAGAAGGTATGGGCATGTTGGTCATATTCTGCTATTTCTGAGCAGTTTCTCCTTATCCTAAGGAGTTGTCCATAGGGAAGATTTGCTCTGAGATTTCTGGGGTGGTCACTACTATGGTGTAGGATTGTGTTCTTGTCGGTCTTTTTCTTATAGAGGGACGCTTTGAGGCTCCCTTCGTCATTAGAGATTTCCACATCGAGAAACGTCATTTTGCTCGTACTGTGTTCAATAGAGAATTTTATGTCCCGGTGTCTGCTGTTTAGCCATTCGTGGAATGCCATCAATTCGGTGTGGCTCCCCTGCCACAGGAGCCACACGTCATCTATGTATCGCAACCACTGTTTGATGTGTGACTTAAACGGGTTGTTGTTATCCACGAATCTGCGTTCATATTCTGCCATGTACAGAACTGCCATTTCAGGCGCATATGGACATCCCATAACCGTGCCTTTGACTTGGACGAAGAACTGGTCATTAAAGCGGAAATAATTTCTCGTTTCTCGATGTGGAAATCTCTAATGACGAAGGGAGCCTCAAAGCGTCCCTCTATAAGAAAAAGACCGACAAGAACACAATCCTACACCATAGTAGTGACCACCCCAGAAATCTCAGAGCAAATCTTCCCTATGGACAACTCCTTAGGATAAGGAGAAACTGCTCAGAAATAGCAGAATATGACCAACATACCCATACCTTCTGTGGAGAGATGACAAACAGAGGTTACCCCAAAAAACTTCTTAAGCATTCATACAAACGAGCACGATACACACCCCGGGAATGCTTATTAACGCAGGATAAGCACAAACCAGAGCTTGAAAAGATGGTATGCGTGACCACATATGGCCCAGACACGCACAAAATCCGACAGATGGTCCTTAAAAATTGGCACCTCCTCGAGGAACTGGAATGCCCCTTCCCGAGGCCAATATTTGCATATAAAAAGAACCAAAGCCTAGGTCAGCAACTAGTTCGTGCTGATGTGCGAATCCAAAAACCCAAAAGTGACCTCCTCTCCCAATGGGGATTGAAACCTATATCCGGTCATCATAAATGTGGTAACTGTGCCTCATGTGATACCACGATCGAAGGCACTGAATTCAACCACAAAAAAATTAAATGGAAGAATGTAGGTTTTTCTAATTGTCGGACAAAGAATGTTGTTTATGTCGTTGTATGCCCGTGTGATAAAATCTACATCGGGAAAACTACCCAACAGGTAAATAACCGTATCACCCAGCATCGATCTAGACTCAAAAACAAGGTCCCCAATGCGCCCATGGTACAGCATTTCACAGAGGCTAACCATCGAGAAACTGATTTTAAATGGTCAGTATTGTATAGCATCAATCAGTCGAAATGTCCCCCAGATATTGAAAATGTCCTCTTAACAAAAGAAGCTTATCTGATTCTTAAATTTAACAGCGCCCAAGGTGGGCTGAACACACTGTCAGAAGTCTCTAGGCTCTAACCTCCTCTTAAAACTCCCCCCGAAATAGTGCTCCACGCGATCCACCGCCACAGTGTTGTCTAAATCGACTCCCATTCAATAGGCAATCTCTATGAACAATGGCCCCAGAACGATGATGAACTACATATCCCACAATGCCTGGGCTGCGTCACCGATAATAACGCATGACGCCGACCATCAGATGGTCGTTTCTCACTACACGCCGGCATCAACACGGAAGCAGACAGCAACAGACGCGCTGCAGACCACCAGATATCCTGAACCCCTGTCCATGACTAGAGGTAGGAGTTAACACGGGCGGTCCGCCTAGTAGCACAAATATACCACGAGCGCTGAGCAGATGCACTCAACCCGCTCTCCCTTCCTTTTAACAGACCCAAGGCATACGGCAACATACAAGGAAGAAAAACTCACGCCTGCTGAGGGACGCCCCTCTAAGGTAGTTTGTTTTTTATGAACCCTTCCCTTAATAGTATGGCAATGGGAGGGAACGCTCTTGTGACAAAGAATTCGATTTTTCTACACACAGGGAGCATAAGCCTGAGACAAATATGATATGAAAAATGAATCGGAAAGAGGACACACTCTAAAGGGGCAGTGGTGCTCGAATAAGGTACCACTTTTTAAGCATCGCTAACTAACCAATGAGATCACTAGTCACCCCTTGACTTTCAAACCTTAATTCCAATACAAAATTATTCCTTAGGGTTCCAAAACAGAAGTTAAACAAGACGGTTGTTGAACCCACCTGAACCCGGCCAGACATATTCCACAGGTATAGAACTTTTGTTCTAAAACATACAGGTCGAGTGTTTTTAAATGGGTGAGAGCAACAAAACTAAGGTGTTGTTCTCTCTTCTTTTGTGCACAGAACGATAATATATTGAAGTGACAAAGCCCTGACGAGATCCCGTTAATTTATTCAACGGGTTCGAAACGCGTCGGCGTCTAGAAGGCCCCCATAAAGAACCAGGACTAATTGCGATTATGGGAATCATTTAAATTTTTGTTCAGTTGGCCTTCTTTATAAAAAACATTCTTGTCCTTCATTGACTTATAAGTAAATAGAAGTATCGTTTTTTGGCAGTTTGAACTTGATGATTCTAAAAAATCGCTGCTATCTGTAAACAAATGTGCATATATGTGTTGTAATTTTGTCCATTCATTCTTTTGATGTATTGAAAGTGTTGGTAACTGTGTATGTTGTATATTTTTCATTAAGTGTTACACGTGATGTGTTTTTTTCAAACATAAAAGTTTGATGTACTTTGAAATTGAAAAGCAAAGGGTGAAACTAAATAAACCCACATATTCAGTAGTAGACCTGAGTTATGTGCTTCAAATCATTAAGCAACAAAGAATTGTGAGGAGAGCAAGTTATATATGTTCATTTCGCATTGTAAATGCAGCACATCCATGATGGCGCTAGTGGTGTCTGCTGTGAGGCACAATAACTGTTAGAAAAGAACAATTGAAGGAGTATTACCCGATGAAGGAGATGAAGGTTGTTTCGGATGAGGAAGCACTGTTCCTTTGTTAGTAAACCCCTCACTCACCACCTAGTGGTGACTTGCTTCATCATCGGGGCCCACCCAAGTGGCCTAGCGTCACTTGGGTGTGCTTCAACACCTGAGTTGCAGTGGAGCAGGTAGTGAAGTGTGGGTTGTAAACAAAAATAGTGTGAGTGTTAAAATTGTCCTGGTTAATGCTTTTGTATAGATTTTAATAAAAAAAAAAAAAAAAGTAACTGGACAATATTAAAAAAGGTCGGTGAGATAATAGTAGAGGAGTTACGGTCTACATATCTCGGCTATGTGTTGGTCGACATGTTTCTACCATCAGGGGCAATCCCCGGTATTCTTCAGGACCAAAACAAGGAAGTGGGAGGTGTGGGTCCCCTAAAAGACGCACCCTGTCCTAAATCCTTGGTCATCCAGAAGGAAAATATACTTCTGGGTAGACACTCCAAAAATGTAGAGTGCCAATAAAAACCTAGAAAAAGAAAGAAAAGCAAAGGAAGTAGTTACTTTCCTGTAACGTAGTGCAGAATATTAGGTGCAAAATATGTGCAGTTATCCTTGCTTTCCACAGTGGTGAATGAAACTGTGCCTTCATCAATATAGAGCGTATCTACCTGTGTAGTGGAAAAAGTGCTCTTTATCGTGGGAGTAAACGTAGCAGCATAGTATATCTAAGGTCAGGATTTTGAGTTGGTGTCCTCTGTGCGTGCCTTGAATACCATGCTTATGCCGTACATTTACAGTGCACTGAACTGGTGTGCTCATAATATTACCGTCGCGCAGCATACTGTGCCAACTGGTTTGTTTTATCATATATTATATCGGCTTGACAGAATCCTAATCAGGATCAGTGTTGACATATAAAGACAAACTAGACTCATACAAACAAACAACAAAAGAGCTTGTCACGAGGCGTGATATGACAGGAAAAACGGGCTTACTGGAGGAGTACTCAAGTTGAATTTCATCAAGCAGGGGGTAGGTGCTTCGTTTGTGGCAACATATTCTAATTAGAAAACATATGTTGCAGAAATGAGTAATGGGAAGGAGACTTGCGTTCTGGTTCGCGGGCTCAAACCATTAGAAAATCCTGGGAGAGGGGGGGGGGAGGATTTACTTACAGTTGCAAGTCGCGGAGTAAGGCGGTTCGCCTACATCTACCTTCAGCTGCTCGGATGCAATGAGCGAGCGTCCGCGGTAGGAGTTTGGGCGCCAATTGGAGTTCTGGACTTTTTGGTTCCGTCCAGAGGTGTCAGGGATAACACCCGAAGACCCCGGAGTTCCACCTGTCTCGGTGCACAAATAAACAGAAACACGGGCTTCTCGATGGTGGCGTCAAAGACCAAAGGTTTATTACTGCAGGGACAAAGAAGTCACAGAAACTACACACGGGCAGTGTCTAGGAGCCTGTTCGATTTGTACAAGAAGGGTTGCTCCTTATATACAAAATATTAGCCTTCAGGCGAATTCTTCACAATGCTAGTACATTCCCAAACCTTTGTGTCCTAAACAATAAATATTTGGCGTTGCACAGGAATCGTTAATAATATTTGATGTCAAACATTACGAAGAGGGGTTCCCACTATTCCATCACAATTCCATGTCAACATTTCATTCAAGAGCCGGACTGCCTCATCGTAAATTTCGTTACCTCCCCCTAATAAAGGCCCGGAAGGAAAGGAGCAGAGCCAGGTGCAGAAGATAGAAAAGCAGGATAAGAGATGTTTGTGGGTCGTAAATGGGCAAGGCTACCAGCTTCGGCCGCCTAATCATGATCAGGCCAACGAACACAAGAACCAGTATAGCAGGACTGGCCTCAGGCAGAGGAGGCTGCCTTTGTCGAGTCATGCAGCCACGGCATGTTCTGTTCTAAGGTGCACGTGTCACTAGAAAGGTGAATCGCCGGCTAAGCCTACGTGTCCTTAATCGAAATGAAGTAATCAGAGGTCATTGCGTATGTGAGGGCAAGAAACACAAAATGGCTGCCATGATCTAAGATGGATGCCATGGGTAGATCGGAAATGTGTTTGTAAGTCGAGTACTCTTGCTCGTAGCATAGCGAAAATACCAGGATATGCTAAATGGATCATTTGCGGTTCGCTGATACCAAAATTATGTATTTACGACAATGTTGAAAACACGGGTTCAAATCGTCACGGAACCTCAGACCCTCCTTTTGCCCTTACATAGGCAATTACTCAGTCTATGTCAGAGTCTAATTCTATGCTCATCAGGTCAGTGACATGTTGTTGTATCATCATCCTTTCTCGTGCCTTTTCTCCAAACGCCGGTGGTTTTCTGAAACAGGTTGCAGCACAGAGACTACACAAAGCGGGACCACACTGGATAATCAGGCAGCATGAAAATAGGAATACTAAGATGACATCAATGACCATCAGAACCTTCCATCCCCACACTGATATCAGAGTCCAAAACCATTCCATAAAGGACCAGTTTCCCTGGTCTACGTGTATAGAGTCGGAAATCTTGTGTAGCTTAGAGATCGCCTCATAGACTGTTGGAGCGTTATTGGGAATAAAGACACAGCAGCTCGATTGGATCATTCTGCATACCCCACCTCGATCTGCAAGTATAACGTCTAGAACCATACGGTTCTGCAACGTCATGAGTCTATCCGCCTGAAGCTCAGCTGTCAAGTTGCTAAGGGCACCAGCAGTTTCGGTAATAGTAGATTCAACTACCCGTGTTAGCTGACGTATGTTTCTACTATTGGCCATAGGCCCCCAGAACGGAAGGAAACCTTTGAAGAAGTCTCCAGCTTCCTGACCAGCGGTGTCTTCCTTGCTGAAAACACCTCTTGCTACTCTGGTCTTGTGATAGTCTGAAGAAGCAGTGTATGTTGGAGGCAACAATCGAGCAATATAACATGAACCTGAAAAGTCAGCAGGCAACCATGTATACGCTCTGTCTTGACAGATGAAGTAAGTACCCCTAGCAGTAAGGAAGGCAGGGGAAGAGTTAGACGGAAACACGTAAGTCTCAACGCACTCACTCCTCCCTAGCTGAGCTCTCGGATTTCTCCCCTTTCCTTGCAAACAGACCTGACCTCGGTGAGGTACAACCCAGATTGGAGTGGAGCTTTTACGCTTGCTTTCTCCCAAACTAAGGCGATACTCTGAAGAATTCCAACTCAAATATACTCGTAATTCATCTCTAGGGTAGGATGGAGTATTATTGACGTCCTTGATCATGTCAATAATTCCCTGGACTAAAGCTTTGTTGGCAGAGTTGTATTTAGTGGAACGTGGTGGACGCGGAGGATAGGTTTCAAGGGCATAAGCAAAGATGGTCTGAAGGGCCTGAAATGATCCATTATAGCTAAAAGGCAAAACTAGATAGGGAATGCCTTTATCCATAGTGTGGGGTATCAAGCCACACACCCAGCAGTCTGTAGTGTTAACTACCAGTTGGTGTTGGTGCAAGAGCTGTACGAAAGTGTTATTGATAAATTCTGAGCGTCGAGCTTGCTCATGTTCAGGAAACGAGTGAAAAGAGTGCATAGAAGAAACAGTAGAGGTAGCAGGATCAAGGGGAGGTACTGTAGTTACTGGCATAAAAATTAAATTCACACCAAAGACTATTCCACCCACCAACGTTATCAAAACAATTAAAAATGTAATAGCACATTGTATCAGAAAACATTTGCTATGAAGAATTCTGTAAAGTCTGTTTCTGCGAACATAAATCACATTTTCTCGTTGCCGCGCAGGAAGCTCCATCTTCTACAATCCGCTCGCGACCACTGATGATGTGTACGTAGATGAAAATGCCTCTATCAGCCCTGGGAGTTCCCAGAACTAACAGAAAGATCGACCTTGTGTCTGACCCCCGCAGATTCAACTAGGCACACAGCCCCGACCCTACGGCTACCCAGACGGCAAGGCAATTTTAAAAACAATAAAACAATAGCAAACTTCCTGGCTGGAGGCAAAATGTTAAAATTTCAAATGTGTAAAATAGGCAGTTTCCTGCTTTATTTGTCCATATTGCGAGATCGTAAATTGTATCTCAGTTTTGCAGGAACTGTTTGATCTGGAAACAGTGTGTTATCAGCAGAGGTTGCAATGTTCAAGTTCGCAGATGGCAAAGTTTCTTCTGATGCAGAGGGCAAGTGTTCAGGAGTCAAAGAAATAGTTTCAGGAGGAGAGTCAGAGTTCGATGTGTCAGTTATCAGTTCGGCGTCGCTGAAAGGGACGAACCTGGGTGTCCGTTCAAACTCAGAGGCACCAATTCCCTTCTTAATCCAGTTGTCATAAGGAAGTGGCAGGGGCACACGTTTGACGTGCGTCGCATGTATCCAATGTTTGCGACCGGCCACACGAATAGCAGTTCTCGTTGCTAGCAGTACTTGATAGGGGCCGACAAATCTGGGTTGAAGGTTCTTCGTCCTCGCAAAGTTGCGCACCACAACGTGGTTACCTGGTTTCAGCTGATGACCTGGACTCGCCGGTGGCTTTGGCAATGCATCGAAAACCTGTTGGTGAATAAGACTCAATTTAGCAGTCAAGTCGTAAAGGTAATCAATCAACATTGGATATTCCAGAGAACAGAATTCCTTTGGCCTTGGCACTCCCCAAATGTTAGCGGGACGGCCAAAGACAATTTCATATGGACTAAGCCCTACTCTAGAATGTACAGTCGCTCTCGTGGATAATAAAGCCAAGGGTAGTGCGTCTGTCCAGGATAAACCCGTGGATGCCTGTATTTTAGCAAGTTTTAGTTTGAGGGTGCCATTGTAACCCTCAACTAAACCAGCAGACTGGGGATGGTTTGCACTGTGAAACTTTTGCTTGATCCCTAAACCGGCACACACACTCTGCATAACTTTCCCTATAAACTCACTTCCGTTATCTGACCATACAATCCGTGGCATTCCGAACCTAGGGAAATATTCCTTGAGAAGAATTTTGGCAGTTGATAGGGCAGTGTTGTCCTTTAGTGGATATGCTTCGATCCTTCTGGAGAAAGCACAAACTACCACCAGGACGTACTTTAGGTTGTTGCAGCGATCCATGTGAATGAAGTCTAACTAAATCACTTCAAAGGGGCAAGAAGGAGGAGCGAAGTGACCTGCAGGTGTGGGGATTCCCTTGCCAGGATTATGCATCAGGCATACCATACAATTTTTCACCACTCTCTCTGCACATTTACTAATCCCATCATTCCTCCAGACTGGAGCCAACATCTTACAAATTCCTTTAGAACTAATGTGTGCTACTCCATGTGCCATCGTCACCACTGCAAGCACATACGCATCAGGCAACATCCAACGCTGTTGTTCCGACAAATCAATCCAACACCCACTCGAGTCCAATTTACCCGTACTCTCTTTCCATGCACGCTTTTCCTCCTCAGTCGCCTCTTTCTGAATCTCTTTCACACTTTCCACTGTGTCCTCACACATTCCAGATTCAGAAATCCATCTTGCGGACATAGCAACATACATTCTATTCATCATATTTCTAGCTGTCTGTTTAGCGGTCTCATCAGCAAAAGCATTCCCACGACCAACGTCATCCGTGATTGCTTTATGAGCACCTCATTTCACAATCGCAACTTCAGTCGGCAAGGTTAGAGATTCCCACAAGTCGTTAACTAACTGACCATGTTGAATCTCAGTCCCATGGGACGTAATGAAACCTCTTTCTTTCCACAAACGGCCAAAATTATGGGCCACGCCGAACGCGTACTGACTATCTGTGAAAACATTCACTCTCTTTCCCTTTGCTAAAACACACGCTCTCGTTAGAGCGATTAATTCTGCAGCTTGGGCAGAATTCTGACTCACTCTTGCAGTCTCCAGAATCGTACTCAAAGTCGTTACTGCATAAGCAGCAGTCACATCACCATTCTCCAATTTAAAGCATGACCCATCGACATACAACGTGCCATCTGGATCTGACAACGGAGTGTCTTTTAAATCAATTCGTCCTTTTGTCTCCTCCTCGGTTCTGAAACAGCAGTCATGGGGTTCGGAATCACTCGACTCTTGATTAGTCGGCAACAATGTTGCTGGATTCAATACATTGCATCTTTTGATCTGAATATGACTCGCTAGCAATGTCAGCTCGTAGCCAGATAATCTAGCACTGGTAAGGTGTTGCGTCTTGGTTCTGTTCATGAGTGTATCCACGGCATGAGGAACCATGACCACTAGCATGTTATTCATCACCACACCAGCAGATTGTCGAATAGAGGCCGCAGCTGCCGCTGTGGCTCTCAAACAACTAGGCAATGCTCTAGCTACCGGATCTAATGTTGATGAAAAATACGCACAAGGGCGTTGTTTATCACCAAATCTCTGTGGCAGAACACTCAACGCGCAACCTTCTCTCTCGTGAACATAGAGCGTGAATGGCTTGCTGTAATCGGGTGTACCCAATACAGGAGCCGAACATAATGCATTTCGTAACTCAGAAAAACTCTCCTGACATTCAGCAGACCATGGCACCGGACTCAGAACATTTTTCCCAGTCAAAGCTACCAATGGTTTCGCTAAAAGAGAAAAATTTGGGATCCACTGCCTACAGTAAGAGGTAATACCTAAAAAGGCACGTACTTCTCTTTGTGTGCGAGGAACACTCATCTGCGTAATTGCTTTTATTCTCTCTGGGGTCAATTTCCTTCCCTCCTTTGACAAGAGATGACCTAGGTAGGTCACTTCTTGGCAGCAGTATTGCATTTTCGAAGGGGACACCTTGTGATTCAAATTAGACAAATGATGCAATAACGAAATTGTAGCTGCTTTGCAAGTTTCCTTGTCATCGGCAGCCACTAGAAGATCATCTACATACTGCACTAAAGCAGAACCTGGAGGAAGTACAAAAGAATCTAACTGACTTTTTAATGCCTGACTGTAAATGGATGGGCTCTCACAATAGCCTTGTGGAGCGCGTTTAAACCTAAAGCTTCGACCTCCTAGAGAGAAGCCGAAAATATCTCTGCTTTCCTCGGCTATCGGAATGCTGAAAAAGGCATTTTTCAAGTCGATGACTGAAAACCATGTGGCTGTTGCAGGAATCAACGTTAACAATGCAGTAATGTCTGGAACCACAGGAAACTGCGGAACCACAATTTTATTAACCTCTCTGAGATCGATAACAAACCTATATACTGAAGGCTTTGAAGGATCAGTACGTTTCAAAATTGGTAATACAGGACTGTTACAGACATTTCCTCTAGTTTCTTCAACCACGACTTTTTTAATCAAATCTTGCACAATCAATAAAAGTGCACGTTCGCCTTCACTAGATATTCTGTATTGAGGGATTCGTGGAAATTTGACATTTGCTTTCAAAGTGACTACATATGGTGGTATTTCCAAAAGGCCTACATCGTTAGGACCAGTCGCCCAGAGAGTATCAGGGAGAGAACGCCGCTCTGGCGGGAGTGCATCCATTGACAAGTACATCGGAGAGGTAATTCGTTTACCCAACGTAAGCTGTACTCCTTCCGGAGAACAGTACAATGTCGCAAATAGGCGTTTTAACAAGTCTAAACCAAGCAGATTTTCATTACAACCTGTCGTCAAAATTAGGGGTGCCTTCAATTGACACGGTCCAACAGAAATAGACAAAGGACCAGATACAGGATTGTAAACAGGGGCGCCTGAAAAACCTACAGAAACATTTGTTAAGCCGGACAAAGGTGCGCCAGGGAGTTTCGCATGAATGATAGAACTTTTTGCGGCACCAGTATCCAACAGAAACGGTTCGACTACACCTGATGTTGCTACTGCGACATAAGGCCCACTCTGATCCACTGGAACTGATACTACTCCCTCTCTCTGTCCATGGCTGTCCTAGTACTCATTTTGTTGAAATCCCTCATCGTTTTCACAATAGTCTTCAACATGATACTGTTGCGACCTATTCTGTTGGGCAGACTGTCCATTTCGCTGATCAAAGTGATTGGAAGGGCGATCGTTTGTTTGTGGAGGCATAGCACCTCGTCCTCGACCTCTAGAATTTTGCACAAAACCACCACGACCTCTCTGAGCTGCGGCAGCGTTATTCTGCGCTAAGACAGGACACTCATTTTTATAATGACCCTCTTTCTTACAATACGCACATTGATTCCACTGGTATTGCGGTCTTTGGGAACCATAATCTGTCCTTTGATATGACCCTTGCTGTGTATTTGTCTGATTCATACGAGGCGGATATGCCTGTTGCAAAAGAACTTTAGTCTTTAAATCTTTCGTTTTCTTATCTGATTTCTCTTTCTCCTCTTTATCCCTATTTTCATAATACTGTGCAGTTGCAAGTATTTGCGCAGTTGTAGAGACAGCCCACGCACTCTCGGAATCTTTCAATTTATTGCAGAGCTCTGGTAGCAGATTGTGTACAAATTTATTGACAAACAATCTCTGTCCTCCTTCTGTACTCATATCTTGACCACTGTGGTCTACAAAAGTCTCTTCGAACCTCGTGAAAAAGTCGGAGACACTTTCGTCTTTCTTTTGCCTGCATGCGGACAACTTGTCCCAGTTAACGCGCAATGCTGGCATCAGAGTCTTCATTAAGTCAATTATTCTACCCGGAAGATTAGCAATTAGAGGTTCGGGTTTAGAACCACCTATTTGCTGACCGTCTGCTGCAATGATAGCTGCCCAATCACCACCTAGGGCAACTGGATGATTCTCTTTACGAATTTTAGCCCAAATTGGTTGCGGAACTACATTCGCAAATAACATGTCAATGTCCGCTAGATTCATCACACAAGCCTCAACTGTCTGCGCTAACTCCTTATAGTATACGGCAGGATTCTTACGCGGATCTGGCAAGGCCTGTTTCACTGCTAGCACTTCGGCTCGCTTCCACGGAATGTGTATCCACACTCTTTGGAATTGCGCCGGGGCGGCTACAATACCGTTGACAGCATCAGCTTGTACTGCATCGCGCCAAATTGGAGGAACCTCCCTCATTGGATATTGGCGGTTCTGCTTAGTACTATTCTTCTCTAAGTCCCTTGGTGAGCGAAGTGATGGATCATTCCTATAGCTTAAAATTAGTTCCATCGCTTCTTTTATATCTTGACCAACTATCATACCTGCAGCAAATTCTTTCTGAACATTAATTAAATCTTCTAAATTCGATTCAGAATCATCTTCTTCTAACTCGTCACGTAAAAGGGAGCACATCTCGTCGAACACATACCGTTGTGTTGGTTCTTTCCACTGCATAAATGTATCTAATACATCTCTAGTACTATATCTTCTACTCTTCGAAATCCATCTGAGAGCCGTGGAATCTAATATTCCCCGTTCCTAAGTACTTGGGAGCTGACTACGTCTCTGTACAGAGTCAGAAGTAGGAGTCTTAATTAAAGATTTATAGAAAGGAGACAGAATGTTAGAGACAGAATCAGTGATTCTTCGACGAACGGAAAGTGGAGTCATAATACTAGCAGATCTAGAGAACACAGTAGCAGTTGGAACAGATAGACCAGAAACAGTAGGAGTATCAGGCAAGGTAGCTTGTGAAACAGTAGGTGTAAGAAATACAGGTATAGGCAAAGGAGCCGGCAACCCAGGAAGAGGGGGTGCCGAAGGAACATTCACATTCACCACAGGAGGTACAGGAGCTTGATTCTGAGGAGCAGGAGCAGGAATACCAGGTTGTCCAGCAACCGGCAATTGAACATTCGGTACAGGCGGAGCCGTAGCACCCTGTGCATACGGTGGGGGTGATTGCAACAAGTAAGACAACAGAGGATCATTTTCAGGGTCCTCTACTATCTTAGTTGTACTCGATGGCAAGGCAGGGTAGCATTTGTCTATCGCTAAATTACGCTCTCTAGTAGCTATCTCTATTGCCTTTTCAGACTCGTTGACTTGCAGCTGCTTGGCAGCCTGCTCTAAAGTCAACTCTTGCTCCTTCTGTTCTTTCTTCAACCTTTTAATTTCTCTCTGTTTAGATTCTTTTCGCCAGTAACGGAAAGAATCAAACATTGCCGGCCGGGCTTTCTTCTTAAACAATTTCACTTCTAAATTGTCAAGGATTTCAGGTTCAAAACTACCATGCAGTGGCCAACTAAGGACACCGTCTTTTTCAGTGTATCGGACCCACACCTCATTATAAGATATAGGACCCACACCATGCTTACAGTAAAGATCATATAGGGGAGTTCCAATCGGAGGAACCAAACATGAGTCCTCCAACCGGGAATCACTGTTGCAACCAAAACACGACAACATACAATTTTTCCGACTTACCATTTTGTAATCCGAAACACAGAACGAACAAAAACACAGATAGAAATGTGCACTCGAACCAAAAACTTAGGCCTACCAAAAGCGAACGAATGTATCGATACCCAAACTAAACCAATAGATTATCGTAACCAGAACAACCAGTGATAATCTTACGAAACCAAACCAAACAAAGAACCAAAAGGATTTTAACAACCCCTACGAAGTAACCAACTAGCAACCACTAAATACTTAACTGAGGCACTGAAGACGTCACCAGGGAGAAACCCGTCACGTTTCGCCGTACTAAGGACTGCACCTCGGGTCCAAGACAGGGCGACGGTCAAGGCAACGGACCACTGCAGCCGTCCTGAACGGGAACCCTCGTGGAAGAGAACGTCGGGCCACTTTTGCGATATGCCGGGATCGATGAAGTGGGGCGCCTCCCTCAGGAAGCTTTTGGACCGGTACCGAATGACGTCGCCCCACGTTGGGCGCCAATTGGAGTTCTGGACTTTTTGGTTCCGTCCAGAGGTGTCAGGGATAACACCCGAAGACCCCGGAGTTCCACCTGTCTCGGTGCACAAATAAACAGAAACACGGGCTTCTCGATGGTGGCGTCAAAGACCAAAGGTTTATTACTGCAGGGACACAGAAGTCACAGAAACTACACACGGGCAGTGTCTAGGAGCCTGTTCAATTTGTACAAGAAGGGTTGCTCCTTATATACAAAATATTAGCCTTCAGGCGAATTCTTCACAATGCTAGTACATTCCCAAACCTTTGTGTCCTAAACAATAAATATTTGGCGTTGCACAGGAATCGTTAATAATATTTGATGTCAAACATTACGAAGAGGGGTTCCCACTATTCCATCACAATTCCATGTCAACATTTCATTCAAGAGCCGGACCGCCTCATCGTAAATTTCGTTACCTCCCCCTAATAAAGGCCCAGAAGGAAAGGAGTAGAGCCAGGTGCAGAAGATAGAAAAGCAGGATAAGAGATGTTTGTGGGTCGTAAATGGGCAAGGCTACCAGCTTCGGCCGCCTAATCATGATCAGGCCAACGAACACAAGAACCAGTATAGCAGGACTGGCCTCAGGCAGAGGAGGCGGCCTTTGTCGAGTCATGCAGCCACGGCATGTTCTGTTCTAAGGTGCACGTGTCACTAGAAAGGTGAATCGCCGGCTAAGCCTACGTGTCCTTAATCGAAATGAAGTAATCAGAGGTCATTGCGTATGTGAGGGCAAGAAACACAAAATGGCTGCCATGATCTAAGATGGATGCCATGGGTAGATCGGAAATGTGTTTGTAAGTCGAGTACTCTTGCTCGTAGCATAGCGAAAATACCAGGATATGCTAAATGGATCATTTGCGGTTCGCTGATACCAAAATTATGTATTTACGACAATGTTGAAAACACGGGTTCAAATCGTCACAGAACCTCAGTATATCCATCTCTGTTCTTTTTCGAATAGGCGAGCCTGGATGTTAGGGCCTGCTTGCAACTGTTCAATAACTGTCCACTTCATATCGTTGGTGGTGTGATGGGCAGTTAGGAAGTGATCCGTGAGTTTAGTCATGTTCTTCTTACATCTTATCGTACTCCTGTGTTCGCAGATACTTTGTTTTATTTTGCGTGTCGTCATACCCACATAGGGTTTTCCACAGGTGCAAGTGATTAGGTAAATGACGTTACTGCTGTTGCAATTAGTGTGGGATCTCTGTTCCCATGTTTTCCCAGGTTCCAGGATAATTGTCTTGGTGTTTTCTGTCAGGTGACAGACACTACAGTCCCCACATCGAGAATGTCCAGTGATTGGTAGGAGACCCCATATCTGTGTTAGTGTTGGGTCTCTGGTGGTACTGTTATTTTTTGGTCTGGTGTTGACCAGAGTGTTTTTCAGACTACTCGCTTTCTTGTATGAAAAGAGAGGTTTTTCCCAGTTGAGCGATCCAGAGTTTATTATTGACCAATGCTTCCTGATGCTTTTGCTCACTTCATTGGAAATCACATTGTACGTGGTCACACAGGTCAGGGGTATATTGTCACTGTTTTTTGTGGTTTCTTCCAAGAGTGCTTGGCGTGGTTGGTTCCTTGCTCGTCGTTGGCAGTTCTTTGTAATTTTTGTTGGATACCCCCGTTGTGAGAGTTTTTCTGTAAGGTCTTCAGCCTGTTCTTTATAGTCCGTGAGGTTGCTGCAGTTCCTGCGTAGTCTTAACTATTGACCATAAGGAAGGTTCTCCCTCAATGGTCGCGGGTGAAAACTCTCAAACCTTAAGAGGTTGTTTTTAGCCGTAGGTTTAAAATGTGTTTTGGTGGTCAAGGCTTCTTGCTCTTTTCGGATCTCAATGTCTAGGAAGATCATTTTGTCCTTATCCATACTGTGGGTAAAGTGAAGATGTTGATCACAGGTGTTAAGCCAGGTGATGAAAGTTGTTAGAATTTCCTGTGGGCCTTTCCAGATTGCTAGCACGTCATCAATATATCTGCGCCAGAATACAATATTCTCCAGGTATGGGTTGGTAGGTGAGAGAATGTGTTTTTTCTCGAAATCATAGACATACAGTCCTGCTATGCTGGGCGCAAAAACACTGCCCATAGATGTGCCCCCTATTTGTAAATATAGGGACCCTTCAAACTCAAAGAAATTCCTTTTGAGGGCCAAGATTGCACATCGAATGATAAATTCCTTTGGTGTTCTGTGTTCCCATGTGGTTTGCTCCAAGGTTTCTTGTAGAACATTAATGGTGGCGTCCTGAGGGATGTTGGTATAAAGGCTTTCTATGTCAAAGCTGCCCAAGATCATATCTTCATCCATTTTGATGGTTTCCAGGAGCGTTAGGAGGCTTTTAGTATCTTTCAGGTAGGTGGTGGTGCCTTGTACAATGGGTTTTAAGAAGTAGTCACAGAATCTGGACAGTGGTTCAAGGAGTGAGCCTATCCCGGATACTATCGGTCTACCTGGTGGTGGTGTTCTGTTCTTGTGCATCTTAGGGACCACGTAGAAGTATGGTATTTTTGCTTCTGTTTTGGTTAAGTAATCAGCTTCCTGTTTGGAGATTTCACCTTTGTGTTCCGCTTCTTCCACTAGGTCCATGATTTCTCTTTTGAGATCGTCTGTGGGGTCATTGGTAAGGGGAAGATAATTTTTCCGATCTTCAAGTAATCATCTGCATTCCTGTTGGTAGTCAGTACGGTTCATGATTACTAGGCCTCCGCCCTTGTCAGCCTGTTTTATGATGATTTTTTCATCTCCTTTGAGATCTGATAGGGCTTGCCTCTTAGCTCTACTGATGTTTTGATATCATGTAGGGGTTCCGGTGGATTCAATGTCATTAAATACCGCCTGTTCAAATGTGTTTATTTCCACTGGGATGGTATGTGGTGGGGAACAAAGGTGGATTTTGTTCTTAGTCCAGTTTCGTTAGGCACTTCCTCATCGTTTTCCTTGTTTGTTTTTTCAAAAAACGCTTTCAGTTTCAGTTTTCTGAAGAAAGCTGCTAGTTCACAGTGCAGTTTGAACTTATCTAGATTGGCTGTCGGGACAAAGCCAAGTCCTTTATTGAGGACCTTCTTCTCAGTGTCTGTTTGGACATGTGACGAAAGGTTGGTGACTAAGTCCTCATGTTGCTGGGTCCTGCTCTGTTGGATGCGGTTTTGTTCCTGGTGTTGCTGCTCACCATCTCGTCCTCTTCCCAATGGACGGTGTTTCCCCGTTTGTTGCGGCCTGTCCCGCGCCTGCCTCTGTTCTGAAAAGGAGGGCGGAACTGATTTGGCTGAAAAGGATATTGTTGGAAGGGGGGTTGCCATCCATACATGGGGAATTGTTGTGGTTGTTGATATGGGTTGAAGGGGGGGTGGTTGTATTGTGGCCACTGATAGTTTCCTTGGTATCCACCTCTCTTCTTCTGTCGTGGAGTGCTAATGTTGGAACCTCCACTGCTGTTGGAGCTCCATGCCAATCGCCGCCTGTTCATAAATCCGAGCAGCTATCACGCATGCGCAATATTTAGCGTTGACATATTCCCATGCCAACCGCCGCCAGCCCAGCAATCTTAGTAGCGGACTCGAGATGCAGCCATTACGCATGCGCAGCATTAAACGGTCTCCATAACAACCATTCTTCCCGGACGGGCCGCCGTAGCGGCCACGTGACTCAACCCGGAAGAACGCCAGCCCATTAACTCCTACCGCGGACGCTCGCTCATTGCATCCGAGCAGCTGAAGGTAGATGTAGGCGAACCGCCTTACTCCGCGACTTGCAACTGTAAGTAAATCCTCCCCCCCCCCCCTCTCCCAGGATTTTCTAATGGTTTGAGCCCGCGAACCAGAACGCAAGTCTCCTTCCCATTACTCATTTCTGCAACATATGTTTTCTAATTAGAATATGTTGCCACAAGCGAAGCACCTACCCCCTGCTTGATGAAATTCAACTTGAGTACTCCTCCAGTAAGCCCGTTTTTCCTGTCATATCACGCCTCGTGACAAGCTCTTTTGTTGTTTGTTTGTATGAGTCTAGTTTGTCTTTATATGTCAACACTGATCCTGATTAGGATTCTGTCAAGCCGATATATTATATGATAAAACAAACTAGTTGGCACAGTATGCTGCACGACGGTAATATTATGAGCACACCAGTTCAGTGCACTGTAAATGTACGGCATAAGCATGGTATTCAAGGCACGCACAGAGGACACCAACTCAAAATCCTGACCTTAGATATACTATGCTGCTACGTTTACTCCCACGATAAAGAGCACTTTTTCCACTACACAGGTAGACACGCTCTATATTGATGAAGGCACAGTTTCATTCACCACTGTGGAAAGCAAGGATAACTGCACATATTTTGCACCTAATATTCTGCACTACGTTACAAGAAAGTAACTACTTCCTTTGCTTTTCTTTCTTTTTCTAGGTTTTTATTGGCACCCTACATTTTTGGAGTGTCTACCCAGAAGTATATTTTCCTTCTGGATGACCAAGGATTTAGGGCAGGGTGCGTCTTTTAGGGGACCCACACCTCCCACTTCCTTGTTTTGGTCCTGAAGAATACCGGGGATTGCCCCTGATGGTAGAAACATGTCGACCAACACATAGCCGAGATATGTAGACTGTAACTCCTCTACTATTATCTCACCGACCTTTTTTAATATTGTCCAGTTACTTTTTTTTTTTTTTATTAAAATCTATACAAAAGCATTAACCAGGACAATTTTAACACTCACACTATTTTTGTTTACAACCCACACTTCACTACCTGCTCCACTGCAACTCAGGTGTTGAAGCACACCCAAGTGACGCTAGGCCACTTGGGTGGGCCCCGATGATGAAGCAAGTCACCACTAGGTGGTGAGTGAGGGGTTTACTAACAAAGGAACAGTGCTTCCTCATCTGAAACAACCTTCATCCCCTTCTTCGGGTAATACTCCTTCAATTGTTCTTTTCTAACCTTTGACCAGGGAATCAGGAGTATTCCCCGTCCAGTAACTACGGACGCAACTCCTTACTCTCCACGTGTTCTTAAGGCACAATAACTGTGGCATCCCTGCTGATATGCTGGGATGCACCAGTTACGTCTGGGCCATGGTGCCTGATTCTCCCATAACATCATCACTCACATTCAGGACCCATCGTTTGTGGTAGAGTCAAATCTGTGGAGGTCACAGGCCTAAGTGTGAATTGGTGACCCATCCTTTTGTGGTCCAGGTATGTCTCTCAGGACATGTATTGTTTGTCAACAGCGTGAATAGTTGGTTTTAGGGATGTCCACTACACTGATCGCTGACATGGGCACATGACCTGAGGCACACTCCACCTTTTGACTACTGTCAGCGGCTGTGATTTGCATGCAGTTTGTGTGGCTTGCAAAGTCGTCTCAGGGTAGGATTTATTGACACTGTCGGATCTATCCAAGTGTCATCATTGACAACAGACAGCAAACCACATTTTGTCCATGACACTACAGGTTGCTCATGTGAAAAACGAGGCAACGAGCTGATCACGGACTTGCACGCCCTGCCGTCGGTCATGTGCATTGACCCAGTTTCCAAGATTCAGAGCTAGCCGGGGTTCCAGAGGCATGCGTAAGCCATGCATTAGAGCAATGTTGTGCAAAGCACAACAGGCTACTATAATCTTGCACACGACTTCTGGGGAGTACTGCAGCATACCCCCTGTACGGTGGAGACATCTGAATCGCGACTTCAACAACCCAAAAGTGCGCTCTATTATGGCTCGAGTCCATATGTGTGCCCTATTGTACCAATGCTGAGGTACAGTGTTTGCACCCTGTAAGGGGTGAGGAGATGTGGGGAGAGTGCATAGCCAGCATCACCTGAGGAGGGAAGAAAGGGCAGTTGTTAACATTTCCGTTTTTAACTTGCACAGAACATGATCTATACGTTCGTACAAGCAGTGTCTGTTGGGCCCTGATTCTCATTGTACAATGGTTAATATTGGGGGGCAGTCAGACATTTCAATGGCACATATCACTCATTTTTAGTGCTTGGTACTTACCCAGTAGCCACATGTTGCCAAATTCTCCTGCAGCCATACGCCGGGAAAGAGGTGACATGCGGAATATGAAGCTGTCATGCGTACTGCCTTGGAACACTGCATGCACGTCAATGAACCTCCCACTGGCATCACAGACAGCTTGCACATTGATGGAATGGCATCTGTGTCTGTTGCAGAAGATGTGTGCAATGTGGCAGGGTGGCTGAAGGGCCACATGGGTGCAGTCAATTGCACCCAGCACACGAGGAAATTGTGCAAGGAGATAAAAATCTCTTGCTGCGGTTTGTCTCATGGCCAGTGTATGTGGCATTTGTATGTAGTTGGGGGCTCTAGCAGTGATGCATCTCAGTACCTGATGCAGGCACCGCGACTGGCTCGCCTGGGAAATGCCCACAAGGTCACTGGTGACCCTTTGGAATGACTCAGTGGCAAAGAAGTGTAGGGCAGACAGAATCTTGAGATGTGCTGGTATTGCATGTGAGCAGCATGTCACAGAATCAAGTTCCTGCTCCCACTCACAGACCATATCCAAGATGACTCCTGGTTGGAAACGGTACCTGGCCCTTACATCTTGGCTGGTCATCCCAAATAGGTTGATCCTCTGCCTAAAAATCCTCTCAGCTCTTCTCCTCCTCCTCAAGTAGTTTTGCCACATGGCATGGGGCAGTGCTACGAACACATTCAGTGACATCCTGAAAAGGTTTGTTTGTTTCTGCTATGCATTTATCCATGTTGGTGGGCTGGGATTGGCTGCAGTGTATCAGCTGATCCCTGGTGGGGGATGGTAGGCACTTGAACAGGTGTTTACCCTTGGCTAACATGGCCAACTGCCAAAAATGGGATGTTACGGCCTGTAATCGGATTTTCCGGCCCGTAATCAGAATTTCCGGCCCAGAGTCGGAAATGATGGCATTATGCCAGAAATTGCGGGGCAGTATCGTAAATTCCGCCGGAGAGCCGTAAATTCCGGCCCGGTGGCGGAAATTACGGCCCGGCGGCGGACGTAAAGTTAGTAGTCTTAAGTTCATTCTGTGAATACCGGAAGTAGTAAATTCATCGGTGAATCCCGAAAGTAGTAAGTGTATTCTGTGAATGCCAAAAGTAGTAAGTGCATTCTGTGAATATCAAAATAGTAGTAAGTTTAGGATTTAGTCTTAAGTTCATTCTGTGAATCAGGCCCCTCCTTCTCAAACCAGACCAAGTTCCCTATCAGTTAGTGCTGGAGGTTTCTCTGACTCTCATGTCTTGGAGGATTACAGGGGACAATGGTCGGGCCTGGGCCTTTTGCACCAAGCTAAGGAACTCATTTCCAAAGCCTGGGTGGACAGTACTTTCAAGAGATACAAGTCAGCTTGGAGCTCATGGACAAGTTGGTGTCTGTGCGGAGTGTGGATCCTGTGGTCACGGATGTTGTTCGTGTATTGAATTTTTTAGCAGTATTGGCCTCGGGAGGTTTAGCATACCGTTCCATCAGCACCTTCCATTCTGCCATCTCGACTGGCTATACCCCGATAGAGGGCGCCCAGACAGGGGAACACTCATTTGTAAGCAGATGTCTGTGAGGAATAAGATTGTCCCTTCCTCCTTCTCCGAGGTATTCAGCGCTTTGAATGTTAATCAGGTGCTCACCCTGTTTCTTTCCTGGCAACCAAACAGATTCCTGTCTCGCAAAGAACTTTCCACCAAGTTGGCGATGTTGCTATGTTTAGTTTCCTGTAGGAGAGTATTGGATGTCTGGGCCCTTGATATCACAGGAAGGATATTTTCTCCTGAGGTAACTTTCCCAGTCTCTAGAAGAACTATGCCCAACACCAGGACTATTGAGTATTCAGCCTTTCCAGATTCACCAAAGCTGTGTGTGATACAGTGCCTAAAGCATACAAGGAGATGTCAGAGGAGTTCAGCCTCCGGGTGAAATACGGCTCCTAATCAAATTAAGAAAGCCCCACACAGCTTTCTCTTCACCCACAATTGCACAGTGGGTGCTGTGGGTTATGCAGGAGGCAGGCATTGATTTGTCTGCCTTTTGGGGCGCATTCGGCCAGGGGAGCTATGGCGTCTAAGGCGTTCTCTCTGGGAGCCAGATTGGAGGACATTATGAATGCTGCAGACTGGTCCTCAGATTCGATGTTTGACGGATTTTACTTCAAACTTGTGCTGAATATGGCTCATTTGGTGGTGAGCAAGCTTTGAACCAGCATAATCCTCGCCGCTGGTCCGGATATAGAATGGAAATCGTTCCTAACTCCAGTGTAGGAATGTTTCAATTCTATTAAGGACACAGAGGCGAGGATTATCTCACCCGGCGAGAAGTTTCTTCTCTCTTTAAGGAACCCACCATAAGGAGTAAGTACCAGATTCTATATAATGGTGTACAACTGTAATGTCAAACCTTGTGGAAATGTTGATATTTACCTCAGTGGTTAGTCAATATGTCACATCTCTGCCTGATCTGCCTCTCTTATTCCTAGGTTCAGATGGTGCTAAACTGGACCAACAAGGAAGTGGCTAAAGATTAATTTATGCGAAAAAAGAGGGGAGTTAGAGCCTAGAGAGGACTATTACAGGCTCAACAGCACCTTGATTGGCCATGCTTTGAACTGGGTTCCCAGTGTCTCATGGGACAGTTCATTATTTGCCTTTAAATGAAAATTTTGAATGATAAAAGTGGCGTTAAATAAAGGCTACTATTTAATAAAGCGGAGAGAGTTAAAGTATAATCCTCGCCTTGTGTCCTTAAAAGAATTGAAACTTTCCTACTCAAGAGTTAGGAACAATTTCCATCTGGTCTAGACTGCAGGTCATGTTAACTTCAGGGAGCTGGATTATTATGCATATGTCATAGTGTGGATGACTTTGAATATTATACTAGCAGGCAGCTTGAACTAAATGATAAACCCTATAAAATAAATCCAGCTTTATTTGAATGTAGAAAACAAAAAGCATCATTCACATAATATGCTTTAGCAAAATTATGTGAAATTTCCGCAAAATTCCATGTAATCATGCAAAATTCAAAACTGGTATTTAGGGCCAGATGTAGGTTGCCAAATACCGGTCGGTAACGGCCGAAATTCGGTAATTTCGGCCGTTACCGACCGGTATTTGGAATTTGAGCTGTAGGTGGCAAAAAGTACCCGATTCGGTAAATAAGAGTCAGTATCATTCCGAATCGGTATTTTCCGAATCCACATCTACCGAGTTCTTATTTACCGAATCGGTAAAAAAGAAATGGTAAAAATGGCCCATCGAGATGTAGGAAAGTAAAAAAATACCGAATTCGTCGAAATTCGGTATTTAAGAGTCGGTATTTACCATGGATTGAAAGCAGGGGGTAACCAGGTGCAGGCTATAAAAAAGGCCCCAAAATGCCACAGTTTTTCAAGAAAGGCAGCATTCTATGTTATTGCGAGGTGGCTACGGCTACAGGCAGCAGGAGAGAGGGTTTGAAAAGGGAGGAGCAGGTATACAGGCAGAGGATCACCCTATTGCAACTGACTGAGCCAGAGATACTTCAGAGGTACAGGTTACACCCCAGAACCATCCTGGACTTGATTAGGGACCTCCACCCATACCTGGAACACCCAACACCCAGGGCCCACGCCATCCCACCCCATGTGCAGGTGCTGTGTAGCCTACACCTGCTTGTCTCTGGGAGCTACCAGAGTGTGATTTCTGCAGTTGGTGGTGTGTCCCAGAGCTGCCTGTCATGTTTTTTCCATAAGTTCCCGGAGGCCATGACACAGAGAATGGAACATTACATCCGGTTCCCTGACACAACTGCGGAACTTGCAAAAACTGATTTCTATCAACTGGCAAACTTCCCTCACGTGATAGAATGCATAGATGGCACCCACATTCCACTCTGTCCACCTGCAGCCACTGAACACATCTACAGAAACCGTATGTCAACGCACTCCATCAATGTGCAGGTGATATGCAATGCTGCCAACATCATCACCGACATTGTGGCCAAATATCCTGGTGGCACCCACAACTCCTGCCTTTTCCAGAACAGTGGGATATACACACAGCTTGTTGCTGAAGAGTTTGGGGACGGATATCTGCTAGGTAAACAACTGTGATACACCCTGATAGTAATGGCAGATGTATGGGTCATGCGTATGTAATTGATGAACCTCTCTTTACCACCTAGGTGATAGTGCATATGCCCTGCGTCCCTTTGTGCTCACACCTTACCTCAATCCAACTACCAGGAGTGAGAGGCGTCATAATGTGGCTCACAGGTCTACTCGCAACGTTGTGGAGCGAACATTTGGACTCCTCAAGAGCAGATTCCGCTGCCTCCACAAGAGTGGAGGTGCCCGGCAGTACACCCCCATCCTGTGTTGCAAGATAATAGCTACCTGTGCCATGGTGCACAATCTTGCCACCAAAGATGGCACAGAGGTGGAGGTAACACATCACGAGGACATTGATGATGATCAAGAACAGGCAGAGCCCCAAGCAACAGGAGCAGCAGCAACAGATGGTAGATTGAGACGGGCAGAGATCACACTTCGATATTACTAGGTAATGAATGAGACACAGACAGGTGTAGTATGTGAAGTATGTAGTTAAATTTTCACTACATCGTGCAAGTGTTCAAATGCCATTGTCCTACAATGTCTGTGTCCATGACTGCGTGCTCACAGTTACCCTCACTGTGTCCAGTCCTGTGGGGTGATGGCAATCCTTAACGTTTTCGGGCACGCACTACAGTGCGGGATGCACGAGGCTGTGTATCCACACTTTGGGAGGTGGCTGGGTCGGAAAACTTGTGCCTGACGCTCCTACGCTTCTCAGGTACAGGTGTGCTGGAGCCACTCCTGCTGGTGGACCCTTCTGTGTCTTCCACACCTGTGTCACCAGCAGTGCTTGTTTGGTTCCTTTTCTGAATTGTTTTTGGCCACTATAGGTGTGGCAGGATATACTCAGACATGAGTCCCTTTCTCACTGCACCATCAGGATTCAAGCAAGTCGGGCCGAAGACGGCTGAAATGCCAGAAACCGGTCCCCGGTAGCTTGTCTCCTTTCTGGTGAAGAATTGGCTTTGTAGTTTAGTCTGCCCTGTTCCCATGATGCACTGGGCCAGGGACAGACTGATTTGCATATAGCCAGGTTCTGAGCTGGGATGGTGCAGTGAGATAAATAACGGTGATGGATCAAGCCCTGATCTTTGGACTGGGTAAGAGTGGTCTGCTTAATTCAGACACTCTGTTCATCACCACCCCCTTTTCTGAATCGTTTTTGGCCACTATAGGTGTGGCAGGGTATACTCAGACATGAGTCCCTTTCTCACTGCACCATCAGGATTCAAGTAGGCCGGGCCAAAGACGGCTGAAATGCCAGAAACCGGTCCCCGGTAGCTTGTCTCCTTTCTGGTGAAGAATTGGCTTGGTAGTTTAGTCTGCCCTGTTCCCATGATGCACTGGGCCAGGGACAGACTGATTTGCATATAGCCAGGTTCTGAGCTGGGATGGTGCAGTGAGATAAATAACGGTGATGGATCAAGCCCTGATCTTTGGACTGGGTAAGAGTGGTCTGCTTAATTCAGACACTCTGTTCATCACCACCCCCTTTTCTGAATCGTTTTGGCCACTATAGGTGTGGCAGGGTATACTCAGACACGAGTCCCTTTCTCACTGCACCATCAGGATTCAAGCAAGCCGGGCCGAAGACGGCTGAAATGCCAGAAACCGGTCCCCGGTAGCTTGTCTCCTTTCTGGTGAAGAATTGGCTTTGTAGTTTAGTCTGCCCGGTTCCCATGATGCACTGGGCCAGGGACAGACTGATTTGCATATAGCCAGGTTCTGAGCTGGGATGGTGCAGTGAGATAAATAACGGTGATGGATCAAGCCCTGATCTTTGGACTGGGTAAGAGTGGTCTGCTTAATTCAGACACTTTGTTCATCACCACCCCCTTTTCTGAATCGTGTTTGGTTAGTGAGCATCTGCTCCATCGCAGAGGTGACTCTCCCCATGCCCCTTGATAAGTCTGTGCAGCAGTGCACTAATGCATCCTGCAATGCAATTGAACACCTGCACAGCAGTGACGTTGGTGTGGTAAAGCAATCCAGAGCCTTAGACCGATGCCGCATACACTGGCACTCTCTACGACGATCTAAGTGGTCTCTGTCCAACTTGTCAGACAGAACACCCATGTACTGTGAGATGTCTGTCATCCCCTTAGCAATTGCCTCAATGCTCCCAGCAATGTTGCTAGCTCCATGGTCAATGTGTGGCAGTTTGTAAATCATGCTGCGCACCTGCCTGTGCACTGCCAACATTGCCTTTGCCTGCATGCGCTGCAGCTTAACCATGGCGGCCTCCAGCTTACAGAAGACCCCCTCTCCTTCCTGCCCTGCACCACTCTCCCGTGTCCTTCTGCCAAGGACACTGGCCCGCATACTGCCTGGAGTACTCTGCTGCCTGGCCTTGTCAGCCACAGTTGGATTTATCAGCATTTCACCCTCCTCATCCTCCACATCTGATGTTTGCAGTATCCTTAGAAGGGGCACATCAGCCCTCCTTGCCCTTCCCTGCATGGATGACTGTGTGGTTGGTGTTGGCAAATGTGCTGCTGGTTCCAACTCATGTGTTCCAAACAATAGAGGGGAATGCGGCTGAGGTGTTTTGGCTCGCTCAGGTGTTGTGGCTTCCTGGGATGTGGATTTCTCTTTTCCAACAGCGCTATGACCTGCACTTTGTTTGTCATTTTCCTTCTGTTAGGTACTGGTGCCCTCTCCTCCCTTGCTGGTGCTGTACTGCGTGAGGATTCTCTTGTGAAAAGATATGGACATAGGGTCAGTGGTGTAGTTCACTTGTGTGTCTTCATTAAATGCATTTATTTCACACAATTGCCTAGTCTACTTCAGCTGCTCGAAGTTTTGAGTGGCATGCCTTGCTGGATTCTATGGTGTATGCATTGCATGTATGTACCTATAACTATGTCTCCCATGATGCATTGCTGGCCATCAGTAAAAGCAGTTCTGGAGTGTTATGCTTACACACAGTGGGGAAGAGGGACAGAGTAATGGGTGGGGATTACTGTTTATGCATCTTACCTTGTTTCTTTGATGCTCTGTCAGAGCTATCCATGTCCCCAATTCCATGAATGCTTTCTGGCTCCAGGGTGGATTCTACTAGCTCCTCAAGCTCTGTAAGTTTGGGAGCTCGGTTTCCCCCCCCCCCCCGTGACACCTGCTTCCTTTCTTTGGGCAGCAATTTTCCTCCTGGTTACGATGCGCAGGTCGTACCATATTTTCTTTAGGTCATCGATCTCCCTGTGCGTCATCCCAATGGCATTCACCTTTGTCTGGATGTCAAGCCATAAGCTTCTTTTTAGAGACTCTGCAACATGCAGAGACTGTTTTCCAAATATTTTGGTGTAGTGCTTTATCACATCTTCCACAAGCACCTGGAGTTCTGCAGGACTAAATTTGACTATTCTTCTGCAGTCTCCTGCATCCTTCTGCCCTTCCTGTGACTCGATTCTGATGGACAGCAAGCTCTGCAAAGCCAGCTCCTCTCTGTTTCCTCCTGCTCTGCTAACTGTTCAGTTGCTCTGCACCTGCATGGGTGTGGCCACTCCCAGATACTGGGGAGGGGTGCTTGATTCTGATTGGTTGGTTCCTCTGTGCCTTTGTTGTGGGGTGTGGTGGGTGTTCCTGATTGGTTTACAGAGTCACAGGTAATTTTTTAATTTTTCCCGATTCGGTATTTACCGAATTGGTATTTACCGAATCAGTAAATTCCGAATTGGTATATTCCATTCATTCCTACGGGCCAGAAGGACCGAAGGAATGAATGGGTACTTACCAATTTGGTATTTACCAAATCCGTATTTACCGAATCGGTAAATTCCGATTTGAAATTCCGACTGATAACGATTCGGTATCTTTTACCGATTTTTTATCTACATCCCGTTTTCCGATTCTTAATTACCGATTCGGTATGAGTCGGTATTTAAGAGTCGGAAAAAAAGATTTACCTACATCTGTCCCTTGGTGCTGTATTTTAGTGCAAAATGCATCCTTGCATTCATTTTGGATGCAAGGATGTATGTCACACTATAAAATAGCATAAAATACACAAATGACCTGTAACAGCCGCTCAAACTCCGTCATGTAAGTTGTTCTCATGCATGTGCAACAATTTTTTAACACAAAGTGTGCATTTGAGGTACATTTTTAATGCAAGCAGCTCATAATTATGAAGTGTGGTGTAATAGCGTAACTTCCAGAATTTCCCATACCAAGCGTAACACAAAATGACAAAATTAAGATAATTATTCTGGTAGTGCAAATTTTGATTGGGCCAAAACAAAATCTGAAAAAAAGGATTATAAGGCTAAATACATGTTAGCTCATTCTATTCAAAATCCAGTATCTAATGTCAATCAACTAATGCAAACAGTTTTATTTCAAGAAATTAAGAACATACAAAATGAATGGTAATTTTTAATCAGCAAGTGAAGGATAATGTTCAACACCAATTCCTAAAATCGATGTTAAAGATGACCCTTCCTGCAAATTGCAAAACAATTACTCTAGTACTAAAAACATTTTCGTTTCGAGTGATTTAATACTTTTTACATAACAAACGAGGGCACCAAGTAGCTTCCCGGATAAGTGCAAGTCAACTTCAAATAAATCTTCACTCACCAAATGCCATCCTCGTGACAATCAGCCCCATCATCGTCTATAAATGTAGATCTGGCCACATCATTCACTCCACGCAACTAGCATTAAATTCAAATTGCATTGCATACATTTCAAAGCATTCCTTATCAGCAAGCCAAAATACTGAGCAGGACCTCAACTTTTGCTGTATTTTTCTGTTGGCCTTAGGACTCTGAGCACATTACTACTGCTAACCAGTGCTAACATGCATGCGCTTCTCCCCCGAACATGGTGACATTGGTATATACCTGATTGGCATATTTAGTTTACTTATACATTCCTTGTAAAGTGGCATGCCCTATACACAGGGCCTCTAATCAAAATGCTACTGGTGGGCCTGTAGCACTGATGTGCCATTGCAAGGCATGTGTGTGCAGTTTACTGCCACTTTGACTTGCCATTTAAAACCACTTGCCAAGCTCTAAACTCCCTTTATAATACATAGGTAACCTCTATGGTATGGCCTAGGTAAGGTGAGGGTGCGGTGTAAGTAAAAGATAGAATATGTACTTTTAGGTTTTACATGTCTTGGTAGTGACAAACAGCTAAATTCATTTTTCACTACTGTGAGGCCTACTCCTATTATAGGCTAGCAATGGGAATTCTTCAACCACCTTTATTCTGTACTTCCTGATTAGAAAAGAGTAGCTAAATCATGTTTCATTGTCGTAATTTGATAAATGACTGGGTTAGCGTTAAGCTTTGCTACACATTATTTCCTTATCTTGACCATAGTTGTTAAACGCCATTTTGTATGTTACGGCGGCCATTTTAGCGAATGTGTCACCTCGTGGTCAGCATGCCCTTTTGTCCGTCCTCTGTACCACTGACCACTCGAGTTTGCCCAGCAACAGGCTATTTTAAGTAATGGTCAAGCCCGCACATGCGCAGTTCCGATTGACCAGTCATCACTTAGGAATGTTCCGCCAAACTGACCAGTGGTGTTGTAACCCCTCCCATGAGCTGGCTGTGTTCCAAAAATGACCGTATATGTACCTAAAACTCTGTAACCATGTACCGCCTATTTTTTAATGTCTGTAAAACTGTATAAAAGAAGGACTTACACCGATGTTCGGTGTGATACTTCTTGCATTGCCGAAGGGTGCTGTAGGAATGTACCACCACCCCATGGGGTCTTAATAAACTTGTTTTTTACATTTTCTAGTTTCCGTGCCAACAGTTCTTATGGTGTAGAGGGTATTCTGCGGAGTATGTAGGCCTGGAGAACCCAATACCACAAATTGGCGACCACGAAGGGACTCATCGGCGACTCGGATGCCCGAAGGAGAGGTCGAAGGATTGGAAACTCGCCATGGACGCGTATGAAGGACTGGGTTTTTCTAAGACCCAGCGGTGCCAGGGATAACACCTAAAACCTTCGTGGGTAACCTGTTCCGGCGTACAAATGACAGAGACACGGGACACTTCCTTCGGCGTCAAAGATTCGAGGTTTATTTACTGCAGGGAACACAGAAGTCACAGGAAGTACAACACGTGTAGGTTCGAGGAGTCTGCTTCAACTTGTATCTGTGGATCGCTCCTTTTATACAGTTTTCGTGCATAAGATAACATGGTACACAAAGGTTTACAACTTGGTTCCCATCGTAAAGACCATAAGGGGTCGCTTTCATGTATTCAGGGCCCGGAACATAAGTACAGTAACGTTTGGTAGTTCCCAACTGTAAAAGCACATCTTCCCACCATTAGTACATTCCAATCAGCAGTAAACAAGTCGAAGAAGAGACAGAAACAGGTGCAGAGGAAGACAGGAACAGTGAGCAGATCGGAAAGGGTGTAAAAGGGGGTGGTATCGGGAAACACGAGCCGCAGGCATCAAAGGGGACGTGCCTAATGAATGCACAACTGAGACAATAGACCAGCACAGCAAGATGAGCCTCGAGCGGGGCCATCTGCCTTACAGTATCATCCCCCTCATCATAAAGACACTTTCAAAGGAAACGTGTCTTCCGCAAAAGTTTGGGAATCCCAGGGTCGCGAAGCGGACAGCGTTCGTTCGCTGGCTACTTGAGGGCAAGAAACAAAATGGATGACATATCTAAGATGGAACCCGTGGGTTCAGATGAAGAAACCCACGAAACAAACGAACGGTTTAGGCTAGCACAGCGAAACGCGTACACTCACTAAACTCGTCATTTGCGGTTCATAGATACCAGACTCGACCATATTCGTGCGAGTCGAAAACACAACTTACGATTGTCACGGAACCTCAGACGCTCCTTTTGCCCTCATGTAGGCAAGCACTAGTCGGAATCATAATCGATCTCGATATTCATCAGACCATCTAGATGCTGCTGTAACATAATTCTATCCATCAGAGTTCCTTTGGTAACAGGACCACACTGCACACAAAGACAACACGTGAACAGGAATGTTACAACAATCCCGATGATCATCAGAATCTTCCAACCCCAAGTCGACATTAGGCCCCAAAACCACCCAAGTAGCGTCCAATCCCCTACGTCCACGTGTATGCACTCAGAGATCTTATGCAACTTCGAGATGGCTTGATAGACAGTCGGAGCGTTGTCTGGAATGAAAATACAACAGCTCGAATGGATCACCTTACATACTCCACCTCGATCTGCTAAAACAACGTCTAAAACCATACGATTTTGTAACGTCATAAGCCTATCCGCCTGAAGCTCTGCTGTGATATTACCAAGGGCACTGGCAGTGATATTAGCTGTCGATTCCACCACTCGAGTCAACTGTCTCAGGTTCCTACTATTGATCATAGGTCCCCAAAACGGAAAGAAACCCTTGAAAAAGTCTCCTGCCTCTTGACCGGCAGTGTCCTCTTTGCTAATCACGCCCCTCACAACTCTGGTCTTGTGGTAATCGGAGGCGACTGTAAAAGTCGGTGGCAACAAGTTTGCAATATAACATGTACCCACAAAGTCAAGGGGCAACCATGTATATGCACGGTCGTAACAAACAAAGTACGTACCCTTGGCAGTCAGGAGAACAGGGGAAGAAAGCATTGGTAGGACATACGTCTCAGAGCAAGCACTCTCTCCAAGGTGAGCTCTCGGGCTTCGGCCACGACCTTTTAGACAGAAATTACCAAGGTGGGGTACGATCCATATTGGAGACGAGCTTTTAAGCTGTCTTTCGCCTACGAGCGCACTATACTCAACCTCACTCAGATCCCTATAGGCTCGCACCTCTTCCTCTGGGATGAGCGACGGCTCATAGATATCCCTATCTAAATCAGCAATCGCTATTGCCAAAGGCTTATGGTACGGACCGGGACCAAAGTGTGGAGAACGTGGCTCTCGATTGGGGTAAGAATCTAGTGTGCTTCAAAACATTGTTTGGAATGCTCGGGCTGAACCCTGGGAACTGTAAGGAAGGACCAGGTACGGAATTCCCTTATCGGTGGTATGTGGCATTAACCCACACACCCAACAATTGGTAGTGTTCATCACCAATTGATGCTGATGAAGGAACTGAACGAAGGAATTGTTCATAAATTCCGCACGTCTAACCTGCTTGTGTTGGGGTAAGATGTGGAAGGAATGAGGAGAAACAGTGGAGGTAAGTTTAGGTTCAGAAGAAGGGGTAGGTGAGGCAGAAGGCAACAATGACTGTATCATGTAATACACCCCACCCACCAATAACGAAGAAACAGTTAAAAACAGAAGGAACACCTGAAACATGAAGCATTTTGTACGAGCAATTTGTTGCAACTTGAATCTTTGGGCCTGAGCTTTTTCCATTTCCGACAGCTTCGAGAAAGCCATCCTCTAAAACCGTCCGCTACGTTCTTGACGCACTTCGTTCTGTGTAGCAGTAGTCAATCCCCAGGAGTTCCCAGGAACCGACAGTCTCTGACCTAGTGTCAAGACCTACTAACCAGAAGGAAGTACCCGCGTGGCCCTACGGTCCACCCGGATGTAAGGTATCTTTAATCAACAATATATACAAAATCTCCTAGCTGTGGAAGCAAAACACATATATGGGAAAAAAGCTCAAAATTTACAAAAATCACAATTATACGAGTGTGTTCAGACTGAATGGTGGCAATGGGGTAACGTGGATGTCAAGGGAGAAAGCAAAAATATTTATTAGTCTTTGATATTGGATCGAAGAAAATATCTGCTTCTCCCAGGACGTGTCTGTTCGTCAAACAGCTGATCCGATGATGAGACAGAGTTCTGCTGATCAGTCAATTGTTCAGATCTTGAGTTTTGCGATGACAAATGTTCAACAATGTCGTTCTGCTGCACTGAGGACTCTCCAACAGGCTGAGCGTCGCTAAAAGGAACGAAAGTCGGCACAGTTTCTGCTTCAGACGAGGCAATGCCCTTCCTCACCCACGAGTCTGCTGGTAAAGGTATAGGTACCTTCTTGGTATGGGTGGCATGCACCCAATTCTTGCGTCCTTCCAAACGAACAGCAGTCCTCGTGGCAAGGAGCACTTGGTAGGGTCCGGTAAAACGAGGCTCAAGGTTACGCTTCCGGCCAAAATTTTGTGTCACCACCCAGTCTCCGGGCTGGAGCTGGTGGCCTGGACCCTCCGTCTGCGTCGGCAGTGCTACAAAGACCTGTTGGTGAATTAACCTCAGTTTAGCAGTCAGATCATGAAGATAATCGATCAACATTGGGTACTCAAGATCAGAAAACACACTGGGTCTAGGGACCCCCCAAACATTGGCAGGGCGGCCGAACACAATCTCATAGGGACTAAGCCCTACTCGGGAGTGTACAGTCGCCCTAGTTGACAGAAGAGCTAGAGGCAAAGCGTCAGGCCACGAGAGACCAGTCGTAGCCTGAATCTTCGCAAACTTCAATTTAAGGGTGCCATTATACCCTTCAACCAAACCTGCTGACTGGGGATGATTGGCACTGTGGAATTTCTGTGTAATTCCAAGGCCCTTACACACACTCTTCATCACACTCCCCACAAACTCACTTCCGTTATCAGACCATACAACCCGTGGCATTCCATACCGAGGAAAGTATTCCTTCAGTAGGATTTTCGCAGTGGACAAAGCAGTGTTGTCTTTGAGAGGGTAGGCTTCGATCCATCGGGAGAATGTGCAAACCACAACTAAAACGTACTTCAGGTTATTGCATCGCTCCATATGAATGAAGTCTAGCTGAATCACCGCAAAGGGACATGAAGGGGGAGCAAAATGGCCAGGGGGTGTAGGAGTTCCCTTACCAGGATTGTACATCATACATATCATACAATTCTTAACCAATCTCTCAGCACACTTAGCGATACCATCATTCTTCCATACAGGGGACAACAACTTGCAGATACCTTTCGCACTAATATGTGCCAAGCCGTGTGCCATTGTCACAACAGCTAGTACATATGCATCCGGCAACATCCACCTCTTGTTTTCCGACAAATCGATCCAACAGCCATTCGCGTCCAACTTTCCCGTACTCTCTTTCCACTTCGTCTTTTCAGACTCAGTGGCCTTGTTCTGAATCGCTTTCACACTCTCAATAGTGTCCTCACACATACCAGTCTCTGTAGGCCACCTTACCGAACTCGTCACATACATTTTAGTGCTAAGATTCCTGGCAGTCTCTTTAGCAATCTCATCATTGAAAGCATTACCACGACCAACATCATCCGTCACCTTACGGTGTGCACTACATTTAATAATCGCCACCTGCTTGGGCAATGTAAGTGCATCCAAAAGATCATTCACGAGCTGTCCATGCTGAATCTTCGTGCCATGCGATGTCATAAAACCTCTCTCTCTCCACAATCGTCCAAAACTATGCGCAACACCAAATGCATACTGGCTGTCCTAAACACATTCACCCGTTTCCCTTTCGACAACACACACGCCCTAGTCAAAGCAATCAGCTCTGCCGCCTGAGCAGAATTCTGATTCAATCTCGCAGTCTCCACAACAGTACTCAATGTCACCACAGCATACGCAGTCGTCACATCACCATTCGGCAACTTAAAACACGACCCATCCACATACAGGGTCCCATCGGGATCTTCCAATGGAGTATTTTTCAGGTCTACTCGACCTTTTGTTTCTTCCTCCGTTCGTAGGTAGCAGTCATGAGGTACCACTTCGTCTGATTCCATACTGATTGGCAACAAAGTCGCCGGGTTCAGGACGTTGCAACGTTTTATTTGAATCAATCAATCAATCAGTGACACTTATAGAGCGCGCTACCTACCCGTAGGGTCTCAAGGCGCTGGGGGGGGGGGGGGGGGCGCTACTGCTCGAACAGCCAGGTCTTCAGCTTCTTCCTGAAGGAGAGGTGGTCTTGGGTCAGGCGCAGGTCGGTCGGGAGGGAGTTCCAGGTCTTGGTGGCCAGGTAGGAGAAGGACCTTCCTCCTGTAGTCGCTCTTCGGATGCGGGGGACGGCGGCGAGGGCGTGGTTGGCTGATCGGAGGTGGCGTTTGGGAGCGTAGAAGTTGATCCGGCTGTTGAGGTAGCTCGGGCCTTGGTCGTGTAGGGCTTTGTGTGCGTGGGTGAGGAGGCGGAAGGTGATTCTTTTGTTGACGGGGAGCCAGTGAAGGTCTCTCAGATGTCCGGTGATGTGGCTGGTTCGTGGGATGTCGAGGATGAGTCTGGCTGAGGCGTTCTGGATCAGCTGGAGTCTCTTCTGGATCTTGGCGGTGGTACCGGCGTAGAGGGCGTTGCCGTAGTCCAGTCGGCTGGTGACGAGGGCCTGGGTGACGGTCTTCCTGGTCTCGGTGGGGATCCACCAGAAGATCTTCCGTAGCATGCGTAGGATGTTGAAGCATGCCGAGGAGACGTTGTTGACTTGCCTGGTCATGGAGAGGGAGGAGTCCAGGATGAAGCCCAGGTTGCGTGCATGGTCTGTCGGTTTGGGTGCGGTGCCCAGGGCGGGAGGCCACCAGGAGTCGTATCAGGCGGAGGGTGAAGAGCCTAGGATGAGGACCTCCGTCTTGTCAGAGTTCAGTTTCAGGCGGCTGGTCGTCATCCACTCGGCTACCTCTTTCATCCCTTCGTGCAGGTTGGCTCTGGCGGAGGCGGGGTCGTTGGTCAGGGAGAGGATCAGCTGGGTGTCATCAGCGTAGGAGATTATGCTGAGGTTGTGTTTGCGTACAATGGCCGCGAGGGGGCTCATGTAGACGTTGAAGAGGGTGGGGCTCAGAGATGATCCTTGAGGGACGCCGCAGATGACTTCGGAGGCCTCTGACTTGTACGGTGGTAGGCGGACTCTCTGTGTTCTTCCGTCGAGGAAGGAGATGATCCATTCCAGCGCCTTGTCCTGGATTCCGATGTTGCTGAGGCGCTGTACTAGGGTGCGGTGGCAGATCGTGTCGAATGCCGCGGAGAGGTCTAGGAGGATGAGGGCCGCTGTTTCTCCATTGTCCATCAGGGCTCGGATGTCATCGGTGGCGGCGATGAGGGCGGTCTCGGTGCTGTGATTGGCTCGGAAGCCGGACTGTGAGGGGTCGAGGGATCCGTTCGTCTCGAGGAAGGCGGCCATCTGCTTGTTGACGGTCTTCTCGATGACTTTGGCTGGAAACGGGAGGAGCGAGATGGGGCGGTAGTTCTTGAGTTCGGTGGGGTCCGCTGTTGGTTTCTTGAGTAGAGCGCTGAGTTCGGCGTGTTTCCAGCTCTCAGGGAAGATGGCGGTGTCGAAGAATGTGTTGATGATGTCTCGCAGGTGGGGTGCGATGACAGCGTCGGCCTTGTTGAAGACGTGGTGAGGGCAGGGGTCGGTCGGTGATCCGGAGTGGATGGAGTTCATCGTGCGGATGGTGTCTTCGGTGCTGATCGGGGTCCAGGCGTGGAGGGTGGTGGTGGGAGGTGGTTGTTCGGTGATGGTGTGCGTTGGTTGGTTGTTGAAGCTGTTGTGTATGTCCGCGATCTTGTTGTGGAAGTATGAAGCGAGGGAGTTGCAGAGGTCTTGCGATGGGGTGATGTCGTTGTTTCCTGCGCTGGGGTTGGAAAGCTCTTTCACGATGTTGAAGAGTTCCTTGCAGTTGTGTGCGTTGTTGTCCAACCGGTCCTTGAATGCTGTTTTCTTGGCGGCGCGGATCAGCTGGTGGTGCTTCCGGGTGGCAAGCTTGAAGGAGGTCCTGTTGTCCGGTGTAGGTTCCCTTCTCCAGACTTTCTCTAGGGCTCGGCAGTTCTTCTTGGAGCTCTTGAGTTCGTCGGTGAACCATGGGGCTTTCTTGCTGCCGGGTCTGCTGGGCGGGGTCCTCAGCGGGGCGAGCTCGTCCGCGCAGATGCTGATCCACTTCGTGAGGTTGTCGGCGGCCTGGCTGGGGTTCGCTGAGCTGGCAGGAGGGTGCTGGCTCAGGGAGGTGGTGAGCTGGTCTGCTGTGATCTTGTTCCAGCTTCTGCGGGCGGCCTGTTGCTGGTGGTGGTGGGTCGTCGTTCTCTTGAAGGTGACTGGACGCAGCTGTGGTCCGTCCATTGAAGCTCTGTGGCGTGGCTGAAGTCGATGTCTGTGCTGGAAGAGAAGACTGCGTCGAGTGTGTGTCCGGCGAGGTGGGTGGGGGTGGACACCAGTTGCTTGAGTCCAAGATTGGCGAGGTTGTCGAGCAGGGTGCTGGTGTTGCGGTCGTTGTTGTTCTCCAGATGGAAGTTGAGGTCTCCCAGGAGGATGTAGTCAGCGGAGGGGAGGGCATGCGGGCTGACGAAGTCAGCGATGTCCTCGCTGAATTGTGTGCGTGGTCCAGGGGGTCGGTAGATCAGGGTGCCTCTGAGGGTGGTGTTCGGGTTGGTGTGGATCTGGAAATGCAGGTGTTCGGCGCTGGTCAGGGTGTTGTCGGTGCTGGTCGTGAGACGGATGGTGTTCCTGTGGATAATGGCGATGCCTCCTCCCATCTGGTTGGCGTTGCGGTCCCTCCGGACGATCTTGTAGCCCTCTGGGATCGCGATGGCGATGTCGGGAGCTGAAGAGGCGTTCATCCAGGTCTCCGTGAGGAAGGCAACGTCAGGGGCTGTGGCGTCTAGAAGGTTCCAGAGTTCGATGGCGTGTCTGTGGACGGAGCGGGTGTTGAGCAGGATGCACTTGAGGTGGGTGCTGCTGGTGTTCGACTTGGCGGGTGCTGGTGCGAGGCAGGTCCGGATGCAGGTGAACTTGCAGGCGTGGCAGCTGAAAGGTCCGTGGGTACGTCGTGGAGTGGCTTGATGGCATTCTGGGAGTCGGCCGGTGTTGAGTGCGATGAGGGTGGCGGCGGAGTACGTCAGGCGGGTCGGTCGGGGTCTTCGGGGGCCAGGGGTCCTGGCGCTGGTCGCGGTCCGGTCGCGGATGGGCTTACCTTTGGCGCGCCTTCGGCGCACAAACGGCACACCCGCTGCGCGTGACCGCTGCGCGTTCGCACGGTCGCCATTTAAGGCGAAGTGCGCGGGTGGGCGGAGCAGCTGGGAGGCGGGAGCGGGGAGGGTACAGAATAGAAAAAGGGGCGGGGAAAAGCGGCGGTGGCGGGAAGGGAGAGCGGAGGGCGGCGAGGTAGGCGGACAACCAGGAAGGAAAACGAAAACACAGGCACAACAAAATAATTAAAAACAGGCACAAATGGGGGCAAAAACAGAGCAAAAGACAACACCTAGCTTCAGAAACAGCAGAGCCGGCAGGCGCTCACGGAGCACGCCGGGGGGCGTGGTCAGTGGCAGCGAGGCAGCAGGGCAAGGGGCACACGCAGCAGCTGGTGGCCGTGCGGCGCGGGGGTGTCCCACAAGTGGGTCACACTCACCTGCGTCGCACGGTCGCCATTTAAGGCCAAGTGCGCGGGTGGGCGGAGCAGCTGGGAGGCGGGAGCGGGGAGGGTACAGAATAGAAAAAGGGGCGGGGAAAAGCGGCGGTGGCGGGAAGGGAGAGCGGAGGGCGGCGAGGTAGGCGGACAACCAGGAAGGAAAACGAAAACACAGGCACAACAAAATAATTAAAAACAGGCACAAATGGGGGCAAAAACAGAGCAAAAGACAACACCTAGCTTCAGAAACAGCAGAGCCGGCAGGCGCTCACGGAGCACGCCGGGGGGGCGTGGTCAGTGGCAGCGAGGCAGCAGGGCAAGGGGCACACGCAGCTGCTGGTGGCCGTGCGGCGCGGGGGTGTCCCACAAGTGGGTCACCCCCGCAAAGCAAGGAATGTGACTTGCCAAAAGCGTCAACTCGTACCCAGACAACCTTGCACTCGTCAGGTGTTGGGTTTTAGTACGATTCAAGAGAGTGTCAACTGCATTCGGAACCATCACCGTGAGCATATTATCCATGACCAATCCTGCAGATTGTCGGATGGACACCGCAGCTGCCGCTGTTGCTCTCAAACAACTCGGCAATGCTCTAGCTACTGGGTCCAAGGTCGAGGAAAAATATGCACATGGACGTTGCTTACCGCCGAATTGTTGCGTCAAAACACTCAACGCACAACCTTCCCTCTCGTGAACGTATAGTGTAAACGGCTTACTGTAGTCAGGGGTACCTAACACAGGAGCCGAACACAACGCATCACGCAATTCAGAAAAACTTTTCTGACATTCTTCCGTCCATGGTAAAGGAGTTGAAACATCCTTGCACGTAAGAGCCACCAATTGTTTCGCTAGCAATGAAAAATTTGGAATCCATTGCCTGCAGTATGACGTGATACCTAAAAAGAACACAGAACAGGGTGGCTGGACAGGGAAAATTGATATCACAATTTACAGACACGCAGTCAATATGTACTACGTGACCACGGGGTTTGTTTTCCCAAAACAAATTTATTTTCTTTTTGACTCAGTTTCTCAAAATTTCAAAAACACAAAGACAAACGAAGAACTATCACGGCAGTGAATTCATGCGTACAATATCTACAAATATACAAGTTTACAAATGTACAATACTTACAAAATGAATCAAGCAAAACAAATAAGAGTGACACACCAACAAACAATGAAATAATTCAGTGATCAAAATCAATTGCATTTATATACAGTGCAAAATTAGTGCATGGAGCAAAGGTACAACCAGTCCATGGGACTATGAAACCAAGGGACAGGCGGGGGTAGATGGAATGGAATGCCTGCCTGCCTATCAGTGATACCTAAAAAGGCACGCACATCTCTCTGAGTTGTTGGCACAGTCATTCGAGCAATCGCTGAAATTCTCTCTGGGGTCAACCTCCTTCCCTCCTTTGACAATAAGTGACCTAGATAGGTTACTTCTTGGCAACAATATTGCAGTTTAGAAGGTGACACCTTGTGATGTAAGTCACAGAGATGCTGCAACAACGACACCGTAGCAAGTTTGCAAATGTCCTGAGTATCTGCAGCCACCAATAAGTCATCGACATATTGGATCAAGGCCGCACCGGCCGGCAACACAAACGCATCAAGTTGGCCCTTCAAGGCTTGGCTGTATATCGATGGACTCTCACAGTAGCCCTGAGGAGCACGTTTAAACCTAAAGCTGCGGCCACCAAGAGAGAAACCAAAAAGGTCCCTACTCTCCTCAGCAATCGGAATGCTGAAGAAAGCATTCTTCAGATCGATCACTGAGAACCAAGATGCAGAGGCTGGAATCAGAGTCAGTAGAGCCGTAATGTCAGGCACCACAGGGAACTGAGGAATCACAATTTTATTTACCTCCCGTAAATCGATAACAAAACGATAAACAGGGGGCTTTGATGAATCAGTGTGCTTCAGAATGGGCAGCACAGGGCTATTGCACACGTTTCCCCGAGTCTCCTCGATAACAACTTTTTCAATCAAATCGTAGATGATTGCTAACAGCGCTCGCTCACCATCAAGGGAGATACGATACTGGGGAATACGTGGCAATCGCATATTAGATTTCAAGTGAACAACATAAGAGGAGATGTCAAGCAGGCCCACGTTATTGGGACCTGTCGCCCACAAAGATGCAATGGAGAACTCAATTCTGGTGGAAGCTTGTCGATGGATAAGTACATAGGAGAGACAACTCTCTCACCCAACGTAAGCTTTACTCCTGCAGGAGAACAATACAAAGTCGCATACAGACGTTTTAGGAAATCCAGGCCCAAGAGATTTTCACCACAACCAGTAGTTAAAATCAAAGGAGCTTTCAGCTCACGAGGCCCAATTGTAAGAGGCAAAGGGTACGAAACCGGATTGCTAACAGGGGCGCCAGAGAATCCAACGGAAACATTTGTTAAGCCAGACAAAGGTGCGCCAGGGAGTTTCGAATGCATGATGGAGGTGGCACCTGCGACGTAAGGCCCTCTCTGATCAACCGGAACTGATACTACTCCCTCTCCTTGTCTATGGCTGTCCTAGTAATTACCGTCGTCAGCATCCTGATCGACGTAATAATCGTCCACATTGTACTGCGCAGATCTTCCTTGCGACGATCCGCGCTGATCGAAACAATTATTAGAATCAGAAGAATTGTTGGAACGATCATTTTGAGCACCACGACCTCTACCACGTGATGCCTGTTGAGGACCACTACAACCTCCTCTAGATGAATTACCACTATTTCGATCACGCAAAACTGGACAATCAAATTTCAAATGACCCTCTCTCCTACAATAGGCACACTGATTGTACCCTAATGTAGATCGCTGCGAAGAGGAGTCATTTCGTGATTGCGACCTATTCGACTGAGACTGCGATCGATTCCGTTGGTGCGAATCATTATGATTCGAATGTGGAGGATACGCTTGCTGCAACAACACTTTAGTTTTGAGTTCTTTTGTCTCTTTATCGGCACGATCATTTTCCTCTTTCTCTCTATTCTCATAATATTGGGCCGTGGCCAATATTTGAGCAGAAGTGGAAACAGCCCACGCACTTTCTGAATTTTGTAATTTGTTGCTTAGGTCCGGCAACAAATTTGAGACAAACTTGTCCACAAACAATCGCTGACCTCCCTCAGTACCCATATCTTGACCACTGTGATCAATGAATGCCTCCTCAAATCTCGTAAAGAAATCAGAGACACTCTCATCCTTCTTTTGCTTGCAAGTGGACAGTTTGTCCCAATTCACCTTCATAGCTGGCATAAGCGTTTTCATAAGAGTAATAATTCTCTGGGGCAAAGCCGTAATTAGCTGTTCAGGCTTTGCCCCACCAATTTGTCGTGTATCCGCCGCTACAAGAGCAGCCCAATCACCACCTAATTCTGCTACATGATTTTCTTGACGAATTTTCGCCCAAACCGGTTGCGGAACTACGTTACCAAACAACATATCAATGTCAGCAAGATTCATTATCGTAGCCTCTACTAACTGCGATAATTCTTTATAATATCCTGCAGGATTTTTGCGAGGGTCAGGCAAAGATTGCTTTACCTGCAAAACTTCCGATCGCTTCCACGGGAGGTGTATCCACACTCTCTGGAAATGTGGCAGGATCGGCGGAATTTGAGCAGCATCACCCGGCATCCACACTGGTGGAACTTCGCGCATGGGATACTGACCAGGCGCTGCTAGTAGTTCCTCAATGTCTTCTAAAAACAATGCCCGAGGCATTATAGAAGGACAAAAATACAACAACTGCTCGACAGCACGTCGAACATTGGTACCCACCAGTATTCCGCTCGCAAACTGGAGCTGAAGATTAGTCAGAGCAGTCAATACATCGTCAGATGCATCAGCCGATATTTGGTCACGTAAAAGCTTGCACATTTCTTCAAACACGAACCTTTGTGTCGGTACGTTGAATTGACAAAACGTATCAAGCACTATACGTGGAGGATTTCTAAGGGGGTATTTAATCCAACCCGTCGCCATATTATACAGCGAGTCACGTTCCCTACTACCGGGAAGCTGACTTCGCCTTTGAGGACCATCGGAACCAGCGGACTCAAGAACGGGTCCAAGAGAATTAAAGAAGTTAGCAGCAACAGAAGGGGTACGACGTCGAACAGATGGAGAAGAAGAGTAACACAACCGGGTAACAAGAGAAGCGTCAGGAACAGAAGAGACAGCAGGAGTAACTAGAACAGTAGGAGCAACGGGAGCAGGAGTATGAGGAAGTACAAGCGGGGGAGCAGTAGGGACAGGAGCAGGTAATGGAGCAGGAACAGGTTGAAGAACGGGGACAGGTTGTGGCACAGGAACGGGAGCAGGTGGAGGAACAGGGACAGGGGGAACCACTAGAGCTACGGTACCCTGTGCGTACAGAGGTGGTGACTTCAAGAGATAGGATAACAAGGGGTCCTCTACTGATTCCTCCTTCTTATCTGTACCCGTCGGTAAAACGGGGTAACACTTATCTATGGTCATGCGCTGCAATCTATCGAAAACTTCCTTTTCCTTTTCCTCCTTATCTCGCTGGAACTGCTCTGCGTTTCTAACCGTTGTAACAATTACTTCTCTCTTATTACGTTTAATCTGCTTGATTTCTTTCTGCTTGGCTTCTTTACGCCACAACCGAAAGGAATCAAACATGGCCGGCCTTGCTTTTCTTTGGAACAATTTAGCTTCTAGATTATCTAAAATCGGGGTCTCAAAACTGCCATGAGGTGGCCAACTAAGGACACCGTCTTTTTTAGTGTAACGAACCCAACACTCATTGAATGTAATTGGACCCAAACCGTGTCTACTGTACAACTCATAAGTTGGAGTTCCAACCGGAGGTATCGGACACGAGTCCTCCAGTCGGGAATCCGCGCCACAACTTCTAAAGCAACTGAACAAAGTACTACGGGCAGGCATCGTGCACACTAACTGAGTTTCACAAACGTCAAGGGTTATAGGATTTACAATGTCCCTGCAAAGAGCAAAAACCCTCGGTTTTTGGCGACTGCAGACGTCAAATATCACAACAAAGAACAAAGTACTAAGAACCACAAATGCAATGGAACCATGCAACAACTAAGCACCCACAACAAAGGACTCTGGGAGTGACCCACAAATACTTAACTCAAAGATCAATGGCGTCACCAGAAAGGCCCGTCAATCGTCTCGCTGTACCAAGGTCTACGCCAGGCGCCTAAACAGGTCTACAGTCAGGGCAGCAGTCCGTCGCAGCCGTCAGGAGGCGGGGATCTTCGCGGGAAAAGTCGTCGGGCCACTTGTTTCGACAACAGGATCGATGAAGCGGGGTGCACCTTCCCTCGGAGATTTCACACGAAGTTCCTCCCGATCGGCGGGCTTTGGACCGGTACCACTGATGCAGCCCCACGTTGGGCGGCAACTGAAGGACTGGGTTTTTCTAAGACCCAGCGGTGCCAGGGATAACACCTAAAACCTTCGTGGGTAACCTGTTCCGGCGTACAAATGACAGAGACACGGGACACTTCCTTCGGCGTCAAAGATTCGAGGTTTATTTACTGCAGGGAACACAGAAGTCACAGGAAGTACAACACGTGTAGGTTCGAGGAGTCTGCTTCAACTTGTATCTGTGGATCGCTCCTTTTATACAGTTTTCGTGCATAAGATAACATGGTACACAAAGGTTTACAACTTGGTTCCCATCGTAAAGACCATAAGGGGTCGCTTTCATGTATTCAGGGCCCGGAACATAAGTACAGTAACGTTTGGTAGTTCCCAACTGTAAAAGCACATCTTCCCACCATTAGTACATTCCAATCAGCAGTAAACAAGTCGAAGAAGAGACAGAAACAGGTGCAGAGGAAGACAGGAACAGTGAGCAGATCGGAAAGGGTGTAAAAGGGGGTGGTATCGGGAAACACGAGCCGCAGGCATCAAAGGGGACGTGCCTAATGAATGCACAACTGAGACAATAGACCAGCACGGCAAGATGAGCCTCGAGCGGGGCCATCTGCCTTACAGTATCATCCCCCTCATCATAAAGACACTTTCAAAGGAAACGTGTCTTCCGCAAAAGTTTGGGAATCCCAGGGTCGCGAAGCGGACAGCGTCCGTTCGCTGGCTACTTGAGGGCAAGAAACAAAATGGATGACATATCTAAGATGGAACCCGTGGGTTCAGATGAAGAAACCCCCGAAACAAACGAACGGTTTAGGCTAGCACAGCGAAATCGCGTACACCCACTAAACTCGTCATTTGCGGTTCATAGATACCAGACTCGACCATATTCGTGCGAGTCGAAAACACCACTTACGATTGTCACGGAACCTCACGTACGCTGCCACTGAGTGACCCGAGTCTTGGCACCCACGGTGTTTTCTTCCCTTCCTTCTGATCTGACCTTCCCGGTGGCGCCGGTCCCCGACTGAGATCCTGCTTGTGTGTGTTGTCGTACAGTGCCGGTTTGGCTGATTTGATCAAAGACCTTGGCAGTTGGAACCTGGATATTTGAGATTTGGGTAAGAATTGTGATTGGTAAGGTAGTCTGCGGACGCTTACTGTGGTTCTATGAATATGAATATGTTTTGAGTTAGCTAACATTTGGTTCTATGAAATAATGTATATGTGTAGTGCACTTCACATAGGCAGGCATGTAGAGATGTTTCTCTAACTTTGTTTGTATTTCGAGCGGCACACTTGTGTGAAGTATAGTAAGTGCCATTTTTACGGTATCACGTTTTCGTGGTACTTTTTGAACATGCCTGTTTTAAGCACACTCCGAGGGATGTGCTGTTTTGGGAGTGGTACCACATACCGATTAAGTGAGTCACAGCCGGCTCCCCCAGAGGGGACTCCTAACCGTGAGATGTATATTAAATTCGGCCTTCCCCCTATATTGTATAGTAAATTATGGAACAAATACACTAAGTCTGATCCCGAGTTGCAATGGCCACTACATGGGTTGTTTGATTTACAAAAGGTTCAGTTTGTGGAGCAATGTTTGTTTCAACGCAGGTCTAGACAGAATATGTTTGACTGTGTGCGAATGTGGGAGAAAGCAGTGCGTGAACGTATGAAGCGTGAGATTGCCTTGGCGGAAAAAGAGCAGCGCAAGGCTGCTCGAGATAAAGCTTTACAGCTGGAGGAGAAGGAGTTGCAGGAGAAGAAAGAGAGGGAGGAACGGGAGCGTAATTTGCAAACAAGTGGTCAATTTCCTATTCGACGTCCGCTTTATCCTGTCCTTACTAATGAAGTTGATGATTTTTCGTTCTTAGATCAGTCTCCGCCTCCGTACGTTTCGCCTATGGCTCCGGACGAGGACTTCGGTGATGGAGAACGAGATAGTGCGAGTACAAGGTTAACTGCTAATAGAGCCGCGGAGTTGCGCAGTTTCGCTAGGAAGCTGAATTTGAATAAAATAACTATGTCAGAGATTAATGCTGAAAGGAATAAATGGTCAGAACGAGAACAGTTGTGTTTTTTAAGTACCTTTGCAGATGAAGTTGTTGAACGATTTCGTAAGAATTCAGAGGATTTAGAATCTAAGGATATATCTGTCCATCATGAGAATATGCGTAAAGGTCTATTTGATATTTCAGATGCAGATGCCCTTTTCCTACGATTGGTCCAGCTACGGGATGAGGCGTCCAGATTGCGGGAAGTACGAAAAGCATCAGAGAAGTCCGTGCCGGGGTCGACGGAGCAATCCAAACAGTGTTCTATCCTTGGAGCAGATAAGAGTTCTAAAGTGCATGTTATGCCTATGCGTGAAGCTGCACCTTTGTATGTTCCCCCTAAAGGGCAAGGTACCAGTGATGATAAAACATCCGGGGATGCAAAAGGGTATTTTATATATAATTGGGTGTATACGCCTTGGAATAGAGCGGATGTTATGGCATTGAAAAACGCCTTACCCGATCCCCGTAAAAATCCGGCAGCTTTTTATGAAGGTGTGGAGGGGGCTATTTCCTCCTGTGTTATGACCCTGGTTGATATTGATCTTTTCTTTGGGATGATACTGCCCCCTGATATGTGGAGAGCGATTCGTAAATTTGATGATCAAACAATGTTAGGAGCAAATTGGAAAGATATAAGCCAGGCTGATTTGGATAGGGAGCCTGCATGTAAACCCTGTCAACTGATTTTAGATCTCCCAACAGCTATTTTGAATAAATTGAAAACGCTTGTTCCCCCTAAAAAGATTGATTGGACTATGTTAGCCTCGTGCAAACAGAAACAAGACGAGTCGGTATCTGACTTCTTCACACGTTTCGAAGAAGCGTTTCATGATTACAGTGGACAATTGTTAACAGATGATACGGGTAGGCATCTGTTTGTTGACAAGTATGTGGCTAATCTCCTACCGGAGATTGCGAAGCGGTTGAAAACTAGTGAAAGTTCCTGGACCACGGCGACCCCTGCATCTTTGTTAACTATGGCTCAGTATTATGAGCGGCAGGAATTAGAGGCTAAAGAAAGTGTTGATAAGAAAGCGAAGGAGTTGAAGACGAAGGTGATGTTGGCACAGGTGCGCGGTACGCAATCTAGAGGGAATGATAGAGGCAGGCGAGGAGGGGGTAATGCGTCGTACGGTCGTACCGATATTGCTGAGGACCAATGTGCATATTGTAAAGAGTTTGGGCATTGGGCTGAAGACTGTCCGGTGCTTCGTGAGCAACGTAGCCAGCGTGGTCGAGGAGGTGGAAGGACACGGAATAGTTATTCGGGAGCGAGAGGTGGAGGAAGTGAAGGTGGTAGGTTTGAAGTGAGGGGTCATGGTCAGGATGAATGAAATACTTTTGATTGACGAAATCAGTATCATATTTCGGAGGGCGAAAATGTGGAGAGTCAGGATTATGTGCACGCATAGGATTGCGTAGGATGGGGTGTGGAATCGGTTGAAGTGCCAGTAGATCAAAGAGGTCCATATGTATCAGCGGGCGTTTTGGGTTCTACTGATCAGTTTTTAGTTGACACAGGAGCTACTCGTAGTGCTTTGTCTAAAAACTTGGTTCCAAGGGCTCCCCTGTCTGGCGAAACGATTACATGTATAGGGTTCGATGGCACACCCTCTCCAAGCCCATTATCACAACCTCTTGCATTTTGCATTGATACATTTTTTGGCTTATGCCCATTTTTGTTGTCGCCTCATACCCCAGACAATATTAAGGGCATAGATCTGCTCAAATATTTTCGAGCAACAATACGCTGCGCTCCTGAAGGAGTGCGGGTTATTTTGAATGATAATTATCCAGACGTAGGCAGATTTTGTACCATGCAGGAAATTGAAGCGCTAGCCTCTCTCCCACACACGTTATGGGCGATATCTGATACGGATGTGGGACAGATGCACATTCCGCCTATTTGAATTACTGTCAAGGAGGGAGTATCTTAGCCACGTGTACCTCAGTATAAGATATCTAGAGAAGGTGAGATTGCCCTGACGCACATCGTTCAGGATTTGATTATTGCAGGAGTAGTGGAGGAAGTTCCCTACAATGTCTGTAACAGCCCTATTCTTTCGATCCTTAAGAAAGATACTGACGACAAGGTCTATCGATTTATTATTGATTTGAGAGAAATAAACAAAATTGTAGTGCCCCAGTACCCGGTGGTGTCTGACATCACCACCTTACTCAATTTGGTCCCCCCACTGCCACTACTTTCTCTGTCATTGACCTTAAAAACGCTTTCTTTTCCATTCCCATCCATCCCGACAGCAGATATCTATTTGGTTTCACGTTAAATAATAAATCGTATAGATTTTGTCGTGTTCCTCAAGGTTACACAGAGAGCCCTAGCATTTATAGCCAGGCTTTAAAAGACAGCTTGATTCATTCGAATTGCGATCAGGGGTGGCTCTTATTCAATACGTTGATGACCTCCTATTGGCTGCGGACACATATGCACAATGTGAGGAGAGTACTCTTGCCTTGCTTTCCTTTTTGGCTCAGAATAATCACAAAGTTTCGAGGAAAAAGTTGCAATATTGTAGACTAAAGGTGACCTACCTCGGTCATCTTTTGTCTAAGGAGGGACGTGCATTAACATCTGATCGAATTCAAGCAATATTAGATACACCAGTCCCCCGCACTCAGAGAGATGTACGTGCCTTCATAGGCCTAACGTCCTTCTGTAGACAGTGGATAATGGGGTTTTCGCACATTATAAAACCTTTGTTAGCGTTACTGTCCAAAACTACATCAATGCCCCTTGAATGGACAGATGAATGTCAGAATGCTTTTGAACAATTGGGACAGGCCCTTTGTTCTGCACCCGTGTTAGGTACACCAGATTACACAAAGATTTTCACGTTGTATGTGCACGAGAAAGATGGGTGCGCATTATCAGTGTTAGTGCAGAAACACGGGGATAAGCAGAGGCCCTGTGCGTACTTTTCGGCCATTCTTGATCCTGTAGCACGTGGGTTACCTGGGTGTTTCCGAGCAGTTGCAGCAACAGCAGTAGCTATACAACAGAGTGAGGGAATAGTTTTGTCACATAAACTGTTGGTGTTAGTTCCCCATGCGGTAGATGCTCTGCTAAATCAAACAAAGACCCAGTATCTTACGAGTGCACGTTTAACAGGATATGAGCTCACACTGTTGGCGCCACATATCACACTAAAAAGATGTGCTACCCTGAACCCTGCCACTTTATTGCCGTATCCGGTTGCGGAGGGCCAAGAGGAAGAACACCATGACTGTGTTTTCCTGACTGAAGAACAAACAAAGGGTCGTGTTGACTTACAGGATACGCCACTTCCAGATGTGGATGGGGAACTGTGGGTTGATGGATCGTGTTTAAGGCTGCCAGATGGCACAACTTCTGCAGCATATGCAATCACGACACTTAAGACAGTGGTAGAAACAGCACGAATACCACAGAAATCGGCTCAAGCAGCGGAGCTGATAGCTTTGACAAGAGCCTGCGAATTGAGTGCTGGCTTATGTGTGAACATCTACACAGACAGCCGGTACGCTTTCGGGGTGGCGCATGACTTTGGCCTACTCTGGAGAGAAAGTGGGTTTTTGACTTCGCATGGAGTGCACATTATGCATGGAGAGTTAGTGCGTGATCTTTTGAATGCGTTGCTTTGCCCAAAGAAAGTGGCGATAATCAAATGCAGTGCACATAAAAAGGTCACTGGCAAAGTGGGACAAGGCAATGCCTTTGCAGACAGTATAGCAAGACAAACGGCTATGTCACGAAATGACTCTCCAATGTATGTGGTGAAGTCACAGGCTGAGCGATGGCATGATGCTAGAGAGGAAATAATAGACATTCAGAAACCAGCGTCTGAAGCAGAACTCGCAACCTGGGCAGCAGAGGGAGTGCTGGATGATGAGGGTTGTTGGAGGAGCAAAGATATGGAATGATGGAAATTGCCTGCAGCTTACTTGCAAGCGATGGTCCAGATGACACATGGGTTGGCACATGTTGGAGCTCTTGCAATTACTCGATTGCTAACGCGAGTTTGGGAGCATCCTGAGATTGCCAATACGACCAAGAGAGTAGTGCAGACCTGTTTGATATGTTTACAACACAATCCTGCAAAAGGGACTCATACTCCGAAAGGAGGGTTCGTTCCACCTACTGCACCGTTTGAAGTACTGCAAATGGATTACATCCAGCTTGAGCGTTGCAATAACCTTAAGTATGTCTTAGTGGTGGTTTGTGCTTTCAGCAAATGGGTTGAGGCCTTCCCTACGAAGGATAATACAGCGCTGACAACAGCTAAGGTTTTGCTCAAGGAGTACTTCCCACGCTACGGCGTTTGCAAATTTTTGTGGAGCGATAATGGTCCTCATTTTGTTGGGAAAATTGTGGAGTATGTGTTGAAGGGGTTGGGAATCCAGCAGAAGTTTCATGCTGTGTTCCATCCTCAGTCAGCAGGTCTTGTTGAAAGGTATAATGCTACTTTGAAACTAAAGTTAGCAAAGATCGTGGCATCCAAGTCTTTGAAGTGGCCCGATGCCTTGCCCTTGGCATTACTCTCTATCAGATCAGTGTCCCATTCCCGAACGGGCCTCACACCTTATGAAGTGGTGTTTGGAAGGCCAATGAACATATGGGGGGGTTCCTAAGCCTCGATTGTTACATGATGTGCCTTGTATAATGATGAACGATTATTTGGCACGATTAACAAATGATTTACTCTCTATTCATCAACAGGTTCGAGAAGCGCTCCCTGACAATTCTATTGGAGAGGCTCATAATCTTCGTCCTGGCGACCATGTGATGATTCGCTCGTTTGAGAGGACAAACAGCTTGGAACCGAGGTGGCGTGGCCCCGAGCAGGTATTGCTCGCAACGCGAACGGCTGTGCGAGTTACCAACAGGAAGCGGTGGGTGCACTCTACTCACTGCCGTCGTGTCTCTCCGGATCTGGTGAGCCCGACTGCGCTGTCTGACTACCGAGACATCTTGGACGAGGAGAAGAGCCCAGCTGTAACGTCTGCCGAATCGGAGGGAGCCTTCCCGGACCACACTGTTTCTGGACGAGAAAGATACAATCTGCGACCACGATAAGAAGAATTTTTTTTAGGTGCGAGACTGGTTGAGTTACCGCTCTGGGGTTTGTGAAACGGAAGCCGGGAATCTCAAGGGGGGGGGATCAGTTCTGCCAAGTGTAGCGACACCCGTCTTGACCCCGGAGTAGAAAACAACGGCTACCTCGGAGCTCAGCACTCATATTTTTATTTTTAAATTGTACTTTTGAGACATTGTGAACTTTGAACTATGGCGTCTTCCGCAGCACGAGACAAAAGAATCCTTGGTGCTGTATTATTTGTGTTGACAATTGTAGTAATAGCTGTGATAGCCTGGGTAGTGGAACTTGTGGTGCCTGTGCGAGAACATTTGCTGCCGACTACCCCGGCTCCATCTGAACATTTTCATTTCACTCTACCATACCATGAAGAGCGGCACCGACAGACTTACTTGAACAATAGTTTCATTCAAATTCTGCATCATACTCACAATATGACGAACACTTCTAATTGCTGGGTATGTGGGATGTTGCCTGGGCATCAGAAGAAAGGAGGCACACCGCTTATCCCACTCCCGTTTTCTCATAATGGGGTTTGCAATGCCTGGTATACCCTCCTGTTCACTTTGCGATGGCCAACAAAAGGGGGGCTGCTTTTTCGTTTAAATAAAATTTGTTTCAATGATCGAGACGGCTATCCGCAAGCTGAAGGTACTAAGTTTGAATGGGAAGAGTGCCGCCCGGATAACGTGTCTGCACCATGAGTTTACAGTAATCATCGAAGTATCAACATGTCCAATTCTCATGTTATTAATGTTATTGATACAAAAGCCGATCTCTGTATACGTAATAAAGGTACAATCCCAGTTGGCAGAAGTGAATGTAACACCACTCTCACCTTTGATACCCCGAATGGTATTTCATTTGTAGCCTCCCGAAATACGTACTTCATATGTGGTAATAAAGGTTATCATCGTCTCCCTTTAGGATGGTTAGGAACATGCTACATCTCTTTTGTATTGCCCCCTGTATTTATTGCTCCGCCTATGTATCACAATGATTATATTTTGTATCACGATTTTATATTGAACAGAGTTAAGAGAGCAGTAGTTCTTGATGATATAGATCAAACAGACACTGCATTGCAACAATATGTTGACTTCAATTTGGGTTTGTTTTCTTTTGTGGGAGCTGCTCTAAATAGCTGAAAAATACGACGATTTACTCGTGTTGTTGAAGCCGTTGCCAATGATACTGCTTTTGCATTAGGAAATTTAACTGAGGAGCTTCAGATTTCTAGAATTGTAACGCTCCAGAACCGGATGGTTCTAGATGTAGTTCTAGCCGATCGAGGGGGGGCATGCCGCATTATCGGAAGTAGTTGCTGTGTTTACGTGCCAGACAATTCACCATCTGTGTATGATGCCATATCCAAATTACATAAAATTGCGGCTGAGATACATCCTGACAATGGTACATGGACCTTTTCGGGGTGGTTTTGGTCAATGCTTAGTACATGGGGCTGGAAGTTATTGACGATTCTATGTATAATAATTGGAATATTCTTCTTCTTATGCTTATGTATTCAATGTGGCCCTGCATTATGTTCTATGCGTTTATTAGTTTGTATTCCATCTAGACGAGCTTTTGCCACAAATGAACAAATGATTCATAAAGAAGTGGCCCAGATTATGTCCATCGATATAGAAGATGAGTATCCTGATTATGTCCATTGTGAGGTAGCTTCAGCTAAACGCTAAAAGGGTCATCTGTCGTAATTTGATAAATGACTGGGTTAGCGTTAAGCTTTGCTACACATTATTTCCTTATCTTGACCATAGTTGTTAAACGCCATTTTGTATGTTACGGTGGCCATTTTAGCGAATGTGTCGCCTCGTGGTCAGCATGCCCTTTTGTCCGTCCTCTGTACCACTGACCACTCGAGTTTGCCCAGCAACAGGCTATTTTTAGTAATGGTCAAGCCTGCACATGCGCAGTTCCGATTGACCAGTCATCACTTAGGAATGTTCCGCCAAACTGACCAGTGGTGTTGTAACCCCACCCATGAGCTGGCTGTGTTCCAAAAATGACCATATATGTACCTAAAACTCTGTAACCATGTACTGCCTATTTTTTAATGTCTGTAAAACTGTATAAAAGAAGGACTTACACCGATGTTCGGTGTGATACTTCTTGCATTGCCGAAGGGTGCTGTAGGAATGTACCACCACCCCATGGGGTCTTAATAAACTTGTTTTTTACGTTTTCTAGTTTCCGTGCCAACAGTTCTTATGGTGTAGAGGGTATTCTGCGGAGTATGTAGGCCTGGAGAACCCAATACCACATCATATCTTTGGAAAGGTAATAATAAATCCTATTTAGTGGTAAAGTTGAATTTGGCATTACTATTTTATAAATGCCACTTTTAGAAAGTGGGCATTTCTCTACTCTTAACTTTGCTCTGTATGCCTCTAGCCTGTCTCCAATACATGCCTAGGCTAGGTGACAGCTGCACTCTGTGCATTCCCTCTAGCCAGCCACAAACACAGGAAGGGTGGGTGTGACAGAGGAATCATCTGCATTAATCTGTATTCTGATAGCCTTCCTGGGCAGGAAGGAGGAGAGGGAGCTCACACATTCAAATAGGTTGTCAATTTGAATTGTATATCTAGCTTACTCTGACTAAGATTGTGGTCCCTGCTTGGACAGGGTATATACATTTGCCAACTAGAGACCCAAGTTCTGACAATTAGAAAGGGAGAAACAGAAAGACAAACATTTGAATGTTGGAGCAGAAGCCTTATACCAGCCATTATTAGCACTGAGACATTTTAATGCCTTGAGTCACTGTCGCTGAACTTCGGACGGATACCACCAACTCCTGCGAATACCTCGCTCTCTCTATTAAAGACCTACTGGCCGATCAAGCCTGTTCACTCCCAACATACTCGAAAGGGGCCACTCTAAACTGGATCATCTCTAAGGAATCAACAGTCAAGCTTATCTCTATAGAACCATGTGACTAGTCTGACCAAAACACCGTTGCCATCCTACTACCTGGAACCCACAAGACTAGGACACCTCAACCAGCTATTCCTAAACGCTGGATCAGAGACACCAAGAACCTAGACCATAGGGAGCTGAAGGCTCGCTGCAAATCTGAACTCCCACCCTAGCATATCACACCGATCAGTGACCTCAAAGATCGCTACTCTGCAACCATATTGAACATTCTAGATGACCTAGCTCCACTAAAACTGTAAAGTACCCAATTCAAAGACAGAAACACCTGGTTCACTGGATTCCTTAACAATGTGAGATGATCCCTCCGGCAATCTGAAAGAACATGGCGACAGCACCCCTCTGCCGCTCATCTAAAACTTCTACGCCAGGCCAGAAATACCTACAACAGAAACATCCTCGACTCAAAAAAGGAATTCATTAGAGCTGAACTGCGGAACGCCAAGAACAGACCCCGCAAGCTCTTCCAACTGGTCAAGCACCAATCTGATAAACTGGCCAAACACCGAAAGTAACCACAAAGTCTCTAATATCATCCGAGGAATTCTCCTCTTTCTTTGCATACAAAATCATAGTCTTAGGAAACGATCTCAATTCCTCCAAATACTCTCAACCCCTGCTTGACCTTCCTCCTCCTTCAGCGCCGCCCCCCGGGTTTTACCTAAAAATCATGCTCACTGGACTGACGTCAAATTCTATGAGGAAGTCTCTGTCTCTAAAATACTATCCACCCTAAACCCGAATAACCATTTTAATGACCCGCTCCCCTCCAACTGCCTTACTGCTGTCGCCCAATTTATTTTATTTATTCATTTATTTATGGGATTTTTAGTGCGCAGCTACTACCCTAAGGTGTCTAGGCGCAGTGAGATACTCTAAAATACAGTAGTCAGGACATGAACTTATTGATTGAAGAGCCAGGTCTTCAAAGCCTTACGGAAGCCAATGAGGGTTGGTGCAGATTTAATGTCTGAGGGGAGTGAGTTCCACAATATGGGAGTTGCTACCAAAAATCGTCTGTCACCCCAAGTAGCCGTTCTTGTACGGGGTACAGACAGTAGACAGCTTGCTGCTGATCTTAAATTCCTTTTAGGGGTGTACACCTGAAATGCCTCTTTTAAGAACTTCGGTCCAGTGTGATGGATGGCCTTATAGGTGATACATAAAGCTTTGAATTTGATCCTGCTCTCCACTCTTAGCCAATGGAGATGGCGTATGGCTGCCGAAGTGGATTGGCGCCTGGGAATGTTGAGCAGGATCCGTGCTGCCATATTTTGGACAGATTGAAGCTTATTCAGGATGTATTTATGTGTGTTGAAAAAGAGAGCATTTCCATAGTCAAGCTTGGAAAACACTAGGGTGGTAATCAGTGTTTTTCCTGCTGATGCTGGTAAATACGGCAGGAGTTTTTTTGATCTTTTTCAACATAAAGAATGCAGCTGAAACTACCTTGTTTACGTGATGTCTAAAGGATAGCTTGTTATCGAAGATCACTCCAAGATTCCTGACCTTGGTAGCTGGGACCGGGGTAGGGACCATTTGACTGGGCCACCATGTAGGGGACCACTCTGGGGAAATATTACCAAAGGTCATAACCTCAGTTTTCTCCGCATTAAGTTTTAAACAGTTACAGTGCATCCAAGATTGTACATCCAGTAGCCCCTCCTGAAGTTTAGCTGCTACCACTGGGCCGTTCTTATGCACCGCCAGCACAAGCTGGGTGTCATCAGCGTAGGTAGTTAAACGCATCCCATGCGATTTGATGACCCTCGCCAAGTCTGCGACATAAATGTTAAAAAGCGTAGGACTTAGCGAGGATCCTAGAGGGACCCCGCATGGCAGTTCAGAGATCGGTGAGTAATAGTTACCCAGTTTGACTGCCTGCTTGCGATTAGCTAAAAAAGAGGCTATAAGATCTTTAGCCAGATGGTTAATCCCAAGGGCTGCGACACGGTCGACCAAGATGGTGTGGTCGACCGTGTCAAAGGCCGCCGATAGGTCCAACAGAATAAGCACTGCCGCTTCTCCCGAATCCATGATGTCTCTAATTTCATCGGAGGCCTTTATCAGTGCTGTCTCAGTTCTGTGTCCCCTCCGGAACCCGAACTGAGTATCATCCAAGAGTTTATATTGTTCAATAAACTCTGAGAGCTCCTGTTTCATAATGGCCTCTATGATTTTAGCCGGGAAGGCATGCAATAGGTCTGTAGTTGGCCGTAATGGTGGGGTCTAAAGAAGGCTTCTTAAGCAAAGGTTTGACAATGGCCTTCTTCCAAATCTCAGGGTAGACACCGGTTTTGAAGATGGAATTACAAATATCGGTGAGCGGCTGAGTGATGGTATTATTTAATTGATTCATTATGGTAGGAGGACATGGATCGAGCGGAGAACCCGATTTAATCTTAGCAACAAGCTTGCTGACCTGATCTTCAGTGACTGACTGAAAATGAGAAAGGGGAGGGTGAGTAAGAGCCAAATTAGTGGATTGATCAATGGTTCTTCCTAACGGTTCTTGGATAAAAGTGGAATAGATATCCATCACCTTAGTGGTGAAGAATGTGGCCAGTGAACTACAAAGTTCCTAAGATTTCTCAATCACGGGTCCAGCAGGAGGGTTAGAGAGAGAGCTCACCACTTGAAACAGCATCCTAGCTGAATTCTGTGCATGCTCAATTTGACCAGTAAAAAAGACATTCTTTTGCGTGTTGACAGCTTTCTTGTATATCGCTAAAGCATTTTTATAAACTTGCTTAGCGGAGGGGCTATAGTGCTTTCTCCAGCGCCTTTCTAAATTTCTACAATACTGACGTTGGAGAAGCAACTCCTCAGTATACCACTGGGCCGATGGAGTAGCTCTGTTTGGGCGATAGAATTTTTCAGGTGCAACCTGATTAGCTGCCTTCAGGATCCAGTCCTGAAAATTAATGGACATAGTATCAGGGTCGCATGAACTTTCCGGGACTGATGACATTAGGAGATTTGTAAGATGTGGGATGTCTGCATCTTTCCACATCCGTGTCCCCACTGACGACCGGGCTTTAGTCTGAGAGGGTTTGGATGGTATCGATCGAATCCCGATCCCAATCCCTTATTCCTATCTGGACTGCAATAATTAACGCCGCTCTCCGGCAGGGAGCGATTCCCGACTCTCTGAAAGCCAGTTTAAGTCTTCCCAATTCCAAAAAAGCTATCTCCAACATCCCTCTCTTAGCCAAAGTGCTGGAGAAGTGTGTGCATCAACAGCTAAGTCAACACATCAACAACTTCCACCTACTCAACGACTTCCAATCCGGATTCAGACCTAGGCATCCCACTGAAATCACCATGCTCAAGTTCATGTTCAAGTTCAGAAATTTGTATAGCGCACTACTCACCCAGAGGGTCTCAAGGCGCTTGGGAGGTGGGAGCAATTAATTATCGAAAATCCAGGTTTTTAGTTGCTTTCTGAAGGAGAGGAGGTTCTGAGTAAGGCGGAGGTGGGTGGGGAGGGAATTCCAGGTCTTGGCCGCTAAGTAGGAGAAGGATCTACCACCCATGGTGGATCTGTGGATGTGCGATATTGTGGCGAGGGCTTGATTGGATGATCGTAGTTGGCGGGTGGGGGTGTAGAAGGACAGTCTCGTGTTGAGGCATTCGGGTCCTAGGTCGTAGAGGGCTTTGTGTGCGTGAGTGAGGAGATGGAACGTTATTCTCTTGTTGACGGGGAGCCAGTGGAGATCTTTTAGATGACCGGTAATGTGAGCTTGACAAGGGATGTCCAGTATGAGTCTGGCTGATGCGTTTTGGATGCGTTGAAGTTTTTTCTGTGGTTTGGCTGTGGTTCCGGTGTAAAGGGTGTTTCCGTAATCCAGCCGGCTGGTGACCAGTGCGTGAGTGACCATCTTTCTTGTTTCAGTGGGGATCCAACGGAAGACTTTTTTGAGCATGCGTAGGATGTTGAAGCAGGATGATGAGACGGCATTGGCTTGTCTAGTCATCGAGAGGGAGGAGTCCAGGATGAAGCCCAGGTTACGTGCGTGATCCGTTGGTGTGGGTGCAGTTCCTAGGGCTGGTGGCCACCAAGAGTCATCCCAGGCGGAGGGGGAAGATCCTAAGATGAGTACTTCCGTTTTGTCCGAGTTCAGTTTTAAACGGCTGTTTTTCATTCACTCGGCTACTTCTTTCATTCCTTCGTGTAGGTTGGTTTTGGCGTTGTTCGGGTCTTTGGTGAGGGAGAGGATCAGCTGGGTGTCGTCTGCGTAGGAGATGATGTTGAGGTTGTGTTGGCGTGCGATGGAAGCGAGGGGACTCATGTATACGTTGAAGAGGGTGGAGCTAAGTGATGATCCTTGTGGTACGCCGCAAATGACTTCGGTTGCTTCTGATTTGAAGGGAGGAAGGCAGACTCTCTGGGTTCTTCCGGCAAGGAACGATACGATCCATTCCAGTGCTGAAATCACCATGCTCCACATCATCAGCGATGCCCTCCAAGCCCGTGACCAAGGCAAAACCTGTCTTCTAATCCTACTAGACCTATCCTCGGCCTTCGACACGGTCAACCATGAAAAATGACTTAAACGCCTCAAACTTAGGATGAGATTGGATGGCCCAGTCCTTGAATGGTTCAGGTCCTTCCTCCAGAACCATTCACAGAGATTCCTAATTAATGGCAATCTATCTGCTCCCTCTCCAGTCACAGTTGGAGTCCCTCAAGGATCAACCCTGTCCCCCATCCTCTTCAACATTCACTTAGAACCGCTGGCCGAAGAACTACGCACTGCTAATATCTCCTAGCATATGTATGGTGACGACGCTCAGATCTACATAAAAACTTAATCTCTTGAGGAAATTCTCTCCCTGAACGAGGCCTTGAAATTGACTGCCCAATAGCTCGCCTCCAATCACCTCAACTCAATGCAAAGAAAACTGAATTTCTCCTAATTTCCCCTCCAAAAACCAACCCTGAGACTCAAATATGGATTAAGGCTATCACAGCCTTAAATTGCCTACCGACCATCGTGGACTCAACCAAATCCCTGGTTATTACCCTTGACAGTAACTTGAACATGCGTGAACACACCATCTCAATGGTCAAATCAGCCAGATTCCATCTCAGCTACCTAAGGAAACTGTAACCCTTCCTCGAGGCTCCTGACCTAAAAATGGCAGTCCAAGCTTTAGTCATCTCCAGACTAGAATATGGCAGTTCTACCCTCTGGGGTTTACCTAAGATCTCCCTGGCTCCTTTAAAAACCTGCCTCAACGCGGCAGCCGAGCTACTTCCCGGCAGAAGGAAATTCGACTACATTTCTCCACACCTGAAGTCTTTGAACTGGCTTCCCCTTGAGGCAAGAACACAGCTTAAACTAGCATGCATCACACACAAGGCTCTATACTCGAATTTGCCTGCATATCTTGCTCAGAAACTTATGGTTTCTGGAGGAACAAGAAACTCCTGGTCCGCCAAAGACCTCTTGCTCCAACCTGCACGTTTTTGAAACCGAAAAACCTAAAACCCGGCTTTCTCTCGGGCTGCACCAAGAATGTGAAACTCTCTCCCGCCAGCCATCAGAATAATACCATCTCTGGCACTCTTCAAAAAGGATGCCAAAACCTTCCTTATGGGTAAATTCCTCGTTGAAACTCTGCCTTCAACCACCTCTGATACCTTAATCTACCGCCGACCATTGCCGCCCCTCGAAGTAACTACTCACCCCACCAAGAAACCTGGGGTCTTGTCTGGAGTATTTGTAAATGCAAATCGTACTTACTATCCGTTATGTACCCCCACGGGGGTCCTATTGTGAGTATTTGTAAATGTAAACTGTACATACATGTTCCTTCTGTCCCCCATGTATCCAGCACCCCGTCCTCTCCTACTCAACTGTATAGTCCTTTGTTTCCAAGCCTTTTGTACATTTCCTTGATTCCTGTAAAGCGCTCCGATACCCTAAAGGGTCAAGTTTGTGGTCTATAAAACAAAAAATAAAATAAATAATATATTCAGTGAGGCTCCCAACATTCCAATGTTCTAAAATAGCCTTAGAGCCTGCCGTAGTGGGATCTACTAGCAATTAAAGGACCACTCTAGTGTTAAACATGGGAGTGGGCCTTTAATGGTTGGTCGAGTCTCCTACAGATGGCTCTAAAGCTATTAGAACATTCCACCTCTCAAGGGCAGAATGTTCTTATTTGTAAAACAAAGCCCAAGGGGATTCAAATTCCCTCTGCCTCCATGGGGCCCTTTGTTCACAGCAACAGTTGTGAGCAAACATTGGAATATTGTAGCTCCGGGCTTCTACTGCCCATTAGAAGCCGAGAGCACACCATTATTTTCAATGGAGCTCCCAACATTCCAATTTTCTAATTGCCCTTAAAGATATAACTTATAAAGTGATGAAAGCCACCCCCTTCTTCCAACATATCCTATGCAACCACCTTACCAGGGATGAGTCCACCCTAATCCATTCTCATCTTAGCACACTATTTGACGAAACCTTCTATGTGAACTCTTATCATTTTCTGTATCTGCTTGTAAACATGATTCTGAGCTTCTATTAATCAAACATAAAACCACTAGCACGTGTGCTAAGTGAAGTGCATAGTTTCCCTTTGGATTAGGCTTATGCTGTATAAATTCTTTTTACTTACTTACTTAAACCAAACCTGCTACCCTTCCTGAAACTTAGGTCGCCAACCCGGACTCTCAAGCCATCTCTTTCTTGGGATGTTTTTTTAATCTGACTCCAGGTATAGCCCATCTCTTGCAGTCTGCCTCAAGGCCTCGGCACCAGATGATTCTTGGCCTCTCACTTTTCCTTTTCTCTCGAAGGTTCCTGTTAAGGGTTTGCCTGGGGTTGTTTGACACAGGTTTGTGGAGGGTATGACCTATCCAGCCCCAGCGCCTCTTCATGATTTGTTCATGGGAAGGATTTTGGAATGTCTGCTGCCATAGGTCATTGTTGCTGATGGTGTTTGGTTAGAAGATTTGGAGAATTTTCCTCAGGCAGGTGTTGATGAAGGTCTGGACTTTGTTGGTGATGGTCAATGTTATCCTCTAGTTTTCTGCTACATACAGAAGAAAACATTTTATCTTGGTGTTAAAAAGCCTGAACTTGGTTTGCAGTTTTAGGACTTGGGCGCTCTAGATCTTTTTTAGCTGTGTAAAAGCAGGCCTTGCTTGCCAATTCTTGCCTTGACCATAGCATCTGTGCTGCTTGTCTATGACACTACCCTGGAAGGTGAAGGCCTCAATCTCTTCCAGTTTATCGCCTGCAGCTATACTAGCTGTGTTAGCCTACAGGATCTTAGTTTTAATCCTGTAGATGTTGAGGCCAAGTTGTGCTGATGTGGCTACCATATTGTTGGTCTTCCTTTCTATCTGCCAAAGGGAATGTAAGAGTAGGGCCAGGTCATCAACAAAGTCCAGCTCGTCGAACTGCATCCAAGGAATCCACTGGATCCCATTTCTTCTCCTTGCTGCTGATGTCTTCATTATCCAGTGTATGGCCAGCATGAAGAGAAAAGGCGAGAGCAAAAACCCTGGCAAACTCTTGTCCTCACTTGGAAGGCTGCAGGATAAGTTGTCATTCATGGTCATTCCCTCATAAGAGTTCCCGATGGTTCTTATGAGTTTTTCTGGCACACCATAGTGACAGAGGAGTTTTGAAAGATTCTCTCTGTACATGCTGTTGAATGCTTTATCATCGTCGATGAAACTGACATATCTGCTGATTCATCATGATGGGCAATGTTTCAATCTGGTCTGTGCAGGATCTATTTTGTGGAAGGCAGCTTGCTGGTCTCGCAACTGAGCATTGGCTTATTCCCTTATTCTGTTCAGGATGACTCTATTGAACACTTTTCTTGGGGCTGATAGAATATAATTGGTCTGTAGTTTGCATAGTTATTCAGTTTACCTTTCTTGGGGATCTAGGCAAGACATCCCTTCTTCCAGACTGATGGCACATTTTCCTCTTCTCTGATCCTCTCAAACATGGTGTAGAGCATGTCTGCTGATGTTTCAATGTCTGTATTCCTTGCCTGCGTTCAAAAATGTTGTCAGGTTCTGCTGCCTTCCCATTTCTCAGATGCTTGATGGTTTGCTGTATGTTTTGCTTGGTTGGTAAGCTGCAGGCAATGGGCAAGCCCTTGTCGGCTGGCTGTATGTCTGTTATAAACTGCAGCAAAGGCTGATTTAGCAGTTCTTGAAAGTGTTCTACCCATCTTCGTTGTTGGCCTTCGTTACTCATGATTTTCATCCCAGCTTTGTCTTTAACAGGTCTTCCGGGCTTGCTATATCTGCCAGAGTTTCCTTGTTATGTCATTGAGTTCTTTCAAATTTACTTGCTGCTTCCTGGGCTTCTGTAGCAAGACCAGTGATGAATCTTTGCTTGTCTGCTCTTAAGCTTCCCTTTGCTTCCTTGTTGGTTTTGGTGTACTTGCCCTGAGCTTTTACAATTTCTACTCTTGTTTAGCTGATGTTAACTGCAGCTTTCATTTCCTTTCTCTCTTATTTATTTATTTGGCTTATTTATAAAGCACACTGTTACCTAACAAGTATCCTGGCTCTGTGGTACTCAGTAAAGGTAGAGAGAGGGGGTACCCCACAGTATGTCAGTTGCTCGGCCATATGATACTATATTAAAACATCCTGCAACACCAAGTTTTTAGCCCTTTTCTAAATTGAAAAAGAGCAGCAGAGCTTCTCAAGGAAGCTGAAAAATCATTCTCTAGTCGAGCAGCTTTAATCATGAATGCTCGTGATCCTAGCCTCATTTTTTTATACCTGGCCATACAGGCCATCTTAGCTAAAGAGGAATGTAGGCCCTGGAGGGGGCATACCATTTTAGTCTCTTATGCATGGAAATCAGTCCCTTGCTGAGGAGGGATTTAAAAACAATGCAAAGGGTCTTAAACAATATTCTCTGCATTAATGGTAACCAATGTAAATCTCTCACAGACCGGGCCACAGAGAATTTTCTAAGCCTGTTCAGGGCCAGTTTAGCTGCCACCGCTTGAACTCTTTGGAGTCACTTGATTAGATAGTTTGGGTCTCCCAGAAGTAAGGCATTTCAATAGTCCAGTCTGCTTAGAATCACACTTTGTACCACCAATGGTCTAGAAGAGATAGTCAGCAGTGGGAGAATGTTCCAAAGGATTTTGCGGAGAGTCTCAGTGGAGATCCATTATTTATGTTGGTGTTCCCTAGAACCGCATATCTCCTAGAAAGTTGCTGTCACTTTTTCTTTGATCTTCCCCCACTGACTTTTCGCTGGCTCTCTGCCATTCTGTATTTCTTGCAGGATTTGAAACTTATTGCTGAGGGTGACTGAGTATCCACTCCATTTCTGTGCATCTTTGAGGAGGGTGGTGTCATATCGCTGGCATTGGTTTGTTAGTTCCATCCATACTTTCTTCAGCTTTACCATCAACCTTGCCGTACATCCGCTCCTCCTATCACTCTCACAACCTGTTGGGACCTCCAGAACTTCTTGGCAAGGCAGACATGGTTGATCTAAATTCTCTGTTGATTGGTCTAGTGACACCCACATTCCCTCATGCATGTTTTTGTGTGGAAATACACTTCTGCCTATCACTAGACTCTTCAGGGCACGGAGATCTGCAAGCCTTTGACCATTCTCGTTCTCATCGCCAAGGCCATGGTTGCACATGACTTCTTCGTACCCGGTGTTGTCACCTCCAATCTTGACATTGAGGTCCACCACCAGTATGTCGATGTCCCTCTCAGGGAATTTCTCCATGATGGACTGGAGTCTGTTGTAAAACTTTTCTTTTTCCTCTTCTTCACTGTCATGTGTAGATGCAAAGCATGGGATAACATTGTTATGTTTTTTCTTTGTGCGAAGATCATCGTGATGATTCTTGGACCGTGGGCTTCCCATTTAATCAAAGCTCTGTTGGCTCAGTGCTGCTCCCTGAATTTGTCGGGCCTTTTCTTCCACATGTCCAGAATAAATCAGCATTTCTCCTGGAGCCAGTCTTTTATGTCCAGACTGTCCAGCTGGTCACGCTGATTCCAAGCAGGGTATGGTTGTAGTTTTTAATCTCTGCTGCCACTTCGGCTGTCTTGCCTGTCTTATGCATGGTCCTTATGTTCCATGTCCAGATGGTGATGGTGATGATCTTGGTCAAAAGCAGGTGGATCAGCATTGTGGCTTCCCAGGAACTCTAGCTCTCACCATTTTGTCGTAGATCTCTGTGAAGGAGATTCAACTCTCCCCAAGGCTGAGATGTATATTGGTCTTTTGGTTGACGTTTCTGTAGCTTGGATTTTTTGACATGTGGGGTAGCCAGGCCCTCGCATAACCCTCTGCCTTTCACAGACGGGCTTGGGACCAGCCATGGCGGAGTTGGTATATAAGATCTAGATATGCATTTTTCCAACTATTTTAGAAATTCAAGCTGGTATTTTTTCAGAGCATAATAAATTATTTTATGTGATCATTATATTATATCATGCATTCATTCATGTGAAAAATGTTTGGTAGAGTAAAACTGCTCAATCTGTGAAAACATGGTTATTTTATTTTTCATTAATTTGTTGATCTTTATAAAGTACTGAGTAGCTCTCTGCATACCAATGCAAAGTGAACATGTGAGGGAACAATGTGAACTTAGGACAAGTGGTGTACAAATTCAGCAGAAATCAAAAGCATGGCATTGCAGTTGGGTGAAGTGGAGTGAATGAAGGGATACACTTTAGGATGGTCAGAAGATTAAGAAGAAATAGGTTTTGAGACCTTTCCTCAGCAAATAAATCCTAGGTGAAATGGGCAGTCAATAAGGTTACAAGAATCAAGGAGGACCAAGTTTCTAATTAATAAAGATGCCTAGTTTCCTAATAAGTTAGCAGTATACATGGTTTTTGATGAGTATTAACTCAGGGTATATCAAAGGAAGATAGGTTTTGAAATACTCAAAATCCCAAGATCAGTCGAAAACTAAAGTAGCAAATGTGCATTCAATCTAACACAATACTCGCAGCCTCGTACAACAGACATGCAAACCAAAACTTGTTCACCAAATTCAATGCTCAAGACCACAATTGTCTTCTGACAGATGCAATTGAAAGTGTCATAAATAATTATAAACACAAGATTAAATGTTTATAAAATGGTAAAAGATGCTATTAGGAATGTTGTGTTATGTATTGATTTAAGTATACATTTTAATTAATCTGTTTTTTGAGAACATAAATATTTGGCGATCCTATGCAATGCCTCTGGTGTGAAAGATATGAATGCATGTCTGTTAGTTACAGTCCAAACTATAACTTATGAACAGTTTTAAAATTGATAATGGCAGTAATTTTTAGGTGGTTTTGTAACTGTAACTCCACTTTGATTGTTTCCTTTTAAGTGATCAACTGAGGCATTTGTTTAACCTACATTTAAGTGTTATAACCAATGCTACCAAAAACTTCACTGTAACCTTGATTTTGCAAGGTTCCTTTATTATCATATATCAGATTTAACAGTTTCCTGGCCACGGACAGCCTAACCGTGCATCACAGTTGGCAGCAGAGACCGGCTTTTGGGCAAGTTTTATTTTCTTTCAATTCATAGGGTTTGAGAATCCATGCTGAATTGAACACCATTGTTGGATCTTTGGTGATTTCCGCTAAAGGTCCTGCACAGCGACAAGAAACTTGCTGTAAATTTGCAGGCTTTGCAGCATGTTCACGGTCCCTGACCAGGTATTGAAGATCTTTAGTTGCTCTCTGGGTTGTGAATGTAGCCCTAAGAACCCTGAACCACATAGAAAAATGTACATATTTTTAAAGCTTTTATTCAGAGGTGAATTATAGGGGTTTCCCACTTCAGTCAGAGTGTCGGAGGATGCTCTCCATACTCCCAATGTACCTATCGTTTTTAAGAGGCAGGAATTTAGTCATCCCTTCCCTTCTCCTCGCTCTATCTCTAGCGCTCCATTTATCCATCTTCTCTCTTTCCTTCTCTCCCATATCGTTTGCTTTCTCTCCATCCCACACTCACTCACCCTGGCTTATCTTTCTCTCTCTCTCTTTCTTGAAGGCTCTGGAGGGAGTGATGGCGACATCATCCGCGGCTCTGGGCTTTCAAATCCAGCCTCCAATTGCTTAAGCCCATCCGGCAGTGCTTAATTTGAAGGCAGTGGTTTCTGGTGCCCCGAGCCCGCACTTCATTAGGTCTCGGATAGGGCAGCGCATGCGCTGCCTCTACGAGGCATGAAGTAATCTCTATATGTTGGCAAGCGGCTGGTAGTTTCTCCAGCCGCTTGCCATTTGCTGAATGTTGGCACAGCTCCTGTTAGCTGGCTTTTTAGTGGCTTTTTATGTTAAACTGACTTCCATGTATTCCGAAGGCAGCGGCCACTAACTACAGTTTTGTTCCACCAGATCACACTATTTTTTGGTGTCCTGCATCTCTGCCTGACGTTAACATGGCAGCGGCGCCTGCGCAAGGCTATCCCATCACGTCTAAACTCTCGGGGTCAGGATCAATAAAGCGCTACCTCACTCTTGTTGTTTTTGCACTGGGGAGGACGAAGCAATGGCGAGCGCTTGTGTAAGAAACTAGAAAAGTTAGCCAATGAACACTCATCAGGTCCCTAGGCATGAGGCTAGAGATGGCATATCGAAGTAACACAATGAGTATTACTATGGAAAACGAAGAACATTGATGAGTTCCAATTTAAAATATTTTTTAAAAAATCAGATTTATATCCATTTTGGTACTAGGATCTTACTTTTTTAAGACCTGGAACATTTCTTTTAAATCATGCAAATATCGGAATCGTTCACTATTCGCGATACATCAATCTTACATTTTTGTCAATATTTTATAGATTAAGGACGGACACCAGGCTTCCCAACCAGCATAGGTATATTTCAAGATGGTGGTCAGGTTAGTGTTCAGCATACTGTCGCTGTTGTAGGGGGAGCGGCAGCCAGGTTAGTGTTTAGCACACTGTCGCTGTTGTAGGGGGAGAGGCAGAGTCGTTTGGTGCCCTGACGAATTCCTTGCGCCGCCTATGTGATGGCTCATTTGACAGGTCCACCTCTCTTCCTAGGCTGAATGCTGTTGGTCCGCAGGGTGTTCTCCATCGTCACTCCATCCCTCCTGCTCCTGTCAGTCATTTTTTCTCCACACGCTCATTCCTCCAGGCCCGCAACATGACAGAGAGACAGCCTTTCAAGCGACTCCCAGCAGACGTACAAAGTCTCAACTATGCGCTGTGCCTGCGGCCCGACCTGGTGGACTTTACCTCTGAGGGAAAGCTGGACGCGGCTGTGCAGGGATAGGGGTCAGGCGAGCAACACCCATTGGGCTCACGTCCTGTGTGTCAGCCCGGGCTGACACGTCTTCCCGGGCTGGCGAGCATCTAATTGCAGCCGTACCCGAGTACTTAACAGGTCTTTAAAAGACCATTAATTGTAAATGAGGCTTTTGTTGTGTGTTCACCCATTCTTACAGCCACTCTGTCTGTGGTTGGAAGAATTAGCCCCGCCCCCGAAATATTTTTCAGCCCCTACCCCCGAAATTTAGTTCTAGTTGCCCGCCTGATAGGGGTACAGCAATGCTCTCTCACCTGGTGGTTGTCTTACAGTGTGTGGTCCCGCACAAGGCCCGGTTTACACACTTAGATTGTAAGAGGCGTTAATTGGGTGGGGTTGACCTGTGGAACTGCAGGGTGGCAGGATTAGGGTAAAAGAAACTGGCGTGCGTGTTAGAGTAAGAACGGGGATGCCTGTGTTGTCGTTAACTGCTACCATCTCTCACTACGGATGTTAGTTGAGTAAGTGGTCTGATTTGTTTTAAAGAGCAGCAGAGAAATGGCTGTGAAGTGGGCTTCATCTTCTTGGCCAATGTACTTGTGTGATAAATTTATCTTGCAGATGTGGAAATTAAAGCTTTCTGCAAAGAAGAGGCGGCCACTGATTTCCTGTGCTGTCGGTGGATAAAGGCAGCATTTTAGACGACTTATGAAACTATGTGATTGCATGTACACTGGGGAGTCATCGGCAGAGTGCTGGTGTAGTTTCCTCTGAGCTTTAGCTATGGTTGATGGATAGTTTTTAAGGTCGCTTGTTTGAATTTGCAGTGTGTCATGTGCGCTTTCACTTTATAACAATATTTGCCTGTCCCACACACTGTGTCGGACGGAAGCTGTTCTTTAAAGTTAAAGCGCGCATGGCGTCCTGCAAATACAAACAAGCAAACAAGGGGGAAATAGAGAAATCTCCCGGCCGTTAATAAGATGCGGAGTCAAGCGCCCAAGTACACAGATGAATGGGCTTCCAGAATGATGACAACACCTCTAGGCTAGCTTCCTGGCCAATCAACACTCCACCAGACAATGGAAGCGGTGTGGTCTCTGAAAGGGGAGGGGACAAAAGAACACAGGCTCAGCAAATAATTTAAAGTCAGCTCAGACTGATAATTAGTACCACCAAAAAAAAAACACCCACACTACAAACAGCCTCCTCTAGCAGGCGCTTTCCATTTGTTTGACAATTAAAACAACATATAATGCACCCGTGTTTGTGTGTTTCCCTCTCTTTATTTCATAATAATACTGAACGCGATTTCTTTTCACTTCAGTTCATACGTCTTTATTTAGAATGTTTCATCATAAAAGACACACGGATAAAAATAGCAGCATCCAAAGATACACAGCAAAAGAATTCTTTTTAAAAAACATTAAGATAACGCAATATGTACACATAATACAATTTTGTACCAAGAATACAAAGGTGCTACTACCATGGACAATACTTCAGATAATAAAATATGAAAATGTATTAGCTTAAAATAGCTTAAAACACAGCAGGACTATACCAAATCAACACCTGACTTGATGGTTGGTCCTAATAATCCACATCCAGCCAAGGAATTTTGCTACCGCAATTACAATACAATCCCGAGTATCCGTCCTGAGTATCCTTAAAGCCTCCAACCTCACCAGAGTACCAAGGTTTAGAAAAAAAAGGTTTAAGCCATTTTGTTCGGGGGGCTGAATAGGCAGGACTTACAAAAAATATATGGCCAATAGAATACCCTTTGGCCCGTACACCAAAAGCAAAATTCATCCCCCTGTCCTTTCCAATTTTTTGTGAACGTTCTTATAAGCAAAGAACCGATCCTAAACTGATTGTATAACTTCCTATCACTCATCTTGATGATGGTGTCCCAGTATAAGTTCTAAGGACGGATCAAGTTTGTGTTCTAAGAACATTCCTGACAGGGATGAAGTGTTTATCTGTGCAATGTACTTTTGCCGGACTGTATGCCAATATAAATCTTTAAAAGCTTTTTTCGATGGAAAAGGGCTGTTTGCTGGATCGGTCAACAAGTTACTTAATCCCATATCCGCTAATAGCAATCTTACTTTTTTAAACCAGGGTATATTACCCAAACCCACGACAGATCTGACATCCATAATTTCCTTGGCAAAAAGTGCCATTTCGGTAGTAGTGCAGATCCTCCTCCATAAGGCCATTGGTTTAAAACGTGCCACATCATCGATTGAGTGGCATCCTTGATCCATTAAAAGCGGCTTCAATGGACTAGAACGAGGGAGACCTGTTATGTTTCTTAAAAATGTATTTTGAATTTTAACAATTTGGGATAGGTCTGCAAAACCCCAGAGGTCCGCACCATACAGGATCACAGAACTAATCCTGGAGTTATAAATCTTTAAGGCAGGGCCTATCCTTTTTGTTTGTGAGGCCCTCTGTCCTTTGACTAAACACCCCGATAACTGGGCAAACTTGAGCGAAAGAGTGTCGATCTGGGGCTTCCACCTAAGCTTGTTCGCTAAAACAATCCCTAGATATGTCATGACGTTGGTCTGCTCAAGCGACATGACATTCATTGTGACGTGGCCCACCACTGGCCTATTTTTTGTAAGAATCATACATTTTGTTTTTGCTACATTTACCTGTAGATCGTTAATTTGGCAAAATTCCTCAAATTTATTTAGGGCCACCTGCAAGCCCTTCTGGGTTTTTGACAATATAAGGGTGTCGTCAGCAAACATGAGTAACGGAAACTTAGTGCCACCCAAAACTGGAGCATCGGTTGGAAAAGCTAAGAAGTACTGCACGACCCTGTTAATGAACAACAGAAACAGGGTTGGTGCTAGTACGCACCCTTGTCGCACACCCCGGGACACAGGAAATCTCTGAGTAACCTACCCTTGCTTTCCCCAGCGCACCTGCGCAAAATTATCATTATGCAGCTTAATCACTAGATCCAGGAGCTCCTGGGGCAACCCCATACTACTAAGAGCCCCCCATAACTTTGCCCTAGGAACCAAGTTGAATGCAGACTTAAGGTCCAAAAAGGCGGCATAAATGGTACCACCTCCCAAGCTAACAACTCTCCAGTTAATAATTATAAACTGAAGCACCTGCTTGATAGTGCTTATGCAGGATCTAAACCCAGCCTGCAAAGCAGACAGGATATCCTCAAGTTCCATCCAGCTCTGTAGTTTAGACAGCACCATCCTTGCAACAATTTTCTGTACAGAGTCTATCAAACTTATTGGTCGATAGTTCGCCGGGATGGAGCGATCCCCCTTTTTGTATATTGGCAGGATTTCTGCTCCACGCCAGGAATCCAGAATACATGCCCCCTTCGCAATTGCATTGCCTAAAAAGGCAATGTATGGGACCCAGTTTTTTAAGTCATGTTTAAAAAGGTCAGCTGGGATGCAATCCAATCCCGGGGCTTTTCCACATGGAACCTTTCTTAAAGCATCCTCCACATCTTTACAGTCCTACATTAAGACTTGGCAGGGGGGCAAGTTTAGGAAGGTGGATATCTGACTATGGTTACCCCCAAACTTTTTGCCTGGTGTTTAGCTTGTTTTTGACTTAGTTGGCCAGGGATCCTGCTATTCAGGGCCCCAGGCTAATTGCTCTCTCCTTAAAATGGACTCCATGTACCCTAGGTGCATACACCATTGGAACTGGTTCACCTTATAGGCCCCTGTAACAGTGTACCATAGGTACCCAGTGTGAGAAGTTGGCCTGGTATATAATGCTCACTAATTCTTAGTGATCACTTTGTACCATGCCAAGCAACCCTTATGATGATGGTTGTAATTCAACCTTGTAGACCAGTTATCCTAGTGGTAACGTGGACAAAGCAGTCTTAGGCTAAACTCTGAAAGGCATGTGAAGCCAGCTGTTATACCATACACAACCCCCTTGAATACCAAATGAAAGGGACACCACACAGATATATATTGAAAATATATATTGATTTATTAACTATAAAATCCCCTGGACTCTTTATGAGCACAGAAGCACAAGCGTTAAATCACAAGACAGTTTAAAATACACAAAAGTTGCACAATATGGATGAGCCCTAGGGGCCACCTAAACCATATACTAAGAAAGTGGTATAAGAGATACCAAGAGGAAAGTGAAGAGGCCTAGGGCCTTGGGAATCGCTGGAGCTATTCGAGACTAGCTGTGACTAAGCCGGGAGAGGCCCACGGGACTCGGGTGCAGTGTTCAAAGTGCACGCACTTTCCAATGCAAAGTCTATGGTGCGTAAAAAGTACAAAGTTAGAAAGTTGGGAACCTTCCGAGTGACCTACGGAGTTAAAACTTAAGACACAGGCCCTTGAGATGTGTACCAATGCAGGAGCACTGGCGGAGCTGAGTTACCTCACCCACAGGAAGCGGGTGCACAGGGTCAAAGTAGTGTCGGATTTCGTCACGCCGGTCGATGGTGCTTGGAGCTGAAGATGCTGCAGGCGGCTCGATGAGAAGAGTTCCGGTGGATCCAAGGGTGGATCTGAAGATGTGAAGACCTGAAAGCAGAGGGGACAGTGTTCAAAGTCACTAGCCAGTGACTACCGTGGAACCAGATTGGAACCAGGCGATGTCGGGTGCAAACAGGCGTTGTCGGGTAGCTTCTTTCTGCAGCCACGTAGATACCCGGGGTCGAGGACGTCCAGGAGTCGGTCACGAGCTGTCCCACGCAGGCTTCTCGCTGTTGGCGGTGTCGGCACCTCGATCGGAGCAAACAGGCCTTGGCAAAGGCAAGCCAGGCAGAAGTTGAATGATGCTTAACAATCGGACCAGCAAGGTCAGAGCGGGTGCTCCTTTTCACAGGAGCTTGGGTAGGTCTCGAGCAACCAGACCTGCTGTGTAAATCTTCGATTTCGTCGCCAAGATGGCCGCTGACCACGTGGCTAGTAGCCGGGATGGCGCGTCGAGTGGCACAATGCAAAAGGGCCCCACGCAGATCGTGGAGATGCTGGAGGGCTGCTCTTCGGTGCAAGGGCTGCTCGGTGGTGGGGTTCTCAGTCCCCAAAGCACAACATCGAGGATGCCTCAGAAGCTGCGCAGTCAGCTTTTCGAGTGTCTTCCAAGAGGTCCAGTCCCACGTCACTCGGTGCCTCCACGGGTCCCTTCTTTGCAGGGACTGTGGATCGGGCTCTGAGAGGTCTGGGAGTCTGGTTCTTGTCGGGCTCGGTCTCCGGCGGGAGGCGGCGGCAAAGCAGACATCGAGTTGCTGGTTGGTACCTGTGTTCACAGGGTGGCCACTCCTAGGCCACAAGGGAGATTCTCTTCAGTCTTCTGTGCAGCAGAATGTCGAAGTCCAGTCTTCTTCTTCGTGTAAAGTTGATTCAGGATGATCTGCTGTGCAATGGCACTGCTCCCACTCTTATTCCCAATCTGAGGGGTGGATCACCTACTAGGTCCCTCCTCTGGGAGGAACCAGGAAGGGGGGCGGTTACACCCCCTTTCCTTTGTCCAGTTCCGCGCCAGGCCTGGGTCTGGAAAGTCCCAGGACCGGTTTGGACTGGCCTATGCACGGGGACACCTTGTGTGCCCCGGGCATGTCTGATTCTATTCAGCCCTGTCCTACCCATACACAAAATCCTGTCTGGGGTGGTGCTCGCACCTCCTAAGGCAGGAAACCCTTTGTCCAGGCCACCATCTGCCGAGTTTCGGTCAGCAGCAGGAGGCCAGACTCGTGTCTGTGGTGGCAGCATCCATTTTGTGATGCTGAGGCTCTGTTTAACTTTAACCGGGGTTAAGGCTACACACATGTCGTGTCCCTCTAGAAGGGTGAAATGCTATCCCCGTCGCCAGAACTGGCGAGGGGATAGTATTGCAATTCGTATGACACCTTACTCGACATGTTTTGATAAAGCCAAACCAAAGATAGCATTTAACCGCGAGGATTATAATGCACTTAAGAGTATATGGTATGGCAATATCCCGGAACAGCTTAGGGAGTGGTTCCCGACAGCTGCAGACAGGCTCAGCTCATGCTAGAGCACCATCTCACATATTTCCAAGCACTCTGCCTCCAGGATTGATGAGGCCTTCCATAGGAGTGGCTGATAGGAACATATGTGTCCAGTTTAGGGTTAGGCACAGACATACTGTACCTAAGTAAGAGGTGATTACACCAACTTACCCCAGCTGAGTGATCAGCCAGTTGTGTCAAATATGGAGGCCAGGCCAGGGGTGGCATAATACATGCTGCAGTCCCTGGTAGGCCTTGGCTACACCTATGCCCTGGGTACCTATGGTACACTGTTACAGGGGCCTATAAGGTGAACCAATTCCAATTGTGTTATGCACCTAAGGTACATGGAGTCCATTTTAAGGAGAGAGCAATCAGCCTGGGGCCCTGAATAGCAGGATCCCCGGCCAACTAAGTCAAAAACCAGCTAAACACCAGGCAAAAAGTTTGGGGGTAACCATAGTCAGATATCCACCTTCCTACATAACCCCCCCCCAAACGAAAGGAGATAAGGCTATCCTTGACCAGGGAAGCCTATATTGCCTAAGTGGCCATATAAGGAAGTACCAGCTCTGGCTTGGTAACCCCCTGTCTCATGGTCCACTAAGCAATCCCTCACCCTAAGGGTATCTGAGGGTCTCCACCATAGGGAATCTCTACCTGTGGTGTGTCTTTGCAAAGTCAAAGGCTGGTGTTGAGTTGGAGTACTGAAGTGAGTCTCCTCTGTAGGGCTCAGCTTCCTCCAATCACTCTCCACCATGTGTGCCTTTCTTTCTTTGACTGAGTTGCACTGTGCTCTCAGGGTCAACCTCTGGCTACCTAAAGCTGGTGGCTGAGTCCCTCTGTTTGGCTTACTGGAGGGACAGTTCAGGTTTGGGCCCTTAGGGTCCCAGGTTTGGCTGTGCCCAACAATATCCATCTGGGGGAGGTCCCTAACTACTTTTAAGGGGGATCCCTCAGGAGTTTATAAAGTTTGCACCTCACTAGGGCTACTAGTTTTGGTGCCCCTAATCTGTTGATGGGGGTGCTTTATTTGACAGGGGGCCCTTTGGGTCTCACTGTCCTTCTTGTCCTCTGCAGCCCTGGGCTGAGTAAGGCAAGGTAGAGAGGGGCAGGCTACCTGCTTCAGACTGGGTCCCACCTGAGAAGGGTCCACTGCCATCAGAGGCTCTGTTAGGCCAGGCCTAACAACCTCTGGGACAGTTCCTTCATCAGGGGTAAGATCAGTTCCCTGAGGAGGCTGATCCTTTCCTAAAGTCTGGTGGGAGGGAGATTTCTCTTCCTCCTCAATGCTCTCTGTTTGGGTGGAGTGATCCATCATTTCAGGCTTCACTACCCATGTATCAGTTTGAGTTTGGGCTGTGGCCATCACAGCCCCACCAACCTTTTCAGGAGGAGACTCAGTTTGGGTATGGGCTGTTACTAGTACAGCCCTGCTACTCTTTCCAGGAGGGAAGTTATCTAAAGATGGGGCTGAGGTTTGCTCAGCCCTCCCAACGTTTTCAGGAAGGACATCTTGAATTGGGGCTGTAGCCATTACAGCCCCACTAACCTTTCCATGGAGATTTGCCATTCTAGAATGGGTTTGCTGTTCAACCTCAGCCCAGGCTGAGATTTCCAAATCATTACCCAGTAGGCAATCTACAGGCAAGTTTGCTGACACTGCCACTCTCTTTGGGCCAGTGACACCTCCCCAGCTAAGATTGACTACTGCCATGGGATGATTGGTTTCTATGCCATCAATGTTTGTCACCTGATATCTGGCATCAGGTAAAAGTTGCCTTGAGGGGACTAGACATTCAGCCACCATGGTGATGCTAGCCCCTGTGTCTCTGAAGGCCTCAACTTTCAAGCCATTGATGAGGGGCTCCTGTCTATACTTGCTCAAAGTGTTTGGGCAAGCTGTGAAATTGGCAAACCCCATGCCAGTCTCATAGACAAGAGTATCTGAGTTAGGGGACCTGGATAGGCCAGAGTCCACCTGTCCTCCAAAAGTAAACCCACCCAAATTCTTGGGGGTGCTCCCACCACCTGGGGGACCACTGCTAACAGTGACAGGAGGTGTTGGAGCCTTACCTGGAGGTAGGTTCTCCTTATTGCCATTCTTGGGACAACAGCTATCTGTTTTGTAATGCCCCACCTGTTTACAGGTATGACAATACGGCTTTTTCTGGGATGTAGAAGTGTCTTGGGACCCACCCCCATTCTTGGAGTTTTGGGGCCCTGGGGAAGTCTTTTCCTTACTTTTATCCCCACCCTTCTCTTGAGGCTTGGTAGTCTCTTTCTTTTGGTCACCACCTTGGTTCTTAGGCCTGATCCTGGTTCTGACCCATTTGTCTGCCCTCCTACCCAATTCTTGTGGGGAGGTCAGATCAGAGTCAACCAGGTGCTGATGTAGAAGCTGATTTTGACAATTACTTAAGATTTGCTCTCTCATAATTAAATTATACAATCCTGTATAGTCAGTAACCTTACTTCCCAGCAACCAGCCCTCCAGAGCCTTAGTGGCACACTCAACAAATTCAAACCAGTCCTGAGTCTGTGTCTTCTGGGTATCTCTGAACATTAACCTGTACTGTTCAGTGGTTAAGCCTAACCCATCAATCAGAGCACTCTTCATGACCATATAGTTTGTAGAATCCCCATCACTAACTGTGAGGAGTCTGTCTCTGCCTCTACCTTCAAAGGAGAGCCACAAGATTGCTGCCCACTGCTCCTGAGGGATCTGCTGTACCATGCAGGCCCTCTCAAGTGCAGTCATCCATTTGTGGATATCACCCCCAGCTTTGTAGGGGGGCACAATCTTACTCAGGTTTCTTGTATCAAAGGACCTGTCTTTATCCTTCTGGATATTGCTGCCACCAGTGGATCCTAATCCACTCTCTCTAGGCTGTCTTGCTCTAGCAAGTTTCTCTTGGGCCAGGGCAACTTCTAATTCTTGTCTCTGGATCCTCAATTCAGCCTCTCTCATTTTGGCCTCATGTTCCCTTCTCTGAGGGCTAGTCATCTCCCTTCTGGAGTGACCATGAGAACCTCTAGAAGCATGGGAGTTGTTAGAGTCACCTGAGTGAGTCCTTCTCCTCCTAGGCTTCTGGTTAAGTCCACCTGGGGGTCTGAATGGGTTGTTACCCGATTCAGTCCCAAATAGGCTTGTTAGCCTGGTTCAGTCTACTGACCAGCACCTGACTATTTCTGTCATCATCTGACTCACTGCTCCCCCCCCCCTCTTCTTCCTCTTCCTCCTCATCTACCTGAGGAGCTCCAGTGGTGGAGGCTTCCTCATCTACCAGGATGATAGGACCAGGGGTGTCTACAGTGTCATCCTCTGAAGGATGGCCTCCATCAGCATTCCCAGTGGGGTCTGCCTTAGAGGGCTTTAGAGTCTCAGACTGGTCTAAGAGCTCTCTTAGGTGGTCTGTAGTAGGGGAAGGCCCTGTCTTCAGACTCCTTAAGACACAAAGCTGTCTTAGTTCCTTAAAGGAGAAAATAGCAAATTTGGATGGTGCCCTTGGAGGGTCACTCTCAACAGGGATGTTCCCAGTGGAACCCTCTGCTCCAGACATTGCTCTAGTGTGGGTGGATGTGTTGCAATCTACCTACACTGGTGTTTACCTACTAAACCTATCTAGTAGTTGTAGCTAGGGTGTGCTACTCCCTTTGCTCTACAACAACTAAGTTCAGTAGAACTTAAGTATACTAGTCTTGTTTTATATGTACCTAGCAGGTACCTGTATGATCTTTCAAATGATAATCTCAAAGATTGTAATGGTAAAACAACAGCAAGCTCAGATCCCAATCCGCTGCTCACCAATGTGAGAAGTTGGCCTGGTATATAATGCTCACTAATTCTTAGTGATCACTTTGTACCATGCCAAGCAACCCTTATGATGATGGTTGTAATTCAACCTTGTAGACCAGTTATCCTAGTGGTAACGTGGACAAAGCAGTCTTAGGCTAAACTCTGAAAGGCATGTGAAGCCAGCTGTTATACCATACACAACCCCCTTGAATACCAAATGAAAGGGACACCACACAGATATATATTGAAAATATATATTGATTTATTAACTATAAAATCCCCTGGACTCTTTATGAGCACAGAAGCACAAGCGTTAAATCACAAGACAGTTTAAAATACACAAAAGTTGCACAATATGGATGAGCCCTAGGGGCCACCTAAACCATATACTAAGAAAGTGGTATAAGAGATACCAAGAGGAAAGTGAAGAGGCCTAGGGCCTTGGGAATCGCTGGAGCTATTTGAGACTAGCTGTGACAAAGCCGGGAGAGGCCCCTCGGGACTCGGGTGCAGTGTTCAAAGTGCACGCACTTTCCAATGCAAAGTCTATGGTGCGTAAAAAGTACAAAGTTAGAAAGTTAGGAACCTTCCGAGTGACCTACGGAGTTAAAACTTAAGACACAGGCCCTTGAGATGTGTACCAATGCAGGAGCACTGGCGGAGCTGAGTTACCTCACCCACAGGAAGCGGGTGCACAGGGTCGAAGTAGTGTTGGGTTTCGTCACGCCGGTCGATGGTGCTTGGAGCTGAAGATGCTGCAGGCGGCTCGATGAGAAGAGTTCCGGTGGATCCAAGGGTGGATCTGAAGATGTGAAGACCTGAAAGCAGAGGGGACAGTGTTCAAAGTCACTAGCCAGTGACTACCGTGGAACCAGATTGGAACCAGGCGATGTCGGGTGCAAACAGGCGTTGTCGGGTAGCTTCTTTCTGCAGCCACGTGGATACCCGGGGTCGAGGACGTCCAGGAGTCGGTCACGAGCTGTCCCACGCAGGCTTCTCGCTGTTGGCGGTGTCGGCACCTCGATCGGAGCAAACAGGCCTTGGCAAAGGCAAGCCAGGCAGAAGTTGAAAGATGCTTAACACTCGGACCAGCAAGGTCAGAGCGGGTGCTCCTTTTCACAGGAGCTTGGGTAGGTCTGGAGCAACCAGACCTGCTGTGTAAATCTTCGGTTTCGTCGCCAAGATGGCCGCTGACCACGTGGCTAGTGGCCGGGATGGCGCGTCGAGTGGCACAATGCAAAAGGGCCCCACGCAGATCGTGGAGATGCTGGAGGGCTGCTCTTCGGTGCAAGGGCTGCTCGGTGGTGGGGGTTCTCAGTCCCCAAAGCACAACGTAGGACATAGGTGTAGCCAAGGCCTACCAGGGGCTGCAGCATGTATTGTGCCACCCCTGGTCTGGCCTCCATATTTGACACAACAGGCTGAACACTCAGCTGGGGTAAGTTGGTGTAATCACCTCTTACTTAGATATAGTATATCTATATCTAACCTAACTGGACACATAGTAACCTATAAGTCACTCCTATGGCAGGCCTTAACAATCCTGGAGGCAGAGTGCGTGGTTTTCATGTGAGATGGTGCTCTAGCATGAGCTGAGCCTGTCTACAGCTGTCGGGAACAACTCCCTTAGCTGTTGCGGGATATTGCCATACCATATACTCTTAAGTGCATTATAATCCTCGCGGTTATATGCTAACTTTGGTTTGGCTTTATCAAAACATGTCGAGTAAGGTGTCATACGATTTGGAATACTATCCCCTCGACAGTTCTGTCGAAGGGGATAGCATTCCACCCCTCTGGAGGGACACGACATGTACATAACCTGAACCCCGGTTAAAGTTAACCAGAGCCTCAGCATCACAAAATGGATGCTGCCACCACAGACACAAGTCTGACCTCCTGCTGCTGGGAGTCCTTCCAGCGAGGGAGGCTTGGACAAAGGGTTTCCTGCCTTGGGAGGTGCGAGCACCACCCCAGACAGTATTTTGTGTATTGGGTAGGACAGGGCTGATCAGAATCAGACATGCCCGGGGCACACAAGGTGTCCTCGTGCATAAGCCAGTCCAAACCGGTCCTGGGGCTTTCCAGCCCCAGTCCTGGCACGGAGCTGGACAAAGGAAAGGGGGTGTAACCGCCTCCCTTCCTGGTCCCACCCAGAGGAGGGACCTAGCAGGTGATCCACCCCTCAGATTGGGAATAAGAGTGGGAGCAGAGCCATAGCACCTCAGATCATCCTGAATCAACTTGAAACTAAGAAGACGACTGGACTTCGACATTCTGCTGCACAGAAGACTGAAGAGCATCTCCCTTGTGGCCTAGGAGTGGCCACCCTGTGAACACGGGCACCATCCAGCAACTCGACGTCTGCTTTGCCACCGCCTCCTGCCAGAGCCCGAGCCCAGAGCCTGACGAGACCCAGACTCCCAGACTTTTTCACAGCCCGATCCACAGTCCCTACAAAGAAGGGACCCGTGGAGGCACTGAGAGATGTGGGACCGGACATCTTGAAAGACCCCCGAGAAGCTGACTGCGCAGCATCCGAGGCACACTCGATGCTGTGATTTGGGGTTTGAGAAGCCCCACAACCGAGCAGCCCTTGCATCGAAGATCAGCCCCCCAGCTTTTCCACGATCTGCGTGGGGCCCTTTTGCATTGTGCCACTCGATGCGCCATCCCGGCCACTTGCCACGTGGTCAGCGGCCATCTTGGCGACAAAAACTTACAATTTACACTGCGGGTCTGGTTGCTCCAGAATTGCCCTCGCTCCTGTAAAAAGGAGCACCCGCTTTGACCTTGCTGGTCCGAGTGATAAGCTTTTTCCACTTCCTGCGTGGCTTTCATTAGCCAAGGCCAGTTTGCTCCAATCAAGTTGCCGATACCGCCATCAGCTAGAGCCTTTGTGGGACAGCTCATGATCAACTCCTGGACGTCCTTGACTTCTACGTGTCCACGTGGCTGAGGAGACAAGCTGCACCTCATCGCCTGTTTGCACCCGACATCGCCTGGTTCCATCCTGGTTCCGCTGTAGTCACTGGCTAGTGACTTTGAACATTGTCCCCTCTGCTTTCAGGTCTTCACCACTTCAGATCCACCCTTGGATCCACCGGAACTCTTCTCGTCTCGATGCCTGCAGCATCTTCAGCTCCAAGCACCATCGACCTGCGTGACGAAACCCGACACTACTTCGCAACTGTGCACCCGCTTCCTGTGGGTGAGGTAATTCAGCAACGCCGGTGTTTCTACACTGGTACACACCTCTAGTGCCTAGGTCTAAAGTTTTCTCCTTATAGGTCAGACGGAAGGTTCCTTAAACACTAACTTTGTAACTTTTACACACCATTGACTTTACATTGGTATATGCGTTCATTTTCCGCACTGCACCCGAGTCCCGCGGGCCTTTCCCGACTTCTTCACTGTTAGTCCCGAACAGCTCCAGCGATTCCCCAGGCCCTAGGCCTACTTCCTTTCAGCTAGGTGGTTCTTATACCACTATTTTAGTATATGGTTTAGATGGCCCCTAGGGCTCATCCATATTGTGCAACTTTTGTATATTTAAACTGTGTTTTGTTTTAACGCATTTGCTTCTGTGCTCATAAAGAGTATAGGGGATTTTGTAGTAAATATATATATTTATATTTTCAATATATATCTGTGTGGTGTCCTTCCATTTGGTATTCAAGGGGATTGTGTATGGTAAAACAGCTTGCTTCACATGCCTTTACAGAGTTTAGCATAAGACTGCTTTGTCCACGTTACTAGGATAGCTGGTCTATAAGGTTGACTTACAACCAATCATCATAAGGGTTGCTTGGCATGGTACAAGGTGATCACTAGAACTAGTGAGCATCATATACCAGGCCAACTTCTCACAGCAAGGAACTTATATCAAGAGAAGGGCAGTCTCTTTACAATTCCAGCCCCCTAAACTGAGACTCGAAATACCCAACCCAGTCCTCAGGTGACACATGGTTGCCAGGATCTTGAGAATGAGGAGTATTTCCCCACTTAACTATGTGCCAAAACTTTGTCTGGTCCTTCAACCTACTAGCTACTAAGAGCTCCTCCCAACGTTGGTCATTCCACTCTTTTTTGGCGAGACTTTGTACTTTACGATAATTGGTCCTAGCCAGCCTAATGTCTGGTGTGTTTCCTGACCTTATGGCTGACCCCAGTAAGCCATAGGATTCACTGCAGGATTTGTTATACCATGCTTTTCAAGGGGCTTGGGTTTTGGGCCTTTGGGGTTTACTGGTTTTGGAAAAATACGATTTAAGCTCCAAGAAAAATGATTCATGGAGTGCAGTTGTCTTACCAATTATATCTTCCTGAGTCGCAAGCGATTGCAGGACACACAGGGTCCGAGATACCTCCAGATTGATCTTAACTAAGACCTCGGGGTCATCAATAATCCTAGCCCAAAGAACCCTGCGCATATCATATGTAAGCAGGGCATCCGCAGTAATTATCTCTGTTTGATTTATACACCTATCACCTCCATTTAAGTTTAAACTCAACAAAAGTGGGTTATGGTCACTCTCAGGGCGGTCAAGAATCAGCATATCATCAAGTATAGACCAATACTCAATCTTGATGAGGCTATAATCAATACGGTTGTGGATTTTCCATTATCGAATGTTGCCCTACCGATTTTGTCAGAGGTGGAACGCCCGTTGACTGCCCTAAAACCACGCTCCAAGCAGAAACCCATCCACTGCAAGGCTGCTTCTGTCCACTTCTTAATTGGCTGCACATCAAGTGGAGGAATATTCCATTGTGCGTCCTCATCAACCAAGAGGGTTTCCCCATCATGGTTTAGGGGTTCGAACGAGCAGTTTAAGTCCCCGGCTACTATCGTATAACAGTCTAACCTGAAGGTGTCAAAGAAGATGTCCAAGTCTAGGAAGGTTGGGGAACCCCTCCCTCCCAGCTGTCCTCTAATATACACATTTAAAATGAGGATATCTAGCTGATCAGGCCGTTTCGAATTTATGACAAGGATGTCCGGGCTGTCTACAGTTATTTCCAATGGTCTATAATTAATAGATTGCCTAACCCATATGGTTAGGCCCCCAAAGGGTCTACCTTTTTTCCCCCCACAGCCGCTTTATGAAAGTTTAAATACCCTGCTTGGTGGATGGGTCCACAGCCCACGTCTCCTGAAAAATCAGGATATCGTTTTCCTCCACAAGTTCGATCCACTCGGCTATAGGTACTTTACTCTTTAAATTAGCGATATTCCAAGAAACAATTTTTAACTTCTGCATTACAGTGGCTTGTATCCCCTCTGAATCCACGACACCGAGTTCCCCATTATTCAATATTAGGAGCCTGGTAGGCGAATCAAGGCCCTTGCCAGCCAAAGTGTGGTCTATGATCACCATACCTGAGACAGCTCCCTCCTCACTACGGTTATTTTCTCTGATGATACCCTTGACCAAGATAGAGGTTACATTTACCATGCACTGATCCACTGGAAAACCTTTAGGATTATGCCCAGTCCACCCCCTCCAGTCCAGATAGAATGTCATAACGGTTAGACAGGGGAGGGCAGAATTCTTGCCAACAATCAGGATTTGATCTACTAAGTTGATAATCTCGCCAAATTTGCGGGTTGGTTGGGAGGGGGGGGAGATGTACGAACATAATAGTAATTCAAATCAAAAGATTGGACTCCACCCTCCCTACCCGACCCTGTCCCATTACATATAAACTTAACCACCCAAGGGTCCCTGAAATTCACAATTATACAGTCCCCCTCTTTATCCTTTGGTCTGCAACCCAACCAGCTCACCCTTCTAACATGTAAGATCTCTGCAGTAGTGTAGGCTGGGAGCGATCTGTTCCTGTTCAACCAATGGATGACCTTGTTTTTCAACTCTCTATGGGTTTCCAATATGTCATCTCGTAACCCTGGGACACCTGTCAATATTACCGTATAGGGGACAGACTCGGGGGAAAGATTAATACAAGGGAACTTCTTTTTCCCACCCTGTTTATCTAAAACATTATTCCCTTTGGGTTCTTTTCCATCATCCCTACCAGACATTTTTGTACCCACTCTACTACTATGAGTTTTCTTTCTTATATCTAGGCAACTCTCAGTACAGGATTGAATTTGGCAATTGTCCACACTACCAACTGAGGGGCTCATTAGGATGGCGGGGGGACCTGCGTCAGTCCGCCACCCCAGAGTAGGAGGGACCGTCCGCAGGGGCAGCGGTGGTCCCGTGCAGATTAGGATGTGACCGCCACCCTGGTGGTCACATCCTGTATATTTAGCATTGCGATGGGTGCTGCTTGAAGCAGCACACACCGCAATGTTAAATAAACCATGTTTTCCTTTGCGTACACGAAGCTGCAGGCACCGCGTGGTGCCTGCTGCTTGGTGCACGCAAAGGCAGGGGGGTACCATAGGTACCCCCCATGTGCACCCCCCACCCCCCCTTCACCCCTGGGGGCCCACAACGGGCCCCCAAAAAAAGTCTGTATGCCTTTCCACAGCAGAAATGCCGCTGTGGAAAGGCATAGGACCGCCACCAACCTAAAATGGCTGGCGGTGTCTGATGGACACCGCCAGCCATGTTAGAGCTTTTCCGCCGCAGTCGGAAGGCGACCGCGGTGGAAAAGCAGCGGACGGAAAAAAGATCCCCCAGCCATCCTATTCTGGTGGGGGGTCTTTTTTCTGTCCGCAGCGGTTAATCCGCATCCTCCGGGCCGGTGGTGGCTTCCGCCGGCCCAGAAGATGCAGATTACCCGCAATCCTAATGAGCCCCTAAATCTTGGGGAGTGTCAATAGTGGAGCTCACTGGACCAAGAGCCTCTTTATGATGTACTAGGGGGCCACGACCATGTGTGCTCTCCACGGCCTTTTTCAACATACAGGAATTCGCCATTATGTTTTTTTCTAATTTCCCCAAGTGTTCATTTGTTAATTTTATTCTTTCTAGTAGTGGTAACAACAGGGATTTCACTAACTGCTCAATTTGTCCCAAGAGGCCCTCATTAGTTCCTATAACAACTTGTTGACTAGGTGTTAGCATGGGATTCCTATTGCTTTTATCAATAGCGGGAGTAAGGGATTTCTCAATAGTAGTTGTAGTGGATGTTGGCCTAGTGGCTTTAGTAACTTTGGCACATCTACCTTTTTGTGCACCACCTCCACGCTTTCTTTTGCCAGTGGACTGTTGGGCTTTGGTGCCTTTCATAAGGTTCAAATCAGTAGTTAAATCTGTACTGGTCGAAGTAGATGAGGTTGGCAAGATTAATTATGCCCGCCTGTTTTCTATGGGTGGTGTGCTGTCATTTGAAATGTTCGATGAGGTGCGGGCAACCGATCCTACAGACCCTGCCAATACTGGACTATTTGGTTGCTAGATAAGAGACTGCTCGGGTGTAACAGCAGACCTAATTGAACCCAAAGATGATCGTTTAGCAAACAGGGGATCTAGAGATAGTCTTTTTTCGGTTAATGCTATCTCATGTTCTAATACGACTGCTGCCCTAGTAATGAACTGATCAAGAGTTCCGGTCACTGACCCCCCAATTGTACTAGTCCTAAAGTTTCTGCCTTTCCCTGACTGAAGCGCCATGTGTCTACGTGCACTAGAAACAAATGTTATAAATAATTAAAAAGTGCAAGAGCAGCTAGTTGAATAGTGATCCCAAATCTACAAAGCATGTAATAATGCCACAATATATTACAATCAGGGATTATGAAGCATGAAATCTCACTTTTAGGGATCACGGATTGAAGGGGGGGTGGCCCTGCCTGGCCTCAATGGGCCTCGTACGGCCTAAAACGGTCCTGGGATTCTCCCGGCGCATGCCCGCGCGCGTGCCGCGCAGCGGAAGCCCAGGTCAATTATATATAATCAGGTAGAGGGCGGGAAGAGGCAGACAGCTGCACGGAGTTACGGGGCTTCTGGTCCTTGCAGTCCCGTCCCGTCAGACCTCTCAACCCACCCGATTTCTGTGTCCAGGGGCAGCCAGGAGATTTGAAGAAAAGATAATGTCCAGCAGGTGCCAAGGGTATTTACGGCTTGTGTTTGCTTCCGATGGATAATCAACAGATTGCATATTTCTGTACCCCAAAACAAAGTATAACTATCATGCCCCCTTCCATTAGGGCAAAGAATACAAGTTTCAAAATAAACAAGGCAAGATTTCGTTTAGTTTGAAAGCTATGTGACTCTGCAGTCCAGACGTTTGAACAATACAAGCTAGTAAAAAACACTGCTCTGCTTGCTATGCTCTTTTTAGGGCTTTCTCTAGGTTTGGAGAATGTACTTTTCTGTGGCCCCAAAAACATCCGTATTGCTTTTCATTTTTTTAAAAATAATCATCATGTGCCATGTGACCATCCGCCCCTTCCCGAATTATTGACTCCCAAGTTAAGGATAAAAATAGAATCCCAAATTGAGTGGAATAATTCTCTTCAGCTCCAATTTGTACCAGATTCCACAGGAAATATGCATTTTGCCTCAACTCTGTAAACACTGTATTGATCAACGACCCCCTCCCTCATTTTACACCCAGCCCTAAAATCAGCAGCGAAGGCAGATTTTCATCATGGGGTAAACAAGCATTTGCAATGCAATAGGTCTCAGATTTGGGAGAGTTTGATCTATTGGCATTGTAAATGGCTGCCCACACACTTTGTACTTATAGTAGCTGCTCACCAGAAACAATACTATAGTAAAATGTGCGTATTTACACACCGCTTGCAGGATTTCAAAACACATAAATAAAAGGCATTGCCATTTGCAATGCTAATAGCTCAAACTCTCGCAAATGCGAGACCTATTGCATTGCAAATGCTTGTTTTCTTGTTACTATCAGTGGCAGCGCTGGGAGGGGCAATGTGTGGTGCAAGCTGCAGTGGCCTCCTGACGAGAGCCCTGGCACTTATATCTTTTTTGTTTTGTTTTACAAATTAAGCACTTCCCATCCGGGAAATGGTCAATTGAATGAAAGGCCAGTCCAACCCTGCCTGACAGCACACTTATGGAAGCAACAGCTCCTCGAGGGATGGGCGCCGACGTCCTTGGGGGTGCATCGGCACACATGATTATACGTGGGCTTTTGGAAGCAGGTGGCCTTTCTCTGATACTGTTAGCCTTGGGTGTCGACGCTTCCCTCCTGTGGTGCGTGAACAGCACTTGCCCGTAATATGCATTGTGGCGAGTGCGGATTTGATTAATCAGTGTTGCCAGCCTTGTCTATTAAATAAATTACCAATGTTTCTATTTGGTTTACGCGAATGCCACCAAGGCCAATGCAGGGAACATGAATCTATCCACGTTCCCTCATATAGAAATATTTGCATTTTGGCAGGCCAGATAATATGCAAATGCACATTTTGTGTTGCTCGAAGAAGCATCCATTATTTCTCTAATTAAATTACTCACATTCTGGGTAGCTTAGCAGCGTTCAGTACACATAAAATAAAGCTGTCACTTCACAGGCCGTGCATCATCACTTGGCTAAGCGAAGCAGACAGCAACATGAAGTGGCAGCGCCTCACTCACAGCCTCCTGTCATTATTTTCCCCCGCTTTATTGCGCCATCTATCTAGACACAGAACATAGATAAAATAAAAGCGTTGAGAAAAAAACGAGAAAGCATTGGTTTTGGGACAATGAATATTTCATATGCTTGCTTACCTGCACTGTGGACTTTGAGAAAATGCATTATTTATGGAAGCCTATGACAATCCGTTTGTTGTGATTAGATTTTACTAAAATTTTAATTTTAAAAAAGTCGCCTGGGATTGGGAAGGCAGTCACACAAGATAAGCAAGTCTGTCAAAGTTTTATTTCTATGCTTGTGCTCTGGGATTATCTGGAATCGTATCACTCATGCAGCAAATTACCAGGATCTACATTAAAAATGTGTGGGGTTATTTTCATTTTTGAAAAATTCAAGAGCATAAATAATTAAATGGGCCTGACATCAGTTATTTATGAGCAGGAATGACAGTTTTAATTTAGTCCCTTTTTTATCAGTGCAGTATTTATGCAAAAAAAGCCAAGTAATATCTGAGCGCCTCATCGCTCACAGCTTAGACTTATCAAAGGTTCAAATCAAAATGGTATATTTTCATTTTCCTTCAAGCTTTGCCGGACCCTGATTGCAAAGAACGTACTCCGCAATATTAGCTAATGCGATTGATTTAGACAGCCATTTTTAGCTCAGCATTTTCATAAAAATCTCAGTGCTTCATATCAGCACGTCCCAAAATTAAATGTCATAATATTTCGGCCTTGTAATAATATTACACAGTTTTCAGTGTGTAGTGGCTACCAAGTTCTAGCAAGAGCAGATCTTTGTAAACTCGAATATTTATGCATATTGTTTTAATATTTGAATTCCACGTTAGATAGATATGCACCAACTACCAATGCAATAGGGCGCTGTATTTTCCTAAGCCATTCTTCATTGGTAGAATTTCCCCAGAGAGAAGGAAAAAAATGATCGATGGGTTGGTTGAATTGAATTTAACCACGACTTAGGGCCTCATTACGATGTCGGGTGGAAAGCCTCGTTAAACAGTCGGAATCTCCTAGACTGCATCGGAACCCTTCCAATCAACTCTGTCGGTTTACAATCCGCCCGACCGATTACGATGTTCGCAGTCAAAAAGGAAACCGTGTGGTTATTCCTAATCAGTTCCGACTCGCTCTCAGAGTTTTTCAGTCAATCGGAACCGCATCACGCACCTCTACGGACAGTGTTTCAGACCGACCAATTACGATGTCGATTAACAACAGCCTTTCTGATTCGGCCTGTCCGACATGAAAAGGCAATCAGAAAATGACTTTGGAGGACCTTAGCAGGGCCCCCTTCATCCTGAGGCCTCCGGTTGGGGACCAAGGGGTTACCTAAGGGAACCCCACGTAAAACCCTGCACTGTGTGGCAGCAACCGTGGGATGCCCATGACAGGGTGCAGGGTTTTCCACAAATACCCCATTTCCCCATAGGAGCCAGTGTTGTTGGGCGGAACACGGACTCTGACCGAACAGTGTTTGGTTGCACCGTAATAAGTCAGGCACAGCCGTCAACCGCAAGTCGGTCAGTTCCCGAATCTGAGGCGGTGTCAGGAGGAAAGTTTCCGCCCGACATCGTAATGAGGCCCTTAGACTGGAACTTAGGTATGATTTCAGGCCTTCTGCAATTGAGATTGACAGGTTAAGCCTAGAGAGTCACACAATTTTTTACTTTGGCATTTTGTTGCATTTATTGTTCCAAAATCCTTCACAGATTTCATATTTATGCGAGTTATGGTTCGCATGGCTGTTGTGTGAGCTGCAAATAAAAATGTAATCTCTTCATGACAATACTGGAACACTTTTTAAATGCTAATTTCTCAAACACTTCTGAACGGATTACACCAAGGAAAAACACCTATTTAATACAAGTTATGTTTACATGCCAAGTATTGTGTAATTCCAATCAGCTGTTCTTTCTGTATCAAGGAGCAAAGAGTCCTACGGGAATTAAAATTGGAAATGTCACTTTTCGAACCCACCTATTTTAAGACCCTGCATGACAGGTAAGCGTGAAACTTGCATGAAGAATCTAAAGTGGATGTACTTTTTTGGAATGTTTTCTCAAGAATTTTCTCAAGAATTTTGAATAGCAAAATTTAGAGAAATGCAGAGAAAGGATCTTCTGACGCAGGTGTAGTTAACACGTTTAACCACTGTATTGATATTTGGTCAAAGGAAAGTCCCTTGGCAAAGATCTTTTTCAGGATTTAAAATTTCTGTGAGATATTAAAAAATGTGCCTATGAGGGAAAACAGTCAAAAGGATTGAAGGATGAGGGTGTGGCCAGCATTATGTTATCATTTTTAAAGCTGTTCAAAGAGAAGTAACTGTCCTTCATCATGAAATAGATGTTATATCATTATGCAATTAAAATCACCCATTACAATCACTTTACCAGCTCAATCGTACAGAGACATCATGTCCAGTACGATTGGACCTTCAACATTTGGCCCACTAACCACATATATAACAAATCTCTAGGATTATAATACCAACTGTACAATCACCCATCCAGCCCTTGGATCCGACGTAGTTTTCATTGAAATGATATTATTGAATATTCTTTGCAGATAATATAACCACCCTCGTATAGAAACAAATTGTGAAGTACAGATGATTATATCATAGCCCAGCTGGCTGAGTAATAAACAATCCTTAGCTGCCAAATGGGTCTCTGCCAACGATAGCAATTGAGGTGTATACATCCTAATTTTGTCCTGCACCAACAGCTGCTTACTCTGTGAGTTCAGACCGGAGACATTTCCAGCACATACATTTTATCCTAGCCATGAGACTGAGAAGTTATGCCAAAAGACCATCCCTGCTCTAGACCAGAGTTCTGACAAACTGAGAGAAACAATACATGTGGAATTAACATATTAGGAAAATTCTGACCTATTTTACGCCCAACAATGCCCCCCCAAAAAACACTATTATCCTCTTCATGAGCCCACCATGTGCAACCCTACCACCCACACTAATCCCCCTTCCCAAAACAACCACCCAATGCCCTGGGAAGGAATCATCTCAACTCCCTGAGCTGTCATTGGCATGACTGCCCTGTGAGACTGCGGCCCTCTACAACGTGCCCCAGCCACCCACCAACCACCGCATTGCCACTACAAAACACATAAAACAGCAAGTGATTCAAATAAAGAAAGCATTATTACAATCAATTAGTAAGTATAGTCTAAGGCACGAAAACACAGGACAATAAAAAAGAGAAGAAAAATAGCTGGAAAGAATCAGAAAGTTATAATTCTGCAAAGCAGAATGCTTCAAACAGTTTAAGGCCTGCATAACGTCCATCTCTGAGTCGCACATCTAAATCCGTCCATCCTTGATGATCTTGAGCCCAGCCGGGACTTGCACTAATACTTGAGCGCCAACAGCTTTCAGAGGGTCTATGAATTGACGCATCTTTCGAAGCCGACCCATGGTGGACTTACAGAGATCTGAGTAGATTATAATTGACGTAGCATCAACCAGAATAGGCCTAGTTGGGCGTGTCTTAAGAAAAATCACCTGCCTGAGGAGAAAGATCCACAGATAGATTAAAATTGGGCAAGACTGCGCTTACTTAGACTTAACTGTTTTGCGGTTAAGTGACGTAAATAATTAATTTACTCTCTTAATTTCTATGCAGGTAAGTACTTAATCAATGATAACTCAATTAAAAGGAAAGAAAACAGAGTCCGTGGTGTTAGAGTTTTTAAGGGTTTTATTCCTCATAAAGGAATCAGGATATCATGTTCTGACCACCACAGGGGTGTCAGAAGGGATAGATGAGCGCGCTGTCGTTTATTGACATTACATAGCTTATATACTTGATTTACATCATAAGTTTCAATGTGAGAGGCGTAACAGCTGAGAGAAGACAAGATAACAGTATACACGTGGTACCAATACATCATCAAGAGGCGTAAACTAGGCGTGAACTAGAGGTGTGTGCTAGAAACGTCACTGATAGGTGACGTAAGTGGGTGGCACCAAGGGGTGGTGCTAACAGAATGTTGCAATGTCAGCAGAAATCGGAAGCTTGGATGCGCGCGCAGCTGCATGACGTGTGACTGACGGGGTGCAGGGGTCTTGACATTTACACTGACGGAAAGAGACAGAAGTCTGGCATGTCAGATCAACTTGTACTTCTATCATATCTGATATCTGATGTTTAGGAACTATACTATCTGGGCGGAAAGGTCTCTAGGGTAGAAGCTATTCTATGCTAACTGTGGATGCGTGTATAAGCGCCTGAGTGTCTACATGTGAAGCGTGGGGGCACGGGGCCTTCCATGGCAGCATGGCAACGGAGGCTATGAATTACTTGCATTAAGACAGATCGGCCCTTCTGGCTTTGCAGCTGGAGAGGATGTTTACAGGATCTAGTAGGCAGGAATGTATTCTCGGGGAGCGGAACAGATAACTCGAAGGTTATAGTCAGTCTTGGCAGAAAGCAGGCTTGGGCTGAGCGCAAGGGGCCGCGCTGAATATAGGACATAGTTCATGAGTACAGAGGTAGCCTGGGCAGAGCCAGGAGCCACAAAAGAGGTTCAGATGGCAGGAATTCAGGGCCTACTCTGGCTAGAGCAGGAAAAAGTGAAAAGTGTACTACAAAAAGACGTTGGCATAGCATACTTAGGAACGGACTATATAATCCATTCATGGTGCGTCTGAAAGAGGACAAATTGACGGTGGACGCAAATGTATTTGCGTCTTCATAGCTGGCACAGGAGGGAAGTTACATGCACTTTAAGCTGGTACATGGAGTCGGTGGGGTACGCGCTAGGGAACACAACATGGCCAAAATTTAATTTTCCTCATTCCCTCCTTGTTCCCTACGGACCCTTCATGAAATATCGATCCTCATGAATCGATCAGTCTGTTCTTGTAACATCATTTGTTCTTCTTTCTTTCGGTTACGTTTTGAGTGAAAACTGGAATGCTCAATACAAGAAGTGGCACATAGTCCACAAATCGCTGGCCCACACTGTAGGCACAAGCAGCAACTGAATACTAGGACTAGGCCAATGCCTAGGAAGGATAGGATCTTCCATCCCCAAGCTGTTAACGTTGTCCAGAACCAACCGGACCAAGTCCAGGTGCCTGGATTCTGATGTATCTGATTTGCAATTTTATGAAGACGGGTGATAGCTTGATATACAGATGGTGCATTCTGTGGAATGAAAACACAGCAGCTTGACCCGATGACCTTACAAGCTCCACCTCTATCTGCCAAGATGACGTCAATTACAAGACGATTCTGAAGGACAACAACCCGCATAGCGGACTGCTCCTCTGTTAAGTTTCCTAAGGCGGAGGTAGTTTCATTTACTACAGCTTCAAGTGTTCTAGTTAATCTGCGTATTAATTTACTATTCTGGACAGGGCCTAAGAAGAAAAAGAATCCTTTATTAAAGTCAGTGTACTGTTCCCATGCCGTTTCTGTGTAGTCGACAAGGGGGGCATCTCTTCTGGGTCTATTCTTTACTAGATTGCTATTTCTATGGTAATCAGAAGGAGCTAGAAAAACGGGTGGCAGAAGGAATGCAATGTAACAGGTACCATCCCAATCTGGAGGTAGACGAACGTATGCGGTATGACCACACACAAAGTAAGAATGACTGATAGCTTTGAAAGATGACTTTCCATCATCACTGAATTCGACCACAGTAGTGCATTTACTATGACCTAAGTGTACTGAACCTTTCTTCTTGATACATAATTCACCAGTGACTGGCAGTACTGACATAATAGGTAAAACTGGTGCGGCTTCGGATTCGACAGTAAGAATCATAAGGCTAATTGTGTAATTACCTAATCCATATACTTCATTTTCTAGATCAGTTCCTATTCTAATGGGGAGTCCCTCCTTATCCGGGTAACAGACGTCTAGTAGGACCAAGTTCAAGTTTCCCCAAACCCAACCCCCATCGAAAACAGCAATGTCGGGATCTAAAGAATTAATTATCTTAAACCATGCTCCGCAGGAGCCATTGTGAGTGAACGGATACGGAAAGAGAGGCAGGGCTCCCTTGTAGTTCTGGTAGGGAGGGAGTCGGCCACATATCCAGCAATTTGTAGCATTGTTAGTTTGATGAGAATGATGTAACATACTAATGAATGTATTGTTGCGCAGCGCAAGTCTGTAGGAAAGCTCATGAGGAGGTAACTCACTAAAAGTGTGTTCAGCAGAGACATTGTAAGCAGATTGTTCACGCTTGAAGATAGGATAGTATATAGGTAACAAGATACTAGCAATGATTATTAATATACTGAGAATAAACATAATTATTAGTGTCACTATGCAGTGACTACGAAGTGATTTGCAATATGTTCTTTTCTTTTCCTCTCTCTCTCTAACTCGATCTAGGGGATACATGTCAGAAACTATTTAACCGATTCACCTAGGGGAGGACTTAAACAATTAAACTGTCTGACTTGCTAGATCGTAACTTCATACGATATTGTTCTTGAGGAGTTTTTTCTCGTTTGCATTCGGAAAAGTCTTTGTTATCAGAGTCTTTGGTGGGGGTGGGTGTGTCTTGTTCCGGTTTCAGTCCTGGGAATGTTTTGATATGGCTTAGGTGGACCCACCCCTTTCTTCCTTCCAATTTGACTGCAGTCTTTGTTGTTAGAAGAACGGTCTTCGGAGATTTCCAGCGAGGCTCCAACGGACTTTTCCTGTCGAAGTTTCGGACTAAAACAACGTCACCGGGGCGGACATCATGCTCCTTCACATCGGTGTTGTCAGGGAAGGCTGCGGCAACCTGTGAACGACATGATTGGAGTGCAGACATCAAGGAGGCAAGGTAATCTGTCAACATATTAGAATCAACATCGGTTATCTTTTTAGGAATGGGCGTCCCCCACATATTCGGTGGTCTTCCAAAGACCACTTCGTACGGAGATAGCCCTGATCTCGAATGGGCGACCATTCTCATATAGAATAGTGCCACCGGCAGGGCGACTATCCAGTCGACCCCTTTGTCCTGACATATTTTGGCAAGGCGAATCTTTAATGTCTGATTATGCCTTTCTACAAGGCCTGCTGCTTCTGGATGTCGGACACAATGGAACTTCCACTGGTATCCCAATAACAAGGAAACTTCTTTCATTAGGGCAGACGAGAATGGCTGACCGTTATCTGAGTACACAACACGAGGCAAGCCGTACCGTGGGAAAAATTCACGAACCAACTGTTTGGCAGTGGTCGGAGCAGTGTAATCTGGGACTGGATATGCTTCGGTCCAGCGGGACAGAGCACAGACAACTACGAGAACATATTTAAATCCTCGACAACGGTCCATCTGGATATAATCCATCTGGAGGACTTCAAAAGGGTGATCAGGAGGATGAAATCCACCTTGCTCTACAGGGACGCTTTTACCTGGATTGAACTGACAACAGATCATGCAAGTACGCACTTTCTGTTTTGCGGCTGCTCGTAAGTGTTTATTGTTCCAGAGATTTTGCAAACTGTCTAGCATGGCTTTCTCTCCCAGGTGGGCAGGACTATGTGCTGTATTTATCATGACTTGAACCATAGAGTCAGGGAGAAACCATGTAGATTTTCCCTTTGTCATCCAACCCTGATCTGTCTGGATCCCTCCTAGTTCGATCCATTTCTTTATTTCGTCTGCAGTAGCGTGTGTCTGAATGTCAATAACATCTAGTGTGGGATCTCTGACTGTCATGCAGTTTGTCGGATCTGTTATCTTTGTCGTGTCAGTTGTCTGAGTGTGAGTCAGTGCTGTATGTTTTGCTGTCTTATCTGCCAGGTCGTTACCCTGGGAAACAGAATCTGTGGCTTTAGTATGGGCTTTACACTTCATGACTGATATGGCTGAAGGCAGATGTATTGCTTCTAACAGTGCTTGAATGAGAGGACCGTGCTGTATCTTGGTACCATGAGAGGTCAGGAAACCTCGTTCCTGCCAGAGCATACCAAAGTCGTGTACGACTCCGAACGCATAACGGGAATCTGTGTATATGTTAACATTTCTGTTCTTTGCTAGAATACAGGCTTGGGTCAGAGCGATGAGCTCTGCCGCTTGAGCAGACAGTGTATCAATACGATGTGTTTCTTTAACTTCAGTTTCAGTGGTCACGGCATATGCGGCCACTAACTCTCCTGTACTTGTTCTCATGCATGAACCATCCACATAAAGTGTCAGGTCTGGATTTGTCAGTGGAACATCTGTTAAATCTCGTCTGGGCTTTGTTACTGCATTAATAATCTCTATACAATCATGTGGAGCTGGATCTGTCATAACTGTAGGTAACAATGTTGCTGGGTTCAAGATACTGCAGCGTCTGATTTCTATGTGTGGCTGGAATAATGTCAATTCGTAACCTGTCAATCGTGCTATAGTCAAGTGTTGAGTCTGGGTTCTGTTTAACAGAACCTCTACAGAATGTGGAACTTGTACTGTTAACTGATGACCTAAAACAATTGAATCGCTTTGTCTGATTGCTAACGCTGTTGCTGCTACTGACTTTAAGCATGCAGGGAGTGCCTGTGCTACTGAATCCAATGTACTTGAAAAATAAGCGCAAGGCTTATGTGAACCTGCTTGATCTTGAGTGAGGACAGACAATGCTGCACCATCACGTTCTGTAACAAAAAGTGTAAACTGTTTACTGTAACATGGTGTCGCTAAAACTGGTGCTTGGCATAAAGCTTTCTTTAATTCCTCAAAGGCTTGTGTGTGTTCCTGAGTCCAAGGAAGGACAGTCGAAGTCGCTGCCTCCTGTGTCGTTAACTGGATGAGTGGTTTAGCTAGAAATGCATATTGAGGAATCCATTGTCTGCAGTACGAGGTGAGGCCTATGAAGGCCCGCACTTCTTTTTGTGACTGGGGTCGGGGCATGTTTACTATTAACTGAATGCGATCGGGAGTGAGCTGTCTCCCCACTTTGGACAGCAAGTGACCCAAGTACACAACTTGCTGAACACAGAATTGTAGCTTCGAAGGAGACACCTTGTGTCCCTTGTCGGCCAGAAAATGCAAAACTATCAGAGATGCTTGTTCACATTCGGGCTCACTTCGTGCGGTGATCAGCAGATCATCGACGTACTGTAGTAAAGCTGTATTAACTGGCATTTGGATACAATCTAGTTGTCTTTTCAGTGCTTGACTATAGATGCTGGGGCTTTCTGTAAATCCTTGAGGTGCGCGGGAAAATTTGAAACTTCGTCCATTTAAACTGAATCCGAAGAGATATTGGCTCTCCGGGTCAATGGGTACACTGAAGAAGGCGTTCTTGAGATCGATTACAGTAAAGAACGTTGCTTCTGAATCAATAGCAGTTAACAGGGTGGAGATATCGGGGACCACAGGATACTGTGGTACAATGCATTTGTTCAGTTCTCGAAGATCAATCACCAGCCGGTATACTGGCGGTGCATTACGGTCTGTACGTTTAAGAATTGGAATGATAGGCGAATTACAGATATTGGAGTCGGTCTCTACGACCATTCCTTGGGCGATAAGCTCTTCAATTATTTTCAGTAAAGCCACTACAGCATCGGGTGGTAACTTGTATTGTCTGATTCTGGGTAGAACAACTCCTGTCTTGAGTGTAACACGGTATGGTGTGATATGCATACAACCTACATCAGCCGGGCCTTTTGCCCATAAGTGATCTGGTACATTTTTCAATCTGACATCAAAGTCACGTAGAACATAATGACCCTTGAAATCCCGTAGAAAGAGTCTGACTCCCTCCGGGGAACAGCAAATTATAGCTCCTAAAGCCTTTAGTGTTTTAATTCCTAACAGATTTTCGGGACATGATTTCGTAAGTAACAAATCTGTAACTCGAGATAATGGACCCACAGCTAGTGGTACTGGTTCTGATACTTCATTTACAATAGGCTGTCCTGAAAAACCAAGGGAAACATTCTGTGAGCCTGAGAGGGGTGCCCCTGGAACTTCATTATGACTTATAGTAGTGCGACTTGCCCCTGTGTCAATTAAAAACTTTCTGTCTTTTCCTAATACGTGACTATGTACATATGGACCTTCTTGATCTACAGGAATTTCAATAAGAGGCAAATCACTTTCCCTCCCTAGGCTGTTTCATGTATAACGCTGATAATCTGGATATGCCGACTGGGCATACTGGTACATTTGTTGTGAGACTTCTCTAGTTGCAGCAGCGGGCTGTGTCTGAGCATGCTGTGGCTGTGGTACTGCTACTGTCTGTACTGTATGGGACTGATCATGCATAGGCTGTGTATTCTGCATTGGCTGTTCGTTCTGTGAGGTCTGTTGATGACCCTGTTCATGTCTAGGCGGACGCGGTCTTTCTTTAGTTTTACCTGTCTCGATGTTATGTTTCAGGACTGGACATTCATGTACGTAGTGACCTGGCTGCTTGCAATAATTACATGTCCCTTTAACGGGAGCGGCAGAATGATTTGTCTGAGCCCCACCTTTTCTATGACCCTCGGCTGGAATTGTCTGAGCTACTAACATTTTCATTTTCGTGTCTTTCATACGTTTCTGTTCCTGCTCTTGTTCTTCCCTAATTCTATTCTGGTGATATTGTAACATTTGTAACATCTGTGACGGCGTATTTGCCTGCCAAGTACTTTCAACCTTGTACACTCTATTTTTAACTAGTGGTAGGGCGTTCTCTACTAATTTCGTTACAAAAAGGTGTGGATATGACTCGCTACTTGTTTTTAGGCCACTATTGATAATGAAACATTTCTCGAATCTCGAATAAAAGTCACTAGTATCTTCATCTTGTTTCTGTTTGCAGGACGAGATTGCGTCCCAATCTTCCTTTCTAGTTGTCAATAATCTTGGCAGAACCTGTACTATTAAACCTGGTAATGCTTTAGTCAGATCCCCAAGGCCTAACCCTGGGACTCGTTTCTTTTCTTCGTCTTCTATCTCCGCCCATGCTATCTTTGACTCTCCCACTTCCCAATCCTTCTCCTTTAATTTCTCGTAAATGCCCGTGGGCAACAGTACCTTTAACATTTTCATAATATCATCATACGTGTAATCTCCCATCAGCAACATGTCTTTAAGCTCTCTGTGAAAACCTGCAGGGTCTTTATCATGGCACGGAACTAATTTCTTCATTTCTAATAGTTCTAACTTAGTCAGTGGTGTGTGAACATACACACGTTTCAGGGTATGATCCTCGCCCATAACTGGATGTACTTCTCGTAAGGGATTCTGGCTTTCAATGCCGCCACCGCATTGCATGTGGTACATTTTTCTTTCTGGAGGCGGGGCGGGAATATATTCAGAGCTCAGGAAAGTGTTATACTTACGTCGTTGTTCTAGAATTATTTGTATTAATTTGGTACTAAAACCTCTCCATCTATCCATGATTAGTGCTTCTAATGTTTCGTGTAAGGGACCTGGATCAGAATGATGGTCTCTGAACTTGATAAGGAGGTGCTGAATCATGTATACACCTGCTAGTTTCTGTTCTTCCGGGGAAAGGTTCAAGAATGTCTGCACTAACGTGTCATCATTATATATGTCTGGGTTTTCTGCCCACAACACGGCGGACCGGGCTAGTTCCTGTTCATCCATAGAATTGAGTATATGATACCCTACTCGATCTCGAAGCCTTTTATCAGTTTCTTGGAACTGATGTTCAGAAGAATTTGGATTTGTTAAAGCGGAGAAAAGAACTCTCTTGCTCTCCGGACGGACACCTTTCCTAAGGTAGTTTCCCCTACCTACATATGCTATAGTGTCTGTAGACTTTCCTGATGTTTCATCTTCATCTTCCTCCCCGGAGGAGGTTTTATCTGTTTCTTCCTGATGTGCAGTTAATACTGCCTTTCTAATTTTCTGGGACATAGTGGCTATGCTAGTCCCCTTGTCATGTTTTGCTTCTGCTATATTTTGGCCCCACTTGTTTAATGCGTCTAATTCACTCTGATCTGTCCCGGGCCTGTCTCGTTCTCTTATCACACAATTAATGAAGAATCGTAATATCTGTTTCTGAACGTCAACTTTCTGTTTATACATGGCAGCTTTGACACTGTCGGGGTCTTTCCCTGTCTGTATGAATTTGTATAGTCTGTCGAGAGCTTCCTGCATTCCTACACAGCATAGCAAGCTATCGGTGGCAGATCTTAAGCGCAGTGATGCTAATACCATTAGATCGTCTGTTCCGGGTACTGGATCATATCTGCAGAATGACATCCTATCTTTGAATGCGTCAAGCCGGGCTGAATAGGGAGACTGGAAAGGATTCTGAGTGTCCTTTAAATGCAATCTGTGTGTCGGTGGCGGGGTCTGTAGACCCGCTGTCGCACCTCCTGAGGCGGATGCTTGGGCATTATCTCTCCGTGGAGTCTGTATCTGGACTTGAATCTGTCTTTTAGTAAGATCAGGTAGTACTGGTTTCGGTAGGTCTGTCTTAAGTACGGGGGGTGGCGGGGCTGGCGGAGCGGGAGAGGTCTGTTGCGGTACCGGCGGAGCTGAATCTGGGGGCGTAGTGCCACCCCCATCCCTGTCAGTAGGCAGGGCACGAACAGGCAGATTGGTGTAAGCTGGTGCTACATCCTCTAGATATGAATTCAGGAATATGTCTTTAGTAGTTTTATGCATTACTTTAGTTGGAACTAATGGTGTCGGTAAGTTTTTCGGTATCTCTGATTCAGTTTCGGATGGGCCATCTGCTGCGAGGTACATACCGTTTACAAGATTATTTCGGGCACGGTCTATTTGCTCTGTTTTTACTCGGATCCCTTCAGTAACTAATTCGTTTTCTCGCTCTTTATCTGATTCTTTAAGTCTGTCTTCTCTACGGAGTGCTTTGTCAGCACGCTTACGTGATTCCTTACGCCAAAATTCTATGGCGTCCTTCTGAGATTGCCTAGCTTTCTTTTTCCATAATGCTTCTTCTACCCTCATGATGCACTCGGCATCCCACGTTCCGGTAACTGGCCATCTGTGTCTTTCGTCTAGGTGCTTGGTGTAATCGGCCCATAAATCTAGATATAATATGGCATCTATGCCGTGCTTTTGATACATAAAATTGCCTGGAGTGTCCCTAGGGGGGATAGGAATTTCTTCCTCTAGTAACCCTTTCCTAGTTCCAATCTGTTTTAACTTACTGAGGAACGGCATCCTGCTTACTTATTTACTGAACGCTAGATCTTTATTCCTTAATACTTTTTGACAGCTATATTATATGGAAAAAACACAATAATACACGTTTAAACAGTCACATTCATACCACGACATTAATTACATGAAAACATTGAAGACATAGCTAACTACCCCCTACACTGAATGTACCGCTCAACGGTACGGATACACTGCTGTAACAGTGCAGAAATTCGGAATCCTAGATATACTGCTAAACAGTACAGATACACTGCCTATAAACAGTGCAGACCGGACTTGCGTACCCAAACCTGTCTAGATACGACCCAGCAATGGTACTCACCGGGAAGCACGGAAACAGAAGGCCTCGGAAAACTCGACTGGACTCGACTCGGAACTTCGGAAAACTTCGGAAAACTTCGGAAAACTTCGGAAAACTTCAGAAAACTTCGGAAAATTGGTGGGCCTCTTCACACCTCGGACCTTGCTTCTTTCAGCTGGGCTCTGGTCGGGATCCTCCGCACTCCTCACCGCCTCGTCTGGGCACTGATCGCAGTCTTCGTCACCTCCGTGTGTCAGAGGGGGATGCAGGAAATCCTGCCAGTACACGTGTTGTCCGTCTAACTGATGGCAGGGGACACGGATTGCAACGCACCTTCCGGCGCGTGAGGTGGGGGAGGGGTCCCTATTCGGGCGCCAAAATGACGTAAATAATTAATTTACTCTCTTAATTTCTATGCAGGTAAGTACTTAATCAATGATAACTCAATTAAAAGGAAAGAAAACAGAGTCCGTGGTGTTAGAGTTTTTAAGGGTTTTATTCCTCATAAAGGAATCAGGATATCATGTTCTGACCACCACAGGGGTGTCAGAAGGGATAGATGAGCGCGCTGTCGTTTATTGACATTACATAGCTTATATACTTGATTTACATCATAAGTTTCAATGTGAGAGGCGTAACAGCTGAGAGAAGACAAGATAACAGTATACACGTGGTACCAATACATCATCAAGAGGCGTAAACTAGGCGTGAACTAGAGGTGTGTGCTAGAAACGTCACTGATAGGTGACGTAAGTGGGTGGCACCAAGGGGTGGTGCTAACAGAATGTTGCAATGTCAGCAGAAATCGGAAGCTTGGATGCGCGCGCAGCTGCATGACGTGTGACTGACGGGGTGCAGGGGTCTTGACATTTACACTGACGGAAAGAGACAGAAGTCTGGCATGTCAGATCAACTTGTACTTCTATCATATCTGATATCTGATGTTTAGGAACTATACTATCTGGGCGGAAAGGTCTCTAGGGTAGAAGCTATTCTATGCTAACTGTGGATGCGTGTATAAGCGCCTGAGTGTCTACATGTGAAGCGTGGGGGCACGGGGCCTTCCATGGCAGCATGGCAACGGAGGCTATGAATTACTTGCATTAAGACAGATCGGCCCTTCTGGCTTTGCAGCTGGAGAGGATGTTTACAGGATCTAGTAGGCAGGAATGTATTCTCGGGGAGCGGAACAGATAACTCGAAGGTTATAGTCAGTCTTGGCAGAAAGCAGGCTTGGGCTGAGCGCAAGGGGCCGCGCTGAATATAGGACATAGTTCATGAGTACAGAGGTAGCCTGGGCAGAGCCAGGAGCCACAAAAGAGGTTCAGATGGCAGGAATTCAGGGCCTACTCTGGCTAGAGCAGGAAAAAGTGAAAAGTGTACTACAAAAAGACGTTGGCATAGCATACTTAGGAACGGACTATATAATCCATTCATGGTGCGTCTGAAAGAGGACAAATTGACGGTGGACGCAAATGTATTTGCGTCTTCATAGCTGGCACAGGAGGGAAGTTACATGCACTTTAAGCTGGTACATGGAGTCGGTGGGGTACGCGCTAGGGAACACAACATGGCCAAAATTTAATTTTCCTCATAAGAGGGAGACAACGGGCAGGTCGAATTTGGGAATCCCAATCACAGTCCATACGATCAGGAAATGCCTTCCTGAAAGTTGAACAATGTACTGCTGGGGGCCAGCACTCCTTTACCCTCTGGTATTCCAAATTCCCTGAGATTGTTTCTCCCCTGGCAGATCTCCATGTCTTCGACTTTATTGTGTGGGTGCTCCAAATGGCTAGCATGGTTGCCAATAGATTTAACAGTAGCTGTTCCCACCTTCTCCATATTGGCAATGTATTGCTGCAGCTCCACAATCTCCGTAGTAAGACTAGTAATCTTCCCAGACAATTTGAGCAATGATTGCTGCATTTTCACATTGCCCGCCATTGATTGGGCATAATGTGACTGTGCCTCAGACCGCTGAGCCTCAATTATCTTCAAAATTGCCAGCAGAGATGGTTCTTATTAATTATTTTTCATGCAAACTTCCTTGGAGACCAATGGAGTAGAATGCCGGAGGAAGTACTGCAAGATGTGTCGAGGGTTGAGCCGGGCTCAAGAATAGAGCACTTTCAGAGGGGACTGTTGTTCTACCAGCTGTTTATCCTCATTTGCCCTTGAATGGATTGTCAACAGGAGGAAGATAAGCGCTTTCACTTCTTCCTTTGACGTAACCCACTTCCACAGTGTGCTGCTCTTAGAACCAGAGTCATCAGCCTTGCTTGCCTGACGTAATTTAGAGACTTGCCACATTGAAAGATCTGAATGGCTCCATAAGCACCAATTCTACTAATCGTACCACTACTCCTCATGGGTCTAAAACTAGAACTTCAATTAACAATCTGCTACTGCTGCATTGGCTCAGCGATGCGTTGAAGGCTTTTTCATCCTGTCAACATGTTTGTTCGTGTCCACATAAATATGACGCTAGGATTTACATGGTTTTTGCCAGAAGGTCTCTAGTAGAGGGTGCAGAAATATATGTGTGTCTCAGGATTGCCTCTGACCATAATCCCATCCTATTTACATTTGGTCTTACTGAGACTAGAGGTGAATGGTCTAAGTTTTAATTTCCTTGCCATCTTCTTTCTAATGGTGATTATGGTAGACATGTTTCAGGTTTGCTCAGGGAGTTCTTTGTTGTCAATGCAGGTACGACTTCACCACTGGTGGTCTGGGAAGAGATGAAGACATACGTTCAGGGTATTACACTTCAGTATATTTTCAAACAAAACAGGGCTGCTTTAGAAAATACTGGGCTACTACGTCAAGCTGTTCTTCAGCCTGAAATTCTACATGCCGAGATGATAGTCCAAGAACAGACTGATGAACAGGCTATATATCTTCAACTAATTGCACAATTGTCTTTTCTTGGATGCTGGGCTGAAAGAACAGGTAGCGGCCAGGTATGCTAAAAATAAGGCTTTACAGTAGGAGGACATGGAAAGGGTAGACCAAGTTCTCGCTCATCAAATTTCCGACAGACAGTCGAAATGTTCTATTCGATCCATCAAAGGCATGAATGGCATTGTCTGTGCGAACCCCAAATCTATTATGGAGCAGTTCTATCTGTATTATCAGGAGTTATATAGCCAACCCCAAGCGATTAAGCAATCTGGGTTTATGAAATATATTCAGGGGTGCACTTTGCCCCGGTTAGGGGACAATGAGGCTGGTGTATTACTGGCCAAGTTCTCCATGGGCGAGATTGAGACTGGTCTCACGGCTCTGCCCTCGGGCAAGGCTGTGGGTGAGGAGGCTCCTCAGGAGTTTTATGACATATTCAAGGACATAATGGCCAGGGACGTTTTAAAGGTAATCCAATACATCAACAGGGGGCGGGGGGAATTCCTGGGACCTGGAATATAACAATTATATTGTTGTATTCTTGAAGAGAGGCAAGCCACCAGAGGACATGGGTTCTTACCAACCCATCTCCTTGATTAACACAGATGCAAAGCTGTTTGCCAAAATTTTAGCTATGTAACTCACTCTTCTGCTCCCAGCGTTAGTTTCTCAACAACAGCACGGGTCTGTACCAGGTAGGCGACCCTAACCCTGCCTCCAGGCAAGTCGCTCCACCTGCCTGCACCAGTGCGCCCAGCCAGCTTCTACCGCTGTGCCCAGGGTTCGAGGCCCGCTGCTGGCTCTGCCCGTCATTTTTGTCTGTCTCTCACTTTTATGTAAATCTGCGATTGGGTGACTCCTATTGCTCAATTGTACTTTGTCCCGCTTTGTTTACCTCACTGTAGCGTTGTTACTTAGCCCCCCACTGCTCCCCCCTTTTTGTGCCTACTGTTTTCCTCGCCGCCCCCACCCATGCCCGGTTCCCACTGCTGCATCCCCTGTGTTCGCACCCCCCTCGTCCCCCATTGGCCTCCTCGCTCCCGCCTCCCAGCTGCACCTCCCTCCCACCTACCCATATATGGTGGCTGCTGCGCGGCAGTAAAAGCGACCCAAACCCTGCCTCCAGGGAGATCGCTCCACTTACCGCGCAGCTCCAGCTGCCTGCACCAGTGCTCCCAGCCAGCTTCTGCCGCTGTGCCCAGGGTTCGAGTCCCGCTGCTGGCGCTGCCTGTCATTTTGGTCTCTCTCTCACTTTTATGTAAATCTGTAATTGGGTGACTCCTATTGCTCAATTGTACTGTGTCCTGCTTTGTTTACCCCACTGTAGCGTTGTTCCTTAGCCCCCTACTACTCCCCTCTTTTTTTGCCATCTTTTTTCCTTGCCTCCCCACCCATCCCCGGTTCCCGCCGCTGCGTCCCCTGAGGCCCCGCCCACCTCGACCCCGATTGGCCTTCCTGCTCCCGCCTCCCAGATGCACCTCCCTCCCACATACCCATATATGGCGGCCGCTGAGCGGTCGCGCAGCAGACAGGCCGCTGTCGCTCCGAAGGCGCGCCTAAGGCAAGCCCGTCTGCACCCAGACGGCGCCCAGCTCGAGAACAACTGGCCCTCACGAACGCCACGTCACCCGACTCCACTACGATGCCAACACCCTCCACGCACTCAACCCCGAACAAGAACACACCTGCTACCGGGCCACCCCGAAGCGCACCCAAGGACCCTTCACCTGCCAGACCTGCAGCTCCACCAGCATCCAGCCCAACAAACCGCCAAAAAAAGAAGCCAACTACCTCAGATGCATGCCCCTCAACACCCGCTCTGCCGGCAAACACTCCGTCGAACTCTGGGACCTCCTCGACTCTACCTCCCCAGACGACGCCTTCCTGACGGAGACCTGGCTGAACCCCGCCATCGCCACAGCCATCCCGCCAGGCAACAAGATTACCTGCAAGGACCGCATCAACGGCGTTGGAGGAGGAATCGCCATCGTCCACAGGAACACCCTTAGTGTCTCGACCAACACTGACGACACCCTCAGCAACGCCGAACACATGCAATTCCAGATTCACACACACCCGAACTCCACCATCAGAGAAACCCTCGTCTACAGAATCCCCGGACCACGACCACAGTTCATCGACTCCATCGCCGACGTCATCAACACACACGCCCTAGCCTCAATGGACTACATCCTCCTTGGGGACCTGAACTTCCACCTCAAGAACAACAACAACACCCACTCCACCACCCTGATCAACAACCTAGCCAACCTCGGACTCAGACAGCTCGTGACAACACCCACCCACGCCGCCGGCCACACGCTTGACCCCATCTTCACAGCAAGCCCCCACGTCACCTTCAACCACCACCAAACCCCACTGGACCAACCACCACAGCATCCACTTCACCTTCAGGAAGCCCACCACGCACCACCACACCCAGCCACTGCTGGAGCAAGGTCACTGAAGACCAGCTAGCCACCACCCTTGTCCAGAGCCCACCCACCGACCTCATTGACCCAGACACCGCCGCCCACACCCTCAGACAATGGATTGACAACTGCGCTGTTGGACTTGGCCCTTAAAGCAGGTTCACCCCTAATCTTTTTGCTTTTGATCTATGATCTGTGTGGATGATTTTCTGGTCTGTGCGCACTTTTTCCCTGTGTCACAGAGTAAAGTGCGTGCATGTAGTTAGGCTGGCCAGCTCTCCCATAGGGATGCATGGGGAATGTCTGTGTCCCTAGTAGTTCCTGATGCGTGGGGAGTGCATGCTCAAATTTGGTATGTGCGAGCTCGTGAGAATGAATGCTTCGCAATGGTGTATATGGCATGTGTGTGTCATGTGTAGAAATGCCACTTCTAGGACTTGGCATATTAATGTAAAATATGCCTGCCGTGTGATTGGCTGGAGCTGGCTGGTGAGCCTGGCTCCAGGAAGGCTGGATGGGTCTGCCCGGTGGTGAGTGTGAGATTAGCATGTTGATGGCTTGGGAGGAGTGCACCTGGTCCCTGATGGGCCTGGACTTTCCCCACACAATGCTGGCTCCACCCCCTGTAGTGCGACTAATGTACCTAGCCCTGCCAGTGAATGAAATGGGTGGTTGAGCCATCAAGGGTGCTTCAAAACCAGCTGCGACTGGTTTTCCCCCACCCTGCACCGACAGACAAAGGGATTTTACTGTATAAGAAGGGGCTGTGTCCCCATACATTTTGGTTCTGCTTGTGGATCCTTGCCAGAGGGGGCTGCTGCTGCCGCTGGGGCCAGGAGGACCGCCACTTGGATTGTCTCCCTGCCTGGAGACCCAGTGAGCTGTCTCTGGCCCTGCCTTGCCCGCCTGCCTGCCTCCAGACCTTGCTGGAGCTTTGCTGTGCCTGGAAGCGCTTTTATTTGATTTATAGCACTAGGAGCGCTTTACTTGTGCCCTAGCGTTCAATAGCGCTTTGCTTTGCCTTCTAGCGCTCCATGCGCTTTATTTTGACGCTAGCCGGTGCCCACCCGGCGTTTGCCCGCTTGGATTGCCGATTTACGGCGCATCGCGAGTGCCTACCTCGCTTTATATTTTATTTAAAAGCCGGAGCCCATCCGGCATTGCCCCGTTCTTGGATATTGTAATTATCACGAGGGAGCCCACTCCTCGGATACTGAAAGCCAGCCTGCCTGCCTAAAACAGGCCGCCGTGCTGCCTGCGACGACCCGTAAGTGCTGGGGCAGCCTGCCAATCGCTGCGCGGCCCGGGAGAGGCGAACTAGAAGTCCCGCCCCCGGAGCCGAGCAGCGAGGAAGGAAGCAGCCGGCCCTGTCCTCGAGGCTCCCAGAGTGAAAGGGAGCCCCGCGCCGACCAGGAGAGGAGACGCATCCGGCCCAGGAGACCCGGTGAGTGCGGGGGCGTTTCTCTGTGTCCCGAGCGGCCCCAGTTGGCAGAGGGCCGCTCCCACGACGCCCGCATTCTTGTTGTGTGGAGCCCCAAGGCTCCTGGGAGGCATTCCTTCGAGCCCGAGAGGCTCAGGGGCATTCCTTGGAGATTGGAGCCACGAGGCTCCGTGGGCATTATTTGAGCCTGAGTCCCCCGTGAGGAACTCCAACGAAGCCCTACTTGCAGTTATGAGCCCCGAGGCTCGAGGGGGCAGTTGTTTTACGAGCCCAGAGAGGCTCCTTGGCCACATCTGTTCTGAAGCCCACGAGGCTCCCAGCCCATATTTGTTTTGCGAGCCAGAGAGGCTCTGGGGGCATTTCATTTGTTTAGAGCACTGAAGCTCTTAGGTGCCAGTCACCTGTGTTCTTGAGCCCACGAGGCTCCAACGTTGCCCTAACTTTTCCTGCACCAGTTGCCCAGCACTTTGTGGGCAACTGCTACGTTTAGGCTTGCGGTTTGTGCTGCCTACGCAGACCCCCTGACATTGAGACCCAGGGCATTCCAGCCCTTGCGAGGCCAGTTGGCCTGAGGGACAATTCTAGTGTTGTGCTACATGCACCCTGCGCATTGTAATTTACTTGTGTATGTGATTCTTGCGCAAATGTTCTAACCTGCACCTCTGAATGTGTTTAATGCCTCATGTGCAATTGTTTATGTCCCATTACCTTTGCTAAAAGTGACCTGCTTAGGTATTTTATGTCTACCCCCTTTGCTAAATGTGACCTGCTTAGAGGATTGTTGATGTCCCATTACCTTTGCTAAAAGTGACCTGCTTAGGTATTTTATGTTTATCCCCTTTGCTAAATGTGACCTGCTTAGAGGATTGGTGATGTCACATTACCTTTGCTAAAAGTGACCTGCTTTGGTATTTTATGTTTATCTCCTTTGCTAAATGTGACCTGCTTAGGTGATTGTTTAGGTTTTCCTTCCCTTTGCTAAGAGTGACCTGCTTAGGTGAGGGTTTTCCTTCTTTAGTTCCTGATGATAAGGTCCTAGTTCCCTGCGTGATTTTCCTACAGTGTTTAGGGTTGCGTAGGAGGTATTTACTTTTTACCAGTGATTACTGGTTGTGTGCTACATGTACTATTTTGGTGCTAATCATTATATGTTTATGTGCTAAGTGTATACCTACAAGTATTATTTCTAACAAGTGCCTACCCCTGACAGTGGTCCATGTGGCCCTGTCCTGTACATAATCCCTTGTAAATTCTGCCCGTGCCTGTTGGCACATTGTAAAGTTTGTGTGTTATCTAATGTGTTTTTACTATAATACAAAGGCTATTTTTTTTATATAACCTTGTGTGGAGTTTCCTTTGTGGTGGGCCTTGGGTGTTGTTGCTGGGGTGCGTACGCAAATACTTAACTCATACCGCCTCCAAGTTTAGCCTTGCTGCTCGCGCCACGTTACCTAGAGGGTGAGCAGGGGTTATCTTGGCGTGTAACTCCCTTGCCCTGACTTAGGAGTGGTGGTCTCTGACTGACTTTGGCGTGAGCCCTGGCCAGCCAGGGACCCCGTTTCTAACATTGGCGGCAAGCGGTGAGGATAAGGATTTGTGTTTGCGCTGTACCACAGTGGCGACAGGCAACACTTCTAAGCTCTACATTTTTAGATAACCACATTTTGGGGATTATTGTTTTTTTAGGTGAAGATCAGTATTGCTTCTCCTGAAAGGTGTCATTTTGTATTTTGTCCAGTACCTTGTTCCCCACCCTGCTCCCAGAGTTTGGTACCTGTGTCGCTTGTGGTCAGGTTGAGAAAATCAGGGGTGGTAGAAACTGCCTTACCAGTCCGAGGAGAGGGTGTGTGTGAATGAGTGTGTGTTTACCTGGACAGTGGAGTGCAAGTTCTCTGAGATAGGAATCTTGCTGAATTTTGTTAATTGTATTCTCCTGTTTAGCTCAGACCCCCAGGTTCCCTGTGTCAAACTTTTCTTGAGAACGTCTGCCAAAATGGAGCCAGTTTTTGATCTCTGTAGTCTTTTTAGATACAGTAGGTTAGAGCTGGTCAGATTCTGTGAAAAGGGAGGCATGGAGGTGAGTGAGTTGGATACTCAGTCCCAGCTTAGGGACAGCCTGATCCTGTGGCAAAAGGATCAGTGGGATCTTGAGCACAGTGAGAGAGATAGGGCCCGGGACGCACGCCATGAGGGTGGTGAGTCTGTGGGGAGCCCTGAAGATTCTGATGAAGAATGTGAGTTGGATGGTGATGACAGTGGATGGACATCAGCAGATAGTGAGGACCCCATAGATAGGGAGTCCCTTGCTGGGTCCAGTGTCAGTACCAGCGCCCCATCCCTTTCCCTGTCCCCAGAGGAGTGGTTGGATAGGAAGGAAGAGCGGGAGCATCAGCTAGCGATGGAACAGCTCAGGTTGGAGCATGCCAAGCTAGAGGCTGAAAGGGCCTTGTTCAGGGAGAAGGTATCCCTAGAGAGTAGGTTACCCCCTGAGTGCGGTTGTAATTGTCTGGATTCCCCAGGGAGGGAGGAGTCCAGTGGTGGCAGCTTTTTAAATGTCAGTGTAGACAGTCCCACTCCCAGTTCCCCGAGTCTAGTGCCTGTTTCCCTAGAAGAGGAGTATAGGTTGCAGTTCAGGGACAGTAGGAAACTGTCTCACCAGTCTTGGGAGGACTTTACAGAGGACTGTCAGTGTGCACTGATTGAGTGGTCAGAGGTTCCCACGGAACATAATTATGACAAACTGTTTTGTCTTATTCTCAAGGAACAGGTGCTTAGTCATTGTCGGCCGGAGTTGCGGCAACACCTGATGAGGTTGACCCTTGATCCTTGGGAGCTGGCCAAGGAAGCAGACCGATGGGAAGGTGCAAGAGGTTCTTTAGCGTCACTAGTGAGTGATTCCAACAATAGTGGGTAAGGTTTTCTCCAACCCAGCGTGGTGGAGGAGGGTGAGAGTAGCCCAGCTAGGTCCCAGTATAGTGAGGAGGGTGTAGTGGCTTACTGCCTGTCTCAGTGGAGCGGGAGTGAGTGTGAGACCGAGAGTCCCCAGATGCCCGTGCCCTGCCTCAGAGCCTGGATGGTTTCTTTAGGGAACACCAGGGTGGGGACCTAAGCTTACCTGTTAGTCCACTTGAGGGAGATCTCCTAGTGTGTGGAGGACCTGGAGCACCTGTAAGCGGAGCTTCCATGGTTGTAGAGTCTGGCAGTACTGCTCCAGTAGGGAGAGTACAGAAGTCCAGTGAAAAGAGTGATGAGGGGATAGGATGTGAGTCCCCAGAAGTCCTGGAGTGCCAGGCAGTGATTCCACCAAAGGTTCTAGACCGGAGGTTGGAGGTCCAGGTTCAGGGTTTGCCTGACCTGAAGGGTGGGAATACTATAATCAGTGTCCTGACCAGTTCTTTCTCCAGAGGTACCGCCCCGGTTGGGAGGGAGCAGGACTCTGGAAGGGGGTGCAGAGGGTGGGAGAGCCCACCTCTGACCCCGGTACCACCTGAGGGATTAAACCCTAGGTTGGGAGAATGGTGTTTAGAGGGTACCCCTCGCAGGAGGAGGAGGAACCCTAGGAGAAGAGGTAAGGGGAGGAGAGCCTTCCCTGAGACTCCTGGTCCACCTAAGGTTGTAGACCCTAGGCTAGAGAACCAGTGGCAGTCTTGTCGTAATTTGACGGTGATCGGGTTAGCGTTAAGCTTTGCTACACGTACTTTTCCCTTATCTTGACTATAGTTGTTGGACGCCATTTTGTATGTATCGGCAGCCATTTTAGAGAATGCGTTGCCTCGTGGTCAGCATGCCCTTTTGTCCTTCCTCTGTACCACTGACCACTCAAGTTTGCCCAGCAACAGGCTATTTTTAGTAATGGTCAAGCTCACACATGCGCAGTTTAGATTGACCAGTCATCATTTAGGAATGTTTCGCCAAACTGACCAGCGGTGTTATAGCTCCTCCCATGAGTTGGCTGTGTTCCAAAAACGACCATATATGTACCTAAAACTCTGTAACTGTGTACCGCCTACCTTTTTATTACTGTAAAACTGTATAAAAGAAGGATTTGCACCAATGTTCGGTGTGATACTTCTTGCATTGCCGAAGGGTGCTGTAGGAATGTACCACCACCCCATGGGGTCTTAATAAACTTGTCTTTTGCATTTTCTAGTTTCTGTGCCAACAGTTCTTATGGTGTAGAGGGTATTCTGCGGAGTATGTAGGTCTGGAGAACCCAATACCATAAATTGGCGACCACGAAGGGACTCATCGGCGACTCGGATGCCCGAAGGAGAGGTCGTGACGAAGGATTGGAAACTCGCCATGGACGCGTACGCTGCCTTTGAGTGACCCGAGTCTTGGCACCCACGGTGTTTTCTTCATTTCCTTCTGATCTGACCTTCCAGGTGGCGCCGGTCCCCGACTGAGATCCTGTTCGTTCGAGTTGTTGTACAGTACCGATTTGGCTGATTTGATCACAGACCTTGGCAGTTGGAATCTGGATATCTGAGATTTTGGTAAGCTTGTGATTGGTAAGGTAGTCTGCGGACGCTTACTGTGGTTCTATGAATATGTTTTGAGTTAGCTAACATTTGATCCTATGATTTGAACTATATGTGCAGTGCACTTCACATAGGCAGGCATGTAGAGATATTTCTCTAAATGTGTTTGTGTTTGAACGGCACATTTGTGTGAAGCATAGTAAGTGCCATTTTTGTGGTATCATGTTATACTTTTTGAACATGCCTGTTTTAAGCACACTCCGAGGAATGTGCTGTCTTGGAAATGGTACCACTTATCGATTAAATGAATCTCAGCCGCCTCCCCCAGAGGGGACTCCCAATCGGGAGATGTACATAAAATTTGGCCTTCCCCCTATATTATACAGTAAATTATGGAATAAGTACACCAGATCTGATCCCGAGTTGCAATGGCCACTACATGGGTCGTTTGATTTACGAAAGGTTCAGTTTGTGGAGCAATGTTTGTTTCAGCGCAGGTCTAGACAAGATATGTTTGATTGTGTACGAATGTGGGAGAAAGCAGTGCGTGAACGAATGAAGCGTGAGATAGCCTTGGTGGAAAAAGAACAGTGCAAGGCTGCTCGAGATAAGGCTTTACAGCTGGAGGAGAAGGAGTTGCAGGAAAAGAAAGAGAGGGAGGCACGGGAACGTAATTTGCAAACGAGCGGTCAATGTCCTATTCGGCGTCCGCTTTATCCTGTCCTTACTAATGAAGTTGATGATTTTTCATTACTAGATCGGTGCCCGCCTCCGTATGTTTCGCCTACGGCCCCGGACGAGGACTCAGGCGACGATGGTCAAGGGAGTAAGAGTACGAGGTTAACTGCTGGTGAAGCTGCGGAGTTGCGCAGCTTTGCGCGTAAACTTAATTTGCATAAAATAACTATGTCAGAGATTAAAGATGAAATGCATAAGTGGTCAGAGCGGGAACGGTTGTATTTTTTAAGCGCTCTCGGAGATGAGGTTGTAGAACGATTTAAGAAATATTCAACTGATCTAGAGCCTAAAGATATATCAGTTTATCGTGAGAATATGCGTATAGGTTTATTTGTTATTACAGATGCGGACGAGTTTTTCCAGCGGTTGGTCCAGCTACGGGATGAGGCGTCCAGATTGCGGGAAGCACGAAAAGAATCAGACGTGCCTGCGCCGGGGTCGACGGAGCAATCCATAGAGTGTTCTATCTTTGGAGCAGATAAGCGTTCTAAAGTTCATGTTATGCCTATGCGTGAAGCTGCACCTTTGTATGTCCCCCCTAAAGGGCAAGGTACCAGTGATGATAAATTGTCCGGGGATGCAAAAGGGTATTTCATATATAATTGGGTGTATACGCCTTGGAATAGGGCAGATGTTATGGCATTGAAAAATGCTTTACCCGATCCCCGTAAAAATCCGGCAGCTTTCTATGAAGGAGTGGAGGGGGCTATTTCTTCATGTGTTATGACGTTAGTTGATATTGACCTTTTCTTTGGGTTGAAACTACCCCCTGATATGTGGAGAGTGATTCGTAAGTTTGATGACCAAGCGATTTTAGGAGCGGATTGGAAAACGATAGCTCAAGCTGATTTAGATAGGGAGCCTGCATGTAAGCCTTGCCAATTAATCCTAGATCTCCCTACAGCTATTTTGAATAAATTAAAAATGCTTGTTCCCCCTAAAAAGATTGATTGGACTATGTTAGCCTCTTGCAAACAGAAACAGGATGAGTCGGTATCTGACTTCTTTTCATGTTTCGAAGAAGCGTTTCATGATTACAGTGGGCAATTATTAACAGATGATACGGGTAGGCATTTGTTCGTTGATAAGTATGTGGCTAATCTCCTACCGGAGATTGCAGAAAGATTGAAAACTAGTGAAAGTTCCTGGACCACGGCGACCCCTGTGTCCTTGTCAACTATGGCTCAGTATTATGAGCGACAGGAATTAGAGGCTAAAGAAAGTACTGATAAGAAAGTGAAGGAGTTAAAGACGAAGGTGATGTTGGCTCAGGTTCGTGCTACGCAGCCAAGTGGGAATGATAGAGGCAGGATAGAAGGGTATGGTACGTCTTATGGTCGTACCGACATTGCTGAGGATCAATGTGCATACTGTAAAGTTGGGCATTGGGCTGAAGATTGTCCGGTGCTTCGTGAGCAACGTAATCAGCGTGGTCGAGGAGGTGGAAGGACACGGAATAGTTATTCGGGGGCGAGAGGTGGAGCAAGTGATCGTGGTAGGTTTGAGGCGAGGGGTCGTGGTCAGGATGATCGTAATACTTTTGATCGACGGAATCAGTATCAGATATCGGAGGGTGAGAATGTGGAGTCTCAGGATTATGTGCACGCATAGGATTGCGTAGGATGGGGTGTGGAATCGGTTGAAGTGCCAGTAGATCAAAGAGGTCCATATGTATCAGCGGGCGTTTTGGGTTCTACTGATCAGTTTTTGGTTGATACAGGAGCTACTCGCAGTGCTCTGTCTAAAAACTTGGTTCCAAGGGCTCCCCTGTCTGGCGAAACGATTACATGCATAGGGTTCGATGGAACACCCTCTCCAAGCCCACTGTCACAACCTCTTACGTTTTACATTGACAGATTCTTTGGCCTGTGCCCATTCTTATTGTCGCCACATACCCCAGACAATATTATGGGCATAGATTTGCTTAAATATTTTCGAGCAACAATACGCTGCGCTCCTGAAGGAGTGCGGGTTATTACAATTATCCGGATGTAGGAAGACTATGTACTATGCAAGAAATTGAAGCATTAGCCTCTCTCCCACACACGTTATGGGCTACATCAGATACGGATGTGGGGCAGATGCTCATTCCGCCTATTCGAATAACTGTTAAGGAGGGAGTGTCTTTGCCACGTGTACCCCAGTATAAGATATCTAGAGAAGGTGAAATTGCCCTGACGCACATTGTTCAGGATTTGATTATTGCAGGAGTTGTGGAGGAAGTTCCCTACAATGTTTGTAACAGCCCGATTCTTCCGATCTTAAAGAAAGATACTGATGACAAAGTCTATCGATTTATTATTGATTTGCGAGAAATCAACAAAATTGTAGTGGCCCAGTACCCGGTGGTGTCTGATATCACCACCTTACTTACTTTGGTCCCCCCCACTGCTACTACGATTTCTGTAATTGACCTTAAAAATGACTTCTTTTCCATTCCCATCCATCCTGAAAGCAGATATCTATTTGGCTTCACGTTAAATAATAAATCGTATAGATTTTGCCGTGTTCCTCAAGGCTATACAGAAAGTCCTAGCATTTATAGCCAGGCTTTAAAAAGACAGCTTGATTCTTTTGATTTGCAATCTGGAGTAGCTCTTATCCAATATGGTGACGATATCTTACTGGCTGCAGACACATATGCACAGTGTGAGGAGAGTACTCTTGCTTTGCTCCCCTTTCTTGCTCAGAACAATCATAAAGTTTCTAGGAAAAAACTACAATATTGTAGACCAAAGGTGACCTACCTCAGTCATCTTTTGTCTAAGGAGGGACGTGCATTAACATCTGATCGAATCCAAGCAATTTTAGATACACCAGTCCCCCGCACTCAGAGAGATGTGCGTGCCTTTATAGGTTTAACGTCCTTTTGTAGACAGTGGCTAATGGGGTTTTCACACATTATAAAACCTTTGTTAGCATTATTGTCCAAAACTACACCAATGCCTCTTGAATGGACAGATGAATGTCAGATTGCTTTTGAACAATTGAGACAAGCCCTTTGTTCTGCACTAGTGTTAGGTACACCAGATTACACAAAGATTTTCACATTGTGCGTACACGAGAAAGATGGGTGTGCATTGTCGGTGCTAGTGCAGACACACAGGGATAAGCAGAGGCCCTGTGCATACTTTTCGGCAATACTTGATCCTGTGGCACGAGGATTACCTGGGTGTTTCCGAGCAGTTGCAGCAACGGCAGTGGCTATACGGCAGAGTGAGGGAATAGTCTTGTCACACAAATTGTTGGTGTTAGTTCCCCATGCGGTAGATGCTTTGTTAAATCAAACGAAGACCCAGTATCTCACAAATGCACGTTTAACAGGATATGATCTCACACTGTTGGCGCCACACATCACACTAAAGAGATGTGCTACCCTGAACCCTGCCACTTTATTGCCGTATCCGGTTGCTGAGGGCCAAGAGGAAGAACACCATGATTGTGTTTTCCTGACTGAAGAACAAACAAAGGGTCGTGTTGACTTACAGGATACACCACTTCCAGATGTGGATGGGGAACTGTGGGTTGATGGATCCTGTTTAAGGCTGCCAGATGGCACAACTTCTGCAGCATATGCAATCACGACACTTAAGACAGTGGTAGAAACAGCACGAATACCACAGAAATCGGCCCAAGCAGCGGAGCTAATAGCTTTGACAAGAGCCTGCGAATTGAGTGCTGGCCTATGTGTGAACATCTACACAGACAGCCGGTACGCTTTCGGAGTAGCGCATGACTTTGGCCTACTCTGGAGAGAGCGCGGGTTTTTGACTTCGCATGGAGTACACATCATGCACGGAGAACTAGTGTGTGATCTTTTGAATGCGTTGCTTTGTCCAAAGAAAGTGGCGATAATCAAATGCAGTGCACATAAAAAGGTCACTGACAAAGTGGGACAAGGTAACGCTTTTGCAGACAGTTTAGCAAGACAAACGGCTATGTCACAAAATGACTCGCCAATGTATGTGGTGAAATCACAGGCTGAGCGATGGCATGATGCTAGAGAGGAGATACTAGACATTCAGAAATCAGCGTCTGAAGCAGAACTTGCAACCTGGGCAGCTGAGGGAGTGCTGGATGATGAGGGTTGCTGGCGAAGCAAAGATATGGAAAGATGGAAATTGCCTGCAGCTTACTTGCAGGCGATGGTCCATATGACACATGGATTGGCACATGTTGGAGCTCTCGCAATTACCCGATTGCTAACGTGAGTCTGGGAGCATCCTGAGATTGCCAATACGGCCAAGAGAGTAGTGCAGACCTGTCTGATATGTTTACAGCACAATTCTGCAAAAGGGACGCATACTCCGAAAGGAGGGTTTGTTCCACCTACTGCACCGTTTGAAGTACTGCAAATGGATTACATCCAGCTTGAGCGTTGTAATAACCTTAAGTATGTCTTAGTGGTGGTGTGTGCTTTCAGTAAATGGATTGAGGCCTTCCCCACGAAGGATAATACAGGGTTGACAACAGCTAAGGTTTTGCTCAAAGAGTACTTCCCTCGATACGGCGTTTGTAAATTTTTGTGGAGCGATAATGGTCCTCATTTTGTTGGGGAAATTGTGGAATACGTGATGAAGGGATTGGGAATTCAGTAGAAATTTCATGCTGTGTTCCATCCTCAGTCAGCAGGTCTTGTTGAACGGTATAATGCTACTCTGAAATTGAAGCTAGCAAAGATCGTGGCATCCACGTCTTTGAAATGGCCGGATGCTCTGCCTCTGGCGCTGCTATCTATCCGATCAGTGCCCCATTCCCGAACTGGCCTCACACCTTATGAAGTGGTGTTTGGAAGGCCTATGAATATATGGGGAGTTCCTAAGCCTCGATTGTTACATGATGTGCCTTGTATAATGATGAACGATTATTTGGCACGATTAACAAATGATTTACTTTCCATTCATCAACAGGTTCGAGAAGCGCTCCCTGACAACTCTATTGGAGAGGCTCATAATCTTCGTCCTGGGGATCATGTTATGATCCGTTCTTTCGAGAGAACAAGCAGCCTGGAACCGAGGTGGCGTGGCCCTGAGCAGGTATTGCTTGCAACTCGTACGGCTGTGCGAGTCACCAACAGGAAGCGGTGGGTGCACTCTACTCACTGCCGCCGTGTCTCTCCGGATCTGGTGAGCCCAACTGTGCTGTCTGATTATCGAGACATCTTGGACGAGGAGAAGAGCCCAGCTGTAACGTCGGCCGAATCGGAGGGAGCCTTCCCGGACCACACTGTTTCTGGAAAAGAGAGATACAATCTACGACCACGATAAGCCGTTTTTTTTTTGGTGCGAGACTGGTTGAGTTACCGCTCTGGGGTTTGTGAAACGGAAGCCGGGAATATCAAGGGGGGGGATCTGTTCTGCCAAGTGTAGCGACACCCGTCTTGAATCTCGGAGAAGAAACCAACGGCTACCTCGGAGCTCAGCACTCATATTTTAATTTTTTTTAGTGTTTTTTGAGACATTTTGAACTTTGAACAATGGCATCTTCTGCAGTACGAGACAAGAGAATTTTTGGCGCAGTACTATTTGTTCTGACAATTGTTGTAATAGCTGTGATAGCTTGGGTAGTAGAACTTGTGGTACCAGTACGAGAACATTTGTTGCCAACTACCCCGATTACGTCCACTATGAGGTAGCTTCAGCTAAACGCTAAAAGGGTCGTCTGTCGTAATTTGACGGTGATCGGGTTAGCGTTAAGCTTTGCTACACATACTATTCCCTTATCTTGACTATAGTTGTTGGACGTCATTTTGTATGTATCGGCAGCCATTTTAGAGAATGCATTGCCTCGTGGTCAGCATGCCCTTTTGTCCTTCCTCTGTACCACTGACCACTCAAGTTTGCCCAGCAACAGGCTATTTTTAGTAATGGTCAAGCTCACACATGCGCAGTTTAGATTGACCAGTCATCATTTAGGAATGTTTCGCCAAACTGACCAGCGGTGTTATAGCTCCTCCCATGAGTTGGCTGTGTTCCAAAAATGGCCATATATGTACCTAAAACTCTGTAACTGTGTACCGCCTACCTTTTTATTACTGTAAAACTGTATAAAAGAGGATTTGCACCAATGTTCGGTGTGATACTTCTTGCATTGCTGAAGGGTGCTGTAGGAATGTACCACCACCCCATGGGGTCTTAATAAACTTGTCTTTTGCATTTTCTAGTTTCTGTGCCAACAGTTCTTATGGTGTAGAGGGTATTCTGCGGAGTATGTAGGCCTGGAGAACCCAATACCACAGTCTAGCCCTGTCTTGCAGACAGGAAGAGTGGAAGATGGCTATTATGTGCCAGGGGTTACTACCCCCCCACTTTGTGAGTAGGCAGGAACCAGTGGCACCTGGGTGGCCTAGGGCCTGGTCCTGGCCGAGGGCAGCTGGAGAGTACCAGTGGGGTAGCCCAGTTAGTCCCTACCATAGTTTTAGAAAGAACCCCAGGGGTTCACCGTGGCGTAAAACAGGAGGGTGTCCCTGCAGTTGCGGGCCCGCGTCCGTGTTTTATCGCCCCAAGCAGGGAAGCCCATCACGGTGGTGATTGGTCTGCCCTGCGTTTTGGCTGGAAGGGGGTTGTGTTGGACTTGGCCCTTAAGGCAGGTTCACCCCTAATCTTTTTGCTTCAGATCTGTGATCTGTGTGGATGATTTTCTGGTCTGTGCGCACTTTTTCCCTGTGTCCCAGAGTAAAGTGCGTGCATGTAGTTAGGCTGGCCTGCTCTCCCATAGGGATGCATGGGGAATGTCTGTGTCCCTAGTAGTTCCAGATGCGTGGGGAGTGCATGCTCGAATTTGGTATGTGCGAGCTCGTGAGAATGAATGCTTCGCAATGGTGTATGTGGCATGTGTGTGTCATGTGTAGAAATGCCACTTCTAGGACTTGGCATATTAATGTAAAATATGCCTGCCGTGTGATTAGCTGGAGCTGGCTGGTGAGCCTGGCTCCAGGAAGGCTGGATGGGTCTGCCCGGTGGTGAGTGTGAGATTAGCATGTTGATGGCTTGGGAGGAGTGCACCTGGTCCCTGATGGGCCTGGACTTTCCCCACACAATGCTGGCTCCACCCCCTGTAGTGCGACTGATGTCCCTAGCCCTGCCAGTGAATGAAATGGGTGGTTGAGCCATCAAGGGTGCTTCAAAACCAGCTGCGACTGGTTTTCCCCCACCCTGCACTGACAGACAAAGGGATTTTACTGTATAAGAAGGGGCTGTGTCCCCATACATTTTGGTTCTGCTTGTGGATCCTTGCCAGAGGGGGCTGCTGCTGCCGCTGGGGCCAAGAGGACCGCCACTTGGATTGTCTCCCTGCCTGGAGACCCAGTGAGCTGGCTCTGGCCCTGCCTTGACCCCCTGCCTGCCCCCAGACCTTGCTGGAGCTTTGCTGTGCCTGGAAGCGCTTTTATTTGATTTATAGCGCTAGGAGCGCTTTACTTGTGCCCCAGCGCACAATAGCGCTTTGCTTTGCCTTCTAGCGCTCCATGCGCTTTATTTTGCCGCTAGCCGGTGCCCACCCGGCGTTTGCCCGCTTGGATTGCCGATTTGCGGCGCATCGCGAGTGCCTACCTCGCTTTATATTTTATTTAAAAGCCGGAGCCCACCCGGCATTGCTGCGTTCTTGGATATTGCAATTATCACGAGGGAACCCACTCCTCGGATACTGAGAGCCAGCCTGCCTGCCTAAAACGGGCCGCCGCGCTGACCGCGACGACCCGGAAGTGCTGGGTCAGCCTGCCAATCGCTGCGCGGCCCGGGAGAGGCGAACCGGAAGTCCCGCCCCCGGAGCCGAGCAGCGAGGAAGGAAGCAGCCGGCCCTGTCCTCGAGGTTCCCAGAGTGAAAGGGAGCCCCGCGCCGACCAGGAGAGGAGACGCATCCGGCCAGGAGACCCGGAGAGTGCGGGGGCGTTTCTCTGTGTGTCCCGAGCGGCCCCAGTTGGCAGAGGGCCGCTCCCACGACGCCCGCATTCTTGTTGTGTGGAGCCTCAAGGCTCCTGGGAGGCATTCCTTCGAGCCCGAGAGGCTCAGGGGCATTCCTTGGAGATTGGAGCCACGAGGCTCCGTGGGGCATTATTTGAGCCTGAGTCCCCCGTGAGGGACTCCAACGAAGCCCTACTTGCAGTTACGAGCCCCAAGGCTCGTGGGGGCAGTTGTTTTACGAGCCCAGAGAGGCTCCTTGGCCACATCTGTTCTGAAGCCCACGAGGCTCCCAGCCCATATTTGTTTTGCGAGCCAGAGAGGCTCTGGGGGCATTTCATTTGTTTAGAGCGCTGAAGCTCTTAGGTGCCAGTCACCTGTGTTCTTGAGCCCACGAGGCTCCAACGTTGCCCTAACTTTTCCTGCACCAGTTGCCCAGCACTTTGTGGGCAACTGCTACATTTAGGCTTGTGGTTTGTGCTGCCTGCGCAGACCCCCTGACATTGAGACCCAGGGCATTCCAGCCCTTGCGAGGCCAGTTGGCCTGAGGGACAATTCTAGTGTTGTGCTACATGCACCCTGCGCATTGTAATTTACTTGTGTATGTGATTCTTGCGCAAATGTTCTAACCTGCACCTCTGAATCTGTTTAATGCCTCATGTGCAATTGTTTATGTCCCATTACCTTTGCTAAAAGTGACCTGCTTAGGCATTTTATGTTTATCCCCTTTGCTAAATGTGACCTGCTTAGAGGATTGTTGATGTCCCATTACCTTTGCTAAAAGTGACCTGCTTAGGTATTTTATGTTTATCTCCTTTGCTAAATGTGACCTGCTTAGGTGATTGTTTAGGTTTTCCTTCCCTTTGCTAAGAGTGACCTGCTTAGGTGAGGGTTTTCCTTCTTTAGGTCCTGATGATAAGGTCCTAGTTCCCTGCGTGATTTTCCTACAGTGTTTAGGGTTGCGTAGGAGGTATTTACTCTTTACCAGTGATTACTGGTTGTGTGCTACATGTACTATTTTGGTGCTTATCATTATATGTTTATGTGCTAAGTGTATACCTACAAGTATTATTTCTAACAAGTGCCTACCCCTGACAGTGGTCCATGTGGCCCTGTCCTGTACATAATCCCTTGTAAATTCTGCCCGTGCCTGTTGGCACATTGTAAAGTTTGTGTGTTATCTAATGTGTTTTTACTATAATACAAAGGCTATTTTTTTATATAACCTTGTGTGGAGTTTCCTTTGTGGTGGGCCTTGGGTGTTGTTGCTGGGGTGCCTGCGCAAATACTTAACTCATACCGCCTCCAAGTTTAGCCTTGCTGCTCGCGCCACGTTACCTAGAGGGTGAGCAGGGGTTATCTTGGCGTGTAACTCCCTTGCCCTGACTTAGGAGTGGTGGTCTCTGACTGACTTTGGCGTGAGCCCTAGCCAGCCAGAGACCCCGTTTCTAACATGCGCCAACACCCTCGCCCCGCTGAAGGCACCCTCCGACAGCCACACCAGCAAGAAGGTCATCTGGTTCACCGAAGACCTCCAAGCTTTCAAGCGAACATGTCAAAAACTGGAGTCAAACTGGCTCCGCGAATGAACTCCAAACAGCCACGCAGCCCACAAGAACGCCACTCTCATCAGAACTGCAAAGAGGGCTTCATTTAAAGAACGCTTGATAACAACGCACACAACAGCAAAGAGCTCTTCAACATCATGAAGGAGCTCTCCAACCCTAGCTCCAATAACAACGACATCCCACCTTCACAACACCTATGGGACTCATTGGCCTCCTTCCTCCACCGCAAGATCGCCGACAGCTTCAATGCCATGACACACATGACACCTACCGACCCCAATACCACCACCTGCACCAACTGCCTGCTCTCCTGGACCACGTCAGTGACGAACACACCAGCGAGATCATGAACACCATCCACTCTGGATCACCTTTAGACCCATGCCCTCACTACATCTTCAACAAAGCCTGCACAGCCATCGCACCTCATCTCCGGAAAATAATCAACATCTCCTTCGAGACAGTAACCTTCCCGGAAAGCTGGAAGCACGCCAAGATCAACGCCTTACTCAAGAAACCCAAAGTGGACCCCAAGGACCTCAAGAACTTCCGACCCATCTCCCTGCTTCTGTTCCCGGCAAAGGTCACCGAGAAAATCATCAACAAACAACTGACCCGCTACCTCGTGGAGAACAGCATCCTGGACCCGTCCCAGTCCGGGTTCCGCAGCGCCCACAGCAACGAAACCGCCCTCATTGCAGCCACCGATGACATCAGGACCCAGATTCACAATGGAGAAGCAGCGGTCCTCATCCTCCTGGACCTGTCAGCTGCCTTCGACACGGTCTGCCACGGCACACTACGAACACGCCTACACGACGTCGGGATCCAAGAGAAGGCCCTGGACTGGACCAAATCCTTCCAATCCGGCAGAACTCAGAGTGTCCGCCTCCCCCATTCAGCTCCAATGCCACCAAGATCATATGCGGCGTACCCCAGGGCTCTTCCCTCAGCCCGACGTTGTTCAACATCTACATTGCACCCCTCGCCCACGTCGCTTGACAGCACAACTTCAACATCATCTCCTATGCCGATTACACCCAGCTGCTCCTTTCCCTCACCAAAGGCCCTCACACTGCCAAAATCAACTTCACGAAGAAATGAACACCGTCGCCGAATGGATGTGGAACAGCCGACTGAAGCTGAACTCAGACAAAACGGAGGTCCTCATCCTCAGCCCCACCCCCTCGGCCTGGCACAACTCCTGGTGGCCGACCATACTGGGAACAACCCGGACACCCACCGACCACGCACGCTACCTTGGGGTCATCCTCGACTCCAGCTTCTCCATGATTAGGCAGGTCAACGCAGTCTCCTCATCCTGCTTAAACACTCTCTGAATGCTCCGCAAGATCTTCAAATGGATCGCCATCGAAACTAGAAGAACAGTCACCCAGGCCCTTGTCACCAGCACATTGGACTACAGAAACGCCCTCTATGCAGGAATTTCGGCCAAACTCCTGAGAAGACTGCAACTCAGCCAGATCGCCTTGGCACGTCTGATTCTCGACATACCCCGCTGCAGCCACATCACACCCCACCTGAGAAATCTGCACTGGCTTCCCATCAACAAGAGGATAACCTTCAAGCTCCTCATCCACGCACACAAAGCTCTCCACAACACCGGCCCAGCATACCTCAACAGACGACTCAGCTTCTACACCCCCACTCGCCATCTCCGCTCCACCGGCACCACCCTCGCCACAGTCCCCTGCATCAGGAGGACGACCGCCGGTGGCAGATCCTTCTCCCACCTCGCCGCCAAAACCCGGAACACCCTCCCCACCAACCTACGGCAGACTCAAGACCTACTGGCCTTCAGAAGACTCCTCAAGACCTGGTTCTTCGATCAGTAGCAGCCCCTGCCCCCAGCACCTTGAGACCCTCACGGGTATATAGCGGGCTTTACAAGTGTCTTGATTGATTGATTGATTGATGGGTACACTATTAGTCATACAAATACAGCAATTACGGAGTGTGATGTTGCAGGGCAATCTAACACCAGAATAGTTATGATTTTATTAGAGTCCAAGAAGGCCTTTTACCTGTGGCCTGGGACTGTATGTGGGCTGTGCTGGGAACTCTCTGCATTGGGGAAAGATGAACTAAATTAGCACAGGCATTGTAGAAGGCCCCATGTGCCCAGGTGGCATATGCTGGGAATATTCATTGTACTTTCTTATTTACCGTGGTACCCAACAGAGGTGTCCCCTTTTATTTGCTTTGTGTATTGAGCCATATCTGCAATTGCTGCATATGCACACGGGCACCCGGTATTTTGAATTTTGGTGGTCAGGAACTTAAACTTACTGCTATTTTTGCATCAAATCCTGGCTACAAGTTCAACATACCTAAAACACAGGTGCTCTTAAATTTTAAATCAGATTCTCCAACTCCAGGGATAACCTCGACTGCTGCATTTCTTGGTGTCAAACTGTGTTGCCAGGTTGGTGACATAGTTAAATTGAATTACAAACCTTTGCTATTGTCAGCTATTTCTAAAATGAAGTCCTGGAATTAACTTCCACTCAGTATCATTGGTTGGTGTAACATTATTAAGATGAACATCCTCCCAAAATGTCTTTATTTTTCAGGTCAATCCCACTGCTGGTCCCTGATTCCTTTTTTTTTTAGACATCTGGAAGATGTTATCGGAAGTTTTAAATGGGGTTATAAGCGGGCGAGACTAGCAATTCACCTTATGAAACTCGCATATAAGCAAGGGGGCTCCGGCTTCCCGATTTTAAATAATATGTTTGGGCTGCCTTCACTGGTTGTTTACGATGTTTCTTAATAATCGGCAGATCCAGACACATCAGCCTTTGGCTAGCAGCTAGCGATAGGAGCTGAGTTTAGGCTTTTTTTTAAAGGCTGGAGATCCCAATCATTACAAGAGGGTGTGTTTGAAGGTTGTCAGGGATATCATCTGAATTTGGCAGGAAATTTGCATTAAATATTCAATAGCAATGCTAAACAAAGATACACCGCTCTGAGATAATCCTGCTTTCCTGCCAGTATTTCACAATCTAATTGGCAAGGATTGGAGAGGATACAGGGTTCAGACTTTGGGGAAAATGTACGATTAAAATGGTTTCTGTTCATTTGCTAGATTACAGGCCGCTTATGATCTTCCTAATCACTTTTTTTGTAAGTTCTTACAATTTAGGGACTATTTCTTAGCAGGCTGCAAATATGCGATTGATCTTGAAGGCACGGAATTATTAACACACTTATATACGCCAGGTAGGAAGCTTTCAATAAGTATGGTGTATCAAGACTTCGGTCTGTATGTCGTTGATGATAATGCATTGTTGGCAGCAAAGGGGAGTCGGTTATTTTCCTCCGATAACCTCATCGCTGAGATTCAGAAGGCGTTAGAAATTGTGAACTGTTCGAAACACTGTATCAATCTGAAATTACAACAGTTTAAGGCTATCTGCTTTTTGTACTACACACCGGAGAAAATCTTAAAATGGGGTGCAAATGTTGGTACTGATAAAATGAAATGCCCTAAATGCAGTCTGCTAACTGCCGAAAGTGTACTCATGTTTGCTATGTGCCCACTTTACAGGAATTCTGGGCTGGTGCAATCAAGGTAATGTCATCTGGCTTAGGCTTTCAAGTCTCATTAACATCCAAGGAGATACTGATGGGAGTTACATTGGAGTATGATGGGGATATCTAGAGATTGATGTCAATAATGATAGTTTGTGCTCGGCTGTGTATTGCCGGGTCATGGGTTTCTGCCATCCCCTCAAAGGAATGGTGGGCTTTTAAACGACAAATGTATGAGTCTGAACTGGCCTTGGCCAAAGCTAGAGAGGTCTTTCCTCCCTGAAGAAGCTCAATCAAATCTGGGCAAGTCTCAGCTGGTATTTCTCAAACTACAATGTTGATTGAATTTATTTACTAGTCGACCACGGGTATAATTAAGCTTTTTTCTGTAATTTCCATGCTCAAGACTGTTCTAATTCTTGTAGGTTGAATTTTATCCTCTCTTGTTTTTTTCCTTTTTTCTTTATATCTGGGGCTAGTCCCCCCTGTCTGGAATCTGAATATTTGGATTATTATGTACGAAACATATCCGACTTGAAACAATAAAAATGTTTAAAAAAAAGAAATAGATGCTAGTGAGGCATTTGGAGATGGAGAGTGGTTAACCACATTATTTTCTAGGTAAAAGATGACCAGCGTACATTTAAAAGTGCATCAGGTAGTGTTCCAGTGCTATACCATTGACAGCATGTCTATAGTAAACTCTAGGAAAAGCAGGGGATCTGTTGCTTTCTCCATTTATCCTGTGTTCTGAGCATCACCACAGTAGAGTTACCCTCTCAACAAATTCTTATTAATCTCTTCCATTTCAGTCCTGGGGCAGTAGGTGGTCATTTGTGTAGAGTGCACCACCAGTTATGTTCATTATTTAAATGTGGCAATGTTTCTTCTGATCTTAGAGGGACATAGGAGGGTACCTGGGGGAAGAGAGAAATATTAACTTTATCTTTACTGTGGAGAAGTGTGGCTCAATGGTTAGAGCGGCAGACCCTGATGCAGAGGTCTAGCCCGGGACCAGGATTCAATGCCCCGCCTCGGCGTGTCTTGGGCTCAAAAATTCCACGGACCTGATAATTCTCGCCTCGGTGCCTATTCCATTCATGGAGTCCAACTCTGGGCAATAGCTTGCTTAATCTCCACTACGGCCCCCACAACGCTAAGGATGCCTGGCCTCCACCTTGGGGGTGCCCAGGAGTGGACACCACACAGGGAAAGCCAGGATTCGTACAGCGGTATTCGTACAAGCGCCTTGAGACCCTTGCGGGTGAGTAGTGCGCTATACAAGTATCAATTTACATTTTAACCACACACATTTTACCTGGCAACGTGGGCAAATGTTATGTCTATTTCACGGTATTTACACAGTGGCACTTTAAAACTGCTTGCTAGATGGCAAAGGCTGAGTGTGCCATCCATCTCAATCCAAGGCATTTTTCATGTCAGCTACTGGCCTTAGTGTGTGACTTAATATCACCCCACCCGAGCCACCTATTAGACCATGGGGAATGTATTTGTATTATCATCTAGCTCGGTCATTGTTTTTATGAGCCCCATACTTAGATGAAAGGCTTACTCCAAGGACTGATCTACCTGTTGTTGTAAATCTCAGAGTATACCACCCACTAACATTATAGCCGATGGGAGGGGGAAGGCTAATTCAAGATAACCAAGCAGCGAACAACTAATGTAGGTAATTCTGTCTAATGAGCATGATGGCTCAGCTGCTACTATGAATGGCTCGAAAATCATTTTCAGTAACCAACGGAGTTAGTGAGCGAATGAGTGTGGGTGTATATTTTAGTAAATTAATGAGTGTTAATTTACCAAGGAGTGGATAAGAGTAAATGAGTAAGGAATAAATAAGTCAGTCATTGTATCAGTAAAGCATGACCAACTAGGATTCAGGGCATACACATGCCACGGACCCTTAATTAGGCGTTCTTTGCACCCAATAGCAAACTGTTCATATATTTTATTTTATATATTTAAAAGTTTTAGTAAAGCGTAGCTCTGTCTCGAAGAAATGTTGTCATGGTGTTTTTTTTTTAAATTCGAAAACAACTGCAAAAAATACCGAACATCGATTGACAGTGTCCACACAGTGACAGAACACAAAGCTATTAAATTATCCTTTCAAGGGAAAGCACATTTTCGCCAATCACCCACACGTTCCTAATCAGTTCCTGAAAGCTGACATTGTCTTTCCTTATCTTTCTCACTCAAGGTCACCTTTCTCACGATGAGTACTCGGTGTTTTCCTTGACTGTTGACTTCAAGCTCTAATCTCCACGTTGTTTGGATTTAAAGGAAGAGTTGCTCGGGAAACAATTTCGTTAACTAACATTTCCCTAAGGGCCCCTACGGGCAGATATTCATCCTGAAACAAAACTTTCATCATGTTAGGGGCTCGGATTTCTGCATTGGACGTGTACCAGCTGCTGCAATTCCCATCTGAGTGTAAGGAAACGGAAAATCAGTTGTGAGACAGCTGGTGGAATACAGTCTGGGAGCCTCTTTTAAAATATGATGATTCTCTGTACGTGGCTCTAAAAGTCTCAACGCTGCATGTAACCACAGAGTGCTTGGTATAAAACCAAGTGCTGTGACATTTAACGGCTGCAATGAGTATTACATCTGCACATCCTTCTTCATAATTGGAGATGACTTACGAACTGGTACTATGTGACCGTGGGTGCCACCTTTAATATTTAGAAATTATGTTGGAAGTTTCATATTCATCTTGTATCAGTGTCCAACAAACTGTGGTTAGGTATGCTTGAATTTCTACTATTTGAAAAAAGATGAAATGATTATTGTTCCCATACACATTAAACTTATGCCTTTAATTTACGCCACGCAGTCCGAAATTGTGTAATTCAAAAATAACTTGATGCTGCATTCAGCGTGGTTGATGGTGACTTAAAACAAACCTGAGGCTATGAAGTAGCACCTGCTTTTAAAAGCATCTCTTAAGACACCGCTCCTCCTCTAGCTCTTCAACACATCCCAGGAGCATCTGCCCTGAAAAAGCATGTTTAATTTAATCCTCTGAATGGATGCAAGCTGTGCATCGTATTATTAGTTTGCAGTGACGTGCTAATTGCATATCCTTAAGACACCCCTTTGAAAGGTATACTACTACAGATGGCTAAGCTGTAATTTAGTAATAACTTTATTGTTTTCAGTTATTAAAACCATAACAGCTCTAACATCGAAACATGATGAAAACAACACAATACCACAGGCTTCTTTCTTAAAATGGGACATAATTAAACGTTTCACCTAAAATTAATTCAATGTGCAAAATAGTTCAATACCTGCTCACATTACGGGCGTGTAAAGTGCATAGTACTGGCTGGGGTTATCATGATAAACATTTGCCATTAATTCGTCCATCCAGACTATTAGTCAAAAACTATTTAACGTGCAATAGATAAATGAAAAGTACAGTGTGCCATCTGGGGGAACCACGACAGTTGGGTTTTAGACTTAAACGCAGTAAGTGAGTAAGGACGAAATTGCTTAAATCCCTCCCTTCTGTGCATTTGAAATTCTAAACAGACAGAGCATTCTTGTTCATAACTTTACAAGAGCCCTTCAGGAATTTAAAAAATCTAGCAGTTAACTGCACTTCGGACCCACTTAAACATGTTTCTAACACAATTTGACATTGCCTAATTCCTAATTGACTAAACACTGAAATTAGCCAAAATTGTATTAAGTCCTTCAGTTTGCTACAGGTGCAAATTATATGCAGCAGTGATTCAAGTTTGAAATTGCACCGTCTACAGTTCAAGGCTTCTGTCCCTTATTTGTAGGCTTTTAGAGGTATAATGATGCATTTTAGCCTGATTACATACTTTTCCCATGTCGTGGGTCATAGGGCTAGATACATAATAATAATAATAATACTCAAGTTTATAAAGCGCCTGGTTACACTAGGCTAGTGTGTCCCCGTGCTGCGGTACAGACCTATAGCACAACTCACAAAAGACACAGCCCCTGAACTAAGTAAAATACCCCAGAAGGCTAATCTGAGGGGAAGAGAAAAGTTTTCAGTTCCCTACGAAAGGTCGTCTTCGAGGCCTCCATCCGAAGCCCCCACGGGAGTTTGTTCCACTGCTGTGCCGCCAAAAGACGGAAGGAGCGACCGCCCATCCTTGCCCTCTTGATGGTAGGTATGCTAACCTTCCCCATCCTGCTTGATCCTAATTGACGGGAAGGGACATACATAGTTAGAAGGTTGTGTAGGTAAGTGGGCCCCTTCCTTTGTAGAATACGATGGCTAACACAAAGAGCAATGCACTCCTTGATCGGACGCCAGTGCAGGGAGACCAAGGCCCTCCTCGATGGGGCTCTCTTGGGTAGCATCAGAACCAGGCAAGCTGCTGCGTTCTGCATACGTTGGAGCCTCTGTATACATTTGACATTTGCCCCCAGGTAAAGTACATTTCCATAGTCCAGCCTCGATGTCACCAAGGCATGGACAATGGTTTTCCTAGCTGTAGTAGGCAGCAAGTCCAGGGTCTTCCGGAGTCCACGCAGGACTCCAAAGCATGTACCTGCCACTCGCCTTGTGTGGTGCTCAAACGAAAACTTGGTATCAAGCCACACCCCCAAGTTCCTAACCTGTTCGCTAGGTATGGGGGTAGGGCCCAAAGTCTGTGGCCACCAGGCCCATGTCCACACTGAAGGTGCTTTACCTATAACCAGCACCTCCGGTTTGCTCCCGTTCAATTTGAGACAGTTGTTAGCCATCCAGGACGCCAATTCTTGCAGACATGTTGTGAAGTTAGTAGCAGCTTTTTCATCTGATTGTGTTAAAGACACCACCAGTTGAGTGTCGTCAGCGTAGGACATGACTTTGACCCTAAATGTTTCTGTAATCTCTGCCACCGGAGTTACATAGAGATTAAATAGGGTCAGACTGAGGGTGGACCCCTGTGGCACCCCCTGTTTCAACTTGATGTTCTTAGAAAGATGGGGTCCCTGCGCTACCTGGAAACTGCGATCTTGCAAAAAACATTCCATCCATTCCAAAGCCTTAGCATCCACACCTCCCTTTCTGAGACACTGTAGCAGCGTGCGATGAGCCACAGTGTCAAATGTGGCACTTAAATCTAAAGGAATCAAGGCTGCCATCTATCCCTCATCAACATGCCTCCGAATAGTCTCAGTAGAGAGGAGCAGAGCCGATTCGGTCGAATAAGATGCTCGAAGGCCAGACTGGGTGGGGTGGAGTAGACTGTTTGCTAATATGGGCTGTCAATTTTCGCAAAGTAAGGTGGTAGTGAAATAGGGCGCACATTGTCCAGCTGGTCCATGCTGACATTAGGTTTCTTTTACAGTGGTAGAACAACAGCCTCCTTCCATTTTTATGGAACAGTGCCTGAGCTGAAGGAGAGCTTTAAGAGGTGCCTGATGCATGGGTCAAGGTTCTCAATACTCCCTCTCAGTAGCTTGGGCCTCGCAGGGTCTCTAGGAGAGCCAGACTTAATGCTAGTAGCTATCTCGTTTAGGGTGTCATGGGATGGATCAGTGAAAGTGTCAAGACAGTCTATTCCCGTAATGTTGGTGGGAACATCAGCATCCCTGCACCCCTCACGTGCAGAGACAGGGAAGGTGGAATAAATCTTCTCTATCTTCTCTGCATGTGTGGCCTTCCCTTTGGACTGGTAGGGGGCGATATTCAAATTTGTATGGGCCTTTACTGAAATCTCCTGTCGATCATCATCAGTGGATTTAACATTTGCAATTTTTATTGAGTATCTTAGCACATAATGTTGGTGGAAGGCTCAGGTCAAAGATATCTCTAGTTCCCACAGCATCAACTGAACTTGTCGCATATGGGCAGCCTTAAGTTTGATGTAATAATTTAAGAATCTTTATTTCACTGTGGTCACTTGCTTGCTTATGCTTGAATTCTAAACAAATTTGCGATGACGGGGTGCACGTGAAATAGTCTTCTATAAAAGTGGCTAAGCAGAATTGCACTAAATTTGGATGTTAGAACTCTACTCAGATTGTCGAACCTGCTAGACTCTGTGCTTACCTGGGATAAGTTCCTCGCAGCATTTGCCAATACTAACTCGGGCAAGACGCTTGGCCCAAATGGCTTTCCCAGTAAATATCTCTAACTCTATATGCCCAAGCTTCAAACCCACTTCCTTGAGGCTGTGCTGCCTGTGGCAGAAGTGGGCTTTATGCCTCCAGAATGATGTCATGCAGAGAGTGTGGTCCTCCCCAAACCAGGCCTTCTGAGGGACAATCCTGCATCGTATCGTCCGATTTCCCTCCTCAGTTTGGAGGTTAAGATCTTGGCCAAGGCTTTGGCAATAGACTGATCAATCATATCCCTGATTTGGTCCACCAGACCAATCTGGGTTAATGCCACACAGGGCCACTAGTCACAACATACAATGAACGTATAATGTGATGGCAGACAGGCTGGGTGAGCGGCCGATGCTTCTTCTTGCTGATGTAGACGAAACATTTGACTTTGTCAATTGGACATATTTATTTCTTCTCCTTCAGCACCTGAATTTTATGCCACCATTCATCTCCTACATCCGCCTATTATATATGGCCTTCATGGCATCAGTACGGGTGGCTGGGGATAGGTCAGGTATTTTGCCCATTCGGTGGGGGACGAGACAGGGTTGTCCCCTGTCACCACTACTGTTCGCTATCGCCTTTGAGCCTCTGTCGGTATGGCTGAGGATGAAAGTGAAGGTCCAGTGGTTCAAGTGGGGTTGTGGACAGTCAGACAGAATTACTTAATATGCCAATGACGTCTTAAACTTAATCAAAAGGCCAGATATGACAAGATCTCGACTGTTACCAATAATGCACGTGTTTGGCGAGACCACGGGCCTTTATTTAAGCACTTCTAAATCCATGTTATACAAGTTGGGTCCAGGGCCCCATAGACTTAACTAAGCGAGAAATATACCAGAGGTCACAGAGGGATTCCCATACCTAGGTGTTTTTATTTCTCTGGAGGCTACAGTAACGTAGAATGTAAATTTAAAACCACTCATCACTCATTTAAAAGATGACATAAAAATGTGGACCTGACTTCCACTGTCAATGACGGGACGATTAGTAATATTCAAAATGGCCTCATTACCCAAGTTCCTTTATCAACTGCAAAACGTATCATTTTTAATTCAACCACAGTGATTCCAAAACCTAAATTCTATTCTCAACATTTTTCTGTGTAACGAGGGGTCTCCCTACGTGGCCCTTTGTAAATGCTTCCAGTCTAGATACTGTGAGGGCGTCTTGACAGCAGTTGGCTAGTCTTATTACCATGCAGACCACTATCAAATAATAAATGAGTGGTGGTTTGATACCCAGGGAGAACCTGCATACACTTTGAATAGGATGCAATGCATACTTATATGTGGGGGGGAGGTGTTACTCTACCCCCAGCATTGAAAGTAGTTTTGGACAAGTGGAGGTTGACCTTTCAACAAATTACATGGTGGGGCATATTAACCGAGCAAACTTCACTTTGATGTGGAACTATGCTCCCCATGTGGCAACAATAGAGGGGTTCCAGAAATGGGATCTCATCAAGATCTCCACATTGTGAGGTGTTGTGCAGGCCATATCCATGAAGTCCTATCAGATGCTCCATACTGATTTCCAGCTGCAGCGTAGCCAGTTTCAAAAGTTCCTCCAGCTCTCCCATGCACTTACCAGACCATCCAGAATTTAATCCAATTAGAAGAAAAATTACTATGGATGGCTGACACAGGTGAATTAGACAATGAGGACTGAACCGAGGCGCCGAGTTCCCCCAAGTGAGCAGAGATTGCGGCAAAGCTCCGGCGTATCCATTTTTAAGTACCTCCATAGTGTTCACCTTACATGACACCTGCTGTGGTGTATTGGGGGATGGCCACCCCTGCATGCGTCCATTGCAGAGTAGAAGAGAATGCATTCTTCCTTACTGTGAGGCGCCTGTTCCGAGTTAGTGTGATTTTGGTGGGGGAGTGATCACATGTCCTCCGCGGTCACCTCCAGTTTAATCCATGGGTGGCCCTTCTCCATTTTAGGGATGATGTGGGTGAGACTAAATATAGGATCACCCTCCTGTGCCTGGGACTGGCCTTCGCTAAAGTGCAATAGCAAAAGAATGGAAGTCAGTTACCCCTCCGTCACTGTCAGTCTGAAAAAAGGTGTGGACCACTGCATGGAACTGGAGATTGCAGTATACAAAGAAAGGAGCTGCACCCAAAAACACCCCTAGATATGGAAGAGTTGGGCTTAATATAGTGGAATTGAACTAGTGCCAGTTCATCAGAATCTGCAACTTCTGGACGATGACATTAGAATATTTCACAGCCCAAAATAATCTGTCCTGCACTGATATGTTGTCGAGTTCTAATCTAGGACCCTGATCGATACTGTGACCTTATGCCCCTATACGGCTATAAATCCATTCATTCCATATATATGCATAACCGATCAAATGCAATATTCAGAAACTTGTCTCTGGCCTCACACGAACAGAGCCACATTTCAGATTTGCTTCCTCTGCAACTTCCTTTGCAGCTCATTAGTGCAAATGACATAGCAGAAGCTACTATCTAAGATTCCTAGATTAACACTCCGAGTTCTTCAACAAGATAAAAACTCAGCAACCTGGGAAAGCCCCGCTTGCTATGTTTTGATTAGTAATAGAACTCTAATGAGCACTGATAGACGATCACTTCCTAGTGACATCTTTATTGACGTCTTATGTCCAAAAACTTACGTCAAACAAGGCACCTTTCAGGTATAAATATTACCAACGCTGCCTTAAGCAAACACTGAAGCTATCGCTGTCAAGCTAATGCTGATACTATCGCTACTGCTATCGCTGCTAACGAGCGAACGATGGTGTGGTGAACACAGGAGCTGAACAGCCGTCCCCTGCAAGAGCCCAGCAGATGCAAGCTGCCCGCGGACGCTCCCCCTCCTCCTCTTCCTCGACGCGCTGAGAGAGACGCAGTCTTTTCTCCTGCCGAGAAAATCCAGCTCCAGCGTTTCCAGCCTACTCTTGTGAGTGACTGGGATATCGAGTCCCCTGAAGGAGATACCAGACCTCCAACATTCTATTCCAGAGGTATGGTGTTGACTAAACCCTTAGAGAGAATTCTTGAAGCAAACCTGTGTAAAACCAACTTAACTAAAGCTACTTACTTACTCCCCTCCCAAGTATTAGGCTTAGGTCAGGTACACTGGGATAGGCGTAGTTAGAAGCACCAGTTGAGTATGTTAGCTTAATGTATATATGAATGTATATATGTTTTATTCATTTTAAACCATTGTATGGCTAAGAAACCATATCAATGCTTTTACAGTATTATTTCGCAATACTCATCTTACTGTACATACTTTTTATAATAACAACTCTTGCAATTGTGGCAATTCATTTCTCTTGTATGAGAAGAAAGACTGTTCAATAAATAACACTTTTATTGACAACGCCCGTCTCTCTATTCTCTGCATATTGGTGAAAGTAATCTGCACAACAATTGACTGAGTAAAATAACTGTCTATTGTTTCACACGACTCTAGAGATTGACTCTTATCTGAGGAGCAAAGTTGTCATGTTGCACGGTTGTTGGAAAACTGAATCCCTTCTTGTCTGTACCAGGGAAGCTGATCACTTCCTATTCAGTCACGAAAGTTTCCAGTGACCTTTGAGCTAGTTGGTAACAAACCCAATTAAGTTTAGCATAGTCAGTAGAGGCCTGGAAGATCCGCACTTCTACGTCGATACTACTGTTTATGTTATTCCAATGAGCAGGGCCTATTGGGAAAATAGGAACTACACTACAATGTCAATGAATACGGATTCTGTAACTCAGATGTGTTCCATTTGCTTTCTGCGCTATTCTTGTGGGGTGCGTGGGGGTGGGGTGCGCAGAGAAACTGGTAGGACTGTAATATTTGATTTGATTGATTTGATGAATCTTCATGACATTTTCATGACATTTTCCAAACTAATTTTGTTCATATCAGCTCCTATGTTGAAAGTTTGGGGGTGGTTCGTCAAGGGGGTGCTGAGAAAAAAAGGGGTCCCAAAATGTGTTTTCTCCATGTTAATTTCCATAGGAAACTTTAGACAAAGCTACAGGTCGAACGGGTGAACGGAATTACCCCAAATTTGGCTGGGAGAGGGGTCTTGGTCTAAAAAGCACGCTTTTGTTTATTTAGTGTAAATCCGTTCAGTAGTTTTTGAGAAATATCGAAATTTACAGATGTCGATATTTGGGAATTCTGGCATCTGATTGGCTGAGGCGTTACGAGCACCAGCTTGTTGCTTATTGGTTGCGAGCCCTGCGAGCGGGGGTAACTATGAAGTGTTGGCTGCCATTTTATGATTCAGTTGAAGCGAGTAAGGGGAAAAAAGGTCATAAAAAATAGGAAAGGAGGGTAGGAGCACTGTAAGCTCTGTGGGGGAGTGTGAAGTGAAGTAGTCACTCCTACTGGTCTGAAAGTGCGGTGTTGCTCAAAGTGACATGGTGCCGCAATGATATGCTGCTACACTCAGGTATGAAGCCGAGAGCCTAAACCGTGAGCTCATAGTTGTAAAGTGATGTTCTCTGATCTTTGTAGCATACGTGTGCAAGTAGTGTTAGTACGTGTTTATACCAGACAGGGAGTGGGAAGCGAACCACTGACCGCTATTGTGGGTTTATACTAAACCGGAAGCAGGAAGCGAAGCACTCATGCCTACCGGTGTGAAGACTTGGGGATCAAACCGAGGTGATTGATGTAAAGGGATGTGCTCTGGGCACTGTAGTATACATGTGCAAGTAGTGTTAGTAGGCGTTTATACTATACAGGGAGTGGAAAGCGAGCTACTGACTGCTGCTGTGTGTTTATACTATACCGGAAGCGAAGTCCTCACGCCTACCGGTGTGAAGACTCGGGGATCAAAACGAGTTGATTGCTGTAAAGTGATGGGCTATGGGCGCTGTAGGATACTAGCCGCTGTAGTATAACTGTGTATGTAGTGTTAGTATGCATTTATAGTATATAGGGAGTGGGTAGCGAACTACTTTCTCCTACTGGTCCGAAGACTCTGGGATTAAACCGTGAGCCTAAATCGGGAGCTCATTGCTGTAAAGAGATGTGCTCTGGGCGCTGTAGTATACCTGTAGAAGTAGTGTTAGTTTGCGTTTATATAATACGGGGAGTGGGAAGCGAACTACTCACCCCTACCGGTCTGAAGACTCCTGGATGAAACCATGAGCTCATTGCTGTGAAGTCAAGTGCTCTGTGTAGTATTCCAATGTAAGACATAGTAGAATGTTAGTATGTAATTCTACTAGAATGTAAGTATGTAATGTTAGAATGTAGGGCTGTCATGAGGGGAATTGCTAGACCTGGCATCATTGGCGTGAGTCTCCCTCCATTTTGACGGATTGCCTCCTCTGTTTTGATATGTTTTTGCTGGGTTTATTCTCTGGGCACTGTGCCACTGCTAATCAGTGCCACAGTGCAAGTGCTCCCTATGTTAAATTGATGTACTAATTAGTGACTCAATGATTGAGTTATTTGATTTATCTGTCAGCCCCTAGTACAGTACACCATGTGTGCCCAGGGCTTGTAAAACAAATGCTGCTGGTGGGCTTGCAGTACTGGTTGTGCCCCACACAGAATCAGCTTGTAAAGTGTGTCTCAGACCTGCCATTGCAAGGCCTGTGTGCAGTCTAGCACTGCCATGTCGACTTGGCCAAGTGCACCCACTTGCCAATCCCTAAACCTTCCCTTTGCTTCATTTTAGGCACCCCTATGGTAGGCCCAAGGGACGTGTGCATTGTAAGTATAAGGTAGGACATGCTCTAATGTGTGTAGCATGCCCTAATAGTGAATGACAGCCATTTTCGTTTTTCACTACTGAAGGCTACCTGTTCTCATAGGCCAGAATGGGCAGTTAGATTATTACATTCTGATAATCCTAACTGACTCAGGGAACGTGGTAGAGATTCTAATTTAGTATGCCTGAACTCAGAATAATAAAATACATCTTTTAGTAAAGTTGGTTTTAATATTCTGTGTTTGAAAATACCCCTTTTAGAAAGTAGGTATTTTCTTGCCTAACTATCCAGGCCTGCCTCTGCTGGGTTGTGTATTCCTTGTCTGGGTTTGTGAGTGACAGGGCTGGGGGATTCCAAGAGACAGACTGGGGCAGCCCAGTGGTGAATAGAGAGATCTACATTTAGATGGGAGGGAGAAGTTTTACCTGGGACCTGAATAGGGCTGGTCTTCCCTCTACAATGCTGGCTCTACCTGTGGCTTGTCTGATGTCTCTGCCCTGCACTGTGAAAGGAGAGGAGGAATCATGTCAACAGAGTGCCCCAGAGATGTATCTTCCCTCGCCTGTGCTGGCTCCACTTCCTGTGGGGCGGTTGATGTCCCTGCCCTGCACAGTGAAATGAAGAAGAGAGTCATGTAAACAAAGTGCTCAAGAACTGGTTTGGACTAGGCAGAGGCCTCTCTGCCTTCAGAGAACAAAGGATTTTGGGGTATAAATATTGGGACCCCGATCCCAAGAAATTAGATCACGTCTGGACAAGAAACCTTTCTGCCAAGGAGAAGAACCAAGGAAGCTGCAGGAGTTGTACTGCCCCTCTGCCAATGTGCTGTTTGCTGGGTTTGCCTGCAGTGGTTGCTTCATTTCCAAGGGAAAGGAGAAGGAACTTTGTAAGGACTTTCATGTGCAGAATATTCTCCAAGGGCTTTAACTGTGCTTGTCCCCTGCTGAAGTCTCAGGGACAAAAGACTTCACCGCCAGCTCCCCACTGAATTTCCTTGCTGGGAATTCTGACTCCAGACACTTGCGTGCTGCTGGGAGCTGGTAGCGCGACGCATCGAGAAGAATCGTGTCGCCGCCGCAGCTGAAATCGTCACATTGCCGGAGAAGCAAGCCTTCGCTGCATCTCCCTAGAAACGTGTGCTCATCGAAGCTGTCTGCTGTTGTATTCCCGGAGAAGTGTGACGCCATCGTGAGAGTCGCCATTGCATCATCGGAGAAGCGTGTCGCAGGGCTTGTCGCGGCTCCAAAGTACAGAGTCGTCGCTAGGCTGCCAGGGCGTCATCGCATCGTCATCGCATTGCCGCATCAAGAGCGCCATCTTCTCGCATCGCAACCGTATCGTCGCGTTGCATTATGGCGCCATTTTGCGCACTGCAACGGGCCTGCACAAGTAAGGATCACGACGCATCCCCTACACTGAGCAAGCATTGAGGCACGACGCATCATCTTCCCCGGATCACGGAACTGACGCATCTCCCCTTTTGTGAGCCTTTTGTTTACTTTGCGTTACGCATCCAGGTACTTTGTTGAGAACTTTGTCACATTTACCATCAACTTAAACTAAGCAACTTTAATCATCTTTTAAGTAATCTTGAGTGTAGTATTGTGGATTTTTGTCGTTTGTGGTCTTGTGTTTAAGTCTATATAAAGAATACTTATTGTTATAAAACCTGTGTTGTGTCCATCAGTAGTATTTTCACTGTATCACTGTGCATATTCGCAAATGCTTAACACACTGCCTCTGAGATAAGCCTGTCTGCTCGTGCCAAGCTACCAAGGGGGTGAGCAGGAGTTATTAAGGAGTGTAATCCCCTTATCCTGACTTAGAAGTAAGGGCCCCTATTTGGACAAAGGTGAATACCATTGCCAACTAGAGACCCCCAGATCTAACAGGAACCTTGCAGAGTTTGTACACAGTGCTGGAGAAGATGGTTGCCTTGCTGTCTGCTCCTCTTGGTGGGTGTTTAAGGGGTCTTGTTTTCCTGCAATAAATCTACTTATCGGAACCACTGCTGTCTGCCTATTCACTACATAAATGTGGCGACAAGCGAGAGAAGGTAAAAATAAGGCAGCACTCACCAATACTTCAAAGTTTCTTGTGTTGTGCTGAAGACCCATTTTCTTTATGTAGCTGTTTGTACTCATCCCAAGGTCGTCGACTCACTGAACTATGTCATCCGACCTCTGGTAGGATTTATATTTTTAGATTTTGCACTTCCTGTGCCTCTTCACTACACTCTGATCGCTGTACTACACCTGTGTAAGTAGTGATAGTATGCGTTTATACTAACCAATGCATCATGGTCCTAGATAGCGCAACGTCCCAGGCACAGCACATACAATGTTCCGGGGTGTGCATCCGCGGGGGACATTTATGTTTGCTATTAGAGGGCGGGTGCATGACTTCCACCCTGTGATAGCAAATCCTTGTTTGACTAGTTGAAGCAAGAGGAGGAAAACCTCGTATCGCTCCAATAGAGATGATCCGGATGGTAAAAATTAAGAAAAAAAAGGCGGGGTCTCACTCGTTGATTTAAATTAGGCTCCTGGTGGGTAATGTTCAATGGCTAATGCTAATATTATATTGCGGGGTCTCTATAGGACTGGGGATCTTAATGTCACAAGGTAGGCGCGGGAGGGCACAGAGATGTTTCACAGCCTAGGGAATCGCCACGTCCCCGGGTATTGTTCACTAATTGTTCGGGGTGCTTCAAGGCCAACACAAGTCTGGAGATCGCCACCCTCAGGGCTTTATTTAAATATGCAGGGTGAGCCTCGCCATTCCCTGAAGTCGCGGTGGTCCTAGGCAGTGCCTTATTGGTTCTGTAATCACACGGGCAGTACTCATGGTGTTATAAAGTGATACATGCATAAACCACTTGCAGTTGCAGAATTACACAGGCTTCATTTTTGTAATAGTCTATTGGTTTATATTTGGTAGGTGCACCGCAAAATACAAATGTTTTCTCTCTAATCCTCCTATAAACAGACGATTTTCACAATAAACTACAGACAAGTGTTGTCAGAAAAAGAATGCCTATACATTTACTTATTTATTGGAAAAAATAAATCTTTATTAAAACAACACAAATAAATGGAAATGCAAGTTTATTAGAACAACAGTATAACATGAAATACGTGGGTGGGACTCCTCCGGAATCAGCGTACAAAACCTGAAAGACAAAAATGAAACATAAGTATGTGTACCATGTGGTAGAGAAAAAGAAAGGAAGATAGAGAGAATGGGAGGGAGAGGGAGTGGGTGGGAGGGAGAAGGGGAGGGAGAGTCAAAAGAACAGAGGGAGGAGGAGACAGAGCGTCAGCCTATTGCACCCAGCCCTCAGTGTTTACGTCCCATCACCTGTTTGTCTAGGATGCTGGAGTCAGCGACAAAGAGAGTGGTCGAGCAAGTTGTTAAAACGAAACATATGAATGTGGCCAGAGATTACATTATTTGCTACGGGAACATCGCTTGCCTGCACCTGTGCACCCAGGGTGCTTCACCATAGCACCTTCCCCCGCACTGTTCTCAATTGTAGGTCCTGCGCACCGAGGCTTCACTGCTCACCTGTCACCATTGGTGTGTCCAACGACGTGTTGGTGCAAGCTCAGAGTCCGGGGTACCTTTTTAGGGTGGGAGAGCAGGTTTCTGGTCGAGGACGGTGTCTTGATACCACAATGCAAGGCATCAGAAATTCGAGGTCATCATCACGGGGGGAGCACCTGCTCCGCCCATTTTTGGTCAATTCAGTGTCTGAAAAGAGAGAAATCATTTAATGGTGGAAACGTCTGGAGGTAAATGAAGGTTTATTTCAAGCTTCATAGAAAACACCAGTTGAGTGCATCCTTTGTTTTTGAAGTACGATCTACCAACTGTTAGTGGTAATCGTGGTCCAAAGAGGAGTTGGAGTGCACAACAATACACAAGGTTAAATAAGAATATGTTATAACAAGGATTCACATATAAAGGAGCAGAGCGCATGCTAGAAGCATAATGTGCGCGTGTAACGCAGTGGCGGAAGCCTGTGTACATGTACACTTAGTAATGAGCTTAATACAGTGTCCTAAAAGCCAACACCACCTGTCTGTAGAGCAGTGCTGCACGCTGGCTCAGGCCTACAGTACGGTCCAGCAGGTCCTTAAAATGAGACAGACATGTGACTGAATGAGGTGAGAGATCACATCATTACGCACAGCAACATTGCTTTCTCGCACCTACGCACCCAGGCTGATGCAGCCCACCCCTCCCGCAGCACTGTGCTCAACACGTTTCTGTAGAGCAGCGCTGCCTGCTGGCTCTGGCCTACAGAACGGTCCAGCAGGTCTTTAAAATTAAACAGAGATGTGACTGAATTAGTTCAGAGATCACATCATTAAGCAGGGAACTTCTCTTGCTCGCACCTGCGCACTCAGACTGATGCAGCCCACCCCTCCAGCAGCCCCCCGCTCAATTGGAGCCGCTTTGCATCCAGGCCCCACTTTTCACCTGCTGTCATTGTTGTGTGTACAAACACTACGGGCAGCAGTGTTCACAATTCAGTTGTAGTGTTGATTGTCAGGATGGTGTACACCTGATGGATCCCTTTTTTTTATTGCGCATTGTGATATGCGAGGTGGATGCGGCCATATCACCTGAGGCAGTCTGGAGGAATTGGGACAGGTGGCGTTGTTGTTATCCTATTTGTATGTACGCAAAGTGGGCTGGGCTTTTGTATGCCAGGCCAGCGTAGGGGTATGAATAATTGCTCCGGGGACCAGGGCGTTGTTCAGTTCCTGCCTGGCCAGGAAGTGTAGTTATGTGTGTTTCTTTTTGCAGTTTTGACGTCGCAGAATGTGCAATTTATATTAATGTAGAATGTATCGGGAGGGCGGCAACTTTCGCTAATGAGATGCTGTTCCAAAAGATTGAATGGTGAACATTACATGTCGTTGTCAAGGTTTGGATATGCGCAGACATGCATGTCAATGGTGTGCAGTATTATTGAAAGTGTTGCTATCGCGAAGCGTACACATGTGAATGTGCTCGGATGGAGGGCGGCTACATCATACACAGTGATAATGCTCATTACAGTCAAGCAATGTATGTCAAACGTGAATCTGAAAGTCTCACATATGACACACTACTATATTGATAAAGCCTGACAACAGAGCATACAGCAATACAAATCTACACATTACTGTTTACTGTTTGTCACATGTGATCTAGGATGTGCACTCTGCCCGTGGCTGATGATACTCCTTAGAGCCACCAATACTCTGGCTGAAAGGCAGCACAATAGTGTGCACACACACACACACCAGGGGCATCGTGTAACACACATTTTTTTAATGTAACGTTTGTGATGTATGGCCATCACACTTGGAAGGCTTAATGTACGGACCATGAATATTGATCAAGTTGATCGTTGCATGTTGTGTGTAGTATAAGATATGTGTGCACAAAACAAAAACTTTTCAAAAAAGCTGTTTAAGGTGAAGTGATGTCTCTCATTAAATGCTGTAGAGAGAATAAAAAAAATAGGTGGGGTCGTCCAACTGTGATATATAGGAATGTTATAAAGCAATCAAATGCTTTTTTTTAAGGTCACGCAACAATCGCGCACCGAGAGTGCAAGGAGCCAGCATCTAATGCGATTTTGAGAAAATATATTTATCATAGCATAAGTTAATTACAGTTAGAAATATGTAAATGTTTAAAATATTTTGGATTATCGCTTGTTGTCATATAATGTTTAAAGTTATTTAGATATACTTTTGAGACAAAAAAAAGAGGGAATGGCGTACCCAGCATGACACCATACATCTGTGATGTAACACAGGGCCTGGCGGCGTGCACTTGTTGCATACCAATTCACAGCGTGCACGACCCCATACTTACATGACTTAACGTGTTGCTTGGTACTGCGTACCTGTCAGATACCAAAGTAGCAGCAGGGGCGACTTCATGCGTATATGATGTTCCGCGGATCCATCTGATACGAAAATGCGCATCATTTTCGAGTTTAGCAATATGGTGGACCTGATTCACGTGGTGATGGAGCTTGGTATGCTACCGGTATGGGAGTGCAGTTTTCTCCCCCAAAAAAAGAGATCAATTTTTTTGGGGGTAGATATAAAACATTACATAATTATTGAAGTTAAAAAAATATAGTATAATGGAGTTCCAAAATATTTAAAAATATAATAGAAATAATATAGGTTTTATAAACATTAAAATAAGAAATTAACATTTAAAAAAACCTTTGAAATTCACTGAAAAAAACAGGTTTTACAGATGTTATAGTTAGGAATTAGCATTTAAAAAAACCTTGGAAATTCACGGAAAAAAACCATAGGTTTTACAGACGTTATAGTTAGGAATTAGCATATAAAAAACCTTTGAAATTCACTAAAAAACATAGGTTTCAGGGACATTGTAGTCAGTTGAACATGTGTCTTATATAAAATCAGAGAAATTTGCCTGTTATAGTTAGTTGAGCTAACTATAACTTGCGCGCCCGCAATGCACTGGTGATGACGTCACATATTACATCACTCATGACATGGTCAGTGAAATCACAGATGACATCACTGATGACATCTCAAATTATATCACTGATAACATCACTGATGACATCATCCACATGAAAATCTGATGCCCTAATATAAAGTTTGATACATGCACTCTAAAATACAGAATACTATTTTTGAAACCATACTAACAAATATTCCAGATACAACATACCCCCCACTATTTCCTAGGTCTGTACACACATCCAGTCACTTATACATGCAGTACTCATCAATACAGTACTATAATATGCACTCATACACCTATACATACAGTAACACTCTGCTACTCATCCATAGAGTTACTCACACACCTAGTCAGTCATGCAAAGAATCAATCACATACCAATTTACTCATGTATACAGGTATAAACACAAACTCTGTTATTTATACAAACACCACATCACTTATTTATGCAGATACTAACAAAACCTTACTGTCTTATACAATCACTGATACAAGCAGAAACTCATTTATACACACACTATTCAAATAGCTTACTCTCATGTAAGGTCATTTATATATTCTAACACTCATATATACTGCCTTAAAACATATGTAGTTACTTACACATATACCACTGGGACATACATTCATTCACCAACACACCCATACACAAAATAACTCACACATACAGCCCTTCCTAGATGGACTTTTGAATCCATACAGCCAGTGAATCACCCACTCAAACATCTATGCACAGTCACACACCGTCCCACCCACCCACACAGACACTCAGGCATACTCAGACAACAAATCAATAAACCATATAGACACTCATGTAGCTACTCACCAAACCATGCAGCCGCTTACACACCAACTGAGAGACTAATACAGACTTTCACACAGTTTAGTCACTAATCCATGCATTCAGTAAGACACGTTCAATCACTCACTTATACAGTCAGTCATGCACCTACTAAATAATCCTTCGCATAGATAAATATGAAAAATATTTAAACTTTCCAGAAACCCAAATTCACTGGTTGATGTCATCAGTGATGTCATCGGTGATGTCATTTAAGATGTCACTGACCATGTCATAAATTATGTAATATGTGACGTCATCACCAGTGCATTGCGGGCCCGCGAGTTATAGTTAGCTCGACTAACTATAACAGGCTAATTTCTCTGGTTTTATATGAGGCAAATGTTCAACCGAACTATAACATCCCTGAAACCTATTTTTTGTGTGAATATATATATATATATATATTACCTACTGGCTATCGCCAGTAGGTATATATAGTTAGAATTTTTTCTCTATGGGACTTTTGAAAATTCTATGTCTAATAACTTTGGCGTTTGTGGACGGAATCGGCTGAAATTTTCAGGAAAATGGCACATTTTGTTTCTGAGCAGCCCCTGAAAATTTGGTGGGGTTTCGTCAAGGGGGGGCTGAGAAAAAAGGGGGGTCCCAAAACGCGTTTTTTGCATTGAGTTTTCCATAGGGCGGTTGGACTCACTTTTAGCTCGAACGGCTGAATGGATTTGCACGAAACTTGGCAAAATTGTAGGGACTGTTAGCCCGATGTGCCTTTGCTAGGTCTCAATATATGTGCTCCAGTAGTTTTTGAGAAATTAACGTTCAAACCAAGATATATATCTGTAACAGCGCTCTGGGCAGCGATCCGGTCCGCTTACTTTTCGCTTATCGGAACTTTGCGCGCAGAAAGCTGATTGGCTCTCCGGTGTCTGTCAACATTCTAAACAGTCCGGAGCGGACGCCATCTTGTCTCTCGGTAGGATCGAGAGAGAAGAAGAGGTGGAAAACGAAGGGGGAATTTAATGAAAGGGGGCAAGGTATCCCCCTCTTGACCCCCTAGGAATGTTGTTGGGGTTATTAAAGGGTCCCGTGGGGAAAATAAAAAAAAAATGATTTTTCACGGTAGAAGCGCGGCCGCGAACTGGTAGCGAAACGGGAATTCGCCATTTTGTGCTTCGTAAATTAAATTACTAGTTATAAGTGGGTGCGGGAGACGTATCCTAATCCCCTATGTTTCCTGAGGGTGGGTGAGGAGGCTGATATATGTTGATACATCTCTTCCAGCGGCTGTGCGTGAGCTTTTTTTTTTTTTTTGCTGCGTGACAGTCCGGAGCGGCCGCCATCTTGTCTCTCGGTAGGATCGAGAGAGAAGAAAAGGTGAAAAACTAAGGGGGAATTTAATGAAAGGGGGCAAGGTATCCCCCTCTTGACCCCCTAGGAATGTTGTTGGGGTTATTAAAGGGTCCCGTGGGGAAAAGAAAAAAAAAATGATTTTTCACGGTAGAAGCGCTTCACGGGCCGCGAACTGGGCCGCAAACTGGTAGCGAAACGGGAATTCGCCATTTTGTGCTTCGTTAATTAAAGTACTAGGTATAAGGGGGTGCGGGAGACGTATCCTAATCCCCTATGTTTCCTGAGGGTGGCTGAGGAGGCTGATATATGTTGATACATCTCTTCCAGCGGCTGCGCCATCTTGCCTTTTTTCGAATGCCACAATTTTGTCGTGCACTGCAGCCATTTTAGATGCCAGGCTGGTCCCAGGCTATCACCTAACCCTGCGGATGTAGTTTATGGCCCCAGCTGTAGAGAATTCAGACATGCCAATCCTCCTGATTCAGGCGTGTGAGTACTGATTTCAGTGCTAGTCTCCCGCCTCCCGATTTCTGCAAGCAAAAACCCGGGGGCATATTACGAACAACTAGCGATAATTTTTGTCTCTAACTTGTTTAGAGACAAAAATTATCGCCGCACATCGGCGATTTTTATCGCAGATAAACCTTGCTATTATCGCAGAAAAGTCAGCGATATTCATGTATTATCGACCTAATGCTCTTAGCCATGTTATCCACCTCCCATTGGATAACATGGCTAAGAACTGCTCAGGGCAGGTGTTAGATTTTGGAGATATTCGCGCTTAGCGCGAATATCTCCAAAAGTTGGTAATAGAAGGTAGCGATGTTAGGGACTGTTTCCAGTCGCTAACATCTTGGCACGCCACTTTGCATGTCATTAGTGATAAGTATCACTGACATGCAAAGCGGGGCCCAAGATGGTCGCTATCTCCTTTTAGCTGTCACTAACTGGTGTTAGCGACAGCTTGATAATAGGGAAATAATTTTATCTCCGCTTTCATGGTTTTTAAAGCCAAAAAAGCGGAGATAAACCCCCTTGATAATATGCCCCACGATTCCTTGGGGGTTTCAGCTGACCGGGCTTGGTATTGTGTTACATGGTAATTTTTCCATGAAACGTCAGAGGGTCGATGCAGGGGTTCTAGAAGAGGTGATAAACCATTTAAGCCTCATGAACAAGCGCATGGTCTTTTAAAGATTTGTGAAGTACTCGGGGCGGCGGTGTGTGTGTGCCCTCTTTCAGGAGCGGGCGGGGGGGCACTGCCAGCAACTTGCCAGGTCAGGTAGTGTTCAACACGTGCATCACCCTTTCTCTGCCTGCTATTGCGCTCCATGCTTCGGAAAGGTAAGAAAAAGAACGTGCATTTGAGTTTGAAATGTCCGATCCTGCAGCAGCACACTTCCAAAGCCCACACATGACAATAACCCGATTCAAGGCCCCATTCACCCGTTTTAAAAAAAATAGATAACACTCCAACAAAATAAGGTTATAAAACTTTATTAACTACTAACTTTAACGAACGGAACAAAAACTAAAAACATTTAAACATTTCTCAATACAAAAAGCAACAATGGTTAGAAGCTGTCTTTTGTGCGAATAGTCCCAAGGCAGCACAACGTGCAGAGTTCTGGACGGCACCCAGGTGACGTCGCCTGGGTGCCGCACTGGTTTAGGGATCCTACAATGCTGCTCCGAAAATTGGCGTGGGGCGTCCCGGGTGGGGCGGGGGGAGGCCTCGTCAGTAGCGGTCTGTTGTGCGAATAGTCCCAAGGCAGCACAACGTGCAGAGTTCTGGACGGCACCCAGGTGATGTCGCCTGGGTGCCGCACTGGTTTAGGGATCCTACAATGCAGCACAGAAAAACAGCGTGGGGCGTCCCGGGTGGTGCGGGGGGAGGCCTCGTCAGTAGCGGTCTGTGTCCAGTGTCACATGGCTGACACAACATGTACGACAGGCACCCAGGTGATGTCCAGTAAACTGCCGCACTGGTTTTGGTATCCTACAATGCTGCTCCGAAAATTGGCGTGCGGCGGCCCGGGGGGGGGGCGTGGGGGAGCCGGCGTGAACGGGCCTCCCCAGGTGGCGGCCATCTAGCTGAGTTGCGCTCGCTCTTGCGGCCACAGCGTCTCGCTCACCATGTTGTTGAGTTGCTCCCACTCTTGCAGTGCAGCGATAGGCGGCTGCCACATGGCTCTTAAAATGGCGGACAGCTCCTCGGTTTTAGGCCTGGTCCACTGAAATGGTCCTGGGACACTTTGGAACTCGGACGCTTGCCTGCTAGGGCTTGGGTTCCATTCTCGAAAAGCGTCCCCTCAGCCGTGAAGATTGTATAATAGTCTTGGGGGCCCCCGACTCCCGCAGGCTTCCGGTGGGGAGCGGCTGCCATGATTGCTCGCGGAATGACCACGACGGAGCCACGAGATGGTGGTGCTCTCATGCTGACGCCAGCTTCAGTCTGAATGATCCAGAAACAAGGTGGGGCTTTCATCGTTTGGGAAAAAAAAATGTTCTAAACCAATGAAAAGTGTTATTTTTAGGTCATATGACCAAGCCTTACATCTTTAGGAAACCAAAAGTAAAATGAACCAATGAAAAGTTTTATAAACAAGTCACATGACCTGTTATGCGGCATAGGGCTACAAAAAGCGTAGAAAATCCGTTGGCACGTGAGGCGGCGTCAGTAGCGGACCGATGTGCGAATAGGCCGAAGGCAGCACAACGGGCCGAGATCCGGATGGTACCGAGGTGGTGTCCAGCTAATTGCCGCACTGGTGTGGCCATCCTACAATGCTGCGCCGAAAGACGGCGTGTCCAGCTGAATTGCGGTCACTGTTGCGGTACAGTGACTCGAACGCGCCGAGATCCGGAGGGCACCGAGGTGGTGTCCAGCAAATTGCCGCACTGGTGTGGCCATCCTACAATGCTGCGCCGAAAGACGGCGTGTCCAGCTGAATTGCGGTCACTGTTGCGGTACAGTGACTCGAACGCGCCGAGATCCGGATGGCACCGAGGTGGTGTCCAGCAAATTGCCGCACTGGTGTGGCATCCTACAATGCTGCGCCAAAAGACGGCGTGTCCAGCTGAGTTGCGGTCACTGTTGCGGTACAGTGAGTCGAACGCGCCGAGATCTGGATGGCCCCGATGTTGTGTCCAGCAAGTTGCCGCACTGGTGTGGCCATCCTACAATGCTGCGCCGAAAGTCGGCGTGGGGTGCCCCGTTGGCTTATGAGGTGATGTCAGTAGTGGACCGATGTGTGAATAGGTCGGAACCAGCACAAGGCACCAAGATCCGAATGGCAAGTCCTGGATGTTGAGTGCCTCAGTTGAGATTTCTGAGCAGTGCTTGTAAGACTGTCTGAAGCTTATTTTCACCTGCTGCAGCTTCACTAGGTCCGGCGGAACTTTTTGCCTTTTCCTTTCTGCTTCTTTTCCTACAATGCGTTTCATCTGAAGACACGACCAGGTCCCTGAATGTGTGCAGGGGGACGCTATTGATTGAATGAACGCGCCGAGATCTGGATGGCACCGAGGTGGTGTCCAGCAAATTGCCGCACTGGTGTGGCCATCCTACAATGCTGCGCCGAAAGTCGGCGTGGGGTGCCCCGTTGGTTTATGAGGTGATGTCAGTAGTGGACCGATGTGTGAATAGGTCGGAACCAGCACAAGGCGCCCTGCACTGTTGAGCCTTTTTCAATGCCTGTTTTTTGTTGTTTCCCCTCCATCAAAAACAAAACAAAAATACAAGGCGCCAAGATCCGAATGGCAAGTCCTGGATGTTGAGTGCCTCAGTTGAGAGTTCTGAGCAGTGCTTGTAAGACTGTCTGAAGCTTATTTGCACCTGCTGCAGCTTCACTAGGTCCGGCGGAACTTTTTTCCTTTTCCTTTCTGCTTCTTTTCCTACAATGCGTTTCATCTGAAGACACGACCAGGTCCCTGAATGTGTGCAGGGGGACGCTATTGATTGAATGAAAATAGCGGCTTGACACAAAGCTGACTCAAGCGTTACTGTTGGTGCTATACAGACAAAAATTGGTTTTCAGTTTGTACATTCTTCTGGTTTTTTTTTTCCATCCAAGTCTGATTGAGAGTTTGTAGAAAAATGGCTTCAGATTTTCCACATACTACTCTTCAACATTCTTCCTAAATGTAACAATGTGAAACTCACTAGGAGAACGGCTGTTTCTGTTTCCTTTCAAAATGCTGCCACCAATATTTTCTGAATGGAAGACACCATCTTGTAACATAAAGGGCCGAAAGGGGTTCTGGTCTGGCCGATGGTTGGTGGAGACATTTTGACTATATCTTGGACCTGCCCGGCCTCGCCCAAAATGGCGCCGGTATAAATGGGACTCGTAACTCTTTGCCCGCAAATGTATATCTAGAAAATGTTATTGTAAGTGGCCCTGTCGTATTTTAATTACAAAATGTACGTCCACCGATTCCGCAACTGTTAGACACCTTTGTTCTTGTCACCTAATGGCCCGCTCGTTACGTTCTTCTACAGTGTAAATGTCTCCTCATCATATACGATTTCAGTTTGCTCCGTGGCCGGCCCACGTGGTTATAGGCCCGTATTTGTATACTGACATTTTCACAATAAAGGTTTTTAAAACAAAACACGGTAGTAGTATTTTCATTTGTAAAGTTTTTACTTTTAGTGACTGTTTTCGAATCAGTAAAAGGCAAGTGAAATAAAGCAGTCCAATTACATGACGGATAAAAGGTATAATATGTAGGAACGCAGTAAAGATAAATGGTCAAGGGCAGTTGTGTTTTTCATGTCTGCAACATAAAGTGATCGATAAGAATCTGATAATCAGGCGTATCGGCGACTAAGACAGCAGGCCGAATCTCTTTTACTCAACGGCTCCGTCATGGAAGGAAGAAACGCCCTTTTTCTCGAAAAAGGAATATATTTTACTTGCAAGACAGTTGTAAATTTTCCGGGAAAGTACATTAGCCTGGAATATTATAACATATGTTTGAAAAAAAAATATTGTTCGAAAATAATAAAAAGCGTAATTTTTAGGTCATATGACCAAGCTTTTCATCATTAAATTAACAAAAGTAAAATGAACCAATGAAAAGTTTTATTAACAAGTCACATGACCTGTTATGCTTACGTTACGCGCTGCGCGCCGCGCCTCGGATCACTTCCGGGTGCGCTAACGCGGCGTGTCATAAAACGCATTACGCGACAACGTAGGTCAAGAATATAGTCTAAATGTCTCCACCAACCAGCGTTCAGAACACAACCCCTTTCAGCAGTCCAAAAAGTTCTGTTAAATGACAACAGAGGGGACAGGCAACAAGAACCATCAGTCAAAGAGGGGAGGGCAAGTTCTTCTCTTCCGGGTCATGTTGGGGCGCTACCGGAACTGATCGAATTGGTAGTCTACAGTGTTTCTGGATGTTTCAGACTAAAGCTGGCGTCAGCATGAGACCACTACCATCTCGTAGCTCCGTCGTGGCCATTCCACGAGCAATCATGGCAGCCGCTCCCCACCAGAAGCCTGCGGGAGTCGGAGGCCCCCAAGACTTTTGTAGAATCTTCACGGCTGAGGGGACGCTTTTCGAGAATGGGACCCAAGCCCTAGCAGACAAGCGTCCGAGTTCCAAGGTGTCCCAGGGCCATTTTAGTGGACCAGGCCCAAAACCGAAGAGCCGGCCGCCATTTTGAGAGTCCTGTGGCAGCCGCCTATCGCTGCACCGCAAGAGCGGGCGCATCTCAACTACATGGTGAGCGAGACGCTGTAGTCGCAAGAGCGGGCGGTAAACAGCTGAATGGCGGAAGAGGCACAGTGTAGCAAAAGCGGGCGGAATGGCAACTAAAACGATAAAGGGGCGCCCCACTACAGCTTGTCTTCAGGTCAAACGGATTGTGGGACAAGGTCCAGAATTGAAGAGTCATCAAAAGGCAAAAAGTTCCGCCGGACCCCGGGAGCCGGCCGCCTATGTCGGGGGCGATCTCAGGCTACACCAGTGCTATAAGACTTGGGGAGGGTGTCGGAGCAAAGCGTCTTCTCCGAGTCCATGGCCATCACACCGCCCCTCAGGGGCCTCCGTCAAGCTGTTTAGGAAGGTAACATATCACATTGTTTTCTAATGCAGTCAGGTCCACAAACGACACTCACTTACTTTGAGAATAGTGAAGCTGCAGTAGGTGGAAATAAGCTTCAGACAGTGTTACAAGCACTGCTCAGAACTCTTAACTATGGCACCCAACATCCAGAACTTATGCTATTTGAGAATGGTAGTGACATCGAAGCATCTCAGGGACCAAAACCATTAACGTACTTTCACGTATGAAAATCTTACTTGGGGAGGGGGCAGGAGCGAAGCGCCCCCTCCCAGTCAGCGCCACCACACCGTATGTTGAAAATCTGAAGCCATCGTTCTACAAAGTCAACCAAACTTGGATTGAAAAATCTAGAAAAATGTACAAACTGAAAACCAGTTTTGGTCTGCATAGCATCAGTAACAACGCTTGAGTCAGCTTTGTGTCAAGCCGCCATTTTGATTCAACAAAGCACAGGCATTGAAAAAGGCTGAAATTCAGAACTCTAAACTATGGCACCCAACATCCAGGAGCTTGCTATCCAGATCTTGGAGCCTTGTGCTGTTTTCGATCTATTCACACATCGGTCCACTACTGACATCATCTTATAAACCAACGTTATGTAAATAGTTTTTTAATAAAATGTTTTACCCTGTTTCTTTGCTGGTGTGTTGTCTATATTTTTAATATTTGCATAGGGTTTGTCGTTATTTTGTGCGGGATGGGTGATGGAGCCGAGCTGTCTTGCAGCCCTCATGGTGTGGAGCTCAGTTCATCTCACTATTTTCGTATTTCTCAAGAAGGGTTGTTCCTAATATTTCTATTTTAGCGAGGTCAAAAAGAGATCCAATTAGTGGCCTACTGATTTTGCTCGATTACTTTTATTTTTTTACACGATTTTTCACTATCTGCAAAGACTAAACAGAGTATTGCGACTTTGTGCTTGTTTGTAAATAGAGAATGATCCAAAGAGAACCAATTCTAAAACAGTAAATGCTTGGACAACAATCAATCAAATGGAGAGACAAGGAGGCACGACGGATTACAACGGGGGTAAAGGCCTGCGTTAACTACCCTTCAGTATCTGCAAAGAGAGAGTACTACTAAGGCAAAAGAGGGGAGGGGGGGGGGTGCAGCGTTCAAAGCACATCAGCGTGCATAAATACGAAAATGTTTTTATCTATCACGTACTTGACATTTTAAAGCTTTTCATATTTGCTATTAAAAAACCAATGAAATTCACAGAAAAAACCATAGGTTATAGTGGATATATAGTTAGGAATTTGCATTTACAAAACCTTGAAAATTCAATGAAAAAACCATAGGTTATAGGCCATATATAGTTAGGAATTAGCATTTACAAAACCTTATTTTACTCGCATAAAACCATTGAAATTCCATATATAGTTAGAAGCGCTAACTATATATCGCGCACCCGCAATCCACTGCTGATGATGTCACATATTACATCATTCATGACATGGTCAGTGACATCACTGATGACATCACTGATGACATCTCAAATGACATCACTGATGACATCACTGATCACAACATCCAGTGATTGTATGTGTCTGTAAAGTTTAAATATGTTTCACATATTGAAGAATGAGTGGATGTATAAGTGTCTGGATGAAGAATTTAGTAGGTGCATGACTGACTGTATGAGTGAGTGATTAAATGTGTCTCACTGAGTACATGGGTTAGTGACTAAACTGTCTTAATTCGTGCATCAGTATGTTTGTTGTTGTGTAAGCTGCTGCATGTGTTGATCAGTAGCTATAAGAGTGGCCATATGGGTTATTGATTGGTTGCCCAAGTATTTGAATGGGAGGCTGAGTGTGTGTGTGGGTGGCTGGGAGGTGCGTGACTCTGTGCATAGATGTGTAAGCAGTTGATTCACTAGGAGTATGAGTTCAAGAGTGCATGTGGAAACAGCTATATGGGCGGTTGACTGTGCATGGGTGTGTTGGTGAGTGAATGGATTTCTCATTGCTACATGTGCAAGTAAGTACGTATGTAAAACACAATACATGTGAGAGTTGAGATATATAAATAACTGAACATAAGAGCCAGTGAATGTGTGAGTGGCTGTATCGATCACTGTGAGCTTGTATCAGGGATTATATAAGAGAGTAAATATGTGTTATTATATGTTTGAATAAGTAAGATGTGTATAACTGTATAGTTGAGGAAATGGAGGTGTGATTGATTCTTTGCATGACTGACTAGGTGTGTGAGTAACTCCATGGATGAGTGACAGTCTGTGAGTGTCTGTTTATACTGAGTGTATGTAAGGTTATATTAGAGTCTGAAGAGGTTCATTGTATTATCACATGAGTGATGTGATCAGTGATGACAAATGAGATGTCATCAGTGATGTCATTTGAGTTGTCATCAGTGATGTCATTTGAGATGTCATCATTGATGTCATTTGAGTTGTCATCAGTGATGTCATTTGAGATGTCATCAGTGATGTCATCAGTGATGTCACTGACCATGTCATGAATGATGTAATATGTGACATCATCAGCAGTGGATTGCGGGTGCGCGATATATAGTTAGCGCTTCTAACTATATATGGAATTTCAATGGTTTTATGCGAGTAAAATAAGGTTTTGTAAATGCTAATTCCTAACTATATATGGCCTATAACCTATGGTTTTTTCATTGAATATATATATATATAAATATATATATATATATATATATATATATATATATATATATATATATATATATATATATATATCCAAACTCCTCGGTTGCTCCAAAGGGTTGCGGTCGGCCCCGTGGGAGGTGGCGTGAGCGCCGGCAGAGCACGCCGGTAATTCAAATGCAAAAGCCTCGTCACACAGTGTATCACGCTCTCAGAAACTCAGTAAAACGCCACAGATTAGCAAGGTCCAAGGGTGTTTATTGACCCCTTACGACATGTTTCGGCTTACAGGAAGCCTTGTTCACGTAAGTTTGTGCATCGCATCTGTCCAGTGTAAATACTGAACAACAACAACATAGACAAAGGACACTGGTCGCAGGTCACATGACAAAAAATTGGGTCGGCCATGTTGGAACGGTCAAGTTACGTTGTTAATACATCTTAACAAACATAGTGAACGCACATATTAGCAAACAAATAATTTCAAAAGTCATGATGCTGACACAGAATATCAATTAAATGCATATGATTCATATGTACGTTCAAATAGGACCAAGACACGGGCAGACTAAAGTAGCGCTCTCGTGGGGTGGCCCGACAGAATGATGGAGGTGACCAACATCCATGGCATATGTGGTGGAGGATGGTCGTAAACCACAGCAGTGGCGAAGCCAGTTACAAGGTTAAATACCAGGAGTCATATAGTGCCTACAGTGTGGTTAAGAAGGCAACGATTGCCAGAGTCCAGACAGGCGACCTAGTCAAAGTCAATATCAGAAAAGTGAAGCCAGTGAAGGCGTGCTCTTATCTTATGTCAGGAACGTGCAGGGAAGATAACCGGTGCAGGTGCAGTGAAGGATCTCAATCCCAGTGGTGTTCCTGTGAATAAAATGACAGATGTTAAAATCTAACATGAAAAACAGCGTATGCATAACGTCAATAAACCTGATGGTAGGCGCTGGGAAGAGGAGATGAGGACATGTAGAGCAAATAAGAATACAAACAAGTTATACATAATAATTCTTCAGATGAATTGCAAGCTCTTCATCATAGTTAAGCCCCCCCGGGGTCTTACTTTGGAAATTGATTATGTGTCTCGATTCTCTCTGTCTCATTTTCAGGACACGATTCCCACCCCTGGGGTTCCTCTCAATTTGTTCCAAAATGAAAAATCTCAAAAGGGTGGGGTCTGAGAAGTGAAATTCACTGAAATGGCGTGCCACCGGATATTTGGCATCTTTGTGGATGATGGCACGATAGTGCTCTAAGATGCGTTTCTTAGCATGGGCGGTGGTACTGCCAATATACCAGAGTTCGCATGGACAGACAATCACATATATAACAAACATGGTGTTACATGTCAGGAATTGGGTTATCTCTTTCTTTAAGCCATTGTATTCCACTCTTTTGACCAAAGTACTGTTCTTGCATGCTTTGCAGTGCCCACATGGGAAAAATCCCTTGAGGCCAATGCCCTGGTTTTTGGAGTAGTCAGTGATGTCACTGCGGACACAGATATCTCTAAGATTCTGACTTTTTCTGTAGGTAATGCTGGGTCTTTCTGGGATCAGATTACCAATGATGCTATCACTTTGCAATATGTGCCAGTTTTTGTTGATTATTTTTTGGATCTGCTTAGATTCCTTGTTATAGGTGAGAATAAGGCGTGTGACACTGTCCGTGGATGAGCTGTCATCTTTCACGGCGTTGTTCAGAGTGTCACAGCGTTCTACGCTGTCTGCTTTTTGTTTGGCCTTTTTGAGTACCCAGGCCGGGTAGTCACGCTGTTTGAATCTGTCTAGCATGTCCTTGGCCACCAGTTGGTAGCTGGCATCAGTATTGCAGTTTCTCCTTGCCCTCAGCAGTTCCCCGTAGGGGATGCTCCACTTCAAAGGTTCAGGGTGGCTGCTTAGGGCATGGAGAATGCTGTTGCCCGCAGTTTCCTTTCTGAAAAGGGATGTTTGGATCTGATTGTTTACAATGTCAATTCTGACATCAAGATATTCCGCCTTGTCTTTGCTTATATTGCTCGTCAGTCTAATGTTCTTGTCATTGAGATTAAGACGGTCAATAAAGCCAGAAGCTTGTTCCTTATATATATAAATATATATATATATATATATATATATATATATATATATATATATATATATATATATATATATATATATATATATATATATATATTCACTGAAAAAACAACTTATTTAAACATCTATTCTTCCATCGACCTTTACATATACATATATAAAACATATTTATTTTTCAGAAAGACACACATTCACTGGATGGTGTCACCAGTGATATCATAAGTGATGTCACTGACCATGTCATGAGTGATGTAATATGTGAAGTCATCAGCAGTGTATTACACGCGCAAGTTATAGTGAGTCCAACTAACTATAACGTGGGAATTTCAATGGTTTTGTGTCAGTAAAATTTCCAGCTAACTATAACTAGTGTGAAACCTATGGTTTTTTCAGTGAATTTAATAGGTTTTTTAAATGCTAATTCCTAACTATAACTGGTGTGAAACCTATGGTTTTTTCAGTGAAATTCTTAGGTTTTTTAAATCATAATCCCTAACTATAACTGGTGTGAAACCTATGGTTTTTTCAGTGACTTTCATAGGTGTTTTAAATGCTAATTCCTAACTTTATATAGGGCCTCATACATATGTGTTTTTATTGAATTTCTAAGGTTATAGCAAATGTCTATAGCTAAGAAAGGTATTTTTTTCTAAAAATGAATCCTATATTGTATATTAATATAATACATTTTTTTTAAAGTATATTCATTTTTTTTTTTTATGTTTCACTCTGGAGCGCTCCCGGTGCGCGTACCGGGACGTGTCCCGGGAGCACACCCCAAAATTTTTTTTTACAAAAAATGAAGGAGTGAGCATGACTAAAAGGGGACAGAGACAGTGGTGTAAAGAGAAAGAGAGTTAGAGGGAAGAACACAGAGGGACTGTGTAATTGATAGTAAAACAGAGAAAAGGTATAAGTGGAAGTAACTGAGAAAAGGAAAATGAATAAGGGAGCAAAAGAAGAGAAGAAAGAGGAAGAAGACTAAAGCAGAGGTTCTGGGAGAATGTGAATGGGTGATGAAAGTAAAAGGAAGGAAAGTAAAGGATGGGGAATGACGGGTAGTGACGGAACCAGAGGAAAGGAACAGCGGTGACGGAGGGAAAGGAAAGAGCAGTGAGGGAAGTAAAGAGGGTGGATAAAAGTGAATAAGGGTAAAACATGGAGAGTGACAGAGAGAAAGAACAGAGAGAGTAAAGGAAGGAGTGACAGAAAGGCACTAACTGAACCAGAAAAAAAAGGTAAGTGAGGGAGTGTGGGTGAGCAGGGGCACTGAAAGAAGTTGAATGTGGTAGGAAAGTAAGGAAAAGAGAAGTAAACATGGAGGATAAGAATAAGTGAGGGAAGCAGAGTAAGGAAACAGTGAGGTAGGGTGAGAGAAAAGTAGTGAGGTTAAAGCAAAGGGTGATCACAAACTACATTTTTTAGTCACACTTACCATATAATTAATGTAAACTTAATTGCATGTTTAAACTACACTTTGTATTTGTGAAAGACAAAAGAAAAAAAAGTTATAATTAGTAAAATATATATTTTAGAATAGAAGAAACAGGTCAAGAGGTTAAAAATCAAAAAATGTACAAAGAAATAAAGCAAGAGTGAAGGATGCAAAAACGGAAATAAAGTGATGTACAAGGACAAAAAGAGGGAAAAAGAAATAGAAGGAGAGCAAATTACTGAAGGTAAGTAAGATACTAAAAGAATGTGAGATACCAAAACGAAATCAGGAAAGAGAAGTAAGTAAAAGGAGAATGAGTGAAAGGGAAAGGAGTCTAAGTGAGGATCCATTTACAAGAAAGAGGAATGGAAGATGGCTGAGAGTGACTGAAGGGGAGTCACAGAGTGAAGGGATGAAGGGATTGAGGTTAATATTGAACAATAGAAGAAAAAGGAGTGAGGAAGTAAGTACACAGAAAAACTAAGGGAAGCACTGAGTGAAGTGCAGTACAATGAGTTAAGAAAGGAAAAAGAGTAAAGGAGCAAAACAAGGAAAGGGAGGGGAAGAGAACTAAAGCAGTGGTACTGAGAGAATGTGAGAAAGCTGAAAAGTGGTGCAAGGGAGAGAGGAAATGCAGACAGTTGAAATTGGATTGAGGGGTTGTGAAAGAAGTGGAGTAAAGGAACAGCGATGAAACAAAGTGAAAAAAAGGCAGTGTAAGTGAGTAAAAAGAGCTGAAAAAGGGTGGAAAAATGGAAAATGAGTGTGAGACAATGGGAATACAATATAAATTACACAATGCAAACTATAGAATAACTTATGTTAGATAGTTTATTTTTGCTGTTCTCAGAATATATTGAATTTCACTAAAAACAGTGAGTTCAAACTCTTAATCATATAACAGCGGGAAAAAAAACACAATCTAAAAGATTGTGCTTTAAGAAACCCATGTAAACTTACAAATCATATATGTACATTAATCTTTGATTCACTTACTTTTCCTTGAGGCCAAATAGTAGATAGTGAAGGTCCTTTTCGTTGGAAAATACTCTGCTGTTCTCTAAAACTTCCATTTCATCGACTTTCTATAAAAAAAGCTCTGAGAACATCTGAAATAATTCTCAACGTTTTAATTTTCCTCCTTGTGTTAAGTTATAACTTATTGCTCATACCTTCAACTTTCCTTACGGCCAAATAGTGTCAGATATATGAGTATATTTTGAAATTTCTCTAATTAAACTCTGAAATTACCGTTTACCCGAAGATTTCAAAGAAAAGCTCATATAACATTTTCACAATGTTTAAAAATTCATATTCCCTTTTTTGATCACTCATGTTCAACATTTCCTATAATACTGATATCACTTACTATGAGATCCACTTACAGTACCTATATGAGATAAATAATTTTAAACATTAGACTAACTAAATAACTAACTTTTATTAACTGCACCTGTCTTCATAGTCCAATTACCTTTACTAAAATGTAGGTTCTAAAAACACTAGGTAAGAATTTTTTAAGTCAAAAGGCAAACGTTGTTTATAAGTCAAAGGAGAATCATTGCAGTAACTCCAACCTTTTTGACATTTTAAGTAGCATGTATAATGTCCTGATGTTATCGAAAGACCGTCATGATAAATAATAGCTACAGTTGTAAAGGTTCTTCCTGAAATTGATAACTGAGAAGCCACAACATTTTTGATACAAGTTGTCAATTTAGTTCCATCAGGTCTACATCGTTGGAAAACTAATATGACATACTGACCATAAGTTTGTATAAATATTGTGGACAGCATTAGTCACTTACATTGGGTACACACCATATTATGATCAGCTGCTTTAACTAGATTATTAAATGACACTGATTTGCAGTCTGGTAAAGTCAAATATATAAATCTTTCAGTGTCTATTCTAGTAGTTCTTGATAAACTACAATTGTCGCAGTCATGCTGCCATTGATAAGAAAGGCTTTAAAGATTTTCTACATCTACACCTTCATCTTCCAAAACACCAAACATATACATTAAAAATTCCTGACAATCCTGCTGAATGTTCTGTGAAAATTTTTCTTGACCAGAACACATGTCTAAAATATTTCGAATTTCTGTTACATTTTCTATTTTTGCTCTATCACTGCTACATTTCTCAAACACAGAATTCAATAAACCGCACAATCTTTCATCCCGATTTTCAACAATCTGTTCTTGTAAAGTTTGAAGAAAAAAACCAACATTAACCACTACATTAGCATGGCAGTTGACATCAGAACTGTTTTCAAACTGAAATCCAACAACATTTTCATCAGAATCCTTTTTCTTTCTGTTTTCAATTACATTTTCATCTACTTTTTGTCTTTTTGCTACTACCTCACTACAATTACTCTCATTTCTTCTTTTTCGGCCTACCACACGTTTTTCAAACCGAGGATATTGTGGCAAATGTGGAGCATACTCTCTTCTTAATCTATTGTATTCTTTAACACAATCCAGATCTGCACAAATCTTTGTGTCATCACACGTAATCAAATACAATCCTGATAAAGTTCTGACTGGTGATAATGCTACATATGCCATACCCTCTTTAAACACAGAACTTCCAATGTTCACCAAAGCACTATCTACACTTAAACCTTGAGATTTATGAATTGTTACCGCATATGCCAAACAAACAGGAAACTGTTTTCGGTGAACATATAAGTCTTTTAGAAGCAAAAATCTAGCAGAACAACGACTGATTTGTTGTACTTGCTCAATGCCATCAAATTTAATTTTTAAAAATTCAATTCCATCTCTATTTCTATAATTCATAAAATCAACAACATGACCCATTGCTCCATTTACCAGACCTCTTTCAACATTTAAATTCCTTCTCAAAATAATACGACAATTAAAACACACATTCAGACTCTTTTCAAAACCAGCTGTTTTAGATATATTCTTCTCTAATGAATCCAATTTTGATTTCAAATTTTCTGACAAAATAATTGTTGCTCCCATATGCAAAATTTTATCTATTGCTTCTAGTTTCACAATCTCTTCATTTTCTAACTTTAACATTTTGTTGTTGAAGATGGAACATTCTTGCAGAGTTGGCATCAAACATATTCCAGATTTGTTCTCAGTAATTTTCTTAAAAATATTCTCTGGAAGAATGTTTTCATTTGGATACAAATTTGAAATTAATCGTGCATGTAAAGCTTCTTTCCCATGCTCGCTTACTTTTTCGATTCTTATATCTTGTAGAATTTTTTTATAATCTTCATCCTTTGCCTGTCGCATATTTTGAAACAGTTCTGCATATTTGAAATTTAACCATATATTAATGTTTCCAATGCTTCCAAGGGACTTTCTGGTATCTTCATGTGTAAGCATTTTAAACACTGGTTGTCCTTTTACTGGAAACAACTGCAATATATCTCCAAAAACAATAATGTGTTTTCCTCCAAATACTCTGTTCTAAGAATTTCTTGCATTCTCAAATGCACAAAAGCAAGCATTAGATTTGAGACCATGCTTACTTCATCAATGATAAGAGGTTTCATTTTCTTCAGGACTCTGGAAACCTCAGAACACGCATCTCCAGATAACTTGTTGTAATGCAATTTATTATCATGCTCAACTGACAGCATCAGTAAACGATGTAGAGTAATCCCTTTAATGTTATGTGCTGCCAGTTCAGTTGGAGCGGTTACAACACAAGACAGCGGTGATTCAGTCCTTTTCAGCAGATAAGTTGCAATTGCTTTAATCAGAAAACTTTTTTCTGTCCCCGCTTCTCCACTTACGTACAGTCGGACAGGATTAAATGATGTACATGAGCACTCTTTTTTCTCATGTCTGAATCCATGTTCAATCTGTTCTGTGACTTCATCATATATCTTTTTCTGCTCAACATTTAGTTGCTTTACCAAATCTTCTAAGTTAACTACATCCTCTTGAGCTTGTTCCATAGCTCTTTCCACCTCATCCATGGCAGTGGAAGCTTCATTTTGGATAATTGGTCCTCCTAGTGGATACTGACTCAATGAAGTAGAAACTGTCTCTGGCAATCTCTTCTGCAATTGTGGCTTCTTGCTCTATTTCTTCGTTCAACATTTGCAGATAATTTAGAAAAACGGGACATTCTATGGTATCCTTGGTTGCATTTAAAGAATCTTCGTAACAGAGAAAATCTCCAAGTAGTTCCTCTTCTGTACGCCATGGCTTAAAGAGTTGCAAAAGAGCTAAATAGTAAAATTCTCTTTTGTCTGGAGATTCACAACTCAATTTTCGATGATTAATCAAATGGCCTTTTTTCTGCTTCACTTGACATCCTTCATTTCCAATGACAGCATATTTTCCATTATTGATATCTTCTGTGATGTTCCTTTTATAACTATAGTTTTGCAGAACTTCATACAAACAAGTGTTCTCAAGGTGAGTACTTCTATTTGGATAGTATGTATCCAACATGTTTGTCTTCAAAATATCTGTACTATTTGGTTCTTTCTCCGCCAAATACTCAATTTCTAGTACTGATTTCAAAACTCGGTTTCGTGTTGCAGCAAGACCTAGACTCACCCAAATTATTGTTCTAGATATGGCATAGAGACTTGCTGATGATAACCGATCAGAACATTCATATGCTCCAATTTCTCGATGCGACAACATCTCCAGACTGTAACTGTATAATTTCTTGCTTAGACTCTTTTCATGTGAAATGTCCTCCCACATTTCCTTTAGTTCTGTCTTTTCTTTTTTGTGATGTAAGATGTCACATATCGAGCCACAGCAATAGAGTTGTCAGCAACGAACTGAATATCCATGTTAGCATTCCACATGGACAAAATCACTGGGTTGTAGTCGTTGATGTACTTGGACTCTTCGTTTCTTTTTAAATTGTATGTATTTTTTGGTGATTTCCTCGTCACAGTATGTCGTAGAGATGAAATCAAATTATTTACTCTTCCCTTAGAAATCACTGGTCGTGGAAACGCAAAATGACATTTTGTGTAGAACTTTTCCTTGTTTTTGAATTTTTGACGACAGTACTTCCCACAACGATGGGATTGAAAGCGTAAAACTTGTTGCCTTAAATTGTTTTCTTCAGTAGTTTTCGGAACACACATGTTAAATACTCTTCAATGAAACCCATCACTGTTTCATCCGAATCTGATCCAAATTTGGGTGCATCTTTAATCCACAACAACATATGTATATGAGGAGCACCTCTCGCTTGATACTCCTTTCTCCAAAAGAAATCCAAAACCTCTCCAAGAGGAGGATTTTTTTTATTGGTAATAACAGACATCATAGCTTCAAATCTATGATTGAAATATCTGCATACATTCACTGGATCCAAAGAACACTGTTCTCCTGGTCTTTTCAATTCTATATTTGGGGTATTAGCATTTGCCTCACGTAGAAATTCAAGTAAGTCGTCCCATGCATACTCAGCACTGCTAAGAGTGAGGAACCATGTAGGAGTTCCTAAGTTTCTTAGCATACATTTCAGTTCCCCATGACGACGGTACCAATACTCGTTTGTACCATGCTGACATGCCATGAGATTGATTAGATGAGATTCCAAAATATTATCTTGCAGATTGACTTTCTCCATAAAGTCCCTCGCCGAAACATTTTGCAGATGTGCTCCACTTTTAGGTATATGATTTACTGCATTTGAAAGTCCAGACAAGTCACTTTCATACAGTAGATGAAACAAATATGGAATGCATTGACAAAACTTTGAATCTTCAGCATATAATCTTAAAGTCCCGTATTCAGAAGCAGGAATTTGAACTGGTCGATCGTCATATCGTCCACCTCGATCTGTTGGAAATAGCTGTGGAAAACAACGAGCTTCCAAACTTTATTCCCATACACTAATGGGACTTCCTTTTGCTGCTTTCATTTGAAACAAGTCAATCGCATTCCCCATTACTTCTTTGGAATGCAAAGGATGAACAGTATAATGTTCATATATTTCTTCACCTCTAGACACATCAACTTTTTCAATTTGGCCGACTGAACAATCACTGTTGTCTTCTGCAACTATTTCCTCTGCTTCAACACATACATTGCTACCTAGCGTGTTTTCCTGAGGCGAAAAGCCGGGAAATTCTATTGTGCTTCGTGTGTGTGACAACTAGTGTATTTTTCGTGTGTGTGATTACTAGTGTATTTTTAAATATTTTTAAACTTTTACTAATTTTGCACATTGTCACTTTGTTCCCGCTACCCACCTCTGACCGCACAGCAGTTTCTCACGCTGTCGCGGCTCGAACCGGGGGTCAGCCGCCATCTTGGGGAGGTGCAGGGATCGCGGTCTAGGCTCTCAGACCCTCCCGCCCTCCCTGGTATTTAAACTGCTCCTTCAACAGTGCTCGGTGATTGCTACCTAGCGTGTTTTCCTGAGGCGAAAAGCCGGGAAATTCTATTGTGCTTCGTGTGTGTGACAACTAGTGTATTTTTCGTGTGTGTGATTACTAGTGTATTTTAAAATATTTTTAAACTTTTACTAATTTTGCACATTGTCACTTTGTTCCCGCTACCCACCTCTGACCGCACAGCAGTTTCTCACGCTGTCGCGGCTCGAACCGGGGGTCAGCCGCCATCTTGGGGAGGTGCAGGGATCGCGGTCTAGGCTCTCAGACCCTCCCACCCTCCTCTTGTATAAATGTGTGTTATTTCCCACCCGCGCAGCGGGCGGGCGCAGCGGGCGCGCCGATGGCGCGCCAAAGGCGCGCCAAAGGCAAGCCCGTCTGCGCCCGTCCGCGCCCTACCGGGCCCCGGGGCCATAACCCCTGTCCCTTTCTCTACGGACCCTCGTTTGTACACTAGCGAACAGCTACTCGACCTTAGACCTCCTAGTACGCACGAAAGGCACTTATTCGACATGCTCGGCTGTTTTCCTCACCATTGCCCTAACTGCCCTTTTTTGCTAAATACTCCTTTGTTATGCAACAGTCAACGTCAACTAGTGACTACTCCTTCTCCTCCCGGATTTACATTTATTAGTCATAACTGTCGTTCCTTGCCTAAACATAAGCGCAAAATTTTCGATTTACTTACTGATGAAGCACCAGATGCATTATTCATTACTGAATTCTGGCTTCACGATAGCTCCGGCCCTGACATCGCCGAAGCGTTGCCCACTGACTACGCCATTTTACGCAATGACCGCCCGATAAGGACGGGGGGCGGTGTGGCGATCATTTTTAACAAAAAATATCAGTGTCATTCTGATCCTATAATTTTGAACGGATGTGATGCTCTGTTTTTTTAAGCTTATCTTAAATCCCAATTATACTCTTACAGGGCTCCTAATGTATTGTCCTCCGGGCACTGTAAATTCCTGGTATACCCAGTTTCTGGACTATATATCATGTATACTTATTTCTTCTAGTAACTTCCTGGTTATTGGTGACCTAAATTTACATTTGGATAACCCCAATGATCTTTCTGCTGATAATTGTATAAATGACCTTGCTGCCATGAATTTAACTTTAATTAACAAGGGCCCTACCCATAAGGGTGGTCATCTCTTAGACCCTATTTTTTCAAATTCCTCACATATTATATGTTCTCCTGCCTTGCCTGTCCCCTGGTCTGATCATTATCTTGTCAAATTCACTATAACAAAAAACAAAACACAGACTGCAGCCAATCCTGCTATGTATCTTAAAAAGAGAGTTTGGAAAAACCTGGACATAGCCGCTCTCAATAAAACTCTATATGATCTTATGTCTAAATACCCGCTTAATTTAGACAATATAAATGCATCTGCCAACTTGGTAAATTCCTGGCTCTCCGAGGCTATAAATACTTGCCTCCCTCTTACAAATAAGAGAAATACTGTCCACAATTCCCCTGCCCCATGGTACAACGAAACCCTCCGTGTTCACAAATCTCAATGTAAGAGACTTGAGCGAACCTGGAGAAAAGACTATTCAATCGCGGCTGGGCTTACATATAAAGCTGAACTGAAACTTTACCATAAGGCCTGTGCTCATACTAGAGCTACCTATGTCAACAACTTGATAACAGTAGCCATAAATAAATCTAATGTTTTATTTAAGGTGGTAAAAGACCTTGCTGGCTCACACACAGCTGCTATACCCCCCCCCTCTCTCCAACACGAAATGTGACGAACTTGCCCAATATTTTACATCTAAAATTGATACCATTTACAAAGACATAGCAGCCCAAGAGAAATCCGTCGTTGACGTATTTCCATCTTTCACCACTTCTTGTCCTCCTCCGGCCTTATTGCAGACCTGGCCAAATCTTGTACCCGCTACCCTTTTGGAAATTTTAAATAGTATTAAATCTGGCTCACCTATGGACCCCCTACCTATTTCGGTTTTACGTCAACTTGAGTCTTCTCAATTAGATGTAATCTGTACTTTGTTAAATGCTTCTCTTGATTCAGCCACGATGCCTCAGAGCTGGAAGCATGCAATGGTGACCCCACTTCTTAAAAAACCTACTGCAGATCCAAACGTTGCTGCCAACTTCCGTCCCATTTCGTTGCTGCCGGCATTCTCAAAAATTTTGGAACGGCATATTCATGCACATTTATCTTGTTTTGTTGTCACCAACAATCTCCTTCACCCCTCTCAGTCAGGCTTCCATCAAGGCTTCTCCACTGAATCCACTCTTTTAGGAGTAACTGAGAATATTCGCCAACTACTCGATCGAGGTGAAACAGCTGCACTGATATTGCTTGATCTCAGTGCAGCCTTCGATACTGTATCACACAGTATCCTTCTCAGTAGCCTTGCCTCTTTTGGTATATGTGACAAAGCCTTACATTGGCTCTCTTCTTTTCTTACTGACCGGACCTTTCAAATTTTTTCCAATACTTCCACCTCAAATACTTATCCTTCTCCACATGGTGTTCCCCAAGGTTCTATTTTAAGCCCTCTTCTCTTTAATCTTTATGTTGTTCCTTTAGCACATGTTGCTCATCACTCTGGTCTTAATCTTTTTACTTATGCAGATGATTCACAAATTGTGTTTTCCTTATCCCAAGCTGACCCTTCATCACCTTCTTCTTTACAATCAGGTCTAAGGGACATCTCCCGCTGGATGAGCTGTAATTTCCTAAAGCTCAACAGCGATAAGACGGAGGTGCTCATCTTCGGTAATAAGCCTGACCTATGGAGCTCGAGACATTGGCCGTCAACTATGGGCGACTTACCCATTCCATCGGAACGAGTGAGAAATCTTGGGGTCATTATCGATAGGGAGCTATCGATGAAGGACCAGGCTAACAAAGTTGCAGCCACCTGTTTTACCATCCTTAGATGGCTGCGAAAAATCTTTTGGATCCTACCTTCTGACACCCAGAGATCTGTTGTGATGGCGCTAGTGACCTCTAGATTGGATTATAGTAGCGTGCTCTTTCTGGGGGCGACCAGGGCGGTCATGCGCCGTCTCCAACTAGTCCAGAATGCCGCTGCTCGGCTTCTGTGTGGCTGTCGGAAATATGATCCAATTACCGAACGCATCAAACAACTCCATTGGCTCAACCTTGATAAACGAGTCAAATTCAAGGCACTATGCTTTATGCATAAGATAAAAATTGAAGTTGCCCCCACTTATCTGCAATCCCTGGTCAAACCCTATGTTCCCGCACGCTCCCTCCGTTCCTCCTCCCAACACCTTTTCTGTGTGCCTAAGTTTAGGCTAACCAGAGTGGGTGGCCGTTCCTTTTCTGTACTAGGACCCAGACTTTGGAATTCTCTTCCTCTGGACTTACGAGTGGAGCATTGTCATCTTCACTTCCGCAAAGCCGTTAAGACCTGGCTTTTTGCCCAATAACTCTTTCAGTAAGCCGCTAAGTTTTTCTTAAGATCTGGCTTTTGCGATATATTTCCCTCTGGATTACTATGCTATACTGCCAATCAGCGCCGGGAAACCCTCACGGGTAGCTGTTCGCGCTCTACAAGATTAATAAATAAATAAATAAATACATGTTTGTAGTACTCATTGTTTTTGACCAAATACAACGTTGCCTTTTTGACTTTCCTAACATCCACTAAATCTTGCCAGATTTTCTTACACTTTGTCAGAACCCCATTAACTAGAATAACTAAAGAACCTTCCACTTTTTCTACACCAATTATATCAATATTTTTCTTGAAATCTATAGGCAAATAAACAACTCTTCCCTTTAATTCTCTCTGTAAATCTGAAGGAGGCAATTTCCCTGTCTTAGGCTCCATGCGAACAATTGCCTGAAAAGGATGGACACATTGAATCAAAATAGATTCATATGTATTTAAATCCATCAATTCAGAAGGAATGTCTACCAACTCTAGATTATTATAAACAGCTCTAGCAGGCATTCTGTTGTCATTTAATTTATTATAACAATATTTACAAATACGCTGATCAAAACTCAAATCAAAAGAATTCTCCACCAACAAATTAGTTGTAAAATTCCTCCATTCACTAATATTTTCCATTTTACTTTTTGCATATAAATCAACTAACCTAGTCTGAATCTTATAATGAGTCCGTCGACAACACACACAAGTAAAATTAGGCCTTTCACTTGATTTCAACTGAAACTTGCTAATTTCCTGGTCAAACATTTCTGTACTTGAAATCTGTACATTGTCTTCCACATTACCTACTATTACTGTGTCAATTTCTACACTGTCCTCTTTTTCACAAAAATAACAAATCTCAATTTCTTCACAAATCTTCTTCACATCTAATTCAGTTCCATGCACAAGAGCACTGTTTAACTGTTTAAGCTTAAGTGCTGGACTTTTTGCATAATACAGCCTTCTCACTAATTTCCTCATTTTGTTATGATGCACTGCTAACATCCTAAAATGATGAAAAATACTCTGACATACTTTTCTAGAAAGACAAGCCAATGAATGTCCATGCAAACCTGTGTTTTCTCTCACTCTGCAAGGATCTAAGTCTTGCAACATCTTCATTTTTTGTTTTAGACTTTTCTTATTATATGTTCGTAAGAAATTACGAAGCACATCGATGGAATCCTGTCGCACACTACAAATACTACTACACTTCCAATTGTACACTGGACCCTTAGTACGTCTTCCTAAAACTTCATCACTTAATACCTCTTCTACATCTCTAGACACAAGTTTCTCTTTTTCAATCGGACAACCGTCTTTCACCTCATATGCTCGACCACTGGTGTCAACTGCATCCACAAAATCATTCCCCTGAAAGTAACTCTCCTCATTAAAAAATTGGCTCACAACTTGAACTATGCATCCATTCTCCAGAAAAAACTTTACAAAAATTAGTTCGATTAATTACTCTTTTGGATCTACTGTTTGATTTGAAAACATCAATTGTCTTGTTAAGTGTCCTAATTCTATTGATTACTAAAAAAATAATTTGTTCTTAACTTCAAAAGCTTGATCAACAATCTTCTCTACATTTTTCTTTTTCTTATAAAAAGCAGCTCTCTAAGTACCTTTCTTAATGTTTTTTAATAAATTTAAAACTACCCTATTGCGAAACATTCGTTTACGAATGTCCCTAAATTCATTTTGCCTTCTATTACTATACATATTATTGTCTCCCGCTGCAGTAGTAAGATTTTGGGGGTGGGGGGCTCTCCTTTCTCTTCAAATTTGCTCTCTCCTTCTGTAAATTCACAATATCATTTTTTTAATCTACATATGTTCCGAAGAAAAGACTTCGTTGTCTTACCAGGAGCTTTTTTGGCATTTTTTGTAGTATTTGTTGTAGGACACAGCTTTAATTCTGTTGCTGTTTTTTTTTTTTCGCATAGCATCTTTCCTTCTCCTCTGCCTTGAGGGCATATTTCCTTACTATTGAAATGTTGATTTAAATCTGTGGTAAACAAAAAACAAAAAAAAAACACATTATAGACCACTATTACCAAACAACAAACCAATGACAATAAGTAAACAATATAAACACTATAATGTTTATACATATGACCTTATCTCTGTTTTTTAAATGTTATTCTAAAAAAATATTTTGAGCACATGAATTGGTTTTACATTATAGACAAGGATTAGCTAGTACCATTGATTTGCCCCCAAAATCGTTTTTTGAATAACATTTTAGAAACACAGTGCAGGTCCTATGTACAAGCATTCAATTTCACTACTGAAACCTCACTATTTCACAAAATACAAATCCTCTATCTTGCAAATGTTGATAGCAAGCATTATCAAAAAGCAAGACACAAACCAACAGCAACGAAACTCAGGGCCTTATTTATGAAGGCCTTGCGCCACCGGTGCGTCACTTTTTTTCCCATGTTAAAAGTGACGCACCGGCGGCACAAGACAATCATAAATAAGGCCAAAATGTAAATACCATTGATTTGCCCCTAAAATCGTTTTTTGAATAACATTTTAGAAACACAGCGCAGGTCCTATGTACAGGCATTCAATTTCACTACTGAAACATCACTATTTCACAAAATACAAATCCTCTATCTTGCAAATGTTGATAGCAAGCATTATCAAAAAGCAAGACACAAACCAACAGCAACGAAACTCAGGGTCTCATTTATGAAGGCCTTGCGCCACCGGTGCGTCACTTTTTTCCCATGTTAAAAGTGACGCACCGGCGGCACAAGGCAATCATAAATAAGGCCCAAATGTAAATAACATTGATTTGCCCATAAAATCATTTTTTGAATAATATTTTAGAAACACAGCGCAGGTCCTATGTACAAGCATTCAATTTCCCTACTGAAACCTCACTATTTCACAAAATACAAATCCTCTATCTTGCAAATGTTGATAGCAAGCATTATCAAAAAGCAAGACACAAACCAACAGCAAAGAAACTCAGGGCCTTATTTATGAAGGCCTTGCGCCACCAGTGCGTCACTTTTTTCCCATGTTAAAAGTGACGCACCGGCGGCACAAGACAATCATAAATAAGGCCCAAATGTAAATACCATTGATTTGCCCCTAAAATCGTTTTTTGAATAATATTTTAGAAACACAGCGCAGGTCCTATGTACAAGCATTCAATTTCACTACTGAAACCTCACTATTTCACAAAATATAAATCCTCTATCTTGCAAATCTTGATAACAAGCATTATCAAAAAGCAAGACACAAACCAACAGCAAAGAAACTCAGGGCCTTATTCATGAAGGCCTTGCACCACCGGTGCGTCACTTTTTCCCATGTTAAAAGTGACGCACAGGCGGCACAAGGCAATCATAAATAAGGCCCAAATGTAAATTACATTGATTTGCCCCCAAAATCGTTTTTTGAATAACATTTTAGAAAGACAGCCCAGGTCCTATGTACAAGCATTCAATTTCACTACTGAAACCTCACTATTTCACAAAATACAAATCCTCTATCTTGCAAATGTTGATAGCAAGCATTATCAAAAAGAAAGACACAAGCCAACAGCAACGAAACTCAGGACCTTATTTATGAAGGCCTTGCGCCACCGGTGCGTCACTTTTTTCCCATGTTAATAGTGACGCACCGGCGGCACAAGGCAATCATAAATAAAGCCCAAATGTAAATAACATTGATTCGTCCCTAAAATCGTTTGTTGAATAACATTTTAGAAACACAGCGCAGGTCCTATGTACAAGCATTCAATTTCACTACTGAAACCTCACTGTTTCACAAAATACAAAACCTCTATCTTGCAAATCTTGATAGCAAGCATTATCAAAAAGCAAGACACAGACCAACAGCAAAGAAACTCAGGGCCTTATTTATGAAGGCCTTGCGCCACCGGTGCGTCACTTTTTTCCCATGTTAAAAGTGACGCACCGGCGGCACAAGGCAATCATAAATAAGGCCCAAATGTAAAAACTATTGATTTGCCTCCAAAATCGTTTTTTTAATAACATTTTAGAAACACAGCGCAGGTCCTATGTACAAGCATTCAATTTCACTACTGAAACCTCACTGTTTCACAAAATACAAATCCTCTATCTTGCAAATGTTGATAGCAAGCATTACCAAAAAGCAAGACACAGGCCAACAGCAAAGAAACTCAGGGTCTTATTTATGAAGGACTTGCGCCACCGGTGCGTCACTTTTTCCCATGTTAAAGTGACGCACCGGCGGCACAAGGCAATCACAAATAAGGCTTAAATGTAAATACCATTGAATTGCCCCTAAAATCATTTTTTGAATAACATTTTAGAAACACAGTGCAGGTCCTACGTACAAGCATTCAATTTCACTACTGAAACCTCACAATTTCACAAAATACAAATCCTCTATCTTGCAAATGTTGAGAGCAAGCATTATCAAAAAGCAAGACACAAACCAACAGCAACGAAACTCAGGGCCTTATTTATGAAGGCCTTGCGCCACCGGTGCGTCACTTTTTTCCCATGTTAAAAGTGACGCACCGGCGGCACAAGGCAATGATAAATAAGGCCCAAATGTAAATACCATTGGTTTTCCCCCAAAATCGTTTTTTGAATAACATTTTAGAAACACAGCGCAGGTCCTATGTACATGCATTCAATTTCACTACTGAAACCTCACTATTTCACAAAATACAAGTCCTCTATCTTGCAAATGTGGATAGCAAGCATTATCAAAAAGCAAGAAACAAACCAACAGCAAAGAAACTCAGCGCCTTATTTATGAAGGCCTTGCGCCATCGGTGCGTCACTTTTTCTCATGTTAAAAGTGACGCACTGGCAGCACAAGGCAATCATAAATAAGGCCCAAATGTAAATACCATTGATTTGCCCCTAAAATCGTTTTTTGAATAACATTTTAGAAACACAGCGCAGGTCCTATGTACAAGCATTCAATTTCACTACTGAAACCTCACTGTTTCACAAAATACAAATCCTCTATCTTGCAAATGTTGATAGCAAGCATCATTAAAAAGCAAGACACAAACCAACAGCAAAGAAACTCAGGGCCTTATTTATGAAGGCCTTGCGCCACCGGTGCGTCACTTTTTCCCATGTTAAAAGTGACGCACCGGCGGCACAAGGCAATCATAAATAAGGCCCAAATGTAAATAATATTGATTTGCCCCCAAAATCGTTTTTTGAATAACATTTTAGAAACACAGCGCAGTTCCTATGTACAAGCATTCAATTTCACTACTGAAACCTCACTATTTCACAAAATACAAATCCTCTATCTTGCAAATGTTGATAGCAAGCATTATCAAAAAGCAAGACACAAACCAACAGCAACGAAACTCAGGGCCTTATTTATGAAGGCCTTGCGCCACCGGTGCGACACTTTTTTCCCAGGTTAAAAGTGACGCACCAGCAGCACAAGGCAATCATAAATAAGGCCCAAATGTAAATAACATTGATTTGCACCTAAAATGGAAAGGGGCGACCACTCGGTCCCCCCGAACGTATGGCAGAGTACCACGATCCCCCCGGGAAGCCATCTTGGGCGGGAGGCGAGTCTCGGCTGGTATGCCCGAAGCGGCGTAGCCGGGGCGCGCCTTTTCCCGCCCTAGAGTGGGTTGGCCTAGACACTGACGCGGCTGGCCACGCCCAAGGGGCAGGCAGGGGCGGGTTTACGCCCGCCCTGAAGACGGATAAAAGGAGAAGCAAGACCCGAAGGCATCCTCTTGTTCCTGTGCTCTGAAGCTGCACCTCCTCGCTGCACGTGAGCTCGAGACGGAACGAAGAGCCAATTTTGAGCGTTGTAATCGTTCTTGTTTGTTTTTCAGATACTCTGTTGGAGAATGCCGAAGAAGGCGGGAAAGCGCATGACTACCGAACAGATGCTGCGTGTTCTCATGAAGGAGATGACCGAACTAAAGAAGCGAGTGGATAAGAACGAGGAAGGGGGACCAAAACGTCCTTTGGCGGGAGCAGCCCCGGGAGGGAAAAACAAGAGGCCCAGGAGGGGAGCAGCGGGAGAAGACATCCCGGGTCCCAGTGCCCCGCTCGAGGCACCAACTCCCGTGCCGCAGGAAGGGAATCCGATTCCCGTTGTGGTCACCCCCGTGTCCGAGGAAGATATGCCGCCCGAGCTGGCAGCACAATTGGCAGCGTGGTTGGGTAAAGGTAAAGAGGGCGCCACGGCTGTCGACGCGCAGGAGCTAATGAAGCAACTGCGTGAGTCACGGGAAGCAGCGAAGGTGTCCACGCCGGCTGCAGCAGTAGAGAGGCCGCAGGGGACGGGTTCAGTAGCAGAGACGACGTCCGGTGCAGGTAAGCGGCCATTGCCGATTGCGAGGGATGAGTCGGCCCCCTCTCGTAGGGAAAAATTGGGCCAGCATGTTCCTTTGGCTATTAAGGAAAAGATATGGGCAGGGGAGTATGTAAACATATTCTCGTTGCTTACTGATCACTATGAGATGGAGCATGTCAAGGGCCAGAAGGAGCTCATGCATCCGAGTGTTTGGCGCGCAAAAATGGCCGCCTTTAAGGTAAATGAAAACATTGGCAATTGGGGCCAAGCTTGGGGGGTTTTTACATCGATCTTGGGAGAGCGAAGGCCCGATCTGTTACCCGAATTGCCGATTTATCAATCACGAATCATGGGGTACTCGGTATCACATGAGGGTAATCATTGGTTCTGTTATGATAACCTGTTTAGAAAGGCTAAAGAACACGATAAAAACTTAACATGGGATTGTTATGATTCTGTGTCATGGTCCAAAATGAAGGAGACTGGTATGTTGAAATTGCCATTAGTGGGGAGTATCGTTGGCGAATCTTCCCGCCAGTATGCGGGGACGCCCTTTCGGTCAGGTACGGGTACAGACAATTACTCGAAGCCTGCCGGTAACACAGGAAAAAGGGGGGTTTGTTGGAACTTCAACAGGGGAAAATGTACTAGGCCCCAGGGATCATGCAAATTTAGACATGAATGTAGTGGGTGTGGGCAATCATCCCATCCTGAGTCCACGTGCAGAGCCAAAACGGGTGATAACGGGGGTAGAGGAGGCGCCAAACAGGTCTAACATAGTCCGAGGGGCGCCTTTACCTACCCCGATTGATACCTTGGCAATGATTCCTTGGCTCAGTGAATACCCGGATCGTGCTTCTGCTGGGGTGTTGCGGAACAGGTTTTCTTATGGTTTCCGCATCCCAGTGGGGGACTTTCAGGGTGCATCGAAATGTAAAAATCAGCTATCGGTCTTTCAACATACGACCGTGGTACAGAATAAGATCATGAAGGAGGTTGCTCGAGGTCGAGTCGCCGGTCCGTTTAGTGTACCACCGGTTCCTAATTTTGTTTGTTCCCCGTTAGGTGTGGTCCCAAAGAAGGACCCGGGTGAGTTTCGGCTGATACATAATTTATCAGCCCCACGTGGTCTCTCCGTCAATGAAGCGATAGACCCGGAAGTGTGTTCGGTGCGGTACGCATCATTCGATGAGGCCGTAGCCATTTTGAATTGCCTGGGGCCCGGGGCGCTGATGGCTAAATCTGATATCGAGTCAGCGTTCCGGTTGCTCCCGGTACATCCAGACGATCAGCGTCTCTTAGGTTTCATGTTTCAGGGTCATTATTACATGGATAGGTGTATGCCGATGGGGTGCTCTATATCCTGTGCCTATTTCGAAAAATACAGTAGTTTTCTACAATTGTTCTTCACAAGGAAGACAGGTTTCCGAAATGTGATGCATTACCTGGATGATTTTTTGTTCCTGGGGGCAGCCGGGGACCCGGAATGTGGGCAGGCTTTAGCACAGTTTTGTGACTTGATGAATCAGTTTGGCGTGCCATTGGCACCAGGTAAGACTGTGGGGCCTTCCACGTGCCTCGAGTTTCTGGGGATCGAGTTAGACTCTGCAGAAGGTTGTTTTCGTTTACCAGCTGACAAAGTGTCGAAATTCAGGACATCCCTGCAGATGTGTATAAGGGGACCTAAGGTTAGGCTGCATCAATTACAGCAGTTGGTTGGCCAGTTGAATTTTGCCCTGAGGGTTATACCAATGGCCCGCCCCTTTTCCCGTTCGATCGCTCAAGCCATGGTGGGCCTGAAGGAGTGCCATCATCCCACAAGGCTCTCGGCAGAGGTCCGCCAGGACATGCGCATTTGGTTGGCATTTCTGGCGGATTTCAATGGTCGAGTAGTCTGGAACAAACCAGCCGTGTCCTCGGAGGAGCTGGGGCTGTGGACAGATTCGGCGGGGAGCATAGGTTTTGGTGCCATATTCGGCACGAGATGGTCTGCACAAAAGTGGCCGACATGGTGGCATGACAGTGGATTGACAAGTAACATTGCTTACCTGGAACTTTTCCCCATTTTAGTGGCCCTGAGAACTTGGCCCGAAGGGTTCAGAGATCACTCGGTGGTATTTTGGTCTGACAATATGACCGTGGTCGAGTGTATCAATAGTCAGGCAGCACGATGCAAGTGGATTCTGAGACTGCTCAAAGAAATTGTTTTACTTTGTATGCAATTGAATGTGCTAGTCAGAGCAAGACATGTCCCAGGGGTAATGAACCAGGCGGCTGATGCACTGTCTCGTTTTCGTATACAGGCTTTCTGGGGTTTCCTTCCCACAGCGGACCCGGAGCCGGCACCCTTTCCCGAAGCTCTCTGGTCTCTCGGTGCCCCGAACTTCGTAACCTCGTGGGAGAGAGTTTAGCACCCAGGACGAGGAAGGCATATGAAGGGGCGTTCCGGTCCTATTTGGCCTTTTTGGGTACTGATAGGGAGGAGCTTTGGGGCCAGGAAGAGTGGGTGGTGGATTTTCTGATGTCCTTACATCGGGCCGGGAAATCGGTTGCCACGGCTCAGAGACATCGGGCTGCCATTTCCTTTGTTGCCAGGGCTCACGGGATCCAGGATCCGACAGCGTCTTTCATTGTACAGAAAGCGCTACGGGGGTGGCAACGCCTTGAGGGTCGCAGGGTAGATGAGAGGCGCCCGATAGGTTTGGATAGGCTGGCCCAGTTATTATCCAGTCTCCCTGCTACGTGTTCATCTCAGTTTGAGACGGTGTTATTCCGAGCCGCTTTTACGCTGGCATTCCATGGGGCTATGCGGGTAAGCGAATTAGTGGCGAGGAACAAGCAGGATGTGACAGGAGGATTGTGCCAGGAGCACGTCCAGATCAGAGGGGAGACGATGACGGTCTCATTTGTCAGGTCTAAGACCGATCAAAGTGGGATGGGTGACTGCGTAATCATACGCAGGATTCCCGGGTCCTCCATGTGCCTGGTAAGGTGTCTAGAAGATTATTTAGCACGAAGGGTGGCATCATGGGGGGGGACCTTGTTGAGACACGCTGACGCCACCCCACTGACAAAGTTTCAGTTTCAGCGGGTGCTTGCGATGTCGATTGCCGCTGCGGGCTTGAACCCGGGCGAGTTTGGGACCCATTCCTTTCGGATAGGGGCTGCTACAGAAGCAACAGCCAGGGGTCTGGATGTTGAACAAATTAAACGGGTGGGGCGTTGGTCCTCCAATTGTTATAAGAGGTATGTGCGGTTGCACATGTTGTGAAGCTGTAGCAATGTACTCACGCTTCTTGTTTTTGTTTGGTTTTCAGTTGCGCAAGCCTACGAGGCGGGGCGGACTTCGCAGTCGACCCTACACCGGGCCAGCGGTCAGACATCCCCGGCTGTGAAAAAGGAGGTGTGGGTTGTGGGCCACTCATACGTGAGGCGTGCCGCAGACGTATTCAAAGCAGGTGATATGATTCACGTAGCTGGGGAATACGGGTACAGTGTGTCCTTCTACGGAAGAGGCGGGCTCTGTATTGACCAGTTTCAATCATTTTTTGAGGGTTTGCTAGGGCGGACGAGGTCACCGCCGTCTGTAGTGATAGTACATCTTGGGGGTAATGATTTGGTCACCACTGGTAGACGACTTCTTCTTGAGGCGATGCTTTCCACTGTAAGTTGGTTAGCGAGGAGAGTTCCAGGGTGCACAATTGCATGGTCCCATATGATCCCACGAAAAGTGTGGCGGGGGGCTATTTCGGTTCCTGCTCTAAATCATTCTGTTAGGAAGCTTAATAACAAAGTGAGTAGGTTGTTCCGTTCCAAGACACTGCATGCCATTTCCCATGGGTGTATTAATGATGACAGTATGTATTTGGGGGATGGAGTGCATTTGTCTCGGGTGGGGAATGAGTTACTCATAGGAGACTTCTTAGCATGGCTAAAAACGTTACACCATGACCTTTAGGTAGGAGTGTTGTGGGGGGTCCGGATAGCCGGTCAACTATCCGGCCTGTGGCGGTAAGGTCATGATCGGTGAGCACTAATTGGAAGATCCCTATGAGTGGGCGTCACCCAGCACGGATGGGAGCGCTCGGGGGAGGTGGCCATTGGCCCCTCAACGGGGAGGCGGTCCCTTCTAAGGATGGGTCGCCGAAAGAAGAGGAAAGGCGGTCAAGGCCCCTTCCTGGGTAGGAGGGGTTACAGCCCCCTCCTGGGGAATTTCCCGGGGCCAGGACGTCTGCGACGGCAGATATGGTAAGTTGTGTGGGGTTTGGGGGGAGGTCTACGCTACCTTCTAGATACCTCACACGAGTCCTCGTACGACCTCTAAGTGGCGACGAGTTTTATTGGGGCCCCCGTCAAGTCAAGGGAAATTGGTAATTGCACTTGAGGTACGCCTCTGGGCCGCCCCTCACAAGTGAGGGCGATATTTCTGGGTTAGGGATCTTGACACCGGTTACGACCTTGCCGTTGGCCCTTAAACGTTAGGATGTACAATTTCAAAATTTCAAGTAAATGTTTTGCAGGATGTTAGTTCGGCTAGGAGAACCTTTGTATTAGAGACTATGTTAAGGTTAGCCAAACATCGCAATGTGGTAATGAAATTGTACATAATATGAAACTGTTTATTTAATGTTTTAATTTTGTTTCATATTTTAATAAATACGGCCGGGGGGGTTACTCCCTCCCGTCTTCCAAAGACTTCAGAACTGTTTCCGGTGTCCCATCCTTGGGGATTGTGTTGAGAGGGGGTGGCGGGTATCTCGGCCATATGGAAAGGGGCGACCACTCGGTCCCCCCGAACGTATGGCAGAGTACCATGATCCCCCCGGGAAGCCATCTTGGGCGGGAGGCGAGTCTCGGCTGGTATGCCCGAAGCGGCGTAGCCGGGGCGCGCCTTTTCCCGCCCTAGAGTGGGTTGGCCTAGACACTGACGCGGCTGGCCACGCCCAAGGGGCAGGCAGGGGCGGGTTTACGCCCGCCCTGAAGACGGATAAAAGGAGAAGCAAGACCCGAAGGCATCCTCTTGTTCCTGTGCTCTGAAGCTGCACCTCCTCGCTGCACGTGAGCTCGAGACGGAACGAAGAGCCAATTTTGACCCACCCACCAGCCCCTGATGACAGCAAGTGGTTTTGATTAAAGTTGATGGACGACTCTGATTTTCATTTACAGGTCGTGGTATTATCGTGATGATTTTGAGTATGTAATAAAGAATGTCGATTTGTGTTTTGCAAATAAAGAAATTCTGCTTTAGTGTTCATTGGTAAGCATGCTTTTAATAAAAGTATAGTTGCTACTGTATTTTAGTTTAATCATTTAGTTAGCATTGTCGTATTTATTTTGGTCGGGCGGTAAGGTCATGATCGGTGAGCACTAATTGGAAGATCCCTATGAGTGGGCGTCACCCAGCACGGATGGGAGCGCTCGGGGGAGGTGGCCATTGGCCCCTCAACGGGGAGGCGGTCCCTTCTAAGGATGGGTCGCCGAAAGAAGAGGAAAGGCGGTCAAGGCCCCTTCCTGGGTAGGAGGGGTTACAGCCCCCTCCTGGGGAATTTCCCGGGGCCAGGACGTCTGCGACGGCAGATATGGTAAGTTGTGTGGGGTTTGGGGGGAGGTCTACGCTACCTTCTAGATACCTCACACGAGTCCTCGTACGACCTCTAAGTGGCGACGAGTTTTATTGGGGCCCCCGTCAAGTCAAGGGAAATTGGTAATTGCACTTGAGGTACGCCTCTGGGCCGCCCCTCACAAGTGAGGGCGATATTTCTGGGTTAGGGATCTTGACACCGGTTACGACCTTGCCGTTGGCCCTTAAACGTTAGGATGTACAATTTCAAAATTTCAAGTAAATGTTTTGCAGGATGTTAGTTCGGCTAGGAGAACCTTTGTATTAGAGACTATGTTAAGGTTAGCCAAACATCGCAATGTGGTAATGAAATTGTACATAATATGAAACTGTTTATTTAATGTTTTAATTTTGTTTCATATTTTAATAAATACGGCCGGGGGGGTTACTCCCTCCCGTCTTCCAAAGACTTCAGAACTGTTTCCGGTGTCCCATCCTTGGGGATTGTGTTGAGAGGGGGTGGCGGGTATCTCGGCCATATCATTTTTTGAATAATATTTTAGAAACACATCGCAGGTCCTATGTACAAGCATTCAATTTCACTACTGAAACTTCACTATTTCACAAAAAACAATTCCTCTATCTTGCATATGTTAATATCAAGCATTTCCAAAAAACATGCCACAAACCAACAAGAAAGAATCTCAATCTGCTTCCAAATCTGAGGTAACGCAAGTGACATCATTGTAAAAGGTTCAAATATATTTCTTCACAGAGGCACACACTATTAATTCCTTCTCAAAAATATAAAAGCCATTCTTTTACCCCAAAATCGTTTTTTAAATAACTTTTTACAAACACAGCACAAGTCCTATGTACAAGCATTCAATTTCACTATTGAAACTTCACTATCTGCTTCCAAATCTTCTCCATAGAGGAAACAAGTCTCTATCTAAATTAAATGAATCATTACTTACCTTTACAAACGCGTTGGGAGATTGAGAACAGTGTCAGACACACACACCAATTTTTCTTTAGCATAGCAAAAGGTATGCACTCAATACACTGAAACCAAGACTGGCACAGAAAACCATTCAAATTGCTTCTTTCACACAACACAACCTAGCACCCTAACTTTCAGTTTTCAACTATCTGAATCCACCAATCATTGCTTGTGATTCAAGAGCAGGGAAACTCCACAATTATTTTTTTGTAAACTCCTACTGTTCCAACTGCCATTTCATTGCCACACTTCATCTGACTGCACCAGAACCTTCTCCCATCATGTATTCTGTGTGGATTATTGGACATAGCTACATCCACTGGGCTCAAAGGTATGCAGCTAGCAGAAATTTTCACAACCTTGATTTATCAAATGTGAAAATCAAGTGGATTGGCCAGAGAGGATTCAGATGTCACCAATTGATACCATTGGTGAAAACCTTTTTGCATCTGCCAAACCCTGACCTCTTAATAGTGCACTGTGTTGGAAATGACTTGGGCACTTTGACTGGGGTTGGTCTGGAAATGCTTTTAAAGGACACCTTTGATCAATTGATGACACTTTTTCCACAAACTACCTTGGTATATTCCAATATATGCCAAAGACAGAAATGGAACTGGTCCAACCAATTTTGTCCACAATTTGAGAAAGCACAGAAACATGTGAATAAATCTGCTTTTGCTTACATGAGAGACTATGGAATGAATGGGTTCAATATACAACAATAACTTGCGTTACAACATGCAAGACATCTACAGAGGAGATGGTGTGCACTTCTCAGATGAGGCAAATAGAATATTCCTCCTGAATTTAAGACTGTGCATTGGAACCTACTTGTAGGTACCTAAATCAGCCACAGAACCCAAAAGCTCTTTTCAGAGCTACACTACCTCTGATCACTCAAAATGATTATCCTTCTCTAACTTTTTTCACTATTTTTCACCAAAGTACGATCCCCGGTGCGCTCCCCGGTGCGCGTACTGGGCGTTCCCCCCGCGAAATTGTAATTTTTATTTTTTTGGTGGCATATATTCTTCTCCTAAACTCCCCTCAGAAAACCTAGAGGGTCAGGGGGTGTCCACTGTGCCCCTTTTTACCCATTCCCAACGTTGTTTGTCCTCCATCTTGTGTCTCAATTCAACCAAAACACAAAATGGCGGACTCCCGTAGCACTCCTGGTACGCGTACCGGGGCGCACACCGGTAAGCGCTCCCAAAAAAAATGTGGGAAACAAAATTACATAAAAACCACTGGACAGACTTTCACCAAATATAGCATAGACCCTACTACATACCAGTCCCTACCATTATCCCACATTTGATGGTATTCCATTGAGCCATTTGGGCTGTAGCCCTGTCTAAATATCCTGAGGTAAATTACATGACAAAAACACATATGAAGTGTTACAATTTACAACCAATTAAAATGTTACTTTCATTTCCTACTTTTTTTTCCTGACATTTGATTGGTTATGTACATGAATATAAATGAAAAATGAGAGGGAAACATGGCCATTTTGACTACAACTACCTGAGATACATCTTTAAAACATTTTCTCATTTATCTTCATCACCTTTCTATAAGGTAAGTTATACATTTGTGAAGGGGCACTTTAAGTTCATTTGTAAAAACGTTTTCTGACAGTTATTTACTGTCCCTCTGTTATAATTACAGATTTAGATAGGCTTCTCTGTTATAGTTATAGATTGAATACGGTTTCTCTGGTATAATTATGAATTATATTAGGCTTCTTCACATACACTTTTTTATGTTTCTACTTCCTACCTCATACAATACACTGCCCAAAGATAACTTCACTGTTAAAAACTCAAAAGTACCTGTCTGAACTTAAACCCAACAGTGCCCTATCTCTACTGATATATTTATTTTTTATGCAATTTACAGCAAGAAAATGGAAGGAGAACAAAATAAAATTAATATTTCATTTGAAATTGAACTGGAGAACAATCCTAAGGAAGAGGTTGATGAATTAGACTTTTTGGATCAGTCTCTGGACCAAGACTTACTTGTGTGGAAGAAATTGAATCATGGAATCCAAATGAGGACATACCTGACGAAATAATGTTGGAAATTCTTTTAGATTTTGAAAAATCACAGCAATAAATTTTTATTTAAAAATTAAAAATTGTTCGAGGCATTCATCTTTTTTATATGTAAATTATGAAATAGTACCAAAATAGATATAATATAAAATGAGACTTATAGTATACTGAACAACTTTTTTATGTTACATAGTAATTTTGCTCATAGTTACTTCCTTTCTCCCACTATATTATCTCCAATGTGTATTTAACATCTCTTTATCATCTCCTGCCTCCATGTTGTTTCTGCTTTCCTGACAGACTATGGTATGAATTCCATATACCACAATAACTTCTGTAACAACATGCAAGATATCTACAAAGGAGACAGTGTACATTAAATTTTAGACTCTGCATTGGTACCTAAATGTTGGTATTTAAATAAATAAAAATAAAAAATAACAAAAAGAACAATTTTATTAATAAACCTACATTTTTTGAAAAGTCTGTCATTCTTTTTTCCCCATGGTACGCTCCCTGGTGCGCTCCCCGGTGCGCCTACCGGGCGCTCCCCCCACAAAAATCGAAAAAAATATTTTTTGTTTTTGCCCCGCGGGGCCCTTTTATGGCCCCCACATCAAACCTAGGGGTCAGGAGGGTCTACCCTGCCCCCTTATGGTCAATTCCTCTTTGTTTTTGCCACCTCTTGTGTCTCGATCCTACCAAGACACAAGATGGCGGCCGCTTCGGACTGTTTAGAATGTTTACAGACACCCGAGAGCCAATCAGCTTTCCGTGCGCAAGTCGCGTAGCGCGCCCGGTGCGCTCCCCGGTGCGCGTACCGGGGCGCGCTTATAGATATATATATTGGAGCACATATCTTGAGACATAGCAAAGGCACATCGGGCTACCAGTCCCTACAATTTTGCCAAGTTTGGTTGAAATACATTCAGCCATTCGGGCTAAAAGTGAGTTTGACCGCCCTATGGAAATTAACATGGGGAAAAGACTTTTTGGGACCCCCTTTTATCTCGGCCCCAATTGACGAATCCCCCCACATTTTCAGGGAAGGAGCGGAGCGGAGCGGGCCACGAACTTTGAGAAATTCGCGAAGATTCGTCCACCGGCGCCAAAGTTATTCCCAATGTTGCAGATTTCCTATGGTAAGTAGATCCTAACTATAACTACCTACTGGCGACCGCCAGTAGGTAATATATTATATATATATATATATATATATATATATATATATATATATATATATATATATATATATATATATATATATATATATATATATATATATATATGTATGTAGATATTACCTACTGGCGATAGCCAGTAGGTATATACAGTTAGGATTTTTTCTCTATGGAACTTTTGAAAATTCTATGTCTAATAACTTTGGCGTTTGTGGACGGAATCGGCTGAAAGTTTTAGGAAAATGGCACATTTTGTTTCTGAGCAGCCCCTGAAAATTTGGGGGTGTTCCATCAAGAGGGGGCCGAGAAAAAAGGGGGGTCCCAAAACGCGTTTTTCCCATTCATTTTTCCATAGGGCGTTTGGCCTCACTTTTAGCTCGAACGGCTGAATGGATTTGCACGAAACTTGGCACAATTGTAGGGACTGTTAGCCCGATGTGCCTTTGTTGGGTCTCAATATATATGCTCCAGTGGATTTTGATAAATAAACGTTTAAAAAAACAGATATATCTGTGACAGCGTCCCGGATAGCGCACCAGTTCGCGTACTTTTCGCGTAACGGAGCATTGCGAAGCGAAGCTGATTGGCTCTCCGGTGTCTGTCAACATTCTAAACAGTCCGGAGCGGCCGCCATATTGTCTCTCGGTAGGATCGAGAGACAAGAGGAGGCCAAAACGAAGGGGGAAATGAAGGAAAGGGGGCAAGGTAGACCCCTTCTGACCCCCTAGGATTGATGAGGGGGATATTAAAGTGCCCCGCGGGGCCCAAAAAAAAAAAAAAAATTGCGATTTTTTGTCGTAGAGGCGCAAATCGGTATGTGAACCGGGCAGCTAACCGGGCAGCTAACCGGCAGCGTAATGGGAGTCTGAGGAGAAGCTGATTGGCTGTCAACATTGTAAACAGTCTGGAGCGGCCACCATCTTGTCTCTCGGTAGGATCGAGAGACAAGAGGTGGTGAAAAACGAAGGGGGAAATGAAGGAAAGGGGGCAAGGTAGACCCCTCCTGACCCCCTAGGATTGTTGAGGGGGATATTAAAGTGCCCCGCGGGGCAAAAAAAAAAAAATATGTGATTTTTCGCCGTAGAGGTGCGTCCCAGTACGCGAACCGGGCAGCTAACTGGTCAGCTAACCAGCAGCGTAACGGGAGTCTGAGGAGAAGCTGATTGGCTGTCAACATTGTAAACAGTCCGGAGCAGCCGCCATCTTGTCTCTCGGTAGGATCGAGAGACAAGAGGTGGTGAAAAACGAAGGGGGAAATGAAGGAAAGGGGGCAAGGTAGACCCCTCCTGACCCCCTAAGATTGATGAGGGGGATATTAAAGTGCCCCGCGGGGCAAAAGAAAAAAGAATTGTGATTTTTCGAAGGTAGAGGCGCTTCCTGGTACGCCAACCGGGCAGCTAACCGGCAGCGTAACGGGAGTCCGACATCTTGTGTTTTTGGAGCGTCCGGTTTGCGTACCGGGTAGCGTTCCGGTAAGCGTAACAAGGGGAAAACCAAGAGAAACTGTAAAATAAAATTTAAAGGAATAGATTTCCACCAAACTTGGCAACATTTTAGGGACTGTTTGTTTAATGTGCCTTTGCAAGGCCTCAAGATATGTGCACGTGTGGATTTTGTCTAATTAAGGTTAAAAAATATATATATATATCTGTAAGCGTGCTCTGGCGCGCTTAGGTTACGGGTTTTGTTTGCGTTGCAGAGACGATACGTCACGTTTATGCGACGCGTCATGAGGCGTCTCACGTGGCTACGTGATACGTCACATAATAAAGAATATATTTTACAGCTATAGTTTTTAGCTTTTAAAAAACCAATGAAATTCACTGAAAAAACCATAGGTTATAGACCATATATAGTTAGGAATTTGCATTTACAAAACCATGAAAATTCACTGAAAAAACCATTGGTTATAGACCATATATAGTTAGGGATTAGCATTTACAAAACCTTAATTTACTCGCACAAAACCATAGAAATTCTCATATATAGTTAGTTGCAATAACTTTATATCGCGCACCCGCAATCCACTGCTGATGATGTCACATATTACATCATTCATGACATGGTCAGTGACATCACTGATGACATCACTGATGACATCTCAAATGACATCACTGATGACATCTCAAATGACATCACTGATGACATCACTGATGACAACATCCAGTGACTGTATGTTTCTGTAAAGTTAAAATATGTCTTACATATTGAAGAATGAGTGGATGTATAAGTGTTTGGATAAAGGATTTAGTAGGTGCATGACTGACTGTATGAGAGAATGATTAAATGTGTCTCACTGAGACCCCATATAGCCACTCATATAGCTACTGATCAACACATGCAGCAGCTTACACAACAACAGACAGTTTAGTCACTAACCCATGCATTCAGTAAGACACATTTAATCACTCACTCATACAGTCAGTCATGCATCTTCTAAATCCTTCTTCCAGACACTTATACATCCACTCATTCTTCAATATGTAAAACATATTTAAACTTTACTGAAACCAACAGACTCTGGATGATGTCATCAGTGATGTCATCAGTGATGTTATTTGAGATGTCATCAGTGATGTCATCAGTGATGTCACTGACCATGTCATGAATGATGTAATATGTGACATTATCAGCAGTGGATTGCGGGCGCGTGAGTTATAGTGAGTCCAACTAACTATAACGTGGGAATTTCAATGGTTTTGTATGAGTAAAATGTTCAGCTAACTATAACTGGTGTGAAACCTATGGTTTTTTCAGTGAATTTCAAAGGTTTTTTAAATGCCAATTCCTAACTATAACGATTGTTAAACCTATGGTTTTTTCAGTGAATTTCAAAGGTTTTTTTAAAGCTAATTCCTTACTATAACGAGTTTGTAACCTACGGTTTTTAAAGTGAATTATTATGTATTTTGAATAGCTATTTTTTATAGCTATTAATTATTATAATTTTTATAAAATTATTTAACTAATGTCTATTTTTCTAAAATACATTTTTCAATGTATTTTTCCTGTCTTTTTTTTTTATCATTTTACCCCAGAGCGCTCAGGGTACGCGCACCCATAAACGCACCCGTAAACGTAGCAAGAGCACTATTCCTGCAGGTGGAAAAATATATATTTATGTATTTAAAGTAAATAATAATGCAAGACATTCAGTGGCATACTCATAAAAGTACTAATTTGCATTTTTAATATCCGTATTTCACCTTTAAACGCATTTAATAAAATCTAGCAAAACGTCATACTGACGCGCTGCGTAAGTGCCCCAGGAAGCGTACCCGGAAGCGCCTACGTACGTGCCGCGCAAGCGCCCGCGTAAGCGCCCTGGGGCGCGTAGCGTAAGCGCGCGTCAAGCCATGTGACCTCAAAACAACACTTTTGATTGGTTAATAACAGGTTTTTTTCACAAGTAGGGAAACACCCCACCCATTTCTCTTACAACCTCTTTGCTTTTGCTGAGACAACACCTCTTGTCTGTTCCTGCAAAAACAAAACTTCTACCATCATGTCTGGTTCCCAGAACCCTTCCCAGGACCAGTCCTCAGACTCTTCCAATGGATTCCTGCCTGAGGACCCCCCACAGAGAAAAGTGAAGGACCACTTCATTTGGAAGTTTTTCTCTTTTCCAGAGGGGGAGGAAGACCAGAACTGATGATTCCAAATATTCAACCTGTTTTTGGTGACATTACAATTTGTTGTAAGCAGTGTGACCAACTGCTCTGTTATGGGGAGCAGAGCATTCAAATAATTGTGAGAACCAGGGAAGAACACCGCTGGGCCCCTCGGCCCTAATTAATTTTTCCCCTTTTTTTGCTCCTGTTGAGCAGTTTGGCATTCCCTAGTTTTGTTTTTGTTCTCAAAAAAATACAATTTTTTTTTAAAACGTTCAGAAAAACTAAAAAAAAAACTAAAAAAGAAGAAAAAACAGTTCTTTTTAGAACCACCTCCTATTCTCCAAAAAGAGCTATATTCTTGACATATTCTCAAGGAGTAAGTGAAGTGAAGTACGGTGAGAGAGGAAAGGAAAATGAGTGAGGGAGCGAAGGAAGGGAAGAGAGGGGAAGGGAAGTGAAGCATGGGGACTGAAAGAAGGTGAGTGTGGGGTGAGTGTGGGAGGTGAGTGAGAGGAAGGGGAGTGAACATGGGGAATGAGGATTAGTGAGGAAAGCGGAGTAAGGGAACGGGGCTGAGGAAGGGTAAAGAAGAACAGTGAGATTGAGGAAAGAGTGGTGAAAGAGGGTGGATAAAGGCAAGTAAGCTTGAGACAAGGGGAGTGAGGGAGTGAGGAGACAGAGGGAGTGAAGGAAAGAGTGAGAAAAGGGGACTGAGTGAGGAAGCATAGAAAGGTAAGTGAGGGAGTCTGCGAGAGTTAAAGGGAGTAAGCATGAGGGAAGGGGACTGAGAGAGTGAGAGACATAGGTAGTGAGGCTAAGAGAGAGGGAGTGAGGGAAGGAGAATGAGGATGTGACAGGACAGTGGCAGTGAGAGAAGGAGTGAGTGAAGCGGAGTAAGGTGAGTGAGGGAAGGGGAATGAGTGAGGGAGTGAAGGAAGAGAAGAGAGGGGAAGGGAAGGGAAGCAGGATGACTGAAAGAAGTTGAGTGTGGGAAGGGAGTGAGGGAAAGGGGAGTAAACATGGGGAATGAGAATAAATGAGGGAAGTGGACTAAGGGAACGGGGTGAGGGAGGGTGAGAGAAGAGTAGTGAGGTTAAGGAAAAGAGTGATGAGAAACTAAATTTTGTTTGTCAAACTTACCTTATAAGTAATTGTTAGACTCGGCGGTCTCTAGTTGGCAGAGGTATACACTTCTGACAAATAGGGACTCACCTCCTCTAGTCAGGGCAAGGGGATCACACACTTAGATAACTCCTGCTCACCCCCTCGGTAGTTTGGCAAAGCAGATAGGCTTATCTCAGAGGCAGTGCGTTAAGCATTTACGACCACATACAGTAATAAAGTGAAGACACTGCAAATGGACACGACACAGTAGAATTATAAAATACGAATGTTTATATAAGGCTTAGCACAAGACCAGATAACGACAAAAATATACCACAATCTTAATAAATACTCTTGGAAGGAAAAATAATAGTTCAAACGTAGTTTCTTCTTAGCACAAAGTCTTTAGTAACAAAAGCAACTCTTTTTCTTTAAATCACAGTTCTTGGCAACAATGTAACCCACACGGGAGTCACACGAAGTCGAGGCAAAGTTAATCCACAGGTTCGGCATCGACCGCGAAGAGCGCTACGTCGAGCCCGGAGTCACACGGACCCCCAACAACACAGTACCTTAGGAAAATGAAGCACACGATGATCAGCGGCGTCGAGCAATCCGGCGTCTCGTGTTCGGTGTCGATCAGGCCTCAGTGGTCGTCGATGTCGATGATGATGTTGCAAGAGTGAGCAGCGCTCACGGCGTCGAGAGGGCTCGAAGTCGATGCGATCAGCGGCGGTGCAGACACGAGGTCACTTGGAGCTGGAGCCGAACTCACTACTCACTGGCGTCGCTGCTGGCGTCGATCAGGCCCGGCGGCCGGCGGCCGGCGTCGAGGAAGCGGGACACTGGAGCCGTTACTCACGATGTCCAGCTGAATTCGGCGGCGTCCGTCGGCGTCAAGATTGCTGGATTCTCTCAGAGGTGCTGGATTCTCAGATTCCAGCGACAAGCACTTTCAGCAACGGTGAAGTCCTTTAGCCCTGTGACTTCAACAGGAGGCTGGCACTCTTCCAGCCCTTGGAGATTTAATTGGCAAAGTTCGAGAGTACACACTCAGTTCCTCTCTCCTGGTTCCTTGGCAAAAATAAAGAAGCGACTGCAGGATTCCCCCGAGCAACCAGCACTCTGGCAGAAGGGGTAGGCAAGTCCTTGGATCAGCAGGCTTCTTGTCCTTGGTTCAGGGTTCCTTGTCAGAATTGATCTAAAGTCTTGGTTCAGGGGTCCTTCTCTTATACCCCTTCTCGGCTTTGATCCCTTTGTCCATGCAGGGGAACTCCCCCTTTTTCCGGGTCTGTGTTTGGTGTAGCCAGGTGGTGACACCTGGCCGATTCACGGTGCAGGACAAGGTCCTCAGACGCCCAACAGGAGATGGAGCCAGTATTGTCACTGGCAGGAGCAGAGCTATCCGTCGCCCGGCAGGAGGTGGAGCCAGCATTGTATCGGGCAGGGCCAGCTATCAAGAGCTACTCTTCCCTTACTCTCAAGGCAAATGCACCACTCACCCCATACTGACTCATTCAGAACTCTGGAGCCACCCAGCCCCTGTCACACACACACCCAACCAGCAGAAACCAGAAATAGTTAGACAAGAAAATAGTCACTTTGTAAAAGTGCTATTTTCAAACCCAGAGTCCAAAAACCATCCACCCAAACGGATTTGAATTTGAATTTGAATTTGAAGGGATTTGTATAGCGCTCGTACACCTGGCGGTTTCTTGGCGCTCACTGGCAACAGCTACTCGGCGGGTCGGAAAAGGGGGAAAGGTGAAGATTCAGGATGGGAAGGCTTGGGTAAAAAGGAAGGTCTTAAGGTCTCTGTGGAAGAGGGGGTATTGGGTGCAGGTTCTGAGGGACAATGGGAGAGAGTTCCAAAAAGCTGGGTCCGTGGTTGCAAATTTGGAACCACCCCACTTCTTCCGTTTGAAGCGGGGAACCACGAGAAGGTGGTGGGAGGAGGATCGGAGGTCTCGTGAGGGAGTGTAGGTTTGAATAGCCGAGTTGATGAAGGAAGGGGCAGAACCTGTCCTGGCTTTAAAAATGGTGCAGCCGAGCTTGAATAAGACGCGCTGCCGGACAGGGAGCCAGTGGAGGCAAAGGAGGAGAGGAGTTACATGGTGTGATTTAGAAAGGTTAAAAACCAGCCGAGCGGCCTGATTTTGAACCAGCTGGAGACGCCTCATAAGGTAGTCGGGCATGCCATGGTAGAAGACATTGCCATAATCTAGGCGAGATGTCACCATGGCCAGAAGAATTAGTTTGAGCGCGTCTGGGGCGAAAAATCGTGAGACTCTGCGGATAGTCCTGAGTGAGAGAAAGGCTGAGGAAACCACAGCAGAGACTTGGGAGTGCAGGGAAAGTTGGTTATTGATTTTGAAACCAAGGGTTTTGACAGAGGATACAGGAGTGGGTGGGGGACCTAATGAGGGGGGCCAGAAAGAGGAGGACCAGGGACTGGAGCAACCACCTGTCAACACCAACTCCGTTTTATCGGGGTTGAGTTTCAGGTGGTTGAAATTCATCCAGTCCTGGATGAAGGTCATGATGGACTGAACCTTAGACATAGACTCAGGGGCAGAGGAAAGGTGGAAAATGAGCTGGAGATCATCTGCATAGTTGTACACAGAGACCTCCAGTTGCTGTAAAGCAAAAATAAGGGGGGCGGTGTAAAGATTAAATAAAAGGGGGGATAAAGAGGAACCCTGGGGGACACCGCACTGGATGGGTAAAGATTCTGCAGAGAACTCTCCCAGACGAACCGCCTGAGTCCGGCCGCTCAAGAAGGAGGATAGCCATAGTAGGGCTGTTCCTCGGATTCCCGCCGCCTCGACACGTGAGAGTAAGATGGTATGGTCCACGGTGTCGAATGCGGCGGAAAGATCTAAGAGGATCAGGGCCTGATGTTGATCGGTGTCCATTCCTTGTCGGAGGTTATCCAGAACCGATGTTATAACGGACTCAGTTGAGTGGGCTGGGCGGAAGCCGGCCTGTTTTGAGGCCAAAACACCATGACTTTCCACGAACTCACTCAGTGTTTTACCACATGTCGTTCCAATACCTTTGCCAGGAAAGGCAAGAGGGAGATTGGGCGGAAGTTGGCAGGGTCGGAAGGATCCGCTCCAGGTTTTTTTAGGATCGGTACGATCACTGCCGATTTGAGTGCAGGGGTAACGATGCCCTGAGCCAGTGAGCTATTGAGGAGCACTAAAGGTGGTGAGGGGCAGAAGGTGTAGATCTGCTTTAGGATGTAGGCAGGGCAGGGGTCCAGCGGGGAGCCGGACTTGACCAACGGAAGAATGGAGAGAAATGAATCGGTCGATAGGGGGGGAATTGAGTCCAGATGTGCAGTGGCTGGAGGATGTTGGTGGTCGGTGAAGGTCGGGGATGGAGGAGGAATTTTAATTTTAATTTTGCTGATTTTGTCTAGGAAAAAGTGATTAAGGGAGTCGCATAGTGTTTGAGAAGGTGATGGTTTGAGTGAAGCTCTATCGGAAAAGGCGAGGTCTTGGACGATAGAAAAGATTTCTCTTGGCCGGTTCTGCGCGAGTTGGATTTTAGAGGAGAAATAGTTTTTCTTTGTGTCTAATATGGCTTTCTTATACTGAGTGAGAAGTTCAGTATACCGGGTTTTAGCAATGGGGCAGTAGTTTCGTCTCCATTGTCGTTCAGCTTGGCGGAGAACGAGTTTTTGGATCTTTAGATCGTCTGAGAACCAGCGGTTTGCATCTTTAGGGCGTTTGGTTGCGATGCGTTTTAGAGGGGCGACGGTATCGCACCCGGCTCGCAGCCAATTGGTGATAGCGTCTACCTGACCAGAGGAGGGTAGCGCGGTCAGATCGGGGCTGGAAGAAGAGAGGAGGGTCGATAGGGCTTCGATGTCGACATGATTCCATGAGCGCGCCCAGACATTCCTCGCAGGAGTGGGCTTGGATGGTGGAACGGGGGATAGGGATAGGGTGATCAGTGAGTGACCCGACCATGGACATGGGGAGATGGAGAGAGTACTGACCGGGCAATCGCTTTGCCAGCTTTGGTCCAGGATATGTCCCAACCTGTGTGAGGGAGCATTGACGACTGATGTAAAGTTGAGCGACTGAAGAGAGTCTGAGAATTCCTTGGACGTGGCGCGTTCCACAGGGTCGGAGGGCCAGAAGTTAAAATCTCCCAGAACAATGATGGAGGAGTGGTTAACAACCAAAGTCGCCATTAGGTCTTGAAAACAGGGGAGGAACGTTTGAGGGGAAGACGGGGGTCGGTACATGAGGACACAAGTCAGAGGGGGAGTAAAGGAGAGGGATCGAACCACTAAACAGTCTGAGATTCCCATGGAGGGGGAGACTAGGGGGTGGAAAGTGAGCTCCTTACGGATGCGTTATCAAACCCCGAGTTCAGGGATACCAAACTCGACATTGCACCATGCTCCCCGAGCTAGCAAGGATCATACCATTAATAATCCCGGCAGCCCATTCTAACTAATGGAGAGCAGGCGACCTTACGATAGTGAAGTACGAACCTGGCGGTAGTTCACTATTAGGACATGCCAACCTCGTCAGGCTTGTCCTACCTTATACTTACAATGCACTCTGCCCTTGGGCCTACCATAGGGGTGACTAATATGAAGTTAAGGGAAGGTTTGGAGGACTGGCAAGTAGGCGTACTTGCGCAGCCCGCGTGACAGTACGAGACTGCACGTAGGTCTTGCAATGACAGACCTGTAGACATACTTTTACTAGGCCGCTCGTGTGGGTGGCACAACACGTACTGCACGCCCACTAGCGGCATTTGTATTTACAAGCCCCGGCACTCCGCGTGCACTAGACTAGGGACTGACAGTAAACCAAATAAGCCAAACATGGAATTCAATCAATACGTAATTTAACATAGGGAGCACTTGCACCGCTGCACTGATCAGCAGTGGCACAATGCCCAGAGCAATATACCAGCAAAACATCGTAAACATAGGCGGGAAACAGAAAAAAATGGAGGAGAGACTCAAGCCAATGATGTCAGGTCTAACAGTAATGTAAACTTAATTACATATTTTTACTAAATTTAATATCTGTGGAAGATGAAAAAAAATACTTACAATTTTTATAATATATATTTCAAAATACAAGATACAAGGCAGGAGATTAAAAGTCAAAAAAGGGTACTAAGAGATAAAGTAGGAGTGAAGGACACAGAAAGGGAAACAAAGGAATGGTGAAGGACAGAGAGAGGGAAAAAGAAATAGAGGGTGAGCAAATTACTAAGAGGATAATGAGGTGGATAGATTTAGTGACAGAGAGGAAGAGAGGGAGTGAGAAATGAACTGAAGGTGAGTAAGATAGTAAAGGAATGTGAGTTAGTAAAACTAAATGAGGAAAGGGGAGTAAGGAAAGGGGAGTGAGTGAGAGAGAAGGGGGAGTGAGTGAGGGTTCATTCACGACAATTTTATTTTATTTATTTTACAGACTTGTAGAGCGCATGGCTGCCCATAGGCGTCCCAGCGCTGATAGACAAGAACATAGTGGGAGATGTTTTATGGGAACAGCCATGTTTTAAGTGCTCTACGGAATGAAAGAAGGTTAGGTTGGGCTCTGAGGTTAGGAGGGAGCGAGTTCCAAAGTTTGGCAGCGTTGAGTGAGAACAGTCGGCCGCCTGAGCGGGCTTTTCTGATCCTGGGAACTGAGGCTAAATTGCAGTTAGAAGAGCGGAGAGTTCTAGAGGTGGTGTGGGGTGAGATGAGATTTTGGAGTATGGGAGGGGCCTTGCCGTGCATAATCTTGTGGGTCGTGCAGAGAGCTTTGAATTGAATTCTCTCTTGGATGGGGAGCCAATGAAGGGCCTTCAAAGACGGTTTGGCTGAGCAACGACGATGGGTACCTGTGAGAATGCGGGCTGCCGCATTTTGGGCCGTTTGGAGTTTTGCTAAAACTTTTTGGGGGGCCCCAAGGTATAGGGCGTTGCCATAGTCTAAACGAGATAGTACAAGCCCGTGGATGAGGAGTTTGCTGGATTGAGTCGGAAGCAAGGGTAGAATTTTTCTTGCCGATCTAAGCAGACCGTGACAGGTTCCAGCGGTTTTCCGTGCTTGGGCTGAGAAGTTGAGTTCTTCGTCTAACCAGATGCCCAGGCTCTTAATTTCTGGTTTAGACACAGGGGGGGGGGGCCATGGCTGACGGCCATATGGAGGTGTAACTGTATAAAGATTTGTTGCCTAAAAACATGATCTCAGTTTTTTCGTTGTTCAACTTGAGGTGGGAGCTTCTCATCCATTTTGTTATTTCGATCAAGCAGGTATGCAGGTTGGGAATGGAGAGGTCTTGCTGGTTAAGGGAGACCACAAGTTGAGTGTCATCGGCATATGTCAGGAGTTTGATGCCATAGGGGGCGACGACCTTCTCGAGGGGGGACATATAAACATTAAAAAGGGTTGGGCTCGGAGACGAGCCCTGTGGTACCCCGCAGTTGATGGCTGTGGGTCTGGACGAAAAGGTGCCCTCTGTCACCTGAAAGAGACAGTTTTTGAGGAAGGATTCTAACCAGGCCAGAGCCGTTCCTGTGACTCCAAGGTGTTTGAGTCTTTGGATCAGGATAGAGTGGTTGACGGTGTTGAATGCGGCGCTAAGATCCAGGAGGATCACTACCACTGATCCTCCTGAGTCTATGATCTTCCTTGCCTCTTCGACTACCGCCAGTATTGCGGTCTCGGTGCTCTGGCCTGGCCTGAATCCCATTTGGGAGGGTTCCAGTAGTTTGTTAGACTCGAGGTACTGGGAGAGATTTTGGTTAACATGTTTCTCAGCTATTTTGCTGACACCTGGGAGTAAGGAAATTGGCCTGTAGTTGCCGAGTTCTAGTGGATCAAGGTGGGGTTTTTTGAGCAATGCTTTCACCATGGCTCTTTTCCAGCTGGGGGGGACAATGCCTAGGGAGAGTGAGTCGTCGATAAGTTTTGTCAGATTAGGTAGAATAGTGGGTCAGACTAGTTTCAGGATGTTCCGTGGGGCAGGGTCGGAGGGGCTGCCACTTTTAATAGAACTGAGTATGCGGAGAGTGGTGTCAGTGGTGAGCGGAGTGAAAGCTGACAGCTGATTGTTGGGTGGGTTGACGTCAGGGGGGTGCTGAGGGCGTTCAAGGAGGTAGGGGGGAGTGAATTAATGATTTTAGTAATTTTAGAGTTAAAAAATTCTGCAAGTTCACTGCAGCGGGTGACTGAAGGTTCCACCAGGGGGGGGGGGGGGGGGGGTCCGGTGTTTTGAGTAGTTACTTCGCTATTTGATAAGTTTCCCGTGCTGAGTTGTGAGAAAATTTAATTTTCTCCTCGAAGTGGTTGATTTGTGCAATTTTGATTGCTTTTTTGTAGGTGAGAAGAGTAGTTTTATATTCGGTTTACCTGGTATGGTCGAAATTTTTTCTCCATTCTCTTTCTGATCTTTTGCAGGCTTTTTTTAAGAGTCGCAATTCATCAGTGAACCAGGGGGAGGTGGGTTTGTTCCGCTGATGGGGTTGTTGTTGGGTGCAGGAGGGGAACTCTCTAGGTGATGTTTCCAGATTTCTACATCAAGTTTAGACCAAGATCGTGAAGGTTTGCTGGGAGGGGCCGTAGTGCGGGGGCGCGGGTGATCTGCCAGTGTAGAGGAACGAGGAGATGGTCGGACCAAGGGACTGGAATGGGATCATGGGTAGTGAGGTCGTGAATGTTGGTAAGAACTGGGTCCAACAAATGTCCCAAGGTGTGAGTGGGTAGATGGCCTAGTAGTTTCAGTTGAAGGGTTTCGAGGTCTGCTATCAAGTCGGCGGTCTGTTTGACTTCCTTTTTATCGAAATGGATGTTTAGGTCGCCCAGGATCAAACATGAGGAGCTGGTTGCGGTCAGGGTGTACGAGTGTTCCGTTAAGGATTCACAGAACTGACCTAAATAAATGAGGAAGCCTGATATGGATTGGCATGGGGAGACCTGGATAGCAAACATGACGTTTTCACAGTCAGCGAGGGGGCTGCCTTGGAGACGGCATGACAGCTGGTCTTTATGAATTATGGCGATGCCACTACCTCTTCCTTTAGGGTGGTTATGCGCTGTATGAGGAAGCCCGGGGGAAGGGAGTTGACAATGTCAGGGTCTGAGTCCGGTCCCAGCCATGTTTCGGTTAGGAAGAGCACTTCTAAGTTGTGGTTTTCCAATAGAAGGTGGATTTCTGTCGAGTGCTCAGGGAGAGATCTGCAGTTGATGAGGGCCATACGTATCGGGATGGGGGGAGGCGATATGGATACAGAGGGGTTAAGACTGTATGGGCAGTGGGCGCATCGGGTAGAGGGGTGGTCAGCGGATATGCCATGAAGGCATGAGTCATGTACCTTTTTGTTGAGGTGTAGCAAGTCGTCTTTTTCATATCTCCAAGTCTGGCTGCTGGATTTAGTAGTATGGCTTGGCTCTGCGCTCTGCCTAGCGCGGACGAGCGCAGACGAGCTTGCCTTAAGCGCGCCTTCGGCGCGCCATCGTCGCGCCCCCTGCGCTCGTCCGCTGCGCTGCCTGAACTGACACATGGTTTATAGGTGGTGTTGGGAGGGTGGGCGTGGCCAACAGGAGTGGGCGTGTCCCGTGGCTCCTCGAGGCTGGTGATGGCGGCTAGCGAGCGATTTCTGCCCCTGAACAGCGTTTATGTCGTCTGTTTGGGGAGTTCAAGTAAGTGCTGGGGAGATAGTTTGCAAGTGGATTAAAATCAATTAACACAAGTTTTAAAAAGCAGTTTGGCAAAGTGGCTCCCGGCTATTCGCCTCAGGAGGTTCAAGTCTAAATGCGGTGCTATCAGTCAGCGCTCGTATTTATACTTGGTGGAGGGTGGGCGTGGCCAACAGGAGTGGGCGTGTCCCGTGGCTCCTCGAGGCCGGTGATGGCGGCTAGCGAGCGATTTCTGCCCCTGAACAGCGTTTATGTCGTCTGTTTGGGGAGTTCAAGTAAGTGCTGGGGAGATGGTTTGCAAGTGGATTAAAATCAATTAACACAAGTTTTAAAAAGCAGTTTTGCAAAGTGGCTCCCGGCTATTCGCCTCAGGAGGTTCAAGTCTAAAAATGAGGGATGGAAGGTGAGTGAGAGTGAGTGAAGGGGCGAGAGAGAGTAAGGGGACAATGGGAGTGAAGGTAACAGAGAGGGAGTGAGGGAAGAGGAGTAAAGAAGTGAGAGGACAGAGGGAGTAAGAGAAGGAGTGAGTAAAGTGGAGAAGGTGAGTGAGGCAAGGGGAATGAGTGAGTGAGTGAAGGAAAGAAATATAGGGGAAAAGGACTGAAGCATAGGTACAGAGAGAAGGTGAGTTGGGGATGAAAGTAAAGGGAAGGGGAGAGAAGGATGGGGAATAAGGGGTAGTGAGGGAACTGGAGTAAGGGAACGGGGGTGAGGGAGGGTTAGAGAAGGGCAGAGAGCGTGAGTAAAGAGGGGTGAAAGAGGGTGGATAAAAGTAAGTGAGAGTAAGACAAGAGGAGTGAGGGAGTGAGGGGATAGAGGGAGTGAAGGAAGTACTGACATAAAGGGACTGAGTGAGGAAGCAAAGAAAGGTAAGTGAAGGAGTGTGGGTGAGTTATAGGGAGTGAGCGTGACGGAAGAGGAGTGTGAGAGTGAGAGGATGAAGAGAATGAGGCTAAGAGAGAGAGAGTGAAGGAAGGGGAGTGAGGAGGTGAGAGGACAGAGGGAGTGACAGAAGGAGTGAGTGAAGTGGAGTAAGGTGAGTAAGGAAAGGGGAATTTCCTCTTCAATGTTTTCTGGTAAAATGTATGTGAGATTAATAATGAAACCGTACTGCAGTATTGCTGTGACACAGTTGCTGGGCTATAAACTTACTTATGTTGAAAACTAGTGTTTATATGGTTCACTTATTGTAAATTTTATAGTTTCTGCCTGATACTATACACTGCCCAATTAATTTTAAAGAACTAAATACTTGATAAAGCTAGTTTTATATTATGTATTACTGAAAACGATAAATGAAAGTGATTACTTTTTTCTGCAATTTACAGCAAGAAATTTCAAAACAAAATGGATCAGAATGAAGAGAACATGGAAATTTCTTTTGAATTTTCCACTACATTTATTGAAATTCTAAATGTCCCAGATATTGACAGAACCAATCATGCAATATTTTCACAAGGAGGAGATGAAATGAATGATTTTTTTGATCAGTCTCTTGACGGCGAATTTTTCGAATGTTTGGAGACCATAGAGTTCCAACAATCATCATTGCAGACTATTCATGAGGATATTCCTGATGAGGACATGTTACTAGTTCTTTTAAATTATGACAATTTAGAACAATAAATTAATATTTAGAAATTAAAAATTGGTTGACATATTCATTTTTATTTCTAATTTATTAGGTAGTAGCGAAGTGATTGTAGTATAATGTGAGACTTATAGTATAGAGTGCAACATTTTTATATTACATAGTAAGTTTACTCATATTTACTTTACGTGTGGCTCAATGGTTAGAGGTGGCAGACCCGGAAGCTGAGATTGGCCCGGGACCAGGGTTCGATTCCCAACGCGGCAGGGTCTTGGGTCAAAATGTCCGCGGGCCTGATAATTCTCGCCTCAGCGCCTACTCCAACCTTGGACTCCACTCTGCAACTCTGGGCAATAGCTTGCTTAATCTTCACAACGGCCCCTTCAAGGCAGGGGATGCCTGGTCTCACCTTGGAGGTGCCCAGAAGGGACCATCTCACAGGGAAAGCCAGGACGGCTTCCCCAGCGGTATACAGCGCCGGGACGCCTGCGGTGCGGGCAGCTGTGCGCTTTACAAGTATACAACATTTACATTCTTCCACTATATTTTCTCCAATGTGTATTTGACATCTCTTCTTCATCTCCTGCCTCCTTTCTATCACTGTCTGTCTCTGATGCACCCTATCGCTGCCATTTTGTGTAGTTACAGAAGAGAGTGAAATATAATAGTTCAGAACGTGAAAAGGGGGCAGGGTAGAGTGCCCCTCACCCCCTAGACCTTCTCAGGGGGCCCCAAAAGGATCTCGTTCTGCTTTCCTGAGAGACTATGGTATGAGTTCCATATACCACAATAACTTGCATTACAACATGCAAGATATCTACAGAGGAGACGGTGTACATTTCACAGATGGGGGGAACAGAGTCTTTCTCTTGAATTTTAGACTCTGCATCGGTACCTACTTGTAGGTACTTAAATCACCAACATAACACAACAGCTCTTTTTAGAGCTACCCTACCTCTAAGCAATCCAAATTCTTATTTTACACTATTTTCTTTCACTGTTTTACCCTGTGGTACACTCTGGGTACGCGTACCTGGAAGTGTACATGGGAACGCACCCAGCGCTTTCCCCTGTGAAAATAAAAAAAGTTTTTTTGCATCACAGGGTCCTTCTAGCCCCCCCTCAGAAAACCTGGGGGGTCAGGGTGTGTCTACCCTGCCCCCTTATAATCATTTCCCCCTTTTTTTTCACCTCTTGTGTCTCGATTCTACCAAGACACAAGATGGCGGACTCTCCAGACTGTTTGGAATGTTGACAGACACCGCAGAGCCAATCAGCTTTCCGCTCGCGCACTTCCGTGTCGCGCCAGGTGCGCTCCCTGGTACGCGTACCTGTAAGTGCTCGCAGCGCGTATATAGATATATATGTGTTTTTGAAGTTGATTTTCGTAAAAACCACTGGAGCAATTTTCACCAAATATAAAAAAGGCACTTCTGCGTACCAGTCCCTACAATTTTGCCAAGTTTGGTGTAATTCCGTTCAGCCGTTCGGGCTGTAGCCGTGTCTAATCGTCCTATGGAAATTAACATGGGGAAAACACGTTTTGGGACCCCCCTTTTTTCTCGGCCCCCGCATGACGAATCCCCCCAAAACTTCCAGGGAAGGAGCGGAGCGGAGCTGGCGTAAATTTTGGAAAATTACACGCAAATTCCTCAACCAGCGCCAAAGTTATTCCCAATAGAATGTTGAGGATTTACTATGGTAGCTAGGTCCTAACTATAACTACCTACTGGTGACTGCCAGTAGGTTTTATATATATATATATATATATATATATATATATATATATATATATATATATATATATATATATATATATATATATATATATATATATATATATTACCTACTGGCGGTCGCCAGTAGGTATATATAGTTAGGATTTTTTCCCTATGGCATTTTTGAAAATTCTATGTCTAATAACTTTGGCGTTTGTGGACGGAATTGGCTGAAATTTTCAGGAAAATGGCACATTTTGTTTCTGAGCAGCTCCTGGAAATTTGGGGGGGGTTCGTCAAGGGGGGGCCGAGAAAAAAGGGGGGTCCCAAAACGCGTTTTTCCCATGTTAATTTCCATAGGGCGGTTGGACTCACTTTTAGCCCGAACGGCTGAATGGATTTCCACGAAACTTGGCAAAATTGTAGGGACTGTTAGCCCGATGTGCCTTTGCTAGGTCTCAATATATGTGCTTCAGTGGATTTTGAGAAATTAACGTTTAAATCAAGATATATATCTGTAACAGCGCTCCGGGCAGCGATCCGGTTAGCGAACTTTTCGCGTATCGGAACTTTGCGAAGCGAAGCTGATTGGCTCTCTGGTGTCTGTCAACATTCTAAACAGTCCGGAGCGGCCGCCATTTTGTCTCTCGGTAGGATCGAGAGACAAGAGGAGGCCAAAACAAAGGGGGAAATGAAGGAAAGGGGGCAAGGTAGACCCCTTCTGACCCCCTAGGATTGATGAGGGGGATATTATAGAGCCAAAAAAAAATCCGATTTTTTCGCCGTAGAGACGCGTCTTGGTAAGCGAACCGGGCAGCTAACCGGGAAGCTAACCGGCAGTGTAACGGGAGTCTGAGGAGTAGCTGATTGGCTGTCAACATTGTAAACAGTCCGGAGCGGCCGCCATCTTGTCTCTCGGTAGGATCGAGAGACAAGAGGAGACCAAAACAAAGGGGGAAATGAAGGAAAGAGGGCAAGGTAGACCCCTTCTGACCCCATAGGATTGATGAGGGGGATATTATAGAGCCACGCGGGGCCCCAAAAAAAAAAAAAAATCCGATTTTTTCGCCGTAGAGACGCGTCTTGGTAAGCGAACCGGGCAGCTAACCGGACAGCTAACCGGGAAGCTAACCGGCAGTGTAACGGGAGTCTGAGGAGTAGCTGATTGGCTGTCAACATTGTAAACAGTCCGGAGCGGCCGCCATCTTGTCTCTCGGTAGGATCGAGAGACAAGAGGTGGAAAAAAAAAAGGTGTAAATGAATGAAAGGGGTAAGGCAGACCCCTCCTGAACCCCTAGGATTGATGAGGGGGCTATTAAAGTTCCCTGCGGGGCAAAAGAAAAAAAAAATTGTGATTTTTCGCGGTAAAGGTGCTTCCTGGTACGTTAACCGGGCAGCTAACCGGCAGCGTAACGGGAGTCTGACATATTGTGTTTTTTGAACGTTTGTGATATGTGCACGTGTGGATTTTGTCTAATTAAGGTTAAACAAATATATATATATCTTTAAGCGTGTTCTGGCGCGCTTACGTTTTGGGTTTGGTTTGCGCTGCAGAGACGATACGTCACGGTTATGCGATGCATCATGAGGCGTCTCACGGGCTACGTGATACGTCACTTAATAAAGAATATATTTTTCAGCTATAGATATTAGCTTTTAAAAAACCAATGAAATTCACAGAAAAAACCATAGGTTATAGACCATATATAGTTAGGAATTTGCATTTACAAAACCTTGAAAATTCACTGAAAAAACCATAGGTTATAGACCATATATAGTTAGGGATTAGCATTTAAAAAACCTTATTTTATTTGCACAAAACCATTGAAATTCCATATATAGTTAGTTGCACTAACTATATATTGCGGACCCGCAATCCACTGCTAATGATGTCACATATTACATCATTCATGACATGGTCAGTGACATCACTGATGACATCACTGATGACATCTCAAATGACATCACTGATGACATCACTGATGACAACACCCAGTGACTGTATGTTTCTGTAAAGTTAAAATATGTCTTACATATTGAAGAATGAGTGGATGTATAAGTGTCTGGATGAAGGATTTAGTAGGTGCATGACTGACTGTATGAGAGAATGATTAAATGTGTCTCACTGAGTGTATGGGTTAGTGATTAAAGTGTCTTAATTTGGCAATCATTATTTATGTTGTTCTGTAAACTGCTGCATGTTTAAATCAGTAGCTATATCAGTAACTATATGGGTTATTGAATGGTTGCCCAAGTATTTGTATGGGAGACTGAGTATGTGTGTGGGTGGCTGGGAGGTGTATAACTCTGTGCATAGATGTGTGAGCAGTTGATTCCCTAGGTGTATGGGTTCAAAAGTGCATGTAGAAACAGCTGTATGGACAGTTGACTGTGTGCATGAGTATATTGGTGAGTGAATGGATATCTCAGTGCTACATGTCAAAGTAAGTACATATGTAAAACACACTCCATGTGAGAGTTGACATATATAAATAACTGAACATAAGAACCAGTGAATGTGTGAGTGGCTGTATGAATCATTGTGAACTTGTATCAAGGATTGTATAAGAGAGTAAATATGTGTTACTATATGTTTGAATAAGTAAGGTGTGTATAACTGTATAGTTGAGGAAATGGAGATGTGATTGATTCTTTGCATGACTGACTAGGTGTGTGAGTAACTCCATGGATGTGTGACAGTCTGTGAGTGCCTGTTTACACTGAGTGTATCTAAGGTTATATTAGAGTCTGAAGATGTATTATCACATAAATGATATCATCAGTGATGTAATCAGTAATGTCAAATGAGGTGTCAGTGATGTCATCAGTGATGTCATTTGAGATGTCATCAGTGATGTCATCAGTGATGTCATTTGATATGTCATCGGTGATGTCATCAGTGATGTCACTGACCATGTCATGAATGATGTAATATGTGACATCATTAGCAGTGGATTGCGGGTCCGCAATATATAGTTAGTGCAACTAACTATATATGGAATTTCAATGGTTTTGTGCAAATAAAATAAGGTTTTTTAAATGCTAATCCCTAACTATATATGGTCTATAACCTATGGTTTTTTTCAGTGAATATATATATATATATATATATATATATATATATATATATATATATATATATAATTATTGCTCAAATTCCTTCGTTCTCAAACAAAGAATTCTCCGCACTCCCGGGTAGATTTTTCAACAGGTTGCTTTATTCAGACAAGACAGATGCCCTCGCGTTTCGGCATTCAGCCTTTCTCGATGTCAATAACCCTAAGACATCGTTATGTTTTTAAACATACCTTAAGGTAAAGGAAGGACTACTGGCTAGCTGACTATAACCAGCGCCATCTTTGAGTGGTGAATATTTACAGTGATGAAATCAACTTACAAGCACATTTACTATTTTAAACATGCATTTACCACCCTTTGCATAAGTATTATCGAAAGTGATTGTACAAGGATTGTAACCACATCACATGTACATTTTTTGTACTTAATATTGATTAACTTATTTTGCAAACAGAGAATTGTGCCGTGTATCGGCAATTGTCCTTCCCTACCTACATTCAAGTATGTTTATCCAAACCAAAAATAAATCAACCATATGCTATTTATAACTACTATACATTATATACATTTTTTCAGTAATATTTCTTGATTAGCATTACCATAGGTCTTTAAATCAAATTCATATGTTTCATGATATTACAGTATAGAGGACCACCAAGGTTTCTCATGACTTCATTGATATTTTACACCTATGTCACGGATTGATCATTAGCCAAAAGGTGAAAAATATATATATATACACAAGTGCACATTTCATTTTGGAAAGTTCCGCTTTTGATAGTTCCTATGTACATATCTACATATATATACATTCCTATATACAGATCTACAAATAGCGGTCTATTATTGCAATTACAGTTTACACATTACAGTTTGTTCATGTACCAATGTGTACCATCATATCCTCGCCACTGTTCATACCCCAAGGTGTTTTTGTGTGGAGGTCAATAATATATCTAGACTCAAGTCTAGGCAGTTTTTTAAGTCTATCTCCCCCTCTGATGTTATCGGGGACTGAGTCTAGGCCGTAGCATAATAGCTGGTTGCGGTCACTTTTATGTTTTTCTGCAAAGTGTCTTGCGACAGGGTATGCTTGGTCCACCTTGTCAATTGCTCTCATGTGCTCTAGTATCCTGATTTTAAATGGATGCACCGTGCTGCCATTATATTGGAGCCCGCATGGGCACACAAGACAATACACAATGTACGGTGTGCTGCAGGTAATAAACTTGCTGTTTTTTTTCACCCTGCCCGTATCTTGTATGGTGTATGTGAGAGCCCTTTTGCTATTACTGCAAGCTTTGCACTTGTGACACGGGAAGAAACCTCTCATGCTTTTTAAGGTGTTCGTTTTGGGGGGTATTCTCTCTAAGTGGCTACGTACCTATTGGTCACGAATAGATCTTTCTTTCCTAAATGTGACCAGGGGGAAATTCGGGACATCATCACCTATAACATTATCCGCTTTTAGAATATGCCAGTTTCTTCTCAGCATATGTTTCAGGTGGTTTGCTTCCGCAGAGTAAGGGGTGATTAATCTGAATTTGCCTGTTTCAGTTTTTTTATCTTTCCTCACATCTAACAGACTCTCCCTGGTCATGGCTTTCACCTTGCACGGTGTTTTATTCAATGAAATGGGATTGTACCCACGAATGACAAATCTGGCCATACAATCATTAGCTGCCTCGTCAAAATCACAATCACGTGTGCAATTTCTTCTAAATCTTAATAGCTTCCCATAGGGGATACTTTGCACTAGTTTTGGTGGGTGGCTGCTGGTTGCGTGGAGTCATGAATTTCCAGCAGTTGTTTTTCGATACAGCGATGGTTCAATCTGACCACCAATAATCTGCACTCTCAGGTCCAGATAGTCCACAGAACATGGGCTAATGGTTCCTGTGAAATGCAGATTTAGATTGTTGTTATTCAAGATTGTGGTGTAATTGAGGGCAGTTTCTTCAGTCCCTTGCCCAATGATAAACAAACAAAACAGGTGATGGACCGAATGTGGATCAATGTCACACATTCATCCCAGTCCAAAGATCTGGGCCCAAATCCATCGTTATTTTGCACTCCACACCACCCTGGGTTAGACAATGGCGATATGCAAATCAGCTCTGACCCTGTGCCCCATGGGAACAGTCCAGTCTGAACTACAAAAGCCATGTCCTTCCCAGAACGGAATCAAGCATCCGAGGACCGGACCGGTTTCGAGGTAACACCTCTCATCAGCCCGGCTAGCTTGACTCCAGTGGTGTGGAGTGCCTGGGACCCACGTCTGAGCATCCCCAGCGCACTTATGGCGGAATTTGCAAACAAAACAGGTGATGGACCGAATGTGGATCAATGTCACACATTCATCCCAGTCCAAAGATCTGGGCCCAAATCCATCGTTATTTTGCACTCCACACCACCCTGGGTTAGACAATGGCGATATGCAAATAAGCTCTGACCCTGTGCCCCATGGGAACAGTCCAGTCCGAACTACAAAAGCCATGTCCTTCCCAGAACGGAATCAAGCATCCGAGGACCGGACCGGTTTCGAGGTAACACCTCTCATCAGCCCGGCTAGCTTGACTCCAGTGGTGTGGAGTGCCTGGGACCCACGTCTGAGCATCCCCAGCGCACTTATGGCGGAATTTGCAAACAAAACAGGTGATGGACCGAATGTGGATCAATGTCACACATTCATCCCAGTCCAAAGATCTGGGCCCAAATCCATCGTTATTTTGCACTCCACACCACCCTGGGTTAGACAATGGCGATATGCAAATAAGCTCTGACCCTGTGCCCCATGGGAACAGTCCAGTCCAAACTACAAAAGCCATGTCCTTCCCAGAACGGAATCAAGCATCCGAGGACCGGACCGGTTTCGAGGTAACACCTCTCATTAGCCCGGCTAGCTTGACTCCAGTGGTGTGGAGTGCCTGGGACCCACGTCTGAGCATCCCCAGCGCACTTATGGCGGAATTTGCAAACAAAACAGGTGATGGACAGAATGTGGATCAATGTCACACATTCATCCCAGTCCAAAGATCTGGGCCCAAATCCATCGTTATTTTGCACTCCACACCACCCTTGGTTAGACAATGGCGATATGCAAATCAGCTCTGACCCTGTGCCCCATGGGAACAGTCCAGTCCGAACTACAAAAGCCATGTCCTTCCCAGAACGGAATCAAGCACCCGAGGACCGGACCGGTTTCGAGGTAACACCTCTCATCAGCCCGGCTAGCTTGACTCCAGTGGTGTGGAGTGCCTGGGACCCACGTCTGAGCATCCCCAGCGCACTGTTTTGTTTGCAATGATAAACAAATCATCGATATATCGATGCCATTTTATCACTCTACCACTTGACATGTCGTCCTTGTAGGTTCTGGGCACCTGCTCCTCCCACCAGCCAACGAACACGTTCGCATAGCTGGGAGCTAAGCAGGTGCCCATCGCCGTACCAGATACTTGCTTGTAGTATGTAGTTTCGAACAGGAAGATGTTATTGTTCAAACAGAATTACAAGAACTCAATTAACATTCAGTTATGTTGAGCATATCTAAGTTGTCTTTTTTTCAGATATACATTAACCGCCTCAATTCCCTTTGAATGTTCAATACAAGTATAAAGACTTGTTATGTCTAGGACGACAAGTAAATAGTCAGATTGCCACTTCACATTTTGAATTTTGGTTAAAAAGTCCTTGGTGTCTTTTACGTAGGAGTTTAACTTTTTTACCAAGCTCGCCAAATAGAAATCAAGAAACTTAGAAACATGTTCCGTCAGCCCCTGAACTGAAGAAACAATAGGTCTTCCAGGGGGGTGCAAATTGTCTTTATGTAGCTTAGGGATATGATAAAAGGTCGGGCAGATGGGATTAGAGCTGCGTAAATACAAATGTTCCTCATCTCCAAGCATTCCTTTCTTATACCACTTATTTATCAGTTTATCATAGGCTTGGATACTTTGTTGATATATTTTAAAAGTGGTTTCTTCATAACAGCTTGCATCCGATAACTGCCTCATTGCCTCTCGATGATATTCCTCCCTTGTTTGCACCACAACGTTACCCTCTTTGTCGGAGGGCTTTATGATGACAGTGTTATCATTAGCCAATTTTATTAAAGCCAATTTTTCTTCCTAGGATAGATTTAGTCCACCTTTCTCCGTCTTCTGTTTCTTACGAAACTGTTGCAGATCTTTAATCATTGCCTCAGAAAATTTGTCCAGGGCATCAAATGGCATTTGCGGATTGAAGGTAGAGCATGGTTTGTATGAACTTTCTTCTCTGTCCTGCTCAATACCGACATCTATTGCGCGTTGCACTATTTCTTGGCTGTTTAGTTCATCTGTCATCACTTAATTTCTAAGATCTTCAAGTGTTTCAATTCCTGCAAGATCGTTGACTGCAAGACTATATGTTGCTGTTAGTCTTGCTATTGGCTTTTTGCTTGTTTTCAAATGAGTCCTAATCTTGAAATACTTATGTAGTTTCAATTGTCTCACGAAACTAAACAGATCAATCCTGGTCTGGGTATATTCCAGGTGTGAGTCAGGGCAGAAGGTGAGGCCTAGACTTAGTACTTTGTTTTCCGCATTGGTTAGTGGTTTGTGTGTCAAATTTACCACTGTGAGATTGGTTGGTCCCATTATCTCCTGTTGTTCCGTCTGCGGTTGGTCCAAGTCGCGCCTTTTGGCTTTCCTGCCACCGCCAGATCTTCTTGTCCTCCTGCATTTGCATTTGCTTCTGGGGCTTGTTTTTTCCTCCCCGTAGCCATGACTGCCGGATGACTTGAAATTCGGACTGAAAAGGGGTCTGTTTATCTGAACCACTCGCCACCGATGCGGCTTGATCGTCACTTGATTCATTACCCGTTAAATCAGACTCTGATGTTTCTACTGTCCGTGTTGGTGCTGTTTTGGAACTTAATTTTTTCCTTGGGACATCAAATTTCTTAGCGTAAGTTAGTACTCTGCCCTGAGTATAGTCCCTTTCATCTCGTTGAAACTTTTCTTGTTTGCGCATCTTAATTTTCTGCTCGTATTTCAATAATCTAGGTTTCATTTGATCCATTGCTTCAGTTATTTTCTTATCATCTTCCTTCTTGCCTAAATCCTCTTCCATCTGCCAAAGTTTTATCGCGGTCGCTCCACGCATATTTTACAAGTAGTCCCAAAGTGCCTTTGCAATAGTGGGCCCAGTCAGTCAATAATTGAGGGTCAGAGTTTTCATACGAAGGGACAGTATAAACATGCAACCATCTTGGGACTCGGTCCACCTCGATATAGCCCTGCAGACTGGTAGCCTCCCACCATTTCCTGACTTTGCGCTCATACAAGCGCTCCAGTTTGGTCATAGTTTCGTTAAATTTGCTTTTGGGTTGTTTATATATATATCCGTTCACCACTCCCACCGACTGGCTCTGGACGCCGGTCCCACAACGTAGGAACAGACCACTGCTACGCTCCAAAATCCTTTCAAGGTAAGTTTATTGCTCCATAGTCACCAGCATGACACGTTTCAGCTACAACACGGTAGCCTTGATCACATGACCATAGGAACCAATGCTTGTGCTTAAATACAGTGCAAATGCAGATTGATTTAGCGTCAGCAGTAATAAACATAGAAGACATACTACTTGTTCCCCTCCGAGTATACAATTATAAATATAAATAATACAATGATTTGAACTTTTTAAAATGCAAAATTCATCTATATATACATCGTAAAAATTCTTCTACCATAAATGGTATAACGGAGTCAATATTTACAGTTTACAAAAATTGCTATTGGAAACACAGTCTTCTGTTAAAGTGCTGAATGCGACAGTTGATCGAAAACTCAATCTGCTTAAAAGTGCAAGTGCAAAATAAATATTTTGAATGTGCAGAATACCTCACAGTGCACTAAACAACAGTTAGGATACAAAAAATAAATAAAGGAAGCAAATCGGGTGGCATGCTAACCCCAATTAGGAGGGTTACATGATGGGGAAACCGATAAGTTGCAACCAGATACGCGATAAGAGAGAAGTGAAAAAAGTGCACATGACAAAAAAGAAAAAAACATTATGGCATAGTGCCTAAATCCAGTCAATTCTTTATATTCAGGTGAAAAACTATATCCCTGAGACATATATAATTCCATGTCCTAATTTGGCTGAAAATGGAATACGATGGGTTATGACGACCTGCATGGTTGACCAAATATCAATATAGGGGTGAAGCACATTCCAAACTGTAATACATCTTAGTGTGCAACAGACCAATAGATTAATCAAATATAAACAAACCTAACAAAATTGGAGCGAGACCGTTAGTATTACTCACAATATACATACAGGAGATTCACAGCACCCTGATATACAGCAGAAATGTATAAAAAACAGTGTAAATCCTCTCCTGTATTCATCCCATTGGGAATCCTGGTATCTAACAGTAAAATATATTTACTCTCCAATTGTCTGAGGGTTTTCTCCCTATTTCCTCCCCTGATGTTTTTGGGCACTGCATCAATGATGAAATATTTTAGGTCATTTAAGTTCTTACTGTGGAGCAACTCAAAATGGCGAGCCACCGGATAATTTGCATCAGAATTTACAATGGTTCTAAGATGCTGTAGGATACGGTTAAAGCCCTGAAGTTTAGTGCTTCCAATGTACTTGAGTCCACACGTACATTGGAGCACGTAAACCACAAATTCAGTACGGCAGGTATAATGGTTTCTGATTTTAATAGGTTTGGGGTCAAAAGCAGAATGGAATTCGCTAGTGTTGATCCCAAACTTGCATGCTCTGCATGAGATGCATTTAAAGAAGCCGCATTTATCTGATAACCAGTTAGTTTTGGATATCACCTCCGGACTAGATCTAACCAGAGCATCTCTCATCGAAGGAGCTCTTTTGAACACAATAGAGGGTTCATCTGGAATCAGAGGAGCTAAACTGATGTCAGTTTTAAGTAATGGCCAATGTTTTTTTAGTATCCCTCTTACTTTCCTCTCCTCACCATTTAATGTGGTGATCAGACTGATGTTATTACTGGGATTTCTTTCCTCACAAATAATATTGGGCTGGGAGGGGTTGATGGAAATGGAGGCTAGGTAATCTTCTCTGTTAAACTCATTAGCTTTGTTTCTAGCTTCTTGCAACAACTGGGGTTGATATCCTCGATTAATGAATCTAGTAAAAGCCTCATTCTGACAATGCTCCAGATCCCTCTCAGAGCTACAGATCCTCTGCATCCTCAAGAATTCCCCATACGGGATACTTCTGATGAGATGGTTGGGATGCGAGCTGCTCGCATGTAATATCGCATTACCAGCAGTTGCTTTTCTATGAAGGCGGGTCTGTAGTTTATCCTCAAAAATGTAGATTTCTACATCAAGGAATTGGATTTTTTGAGTACTGATCTGGAAAGTGAATTGTAAATGTAGTGTATTATCATTGATTCTATTCACAAACTCCATGGCAGATTCCACCGACCCATTCCAAATCATGCAAATATCATCTATAAATCGCCAATAGTGTGTAATACAGTTGGGGAAAGAGTTGGCGAGGGTACCAATAGAAAAATAGAAAAATCCTGGTATTGTGGTGGCAGTTCTTATTGTCATAGAATTACTTCATCCCACAGTGGCGTAACAAAACTTAAGGGGGCCCCCCCTGCAAAAAACATGGAGGGGGCCCCCCCGGCAGCCCAGCCCACCACCTACCACTTTGCCCCGGAGCCCAAAATGCTGGCATATTTTAATTTGAAACCTCCAACGTTGTAACGGCGCAGTGCTTGATACAAACTAACCTTCGGGGCCAAGCATCATTAAAAAACACATACCTAAACCTCATGCCAGGAAACAGAAATCAACGTTTTTTGCCAACCTACGGGTTGAAAGTGTTTTTTGTCAAAAGCTATTAGGAGTGTTCCATAACACAGGGCCGCTGGGAACACGGTTTAAGCACATGTAATGGCTTGTGGTACACATCATGACCGGTAAGGAAACTCCTGTGTTGTATGTGGGGGTAAAAGGAATATTTAAAACACCTCCTGATATTTAATCTGCACATTCCCATGTGCTTTTATGAAATAGAAGATTGCTGCCTGCTGCAGAGGCGCCCCTTGGATTGCCAGTCTTTGCCAACACTGGGCCCCCTCCCTGCCAGCAATCAATCAGGAGAGCTCCAGGGCCTCTCTGTCCATGTGGGATGCAACCCAAAAGGATGTGAGGCAGTCCCAACAGGAATAGTTACAACACACGGATCCATCTTAGCTGCTAGTGTGACACTGACTCACGCTCGGACAGGCACCATACTGCATTCTCCTCAGGCTGAGGCAGAAGCTGTGCAGTAATCTCACAGCAAAACCAACAGGTTGTATGACTGTCAGAAGGGACCCACCTGTTTTAAATTACCCCCAAGATACATAGAAGCACGGCCGCCAGAAAGCATGTTGCATTTGCCAACAAGCGCTTGAAATAATGGGCGCACGTACCTGCAGCATTGCTGTCTAGTTTTTAAGATTGCTGATGTACGACATTTCAAATGTGATTGCAATCGCACAGCCCACCTAGGCACCAAAGACATGCATTAGGCAGAAGTGGTCTCGGAAGTGTAAGAAAGTGCATATAACATTCCCAACTTTCAAGGTTGTAGGAGGAATTTAACATATCCCAGCCCTACATGTTCTGGTTTTTCAGAGAGCGAAAAAGCAAAAATCATTGAGAAAGGCCTATTTCAGAACAGTAAGGTAAGATATAGATCTACCTCATGTAAGCCTATCGCTTCGGTGAATCAGGTAAAACATCAGACATTGTCACAATCCATAGGCCTCTCTATGTATGCTGTAAGGTATGTTTCTGTGGTGACTACGCGGCCGCCCATTATTTCTAAACTGGAGGCCTATATTATGCTCTCAACTTTGATTATGGTTATGGCTTGCGCACTGTTGTGTGGCTGCAATAAATCACAATTTTTAATCATGATGATTGTGACAATAATTCAATTTAGTTGTATGAATTTGCCTATTGCAGGAGAGCAGTCCACTTGCTGTCAGCTGTATGTAAATTATTACACCCCGGGCCGGCTTGTTTGTTTGTTTGTTTGTTGATGCCTCCCAATTACCATCTCTGCCACGGACTCCCTCACTAACACGCTTTAACAGTGCCCCTCAAATCTCCATAACCACTCTCTTGCTGAAATGCATTTAATTAGTTTTATAGCACCGCTCATACAAGTGTAGGGTGTCAGAGCCCTCTACATCGCACACACATTACACTGAGACAACCAATTAAAGTGTGAAATCAGTGTACTTGGAATGTTTGATAAGATAGTGGACTACAAGGGGTAAGAGTCCATCCATACTGATAGACAGTATGGTTTGAGTGCTTGGTCTAGAGAAGCACAAAAACTCAGAATTTAAAACGTTACACTGTGGTTAGGGGGATCTCTTTATTAATAAGAACTGTCATTTTTTTTACCAAAATGAACCCTTTTTGCAACATTCTAATAATGAAAAACTGGGGGGGATCATAGCACTCTCCGTTTGTATGCACTCTTCTATGACAGTTAATAGCTCACCGGGATTTTAATTTAAACACTCACTGTAAATTTTTTAAAAAAGGGTATCTCGAACAAAGCACTGACATATTTTCATCATATGCGCTCCCTGATCTGCATTTAGCATACAGTTTGCAGCAGGCATATTAACTCTCTGCCCTACTTACTAATTAGCCAAAACTTCCACTAGACAAAATTCCGATCTGTATTGTGATATTTTGATTGTATGTAGATTTATGGAGGAAAGAAAGACCGTGACAGATGCTTGTAAAATTCAAATACTTGCAAAGAAGGTGAATACTATTTGTAGTCATTAATAACGTATTGGCCCCTATTTGATTGTAGCAGGTTTCATTGACAATCCACAGATAACTTCTAGAGCTTGGGCCACGTAAAAAATCAAGGTAAAAGTCTCAGGAATAAATACATATTTAGATATGGCTCTGAACTGAAGGCGACCATAGGGAATCTTCCTCATGCTAACAGACCGGGAAAGGGTAACAGTCCCCCAGGAAAAAGCCTAGACTTGAAAATATAAATCTTTACCGGAGGCAGGAGCTGAAAAAAACGCCGGTGCAGTAAGGTTGGTGCCTCATAATCGCACTGGAGGAATCATCACGGTCTCTGCCTCCACAGAATGGTCGGAATAGGGGCCTAAATTAACTTTTACTTTTATTCCTTTTCGGCCTCCCCATAATGCATCCCTGCGGGCTTCAGAAGACAGGGCATGAATGCACGGCTAGCCAGAGGAGGCTATAAATAATTAAATGATGTCATGCGGCCATGCGGTCCCTCTCGGTCATCTCTAGCACCTGCGATGCGTGCCCGGCTTCACCAGACGCGCACTTTCAGTTGCGCTTTGCGCATGGCAATGGTCACCAAACCAACCCCCACCCTGCGCGCCGTGCACCAATCTGACGGGGCCAGGGCGAGGTGCTGGTGCAACAAAAGACGTACTTTACCAGTTAATCACAACACAATACCAAAAATACCTGTTGAATCTTTAGTGCTTGCTGGCTCTGCTAATGGGGCCCCTGGAGCGTGAGGGGCCCCCCGCAACAGGGGGGGCTGCGTGGGCCTGTGTTACGCCCCTGTCATCCCATTATTAATTGTTGGTCAACCGAGGGTCAAATATATATATTGATAGTATAAATACTGATTATTCTACCTCATCAGTGACCTATGATTCGCTATCAAAAGCCACATGTCCACAAGAGGGATAGTGAACAGGGGGCCCCCTGACACTGATGAAAAGTTTTTTAAAGGCAATTTCAGGAGATCAAAAACGATTGTAAATTATTATTATGCAGTCACTAGGCATATAATGATGAATGTATTCATATATGTGAAACCTGACATAGGAAAATATCCTTATGGGCTTCCCAGGGACTTATTGCTGCTAGGCCCTAAGATGTATGTCCACTCTCTTTGATAAACTTCCAGATGATTGTGCTAGCTAGACCCTATAATAATTTCCTCTCTCAGAGGAAATTATATAGATCTTCTCCGATATTCAAACCCATAGCGGTCTTTGTGTCCAGCTCGACAATATATCGAGATTCAAGCTATTGCAATGTTTTCTCCCTATTGCCTGCCCCACCCATTTGGAGCTCATCGGGGAACGGGGGGGAGGTAAAACACTGACCAGAGACTCAAAATTAAGTGTGATAAAGGCCGCTTTATTGGAAGCAGGTGCATCCTACACCATGAAAATCCTTGGCCTGCGCCGCACAAAACTAGGCCTCACTAAATATGCAATTTCCTGACACACACCCCCACCCCCTCCCCTAAACTGGTTCCCCCAATCCGCAAACAGTAAACAATTAGCAAAACCTCAATTTGCCTCTCCACCTGGCTACACACTTTATTGTGCTTGACCTACCCCCGATAATCCAAACAGATCTCCTACACTTCCCACATATATTAGGAAAAACCGCCCGCAGAGGCAGAAATCACACCCACACCTGCTCCAGCGACACGACGAACTCCACAACCATCAAACAGACCCCATTGCACCGGCCCCAAAACCCCCCCCAAAAAAAAAAAACCCCGAAAAAAGGGGAATCAACTCGCCCTTGGGCCCGTCCCCGTTTCACTGTCAAAAACACCGAAATAATGTTGTCTGCCAACCCCCTCCCGGCAGCTGTGACACCCAAACAAAATGGTTGCCTGCAAAACAAAATGGCTGGTTTTAAGGGGCACCAGCCCAAAAGCAGCCCAAAATTGCGCAGCCCCCCCAGCCCAAGGCTACCAACCCGCCAAAACCAGCCCACGGACAGTGCTGGCACTACCCCCCCTTCCCTAGCCCCAAAACCCCCCCGGGTGGGGCAGGCCTCCTGCTGGTCGGCCGCCGCCCCCAAAGCCCTATTGGGGCCCATCGGGGAATGGGATGGGGAGGCAAAACACCGACCAGAGACTCAAAATTAAGTGTGATAAAGGCCGCTTTATTGGAATCAGGTGCATCCTACACCATGAAAATCCTTGGCCTGCGCCGCACAAAACTAGGCCTCACTAAATATGCAATTTCCTGACACACACCCCCACCCCCTCCCCTAAACTGATTCCCCCAATCCGCAAACAGTAAACAATTAGCAAAACGTCAATTTGCCTCTCCACCTGGCTGCACACTTTATTGTGCTTGACCTACCCCCGATAATCCAAAAAGATCTCCTACACTTCCCACATATATTAGGAAAAAACCCCACTCGAGGGACCTGCTAATGGCTCTCGACCCCCCCTAGGACTCCTGCACTTTCTGGCACCCGTGCCCACCAATGCCTTGCTCCAGAGCCTCCAGCAAGTGTACCACATACAGATCCGCTCTGTGTGGCAGGTGTACCCCCTGAAAATACACTTCCCCATACCCAATCTCTGGGTGCCCCATCCTGTCAAAACCGTCCTACCCCTCAAAATGTACCTTTCCCACTAAACTTCCTCCCGGCCCACTATGGCCGCTGGCCTTCCAACCCCCCTACCCCAACGCCCTTGACCTAAAATCCGACAGTTGACAAGCCCCCGCCCACTGGCGTCGACTCCCCACCCAGGCCCTCACCCCGTTTTTTATTTATTTATTTATTTATTTTTTTATTTACAACCACACTACCCTATGCACATTAAGAGGCCGCGTCCGGCACACTCCCCCCTATACCCCTTCAGACCAAGCCGGGAATAACTTGTGCCAGCGCCTACCTCTTCTCCCTGCCCATGACCACGAAACAACCTGCCACCCAAATCCACTCCTGCTTCTGGCGCTTTACCATCGCCCCAACCACCCACCCACACTGCCAACCGCTACGTCCCCCAATCCCCCACCGACGACAAATCGTCACCCCGACAACACCCCTACCGCAGCAAGTTCCCCCCTGTTCGGTCATAGCTCCGGCAGGCGTGCTTTCATGGCCACAGAGTCGAGCTCTGTACCAACGACTGACAGCACCAAACTGGGACAGTGCCTCCTCTCTGGCGCCCTGGACACCCCCAGGTAAACCTCAAGGCCCGTAAAACCGTCCAGCTCCGCTGGCAGTCCGTCGAAACCCGGCCGTCCCACCAGAAAGAAGTCACCAGATAGTGCGCCACCACGAGAGCCTGTCAGCCAGGAAAACCCACTGCAAAAGCACTGAATGTCGCACACCGCGCACCCGAAATCGAACATTTCATGTGCAGCGCGTCGCCCCCCCATGCCAACCATGCAGCCCCCATGCCTCTGGCGGGCATGGTTCTATGGCCTGGAGTCGAGCTCAACACCAAGCGAGGACAGCACAGTCTGGGACCGTACGTCTTCTCTGGCGCCAGGGGCACCCCCCAGCAAGCCACGAGGCCCGTAACCGACCAGCTGCTGCTGGCAGTCCGTCGAACCCAGCCGTCCCACCAGAAAGAAGTCATCCAGATCAGGTGTCACCGTGTCAGAGCCTGTCCGCCATGAAAAGCCCCACCGCAACCAAGCACTGCTCGCCCCCACGACGCACCCGAAAGCGGGTTGCCCAGCAAGAAAGGCTAGATTTTAAGAATGCCAAGTACGTCAGAAAGGCAAGTAACGCTGGGGCAAAGACAGTCACATGTCCGGCCAGTGACAAATGGAAGCTTGAATATTAGTAATTAATACCGTGCGCTCCATTGAGTCTGTAATATCACAAATCAAGTATATGATAAAAAAGATTCTGAACCAAACTCTAGAATACTAAAAACACAGAAACCGGAATTCAGTCTGACACCATGAATCCAAGCCTCATTTGGACAGGGCTAAAGGCCTGACACAGAACCTTTCTCGGTGTTTGGTTTGCCAGGTGACTAAAATTACAGAAGCGCTGTGTGATTGTTGAATCCACCTACAATATCTAATGCATCCTCCACTGCACACTACACAAAGGGCCTTCTGTTGCAGAGTTCTTGCAGTCTATAGATCGTCCATGACCTGGCACCAGATTCCACTAAATTTCAAAAGGTACCGAGAGGTCCTAAAATAATCATTATGCAAATAATATACACGTATTGTTTAAGTAATTATCATACGAAGCCAACCGCTGAAGCTATGACCAGCAGACCACCCATTCCCTGGGCGCCTCAAAGCAGCCTTCCTGCGCTGATGTTTGCCCCCAACACAACATGCCCCCAGGCTTAGGACTCCTCCATTGCTAATGGAAAGGGGCGACCACTCGGTCCCCCCGAACGTATGGCTGAGTGCCTCGATCCCCCCGGGAAGCCATTTTTGGGCGGGAGGCGCGTCTCGGCTGGTATGCCCGAAGCGGCGTAGCCGGGGCGCGCCTTTTCCCGCCCTGGAGTGGGCTGGCCTAGACACCGACGCAGCCAGCCACGCCCTCGGGGCGGGCAGGGGCGGGTTTTCGCCCGCCCTGAAGACGGATAAAAGAAGGCGCAAGACCAGAAGACGTCCTCTTGTTCTTGTGCTCCGAAGCTGCACCTCCTCGCTACACGTGAGCTCGGGACGGAACGAAGAGCCATTTTTGAGCGTTTTGATCTTTTTTCTTTGTCTTCTAGATACTTCCTCGGAGAGATGCCCAAGAAAGGCGCAAAGAGAATGACGACCGACCAGATGGTGCGGGCCCTTTGCAAAGAAGTGTCCGACATAAAGAAACGGTTGGCGGAGCGAGATGGGGAGGAGGGTTCGGGCCCTGCGCCGGCTGGAGGGAGACCTAAGAGGCCGAGAAAGGTTCCAGCCGGTGGGGACGTCCCGGTTCCCTCTGCCCCGCTCGAGGCGCCGACCCCAGTACCGATGGAGGGGAATCCAATCCCCGTTGTCGTCACCCCGACATCCAAGGAAGACATGCCCCCCGAGCTGGCAGCACAGCTAGCAGCATGGTTGGGGGATAGTAGTGATGGCGCCACGGCTGCCGAGGCACAGGCGCTGATAAAAGGGCTTCGTGAGAAGAAAGAGGCAGCTAGAGTGGCTACGCCGTTGGCGGGGATAGACAAGCCGCAAGCGGCAGAAGCTGCGTCCGGTTCAGGTAAGCGGCCATTGCCGATTGCAAGGGACGAGTCAGCACCCTCTCGTAGAGAGAGATTGGGACAACATGTGCCTTTAGCTATAAAAGAAAAGATCTGGGCGGGGGAGTACGTGAATATATTTTCCCTGCTTGTTGATCATTATGATGTGGAGCATGTGAAAAGTCAGAAGGACTTAATGCATCCGAGTGTTTGGCGCGCAAAGATGGCCGCCTTTAAGGTAAATGAGAACATTGGCAACTGGGGCAATGCATGGGGTATTTTCACATCGATTTTGGGGGAACGTAGGCCCGAGTTGCTTCCAGAGTTTCCCGTTTATCAATCACGAATTATGGGTTACTCGACAGCGTATCAAGGTAACCATTGGTTTTGTTATGACAATCTGTTCAGGAAAGAAAAGGAACATAACAAGAGTTTGACTTGGGATTGTTACGATTCTTTAACATGGGATAAAATGAAAGAATCGGGAATGTTAAGAATGCCATTGGTCGGGAGCAATGTTGTTGATTACTCCCGCCAAAATGTGGGGACGCCCTTTCGACCAAGTACGAGCACCGACGACCAGTCGAGGCCCGCAGGCAATACAGGGAGAAAGGGTTTCTGTTTTAATTTCAACAAGGGGAAATGTACCAGGCCTCCGGGATCGTGTAAATTCAAACATGAGTGTAGTACGTGTGGGTCGTCCCATCCTGAGTCATCGTGCAGAGCCAGAACGGGTGAGAATGGTGGTAAGGGAGGCGCCAAACAGGTCTAAGCTAGGCCGAGGGGCGCCTCTACCAACCCCGATTGATACCTTGGCAATGATTCCCTGGCTCAGCGAATACCCGGATCGTACTTCTGCCGGGGTGCTGCGGAACGGTTTTACACATGGTTTCCGCATCCCGGTAGGGGACTTTCAGGGTGTAGGGATGTGCAAAAATCAACTTTCCGTTTTTCAACATACATCTGTAGTGCAAGAAAAAATTCGGAAAGAGGTTAGCCGGGGACGGGTCGCCGGCCCGTTTAGTGAACCCCCGGTACCGGATTTCGTTTGTTCTCCGTTAGGGGTGGTCCCCAAGAAGGACCCGGGTGAGTTTCGTTTGATCCATAATCTATCTGCTCCACATGGTCTTTCGGTGAACGACGCAATTGATCCAGAAGTTTGTTCGGTGCGATACGCATCTTTTGATGAGGCGGTAGCCATCTTGAATCGCCTGGGGCACGGGACGTTGATGGCGAAATCTGATATCGAGTCAGCGTTCCGGTTGCTCCCGGTACACCCAGACGATCAGCGTCTTCTGGGATTCGGGTTTCAGGGGTCATTTTACATGGATAGGTGTATGCCAATGGGATGCTCTATATCATGTGCTTACTTTGAGCAATTCAGTACTTTCCTGCAATGGGTGTTCACTAAGAAAACGGGTTTCCGAAATGTAATGCACTACCTTGACGACTTTCTGTTCCTTGGCCCCGCCGGTAATCCCGAATGTGCCCAGGCCTTAGCTGAATTCTGTGTGTTAATGGATCATCTTGGCGTGCCATTGGCACCGGGTAAAACTATGGGTCCCACGACTTGCCTCGAGTTTTTGGGGATCGAGTTGGACTCAAGGGAGGGGTGCTTCCGTTTACCAGCTAGCAAAGTGTCGAAATTCAGGGCAGCCCTCCAAGTATGTTTAAATGCATCCAAAGTTACACTGCATCAGTTGCAACAGTTAGTGGGAAAGTTGAATTTTGCCTTGAGGGTGATACCAATGGCTCGCCCCTTTTCCCGCTCAATTGCCCAAGCGATGGTTGGCCTAAAGGAGGGTCATCATCGCACAAGGTTATCGGCTGAGGTCCGCCAGGACATGCGGATTTGGTTAGCATTCTTGGCGGACTTCAATGGCCGAGTCGTCTGGAACAAGCCAGCCGTGTCCTCCGAAGAGCTTGGGCTATGGACAGATTCAGCAGGAAGCGTAGGTTTTGGCGCCATCTTCGGCACAAAATGGTCGGCACAAAAGTGGCCCCTATGGTGGCACGAGAAGGGGCTGACGAGTAACATCGCTTTCCTTGAACTATTTCCCATTCTGGTGGCCCTGAGAACCTGGCCAGAAGGGTTCAGAGATCATTCTGTTGTGTTCTGGTCCGACAATATGACCGTGGTAGAATGCATCAATAGTCAGGCAGCCCGTTGTAAATTGATTTTGAGGCTGCTCAAAGAAATTGTCTTACTGTGTATACAACTGAACGTGGTATTCAGAGCAAAACATGTCCCAGGGGTGATGAATCAGGCTGCTGATGCACTGTCTCGTTTTCACATGCAGGCTTTCTCGGGTTTCCTTCCTTCAGCGGACCCGGAGCCGGCACCCTTCCCCGAAGCTCTCTGGTCTCTCGGTGCCCCGAACTTCGTCACCTCGTGGGAGAGAGTCTAGCACCCAGGACAAGGAAGGCATATGAAGGGGCGTTCCAGGCCTATTTAGCCTTTTTGGGGGCAGAGAGAGGGGGACTTTGGGGTCAGGAAGAGTTGGTAGTACTTTTTCTGATGTCCTTACGTAGGGCTGGAAATCGGTGGCTACGGCCCACAGGCATCGTGCCGCCATTTCCTTTGTTGCCAGGGCCCATGGCATCCTGGACCCAACAGCGTCTTTCACGGTGCAGAAAGCGCTACGTGGGTGGCAACGTCTAGAGGGTCGCAGAGTAGACGTACGACGACCGATAGGTCTAGACAGGTTGTCCCAGTTACTGGTCACACTCCCGAACACATGCTCGTCCCCGTTCGAGACCTGTTTGTTCCGGACTGCATTTACGCTGGCATTTCACGGGGCTATGAGAGTTAGTGAGCTAGTTGCAAGGAACAAACAGGACGTGACGGGGGGCTTGTGCAGGGAGCATGTCCAGATCAGGGGTGATGCGATGATTGTCTCCTTTCTCAGGTCCAAGACTGATCAAGATGGGAGAGGGGACTGCACGATCATTCGCAGGAACCCCGAGTCATCCATGTGTCCGGTACAGTGCTTAGAAGATTACCTAGCACGAAGGGTGGCATCATGGGGGGGGACATTGTTGAGGCATGCAGACGCCACCCCGCTGACGAGGTTTCAGTTTCAACGGGTGCTTGCAATGGCCATTGCCGCAGCGGGCTTGGACCCGGGCGAATTTGGGACCCACTCCTTTCGTATAGGGGCTGCCACTGAAGCTACAGCCAGGGGTCTTAATGTAGAACAAGTGAAACGTGTGGGGCGCTGGTCCTCCAATTGTTATAAGAGGTACGTGCGATTGCACATGTTGTGAAGCTGTAATCATGTACTCACGCCTCTTGTCTTTTGTTTGTTTTCAGTTGCGCAAGCCTACGCGGCAGGGCAGACTGAGCAGTCGACCCAACACCAGGTCAGCGGTCGCACGTCACCGGCTGTGAGGAAGGAGGTGTGGGTCGTGGGCCACTCATACGTGAGACGGGCCGCAGACGTATTCAAAGCAGGTGACATGGTTCACGTACCTGGGGAATACGGGTACAGAGTGTCCTTCTACGGAAGGGGCGGTCTCTGTATTGACCAGTTTCAGGAATTTTTTGAGGGCTTGTTAGAGCGGATGAGGTCACCGCCGTCCATAGTCATAGTGCATTTGGGGGGCAATGATTTGGTCACCACCGGTAGACGACTTCTCCTGGAGGCTATGCTTTCCACGGTAAGTTGGTTAGCGAGGAGAGTTCCGGGGTGCCTAATTGCGTGGTCTCATATGATCCCACGAAAAGTGTGGCGGGGGGCTATCTCGATCCCTGCTTTGAATCATTCTGTTAAGAAATTGAATAACAAAGTAAGTAGGTTGTTCCGTTCCAAGACATTGCATTCGATCTCGCATAAGTGTATTAATGATGACAGTATGTATCTGGGGGATGGTGTGCATTTGTCGAGGGCGGGGAATGAGTTACTCATAGGAGACTTCCTAGCCTGGTTAAAATCTTTAAAGCATGACCTTTAGGTAGGAGTTTTGTGGGGGGGTCCGGATAGCCGGTCAACTATCCGGACCTGTGGCGGTAAGGTCATGATCGGTGAGCACTAATTGGTAGATCCCTATGAGTGGGCGTCACCCAACACGGATGGGAGCGCTCGGGAGAGGTGGCCATTGGCCCCTCAGTGGGGAGGCGGTCCCGTCTAAGGGCGGGTCGCCGGAAGTAAAGGAAAGGCGGTCAAGGCCCCTTCCTTTGTAGGAGGGGTTACAGCCCCCTCCTGGGGAATTTCCCGGGGCCAGGGTCATCTGCGACGGCAGATGCGGTAAGTTGTGTGGGGTGGGGAGAGGTCAACGATACCTTCTAGATACCACACACAAGTGTTCGAACGACCTTTAAATGGCGTCGAGTCTTAAGTGCCCCCGTCAAGTCAAGGGAAATTGTTAGTAGTTGCACTTGAGGTAAGCCTCTGTGCTGTCGCCCCTCCCAAGTGGGAGGGGTAAGTCTGGTTAGGGATCTTGACACCGGTTATGACCTTGCCGTTGGCCCTTAAACGTTAGGATGTACAATTTCAGTGTTCTTAGAGAATGTTTTTGTAGGATGCTAGTTCGGCTAGGAGAACCTCTGTATTAGAGATTATGTTAAGGTTAGCCAAACATCGTAATGTGATAATGAAATTGTACATAACATGAAAACGTTTAATGTTTTAATTTTTTGTTTTAATAAATACGGCCGGGATGGTCACTCCATCCCACATCCAAAAACTTTAAGAACTGTTTCCGGTTTTCCTCCTTTTGGGGATTGTGTTGAGAGGGGGTGGCGGGTATCTCGGCCATATGGAAAGGGGCGACCACTCGGTCCCCCCGAACGTATGGCTGAGTGCCTCGATCCCCCCGGGAAGCCATTTTTGGGCGGGAGGCGCGTCTCGGCTGGTATGCCCGAAGCGGCGTAGCCGGGGCGCGCCTTTTCCCGCCCTGGAGTGGGCTGGCCTAGACACCGACGCAGCCAGCCACGCCCTCGGGGCGGGCAGGGGCGGGTTTTCGCCCGCCCTGAAGACGGATAAAAGAAGGCGCAAGACCAGAAGACGTCCTCTTGTTCTTGTGCTCCGAAGCTGCACCTCCTCGCTACACGTGAGCTCGGGACGGAACGAAGAGCCATTTTTGACCCACCCACCAGCCCCTGAGGACAGCAAGTTGTTGTGCAATAAAGTGAATTTATAAGTTGGTTTTTCCATTTCGTTTACAGGCTGTGACAGTATCAGTTTGTGGTTAATCATAATAAAGTATGGTGAATATCGTCTAGGTTGTTACGATTAAAATGATTTGATGTAGTGTTGCATTTCTAGCATGCTCTTTCGGTCGTAGTGACCAATGTTTTCATAGGTTTAAGAATTGTCGTATTTATTTTTGGTAGGCGGTAAGGTCATGATCGGTGAGCACTAATTGGTAGATCCCTATGAGTGGGCGTCACCCAACACGGATGGGAGCGCTCGGGAGAGGTGGCCATTGGCCCCTCAGTGGGGAGGCGGTCCCGTCTAAGGGCGGGTCGCCGGAAGTAAAGGAAAGGCGGTCAAGGCCCCTTCCTTTGTAGGAGGGGTTACAGCCCCCTCCTGGGGAATTTCCCGGGGCCAGGGTCATCTGCGACGGCAGATGCGGTAAGTTGTGTGGGGTGGGGAGAGGTCAACGATACCTTCTAGATACCACACACAAGTGTTCGAACGACCTTTAAATGGCGTCGAGTCTTAAGTGCCCCCGTCAAGTCAAGGGAAATTGTTAGTAGTTGCACTTGAGGTAAGCCTCTGTGCTGTCGCCCCTCCCAAGTGGGAGGGGTAAGTCTGGTTAGGGATCTTGACACCGGTTATGACCTTGCCGTTGGCCCTTAAACGTTAGGATGTACAATTTCAGTGTTCTTAGAGAATGTTTTTGTAGGATGCTAGTTCGGCTAGGAGAACCTCTGTATTAGAGATTATGTTAAGGTTAGCCAAACATCGTAATGTGATAATGAAATTGTACATAACATGAAAACGTTTAATGTTTTAATTTTTTGTTTTAATAAATACGGCCGGGATGGTCACTCCATCCCACATCCAAAAACTTTAAGAACTGTTTCCGGTTTTCCTCCTTTTGGGGATTGTGTTGAGAGGGGGTGGCGGGTATCTCGGCCATAATACTTCCAACTCTCAGACCAGCGTTTTAAATTCGCTCAAGCAGAGTCACCTGTACCTATGTTAAAGAAATCTACCTGTTACCCATACTTGCGTGGATATTGCATCTCGAAATTGACATGGGGGTTGGGTCAAAACCATGTGGCTTAGCAAACAGAGCACAAGAGTCCCACACAAGCCGGGATGATAAACCCATTTTCATTTCATTTATGTCAGTAAAATTTCCAGCTAACTATAACTGGTGTGAAACCTATGGTTTTTTCAGTGAATTTCTTAGGTTTTTTAAATGCTAATTCCTAACTATAACTGGTGTGAAACCTATGGTTTTTTCAGTGAATTTCAAAGGTTTTTTTAATGCTAATTCCTAACTATAACTGGTGTGAAACCTATGTTTTTTTCAGTGAATTTCATAGGTTTTTTAACTGCTAATTTTTAACTTTTTATAGGGCTTCATACCTATGTACTTTTTAGTGAATTTCTAAGGTTATTTTTTCGCAAATGTCTTTAGCTGAGAAAGGTATGTTTTCCTAAAAATGAACCCTATATTGTATATTAAGATAATATTTTTGTTTAAAAATAGTATTTTTTTTTTTCATATTTGACCCTGGTGCGCTCCCGGTGCGCGTACCGGTGAACGCCCCGGTGCGCGTACCGGTGCCTGTACCGTCAGCGCACCAACAAAAAAAAGAAAAAAAAATATTGAAGGAGTGAGCATGAGGAATGGGGACAGAGAGAGTGGTGTTAAGAGAAAGAGAGCTAAAAGGGAGGAACACAGAGGGACTGTGTAATAGATAGTAAGACAGAGAAAAGGTGTAAGAGGTAGTAACTGAGAAAAAGAAAATGAATAAGGGAGCAAAAGAAGAGAAGAAAGAGGAAGAAGACTAAAGCAGATGTTCTGGGAGAATGTGAATGGGTGATGAGAGTAAAAGGAAGGAGAGTAAAGGATGAGGAATGACAGATAGTGACGGAACCAGAGAAAAAAAACAGTAGTGACGGAGGGAAAGAAAATAGCAGTGAGTGTAAGTAAAGAGGAGTGAAAGAGGGTGTATATAAGTGAATAAGGGTAATACATAGGGAGTGACAGAGAGAAAGAAGAGAGAGAGTAAAGGAAGGAGTGTCAGAAAGGGACTAAGTGAACCAGTAAAAAAGGTAAGTGAAGGGGTGTGGATAAGCAGAGGTACTGAAAGAAGTTGAATGTGGTAGGAAGTAAACATGGAGGATAAGAATAAGTTAGGGAAGCAAAGTAAAGACACAAGGGTGAGGTAGGGTGAGAGAAAAGTAGTGAGGTTAAAGCAAAGGGTGATAACATACTATATCTTGTAAACACACTTACCATATAATTTATGAAAACTTACTTGTATCTGTGAAAGACAAAAAAAACACGTTATAATTAGTAAAAAATATATATTAAAATAGAAGAAACAGGTGAAGAGGTAAAAAATCAAAAAAAGTGTACTAAGAAATAAAGCAATAGTGAAGGATAGAAAAACAGAAATAAAGTAATGTAGAAAGAGAAAAAAGAAGGAAAAAGAAATAGAAAGAGAACAAATTACTGAAGTTAAGTAAGATACTAAAAGAATGTGAGATACCAAAACGAAATCAGGAAAGATAAGAAAGTAAAAGGAAAATGAGTGAAAAGGAAAGAAGTCTGAATGAGGAACTATTAATAAAAAAGAGGAATAGAAGATGACTGAGAGTGAGTGAAGAGGAGTCACAGAGTGAAGGGATGAAGGGAATGAGGTTAATATAGAACGATGGATGAAAAAGAAGTGAGAGTGTAAGTATACAGAAAAACAAAGAGAAAGACTGAGTGAACTACAGTACAATGAGTGCGAAAGAAAAAAAAGGAGAAAAAGAAAGAAAGAGAGGGGAAGAAAACTAAAGCAGTGGTACTGAGAGAATGTGTAAAAGATAAAAAGTGGTGGAAGGAAGAGAGGAAATGCAGACAGTTCAAATTGGATTGAGAAGTTGTAAATGAAGTGCAGTAAAGGAACAGCGATGAAACAAAGTTAAAAAAGCAGTGTAAATGAGTAAAGAGAGGTAAATAAGGGTGAAAAAGGAAAATGAGTGTGAGACGATGTGAATACAATTTAAATTACACAATGCAAACTATAGAATAACTTCTGCAATATGTTACATTATTTATTTTTGCTGTTCTCAGAATATATTGAATTTCACATAAATTAGTGAGTTCAAAGTCTTCATCATATAACAGCGGGGAAAAAAAAAACAATCTAAAAGATTGTGTTTAAAAAAAAACATTCAAACATACATCTCATATATGTACACTAATCTTTGATTCACTTACTTTTCCGTGAGGCCAAATAGAAGATAGTGAAGGTCCTTTAGGTGGAAAAAAGTTTGCTGTGCTCTATAACTTCCATTTCATCGACTTCCTATGAAAAAAGATCTAAGAACATCATACCTTACACTTTCCTCACGGCCAATTTGTGTCAGATATATCAGTATTTATTACTTTCAGATCCACTTAAAGTATCTATATGAGATAAATAATTTAAAACATTAGATTAACTAACTAACTAACAAACTTTTATTATCTATTCCCATCTTCAAAGGCCAATTCCCTTTACTAAAACTTTGGTTTTAAAAACACTAGATAAGAATTTGTAGAGTCATAAGGCAAGCGTTGTTTATAAGTTAAATGAGAACCATTGCAGTAACTCCATCCTTTTTCACATTCTAAGTAGCATGTATAATGTCCTGAGGTTGTCGAAGAACCGTCATGATAAATAATAGCTTCAGTTGTAAAGGTTCTTCCTGAAATTGATAACTGAGAAGCCACAATTTTTTTTATAGAAGTTGTCAATTTAGTTCCATCAGGTCTACATCGTTGTAAAACTAAAATGATATACTGACCATAACTTTGTATAAATAATGTGGATAGCATTGGATAGTTACATTGAGTACACACCATATTATGATCTGCTGCTTCAACTAGATTTTTAAATGACACTGATTTACAGTCAGGTGAAGTCAAATATATAAATCTTTCAGTGTCTATTCTAGTAGTACTTGATGAACTACAATTGTGGCAGTCATGCGGCCATTGATAAGAAAGTCTGAAAAGATTATCTACATCAACACCTTCATCTTCCAAAACACCAAACATATACATTAAAAATTCCTGACAATCCTGCTGAATGTTCTGTGAAAATGTATCTTGACCAGAACACATATCTAAAATATTTCGAATTTCTGTTACACTTTCTATTTTTGCTCTATCACTGCTAATTTCTCAAACACAAAATTCAATAAACCACACAATCTTTGATCCCGATTTTCAACAATCTGTTCTTGTAAAGTTTTAAGAAAAAAACCAACATTAACCACTACATTAGCATAGCAGTTGACACCAGAACTATTTTCAAACTGAAATCCAACAACATTTTCTTCACAATCCTTTTTCTTTCTGTTTTCAATTACAGTTTTGTCTACTTTTTGTCTTTTTGCTACTACCTCACTGCAATTACTCTCATTTCTTCTTTTTCGGCCTACCACACATTTTTCAAACAGAGGATATTGAGGCAAATGTGAAGCATACTCTCTTCTTAACCTATTGTATTCTTTAACACAATCTAGATCTGCACAAATTTTTGTCTCATCACACTCAATCAAGTACAATCCTGATAAAGTTCTGACTCGGGATAATGCCACATATGCCATACCCTCTTTAAACACAGATCTTCCAATGTTCACTAAAGCATTATCTACACTTAAACCTTGAGATTTATGAATTGTTACTGCATATGCCAAACAAACAGGAAACTGTTTTCGGCGAACATATAAGTCTTTTACAAGTAACAATCTAGCAGAACAACGACTGATTTGTTGTACTTGCTCAATGCCATCAAATTTTATTTTTAAAAATTCAATTCCATCTCTATTTCTATAATTCACAAAATCAACAACATAACCCATTGCTCCATTTACCAGACCTCTTTCAACATTTAAATTCCTTCTCAAAATGATACGACAATTTAAACACACATTCAGAGTCTTTTCAAAACCAGCTGTTTTAGAAATACTTTTCTCTAATGAATCCAATTTGGTTTTCAAATTTTCTGACAAAACAATTGTTGCACCCATTTGCTCTATTTTATCTATTGCTTCCAATTTCACAATCTCTTCATTTTCTAACTCTAACATTTTGTTGTTGAAGATGGAACATTCTTGCAGAGGTGGCATCAAACATATCCCAGATTTCTTCTCAGTCATTTTTTTAAAAATATTCTCTGGAAGAATGTTTTAATTTGGATACAAATTTGAAATTAATCGACCATGTAAAGCTTCTTTCCTAAGCTCGCTTACTTTTCCAATTCATACATCTTGTAGAATATTTTTATAATCTTCATCCTTTGCCTGTCGCATATTTTGAAGCAGTTCAGCATATTTAAAATGTAACCATATATTAACTTTTCCAGTGCTTCCAAGGGACTTCCTAGTATCTTCATGTGTGAGCATTTTAAACACTGGTTTTCCTTTTACTGGAGTCAACTGCAATAGATCTCCAAAAACAATAATGTGTTTTCCTCCAAATAACACATCATACTCTGTTCTAAGAATTTCTTGCATTCTCAAATGCACAAAAGCAAGCATTAGATTTGAGACCATGCTTACTTCATCAATAATAAGAAGTTTCATTTTCTTCAAGACTCTTGAAACTTCAGAACACGCATCTCCAGATAACTTGTTGTAATGCAATTTATTATCATGCTCAACTGGCAGCATCAGTAAACGATGTAGAGTAATCCCTTTAATGTTATGTGCTGCCAGACCAGTTGGAGCAGTTACAACACAAGACAGCGTGAATCAGTCCTTTTCTGCAGATAACTTGCAATGGCTTTAATTAGAAAACTTTTTCCTGTCCCCGCTTCTCCACTTACGTACAGTCGGACAGGCTCAAATGATGTACATGAGCACTCTTTTTTCTCATGTCTGAATCCATGTTCAATCTGCTCTGTGACTTCATCATATATCTTTTTCTGCTCAACGTTTAGTTGCTTTACCAAATCTTCTAAGTTAACTCCATCCTCTTGAGCTTGTTCCATAGCTCTTTCCACCTCATCCATGGCAGTGGCAGCTTCATTTTGGATAATAGGTCCTCCTAGTGGATCCTGACTCAATGAAGTAGAACTCTGACTGTCTTGAGAACTGTCTCTAGCTATCTCTTCAGCAATTGTGGTTTCTTGCTCTATTTCTTCGTTCAACATTTGCAGATAATTTAGAAAAATAGGACATTCTATGGTATCCTTAGTTGCATTAAAAAAGTCTTCATAACAGAGAAAATCTCCAAGTAGTTCGTCTTCTGTACGCCATGGCTTAAAGAGTTGCAAAAGAGCTAAATAGTAAAATTCTCTTTTGTCTGGAGCTTCACAACTCAATTTTCGATGATTAATCAAATGGCCTTTTTTCTGCTTCACTAGACATCCTTCATAGCCAATTACTGCATATTTTCCATTACTGATATCTTCTGTGATGTTCCTCTTATAACTGTAGTTTTGCAGAACTTCATACAAACAAGTGTTCTCAAGGTGAGTACTTCTATTTGAATAGTATGTATCCAACATATTTGTCTTCAAAATATCTGTACTGTTTGGTTCTTTCTCCGCCAAATATTCAATTTCTTGTACAGATTTCAAATCTGGGTTTCGTGTTGCAGCAAGACCTAGACTCACCCAAATGATTGTTCTTGATTTGGCATAGAGACTTGCTGATGATAACCGATCAGAACATTCATATGCTCCAATTTCTCGATGCGACAACATCTTCAGACTGAAACTATATAATTTCTTGCTTACACTCTTTTCATGTGAAATGTCCTCCCACGTGTGAATTAAGATAACAAATGGTAGAATGGCATAAGGATCTAGACTGTAACCAGAGCAGGGGGGCGGGGGGGAGTAGCGATTGACACCTGGGATGGCAGCTGTCACGTATAGGTCCGGACTGACCTATTTGCCTGTAAGGGGGGGGTGGGGGGTGGGTGGGGGGTGGGGGAGAGGTACATGGCACTTGGAGGACTTTTGTTTGAATATATATATACAGGAAAGAGTTCAAGAAATATGTAAAATATGTAAAATACAAGGATTGAGGAGTTTAATTTCAAGAGATGTTAATAAGGCACGGTGTAGGAAAAATGGTAACTTGTTGGGACAGATAACTGATGTACATTAATGGGTACACGTATAATCACGGTAAATGTGTGTGGGTTAAATGATCGGGTTAAGAGGCAGCGAGTGGCAATGTGGTTAAGAACTCTAAATGTGGATTTTGTGTGCCTACAGGAAACTCATATAGAGGGGGGTCAGGCTTATCTCTTAGACCAGCTGGGATATCAAGTACTAGCCCATACTAAGCAGGGTGCAAGGAACAGAGGGGTGGCAGTTTTGTCCAAGCAAAGAGACCTTATTATAAGAAAAAAACTTGAAGATCAATGGGGGAGGTGGGTCATTATAGAGGTCAAAATGAAGGAAGAGTGGGTTACTCTAGTGTGTGTTTATGGCTCAACAGAAGATGATCCGGACATTTTTGACTTTCTAGACTTGGAATTGGCCACATGGTCACCAATTGTAATCCTGGCCGGAGATTTAAATATTAATGGGGCAGGAGGGCTTGGTCTGATGTCTAATCTGGGTTACCAGGGTAGAAAAAGGAGAGTTTGGTCCTCATTATGTAACCTTGTAAGGAACAATGCACTGATAGATCTGTGGGGGACAATCTATCCAGATAAACAAGGGTTTACTTATTATTCAGCGCCCCATAGGGTCTGTGCTAGGCTTGATTACTTTCTGGTATCAAACTCACTTCAGTCAAAAGTAAAAATTGAAAAGCTACCACGAATAATGTCTGATCATAACCCTCTAGTTTTAACAGTAAATCTTGGTAGTAGAAGACCGGAACGTACTTGGACATTTGAGAGGGGACTGCTGAAGGATGAGGCATATGTAGCACATATGAAAGAGTGGATCATTGAGTTTTTAAATATCAACAGGGGCAGCACGGAAGTTGGGAATGTCTGGGATGCATTCAAGGCAGCCATTCGGGGGGAGACACTAAGTTATAGTGCAGCGAGGAGGAGGAAAGAAAGACAAAAAGAGGAGGAACTTATTAAAAGGGTAATAGAAGCAGAGGATGAGCTAACAGATACCGTTACAAGGGGGGCTCCTCTTGACCAGGTATTAATAAAAATAGCCAAGGCAAAGATGGAGGCACAGGAGAGTGTAGCCAACAAAGCTGCGAAAATATACTTAGCGAACAGAGAGAGATGCTACGAGTTTAATGAATCAGTGGGGCGCACTTTAGCTATAAGGACCAGGCAGAATGCATCTATAGTGCAAGTGCGAGGAGTACAGGATGAAGCTGGAAGAGTAATCTCAGAAACAGAGGGTATTAGAGAAGTATTTAGAAAATACTATACCTCATTATATGATCAAGAAACGCAAACTGATACTTCTAGGATAGGTGATTATCTTAGAGAAGTGCCATTAACAAAGCTATTGGAGAATGAGGTAAAAGGATTAGAGGAGCCCTTGACCCCTGAAGAAATTTTTATTGCCTTGCCCAGCTTGCCATCCGGGAAGGCTGCTGGTCCTGATCAGATTCCAGTTGAATTCTTTAAGACTTTTTGGGACATAATCAAACAGGATTTTACACATACACTACAGCAGGCTCAGGGAGGGACATCTATCCCGAAAAGCTGGGCAGGTGCCGATATCGTTATAATTTTGAAGAAGGATAAGCCAACTGAACAACCTGGATCATATAGACCTATAACATTAATGAATGCGGACACAAAAATATATTCAAAAGCGTTAGCTCTTAGAATAGCAAAAGTAATCAACAGACTTGTCAGCATTAATCAACACGGGTTTATACCAGGGAGAGGCACTATTCACCATATACGAAAAGCGATTACCCTTCTTGATGTTGCAGAGGTATCAGGAGACCCGATGGCAATTATGCTATTGGATGCCGAGAAAGCTTTCGATCGGGTCTCCTGGGACTTTTTATGGTTCATATTGAGAAGGCTGGGCTTTGGAGAAGGTATGGTGAAAGCAATTCAAGTGTTGTATGAGAATCCAACTGCTCGCATAAGAGTAAATGCAGGGTATACACTCCCATTTAAAATAAAGAGGGGAACGCGGCAGGGTTGCCCCTGCTCCCCTCTCTTATTTGCTTTATATATGGACCCCTCTATACGTCGTATACAATTAAATAATAATATCTGTCCAGTAGAGACCTATGGAACTCAATGTAAAATTCTAGCCTACGCGGATGACGTGGCAATTGTGACTACTAAACCCACTGAAGCAATGGCAATGGTAGAGATTGAAGCCGAACGATTTGGAGAAGTGTCTGGTTATGCTCTCAATACTAGTAAAACGCAGATTATTAAAAACTGTAAAACACATTGTCTAGATAATAGGGTGGTAGAAAGTGGAGTTTATTTAGGGGTAAAAATCACAGCAGAGCTAGATAAATTGGTGGAGTTAAATATTGCACCTATAATAAGTAAAGCGAAAAAGGAATTAGACAGGCTGCATAACATACATTTCTCAATAGTTGGGCGAACAAATATAATTAAAATGATTTTTTTACCAATGTTTTTGTATATATTCAGAGCTATACCTCTATTATTTGAACCAAAATGGTTTAAAATACTTGAACATATGATAAATAGATTTGTTTGGGCCCATGGAAAGACCCGAAGGGCATTAAGATTTATGGTTTACCTAGGGAGCGTGGAGGATGGGCCCTGCCAGATTTAAAAATATATTACTGGGCGGCATCTCTGCAATGGATGGCAGGACTGTTAGGAGGGGGAGAAAAAGAAGGACAAAATCAGCTAGGAACCTTAGCAATATATACATTGGCTCTGGGAGAACAAGCTGAAAACCTGTTCTTGAAAATTACTGATCATGGCTATTTTAAGAGGACTAAATTTAAAACGATTATAGCAGCGCATAGAATATGGACGTCATTTGCTAAAAAATTTGGATTAGGAAGGTATAATGCCTATACTAGGTTTAGAGGGAATCCCAATCTACCTGATGAAATATTTGCAGGGGCGGTCTTTAATGATTGGCTAAGTCACGGGATCACAAAGGTGGGGGATATTATGGGACCGCAGGGGGTAATATATGGATTGGATACAACACACTTTTTTAAGTATCTGCAAATAAGAAGCTTTATCAGGACAAAAACTGGAGGGGTGGAGGGGTTTAGTTTAAATCGAATTATGGATATTATAGAAAATGGAACGGAGGGTTCAATAAGAAGATTTTACTCGGAGCTGATAGAACGCCAGGCTGATGATCTGATTAAATTTGAGAATAAATGGATACAGAAACTGGGAGTTGATAAGAACTACTTTTATAGATCACTGGAATTAGGTCAGAGACTCCTATGTTCTGCACCACTGCAAGCCCAACATTATAAGACTCTCTATTTCTTATATCATACGCCAGCCAGGATAGCACAGTGGGGTGGTACAAATGGGATTACATGTCCAAGGTGTGATAGCGACGAAGCTGACCTCATCCATATGCTTGCGAGCTGCACTCATTTGAAAACCACCTGTGAGGAAATAGAAACATTTCTTAATAATACATTGAGGATAGAAATCATACTTACTCCAGCAGTGGTGATGCTTGGAATTAATCAAAATGCTTCCAGTGCAGCTTATGAATACTTTATATTTGTAGCTATGGCCGTTTTGAGATTGTGTATTACCTCAGCTTGGCTGGATCGCGTACCTCCTACATTCCACCAATGGTTAATGAGGCTTTTGAATATATACAATCTTGAAAAAGCTATTTATGCTAGGAAAGGGGCAACCAGTAAGAAAATTGGTAAGGAAATATGGGATCCTATTCAAAGATGGAGAGATATAGATCCAGGGTAGGTATTATTAAAGCTGTGAATCCTTGATTGATTTATCTGTCTAAGGTATATGATTTAATTATGTCTTTATGTTTAAATGAAAATATAAGGGATTATAGTATGAATGTTTAAGTTTTCAAATTGTACATACGTGTGGACCATCTAAATCTGGATCTGATAGTATTTTGCGTTATTATTAGTTGGTTTTTTTTTGTTTATATTCCTTTATCGATTTGGATGTTAACTTCTAATATCCTGTATGTATATTCTTTTTTTCATTGATGTGCTATGTACCCATATAAAAATGGGGGAAAAAAACCCAATAAAAAAAAAGAAAAGAAAAAAAAAACAAAACAAAAAATGAAATGTCCTCCCACATTTCCTTCAGTTCTGTCTTTTCTTTTTTGGTGATGTAAGATGTCACATATCGAGCCACAGCAATAGAGTTGTCAGCAACAAACTGAATATCCATGTTAGCATTCCACATGGACAAAATCACTGGGTTGTAATAGTTGATGTACTTAGATTCTTCGTTTCTTTTCAAATTGTATGTATTTTTGGGAGATTTCCTCGTCACAGTGTGTCGTAGAGATGACATCAAATTATTTACTCTTCCCTTAGAAATCACTGGTCCTGGAAACGCAAAACGACATTTCGTGTAGTACTTTTCCTTGTTTTTAAATTTTCGACAACAGTACTTTCCACAACGATGAGATTGAAAACGTAAAACTTGTTGCCTTAAATTGTTTTCTTCAGTAGATTTTAGAACAGCACATGTTGAATACTCTTCAATGAAACTCATCACTGTTTCATCCGAATCTGATCCAAATTTGGGTGCATCTTTAATCCATAACAGCATATGTATATGAGGAGCACCTCTCGCTTGATATTCCTTCCTCCAAAAGAAATCCAAAACCTCTCCAAGGGGAGGATTTTTTTTGTTGGTAATAAAAGACATCATAGCTTCAAATCTATGATTAAAATATCTGGAAACATTTACTGGATCCAAAGAACACAGTTCTCCAGGTGTTTTCAATTCTATATTTTGTATGTTTCCATTTGCCTCTCGTAGAAATTCAAGTAAGTCGTCCCATGCATACTCTGCACAGCTAAGAGTGAGGAACCATGTAGGAGTTCCTAAGTTTCTTAGCATACATTTCAATTCTCCATGATGACGGAACCAATACTCATTGGTTCCACGTTGACATGCCATGAGATTGATTAGCTGAGATTCCAAAATACTATCTTGCAGATTAACTTTCTCCATAAAGTCCCTTGCAGAAACATTTTGCAGATGAGCTCCACTTTTCAATATATGATTAACTGCATAAGAAAGACCAGACAAATCACTTTCATAAAGTAGATGAAATAAATACGGAATGCATTGCCGAAACCTTGGATCTTCAGCATATAATCTTAAAGTCCGGTATTCAGCTGCAGGAATTTGAACTAGTCGATCGTCATATCGTCCACCACGACCTGTTGGAAATAACTGTGGAAAACAACGAGCTTCCAAACTTTCTTCCCATACACTAATGGGACTTCCTTTTGCTGCTTTCATTTGAAACAAGTCAGTTGCATTCCCCATTACTTCTTTGGAATGCAAAGGATGAACAGTATAATGTTCATATATTTCTTCATTTCTAGACACATCAACTTTTTCAATTTGGCCAACTGAACAATCCCTGTCTTCTTCTGTAGCTGTTTCCTCTGCTCCAACACTTACATCTTTATAGTACTCATTGTTTTTGGCCAAATACAACGTTGCCTTTTTGACTTTCCTAACATTCACTAAATCTTGCCAGATTTTCCTACTCTTTGTCGGAACCCCATTAACTAGAATAACTAGAGGATCCTCTTCTACTCTTTCTACACCAATTGTATCAATATTTTTCTTCACATCTAGAGGCAAATAAACAACTCTTCCCTTTAATCCTCTTTGTAAATCTGTAGGAGGTAATTTTCCTATCTTAGGCTCCAATGAAAGAATAGCTTGAAAAGGATGGACACATTGAATCAAAATTGATTCATAAGTATTTAAATCCATCAATTCATAAGGAATATCTATCAACTGAAGATTATTATGAACTGCTCTAGCAGGCATTCTATTTTCATTTAATTTTTTCAAACAATAATTACAAATACGCTGATCAAAACTCAAATCAAAAGAATTCTCCACCAACAAATAACTTACAAAATCCTTCCATTCACTATTATTTTCCAATTCACATTTTGCATATAAATCAACTAACCTAGTCTGAATCTTATAATGAGTCCGTCGACAACACACACAAGTTAAATTAGGCCTTTCACTTGATTTCACCTTAAACTTGGTAATTTCCTCGTCAAACTTTTCTGTACTTGAAATCTGTCCATTATCTTTCACATTACCATCCATTACTATATCCATTTCTACACTGTCCTCTTTGTTCCCAAAATAACAAAACTCAATTTCTTCACAAATAGTCTTCACATCCACTTCAGATCCATGCAAAAGAGCACTGTTTAACTGTTTAAGCTTAAGTGCTGGACTTTTTGCATAATACAACTTTCTCACTAATTTCCTCACCTTATTATGATGCACTGCTAACATCCTAAAATGATGAAAAACACTCTGACATACTTTTCTAGAAAGACAAGCCAGTGAATGCCCATGCAAACCTGTGCTTTCTCTCACTCTACAAGGATCTAACTCTTGCAAGATCTTCATTTTTTGTTTGAGACTTTTCTTACTATATGTACGTAAGAAATTTCGAAGCAAATCGATTGAATCCTGTCGCACACTACAAATACTACTGCTCTTCCATGTGTACACTGGACCCATAGTACGTTTCCCTAAAACTGCATAAGCTAACACCTCTTCTGCATCTCTAGACACAAGTTTCTCTTTTTCCATCACACAACCATCTTTCACCTCATATGCTCGACCACTGGTGTCAACTGCATGCACCAAATCATTTTCCTGAAAGTAACTCTCCTCATTGAAAAATGGCTCAGAACTTGAACTATGCATCCATTCGCCAGAAAATACTTCACAAAAATTAGTCCGATTAATAATTCTTTTCCATCTACTGTTCGATTTGAAAACATAAATTGCCTTATTAAGTATCCTAATTCTATTGATTACTAAAATAAATATTTTTTTCTTAACTTCAAAAGCCTGATCAACAATCTTCTCTACACTTTTCTTTTTCTTGTAAAAAGCAGTTCTACCTTTCTTATCATTTTTTAGCAAATTTAAAACTACCCTATTGCGAAACATTCGCCTACGAATGTCCCTAAATTGATTTACCCTTCTATTGCTATCCATTCTCTTCTCTCCTGCTCCAATCGAGACATTTTTTGTGGGCCTCTCCTTCCTTTTTAGATTTGCTGTCTCCTTCTGAATATTCACATTACCCCAAAAAAAATTTTTGTACGACATATGTTGCGAAGAAAAGATTTAATTGGCTTAACAGGAGCTTTTCTCAAGTAGTTGTTGTAGAGGATTCTATAAATTCTGTTGCTGATGTTCTCCTTTTACGTAGAGTATTTTTGATACTTCTTTGCCTTGAAGGCATTTTTGCTTGCTTTTCAGAAGTTGATTTGAATGTGTTGTTCTGAAAAAAAAACATGAAAGACCACTATTAGCAAACAACAAAGTAATGACAAAAAGCAAAGAATATAAACAATAAATTGCAACATATTTAAGTTTATACAACAACAACTCAGGGCCTTATTTATGAAGGCCTTGCGCCACCAGTGCAACACATGTTGCATTCCAAAAATACAAATCCTCTACCTTGCACATGTTGATATCAAGCATTATCAAAAAGCAGAACACAAACCAAGAGCAAAGAAACTCAAGGCCTTATTTATGAAGACCTTGCTCCAGAAGAGCGTCACTTATTTCCCATGTATAAAGTGATGCACCGGTTGCACAAGGCAGTCATAAATAAGTGCCCAATGAAAATACCATTGATGTGCCCCCAAAATCGTTTTTTGAATAACATTTAAAAAACACTGCGCAGAACCTATGTATAAGCACTCAATATCACTTTTGAAACGTCACTGTTTCCCAAAATACAAATCCTCTACCTTGCAAATGTTGATAGCAAGCATTATCAAAAAGCAGAACACAAACCAAGAGCAAAGAAACTCAGTGCCTTGTTTATGAAAGCCTTGGGCCACCAGTGCGTCACTTTCTTCCCATGTTAAAAGTGACATACCTACGCCACAAGACAATCATAAATAACAGCCAAATATAAATTCCATTGATTTGCCCCCCAAATCGTTTTTTGATTAACATTTAAAAAACACAGGGCAGAACCTATGTACAAGCACAGAATTTCACTTTTGAAACATCACTGTTTCCCAAAATACAAATCCTCTACCTTGCAAATGTTGATATCAAGCATTATCAAAAAGCAGAACACAAACCAAGAGCAAAGAAACTCAAAGCCTTATTTATGAAGACCTTGCGCCAGAAGAGCGTCACTTATTCAGCCCATTCATTCCTATGGGCTGAAATGCCCATAGGAATGAATGGGAATTGCGAATTCGCAATTTGAAATCGCTATTCAACAAAGCATTTCAAGGGTGGAGAGGGGGGTCCAAATGACCCCCCCTTGCACCCATGAAATGCACTTTTACCTATAAGTTACATACACGCATTTTTGTGCATTTTTAAACAATTTCGCAAATTACCACGAAGTTCAACCTCGTGGTAATTTGCACTTGCAATTTTTCAAATCGCAAATTTTTTAAGAATGATGCATTGCATTTAAGGAATCGCAAAATTGCGATTCCTTAAATGCAATCGCATTTTAGAAAATCGCAAAATTAGCGATTTTCAATAGAAACAAATGATGCATCTCAAAAAGCATTTTTGGAATCGCAAACGGCCGATTTTAAGGAATCGCACCGTTTGCGACTCCAAAAATGCTTGATGCATGTGGGCCATAGGGCCTTATTTATGAAAGCCTTGCGCCACCAGTGCGGCACTTTCTTCCCATGTTAAAAATGACATACCTATGCCACAAGACAATCATAAATAAGACCCAAATATAAATACCATTGATTGGCACCAAAAATCGTTTTTTGAATAACATTTAAAAAACACAGGGCAGAACCTATGTACAAGCACTGAATTTCACTTTTGAAACCTCACTGTTTCCCAAAATACAAATCCTCTACCTTGCAAATGTTGATATCAAGCATTATCAAAAAGCAGAACACAAAACAAGAGCAAAGAAACTCAAAGCCTTATTTATGAAGACCTTGCGCCAGAAGAGCGTCACTTATTTCCCATGTATAAAGTGATGCACCGGTTGCACAAGGCAATCATAAATAAGGGCCAAATGAAAATACCATTCATTTGCACCCAAAATCGTTTTTTGAATAACATTTAAGAAACACTGCGCAGAACCTATATACAGGCATTCAAATTAACTACTAAAACTTAACTATCTGCTTCCAAATATTCTCCATACAGCAAACAAGTCTCTATCTAAATTAAATAAATCATTACTTACCTTTACAAATGCTTTGGGAGATTGAAAACAGTGTCAGACACACACACCAATTTTTCTTTAGCAGAGCAAAAGGTGTGCACTCAATACACTGAAACCAAGACTAGCATAGAAAATCTCTAACTTTGCACACATATGCCTTATTTCAACCAATCAAAAGTCTTCCCTCACGATTTTCAAACCAACACCCTTCCCCCTCTCAGATCTTTCTATCTGTTACCATAGCAACTCTCTCCTAACTGAACTCTCAGGTTCAAAAGTTTATTCTACAATGTTGCAAATTAAGTCAGCAAGGATGTTTGACCTCTCAATACACCAGCTTATCCAGGGCATTATTGCTTTTAGTGACTTTTTCTTAACCATTCAAATTACTTCTTTCACACAACACAACCATGCACCCTAACTTTCAGTTTTCAACTATCTGAATCCACCAATCATTGCTTGTGATTCAAGAGCAGAGAAATTCCACAATTATTTTTTTGTAAACTCCTACTGTTCCAACTTCCATTTCATTCCCACACTTCATCTGACTGCAGCAGAACCTTCTCACATCATGTATTCTGTATGGATTATTGGACATAGCTACATCCACTGGGCTCAAAGGTATGCAGCTAGCAGAAATTATCACAACCTTGATTTATCAAATCTGGAAATCAAGTGGATTGGCCAGAGAGGATTGAGATGTCATCAATTGATACCATTGGTGAAAACCTTTTTGCATCTGCCAAACCCTGACCTCTTAATAGTGCACTGTGGTGGAAATGATTTGGGCACTATGACTGGGGTCGGTCTGGAAATGCTTTTAAAGGACACCTTTGATCAATTGATGACACTTTTTCCACAAACTGCCTTGGTATATTCCAATATATGCCAAAGACAGAAATGGAACTTGTCCAACCAATTTTGTCCACAATTTGAAAAAGCACGGAAACATGTGAATAAATCTGTTTCTGCTTACATGAGAGACTGTGGAATGGGTTCAATATACAATAATAACTTGCGTTACAACATGCAAGACATCTACAGAGGAGATGGTGTGCACGTCTCAGATGAGGAAAATAGAATTTTCCTCCTGAATTTAAGACTGTGCATTGGAACCTACTTGTAGGTACCTAAATCAATCACAGAACCCAAAAGTTCTTTTCAGAGCTACCCTACCTCTGATCATTCAAAACGTTTTTCTTTTTCTAACTTTTTTCACTATTTTTCACCAAAGTTTGCTTCCCGGTACGCGCACCGGTGCGCGTACCGGGCGCTTCCCCCGCGGAAAATTCAAGAATTATTTTTTTTTAAGCATTTATGAGCCTCCTAAGCCCCCCTCAGAAAACCTAGAGGGTCAGGAAGTGTCTACCGTGCCCCCTTCTACCCATTCCGAACATTGTTTGCCCTCCATCTTGTGTCTCGATTGTACCGAAACACAAAATGGAGGACTCCCGTAACGCTGCCGGTGCGCGTACCGGTGCGCGCACCGGTAAGCGCTCCATAAAAAAAGGTGGGAAAGTAATTTACAGAAAAACCACTGGAGACACTTTCATCAAGTATAGAATAGGCCCTACTACATAGCAGTCCCTACCATTTGCCCAAATTTGGTGGAATTCCATTGAGACATTTAGGCTACAGGCCTGTCTAAATATCCCGAGGTAAATTACATGACCAAAACACATATGAAGTGTTAGAATTTACAATCAATTAAAAAGTTTCTTTCATTTTCTACGATTATTTCCTGACATTTGATTGGTTATGTACATGAATAAATAAAAAAAAAAAGAGAAGGAAACACAGCCATTTTGACTACTGCTTCCTGAAGTACATTTGAAAAGAAATAACACTGACAACTTCAACTGCTTTCTCAAAGGTAAGTTGTTATTTTGGAAAGTGAAGTATGTTGTGCACTTTAAGTTAATTTGAGAAAAAATATTCTGTTAGTTATATACTATCCCTCTGTAATAGAAATAGATCGAGATAGGCTTCTCTGTTATAGTTATGGATTGAGTTAGGCTTCCCTTGTATTATTATAAATTTACTTAGGCTTCATCACATACTCTTTGTTATATTTCAAATTCCAACCTGATACCATACACTGCCCAAAGATAACTTCACTGTTAAATAATCCAAACTACCTGTCTGAACTTAAACACAACAGTGCCCTATCTCTACTGATATAATTATTTTTTATACAATTTACAGCAACAAAATGGAAGGAGAAAAGAATATTTCTTTTGAAATTGTTTTGGACAACAACCATGATGGAAAAAATGCTGAAAATTATAACATTGACTTTATGGATGAGTCTCTGGACCTTGAATTACTTGAGTGTTTGGAATCAATGGAAACACAGAATGTAAATAAGGAGATTCCAGACAATATATTATTAGAAGTTTTATTAAATTATGAAAAAGAATCAGAAGAATAAATGTATATTTAATAATCAAAAATAGTTCGAGCCATTATTCATTTTGATATGAAATTCATCAAGTAGATCAAAAATGTTTAAAATATAAAGTGAGACTTATAGTATACTGTGCAACTTTTTTGTGTTACATAGAAAGTTTGCTCATAGTTACTTCCTTTCTCCCACTATATTATCTCCAATGTGTATTTAACATCTCTTTATCATCTCCTGCCTCAATGTTGTTTCTGCTTTCCTGACAGAATACGCTATGAATTCCATATACCACAATAACTTCTGTAACAACATGCAAGATATCTACAAAGGAAACGGTGTACATTAAATTATAGACTCTGCATTGATACCTACATGTTGGTACTTAAATAAAAAAATTAAAAAACAACAAAAAGAACTATTAATAAACATACAATTTTTAAAAGTGATTTTTTTTCCCCATAGTACGCTCCCAGGAGCGCTCCCCGGTGCAAGTACCGGGCGCTCCCCCGCGAAAATCGGAAAAAATCGGAAAAAAAAAAATTTGAGACCCCGCGGGGCCCTTTAATGGCCCACACATCAAACCTAGGGGTTCAGGGGGGATCTACCCTGCCCCCTTATAGTCAATTCCCCCCTTTACTTTTGCCACCTCTTGTGTCTCGATTTTACCGAGACACAACATGGCGGCCGCTTCAGACTGTTTAGAATGTCTACAGACACCCGAGATCCAATCAGCTTTCTGCGCGCAAGTCGCGTGACACGCCCGGTGCGCTCCCCGGTGCGCGTACCAGGGCGCGCCTATAGATATATATATTTTTCTTAACCTAAATTACTCAAAATCCACTGGAGCACATATCTTGAGACATATCAAAGGCACATCGGGCTACCAGTCCCGACAATCGACCGCCCTATGGAAATTAACATGGGGAAAACGGGTTTTGGGACCCCCCTTTTATCTCGGACCCCGCTTGACAAATCCCCCCCACACTTTCAGGGAAGGACCGGAGCTCCACGAGGCCATTTTGAGGAAATTTTCAGTCAGATTCATCAACCGGCGCCAAAGTTATTCCAAATAGATTTAACATTGAAAAAAATCCTAACTATAACTACCTACTGGCGACCGCCAGTAGGTAATATATATATATATATATATATATATATATATATATATATATATATATATATATATATATATATATATATATATATATATATATTTTTTTTTTTTATTATTATTATTATTTTTTCTACTGAAAAAAACATAGGTTTCAGGCACCTTATAGTTAGTTGGACATTTCCCTCATACAAAACCAGTGAAATTTGGCCGTTATAGTTAGCTGAGCTAACTATAACTTTCGCCCCCGCAATGCACTGCTAATGACATCACATATTACATCATTCATGACATGGTCAGTGACATTACTGATTACATCACTGATGACATCTCAAATGACATGACGTGTTTCAGCCTGCCCACTCCGCTTACGCTTACAGGGAGGGAACTGCTGATCACAGGTCTAGTTGCAAGCATGCCACAGCCACTCCCTCAGGGCTGGTTTACACCCATCCAGCACAGGCATCACAGGACATGTGACCCTGCCAATAATAAGGGCCAGGCGCATGTGCTCGACGCCATTTCCACTCTCTATCTGGGTGTGTCTGTGTGGTTATTGTTTATGCATGAAGGCAAGTCACCCATGAATAAGAATGCACACAATGCCAAGTGTAGGGGTGATGTGCTGGACAGACCTCACTATGCAGAGAACAGACCTCTCCATGTGGACATATACTGCTGGTGCTTGTAGTGTTGTGGACAGTGGACGCAACCATGTTACCTCAGGCAGTGGGGAAGATCTCAGTCATGTAGCTGTGTCGTCTCACCTGTAAGAGGAAGTGGAAGCGGAGTGGGTTGGTGCAACGTACGCCACTCCAGCGTAGGAGTGTGAATAAATAGGCCAGGGCTCTGGGCGTTGTTAATGTCTAAGAAGGCCAACACATGTGCCAGAGTGGCGGGCCTCATCCTGCCACAAGGCCGCCGCCATGACTGCCAGCCGCCTCGACATAGGCCCACTGCGAACCCAGCGGGACAGCACCGTAGAGTTATGTCTGTACGACTACTGCCTTTGATGTACATTGTGGACAGCAGGGCTCACAATTCAGATTGAGTCACGATTGCAGATGACGCAGTCCAGTAGGCAACATACATTGCTACCAGTGCGGTCCGCCTAGACCACGTATCACCACAGGCTGCGCACATGCTAAATGCTTCTGGTGCCACTAACTGTGCAGCTCAACTCAATGCCACAAAGCTGTGGGCCCTTGCTGACCGCAGCCTCCGGCTTACACTGCGGACAGCAGGGCTCACAATTCAGATCGAGTCACAATTGCACATGAAGCAGTCCAGTAGGCAACAGACATTCCTACCAGTGCGGCCCACCCGGACCAAGCACCATCACTGGCTGTGCACATGCTGAGTGCTTCAGGTGCCGCTAACTTATAGCACCACAAGTCACTTCCACCTAGCCTTATTAAGGCAGAATTCATTAGGCAAAAGACATTGCTCCCAGTGCAGCCTGCCCAGACCACGTATCATCGCAGGCTACGGACCGATGTTACCAGCTGGAACACGGAATACGCTGCTTTCAGGAAGCGCCTCTCTAAAATAGATTGCGCCTTGTTTGATTTGTCAACGCAATTCATCTGCGTCAAGATCGAAACCCTTGTACGTTATTTGACTTGGTTACTTTCCATGAATCCAAGGAGTTTGATGATCTGTTATGAACTTATCGTTTGACTTTTGCATACATCTGTCCATAACATTTTTGCTGATACTGATTTGTTCTTCATATCTCTGTATATTTATTTGTTGATTTATTCAATACAATACTTCTTACAGATAAAATTACTTTTCCGTGTGTTTTTTCCTCTTTCCCTTGCCTGTGCTTATTATTTACTCTTTTTCTTTCAATGAAAAGTTTCGTTGTTATCCTATGGATACATTGGGGTTAGATCTTTGCTAACTAACTCATAAGTTGATCGAAAATAATATACAAACGAAATCCCTTGTAGCCACTCTTTACCTCAATTGTCTATTGCCCAAGCCTGCAAGGGTTGCATGGGTTACCCATTTCTTCTTTACTAACTCAGTGCACCACAAGTCACTGCCACTTAACCTTATTAAGGCATAATTCATTAGGCAAAAGATATTGCTCGCAGTGCGGCCTGCCCGGACCGCGTATCATCGCTGGCTGTGCACACGCTGAGTGCTTCAGGTGTCACTAACTCAGTGCACCACAAGTCAATGCCACGTAGCCTTTTTAAGGCAGAATTCAGTAGGCAAAAGACATTGCTCCCAGTGAGGCCGACCCGGACCACGCATTAAAGCTGGCTGTACACACGCTGAGTGCTTCAGGTGCCACTAATTGTACAGCTCAACTCAATGCCACATGCCTGTTGGCCCTTTCTGACCGCTGCCTCCGGCCTACACTGCTGTCTGCAGGGCTCACAATTTAAATTCAGTCTTGATTCATTAAGTTCAGAGTCCAGTCGGCACCTAACTATAACGCCCCTGAAACCTGCATATTTCGACAATGTATTCCATACATATTTCATCCTTTGTTCCATATGCCAACACTGCGGTCAGCAGGGATCACAATTCAAATTCAGTCTTAATTTATTATTTGCAGAGTGAATTATACTCTATGTCCTCAGCTTTTGTCAAGAGGAAGTAACAAAAACCTTTCCCTGATGTCTTTCCTGACTACCGCCGTCGATCTACACTGCGGACAGCAGGGATCACAATTCAGATCAAGTCGTGATTGCAGATGACACAGTCCAGTAGGCAACAGACATTGCTCCCAGTGCGGTCCTCCCGCACCACACATCATCGCTGGCTGCGCACACACTGAATGCTTCTGCTGCCACTCACTCAGTGCACCACAAGTCACCGCTACATGGGGTTATTGAGGCCGAATTTATTAGGCAAAAGACATTGCTGCCAGTGAGGCCCGCCCAAACCACATATCTTCGCTGGCTGCGCACACGCTGAGCGCCACTGTTGCCACTAACTCAGTGCACCACAAGTCAACACCACATGGTTGTGGGCCCTTGCTGACCACTGCATCCGGCCTACACTGTGGTCAGCAGGTCTCACACATATCGAATCCAATCCTGTCTTGCAATGACACGCCATCATCGCTGACTGCGCACAATGCCTGAGCTCTTCAGGTGCCACTAACTCTGTACTTAACAACTCATGGACCCTTTATGATTCATGCTGTAGACACCAGGTGCAACAATGTCACCTCAGGCAGTAGGAATATTCCAAAGGGACATTAACAATTTCTTCATATGAGAACTCTCATCTCTGGTGCCCCTACCTCAGTACACCACAACTCATGGACCCTTTATTATAGAATCTTTCGTGTATGATTTCAGATCTGCTGCGCCTACCTCAATGCACCACAAGTCATGGACCCTTTATGATAGAATCTTTTGTGTGCTATTTCACATCTGGTGCCCATACCTTAGTGCACCACAAGTCATGGACCCTTTATGATTGAACCTGTGTGTGATCCAATAATCACTGTTATAGTTGTTTCCAGCACCAACCAGTACCTGAGAGCTGGCTTACACTCACCCCACGCACACATCTAGCAAAGACGTCACTGGACGTGTTACCCTGGTAATAAAAATGGGCCGAGCGCACTGCCCGTAGCCAGTTCCTCTATCTAACTGTGTCCGTGTGTTCATTATGTATGCATGATGGCCCTGGGCACTACCAAATTGCATTGTGCTGTTGACTGCGCACGCAACCATGTTACCTCTGGCAGTGGGGAAGCCCTCGGTTATGTAACTTTGTGTGGGTCATTCTAGGAGTACATGGGTAGAAACTGGATGATTAGAGTACTGCAAGGATAGTGTATGGAGGTTTTATAAGTGCTTGGGGATTGGCAGAGTGAGTGGATAAGTACATACGTCCAGTGGCAACCCCAGTGGAGCATCAGGATTGCAAACCAAGCCTTTGGGAGAGCTGAAGCTACCCATGGAGCATGAGTAGGCACCGTGTCGGTTCCTGAGGCGCCCGCATTCTTTGCTACGGGATCCCCACAGCCTTTGCTCTAGTACCCTGGGTTCCCGCTCACTAAAATCTATGCCCCTGGCTAGCAGGGATACCGCATGGATGCCTGGAAAACTGAGTACAGGAGCTTGGAATTTTCATTGTGGTATACTGCATTCTCATTCAGTGGATACCCTCCCAGGTCGTTGATATCTGGATCAAGGAATTCTGACTGTTGGATTGCCGGAGTCCCTTCCACTGGATCCCTTAAAGCGAGCTGCTAGGTCCGTGGAGCACCGATAATAAAAGGCCCAGAATCCTGTCTGCATGATATTCCCAGTCCAGCAGCTGGATCATTGACATACGGTGGACAGAATCAACGGAATTCTGTCAGCGTAAGCGGAGTGGGCAGAGCCGGTGTATGCCAGTCAGGGTTGCAAGTAGAGCCAAATTTCGGAGGACGCTGATAACAAATATTTGGGGTTGGCTAATTCTTCCAGTCATAGGTAGAGTGAAGATGCAGGGGCTCTAAGAAGGGGCGAAATCACAATGAAGCCTCATTAACAGGTAAATGGTCTTTTAAAGACCTGTGAAGTAATCAGGTGCCGCGCTGAGAGCCGCGCACCCAGAGCGTTCACACTAGGGGGCCATGCTGAGAACCACGCGCCCAGCACGTTCACACTAGGGGGTCACGCTGAGAGCCGCGCACCCAGCGCATTCACACTAAGGGGCCGTGCTGAGCTCTGCCACTCCAAACTTGTCTAAAAAAAAAGTCTGTCCACTTCCATTCATTTATATTCGCCCGAGGACCCCATCCCCCGGGGCTTGCCCAATTCTTGAATGTTTTTATTAATCATTAGGAAGGGGGGCCCCCATTAGGAAGGGGGGCCCCCTTCCCTTTTGGGGGGTGCCCCAATGCCCCCACGGATCCCCATCTCATGTGGGAACCGGCATTGCTTTTGGGCAAGCGGAACTGTAAAATGCAGCTCCCTTTGCCCAGAAGCAAACCTGCTTTGCTTCATTGAACGGAGAGCAGGTTTTCCTGCTTATTATTTTTTCTTCTTCAATAAAATGTGTACTATAAAAACAAAACCTCTACTCAGAAAACATGCTTTTTGCGATAAAATCTGTTCGGCTGATTATGAGAAATTAGCATTTCAAGAGGTTCTCAGGAGGACATGAAGTGATTAAAAAGTTAGGTAGGATGATGGCTGGCTGGCTGGCATTTCGGTACTTTGGGACCAAGTGATCTGATTGGTTTACCAAAACACTGAAGAAAATGTTTCAGTTGCCATTGCAGGACTCAGGGACACCCTCCCCGTGTCCTGAAAATATATATATTTTTAAGTAGCATAAGTGGGCATGGTAGGGACACCCGGAGTAGCCCAACATTTAGGGGTAGGGGCCCAGAGAGATTTCTACCCACCTGTCAGGATTTCTTCCCACGGACCCCGTCCCTACCTGATGGAACCACCCCTTTTTTTCCTTCCAGCTGCCAGAATCCGAGGTGTGTCCGCCCGGACTTGAAGCTTCCTGTGCCTCGCATGGCTTGCTCTTTAATGATCCAGTAGGCGAGGAGACCAGCCTTGCCCCTTGGTGGTGGAACCGCAGAGCGTCATCGGAAGAAAAGGATCCGGTAGCCAATGAGGGAGTGTTTGAGACCCGGAAGGAGGAAGACCGACAAACACCTCGGGACCAGGAGACGATGTAGGTACCTAAATCAATCACAGAACCCAAAAGTTCTTTTCAGAGCTACCCTACCTCTGATCATTCAAAACGTTTTTCTTTTTCTAACTTTTTTCACTATTTTTCACCAAAGTTCGCTTCCCGGTACGCGCACCGGTGCGCGTACCGGGCGCTTCCCCCGCGGAAAATTCAAGAATTATTTTTTTTTTAAGCCTTTATGAGCCTCCTAAGCCCCCCTCAGAAAACCTAGAGGGTCAGGAAGTGTCTACCGTGCCCCCTTCTACCCATTCCGAACATTGTTTGCCCTCCATCTTGTGTCTCGATTGTACCGAAACACAAAATGGAGGACTCCCGTAACGCTGCCGGTGCGCGTACCGGTGCGCGCACCGGTAAGCGCTCCATAAAAAAAGGTGGGAAAGTAATTTACAGAAAAACCACTGGAGACACTTTCATCAAGTATAGAATAGGCCCTACTACATAGCAGTCCCTACCATTTGCCCAAATTTGGTGGAATTCCATTGAGACATTTAGGCTACAGGCCTGTCTAAATATCCCGAGGTAAATTACATGACCAAAACACATATGAAGTGTTAGAATTTACAATCAATTAAAAAGTTTCTTTCATTTTCTACGATTATTTCCTGACATTTGATTGGTTATGTACATGAATAAATAAAAAAAAAAGAGAAGGAAACACAGCCATTTTGACTACTGCTTCCTGAAGTACATTTGAAAAGAAATAACACTGACAACTTCAACTGCTTTCTCAAAGGTAAGTTGTTATTTTGGAAAGTGAAGTATGTTGTGCACTTTAAGTTAATTTGAGAAAAAATATTCTGTTAGTTATATACTATCCCTCTGTAATAGAAATAGATTGAGATAGGCTTCTCTGTTATAGTTATGGATTGAGTTAGGCTTCCCTTGTATTATTATAAATTTACTTAGGCTTCATCATATACTCTTTGTTATATTTCAAATTCCAACCTGATACCATACACTGCCCAAAGATAACTTCACTGTTAAATAATCCAAACTACCTGTCTGAACTTAAACACAACAGTGCCCTATCTCTACTGATATAATTATTTTTTATGCAATTTACAGCAACAAAATGGAAGGAGAAAAGAATATTTCTTTTGAAATTGTTTTGGACAACAACCATGATGGAAAAAATGCTGAAAATTATAACATTGACTTTATGGATGAGTCTCTGGACCTTGAATTACTTGAGTGTTTGGAATCAATGGAAACACAGAATGTAAATAAGGAGATTCCAGACAATATATTATTAGAAGTTTTATTAAATTATGAAAAAGAATCAGAAGAATAAATGTATATTTAATAATCAAAAATAGTTCGAGCCATTATTCATTTTGATATGAAATTCATCAAGTAGATCAAAAATGTTTAAAATATAAAGTGAGACTTATAGTATACTGTGCAACTTTTTTGTGTTACATAGAAAGTTTGCTCATAGTTACTTCCTTTCTCCCACTATATTATCTCCAATGTGTATTTAACATCTCTTTATCATCTCCTGCCTCAATGTTGTTTCTGCTTTCCTGACAGAATACGCTATGAATTCCATATACCACAATAACTTCTGTAACAACATGCAAGATATCTACAAAGGAAACGGTGTACATTAAATTATAGACTCTGCATTGATACCTACATGTTGGTACTTAAATAAAAAAATAAAAAAACAACAAAAAGAACTATTAATAAACATACAATTTTTAAAAGTGATTTTTGTTTTCCCCATAGTACGCTCCCAGGAGCGCTCCCCGGTGCGCGTACCGGGCGCTCCCCCCGCGAAAATCGGAAAAAATCGGAAAAAAAAAAATTTGAGACCCCGCGGGGCCCTTTAATGGCCCCCACATCAAACCTAGGGGTTCAGGGGGGATCTACCCTGCCCCCTTATAGTCAATTCCCCCCTTTACTTTTGCCACCTCTTGTGTCTCGATTTTACCAAGACACAAGATGGCGGCCGCTTCAGACTGTTTAGAATGTCTACAGACACCCGAGATCCAATCAGCTTTCTGCGCGCAAGTCGCGTGACGCGCCCGGTGCGCGTACCAGGGCGCGCCTATAGATATATATATTTTTCTTAACCTAAATTACTCAAAATCCACTGGAGCACATATCTTGAGACATAGCAACGGCACATTGGGCTACCAGTCCCGACAATTTTGCCAAGTTTGGTGGAAATCCATTCAGCTGTTCGGGCTAAAAGTGAAATCGACCGCCCTATGGAAATTAACATGGGGAAAACGCGTTTTGGGACCCCCCTTTTATCTCGGACCCCGCTTGACAAATCCCCCCCAAACTTTCAGGGAAGGACGAGGCCACTTTGAGGAAATTTTCAGTCAGATTCATCAACCGGCGCCAAAGGTATTCCAAATAGATTTAACATTGAAAAAAATCCTAACTATAACTACCTACTGGTGACCGCCAGTAGGTAATATATGTATATATATATATATATATATATATATATATATATATATATATATATTTTTTTTTTTTTTTATTATTATTATTATTTTTTCTACTGAAAAAAACATAGGTTTCAGGCACCTTATAGTTAGTTGGACATTTCCCTCATACAAAACCAGTGAAATTTGGCCGTTATAGTTAGCTGAGCTAACTATAACTTTCGCCCCCGCAATGCACTGCTAATGACATCACATATTACATCATTCATGACATGGTCAGTGACATAACTGATTACATCACTGATGACATCTCAAATGACATGACGTGTTTCAGCCTGCCCACTCCACTTACGCTTACAGGGAGGGAACTGCTGATCACAGGTCTAGTTGCAAGCATGCCACAGCCACTCCCTCAGGGCTGGTTTACACCCATCCAGCACAGGCATCACAGGACTTGTGACCCTGCCAATAATAAGGGCCGGGTGCATGTGCTCGACGCCATTTCCACTCTCTATCTGGGTGTGTCTGTGTGGTTATTGTTTATGCATGAAGGCAAGTCACCCATGAATAAGAATGCACACAATGCCAAGTGTAGGGGTGATGTGCTGGACAGACCTCATTATGCAGAGAACAGACCTCTCCATGTGGACATATACTGCTGGTGCTTGTAGTGTTGTGGACAGTGGACGCAACCATGTTACCTCAGGCAGTGGGGAAGATCTCAGTCATGTAGCTGTGTCGTCCCACCTGTAAGAGGAAGTGGAAGCGGAGTGGGTTGGTGCAACGTACGCCACTCCAGCGTAGGAGTGTGAATAAATAGGCCAGGGCTCTGGGCGTTGTTAACGTCTAAGAAGGCCAACACATGTGCCAGAGTGGCGGGACTCATCCTGCCACAAGGCCGCCGCCATGACTGCCAGCCGCCTCGACATAGGCCCACTGCGAACCCAGCGGGACAGCACCGTAGAGTTATGTCTGTACGACTACTGCCTTTGATGTACACTGTGGACAGCAGGGCTCACAATTCAGATTGAGTCACAAGTGCAGATGACGCAGTCCAGTAGGCAACATACATTGCTACCAGTGCGGTCCGCCTAGACCACGTATCACCACAGGCTGCGCACATGCTAAATGCTTCTGGTGCCACTAACTGTGCAGCTCAACTCAATGCCACAAAGCTGTGGGCCCTTGCTGACCGCAGCCTCCGGCTTACACTGCGGACAGCAGGGCTCACAATTCAGATCGAGTCACAATTGCACATGAAGCAGTCCAGTAGGCAACAGACATTCCTACCAGTGCGGCCCACCCGGACCAAGCACCATCACTGGCTGTGCACATGCTGAGTGCTTTAGGTGCCGCTAACTCAGTGCACCACAAGTCAATGCCACCTAGCCTTATTAAGGCAGAATTCATTAGGCAAAAGACATTGCTCCCAGTGCAGCCTGCCCAGACCACGTATCATCGCAGGCTACGGACCGATGTTACCAGCTGGAACACGGAATACGCTGCTTTCAGGAAGCGCCTCTCTAAAATAGATTGCGCCTTGTTTGATTTGTCAACGCAATTCATCTGCGTCAAGAGCTAACCCTCGTACGTTATTTGACTTGGTTACTTTCCATGAATCCAAGGAGTTTGATGATCTGTTATGAACTGACCGTTTGACTTTTGCATACATCTGTCCATAACATTTTTGCTGATACTGATTTGTTCTTCATATCTCTGTATATTTATTTGTTGATTTATTCAATACAATACTTCTTACAGATAAAATTACTTTTCCGTGTGTTTTTTCCTCTTTCCCTTGCCTGTGCTTATTATTTACTCTTTTTCTTTCAATGAAAAGTTTCGTTGTTATCCTATGGATACATTGGGGTTAGATCTTTGCTAACTAACTCATAAGTTGATCGAAAATAATATACAAACGAAATCCCTTGTAGCCACTCTTTACCTCAATTGTCTATTGCCCAAGCCTGCAAGGGTTGCATGGGTTACCCATTTCTTCTTTATTAACTCAGTGCACCACAAGTCACTGCCACTTAACCTTATTAAGGCATAATTCATTAGGCAAAAGATATTGCTCACAGTGCGGCCTGCCCGGACCGCGTATCATCGCTGGCTGTGCACACGCTGAGTGCTTCAGGTGTCACTAACTCAGTGCACCACAAGTCAATGCCACGTAGCCTTTTTAAGGCAGAATTCAGTAGGCAAAAGACATTGCTCCCAGTGAGGCCGACCCGGACCACGCATTAAAGCTGGCTGTGCACACGCTGAGTGCTTCAGCTGCCACTAATTGTACAGCTCAACTCAATGCCACATGCCTGTTGGCCCTTTCTGACCGCTGCCTCCGGCCTACACTGCTGTCTGCAGGGCTCACAATTTAAATTCAGTCTTGATTCATTAAGTTCAGAGTCCAGTCGGCACCTAACTATAACGTCCCTGAAACCTGCATATTTCGACAATGTATTCCATACATATTTCATCCTTTGTTCCATATGCCAACACTGCGGTCAGCAGGTATCACAATTCAAATTCAGTCTTAATTTATTATTTGCAGAGTGACTTATACTCTATGTCCTCAGCTTTTGTCAAGAGGAAGTAACAAAAACCTTTCCCTGATGTCTTTCCTGACTACCGCCTTCGATTTACACTGCGGACAGCAGGGATCACTATTCAGATCGAGTTGTGATTGCAGATGACACAGTCCAGTAGGCAACAGACATTGCTCCCAGTGCGGTCCTCCCGCACCACACATCATCGCTGGCTGTGCACACACTGAATGCTTCTGCTGCCACTCACACAGTGCACCACAAGTCACCGCTACATGGGGTTATTGAGGCCGAATTTATTAGGCAAAAGACATTGCTGCCAGTGAGGCCCGCCCAAACCACATATCTTCGCTGGCTGCGCACACGCTGAGCGCCACTGTTGCCACTAACTCAGTGCACCACAAGTCAACACCACATGGTTGTGGGCCCTTGCTGACCACTGCATCCGGCCTACACTGTGGTCAGCAGGTCTCACACATATCGAATCCAATCCTGTCTTGCAATGACACGCCATCATCGCTGACTGCGCACAATGCCTGAGCTCTTCAGGTGCCACTAACTCTGTACATAACAACTCATGGACCCTTTATGATTCATGCTATAGACACCAGGTGCAACAATGTCACCTCAGGCAGTAGGAATATTCCAAAGGGACATTAACAATTTCTTCACATGAGAACTCTCATCTCTGGTGCCCCTACCTCAGTACACCATAACTCATGGACCCTTTATTATAGAATCTTTTGTGTATGATTTCAGATCTGCTGCGCCTACCTCAATGCACCACAAGTCATGGACCCTTTATGATAGAATCTTTTGTGTGCTATTTCACATCTGGTGCCCATACCTTAGTGCACCACAAGTCATGGACCCTTTATGATTGAACCTGTGTGTGATCCAATAATCACTGTTATAGTTGTTTCCAGCACCAACCATTACCTGAGAGCTGGCTTACACTCACCCCACGCACACATCCAGCAAAGACGTCACTGGACGTGTTACCCTGGTAATAAAAATGGGCCAAGCGCACTGCCCGTAGCCAGTTCCTCTATCTAACTGTGTCCGTGTGTTCATTATGTATGCATGATGGCCCTGGGCACTACCAAATTGCATTGTGCTGTTGACTGCGCACGCAACCATGTTACCTCTGGCAGTGGGGAAGCCCTCGGTTATGTAACTTTGTCTGGGTCATTCTAGGAGTACATGGGTAGAAACTGGATGATTAGAGTACTGCAAGGATAGTGTATGGAGGTTTTATAAGTGCTTGGGGATTGGCAGAGTGAGTGGATAAGTACATATGTCCAGTGGCAACCCCAGTGGAGCATCAGGATTGCAAACCAAGCCTTTGGGAGAGCTAAAGCTACCCACGGAGCATGAGTAGGCACCGTGTCGGTTCCTGAGGCGCCCGCATTCTTAGCTACGGGATCCCCACAGCCTTTGCTCTAGTACCCTGGGTTCCCGCTCACTAAAATCTATGCCCCTGGCTAGCAGGGATACCGCATGGATGCCTGGAAAACTGAGTACAGGAGCTTGGAATTTTCATTGTGGTATACTGCATTCTCATTCAGTGGATACCCTCCCAGGTCGTTGATATCTGGATCAAGGAATTCTGACTGTTGGATTGCCGGAGTCCCTTCCACTGGATCCCTTAAAGTGAGCTGCTAGGTCCGTGGAGCACCGATAATAAAAGGCCCAGAATCCTGTCTGCATGATATTCCCAGTCCAGCAGCTGGATCATTGACATACGGTGGACAGAATCTACGGAATTCTGTCAGCGTAAGCGGAGTGGGCAGAGCCGGTGTATGCCAGTCAGGGTTGCAAGTAGAGCCAAATTTCGGAGGACGCTGATAACAAATATTTGGGGTTGGCTAATTCTTCCAGTCATAGGCAGAGTGAAGATGCAGGGGCTCTAAGAAGGGGCGAAATCACAATGAAGCCTCATTAACAGGTAAATGGTCTTTTAAAGACCTGTGAAGTACTCAGGTGCCGCGCTGAGAGCCGCGCACCCAGAGCGTTCACACTAGGGGGCCATGCTGAGAACCACGCGCCAAGCACATTCACACTAGGGGATCACGCTGAAAGCCGCGCACCCAGCGCATTCACACTAAGGGGCCGTGCTGAGCTCTGCCACTCCAAACTTGTCTAAAAAAAAAGTCTGTCCACTTCCATTCATTTATATTCGCCCGAGGACCCCATCCCCCGGGGCTTGCCCAATTCTTGAATGCTTTTATTAATCATTAGGAAGGGGGGCCCCCCATTAGGAAGGGGGGCCCCCTTCCCTTTTGGGGGGTGCCCCAATGCCCCCACGGATCCCCATCTCATGTGGGAACCGGCATTGCTTTTGGGCAAGCTGAACTGTAAAATGCAGCTCCCTTTGCCCAGAAGCAAACCTGCTTTGCTTCATTCAACGGAGAGCAGGTTTTCCTGCTTATTATTTTTTCTTCTTCAATAAAATGTGTACTATAAAAACAAAACCTCTACTCAGAAAACATGCTTTTTGCGATAAAATCTGTTCGGCTGATTATGAGAAATTAGCATTTCAAGAGGTTCTCAGGAGGACATGAAGTGATTAAAAAGTTAGGTAGGATGATGGCTGGCTGGCTGGCATTTCGGTACTTTGGGACCAAGTGATCTGATTGGTTTACCAAAACACTGAAGAAAATGTTTCAGTTGCCATTGCAGGACTCAGGGACACCCTCCCCGTGTCCTGAAAATATATATATTTTTAAGTAGCATAAGTGGGCATGGTAGGGACACCCGGAGTAGCCCAACATTTAGGGGTAGGGGCCCAGAGAGATTTCTACCCACCTGTCAGGATTTCTTCCCACGGACCCCGTCCCTACCTGATGGAACCACCCCTTTTTTTCCTTCCAGCTGCCAGAATCCGAGGTGTGTCCTCCCGGACTTGAGGCTTCCTGTGCCTCGCATGGCTTGCTCTTTAATGATCCAGTAGGCGAGGAGACCAGCCTTGCCCCTTGGAGGTGGAACCGCAGAGCGTCATCGGAAGAAAAGGATCCGGTAGCCAATGAGGGAGTGTTTGAGACCCGGAAGGAGGAAGACCGACAAACACCTCGGGACCAGGAGACGATAGAAGAGCATGAGAGAGGGAGAACCGCCACCAGAGAACCTGCGGAGATAGCAGAAGAAGAGCCTGGAGACCAACGACTTCACGCAGGGCCTGCCACGTTCTAGGTGGGTGTGGCCAGAACAGGTGCGTGCCCGCTTCAGGGGTCCCGGGAGGTTGAATACGGTATTACCGGGAGGTGGGAGAGAGCAGGACAGTCAGTAGGGAGGCCTCGTGGGACACACTGTGTAAACCCCTACCCACTCTGGTGACGGCCCCCTCCTCCCACACCTTCCTGGTGTTGCCTCCCTTCACATCCCCCCTTTTGTGAACAATGTTGAGCAACCAGAGAACTAATCAGAGGGCATCTTCTTGTTTTCTTTTCCCACATTCCTCGGAGTAACCGCCCTACCACCTTCAAAAGCAGATGCCAAGGAGGAGAAAACCCATCCGCCTATAGACGTCACCTGGATACCCTCATGCTCTTGATTTTTTTGCCTCGTTAATAAAAACCCTTGACTTAGAATTTCTGGTGTCACGTTTCTGCCTGCCCTGTGTGACATGTGGTGGAGAATGCGGACATCATAGGACCATTGAGAGCCCAAAATGGAAGCATTGATTCAGCATATTGTGGAGGGGCTGAAGAAGTTGGAGTGGGCGGTCGAACAGCAGGTGAACTCATGAAGAATCAGATTGACGCTCTTCAATGGACATCAGAATACCCACCCCAGGAGGCAGCTGGCCAAAAACCCTCCTGTAGTGCTTTGGCCATTCCCAACATATTGCTACAAAAATACATCCCCGATGTACTATTGTTTAACTATTGCTGATGCATTATTGCTTAACTTTGAAAGGGCAGCTAGATCACCTGGCTGGCCCTTAGTGAAATGGCCCTTTTTCCTTGCACCCCTGCTCACGGGTGAAGGCTAGGCAGCCTACCAGGTTGCCAATTCAGGAGGTGTCACGCCTTATGAGGAAATCAAGGCGTTAATCCTGGACCACCTTGCCATGGACGCTGAAGCAGACAGGCTTAGATTCCGGAAGGAGAAAGGCTCGCCTGGGACAACCCTAAGACTCTCTATTTGAAGCTGAAGCTTGCAGCAGACAAGTGGCTTAGGCCTAACAACAGGTCTAAGGACGAAATCATGAAGTCCATCTATCTAGAACAATTATTGGAATCCCTTCCATAGAACACCCAGCGTTGGCTGAGACAACACGCTAACCTTACTGCAGAGCAGGCGGTGGAAATGACCACTTCCTTTGCTAGTGCACATCCTCGTTTCAACCCCTGGGAAATGCAAAAAACCTCCAAGGTCAATACCTACCCCTAGGAAGGCACTCAAACCCATCAAAGAACCAGAGAGAGTGCGGATCCAGAAACCGGAAAATCACCTGCATCGTGGGCCTCAGTGTTTTGACTGTGGGGAGTGGGGCCACATCTCCCGGGCCTGTCCTTTGAAGAAAATGGACGAACCCATGGATATCAGCTATATCCCCAGGAACATTATGTACACAGAAAAAATGGGGACCTGTTTCTATATAAGTCTCCGCGTTAATGATTCTCCCGCTGTGTACACGGGGATGTCTGTCCCTATCCCATGGCCCAGATTCCTCTTCAATGCCCTGGAGGTCCCCTCTCCCTAGTCACAGTGGGTGTTGCTTTGACCCTACCCGAGGATCTTACCATCGGCACAGACAACCCCAACTTCCTATCCCTATTTTCCAACCTGATAAAAAGAAAATCACCTGTTGGTCCTAACCCCAAAACTGCCATACCCAAGGTCCTGTTGTCCCAGGGTCCCTGGCAATGTGATAAGGACTTTCACGGAGCCGAGAAGAATGACTCTATCCTTTCCCATGCCTGGCAAGAAGCCCTCCACATTCAGACACAACCTGCCCATGTCTTCTCTTACTTTTAGATAACCAATGGTCTTTTGTTCAGGGTGGCTGAGAAAGATGCAACTCCTCAACTCTTGGTCCCAAACGACTACAGCAACCAGATTCTTTTTTTCACCCACTCCCACCTACTGGCGGGTCATTCTGGGACACACAAGACCATCCGAAACTTCCTATGACTCTTTTACTGGCCGGGGATATACGCACACACAAAACGACATTGCCATGAATGCCATGTGTGCTAAAAGAAGAACCCCTACCGGCCCCCACCAGTAACCCTACAGCCTTTACCAATCATAAGAATGCCCTTCAAGAGGGTGGGGAGGGACCTTATTAGTTCCCTACCAAAATCCACAAAAGGGTTCCAGCATGTCTTCGTCTTAGTGGTTTACTGTACCCGTTTTCCCAAGGCCTTCCCTCTTAGGGCTCCAACTACAGACAACATTGCAGATAAGCTGTTGGAGTACTACTCACGTGTTGTATTCCCTCGTCAAATCCTTACGGATCAGGGCACCCCTATTGTGTCCTGGCTGATGACCCATGCAAACTGCTGGACGTGAAGCATAACAAGACCTCGGTTTACCATCCCCAGAATGATGGGTTGGTTGAGAAGTACAACAGGACCCTAAAATTTACCTTAAAAAAATGCTGACGGGGGAGGAAAAGAGCTGGGATCGGCTCCTTCCCCTTGCTCTCTTTGTCATTCAAGGGGCAGTCTAGAGCAGCGTTGGGCATTCCTCTTTCGAAATGCTCTACGGCAGGCAACCCTGGACCCTGAGAAATGACAACAGAAGCCTGGGAAAAGGAGACAGATGTTATAACAAAAAGAGAGTGAGGAATTCTCCACAGCGTGGAGAGGGATACTCCTGTTCCCCTTTACCCTAATCTATATAAACAAAGGAAGGAGTATCACCACAGGACCTGTCAAGGTCCTAATGGAGTGTAGGTAGAAGGAAGGTACAAAGGAAAGTTGTTCTTTTGTTAGAAGACCCCTCACTCACCAACCTGGTTGGTGACATGCTTCATCATCGGGGTAAAACCCTGACAACCGAGTGCCGTCCGGTGTGCTGCGACACCTGGCTACAGTGGAGCGGGTAGTTTTTTGTGAGTGTGGTGTGAAAAAGTGAGTTAAAAATTGGCCAAGTGATTTGTCTGTCCCAAAGCGACTGGTCCTCCCCCATCGTCATTTTACCTAAACCTGATGGATCGGTGCACTTCTGCAAGTTAACGCGATTTCTAAACTGGACGCCTACCCCCTTCCCCAAGTAGACAAGCTTATCGAACGACTTGGAGACGCCTGTTACATATCTATCCTTGACCTTAGTAAAGACTACTGGCAGGTTCCCCTCTGACGTTCGGGCCAGGCAAAGACCGCCTTCGCCACTCCCAATGGTCTTTTTGAATTCACGGTCTTGCCCTTTGGTCTGCACGGGGCCCCCGCAACATTCCAAAGACTAATGAATCAAGTACTGCAACCCCACCATGTGTTTTCGTCAGCATACCTGGACGCCATTGTCATTTTTAGTCCCACCTGGGGAATACACCTAGAGCACTGCCGTCAGGTGTTCCAAGACCTACGAAAAGCCGGCCTACACGTGAACGCTAAAAAATCTTGGATGGAGTTTCCGAAAGTGAGATACCTCGGCTATCTGTTAGGGAACAGGAGCATAGAGCCCCAGGAAGAAAAGGTCAAAGCCAACACCAAGGCACCTCTACCCACCACCAAGAAAGAAGTTAGAGGATTCCTGGGTCTTTTAGGCACTATCGGAGGTTCATTCCTCAATTTTCCGAAATAGCCGGCCCTCTTTCAGAACTTTTGAAAAAAGACACCCCCAAACATGCCATAGCCTCCCCTTCCTCCTCTGTCATAGAGACTTTCCAAAGACTAAAAACCATAATCACCAGCAGCCCCGTCTTGGTGTACCCGGACTACAGCCGCCCCTTTATTCTACAGACAGATGCCTCCGGAGAGGGCTTTGGCACAGTCCTATCACAAATCACAAGGGACGGTTGGGAAAGGCCTATATTGTTCCTCAGCTGGAAATCTTCCCTGTGAACAGAATTATCCGGTGGTGGAAAAAGAATGACTGGCGATTAAATGGCAAAAAACACAAAGGGCCTTGACTCACAACTCAGCAAGGCTGAGCCAAACCTAAATAATCAAACAAAACAATTGCCAGTGCTGAGAACCTCAATCGAAGGCTAACAAACTGTAAGAAATGGTGGTTATGAATGTAACAGTAACACCTGCTTTAGGAATTGCAATGTATGAGTTTTTAATATCTCTTTTTTGAGTTTTTCAATATTTTGAACACAAAATTCTTTAGTGCATGGGAATACAAAAACATTTATATATAAAACATATACAACATGGTTACCACAACGAAAATTAACAATTAGAACAATTCAGACACTCTTGGCCAATACATTCATACAAAACCCATTCACACAAACAAACATACAAAGATTGGTCTTGGTGTCAATAGGACTTTTGTACATATGTTGAAGGAAAAAATAATGGTCGAATTCAACCAATGTCAAAGTTTTTTCGAATGCAACTCAAGGGAGATACAATCTCTTGCTATTCAGCAAACATCTGTTTGCAAAGAAGCTGTTTTAAATGACCCGAGACAGGGTTGGTCGACGCGTTTCAAACCCCACCAACTGCCGGGGTTCTCATCAGGACCAATAATGAAACTGAAACAAATGGAAAAACATGACTTTAGGACTAAGATCTGAAATCGGAGACTCAACCCTGTGCTACACATTAGTAGACTCACCCTACCTTATTTTTTGATCACAGATCCAATCTAAGAAGAGTTGTGTCCCCAAAATGGAAGTGTGGGCGGGGGCTGGGGAAAAGAAAAAGAATACATGCAAGCTGCATTTAGTCATTGCACTCAGCCACTCTGTGCGTTAACAACATCTGCAGTCTGTGCGGGAAAACTTACCCGCTCCGGGAAAGGCGCCTCAATCCCCGTGGAACTATCTGAAGCTGGCGGCTAAATCTGTTGCCTCCGCTGCGGGAGAGAGACGGGAGATATGTTACAAACTGGAATTGTGGTGTAATTAGGCTTCCTTATCTCCGTCTATGGAATAACGAACGGGACATACTGTGGAAACCAGTTTTCGGCACTTCTGACGGGGAGGCTCAAAGTATCTCCCTCACTCACTCCAACAATGCGAATGGCATGGCAGTCACTTCCTGGGTGGTTAAAGAGTCCCGGATGGGAATTCTGGGAAATGTAGTTCAGTTAAGTGAATTCGAATCGCATTAGCCCTGGGGCTAATGGCTGCCTCAAGAATTTGAACAGTGGGGGATAAGGTGTTCCAGCTGCTGGGTTTATAAATCTCTGAGATTTCATTAAGACCTTTTAAAGCAGTTTTGAATTTCATTATTAACAGCCCTTCACGCTGACTTAGCATTGCCTCCAGGTCTCCGCCTCGTGGGTCTTTTTCAATTTTAGAAAGGACTGTCCATCTCAGGTCAGTCTGCTCATGCTTTTTGCTCATCCAATGGTTGACTAATGGGGCATTCTCAATTCCTCTCTGAATCCTCGATTTGTGCTGCGTTATGCGGTGTCTCACTTCTTGTGTTGTCTTCCCAATGTATACCATCGGGCAAGGACAGACAATGGCATAAACCACATTACGGGTCTTGTAATTAGTAAACACTTCGTGTTTCCAATGGATGTTGTCAAATGTGAAAACCGAATCTTCCAATGTCGCCTCACAGCATATACAAGTGCCGCACTTATGATGTCCTTTGGTTGGAGGGAATCCGAAAAGACTTCTCAATGTGGGGGCTTTGTCAATAGGGAGGGCCGCCCTCACTATATGGTTGGCCACGCTTTTTTCTTTTTTGTAAGCAAACAATGGGGTGCTAAGAAATCTTCATGAAGATCTTTCAGCAAGTGCCAGTTAGACATTATCAATTTTTTATGTTGATTAGCTGCTGGGCAAAAGGTGGTGACACATACCACTCTTTTCAAATCTGGTTTGACCTTCTTCTCCAGCAGTGTCTGTTGTGGTGTCCACCATGCTCTTTTGAGAGAGTTTTTTAACAGTTTTTTTGGGTAACCTCTCTGGATGAGGCGGTCTTTTAGTTGGCCGGCATGTTCAAAATAATCCTCTTTACCTGAACAGTTTCTGCGAATCCTGAGAAATTGTCCGAACGGGAGGTTCTGTCTCAGACTACGGGGGTGGTTGCTGGTGAAGTGTAAAGCTTTATTTCTGTCTGTTGGTTTGCGGAATAAGGTGGTACTTAAGCCTCCCTCATGAGGTTCTAACTTGACATCCAAGAATGTGATAGATTTGTTAGAAGCCGTACACGTGAACTTAATGTCGTTGGTCCTTGCGTTGAGCCAATCGACAAATTTTTTGAGTTCTTCATGCCCTCCCGTCCAGATGAGGAACACATCATCTATATATCGCATATAACTAGATATGAAATTACTGTAAGGGTTGTTATTGTAAAGGAATTTTTCTTCAAATAGTCCCATGAACATCACTGCCAATTCCGGTGCGAACGGGCAACCCATCGCTACCCCCTTTATTTGGTAAAAAAACTCAGAGTCAAAGGTGAAAAAGTTTTTTGTAGAGCAAAGCTTGCCAATCCTAAAAAGAAGTCCGTTGGTACTCTCATTGGTCTCTCCCTAGTGTCCAGGAAGACTGTCAGTGTCTCCAGAGCTTGTTCTTGCGGGATCTGGGTATAAAGTGAGACAAGGTCTAGTGTAACTAGAAGTTGTTTGTTGCAGTCAAATTTGATTGTCGCTATTTTATTAAGAAAAGTCGTGGTGTCTTTGAGATGGGCTGGGATGGTTTCTATAAAGGGTTTCAAAAAGAAATCAATGTATTTCGCCACCGGTTCCATAAGAGACTCGCAGCCCGATACTATGGGGCGGCCTGGTGGGTTTGACTCATCTTTGTGCATTTTAGGCAGCACATAGAACACCGGGGTTCTAGGGTTTTTATTTTGTAAAAATGCCAGTTCCTTTGACCCGACAAAGCCTTGATCAAATCCTTTTTGAATCATGTCAAAAAGCTGATTCTTTACTTCCATGGTGGGGTCCTTTCCAATGCGTCTGTAGCAATTGTTGTCATTTAATTGCCGGTGGACTTCAATTTTATATTTATTGATGTCCCAAATCACGACTGCTCCTCCCTTGTCGGCCTGCTTGACGACCACTGTTTTGTCATTCTTAATAGTCAACAAGGCATCTTTTTCGGCTTTCGGTAGATTATATTTAACATAACATTTCTTTTTCTCAATAGCAGAAATTCCTGATAGAACAGTGCGTTCAAACGTAAGTACTTCCTTAGGGATTTTAGATCCTGTCGGGCAGAACGTAGATTTTCTCTTGAGGCCAGTTGCCTCTGCTGGTTGTTCATCTTGTGTATCTTGGAAAAATGTTTTTAACTGTATTTTACGACAGAACTCCAGTGTCTCCAGCTTCATTTTAACAAGCATTGCCTCCAGGTCTCCGCCTCGTGGGTCTTTTTCAATTTTAGAAAGGACTGTCCATCTCAGGTCAGTCTGCTCATGCTTTTTGCTCATCCAATGGTTGACTAATGGGGCATTCTCAATTCCTCTCCGAATCCTCGATTTGTGCTGCGTTATGCGAAATCTCAGAGATCTATAAACCCAGCAGCTAGAACACCTAGAACACCTTATCCCCCACTGTTCAAATTCTAGAGTCAGCCATTAGCCCCAGGGCTAATGACATTCGAATTCACTTAACCAAAATACATTTCCCAGAATTCCCATCCGGGACTCTTTAACCACCCAGGAAGTGACTGCCATGCCATTCGCATTGTTCGAGTGAGTGAGGGAGATACTTTGAGCCTCCCCGTCAGAAGTGCCGAAAACTGGTTTCCACGGTATGTCCCGTTCGTTATTCCATAGACGGAGATAAGGAAGCCTAATTACACCGCAATTCCAGTTTGTAACATATCTCCCGTCTCTCTCCCGCAGCGGAGGCAACAGATTCAGCTGCCGGTTCCACGGGGATTGAGGCGCCTTTCCCGGAGCGGTTAAGTTTTCCCGCACAGACTGCTAATGTTGTTAACGCACAGAGTGGCTGAGTGCAATGACTAAATGCAGCTTGCATGTATTCTTTTTCTTTTCCCCAGCCCCCGCGCGCACTTCCATTTTGGGGACACAACTCTTCTTAGATTGGATCTGTGATCAAAAAATAAGGTAGGGTGAGTCTGCTAATGTGTAGCACAGGGTTGAGTCTCCGATTTCAGATCTTAGTCCTAAAGTCATGTTTTTCCATTTGTTTCAGTTTCATTATTGGTCCTGATGAGAACCCCGGCAGTTGGTGGGGTTTGAAACGCGTCGACCAACCCGGTCTCGGGTCATTTAAAACAGCTTCTTTGCAAACGGATGTTTGCTGAATAGCAAGAGATTTTCTCTCCCTTGAGTTGCATTCGAAAAAACTTTGACATTGGTTGAATTCGACCATTATTTTTTCTTTCAACATATGTACAAAAGTCCTATTGACACCGAGACCAATCTTTGTATGTTTGTTTGTGTGAATGGGTTTTGTATGAATGTATTGGCCAAGAGTGTCTGAATTGTTCTAATTGTTAATTTTCGTTGTGGTAAACATGTTGTATATATTGTATATATAAATGTTTTTGTATTCCCATGCACTAAAGAATTTTGTGTTCAAAATATTGAAAAACTCAAAAAAGAGATATTAAAAACTCAAACGTTGCAATTCCTAAAGCAGGTGTTACTGTTACATTCATAACCACCATTTCTTACAGTTTGTTAGCATTCGATTGAGGTTCTCAGCACTGGCAATGTGTTGTTTTATTATTGGCGATTAAATTGGCCATCGGAAAGCTCAGGTATTACCTGGAGGGGAGATGCTTTACACTGTATACCGATCATGCTCCCCTGGTCTGGATGAGCAGGAACAAAAGCAACAACCCATGCGTGATGCGTTGGTTCCTGTCCCTCCAGCCCTTCGCTTTTGAGGTACGATCCCAAAAGGGGGTCCTGAATGCCAATGCTGACTTTCATTCCCGGTTTCCCATCATCCCCAACAGGGAAGATTCTGGGGGAGGGGTGTGTCAGAATCCGCTTCCCACGGACCCCGACCATACCTGTCTGCCCGATGGAACTGCCCCTTTCTTCCCCCTTCAACTGCCATAATCAGAGGTGCATCTGCCCGGACTTGAGGCTTCCTGTACCTCGCATGTCTGGCCCTTTAATAATCCGGTCAAAGAGGAGACCGCCCCGCCCGGCCCTTGGAGGTGGATTCACGGAAAGTCATTGAAAGAAAAGAATCCGGGTGCCAATGAGGGAGCGTTCGAGACCCGGAAGGAGGAAGACAGACGAACACTTCGGGACCCGGAGACCAGAGAACAGCGCGAGAGAGGGAGAACTGCCACCAAAGAACCTGCGGAGATAGCAGAAGAAGAGCCTGGAGGCTAACAACTTCATGCAGCGCCTCACCATGTTCTAGGAGGAACGTAGCTAGAACAGGTGCGTGCCTGCTTCAGGGGACCCGGGATGTTGAATGTGATATTACTGGGACTGCCCCATCCTCCCACACCTTCCTAGGAATTGACAGGTGTTGCCTCCCTTCACATCCCCCCTGTTGTGCACAACGTTGAGCAACCAGAGCACTAATCAGAATGCATCTTCTTGTTTTCTTTCCCCACATCCATCGGAGTAACCACCCTACCACCTTCCAGCGGATACGCCAAGGAGAAGAAAACCCATCTGCCTGAAGATGACATCACCTGGATACCCGTATGCTCTTGTTTTTTTTTGCCCCATCAATAAAAACCCTTGACATAGCATTTCTGGTGTCAGGTTTCTGCCTGCCCTGTGTGACACCACCCGGAGTAAAAAAGAAAAATTGTATAGTTGATAAAGCAATAATCTGTGGGACCCCAATGGCCCTCCTGTGAGGTACTGCAGTAGTCCAGCCGGAGTCCAAATACAAGCTTCCACTGCATGTTATTGCAGTACCTCACAAGCTTCACCAAGGAAGCTTGCACAGTACAGCAGTGCTAAGGGGATGATCAGGGATAGGTGCTTATCCGTAATGCAGAACCAGATCATCTCCTGTATGAGGTAAGGGTGAATATCTCCGTAAGTCATTATGTCACCACAGTCTGGAATATATGGTATGCAATTGCCCTAAAGAAGGTGACATGTTCTCAGAAGGTAAAACCCAAAGGTTTATGAAACCTCCTTGTTAATGAAGTTTTCACAGTATAGGAGAAAACCACGAGTCCGGAATCAAGCAAGGACATCCCAAGATCAAAGAGTCAGGATGAGGGAGTGAGAAAATGAGTGAAGGAACACTGCTTCATTGTTTTGCATCCTCTAACCAGCTTGACACATTTAAATAATAATACAATAGCAAACGAATTGCTTCAAACATCACATGACAGGAAACATACTAGATGGAAAGGTTGGAAGTAACCCAGGGAGGAACAGTCATGATAGAAAGGGGAAAAAAGAGAACAAAATCGCAAGTGGACTACCTGAGAAGTTGTCTCAAAAGGCAACTGCCAACCCTCAGGCTGGTGATTGACATTTTGCAGTTGAAGAGAGAAGAAGCAGCAGCCAGGAGACCAGGAGCACAGGGGAAACAGGTCCAAATGAGGGAATCTCTCAGCCCACAGATGCAAGTTTCGTATGGCATCTTGTGAGCCCCCGGGCACACAGGACTCAACAAGGTGCTGTGGTTCTCAGGTACCAAGGTGGTCAAGAAGCTACAGCCACAATAGGGTTGGAGGCTTGTAAGGTGTGGACAATGGGGATTGGGTGTCCACGACCAATAGCTGGTCGCAGCAGGGCTGGCAACATGCAAGGAATTGCCAGTACACAGTGTATAATTGAATGCAATGTGCAATAGGGCAGAGGTCTTCAAACTTTTGTAGTTTGAGCCCCCCCAGCTCAATTTTTTTAGATGTTGGGCCCCCACCACCTGACAGAAATTTCTGAAATCTGGTACACTACATAATCGACTGCCACCCGCACATAAGGGCCATATCCGGAAAATAATGTTCAACACAATAAGAGTGTTTAGTAAACTGCAGGTTTGTGAGTGGGTGTGGTGAAATGATAGAGGCTTATTACACAGCTCAAAACACAAGTTTCAAAGATAAAATGTGCTCCCGATCAGTCGAAGAGCCAGATCTTGAGGTCTTTCCTGAACGAGTGCAGGGTCTGGGAGCATCTGATGTTCACGAGGAGCTTGTTCCAGGTCTTGGCTGCGATGTAGCAGAAGGCTCTCCCGCCAGCTCTGTTTCTGTGGATGCGATGTACCTCTGCCAGGGCGAGGTCGGTGGAGCGGAAGCTTGGGTACGTGGAAGGAAACTCTCCCATTGAGGTATTTGGGACCAATGTTGTTGATTGAGTGGAAAGGTCTATTTTGGCACCCCCTACCCCATTTCCTCCTCCTCCATGAATTTCCTCACTACCACTCACCAACAATGCGCCTCATCTCTCTATAACACCTTTCTAGCAAACATTTCATTTTTTATAGCACTACTCATTGTTTACTCACACTCAGTTCTTTGATCTGCATGGTACACATTCTTTGTAGTAGGCACAATAAACCCCTGCGCTGTGTGAGTGGCAGGAGTACCCATGTGAGTGCAGGGAGAGCCTCTCAACAATGTGAGAGTAGGGTAAGAGGAGTGACTGCAGAGTAAGTGAGGTGACCATATGAATTTGGGTGCGGATGTAAGTGCATACTGGGACGAATGTATGTATGGTTAGTGATGGTCTTCTTTGAGTGAGATTGCAGATTGAGTAGTAAGGGGGGCAGGTGAGTGAAGTGTCACATGAGTGCAGGGTGAGTAGTGTGCTTGTGTGACTGCAGGGTGAGGTACAGGGTGAACAGCGCAAGTGCATTGTGAGTGCAGAGTGATCACTGTGAGTACAGAGTAAGCGGGTGAATGGTGTGAGTGCATCGGGATCAGTGTGAGGGCATTGTGATCCCTGTGAGGGTAGGGTGAGCGTGAAAGTGAAGGGCGAGAAAGAGGAACGATTTGTCAGAATGCAAGGTGTATTCGCAGACACGTGAAGTAACCCAGCAGGTTATTGACAGCAGTGTAGGGTTTCAGATATGTTAAACTATTGCTATATTGGCATTAACCAGGGATCAGGGTGGAGGAAATAAATGTGCTGGTATTACAACAAAATTCAAGTTTCATGATTAGGGTAGCCTGCCCATTATTTTGATGCCCCAGACAGTACAAAAATAAAAAATAAACAGTCACCTAAAGCTGTATTGTCAGCACTTGTGTGTGCATACCTTGAACAGCAAATATAAATAGAAGCACTTTTAATTGTGTTCTAGGGCTGCCTGAATGATCCATGACTGATAATAAAAAAGAACAAATACAGAAAAGTCACATAACAAATGTATACATATGTTAGCTTTAGTTTTTAGCAGGAGACTCCCTGCCTCCCTCTGCAGCTGAAGCATTTCAACTCTAAGAACTAACCCCCTCCTGGGACAGTTAACTCAGCTATTTACATGAAAAAAAGCATGAGCACGTTGTGTGTTATCTCTTTCCCCTCCCTCCCCCCTCCAACCCTCTGTTAGCGGAGCTCTACAACAAAATAATTCCCATTTGAAATGGGTGAAGACTTGCAACGCGGGATAGTAAAAGACCAACAAAGGGAAGATCTTAGTGTGTAGTTTGCGCCCCCCTGAGATGGTGTTGCGCCCTACTGGGGGTGGGGGGGGGGGGGGCGTGCCTCACAAAATGAAGAACTTTGCAATAGGGGGTTGGCCACCTTAGCTTTCATTAGAAAAAAAAAAAAAATTTGAAAAATAAACCAAAGGCCAAAGAGACATTATACTTATATGTTGAAATGAGACAAAAACAAATGTTAAAAAAACAAAGCAAATTTTCACTGGTGTTTAACTTGTTGTGCTTTTTAAAAACACTCAGGTATTGTTTACTGCGCTAATTATGGATTGTGTCTCCACTATGCACTGCTTATGACCATTATACACATTTAAGAAATGTACTTGATATACTTTTTAATAAGATTGCCTCACTACATGCCCGAACTATCTCCACTACATGATCAAGTTCCAAAACACTTCAAGGGGAGAGCACTCACAGATGTCTGCAGGCAGGCTAAAGCTAATTATACTACTGGAGATTCAGGCAGGAAAAGTATAACTTAATAAAAGTTACTTTTCTTGTATATTTATAATAACACAATGGATTATTATTTGGCAAGGAAGTGGTCCATAACATTCCTGCCAGATGTTGGCTTATCGGTTGAATGGTTGGAAACCCCACTCAGGCAACAACCACGATACTTGTCAGGGTGAGCCACAAAAGTCACTAAATTTACCAGTGCTTAACCCTCTTGAACCTTTGCACAAAAGCATTCAGACTTACCTTAGAGGCAATATGTAAAGTAAAGATCAGAGCACCAACTGCAGGCATCTGGTTGTGCAAGACCAGGGTAAAGTAAAAAGTTAAGGCCAACCGCAATGGATCATGGGGCGAATACACAAGGTGGATTGGGCTTGGTCTTGACTTACCATTGACTGAGAAGACATTTTGAAGTAAAGTGCAGGAGAAGGTAATGTTTAGCGGGGATCAGCAGCAAGCTGTGTCCAAGGAGGTGTCGTCGTTGCTGGGGAGCACAGTAAGGAAGTCTTGGTGAAGCCATAGATAAAGGCAGGAAAAAACTACAAGCAAAAAAAGCTAGATTTCCAGCCTGAGGATGTCATCATCCTTGATGGAGAGCCTATTGCCATCGAGCCTGGTGAAGATTTTTACCTTCGGAGTTAGACAACTTTTTGGAAGTCGAAAACCTCCAACAAGATGAAGATGTAAGCCATAGCAGAAGGGGCTCCATGAGGCCAGATACCATAGCTCGGAGGTCCTGTTGAACAGTACTTGTATCTGTGGAGAAGAATGTAGCAGAATCTACTGCGAAGTAAATCTGACCGGCGATCCACCTTGGGTGGGTGTGATGACACGTAGGTCTTGGAATTCATTTATCCCTTCTAGGATTTTTTGGTGAAAATACTTTTAAGTCCAAACTTTTAGGATTTTCAGCAGCAGTATCTCCCGCCGCACTTCCAAGGGTTTAGTCCCTGAGGGGCACCACTTAGAGGGTGTCAACAATCTGAGTCTTGTTCACCGTAGTTCATGGTGAATGAGTTCTCACCATTGCTTGTAAATTTATACTCTTCATCCATAAGAATGCATTATGGAACTTGTTGTCCTATTTAACTCAACAACCACAAATAATGCCAATGCTGCTAATTATTTGAAATTATTTATATCCAAAGACGTGTGAACATACCATCAGACCATCTTTAGGCTCCCAATTTTTTGGAATTTATCATATACAAAAACCATTTCATACATATGGTGAATACTTCATATGTATCAAAAACAAGATGGAATTCACCAAAGAGTTAAAAGTGGTCCCTACTGTGGTGGGGAGCACTATATATAGTCGTATTGTTCACTTGTGAGTAAGGTGAGGATTTGTGCCACCCCGTCCTGAAGAAGGAGTCTTAGACTCCGAAACATGTTGACGCACACAGGAGGTTAATGTACATCGTACTACAATAATAACCTCATTTCACACCCTTTTTAATAGTACCAGACCGGGGGCCAATTAATATTTTTTGTGTTACCCCACGAGCCAGGTATTTTTTAACTTTCTCCTAACACTTCAAACCTCACTACTCACTGACCATTACAAAAACCCACACACACCACACATAGTGGGAAAAAGGGCTCCCGCGTAGTCACAGGTCGTAGCACGCCGCATCCCGTAAAGGGGTGCGAAGACCCCCATGATGAAGCATGACACCAAGGGTCCTTTTGGTGTGTGAAGGGTATTTTAAAAACACATTGTGCTCCCCACCACAGTAGGGACCACTTTTAACCCATTGGTGGATTCTATCTTGTTTTTGATACATTAGTTTAGGGAAAACAAATCCACTATATTTTTTTCTCTCTCTCCCCCTTGTTGTTATATATAAGAATACTTCATATGAACACTACACGCAAAGAAAGAATAAATACATAAATTACACTAACGTTCAACAATTCTCCTCACTCTCATCACATCACTTATTCAACATCCAATCAACCACACTCTCAAAAGAAAAAGATTAAATATTCATACTTGTGAGTCTTATACCAAACAATATTGCTGTAAATCTCGATTTCTTTTGTATCCTTTACAACATTTACACATTTCCGGATTTGATTGTACAATCTCATTTCCAATGATAGAACAAATAACAAGTTTTTTAAAGGCAGTTATTGAAAGCAAATGTTTGGTAGTTCCTCGGTCTACGCGTTTCAAACCCGCTTTATTCTAGGGTTCTCATCAGGACCAACCTCACTGCAAAAAACAACGAAAAACCAGTCAAAATTCCACCTTGATACCTATTTCTACATCACTGTGCCACCAGTATTACCTCTGTAAAAGCTTACCTCAATTCCATATGCCCACCAAGTTCTAGTTTCTTAACTGGTGAATTGAAGAGTGATTAATCTAATCTAAGCACCAAAAAGGAAAAGAAGAAAAAATACAAAATAATAAATAAACAATATCTGTCCTGTTAATAATACTACGGGCTCCCAAAACTATGCCCCGCGGTGCTCAATCGGAATCATGGAACTTACTTGGCATTGCTTTAACGATGGTTTAAAAGTTCCATGTTAGTATATGTTCTCTGCTAGTAGTGTTACCTCTCAGCGTCCTGTCCAAAGAATTAAATAATGACTGATGTTAGATGCCAGTTTCCCTCAAGCCATCACTTTTTATCACAAGCTTCAAAATAGGTCCTTACCTTCGGCGTTGACTTTTTAATTTAATCGTGTGCCGAAATTCCTTGAACGTGTGCAACTACGCTAGCGCTACAAGAAAAACAAGGCAGCCTTTAATTACCGGTATTATCCTATGTTTGCAAAATGATATTAGCGATCGGCATGGTGTAGAGCCCGCATCATTACTGAGTTGCTCACTGTGCTCAATACGCGTCTCTCTACTTCCGGGTCCTTGTCCCAATCGGATCAACACGCTTACGGAAATCCGTGCTTCTACATTAAAGGCAGGGCCAATTGCCCAATCCGTCCTGGGACTTGTAGTCTTGCTAATATAAAAGGCAGATTGCCTTATTCTCAATTGAAACACGGGGCTCCGGCTAGTCTATAGCATGATACATATTATATTGCATCAATTTATAGCATAATGGAACACTGCGGGTATTATGCATAAAACGCAGTGGATAGACGATCAACATCTTGAGGCATAGGGGGCTGGGAAGCAAGCTTCAGCCTCCTAGAGTACATAATTTATGAATTACTGAAAGTTCTTTGAGCATAGGGGGCTGAAAACACCCTTCAGCCTCCTGGGGTTCATAATTTATACATTTCTGAAAGTTCATTTAGCCCTGAAACTGCTGTGTCGAATTTCACAATCAATAAGGCTTCCCTTTTTGTTATGTTATGTTATGTTATATGCAATTTGTGTAGCGTGCGAATACCCGTAGGTGTCTTGGCGCTTCCGGTACTCCTTACTAAGTTTCAGACTACTACAGGAGCTTAGAAGAGCCATGTCTTCAGTTGCTTCCTAAACTCAAGGTGCGTAGGTATTTCCCTCAAATAACGAGGGAGGGAGTTCCATTCTTTTGAGGTGTTGTAACTAAAGCTATGTCCTCCCCAATTCACCTTTCTTATTCTGGTCATAGGTATCACTTGGGAGTTGGAGGATCTCAAGGATCTGTTCGGGGTATACCATTTAAAAAGATCCCGTAGAAAAGTAGTGGCTTCCTTATGAAGAGCTTTGTGAGTGATGCATAAGGCTTTAAATTTTACCCTTTGGGCAACTGGCAACCAATTAAGGTCCTGAATACCAGTTCTAACTGATTGATATTTATGCATATCCAGTATAAGTCTTGCAGCAACGTTTTGTACTGTTTGAAGTTTTTTGAGTAGGGTAGCTTGAATATTGATGTAGACCCCATTGCAGTAATCTAATTTGGGTAGAACCAGGGAAGTCACCACCGTCTTTCTAGATTTAGGCGGAATAAAAGAACAGATTTTTCTTAGCGTCTTTATCAGAAAGTAGGCAGAGGACACCACTTTGGAAACTTGTGATTTGAGAGTCAATTTATCGTCAATAATAACTCCTAAAGTTTTAGCTTTGGTCACAGGCGTGGGGGGGGGGGCCAAGATTGTTCAGCCACCAGTGTGGGGACCAGGGAGGAAAGAGATTCCCGAACATGATCACCTCTGTTTTAGTGGAATTTAATTTCATGCAGTGATCGCTCATCCACGAGCTAAGTTTAGTCATACAGTCATGAAGCTTAGTGGAGAAGTTGATACCCTTGTCCACTGTTGAGATAACCAATTGGGTATCTTTGGCATAGGAGGTAGGAATAAGATTAAAACTCCTGATTAGAGGGGCCAATTCTGCAATATAAATGTTAAAAAGGGTGGGGCTCAACGAAGAGCCCTGTGGGACTCCACAAGGCAGGGAGAAAGGGGATGACTTAAAAAGAAGAAAGAGAGCAGCTCCTCCGACTCCTATCGATTTTAACCTTTGCACCAGAAGATTGTGGTCTACCGTGTCAATGTAAATGTAAATGTACAGGAATTTATACAGCGCATATCACCGAGCGGTTTCTAAGCGCTTGCTTAGGGAACCCGTCCTGGTATTCCCCTGTGAGATAACCCCGGCAGGGTGTCCGCAAGGTGAAAGCCAGGCATCCCACCGCGAGGGGCTGTTGTGGAGATTAAGCAAGCTATTGCCCAGAGTCGCAGAGTGTGAACCCGTGAATCAAGTAGGCACCAGAGCGAGAATTGTCGAGTCCATGGACATTTTAGGACTCAAGACCCCGCCGAGCCGGGAATTGAACCCTGGTCCCAGGCTGACCTCTGCTTCCAGGTCTACCTCCGCTAACCAGTGAGCCACACTTCTCCACAGCAGTGGATAGGTCTAGCAGTATGAGAGCTGCTGATCCACCTCTGTCAAGAGACGAACGGATTTCTTCCGTAGTTTTAATCAATGCCGTTTCCGTACTATGATTAAACCAAAGCCAAATTGACTGTGATCTAGGACTTTGGTATTGGTGATGAAAGTAGAGAGTTCTTTATTAATAATTTTCTCTATTATTTTTGCTGGTAGGGGGATTCTGGCAATAGGACGATAGTTATTAGGATCAGTGACATTAAGATTAAGTTTCTTCAACAAAGGGAGAATGCAGGTCCATTTCAAAACCGAAGGGTGGCATCCTTGTGCCAGAATTTGATTAAACAGTTGGGACATATAAGGTCCTATAATGTGGCTAATTCTTTTTAGGACTCTGGGAGGGCAAGGGTCTTCCGGTGATCCTGATTTAGCCATAGAAATAGAGGTGACTATTTGGCAATCTGAGGTGGGGGTAAAATTAAGGAGAAGAGTTTTGGCAGCATCTTGCTGCCCTATCTTCTCATTAGAATTAGAGGAAGTAAATTGATTAAAAATGTGGTTCACCTTGGCTCTAAAAGTGTGAGCACGAACATCACAAAAATCTTGATTGCGATTAACAGAATCATTATTACTATTGGATGTTAAAAGTTTAACTGTTTGAAAAAGTTCCTTACTGGAGTGACCAGCTTTTTTAATTCGAGAGGTAAAATACTGGCTTTTTTTAGAGATGACTTTTTTAAAGTCTGTGAGTAAGGCTTTGTATTTAGCTTTTTCCGGTGCTTCATAGTGTTGTCTCCAAGCTCTTTCCTGTCTTCTGCAGGCCTGTTTATCCAATGTTAGTGCTTCAGAGAATCAGGGGGCTGAGGGAAATTTCCTATTACTGTTGATGGTCACAGTAGGAGCAAGGGTGAGGCAGTTGTGGCTGCAGAATCAGTATTTGGCTCCAGATCGGACTGAGTTTGGGCCAAGTGATCTATCAATACCTCAGGGTTGATAGTTTATTTTCCTGGTCTCCACCACGGGGATCTCTTTCCACTTTCAAAATTATTGTCCAGCGGAGCTCTCCTTCCGTGTGTGATTTTTTCATCCAATAGTTTACTAAAGGTGCAGTCTCAACCTTTTTTCTGATACAAGATGTATGTTGTATTTCCTGGCTCATTTTTCCAATATATAACAGTCCACAGGGCATGTCTTGTGTAAATGGAACATTCTCCAACTTCTTAATGAAGTCTGTAGTGTCCTGAAGATACGACTTCACATCAGGCAGAAACTCTTTCAAAAAGCAGTCCACGTATTTTGAGATTGGCTTGAGAAGGGAATCGCACCCGGAGACGATTGGCCTCCCTGGTGGTTGTTTCTCATTTTTAGGAATTTTCGACAGTATATAAAATACTGGAATTTGTGGATGTTTATTCTGTAAAAAGTCATACTCCTTGGGTCCCAAAAGACTTTGATCAAAACCTTCCTTTAGAATGGCGATAAGATGTCCTTGGAGTTCTTTTGTGGGGTCCTTTGCAATTTATTTTATAACAATTCGGATCATCCAGCTGTTTTAGGACTTCCTCGATACATTCTGTTGTATCTCAGACTACAATTGAGCCCCTTTTATCAGCCTGTTTTATAGTCACCTCAGTATCATTTACTAAAGCAGTTAATGCTTCTCTTTGATCTTTGTGATGTTATGTTTTACATAATTTGCTCTTTTTTTCCATTTCTGAGAGAGCGGATAACACAGTTTTTTTAAATAAGATCACTTCCTTTGGTATTTGGCTTCCAGATGGACAAAAGGTGGATTTTTTACGTAGTTCTGTTTGTTCAATCGCTATTGGTAACTTCTCTACCTCTTCTTTCCAAGGAAGAACATTTTTAGAATCAAACATTTTAATTGAGCGGAGGACAGCATCATACACAGCCCAGCTGCCTACATCAAGTCGCCGGCAGGGCGTAATCCCACATTCAGGGGCTGATAACATCGAGACTCGACTATAGTAACGCTATCTTTTTGGGTGCTCCTGAATCCACCTTCAACAAACTTCAGCAGGTGCAAAATGCGGCGGCAAGGCTGCTCATGGGCATCCCCAGAACCCAGTCAGCCAAACCTGCCTTAAAGGCACTGCACTGGCTTCCAGTGCGGGAAAATAGTTAAATTTAAGGCACTCTGTACAGCCCACAAAATTCTTCAGGGGACAGGACCCCCTCTACTGAGGAATCTAGCGGAGCCATATAAAGCGAATAGAACGCTGCGTTCCGATCAGAAACACCTTCTCCTAGTCCCTAGAGTAAAGAGGCACGTACAGGCGGGAGAAGATTTTCGGTTAACACAGCGAGGCTGTGGAATTCCCTACCTTTAAAACTGTGTGCTGAAACTTGCACGCTGCGCTTTCGTAAATGTATTAAAACACATCTATTTCCTGCTTGATTGCACCTAACTGGCCGTTTTATTATCTGTTGGTGCCCGGATAAGCGCTGGGATGCCAGAGCGTAAATGCGCGCTATATAAAAATTTAAATAATAACTTTTAAATAATAACATGCAAAGTACACAGCATCTGGGCCTACATCCCGGAGGTCGGCCCCGCGTGCCCCTCGTGTCATCAACACCCATAATGTGCAAGAAATCCGCCATTTTGAACAAATAAAAGCCCAAGAGCGACAAAAGAAACAGTGTCAACACCCCCACCGCCCAGCCTCCATTCCCCTCCCCCCTCCAACCGCTCAACACCCACCCCGCTCCGCATCAGCCACTACCCTCCAGGATCGCATCACCGGGCCACCCCCACCCGAAGGAGCCATGTTCATGATCTCAAGTAGCAGGAGTTGACCCCACCGGGGAAAGCGGGATAAGTTGTAAGATTTGTAGATACTTCGGCCATGTCACTTCCCGGAGATCCTTGGACAAGAGCCGCAGAAACGGCGCCCACAGGGCAGCATACTCTGAGCCTCTCCCATCCATACCCAAGGAGAGACGCTCTATCACCAGGATGTGCCAAAGGCGTTGAAGCCAATCCTGGTCGTCCGGTACTTCCCCTGAACCCCAACGCGCCAGCAGCACCTGTCGCGCAGCCAAGATCGCCAGCGCGATTTGCCGTCCCAGAAGCGAGCGTAGAGGAAAATATTTAGGGTGGGGTAGACCAAGCAGTGTGTGTCCTCAAATGGCAGACAGATGCATTGGGAGGTAGTGGAGGTGTCAGATATTGGCCGACACCCGTACTTGAGAGGTTATTTGGAATAAAGTAACCCAGTGTTTATTATAGCATAGCCAGCCTTGCTAAAATGGAAACAGGTCTGGGGTTCTTTTAACCCCTACGGTGCGTCGGACAGCTGGGAGACATCTGACACACCAGTGAACATATGTGTCGATGGCCCCCTGCTGTCACCAGAGGGATTCCCTTTACCCCCAATAGCCTCTGGAGCTGGGGAAGAGTTTTCCCAGTTCCCGAGGCTGTTCCCCAGGATTCTGTGCCATGACGAGCAATGGGCATGTCGCGTGACGTCATGGCACAGAAATCAAAACTGAAATGAGCCGAAAGGCTTATTTCAGTTTCACTTTCTACGTGCTAAGGGGGCATTCTCAGCTCCCAATCACATAGACAGTCAGGAGAGGTATCATCGGAAAGGGGAGAAGCAGGGATCCACCTAGTAGCCACCAGGGAGGGGGGAGCGGCCCCTTGGGCAAGGGCCTCTGCTCCCCCCAAAATTATTTGGGCACAATCAGTCTTTCTGCAGAAGCTCCCAATCTTCCCCCCGGGGAGCAGAATGCCCACTAGATACCAGGGATTTTTTTTCATGGAATTTAGGGGTGGGGGCTCCTGGTGTGGGTGGGCTTATGGTGATGGTGGTGTGTGTAGATTGGTGCTTGCATGGTGGTGTGCGTGGAGTGGCGCTTGACTGGTGGTGTACGAGGACTGGTGCTAGGCTGGCTGTGTGCATGGATGGTGCTTGGATGCAGGGCTGGCCTTAGCAGGCACTGGGCATTTCCCTGGTGGGCTGTTTTTTTGGCCGAGGGGGACAGTTTTGTCAGTGGGGGCCGGTTTTGCAGCAGTGCTGCAATATTGGGCCCCAGTAATAAAAGCAGGAGCTGTGCTTTTTACTAGCCCCCCCCAGCAGGTCGAGCAGCAATCTGCAGGGCCAGTTGCTGTTCCCAGTCTGGCCCTGCTTGGCTGGCGGTGTTGGTGGCACATGGCTGGCAGTGTGCGTGGAAATTGCTTGGCTGACTGTGTGCATTGATAGCATTTGGTTGGAGGTGTACTTGGATGGCACTTGGCTGGTATTGTGCATTGATGCCGCTTAGCTGGCAGTGTGTGTGAATGGTGTTTGGCTGGTGATGTGCATTGATGGCGCTTGGCTTGTGGTGTGCGTGGATGGTGGTGTGTGTGTACTGCCTCTTGTCTGGCGGTGTGGCTTGCATGGCTCCCCCAGCATTTTCTTACCCATTTTCAGCTAAATTTAAGGTTTGCAGGAGATTTTGGGGAGAAAAACATTAGAGGATCCATGCAATCCATACCTCTCTGGACTACCCCAGGTGTCTAGTTTTTGGAAATGTGTGGGTTTGGTAGGTTTCCCTAGGTGGACGCTGAGCCCGGGGCCAAAAACCCAGATGACCCCCCTTGTCTTTGTGTTTGCTTTGACCCCCTTGACAAAACAGGTTGTTTTGTGGTAGGTATTTTTAATGTCTCCACAATACTTTTTGGGTCCTTGTCTGTCACTGGCACTTGGCCCACCCACGCAATTGTGGTACCATTTTTATCGGGAGACCTGGGGTAACACTGAGAGGCAGGAAATGTGTGGCAGCTGGGTGATCCTGCAACTTTCCCACACAGAAATCTGAGAAAAGTTTGGTCCTTTCAGCAAAATTTTAGGTTTTCAGGGGATTCTGGGTAGGGAAGCATTGGGGTATCCACTCGCCCCATACCTCCCTGGAATTCCCAGGGTGTCTAGTTTCCAGAAACGTGTGAGTTCGGTAGATTTCCCTAGATGGTCGTGAGCGAGGGGGGGACAAAAAAGCATGTGCCCCCCCTGCAAAACCAGGCCTTTGTATGATAATTAATGTAATTTTGAAGTCTCCACAATACATTTTGGTCCCTTGCCTGAGCTAACCATATGAGTGAGGTACCATTTTTATCAAAAGACTTTGGAGAATGTGGGGTGCTTGGAAGTTTGTGGACTAACCCAGATTCCAGAACTTTCCATCACAGAAATGTGTGAAAATAGTTATTAGTTTTCACAAAGTTCGAGGTTTGCAAGGGATTCTGGGGAACAGAACCTGGTGAGAGCCACAGAAGTTACCCCATCCCGGATTTCCGTGGGTATCTAGTTTTCATAAATATTTAGGTTTGCTAGGTTTCCATGAATGCCGGCAGAGCTACGGTTCAAAATCCACAGCTAGGCACTTTGCAAAAAAAGGGTCACTTTTCACTGTAAATATGTGGTATGTCTTTGTGTTTTGGGCCGTTTCCTTTTGCGGGCACTACGCCAACCACACAAGTAAGGTACCATTTTTATCGCAAGACTTTGGGGAATGCGCGGTGGGTAGAATTATGTGGATCCATGCAGATTCCAGAACTTTCCATCACAGAAATGTGTTTGTTTTTTAAGTTTGAGGTTTGCAAAGGATTCTGGGTAACAGAACTTGGTGAGAGCCACACAAGTCACCCCAACCTTGATTCCCTTGGGTGTCTAAATGTATAGGTTCGCTAGGTTTTCCTAGGTGCCGGCAGAGCTAAGGTTCAAATTCCACAGCTAGGCACTTTGCAAAAAAAAGGATCAGTTTTCACTGTAAAAATGTGGAGTGTCCATGTTGGGTTTTGGAGCTTTTCCTGTTGCGGGCACTAGGCCTACCCACGTGTCCTATCATTCACATTCCAGTATGGGTACCCCCAATTTTGGAGATGTGCGAATAGCTACTGTTTCTAAACTCTATATTTTGTTCCCATTTCAGAAATATATAGGTGTCTTTCATACCTAATTTTCACTTGTCATATTTTACCAAATGAATTGGTATATACCAAGTACACATTGAAAAACCATTGCAAGAGGCAGCTCAGTTATTGGCTCTGGGTGCCTCGGGTTCTTGGTGAACCTACAATTCCTATATATCCTGACAATCAGAAAGGTCCAGCGGATGTAATGGTATATTGCTTTAAAAAATCTGTCATACATAGGAGAAGTTACAGGTGAAAATGTTTGCACAAAGCAAGCAGCCCACCTCACTCCTGAGTGAAAAGTGCTGCGGGCTGGAAACAAATCAGAGCAGACGACCTGGTCAGCACCCTACACAAATCATTTTCCCCGAATTTAACTTGGGACAACCCTGATACTGCAAGCATCTTCCTGTCCTCCAGGCTGAAACAGGCCATAGACATAGTAGCCTCCACGCATAGAGTTAGAAACAGGGATAAAGGTAAAGGGGCCCCTTGGTTCAATGACACCCTAAGAGACTTGAAACAAACCCTCCGCTAGCGGGAGAGAGCATGGTGTAAAGCCTATGACACAGACTCCCGCTCAGAGTACCTCTCCACGTTCGGAGTCTACAAAAAAGCCATCCTAGCAAGGAAAGCCAAATTCTACGAACTCAGGATCACCACAGCAGTCGATACACTAAAGGAAACCTTTTGTGTATTACCAGAGTTGAGACAAACACAGTTACTGAAGCCCACCGCTAGTAGACTGCAGCAAGTTTCAAACCTTCTTTCTAGAGAAGGTTAAGGACTTTTTAAAAGAGATTTCTGTCACTCCCATCGTCCCCTGCCCACTGACACCTGACCCTCTGGCCCCCTCATATGCCACACCCCTCACCATCTTCACTACACTGACCAGTGACTCCCTGTCTCCTCTAATGGGGCAGGTCAAGTCAGGCTCACCAGGGGACCCTTGTCCACCAACAATCTTCAAGATGAAACTTCCAGGGATCGAAAGCAAGGTACTCTTACTCCTCAATCAATCCTTGGTACTCGGCCACATCCCCGCGAACTTCAAAGAAGCACGTGTCATCCCACTCTCAAGAAACCAGGAGCGGATGGTAAGAACTTAAAAACTTCAGGCCAATCTCCCAACTCCCTTTCCTGGCGAACGTGTTGGAACAGTACGTGTTGAAATCCCTTTCCCACCACCTAGAAGCAAACAACCTTCTGAAACACAACCAGGCATGTTTCAGGACCCACCACAGCACAGAAATGGTCATGCTAGCAGTGCTAGATGATCTCAGGCTTCGGGCCGACAAGAGAAAAATGTGTGCCCTGGTTTTATTGGACCTGTCCGCGGCATTCGACACGGTCAACCACAACCTACTTTTGTCGCGGATATATAATCTAGGCATCCAGGGCACGTCCCTCAGTTGGCTTACATCCTTCCTCAGTGGTCGATCCCAGAGAGTACAGCTGATGGACCATGCGTCCAACACAGGTAAATTCTCCTCTGAAGTCCCACAGGGCTCGGCGCTATCTCCCCTCCTCTTTAATGCCTACATACAGCCCCTGATAGCCGCACTAAACACCATGGAGTGTCAGATCTACAACTACGCCAACGATACTCAACTCATCATGCAGATCGACAGCTCCCCAGCCTCCCACGCAAGAACACAAAACATCCTGAAATTTATCGCCAACTGGAGGACGGCCAATTCCCTCAAAATCAACCCAGATAAGACTTAGGTCCTGGCCATCACCACCGACTCTAATCCTTGGAGAAACCTTTTCTGGCCTCGGGAATTGGGCACCGACCCGGAACCGGCTGTGGTTGTAAAGAGCCTAAGCACAAAAGTCAACGCTAAATTATCTATGACCCAGCAGGTGTCTGCAGTAGTGGGAACATGTGCTGGCCTGATGAGACAGCTACGGAAGCTTGCCCCTCTCCAGACTTTTGACATTCTGAGACTGGCCGTGTCAACCATGATAATGTCACATATCAACTACGGAAATGCCCTGAACATTGGCCTCCCGGAAAAGCTACTAGCCAGACTTCAGATCACCCTGAATGATGCTGCCAGGCTAATTTTTAGACTGCCTAGAAGGGCTCATGCCACCCCTCTTCTACGCCAGTTACACTGGCTCCCAGTCAACTAAGTTGAAGGGCCTCTGCATTGCGCACAAAGCCATCTATGGCCAAGCCCCCACCTACATTAAAGATCGTCTAAACCTTTATACCCCCAACAGGTTGCTACGATCCTCAGAGGTCTGCCTGCTGGCATGTCCTCATTTAAGCTTCACCTCTAAAGGGGGAAAATCTTTTTCTACCTCTATCCCCCCACTCTGGAATAAATTGCCAGAGAAACTGCGTAAGGAGCACGCCTTTCTCCCCTTCAGGAAGAAGTTAAAAACAGTTCTCTTTTCAGAAGCTTCGGGCCTTCCCCAAATCTAAATCTTTACATCCCCAGTCCAGGACGTGCCTCTCTCTCTTGACAGCACTTAGAAACCTGACGGTGATAACGCGCTCTATAAATGTGAAATTAAATTACATTACATTACATTACACAAATGGCTGTTTTTTCAACTCATTTTCAATTTTCCTATAAAAAAAACCTTCGAAGATCTTCATAAATGAACCATTGCTTAATTTTGAATTGTGTCTACTTTTCTGAAAATGTATTGCTTTCCAGGATCCATTATTGCTTTCATACCCATTTTTACCACAAACTGGAAGGAGGTTGAAAGCACAAAAAATAGCAAATATAGGCTATGTTCCAGTAAAATGCGAAAATTGTGTAAAAAATGTTGGTTTTGTGATAAAAGTCAGTCAGTCCCCGAAAGATGGGTAGATGGTGACTTCAGCACCACAAACACTTTGTTGATACCATTTGCAGGGAAAAAACAGATGCTTTCCTCTGCAGCACTTTTTTCCATTTTCTTCCAAAAACAGAATTTAGCTCTATTTTTGGCTAATTTCTGGGTCTCATCCAGGGGAATCAACAAACCCTGGGTACATTTAAAATTCCAATGTTGTTGAAAGAAAAGGAGCAAATTTGGCGTGGATTCAGGGGCCTAAGTGCAAACTACCCCAAATAGCCAAAAAAGGCTTAGCACTGGGTGGGGGTCTAAAGCTAGCAGTGAAAGGGTTAACTGTAAAGGCATGTAAAAACAATAAAATACATTTAAAAATACTATGCACCCTGACTGAAGGCTGGTAAGCCTTACTTTAGTGCTGCCTTACTCTTATTTAAAAGGAATGTTTAGGCCTCTTAAAAGGGTGATTTTGAAAGGTGGAAATGGCCATGTTAAAATTTCTCAGCTAGGCTGCTGTGAAGGACTCAGAGTCATGTTGGAGATGGACAGTCTACCAGTGACATTCGACTTAGAGGACCAGGCTGTGCAGGGCACCACAAACTAGTGACTTATATGTAATATAAAAGTTACAATCAGGATTTTTACGAATTTGACACGTTTACATACACCGGGGACTGGATGGCAGGGTCCGAGTGTACTGAGTACAAAATCTAACAGCATCAGTGCAAAATAATTGAGGTGATAATTCAAAAAGTGGCAATTTCTAACATACACCATAATACTTTTCAAAAATAGCAATGTCAAGTTTTGAACTACTCATTAATTTTAGCATCATGCCCTGTACAACTTTGATTGCTGCTCCTTCCAAGTCCTGGATGAATAATAACCAATTGACAATCGCCTGTACTATTTATCAGTAGCACAAAGTGACATCTCATCAAAAGTCAACACTTTACAAAAGAAATAAATAAATAAAAGGCAAATGTACTGAGGCTTTTTGTCGTTGTAAACCGTCGGGTTCACAACATCGGACCATTTCAAACACCAAAATGGCTTTTTTATATATACCAAACTCAAATTGCGATTTAATCTAACTACAATTTGGGTTTGCAACTGCATATTGAATTAGAATTTGGATGGGGTGTGTTTAGTGTGTACCTTTCCAAATAGTTGATCAGAATGGGAAAGATACTGGAAGGTAGAAATAAACCATTCACAAAATTAAAGGGGTCTCCAGGGGGCTCCTTCCTCTTTGTAAATGTTGACAAAATCATATAATATTAGGCAGTGGTCCCATGAATCAGTAATTAGTGTTAAAAATGTTTTTTAAATGTATCTTTTTTTTATAAACCCATCTCGTTTACCATTAGGGAAAATGGGTTGTATTAAAAAAAAGAATCTTTTATTTAAAAGTAGCCACAAACATGGCCGTTGACCCCAGCACACTGCCATCCCTGCAAGGGCAGCAAATCATAGACAAGTTGTTCCAAATTGCAAAATGAGGTTTCCAACGCATAATGAATAGTAATGTGGGAAGGACGTTCCTTCCAAATTGCGTGTAGGTATGGCATGCTTCATTACTGCACAAATCTACAGAGCAGTTGTGTTCCATACAGGTAAGAGTGGTGGGGTTGGGGGGTAGGTTTGGGGGGATTCGACATATGACGACGAGGGAAATACAAAAAAGAAAACCATGGTTTTCTTTTTTTTAAAGTGTAAGTTTCCCTCGTAGTCGTATGTAAATTCCCCCCACACTGCACCCCACCCCACCACTCTTACCTGCACGGGCCGCGCCTGCTACATAGATCTATAACTTGTGACTAGTCACAAACCATTGCTCAGTTATCAACTCTCAAGTTGTGTTGGTAACTGATTTGCAAATGGAAATGGCCCCCTTTTCAGCCCCTTCTGCTTTAAGGATATGGGTGGTAGCTTCAGGAGCAGTAGTCCGTGCATCTCATTGAACTTTTCCCAACTGAAAACTGTTTTTTAAAGCAGCTCCAGTACCCTTAAGGAATTTATGCTGCATAAAAAAACATTTTCCATTTTTTGAATATATTTCAGGGACTGTGGTTTGCTCCCTCTTTTGCAGTTGAAGAGAGAAGAAGCAACAGCCTGGAGACCAGGAGCACAGGGGAAACAGGTCCAAATGAGGGAATCTCTCAGCCCACAGATGCAAGTTTCGTATCGCATCTTGTGAGCCCCCGGGCACACAGGACTCAACAAGGTGCTGTGGTTCTCAGGTACCAAGGTGGTCAAGAAGCTACAGCCACAATAGGGTTGGAGGCTTGTAAGGTGGGGACAATGGGGGTTGGGTGTCCAAGACCAACAGCTAGTCGCAGCAGGGCTGGCAAAATGCAAGGAATTGCCAGTACACAGTGTATAATTGAATGCAATATGCAATAGGGCAGAGGTCTTCAAACTTTTTTAGTTTGAGCCCACCCAGCTGAATTTTTTTAGATGTTGGACCCCCCACCACCTGACAGAAATTTCTGAAATCGGGTACACTACATAATCGACTGCCACCCGCATATAAGGGCCATATCCGGAAAATAATGTTCAACACAATAACAGTGTTTAGTAAACTGTAGGTTTGTGAGTGGGTGTGGTGAAATGATAGAGGCTTATTACACAGCTCAAAACACAAGTTTCCAATATAAAATGTGCTACCAGATCAGTCGAAGAGCCAGATCTTGAGGTCCTTCCTGAACGAGTGCAGGGTCTGGGAGCATCTGATGTTCACGAGGAGCTCGTTCCAGGTCTTGGCTGCGATGTAGGAGCAGGCTCTCCCGCCAGCTCTGTTTCTGTGGACGCGATGTACCTCTGCCAGGGCGAGGTCGGTGGAGAGGAGGCTTGGGTACGTAGAAGGAAACTCTCCCATTGAGGTATTTGGGACCAATGTTGTTGATTGAGTGGAACGGTCTATTTTGGCACCCCCTACCCCATTTCCTCTTCCTCCATGAATTTCCTCACTACCACTCACCAACAATGCGCCTCATCTCTCTATAGCACCTTTCTATCAAACATTTCATTTTTTATAGCACTACTCATTGTTTACTCACACTCAGTTCTTTGATCTGCCTGGTACACAATCTTTGTAGCAGGCACAATAAACCCCTTCGCTGTGTGAGTGGCAGGAGTACCCATGTGAGTGCAGGGAGAGCCTCGCAACAATGTGAGAGTAGGGTAAGAGGAGTGACTGCAGAGTAAGTGAGGTGACCATATGAATTTGGGTGCGGATGTTAGTGCATACTGGGACGAATGAATGTATGGTTAGTGATGGTCTTCATTGAGTGAGAATGCAGATTGAGCAGTAAGGGGGACAGGTGAGTGAAGTGTCACATGAGTGCAGGGTGAGTAGTGTGCTTGTGTGACTGCAGGGTGAGGTACAGGGTGAACAGCGCAAGTGCATTGTGAGTGCAGAGTGATCACTGTGAGTACAGGATAAGCGGGTGAATAATGTGAGTGCATCGGGATCAGTGTGAGGGCATTGTGATCCGTGTGAGGGCAGGGTGAGCGTGAAAGTGAAGGGCGAGAATGAGGAACAATTTGTCAGAATGCAAGGTGTATTTGCAGACACTTGAAGTAACCCAGCAGGTTATTGACGGCAGCGTAGGGTTTCAGATATGTTAAACTATTGCTATAATGGCATTAATCAGGGATCAGTGTGGAGGAAATAAATGTGCTGGTATTACAACAAAATGCAAGTTTTATGATAAGGGTTGCCTGCCCATTATTTTGATGTCCCAGGCAGTACAAAAATAAAAAATAAAGAGTCACCTAAAGCTGTATTGTCAGCACTTGTGTGTGCATACCTTGAACAGCAAATATAAATAGAAACACTTTTAATTGTGTTCTAGGGCTGCCTAAATGATCCATGACTGATAATAAAATAGAACAAAGACAGAAAAGTCACATAACAAATGTACATACTTCTTTATAAGCATATTTAGTGTCAAGACAATCAATTTGCAGGCTGTTTAAACAACACATGGCTGGCTGGCATTTTTCTTTTGGCAACTTGAAGCCCCGTGGGCGTTGTGCGCATGCCTGTGTAAATTTAAAAGAAACTTTGTCTCCTTTTCGCTAAGATATAAACCTCCCATGACGGGGTTAAACTTGTAAACTTGAAATGCTTCAGCTGAAGTGGGAGGCTAAACTGAAAGCAAGGAACAGGCAGTCATTTCAGCTGCAGTGGGAGGCAAGGAGTCTCCTCTGCTAGAAAACTGAACAGGACCTTCTGTACGTTAGCTTTAGTTTTTAGCAGGAGACTCCCTGCCTCCCACTGCAGCTGAAGCATTTCAGCTCTAAGAATTAACCCCCTCCTGGGACAGTTAACTCAGCTATTTACATGAAAAAAGCATAAGCACGTTGTGCGTTATCTCTTTCCCCTCCCTCCCCCCTCCAACCCTCTGTTACCGGAGCTCTACAACAAAATAATTCCCATTTGAAATGGGTGAAGACTTGCAACGCGGGATAGTAAAAGACCAACAAAGGGAAGATCTTAGTGTGGGGGGGGGGGCGTGCCCCACAAATTGAAGAACTTTACAATAGGGGGTTGGCCACCTTAGCTTTCATTAGAAAAAAAAATGTGAAAAAGAAACCAAAGGCCAAAGTGACATTATACTTATATGTTGAAATGAGATAAAAACAAATGTTTAAAAATCAAAGCACATTTTCACTGGTGTTTAACTTGTTGTGCTTTTTAAAAACAATCAGGTATTGTTTACTGCGCTAATTATGGATTGTGTCTCCACCATGCACTGCTTATGACCATTATACACATTTAAGAAATGTACTTGATATACTTTTTAATAAGATTGCCTCACTACGTGCCCGAACTATCTCCACCACATGATCAAGTTCCAAAACACTTCAAGGGGAGAGCACTCACAGATGGATGTCTGCCGGTAGGCTAAAGCTAATTATCCTACTGGAGATTCAGGCAGGAAAAGTATAACTTAATAAAAGTTACTTTTCTTGTATATTTATAATAAAACAGTGGATTATCATTTGGCAAGGAAGTCGTCCATAATATTCCTGTCAGATATTGGCTTATTGGTTAAAGGGTTGGAAACCCCACTCAGGCAACAACCACAATACTTGTCAGGGTGAGCCACAAACGTCATTAAATTTACCAGTGCTTTACCCTCTTGAACCTTTGCACAAAAGCATTCAGACTTAACTTAGAGGCTATACGTAAAGTAAAGATCAGAGCACCAACAGGCATCTGCGTGTGCAAGACCAGGGTAAAGTAAAAAGTTAAGGCCAACCGCAATGGATCATGGGGCGAATACACAAGGTGGATTGGGCTTGGTCTTGACTTACCATTGACTGAGAAGACATTTTGATGTAAAGTGCAGGAGAAGGTAATGTTTAGCGGGGACCAGCAGCAGGCTGTGTCCAAGAGGTGTTGTCGTTGCTGGGGAGCACGGTGAAGCCATAGATAAAGGCAGGAAAAACTACAAGCAAAAAAAGCTAGATTGCCAGTCCGAGGATGTCATCATCCTTGATGGAGAGCCTATTGCCATTGAGCCTGGTGAAGATTTTTACCTTCGGAGTTAGACAACTTTTTGGAAGTCGAAAACCTCTAACAGGATGAGGATGTAAGCCATAGCAGAAGGGGGCTCCATGAGGCCAGATACCATAGCTCGGAGGTCCTGTTGAGCAGTACTTGTGTCTGTGGAGAAGAATGTAGCAGAATCTACTGTGAAGTAAAGCTGACCGGCGATGCACCTTGGGTGGGTGTGATGACAGCTAGGTCTTGGAATTAATTTATCCCTTTTATGATTTTTTTGAGAAAATACTTCTGAGTCCAAACTTTTAGGATTTTCAGCAGCAGTATCTCCCGCCGCACTTCCAAGGGTTTAGAACCTGAGGGGCACCACTTGGAGGGGTCAACAATCTGAGTCTTGTTCACCGTAGTTCATGGTGAATGAGTTCTCACTATTGCTTGTAAATTTATACTCTTTGTGAGAAGTTGGCCTGGTATATAATGCTCACTAATTCTAGTGATCACTTTGTACCATGCCAAGCAACCCTTATGATGATTGGTTGTAAGTCAACCTTATAGACCAGTTATCCTAGTGGTAACGTGGACAAAGCAGTCTTAGGCTAAACTCTGGAAGGCATGTGAAGCCAGCTGTATTACCATACACAACCCCCTTGAATACCAAATGAAAGGACACCACACAGATATATATTGAAAATATATATTGGTTTATTAACTAAAAGTATCCCCTGGACTCTTTATGAGCACAGAAGCACAAGCGTTAACCACAAGACAGTTTAAAATACACAAAAGTTGCACAATATGGATGAGCCCTAGGGGCCACCTAAACCATATACTAAGAAAGTGGTATAAGAGATACCAATCGGAAAGGAAACAGGCCTAGGGCCTTGGGAATCGCTGGAGCTGTTCGGGACTAGCAGTGACTAAGTCGGGAAAGGCCCGCGGGACTCGGGTGCAGTGTTTAAAATGCACGCACTCACCAATGCAAAGTCTATGGTGCGTAAAAAGTACAAAGTTAGTTAGTTCGGAACCTTCCGAGTGACCTAGAAAGCTGAAACTTGAGACACAGGCCCTAGAGGTGTGTACCAGTGTAGGAACACCGGCGGAGCTGAGTTACCTCACCCACAGGAAGCAGGTGCATAGGGTCGAAGTAGTGTCGGGTTTCGTCACGCTGGTCGATGGTGCTTGGAGCTGAAGATGCTGCAGGCGGCTCGATGTGAAGATTTCCGGTGGATCCAAGGGTGGATCTGAAGATGTGAAGACCTGAAAGCAGAGGGGACAATGTTCAAAGTCACTAGCCAGTGACTACCGTGGAACCAGATTGGAACCAGGCGATGTCGGGTGCGAACAGGCGTTGAGGTGTAGCTTCTCTCTGCAGCCACATGGACACCAGGGGTCAAGGACGTCCAGGAGTCGGTCACGATCTGTCCCACGCAGGCTTCTCGCTGTTGGCAATGTCAGCGACTTGATTGTAGCAAACAGGCCTTGGCTAATGCAAGCCACGCAGGAATCAAGAAAGGCTTGTTACTCTGACCAGCAAGGTCTGAGCAGGGGCTCCTTTTTACAGGAGCTAGGGCAAGTGTGGAGCAACCAGACCCGCAGTGTAGTTTGTAGTTGTAGTCGCCAAGATTGCCGCTGACCACGTGGCTAGTGGCCAAGATGGCGCGTCAAGTGGCACAATGCAAAAGGACCCCACACAGATCGTGGAGATGCTGGGGGGCCGTTCTTCAGTGCAAGGGCTGGTTTGGTGGTAAGGGTTCTCAGTCCCCAAAGCACAACATCGAGGATGCCTCTGGTGCTGCGCTGTCAGCTCTTCGGGTGTCTTCCAAGAAGTCTGGTCCCACGTCTCTCGGTGCCTCCATAGGTCCCTTCTTTGCAGGGACTGTGGATCAGGCTGTGAGAAGTCTAGTAGTCTGGGTCTTGTCAGGCTCTGGGCTCGGGCTCCGGCGGGAGGCGGCGGCAAAGCAGACATCGATTCGCTGGTAGGTACCTGTGTTCACAGGGGGGCCACGCCTAGGCCACAAGGGAGATTCTCTTCAGTCTTCTGTGCAGCAGAATGTCGAAGTCCAGTCGTCTTCTTCGTGTAAAGTTGATTCAGGATGATCTGCTGTGCAATGGCACTGCTCCCACTCTTATTCCCAATCTGAGGGGTGGATAACCTACTAGGTCCCTCCTCTGGGTGGGACCAGGAAGGGGAGCGGTTACACCCCCTTTCCTTTGTCCAGCTCCTCACCAGGCCTGGGTCTGGAAAGTCCCAGGACCGGTTTTGACTGGCTAATGCACGGGGACACATTGTGTGCCCCGGGCATGTCTCAATCTATTCAGCCCTGTCCTACCCAATACACAAAACCCTGTCTGGGGTGGTGCTCGGACCTCCCAAGGCAGGAAACCCTTTGTCCAAGCCTCCCTCGCTGGAAGGACTCCCAGCAGCAGGAGGTCAGACTTGTGTCTGTGGTGGCAGCATCCATTTTGTGATGCTGAGGCTCTGGTTAACTTTAACCGGGGTTAAGGCTACACACATGTCGTGTCCCTCTAGAAGGGAGGAATGCTATCCCCGTCGACAGAACTGTCGAGGGGAAAGTATTCCAATTCGTATGACACCTTACTCGACATGTTTTGATAAAGCCAAACCAAAGTTAGCAAATAACCGTGAGGATTATAATGCACTTAAGAGTATATGGTATGGCAATATCCCGGAACAGCTTAGGGAGTGGTTCCCGACAGCTGCAGACAGGCTCAGCTCATGCTAGAGCACCATCTCACATATTTCCAAGCACTCTGCCTCCAGGATTGATGAGGCCTTCCATAGGAGTGGCTGATAGGAACATATGTGTCCAGTTTAAGGTTAGATATAGGGATACTATATCTAAGTAAGAGGTGATTACACCAACTTACCCCAGTTGAGTGATCAGCCAGTTGTGTCAAATATGGAGGCCAGGCCAGGGGTGGCACAATACATGCTGCAGTCCCTGGTAGGCCTTGGCTACACCTATGCCCTGGGTACCTATGGTACACTGTTACAGGGACCTATAAGGTGAACCAATTCCAATTGTGTTATGCACCTAAGGTACATGGAGTCCATTTTAGGGAGAGAGCAATCAGCCTGGGGCCCTGAATAGTAGGATCCCACTCCAACTAAGTCAAAAACCAGCTAAACACCAGACAAAATGTTTGGGGGTAACCATAGTCAGATATCCACCTTCCTACACTCTTCACCCATAAGAATGCATTATGGGAGTTGTTGTCCTATTTAACTCAACAACCACAAATAATGCCAATACTGCTAATTATTTAAAATTATTTATATCCAAAGACGTGTAGACATACCATCAGACCATCTTTAAGCTCATTAGTAGCTTTTATTTGAATATCCCAATTGTTTTGAATGTATCATATACAAAAACCATTTCATACATATGGTGAATACTTTATATGTATCAAAAACAAGATGGAATCCACCAAAGGGTTAAAAGTGGTCCCTACTGTGGTGGGGAGCAGTATATATAGTCGTATTGTTCACTTTTCTGTAAATTACAGTTTCATAGCATATGTGAGTAAGGTGGGGATTTGTGCCACCCCGTCCTGAAGGAGTCTTAGACTCCGAAACATGTTGACGCGCACAGGAGGTTAATGTACATCATACTACATTAATAACCTCATTTCACACCCTTTTTAATAGTACCAGCCCGGGGGCCAGTTAAAAATGTTTGTGTTACACCACGAGCCAGGTATTTTTTAACTTTCACCTAACACTTCAAACCTCACTACTCACTTACAAAAACCCACACACACCACACATAGTCTGTGAAAAAGTGCTCACGCGTAGTCGCAGGTCGTAGCACGCCGCATCCTGTAGAGGGATGCGAAGACCCCCATGATGAAGCATGACACCAAGGGTCCTTTTGGTGTGTGAGGGGTATTTTAAAAACACATTGTGCTCCCCACCACAGTAGGGACCACTTTTAACCCCTTGGTGGATTCTATCTTGTTTTTGATACATTAGTTTAGGGAGAACAAATCTACTATATTTTTTTCTCTCTCTCCCCCTTGTTGTTATATTGAAGAATAATTCATATGAACACTACACGCAAAGAAAGAATAAATACATAAATTACACTAAGGTTCAACAATTCTCCTCACTCTCATCACATCACTTATTTAACATCCAATCAACCACACTCTCAAAAGAAAAACATTAAACATTCAATACTTGTGAGTCTTATACCAAACAATATTGCTGTAAATCACGATTTCTTTTGTATCGTATACAATATTTACACATTTCCGGATTTGATTGTACAGTCTCATTTCCAACGATAGAACAAATAACAAATTATTTAAAGGCAGTTTTCGAAAGCAAATGTTTGGTAGTTCCCCGGTCTACGCGTTTCAAACCCGCTTTATTCTAGGGTTCTCATCAGGACCAACCGCACTGCAAAAAAAACAAAAAACCAGTCAAAATTCCACCTTAATACCTATTTCTACATCATTGTGCCACCAGTATTACCTCTGTAAAAGCTTACCTCAATTCCATATGCCCACCAAGTTCTAGTTTCTTAACTGGTGAATTGAAGAAAAAAGGAAAAGAAGAAAAAATACAAAATAATAAATAAACAATATCTGTCCTGTCAATAATACTACGGGCTCCCAAAACTATGCCCTGCGGTGCTCAATCAGAATCATGGAACTTACTTGGAATTGCTTTAACGATGGTTTAAAAGTTCCATGTTAGTATATGTTCTCCGCTAGTAGTGTTACCCCTCAGCGTCCTGTCCAAAGAATTAAATAATGCCTGATGTTAGATGCCAGTTTCTCTCAAGCCATCGCTTTTTATCACAAGCTTCAAAATAGGTCCTTACCTTCGGCGTCGACTTTTTAATTTAATCGTGTGCCGAAATTCCTTGAACGCGTGCAACTCCGCTAGCGCTACAAAAAAAACAAGGTAGTCTTTAATTACCGGTATTATCCTATGTTTGCAAAACGATATTAGCGATCGGCATGGTGTAGAGCTCGCGTCATTTACTGAGTTGCTCACTGTGCTCAATACGCGTCTCCCTACTTTCGGGTCCTTATCTCAATCGGATCAACATGCTTACGGAAATCCGTGCTTCTACGTTAAAGGCAGGGCCAATCACCCAATCCGTCCTAGGACTTGTAGTCTTGCTAATATAGAAGTCAGATTGCCTTATTCTCAATTGAAACACGGGGCTCCGGCTTGTCTATAGCATGATACATATTATATTGCATCAATTTATAGCATAATGGAACACTGCGGGTATTATGCATAAAACGCAGTGGATAGGCGGTCAACATCTTGAGGCATAGGGGGCTGAAAAGCAAGCTTCAGCCTCCTCGAGTACATCATTTATGAATTACTGAAAGTTCTTTGAGCATAGGGGGCTGAAAACACCCTTCAGCCTCCTGGGGTTCATACTTTATACATTTCTGAAAGTTCATTAAGCCCTGAAACTGCTGTGTCGAATTTCACAATCAATAAGGCTTCCCTTTTTGTTATGTTATGTTATGTTATATGCAATTTGTATAGCGCGCGAATACCCGTAGGTGTCTTGGTGCTTCCGGTACTCCTTTCTAAGTTTCAGACTACTACAGGAGCTTAGAAGAGTCATGTCTTCAGTTGCTTCCTAAACTCAAGGTGCGTAGGTATTTCCCTCAAATAACGAGGGAGGGAGTTCCATTTTTTTGAGGTGTTGTAACTAAAGCTACGTCCTCCCCAATTCACCTTTCTTATTCTGGTCATAGGTATCAGGTGGGGGTTGGAGGTTCTCAAGGATCTGTTCGGGGTATAACATTTAAAAAGATCCTGTAGAAAAGTAGGGCCTTCCTTATGAAGAGCTTTGTAAGCGATGCATAAGACTTTAAATTTTACCCTTTGGGCAACTGGCAACCAATGAAGGTCCTGAATACCAGTTCTAACTGATTGATATTTAGGCAAATCCAGTATAAGTCTTGCAGCAACGTTTTGTACTGTTTGAAGTTTTGTGAGTAGGGTAGCTTGAATATTGATTTAGAGCCCATTGCAGTAATCTATTTTGGGTAGAACCAGCGAAGTCACCACCGTCTTTCTAGATTTAGGCGGAATAAAAGATCAGATTTTTCTTAGCGTCTTTATCAGAAAGTAGGCAGAGGACACCACTTTGGAAACTTGTGACTTGAGAGTCAATTTATCGTGGATAATAACTCCTAAAGTTGTAGCTTTGGTCACAGGCGTGGGGGGGGGGGGGGGGGGGGGGGCAAGATTTTTTGGCCACCAGTGTGGGGACCAGGGAGGAAAGAGATTCCCGAACATGATCACCTCTGTTTTAGTGGAATTTAATTTCAGGCAGTGATTGCTCATCCACGAGCTAAGTTTAGTCATACAGTCATGAAGCTTAGTGGAGAAGTTGATACCGTTGTCCACTGTTGAGATAACCAATTGGGTATCTTCGGCGTAGGAGGTAGGAATAAGATTAAAACTCCTGATTAGAGGGGCCAATTCTGCAACATAAATGTTAAAAAGGGTGGGGCTCAACGAAGAGCCCTGTGGGACTCCACAAGGCAGGGAGAAAGGGACTGATTTAAAATTCCCAAGCTGAACAAATTATGTTCTGTCAGTCAGAAAGGAGGTAAGAAGAGAGAGAGCAGCTCATCTGACTCCTATCGATTTTAACCGTTGCACCAGAGGATTGTGGTCTACCGTGTCAAATGCAGCGGATAGGTCTAGCAGTATGAGAGCTGCTGATCCACCACTGTCAAAGAGACGAACGGATTTCTTCCGTAGTTTTAATCAACGCCGTTTCCGTACTATGATTAAACATTAAGTCAAATTGAATGTGATCTAGGACTTCGGTATTGGAGATGAAAGTAGAGAGGTATTTATTTATAACTTTCTCTAGTATTTTTGCTGGCAGGGGGATTCTGGCAATAGGACGATAGTTATTAGGATCAGTGACACTAAGATTAAGTTTCTTCAACAAAGGGAGGATGCAGGTCCATTTCCAAACCGAAGGGTGGCATCCTTGTGCCAGCATTTGATTAAACAGTTTGGACATATAAGGTCCTATAATGTGGCCAATACTTTTTAGGACTCTGGGAGGGCAAGGGTCTTACGGTGATCCTGATTTAGCCATAGAAATAGAGGTGCCTATTTGGCAATCTGAGGTGGGGGTAAAATTAAGGAGAAGAGGTTTGGCAGCATCTTGCTGCCCTATCTTCTCATTAGAATTAGAGGAAGTAAATTGATTAAAAATTTGGTTCACCTTGGCTCTAAAAGAGTGAGCAAGAACATCACATACATCATGATTGTGATTAACAGAATCCTTATTACTATTGAATGTTAAAAGTTTAACTGTTTGAAAAAAAGTTCCTTACTGGAGTGACCAGCTTTTTCAATCCGAGAGGTAAAATGCTGGCTTTAGAGATGATTTTTTTTAAGTCTGTGAGTAAGGCTTTGTATTTAGCTTTTTCCGGAGCTTCATAGTGTTGTCTTCAAGCTCTTTCCTGTCTTCTGCAGGCCTGTTTATCCAATCATAGTGCTTCAGAGAACCAGGGGGCTGAGGGCAATTTCCTATTACTGTTGATGGTCACAGTAGGAGCAAGGGTGAGGCCCTTGTGGCTGCAGAATCAGTATTTGGCTCCAGATCGGACTGGGTTTGGGCCAAGTGATCTATCAATACCTCAGGGTTGATAGTTTATTTTCCTGGTCTCCACCACGGGGATCCCTTTCCACTTTCGAAATTATTGTCCAGCGGAGCTCTCCTTCCGTGTGTGATTTTTTATCCAATGGTTTACTAAAGGTGCAGTCTCAACCTTTTTTCTGATACAAGATTTATGTTGCAGATCCTCTGTCGTATTTCCTGGCTCGTTTTTCCAATATATAACAGTCCACAGGGCCTGTTATTCCATACACACCCGATTTTGTTTTACAATTTAAAAAAGATTCATGTTTCCAATGGATGCCTTTGTGGGAGAACAAAGCTCCTTCCACTGTGGAATCGCAGCAAGCGCATGTGCCACATTTGTGGTGGCCTATGACAGGGGCCAGCCCCATTAATTGTCTTAGTGCAGGTTTAGGTTCTTTTTTAGCTGCTGCCCTTACAATATAATTTGATTTGCTGCTCTCTTTTTTAAATGCAAAGAGAGGGGCAGTTGTAAATTCCTGATCCAAATTTTTAAATAAGTGCCAGTTTTGATGAATCACTTTTTAAGATGGTTAGAATTAGGACAGAACGTGGTGACACATACTTGATGTTGCACTGGCATTTTTTTTACGTCTTTCCAAGAGAGTCTCTCTTGGGGTCCACCATGCACGTTTAATTGCGGTTTTCACCAGTTTCCTTGGGTAACCTCGATCTTTCAATTTCCTTACTAAGTTGTTCGCATGTGATACATATTCATCTTTGTAAGAACAGTTGCAACGGATTCTCAGGAACTGCCCATACGGCAGGTTTTCTCTTAGACTCCTCGGGTGGTTACTAGAAAATAGGAGAGCTTTATTTCTGTCTGTTGGTTTTTGGAACAGAGTTGTTGCCAGTCCATGTGTATCTGAATACACTTCTACATCTAAGAAGGCTATTTTATGAGCTGAATGGAATATACTAAACTGTATATTTGATGTTCTGGAATTTAGCCAATTAAAGAATCAGATGAGTTTCCCTTGGCCTCCTGTCCACACCATGAAAATATCATTGATAAACCGAAGCCAGGTGGTGATATGTTCGGAAAATGGGGTGTTATTATGTACGAAAGTATCTTCATACATTGACATAAAAAGCACAGCTAGCTTTGGAGAAAAGGGACAGCCCATAGCCATGCCTTTTATCTGGAAAAAGAAATCATTGCCAAACGAAAAATAATTTTTCTTTAGGGCAAACGAGTCCAAGTCCACAATAAATTGTGTTGGTACTCTGGTTGGTTTTTCTCTCTTTTCCAAGAAATGTGTCAGCACTGCCACTGCTTCGTCTTGGGGAATTTGTGTATATAATGAGGTGACGTCAAGCTTCACCAATAGATCTTTGTCTTGTGTAAATGAAACATTCTCCAACTTCTTAATGAAGACTGTAGTGTCCTGAAGATACGACTTCACATCAGGCAGAAACGCTTTCAAAAAGCAGTCCACGTATTTTGAGATTGGCTCGAGAAGGGAATCGCACCCGGAGACGATTGGCCTCCCTGGTGGTTGTGTCTCATTTTTATGAATTTTCGACAGTATATAAAATACTGGAATTCGTGGATGTTTATTCTGTAAATAGTCATACTCCTTGGGTCCCAAAAGACTTTGATCAAAACCTTCCTTTAAAATGGCGAAAAGATGTCCTTGGAGTTCTTTTGTGGGGTCCTTTGCGATTTTTTTTATAACAATTCGGATCGTCCAGCTGTTTTAGGACTTCCTCGGTACATTCTGTTGTATCTCAGACTACAATTGAGCCCCCTTTATCAGCCTGTTTTATAGTCACCTCAGTATCATTTTTTAAAGCAGTTAATGCTTCTCTTTGATCTTTTGTGATGTTATGTTTTACATAATTCGCTCTTTTTTCCATTTCTGAGATAGCAGATAACACAGTTTTTTCAAATAAGATCACTTCCTTTGGTATTTGGCTTCCAGATGGACAAAAGGTGGATTTTTACGTAGTCCTCTTTGTTCAATCGCTATTGGTAACTCTCTACCTCTTCTTTCCAAGGAGGAACATTTTTAGAATCAAACATTTTTATTGAGCGGAGGACAGCATCATACACAGCCCAGCTGCCTACTTCAAGTTGCCGGCAGGGCGTAATCCCACATGCAAAGTACACAGCGTCTGGGCCTACATCCCAGAGGTCGGCCCCGCGTGCCCCTTGTGTCATCAACACCCCACCATGTGCAATAAATCCACCATTTTGAACAAATAAAAGTCCAAGAAAGACAAAAGAATCAGTGTCAAAACCCCCACCGCCCAGCCTCCCTTCCCCTCCCCTCTCCAACTGCTCCCCCTCCCCCCCACCCCACCCACCCCGCTCCGCATCAGCCACTACCCTCCAGGATCGCATCACCGGGCCACCCCCACCCGAAGGAGCCATGTCCATGATCTCAAGTAGCAGGAGTTGAACCCACCGGGGAAAGCGGGATAAGTTGCAAGATTTGCAGATACTTCCGGCATGTCACTACCCGGAGATCCTTGGACAAGAGCCGCAGAAAGTGCACCCACAGGGCAGCATACTCTGAGCCTCTCCCATCCATACCCAAGGAGAGACACCCCATGGCCGGGATGTGCCAAAGACGTTGAAGCCAATCCCGGGCGTCCGGTACTTCCCCTGAACCCCAACGCGCCAGCAGCACCTGTCGCGCAGCCAAGATCACCAGCGCGATTTGCTGTCCCAGAAGCGAGCGTAGAGGAAAATATTTAGGGTGGAGTAGACCAAGCAGTGTGTGTCCTCAAATGGCAGACAGATGCATTGGGAGGTAGTGGAGGTGTCGGATATTGGCCGACACCCGTACTCGAGAGGTTATTTGGAATAAAGTAACCCAGTGTTTATTATAGCATAGCCAGCCTTGCTAAAATGAAAACAGGTCTGGGGTTCTTTTAACCCCTTCGGTGCGTCGGACAGCCGGGAGACATCTGACACACCAGTGAACATATGTGTCGGATGGCCCCTGCTGTCACCAGAGGGATTCCCTTTCCCCCCAATAGCCTCTGGAGCTGGGGAAGAGCTTCCCCAGTTCCCTAGGCTGTTCCCCAGGTTTATGTGCAATGACGAGCAACGGGCACGTCGTGTGACGTCATTGCACAGAAATCAAAACTGAAATCAGCCGAAAGGCTTATTTCAGTTTCACTTTTGAGAGAGCGCAAACTGAACAAAATGTATGAGTGCACTCGAATCACTAGTAGTACGCACAATTCATAAAGAGAAATGCTATGAGTGCGGAAAATATATTCCTATATACCCTGAAATGTGTAGTTAATTTAGAGATTTCATATAGAAGTGGAACTAATGCAATATGTGTGAAAACGTATACTCTTAATAGAACTGTTTAATCAGGATCCATGTTATGTAGCTGCTAAGGGGAGAAATCACGCTGTAAAGCATGGAAGGGAACGGGCCTTATGACTAGGCCAGAAGGGTTCAGAAACAGATTGTTTTTCATATTCATGGATTGCACTAATGTTACACTGACATGTTTATTCATTAGATTTATATTCCATAGATGTGTTTTTATTATGCTAAGAAAAAGAAGCTAACATGTTATTCTAGTTAACTTGCGAAAGGGTTGTAGGCCTGAAATGATGAAAGGATTTTAGATTTGCACGTACTGGTACAGGCCGAACTGTGTCAGGGGAAAAATGTTGCAAGTTTCTGTTAGAAGTCTATGAGAATGAAGACTCAGCCACGGATGTCTGTCTGCAATCGTGAGGGGGATCCAATTAATAACTGGATGAATAGAGTTTGTTCATAGATTGGTGCAGACACGGAGGAGGGTTCAGGAATGTTTTAGGGGGGTATCGGCGGGCCGGAGAAGAGTCTGAGAAGCAAGGTCAACGTAAACGCACGAGGCCCAAAAGAATAACATCATGGAAAAAGCCAGGAGAGATACCACGTGGGGGGCGTCTCACAAGGGGCGTCTCAAAAGATGTTGTGTTTTTGTATTAGGGTCAGCACCCCTGGGTGGAGTTAGAGCAGATGCCTGAGGACCCTTTAGAGAGCAGATGGGTAGGCAGAGAGGGTCATGACTGGCGATTATAGGGTTTCATCTAGAGACTAAGAGTGGGTGATCTCCTTAGGGAATCATTCACCGCTGACACCTTTTGGTAGGTTGGGATTCTGTTAAGTAGGGATACCATCCAGGACAGGGTAGGGACAGCCTAACCTGAACCTTTCTTCCTGCTGTAAATGACGGAGAGATCACAATATGTGTCTATGCTTGCAGCCCTTTTGATATTAGAACTTGTACTTGTGGTGTTCTTTGCTCGCTTAAGAGCTTTTCGGGAGCACATGTATGTAGTGGTGCCCGTATATCTTTTGAATCTCATTCTGAGATGCCTGTACTTGCAGTTAACCTTAACCTTATAATAAAACTTTAAAAGCTAGAAGCAGTTTGTGGTTTTTCTGAGTTGAGTCCAACATTAGCAAAGTAATCCTGGTATTGGATGCACTTTCTTTCCTCAAAGACAGGCAATAAAGGTTTGATTGACCAGAACGGGGTTTAGATCTAGAGTGATAAGATAGAGATCTACAATCTCGCCCTCGCAGTTTCTACGTGCTAAGGGGGCATTCTCAGCTCCCAAGCACATAGACAGTCAGGAGAGGTATCATTGGAAAGGGGGGAAGCAGGGATCCACCTAGTAGCCACCAGGGAGGGGGGAGCGGCCCCTTTGGCAAGGGCCTTTGCTCTACCCAAAAATATTTGTGCACTATCAGTCTTTCTGCAGAAGCTCCCACTCTTTCCCCAGGGGAGCAGAACGCCCACTAGATACCAGGGATTTTTTTGCATGGAATTTAAGGGTGGGGACTCATGGTGTGGGTGGACTTATGGTGATGGTGGTGTGTGTAGGTTGGTGCTTGGATGGTGGTGTACATGGAGTGGCGCTTGGCTGGAGGTGTAGGAGGACTGGTGCTAGGCTGGCTGTGTGCATGGATGGTGCTTGGATGCAGGGCTAGCCTTATCAGGCACTGGGCATTTCCCTGGTGGGCTGGTTTTTTGGCCGAGGGGGACAGTTCTGTCAGTGGGGGCCAGTTTTGCAGCAGTGCTGCAATATCAGGCCCCAGTAATAAAAGCAGGAGCTGTGCTTTTTACTAGCACAGCTCACCCCCCCCGGCAGGTCGAGCAGCAATCTGCAGGGCCAGTTGCTGTTCCCAGTCTGGCCCTGCTTGGCTGGCGGTGTGGGTGGCACATGGCTGGCAGTGTGCCTGGAAATTGCTTGGCTTACTGTGTGCATTGATAGCATTTGGTTGGAGGTGTACTTGGATGGCACTTGTCTAGTAGTGTGCATTGATGCCGCTTAGCTGGCAGTGTGTGTGGATGGCGTTTGGCTGGTGGTGTATATTGATGGCGCTTGGCTTGTGGTGTGTGTGGATGGTGGTGTGTGTGTACTGCCTCTTGTCTGGCGGTGTGGCTTCCATGGATCCCCCAGCATTTTCTTACCCCTTTTCAGCTAAATTTAAGGTTTGCAGGAGATTCTGGGGAGAAAAACATTGGAGGATCCAGGCAATCCATACCTCTCTGGACTACCCCAGGTGTCTAGTTTTTGGAAATGTGTGGGTTTGGTAGGTTTCCCTAGATGGATGCTGAGCCCGGGGCCAAAAACCCAGATGACCCCCCTTGTCTTTGTGTTTGCTTTGACCCCCTTGAAAAAACAGGTTGTTTTGTGGTAGGTATTTTTAATGTCTCCACAATACTTTTTTGGCCCTTGTCTGTCACTGGCACTTGGCCCACCCACGCAATTGTGGTACCATTTTTATCGGGAGATCTGAGGGAACACTGGGAGGCAGGACATTTGTGGCAGCCGGGTGATCCTACAACTTTCCCACACAGAAATCTGAGAAAAGTTTGGTTCTTTCAGCAAAATTTTAGGTTTGCAGGGGATTTTGGGTAGGGAAACGTTGGGGTATCCATGCACCCCATACCTCCCAGGACTCCCCAGGGTGTCTAGTTTCCAGAAATGTGTGAGTTTGGTAGGTTTCCCTAGATGGTTGTGAGCGAGGGGGGGACAAAAAAAGCATGTGCCCCCCCCTGCAAAACCAGGACTTTGTGATAAAAGTCTGTCAGTCCCCGAAAGATGGGTAGATGGTGATTTCAGTACCACAAACACTTTGTTGATTCCATTTGCAGGGAAAAAACAGATGCTTTCCCCTGAGCACTTTTTCCCATGTTCTTCCAAAAACAGAATTTAGCTCTAATTTTGGCTAATTTCTGGGTCTCATCCAGGGGAATCAACAAACCCAACATTGTTGAAAGAAAAGGATGCAAATTTGGCGTGGATACAGGGGCCTAAGTGTAAACTACCCCATATAGCCAAAAAAGGCTTAGCACTGGGTGGGGGTCTAAAGCTAGCAGTGAAAGGGTTAACTGTAAAGGCATGTAAAAACAATAAAATACATTTAAAAATACTATGCACCCTGACTGAAGGCTGGTAAGCCTTACTTTAGTGCTGCCTTACTCTTATTTAAAAGGAATGTTTAGGCCTCTTAAAAGGGTGATTTTGAAAGGTGGAAATGGCCATGCTAAAATTTCTCAGCTAGGCTGCTGTGAAGGACTCAGATTCATGTTGGAGATGGACAGTCTACCAGTCACATTCGACTTAGAGGACCAGGCTGTGCAGGGCACCACAAACTAGTGACTTATATGTAATATAAAAGTTACAATCAGAATGTTTACGAATTTGACAGGTTTACATACACCGGGGACTGGATGGCAGGGTCCGAGTGTACTGAGTACAAAATCTAACAGCATCAGTGCAAAATAATTGAGGTGATAATTCAAAAAGTGGCAATTTCTAACATACACCATAATACTTTTCAAAAATAGCAATGTCAAGTTTTGAACTACTCATTAATTTTAGCATCATGCCCTGTACAACTTTGATTGCTGCTCCTTCCAAGTCCTGGATGAATAATAACCAATTGACAATCGCCTGTACTATTTATCAGTAGCACAAAGTGACATCTCATCAAAAGCCAACACTTTACAAAAGAAAGAAATTAATTAAAGGCAAATGTACTGAGGCTTTTTGTCGTTGTAAACCGTCGGGTTCACAACATCGGACCATTTCAAACCCCAAAATGGCTTTTTTATATATACCAAACTCAAATTGCGATTTAATCTAACTACAATTTGCGTTTGCAACTGCATATTGAATTAGAATTTGGATGGGGTGTGTTTAGTGTGTACCTTTCCAAATAGTTAATCAGAATGGAAAAGATACTGGAAGGTAGAAATAAACCATTCACAAATTCAAAGGGGTCTCCAGGGGGCTCCTTCCTCTTTGTAAATGTTGACAAAATCATATAATATTAGGCAGTGGTCCCATGAATCAGTAATTAGTGTTAAAAATGTTTTTTAAATGTATCTTTTTTTTATAAACCCATCTCATTTACCATTAGGGAAAATGGGTTGTATTAAAAAAAAGGATCTTTTATTTAAAAGTAGCCACAAACATGGCCGTTGACCCCAGCACACTGCCATCCCTGCAATGGCAGCAAATCATAGACAAGTTGTTCCAAATTGCAAAATGAGGTTTCCAACCCATAATGAATAGTAATGTGGGAAGGACGTTCCTTCCATATTGCGTGTAGGTATGGCATGCTTCATTACTGCACAAATCTACAGAGCAGTTGTGTTCCATACAGTTAAGAGCGGTGGGGTTGGGGGGTAGGTTTGGGGGGACTCGACATATGACGACGAGGGAAATGCAAAAAAGAAAACCATGGTTTTCTTTTTTTTAAAGTGTAAGTTTCCCTCGTAGTCGTATGTAAAATCCCCCCACCCTGCACCCCACCCCACCACTCTTACCTGCACGGGCCGCGCCTGCTACATAGATCTATAACTTGTGACTAGTCACAAACCATTGCTCAGTTATCAACTCTCAAGTTGTGTTGGTAACTGATTTGCAAATGGAAATGCCCCCCTTTTCATCTCCTTCTGCTTTAAGGATATGGGTGGTAGCTTCAGGAGCAGTAGTCCGTGCATCTCATTGAACTTTGCCCAACTGAAAACTGTTTTTTTAAAGCAGCTCCAGTACCCTTAAGGAATTTATACTGCATAAAAAAACATTTTCCATTTTTTGAATATATTTCAGGGACTGTGGTTTGCTCCCCCTTGCAAGCCTCCACCATCCTTGTTATATTAGTGAATCCCAGGGGTTGCAAACTGCGACCTCCCTAATGAATATTAATTAAGCAAGTCATTCTGTGACTATGAAAATGGTGGTTTTGCAAACTGACTTAACGGGGAACAGCGTTTACAACGCAACTTTTACAATGCAGTACCTTTACGACGCAACCATTACAGCGCAAGTCATTACAACGACTTGCGCTGGGGGGCGCTCTAGGATAGGGAATAGTTTTAATATACTATCCAACACCGTCCCTACTATCCACGGGGACTGGAGTTGGAATAGTAAATTAAACTATTCACTATCCAGCGCCCCCCACGCAAGTCGTTGTAACGACTTTTGTTGTAAAAGTTGCGTCATGAAGGCATGCGTTGTAAAAGCATGCGTTGTAACCACGTACATCCGACTTAACAGTGCAGTGGGCCTCATTTATGAGAAATGACGCATTGCTGCGTGAAAGAAGCGATGCGTCACTTCTCAGTGCGCACTCCTTGCGTCATGATTGATGCGTCATATTTATAATATGATGCATCATGTCGCAAGGAGTTACAGATACGTCAGTATTTCTGACGTATCTGTAGGCGCAAAAGTGACGCATTGCTGGAGTGTGTCACAAAAGTGACGCAACTCCAGCAATGTGTACTTTCACATAGGCAAGTCACATGTTGTTAGTGCCTGCGTCAGTCTAACGCCTGCCATGAAGCAGCCGTAAGATTTTGACGCATTAGCGGCCAAGAAATGGCGCAGTGAAATCTTATAGATTTCACTGCGTCACTTCCATGACCCTTTCTTGTGTCAAAACGCCTCCCTTGCATACATTATACCTGGCGCAGGTAAAATGTGGCGCAGGAGTTTACAAAGTGACGCATCTACCTAGATGCGTCACTTTGTAAATATGGCGCAACAAGGCTCATTTTTGGCGGCGTAAAAGTGACGCACACCCTCATAAATGAGGCCCATAAATCGGTTCATTGCACAAAAAGGTGTTGTGCAACTGGCAACCACTTTTCAAATGGAATCTTTGTCCATCTGTCCCTAAGTATGGCGAATGTTCTACCACTGCCAGGCCTGCCTTATTAACAGATAGAAAGTCTACAAGCAAAAATCTCCATTAACCTTCATCTATTTTGCCACATACTAAACACATTTTGCACAGCGCTCTAAATTTTGAAATTGGATTTGTCAGTGTAATTGAACCGCACAAGCATATTTTCCCACTTATTCAACAGTAAATAAGGCACAAGTGGCCTCCTGTGCCTTAATTCAGATAACAGAACAGTAATTTGATATAGCTGATGCCCGAGGTAAAGCAGGGATAACGTAATATGAATTCAGAGGGCCACATTATAGTCTCTCGCTTTCTCTTTGTCTCGCGCCTTTTATCGCACACAGTAATTCTTTCCTCATTACTCTTTCCTCCCACTCAACACTCTGCCTTCTCAAGCACCCTGCTGCTCGTGCCATCTGCAGCTCATCTATCCTGCTGTGACATCAAATCGCTCTTCCAGATGCATTGTCAAACATGTTAGTAAGATTTTGAGAAAGAGGAGCCACGTCTCAATGGGGTCGTTTGCTTCGTTTCTGTTGAAAATGTATCATTACCTAAAGCATTTTTATTTACACCTTGTATTTTAAAGCCCGCTCAAATGCGAAATAATGCATCAAGAGGCACGAGGCTGCAGGCAGAAATGCCAGGGGAATGCGGCCAATGAGTTCTTTGATCATGAAACGGGTGAGCATGAATGGATTCTGTTAGTTTTTTAAAACAAGGACTGGTTGATTCGACATCGCTATCGACATTTATATTTCATTAATAGAAACTTGTTTTTGTTCTAGAACACCAGTGGAAAATGGCCAAACCCCTGATAGGCATAAGACATTAGCAAACAGTAGGTCATGTTAGGTGTTTTCTTTTGAACACACTTTTTATGTAGCTAAGTGGCCCCTGGCACTTATGTACACCATTAATAATAGCTATTTGTAGTAACTGGTGCACAACTGGAGCCGGAATATTATTAGGCGTGATCTTGAGACGCAAGGGCGAGTGTTATGGCTGTAGCCTGAATTCCAGGGGCCAATATTGCTTCTGCTATGTTTGCTAAGCATTCCATTTAGCCCACTGTAGTGGGATTTACCGACCATTGAACGTCCAGCGATAAAGGCCCAAGCCCTAGACGAGGGCTTTAACAAGGGAGCGGGCATTTAAAGGCCGGTGTAGTGCAGCTATGCTGAGCTGGAAGGCTATTGGAACATCCCGCCACTAGAGGTCAGAATGTTCTAACAAATAAAAGAAAGGCCTCAGTGAGCCCGAGGGGATTAGATTTAAGTCTTCTCAGGTTCCATGAGGTCTTTGTTCATAGCAACACCTGTGAACAACAAATATTGGAATGTGGGCCCTCCAGGCTTTTACCAGCAATTCGAAGCCTGGAGCACTCCATTGTCTTCAATGGAGCTCCCAACATTCCAATGTTCTTATTTATGTTAAATGAGGCTATATACAAAAAGAAACTTTTTATCGTTTTTTCACGGAACAATTAAGTGCATTTCTCTGATATAGATTAAAGATTGAAATATAGAATTCAAGATTTGTAACTGTAAATAACAGAGATGCATTTCACCAAGGGGTTATGAATGATATCAACATGGGCAAGAGAGAAATTCATACCCGTTGTTCACATTTTAGACATCTACAATGTTATGTTGTCTATGCCCCCAAACCACCTGACCCCTCCCAGCCCAAAGCCACACTTCCCACTCTCACATTGAGACTTGAGAGCCAACACTGCACTGTGGATGTGTGGGAGCCATTTGACAGTGTTGCTTCATATCTGCTCGCAGGGCCAATGTGCAGAAACGAGCTAACCGTGTGAGAAGGCGTTTGCGCAGACACAATGCCACCAGCGTTCTCCTGTCTCCCTCGAGTCTACTATGACGTCACTGCAGTGAAAACCTGGATTTTGATATGTTTGGTTTCCTATTGTAAGCCAAATACAACAGTTAAATATTCATATAATGAAATTTTTAATAGACACTATATTTGGCAAAATAAATCACTGTTATCCCAGTTAGAAGGATCTCTAAACACAAATTCACAATAGGAATGGAGGGTTACAGCTTTAGAATGAGATATAGTCTAGACAGGTGTGAATGTCAATAAGAAGTGGGAAATAATCTGAAAATATTTCTAAGTTAGAGTGGATAGGGAAGTAGCCAGCTAGTAGCGGATGCTGGGTTCACGGGGGTAAGAAATCTCTGACTTTGACCATGAAGTATAAACAAGCAGAACACAAGTAGTTGTTGCAAGTTGTGCACTAACACTTTGTTACCTGCCTTTGATTTTTTAGTGCCATTTATGGACTAATAGGTTGCATCACAAAATATCTAGTTTCAGGAGTTCAGAGAACAATGTGCCTAATGAATAATATGTCGGTGGATCACTAGGTGCAACGCCCAGTGGTGAGCTGCAAATAAAGATATGGAGGCCTTCAAGAAATAGCAGACCACCATCCTGGTTGCATTTCCAAAGAAACATTAATATTTTTTAAAGCAGATCATGACCCTTAAAGGAGCTGGTGATGCTTTAAATATTTTTAAGAACATTTTGGAGAAACCATTAAGGAGAACAGTCATGGTCCCTTGGACTAATGTCTTCTGCCACAAGGCTGCTGACATGATTCAAATAAAAGAAAAGGTACCAAAGGGACACCTTTCGCATTGTGAATCGGATACCAGCACAATTCCAGCATTAGTAACTCATCAATTGTTTGCTATTACAAGTGCAGTCAAAAACCATTGATACATTGCTTTCTGAAGTGTAAATATGAATAGGATGCCCCTTTCATGCCCCCATCCTATTTGAAAGTGAGAAAAGATCACAACAGCCCATTTATGAATCAGAAATTGTATATTCTAAAAAGCCCTTTCATTGTCACAAAAACCTGTGCTTTTGTGTATCGCAGGGTGTACAACTAGTGTAATTTAGAAGTAAAGGGACCGTTCAGGCTGTCAAGTCTAGGAAGACATGACATACCAGTCTTGTTGGCGGAGAGGCTTAAAGATTGAGGAAGAGTGAGAACTGGTACTGAGGGTTGTAAGAAACCAGGACCTGTTTGCAGTGCTCCCCCTTTTTGCCCCCATTTTGGCTACTAGATGCTGGTTTTCTAACTCTGACTGCACCCTGGGCCTAACTAGACCCTGAGGCTGTGCTCTGATTAAAAGTACATGACAATTAGGTATAATTACAATTGACAACCTACCTGAAAGTCCCTAGTGTATGGTAGGGCATGCAGGTTTAGGGGTCTAGTAGACTTAATGTACTTTCATGTACACTACTGTTGTTTTTTAGAGCAGCCTGTGACCCCGGTCTCTGTGCCGCTCCCGCCATTTTGCTGCTGTTTTTCTTCCCACTCTTGCCACCCTCCCGCCTCCCTGACAGCCCATCACATCTCTATGACTGCTTATGTAGGCGGCTGCTCAGCGGCGCCACAGGCATGTCCAAGGCATGCCAAAGGCAAGCCGATCTGCACCGGTCCATTCCTAGACTGCGCCCAGAACCCTGGCTGTTGTACTCCAACACATACTCCGCCGCAGAGCTCCTCGCCCTGGACCTCAGATAAAACTACAACTATTGCCTCGCATTACCTCTCTCCACAACAGGACCCTCCACTTGTCTCCGCTGCCGGGTCATCTTCACCCCAGTACTAACCACAATCTCAGCAACCAGCACTTCAGCAGCCCCAGAGGCAGAGAGCTCACGGAACAACTAAGCTGCCTCATAATCAAGACCAGATCTCTCTGCATACACTCCACTGAAGTATGGGACACCATCTTCTCCCTCACCTCCAATGTAAGCTTCATCACTGAGACCTGGCTCCTCCCTGTATCGACCCAGGATATCGTCACGGCAACACTCAACAGCTACAAGATGAAACACTGCGCCCGCAACAAAAAACATCAAGGTGGCATCACCCTTGTACACAAGGAATCAATCTCCTGCACCTGCACCATGATGGAAAGATCAGACCACGCCGATCATAGAACACATGAATTTCTATCTCTTCATTGACAACAACTCCACCATCACCAGTTGCCCTCACTACAGACTGACAGGACCGGGAACTGGCCGCAGTGACACCATCACTGAATTCATCACCCCGTTCACAATTGAATTCAAACACTACACTGCATCTTCCAGGGAGACCTCAACTTCCACCTGTATGACTTCACTGACTCCAAATGAACTGACATCCTAGAAAGATTGGACAACATTGGCCTCAAACATCTGGTCGCTGACCCCATGCACCAAGCAGGACATACGCTGGACCTCATCTTAACGTCCAGCAACAGAATCAGAGACAGTCACACCTTAGAACTTACATGGTCGGACCACTCCATCTTACACTTCACCCTTGATAGACCTCACAGCATTGCCCCCAACCACCACAGCCCCCTTCTACAGCTGGACCAAGGTCACTCAGCAACAATGGGCCAACGCCCTCAGCACCACAAAGCCCAACATAACCACCAACCTGTATCAGTCAGTACAGAACTTTAACGACTGGATCACTGGCCCCGCTGACTGAGTCGCTCCAACCAAACCAGCTAAAACACACAGATCCTCCCAACAAGCCAGCTGGTTCAGCCCGGAATTCAGCACTTCAAAATGCAGGTGCAAATAACTGGAAAGAAGATGGTGCACCAGCAAGAACCACAAAGACCGAGCCACCTTTAAACCTACCCTCAAGGGGGGGGGGGGGGGGGCATGGCCAAGATGGCGACGGAGTAGGACGCATTTTCAGTCCCTCCGGTGCCTTGCTTTGTACAGCGTTGATTTTAGCATTGTTTGGTGCCCAGCTGTATGCTTACCTGCGGTGCTGAGCAGCGAGGAGCCGTCGGGCATTAGCTGGTGCCCTTGGTGCCAAGTTTGGTCCGGATTGCGGAGGACCAGCGATGTGCAGCCTATGGGGGTGACCCGAGTGCCTCGTGGCTGGCGGGGCGAGGTGGCTGCGCGGCCCCGGTGAGGGGCGATTGGCACAGGAGAACAGCGGAGACGAGACCGCTGCTTTCCCATACTTCGGGAATTGTGCGTAAGTGCCCCAGAGCTTGAGTGGCTGTGCGGAGGCGGGCCCTGTCGGCTCCCGACAGAGACGGAGACCGAGTGAGCTGGGTCCGGGGCCGCCGGGATCTGCCGGCTGCTTCGGCCGGAAGGCTGTAGACTTCGAGAGTGGCCTGCACCGGCCCAGAGGAGCCGGTGCAGGCCTCCATCCTCCGCCGCACCTCCATGAACAGTGAGTGGGGAAGGCCTGGGGTCTGCGGTTGGGCCTCAGCCCAGAGCGGCTGCGGCCCTGAGCGGAGGCATGTGGAGCATCGCGTGACACACTGCGGCCTCCCGAATCACCGCACCAAGCGCCGATTGTGAAGCGGAGGGGGGGCACCCACAACGGCGTGTAAGTGAGGCAGAGCATGCCGGCGAGGTGGGCCCGATCGGGGCCTAGCAGTGGGAGTGGCGGCAGGAGCGGCCTGGAGGGCAGCGCGCTTCCTCAGTAGTGACCCGGGACCCTTGGCAGATCTGCGGTCCAGTGAGAACCGGGAGGCCCCATAGAGTCTGCGGTGCCAGGAGGAGGACCAAGGGGCTCCGACGGTGTTTGAATGCTCTGTGACGGCACAGGTGGGCCTGGCTTTGCACTACTGGAGGCTGGCACGAGCAGTGGTTCCGGCCTGCCCTGAAGTGGTGTCCTCAGAGGATCGTGCTGTGCTGAGTTGGGCCTACATACCCGGCCTGGCCTTGTGCCACGCGGCCTGCGTGTGCTTGGGGAGGCCCGGGTCTTAGGGGTTCCTGCACTCGTGGCCCCGCAGACGCCTGAGGAGCAGCGGCGGTGGGGTGAGCCCTTGAGGAGAGTGAAGGTGAAGAGCACGTGGGCCCCCCCCAGAGATATGGTACGGACTGTGACGGGCCCACGCAGCATGAGGGGCTAAGGCTGGCAGAGAAGGGCCGAGAACTGGAAGTGGCGCCCGATAGCAATGAACTGCGCCGAAGCAGACAGAGGACGGCCCGGCATTGTGGCAGAGCGTAAGGTCTGGCAACACCGGCCGGGACCTAGAAGTTAACTGGGAGCAGTGTCCATTAGGAACTCGAGCGCAGTGGTCCCTCCTCCGGACATATTGGTATGTGTCCACGACTTCCAGCTCAAAGAACGGATCCTACGAAAAGCTAGGGACCTTGTCCCCCTTCAGTTCCGAGACCATCACCCCCTGCTCTTCCAAGACCTTGCGGCCTCTATGCTGACAAAACGAAGAGAATTCAAACCTGTCACCAACTACCTCTGAGAGCAAAACGTTCCTTATTCCTGGGGTCTCCCTTTCCGGCTCATCTTCAAGTGGAAGGCCAAGCTCATCCAGGTACGATCTCTGGACGCAGCTCGCCTCATCTTGGGGCTGGAACGACCTGTCTCCCCTTCCAAGACCGACGGTTCTCCCAGTAGACAGCGGAGGGGGTTCGCCAAGTGGCAGAGAGTGGGCAAACCTGCGCCCAAGGCGAAGCCCGACTTGACAGCGAGTATGATGGAACGTGGAGCGGTGGTGGCCTCAGTGGATCAGGTAACAGACGCTTCAGCGGGCACCTGAGGTATGGACTCTTTCCCAGGCATCAACAGGGCTAGTAGCTGGCGTTGGAGGGGATGATCTGAAGAAGGTAATGACTAGTTCTTCTATGTCCTGATTCCGAACGAGTCGTGTATCAGGGACTGGATATGTGACTGGTTGGTGCCATGTTCCCCTGCCTTTAGGGCACATTCTAGGAACTTTTGTACGTTCTTTTCTGGTGTACTGTTATAACGTGACTGTTGAGGTTTTTGGGGGGTTTGTTTTTGGGGGCTCCGCATCAGTCCTGGGGGGGTGCAGGGGTAGGTTGGGGTGGTGGGGCGTCTCCAAGCTGTCCACGGCAGGTATGGTCCCAAGAACTGCATACAAAGCTTTGATCCCTGTGTAGTGGGTATGGGGAAAGATTTGAAAATTGTTACCTTGAATGTGCGAGGTCTCAACAGCCCAGTTAAGCATGCAGCCATTTTATCCCTCTTGGAGGGTGCAGAAGGGGATGTGTGTTTATTGCAGAAGACTCACCTCCTCCCCAAAGATACTAAGAGGATGAAAGATAAGTGCTTCCCAGTTCAGGTGTGGTCCTCAGGCTCTACAAAACAACAGGGGGTGGTGTTCCTGATCAGCGCCAAAGCTCACTGTAAGGTCCTGTCCCACGTCATTGATATTAAGGGGCGCTTCGTGGCGGTCAGGATTCAATGGGGGTCTTTGCATCTTACGGTGGGCTCCCTGTATGCTCCAAATGTCCAACAGGAACCCTTTCCGAAGACAGCGCTTGCGGAGGTATTAGCTTCTCCAGATGTATGTGTGTTGGTGGGGGGAGATCTGAATGTAGTAATGGACCCGGAACTAGATAGATCTGCCGCGAGCACGCATCAGGCGGGGGCCTTCTCCCAGGGAGGGAAGCAATGGCTACAGGAAGGGGGGCTCCATGAAGTATGGCGTACTCACCACCCCCTGGAATGCGATTACACCTACTACTCAGCAGCTCACAAAACCTATGCGCGCTTAGATCATTTCCTCGCCACAACATCTCTCATGCCCCATCTATCCGCAGCAGAGATCTCCCCGCGCTCCCTGTCCGACCATGCCCTGATTTCCGTGCAGGTCGCCTGTACTGAGCAATGGCCGCGTCGTCGGGGTGGCATCTCCGGGATTCCCTCCTCAATTCTGAATCGGTAATTGGCCGCATACGAACCACGATTACTCAATACTTCGCAGATAATGACAGGGATGGTATGTCGTTGCGGTCGGTGTGGGAGGCCCTCAAACTGGTGGCTCGGGGGGACTTTATCGCGGTTTCCGCATCGCTGGCTCGACTACGCAGGGAGAAACGCGAGGAGTTGGAGAGGGAGGAGGGAGGCCTAGAGGCGATCCATAAGCAGACTGGGGCTCCACGCATCTGGAGGGAGTTGGAAACGAAGAGGCGTATGCTTAAACACCTTGACCTGGACCGGGCGGAATACACCCTCTAGCGCTTGCACCACAAGTTTTACCTCAGTGGGGACAAGGGGCGCCGGATGCTGGCACACAGGCTGAGGGCCCGCACACAACAGGCGGCTGTCCAGGCCATTAGGGACACGGATGCGGTAGAGCAGACTGCCGACGCTCGTATCACAGACTCCTTCCGGCAGTTCTACCACACGCTCTATAGCCAGGAACCGTCAGACCCAGAACATATGAAGGCGTATCTGGCGTCATGTAGAGTTACACCCCTTGCACAGGCCTCGGCAGCAGCGCTTGATGCGGAAATACGTATAGAGGAAGTCATCTCCGCGATTTCGCAGTTGAAATTGGCCAAATCCCCAGGACCGGACGGCTTTTCAGCCATTTTCTATAAAAAGTTTTGTAAGGAGCTGGCGCCCTTTTTAACCTGTCTTTTTAATTCCTTCCTGGACACTGGAGAAGTGACCCCTTCTATGTCTGAGGCGGTGATTACAGTTATCCCCAAGGCAGGGAAGGACCCTCTGGAGTGTGGCTCGTATCGCCCCATCTCCCTCCTTAATATCGACATGAAGCTTTTCGCTGGCATTTTGGCGGCCCATCTCAGTCAATTTATGGATGGCATTATAGAGCCGATCAGGTTGGGTTTATACCAACGCGACAAGGGGGGGGAAACACGAAGCGGCTTCTGCACCTCATGGACTTGGTACGCCGCTCTCGCAAACAGGCCCTGTTTTTATCAATAGATGCTGAGAAGGCCTTCGACCGTGTCGACTGGACCTACCTGTTCGCGGTCTTGAGATCTTTTCGGCTGGGGGACAACTTTGTGCAATGGGTGCGCTGTCTCTACGCTGCCCTGCGAGCGGCGGTCCGGGTCAACGGTTGCAGATCTGCCCCTTTTCCCATCACGCGTGGGACGCAACAAGGGTGCCCCCTGTCGCCGTTGCTCTTCGCGCTCTATATGGAGCCCTTCGCTCAGAGGGTGCGGTCTAACGGGGCTATTCAGGGGATTCGGTTTGGCGTTGACTTGCACAAGATAAGTCTATACGCCGATGACGTGATCCTCTCACTTACGTGCCCCCACGCCTCCTTGCGGCACCTGTCGAAGGAATTACGTGACTTTGGTGACGTAGCCGGTTTTAAGGTCAATTTTTCCAAGTCCCAGGTCTTTAACGTCTCGGTTCCAGACGCAGACGTGCAGGACCTCCAAAAGGGCTTTGCCTTCCAGTGGGTTTACTCCGACATCCCGTATTTGGGGATTTGCCTGGCTCCCACTATAGAGCAGACAGTCTCTCTCAACTACAAGATCTTAGTCGAACAAACAACCAAATCGCTGTTTGACTGGTCCCGCTTCAAACTCGCCTGGTTTGGTCGGCTGGCGGCAGTCAAAATGATGCTCCTGCTGCGCATCCTTTACCTCTTCCAGATGTTGCCCTTGAGCCCCCCGCCGGGTACCATACAGAAGCCACAGGGGCTGCTTACTAAATTTCTATGGAATCACAAACGTCAGCGGCTTGCATCCTCGCTGTTGACGGCCCCTCGGGCTAACGGCGGACTGGGCTTTCCCTCACTCATGGCATACTACCAGGCGGCATGTCTGCGCTTTATCCTTGAATGGAACAAACCACTCTCCAGCAAACACTGGTTATTTATGGATCAGGCGGTGGCGGGCCGTAACATTTGGCTTGAATTGTGGCTCCCTCTGAAACACAGAGCGTGGGGCTTATATCCGTCACCAGTGACATTGCCGACCATGAAGGCGTGGGATAAATTGGCAAAGCGTAAGGGTTGGACCACTTTTCCGTCGCCTATGACGTCCATTGTCGATAACCTGGACTTCCCGCCGGACTGCTCGTCCCCGGTCTTCCAGCGCTGGAGGGAGGAGGGCTGCAAGAGGGCAGGCCACGTCTTTGACCTCGATGGCTTGATCTTGTTTTTTTCGCTGCGTCGGGACCACTTTGCCCTCCCCGAATCTGATGCCTTTTCCTACTCGCAGGTAGCACATTGGGTCCCTCAACCTCCTAATATGGCCGATATGTCCCGTCCCCTTACGGCCCTAGAGCGTTCGGTGATATGCAAAAAAAATGACCGCAAACTTATATCTGACCTATATGCCCTGATTGTTGCGCGCCCTAAGGCACAGCGTACAAAAGCGCAGGTTCGGTGGGAGACAGAGCTGGGCCGCCCGCTGTCACGTAGAGAATGGGAAAAGGTGTTTTACCGCGCGCAGCATACTGCGTCCAATGTGCCAGGCGCCGAGTCGGCCTACAAGATAGTGTCCTACTGGTACCATACCCCAGCACGGATTAAAACCTGGGATCCGAAATGCTTGGGTCTTTGCTGGCGGGGCTGTGGTGCTCCAGGCACCTTGACGCACTTGCTCTGGCACTGCCCGAAGCTGGAGCGTTACTGGAAGGCGGTCATTGATGATATCGATGAGGCCTTTCACATCACATTTCCCAGGGCTCCAGAGCATGTGCTGCTAGGCCTCCCGCAATTCAAAGCGTTCCCTTTGCGCTCTATAAGGGGCACCAAATTGTCTGGACACCAAATTGTCTGGACTATGGGAGGGGCAACTCGGCCAACTTAATTTAAAAAAACTGGTCTGGAAAAACATAAAACTATCCTCCCTACTTGAGGACAAGGCAGCCTTCGCGAAAATATCTCACGCCTGGATGACCCTCAGCTCTTACAAATCGCTCACCCCACAAACATATTTCAATCAGCCCTACCCTAGGGTAACAAAAATGAATTTCTTAAGGTACAGACTGGGGATCCTTCCATGTACTCAACATTTACCACCATGGTTGAGGACCAAAGGCCAAGCTGCCTGCAGACTGTGTAACAACAAGAATGGTGACATTCTGCATGTAATTTGCCTATTGAAAGAACTGCATCAAGCACGGTCTCAACTTTTAAAAGATTAATTTAATCAGAAAGGGATCCACACCAGAAGGCAAGCAGTGCTGGCCTGCTTTAACCTGGCGAACATTCAATTAAACTGCAGACTGGTAAAATATCTGAGGACGGCCGAACAAAAAAACGCAGCTAAAGTTTGCTCTCAAAGCCCGACTGTGTGAAACAGCTATTGGAAGTGGACAAGGAGCAATGGCGGGAACTTAATGGTAACAAGCAGAGACAATCTCGCTAGGATATCTGAGCATGCATGGTCGCTGCCCAGATTTCCGAATATATAAAATTCACAATATCCCGTGATCCATTGACTGTTCCAAATACCGTAATTCGATCATGTTTCATTACAATGTCGTTTTTATTCTAATTCTTAAAATGTTTTTAACCACGTTATACGAATTTTGTAGTGCTACTTTTGAAATGGTTTTAATTAACTATGCTAATAAACTTAAACTAAACTAAACTAAAACTAAACTATAAGGGGCAGGCAGATAGCACTAGCCTTGTTAGCGCGCTTAGTGGCGATGGCAATGGCGATCCTCTGCTTCCCCTGACCCAAGGGCCTGGATTCGGCGGCTGTGGCATTTGTTGGCCATGGAGAGACTGTCTCTGTGTGTGGGTGGCAAAGGTGAGGTGTATGCCGAGCTGTCGGAACCATTTATACACCTTCTATCTCGTGATCTGCGCAAGGTAACCTGTCCCAAGTACTTGCAAATATTACACCTTATCCCGCTGGTCCTCCAGGGTGCAGCCAAATAGGATAGGAAGGCCAGGAGCGTACTGTGAGACGGGGGGACTTAGTGTGATCTAGGGAATAGTAGGGACTGATGCGGAGGAGGGAGGCGGGAGGGGGGCTGGGGTGGTGAGGGTGGGAGTAGGGTGGGGGGGTGTTATTATTGTTTAACAGTTTTGTGCTTCTTCGTAAAATGCAGTGAAAGCTAATAGTCATGGCTGTTCCTCCTGGCATTGCATATGTCCTCGCCGGGTCGCCCCGAGGGGTGTAGGCCCTAAGGCTGTGTTTAGTTTTGTCGGATTGTGCTCTGCTGGCAGGTGGATGTAGGCAGCCGAGCTGTGTTATATGCTGGTGTACAGCTCAAAAAAAACAATTGATTCTAAATCTACCCTCAATGACAACCACCACCAGATCAAAGCTGCAAAAAAGAGACCCTGACCAATGGATTGAGACCAGCGCCAACCAAACCAAGGAACACTTCACCATCGTCAGAGAGTTCACCTGCCCGTCATCCACCAAAACCTCAATCTCATCCTCACAGGAACTCTTCAACACTCTCCCCATCCACTCCCACAACAAGATAGAAACTTCGTTCCCCCACCGTCCAGCTTCTTCAGCATCCCACCAACCACCACTGCTGCCCACCTGCTCACAGAATGGGAACAACTCAGCACAGCAAACACAACCACTCGGATGAACTCCATCCACTCAAGAGCACCCATCAACCCTTGCGCCCACCGACTTTTCAACCTCAAAAGAGACAAGATCAGTTGCCAGCTCACTACTATCTTCAACGCCATGATAACCACAGCCAACATTCCCCATGCCAGGAAATCTCAAGAAACCCTCTGCAGAGCCCAACGAGCTCCAGAACTACCACCCCATCACTCTTCTCCCTTTCCCTGCCAAAGCCCTGAGATTGCCATCAACCGTCAACTCTCCAAACACCTGAAGAGAAACAATCTCCTGGACCATTCCCAATCAGGCTTCAGAGCCAACCAGAGCACCGAGACAACTCTGATCGTTGCAACAGAGGACATTTGCATCCTACTCGACAGAGGAGAATCAGGCACACTGATTCTGCTTGAACTTTCCCCAGTCTTTGACACTGTCTCGCAGCACACACTCATTAATCAACAACACCAGATTAGAATTACGGATGATGCGCTCAGGGGGATGGCATCCTTTCTAATAGGTTGCACCCTTCCTCCCTTCATCTCGCAAGTTAAGCGCACCATCTGCGGCATCCCCTAAGGCTCAACCTTCAGTCCGAGGCTCTCCAACATCTACATGACACCACTCACAGACATCGTCAGGTCGCACAACATCATCATCATCTCCTATGCCGACAGCTTGTCCTCTCGCTCTCTGCGGACCCTACCTCAACGAAGACCAACTGTCACAACTGTATGAAGGACAACTGCCTGAAACTCAACATGGACAAAACTGAAATTCTGACCTTCTGCATACACACCACCCACAAGATCAACTCTTGGTGGCCGTCAGAGCTTGGAGCCACTCCCATGCTGAAAGACCATGCCCGAAACCTGGGCATTATCCTTGACTGCAAACTCTCTATTAAACATCAGGTCAGCGCCATCTCCTCAGCTGTCTTCCATATGCTCCGTAAAGTTTTCAGGTGGCTGCCCATCAGAACCAGGAAGGCAGTGACGCAGCCCCCAATCACCAGTCGACTGGACTATGGCAATGTACTCTGTGCAGGGACCACTCCCAAACTCATGAATAGACTCCAGACGATCCAGGAAGCAGCCACCAAACTGATACTCAACCTGCCTAAGAGAAACCACATCACCCAGCACCTGAAGGACCTCCGCTGACTCCCGGTCCAGAAGAGATGCCTTTTCAAACTCCTGACCCATACCTACAAAACCCTACACCACCAAGAACCCACCTACATGAACCACCCCCTGCATTTCCAACTACCTCCCAGGAACCTCTCGTCTGCACACCTCACCCTCACACAGATACATCGTATACACTGTCGCTTCGGAGGACGCTTCTTCTCCCATCTCACCACCAAATCCTGGAACGCCAACCACCTCCACACCGCACCCTCACTGACCCACTTTAGGAAGGGGCTCAAGACCTGGCTCTTCGAAAAAAACTGCAGCAAGTGCCTGGATATCCTCTTGGTTGGCAATCTGCTCTCTACGAGTACACCTTGATTGATTTTAGTTTGCGTTTAAAGTAGAATTATATGCAGTTTTGACTTTGGAATTAAAGGTAATTCCAAAGTAGTAAATTACCTTATTTTTACATATAAGTCACCCCTAAGGTCTCCACTAAGTGCTCCAGGGTAGGGTGCCTTGTAACGTTAAGCAGGGACATTATAAAATATGTTTTAAATGCCCTGGTGAGGGAACAACTGCCAATTTTGTTTTCCTCCATTGTAATGCATTGGCACCAAAGGCTAATATTGGAATACTTTAATAAATTATACCTATTGATAGAAAGGAGCTAGAGATAACAAACTGGTCTCCAAAGAGGGAATGAGAGTTTGGACAGGAGACAGCCTCACTCCACATCCTGCCACCCTAGCCAGGCAGGAGCCCCAGCAATTAGATTAGTAAAGATGCTGGAAGGGGAGTGTTAGGGGATCTGAGCAACATCAGTGGGTTGGCTTAGCCACATCTAACTCTTCATGAGAGACTTTCTTCATTTTGGATTTTGGAAGAATGCTGCTTTCTGGGACAAGAATATGCCACACTTTGGAGGAAGTTGGCACCCTGCATCCAATTGTTCATGGCTGCTCCCTGCATGACGCCTAAGAACATTGACTAAATATGGGACAGCTGCATGGCAAATTAAATCTGCTGCCTGAAACAACAAGGAGACGAAGGACTGCCCTGCTTGAACCCTGTTCTACACCCAAAGGACTGCACGCTGAAGAACTGCACCTGCTGCATAATCTGGTACTACAGCCCTAATACTTTTCCTGGCTGCACAAGGATTAAGGAGTGTGCTCCCTGAAAGTTACAAGTTAACAGGGTCCACCTACATTATCTCCACCAAGATGTCACCAGCCTGGAGTGCGTTCAGTGGACTTTTAAGGATTTGGCTAGGTGCATTGTGGGAATTGTAGTACCAACATCCCAAGGAACATCTCAGAGCTTCTAGGCCCTTGGATTGGTGTTCTGGACACTTTGAACACACAAGAGGAACTTCAGGAAGAAGTTCTTGACGTTTAGAGCAACTTTTGTAAAAAGCTGCATAAGTAGACCATGTGCACTGTGGGAGTGTTAGTCCCAGACCCCCAGGTGCAAACCAGAGCATTTGAAGCCTTGGCTGGTGCTGTGGACCACTTTCCTGCCTCACGAAACACTTCTGGAAGTAAATGTACATGCACTACATTGTGGGTAGCCTGAACTCTGGACTTTACCCCTTACGCGTTTTTTGCTTCGAGACGCTAGTTTTACTTTGAAGCTTTTGTTTTTTGTGTTGTTTTGATGTCTATCTATTCATAAAAGTATGAGCTATTGTTATTGATTGTTGTTGAATTAATAATGTGTATTCTGTCTTACTTATTTAATGTATTGCTGTTTTTAAATGCTTGACACACCTGTTTCCTAGGTTAAGGTTGCCTGCTCGTTGCCAGTTACCAAGGGTTGAGCAAGGGAATAATTTTATGAGACCCTGACTGAACCTTTTATTGTGATTGTGGCCTTAATACTAGTGGTAAACTCCTACTTTTACCTACTAATAAAGCACTTTCAAACAAGGTTGTATGATAAACATGTGAAATGCTCAGCTTGTGTCAGTGATGATGCCTGAAAAAGTTCTGTCTTTGTATTTAGAATATGTAACATAATTTTGTAAAATGCATTTAAGCAAGGAAACAAAGCATGGATTATTTCACACATCTTTCTTGACATCTACGAAGCACTTACACATCAGCATTCATCTGACTGCCGAGGTCCCCAGCTGACATGTTCCCAATTTTTTTGTCTGCCAGCTTCAGATCTTCATGGAGCACAAGAAATGATCCTTTATAAATCGCCATTACTCTTAGCTGGTATATATTTTGACTCAAATGAGACACAGCTGCTGGGTACTGAAAATAATACCACTCATAGGAATACATGTACTAAACATTTGGCATAAACACCATTTTGGAATTTGGCCAAATTTGGGAAAACTAAAATGCATTTTCATATTTATTAAACCCATTTTAGGAATATTAAAAGCTTTTCCGGCTCCTAAAATAGGATTCATGAATGATATCAACTCAGTGTCTGAAAGGGGCATGCTGTATGGGTCCCTTCCAAATATTGAATCATTAACTTATGTATCAATGTTTTGTGACTGAAATCTGGTTTTGAAACATTGAAAATTTACTGATACCTCAATGGATGTGATAATGCATTTGTTAAGATGTACATATATCTGGCCCATACATCCCTCTCACTTGGTTATTTATTGGCCAGAATGGAAATAAGACATGCAAGGTAGCCTCACGTTATAATAACGCAACAACTTGGCCTGGCTATGAACTGTTCCCATCTTGACTTTACAAAGACTGTCAAAAGTCTTGATTGCAAAGACTAGTGAAATCCTCCTAATGATTCTGTTTGTGGGTACCTAAGTTCCCATATTTATGTGCTAAATCATTAGCTTTAGTGAACGTTTTGTCTCTTAATGACATCTATCTAGAGTACTAAGAAATATTGTGGCACAGAAGAATAAAATATAAATAATATTCATTGTTACTGGACCTCAACTATTTCATGGGAGGCTTGAGTCCAATATCCATCAGCCCAATTTGTCTGATACAGTTTGAACTTTTCAGCTACCCTCCCGCAGCCTTCTCCCTTTCAGGCTAAGTTGGTGCTGAGTTCTTGCACACCTCACTACTCAATACAGTGGCACCTCTGAGACCTTTCATGTACAACCACTGACACCCAACTGCACCTTGCTTTCCAGACACACCAAATGTCACTGTAGAAACTCTAAGTACACATGGTGTGTGGATTCTATTACACCCTGGAAACTGGCCTATCAACATACTTTAAGACTCTACAAGAGTTCTGTTAGCCAGACAGAGGCTGCCTACTGAGGTTCCTGGACTACAGAAGTCAACAAACATGCAAAAGAGATGTTTAGGGATAGAAATGTACATTTCTTGCTTTAACTTTTATAATGAGCCCTTCTGCTTTAACTTTCATAATGCTCCATCTTTGTGGCCATATTTTTGATATTTATATTGATATTGAAATGTATTTGTAGAGCGCTCGTTCGCCCGGAGGCTTCATGGCGCTATAGACAGGGACACAACGCATCAAACAGAGGAAGCAAAGAGGAGCTCAACAGAACGCTTGGGAAAAGAGCCATGTTTTGAGGGAGTGTCTGAAGCTAAGAATGTTTCCACACGTTTTAAGGTGAAGAGGAAGGGAGTTCCAGAAGGCGGCCGCAAGATGGTCAAAGCAGCAACCTCCAAGACGCTTCCTTTTGTAAGTAGGGACAGTCAGAAGATGTTTATGCATAGAGTGAAGATTCCTGGAGGGGTCATATTTTTTGAACAAGTCTCTGATGAATAGGGGGCCAGATTGGTGTAAGGACTTAAATAAAATACATCCGGTCTTAAAAGCCACCCGTTGCTCAACAGGCAACCAGTGTAGTTGTTTTAGGCCCGCTCTAACAGACTGCCTCTTAGGTAGATTAAGAATAAGTCTGGCTGCCTGATTCTGAATCAACTGGAGGCGTTTTAACTCGCCGGCCTGGAGCCCAAGGTAAAGACTATTGAAAAAATCCAGTCTAGACAGAACCAGGGAGAACGGAAGTATAAACCAATATATTTGGCCCATAATTTTGTCATTTTACATTTCCTTCCAGATACTTCATTCTCATGTTTGTTTTTTTCATATTGTAAAAAGAAAAAAAGTTTATGGGCCAGATGTATCAACATTCCCTTTTGCGATTCCTAAATAGCGATTTTTAAGGAATCGCTATTTAGAAATCGCAAAATGGTATGTATGTAGAAGTTCGCTTTTTTTTAGCGATTTCCTAAAATTCCTTAATTGCGATTAGCAAATTGCTAATCGCAATTAAGGAATAATTTCCCATTCATTTCTATGGGCCAGGAGGCCCATAGGAATGAATGTGAAATGATTCTCAATTTGCGATTCGCAATTTGCTAATCGCAAATTGAGAATAATTTCAAGGGTGCAGAGGTGTCTCAAGAACACCCTGCTGCACCCCTGAAAATGACATGTGTGTGCATATGGCGCACATACATGCCCTAAGGACATGTATGAGCGTCACATGGCACCTTTACAAATTGCATAACGTGCATTTGTAAAAGAAATTGCAAATTACCACCAACTACAAGTTGATGGTAATTTGCGATTCCTTAAGGGCATTTTGGATTTTTTTTTTGCTTCATACATTGCATTTAAGGAATCGCAAAATTTGCGATTCCTTAAATGCAATTGCAAAATAAGGAATGGCAAATTTTGCGATTCCTTATTTTGCACCCAAATTCTTTCATACATACCATTTTGCGACAATGGGTTTGCAAACGCCGAAATTCTGCGAATTTTGGCGTTTGCAAACCCATTTGGCCTTGATACATATGGCCCAAAATCCATTAACACAAAGTCCCCTTTTATCTATGTCCTGCACAAGTGGTCCACCAAGCAGCAGACAGACAGTCCAATCCATACTTTTTTATGTACAATGCCTTTATTGCATCTGCCACTATTCTTCTGCCTTGAAAGCAGACTTGGATTTTGAGCATCTTTAAAAAGCCACATATTAACTTTCTAAATCAAGCAATTTCTGGCCCACATCTCTGTTGCCTCTCACATGAAAAATCCTCTAGAAGCATTTAGTCATATTTGAGATTAAGGTCATTCTTTATTAATTTCCATCAGGCTTCTTGTCTCACCAAAGTAACGAGCCAGGCGTTGCAGATATAATAGGTGAGGTGGGAATGCTGCTCTAGTCCTAAAGGACACCTGTACGGTATTTGTTAAGAAGGCTCAAAAGCTACTGCTTACAGGCCTCGATCAGGCAGGGGGCTAGAGCACTGTCTTACTCAGGATGTATTCTTATTTGTCCTACTGATCAACTGCAGTTTTTTCCCTTAGCAATCTAAGTTTAAACCACTTGTTTGAAAAGTTCGTCAGGGCTCCTCCATTACTCCCCTAGTCTTTAAAATCTATGTTAATATTTATGTTTGTCCACTAGCAAAGCTCATTAAGTCATCCAGCTCTACCTTTATGGTACTCACTGATGACATTCAGATTGGCATTAGGCTGCATGAACAATCTACTCGGGTACAGATTAATTTGCAAAAAAGCCTCAATGCAGTGATCAGAGGACAACTCTTATTCATTGTAGCTAAATATCAACCATTGGAAAACAATCCATGTCATACTACTCCACTGCAGAGACCTCACAGAAAAATCATTGTACCTTCTTACTCAGATTATTTTAGTGACTTCTTTTTTGTTATTGTTGTACTTGTGGTGCTTTTCCAGGTTTTCTGCCATGTCATGCCTGGACTACAGCAACTCTCGTTATCAATGGCTCTCTTTGTTCCTCTTACCCAGCCTTCAGAGACTGAAATGTGGGTCCCTCCTCCTGCTTGACCTTCCTTTGCATACTCACAGATCTCTTTATATGTATTCTGTTCTCTCGCTCCTGATCATTAATAGGTCCATAGGTATTTGTATAGTTTGTGCTTTTTTCATCGAACCATTAACAAAACTAACGCCGAAGATATCCAAAGACCCAGATTTAACCACCTTCCAAAGCCATGCTGTCCACTTCATCCTGCTCCTTGATTATACTTTTGTTTCATAAAGCTTGCATCAGAACCTGCTGCTTTTCACATCAGTTGCTCAAACACCACAGTACACTTCCATTCATACCATCTGCAATTGTGCAAGACACACAGATGTGTCTTCTCTCCTTTGGTATATAGGTAGTGGACATAATTGCACTCTGAAACTATAGCTTACTTTACCAGCACCAGGTTACCCATTATCATCTTCATTGTTAGCTGTGAAAAATTGGTTTATATGTTGGGATGGATTGGTGTCCACCGCAAGTAATAACATCACGATCTTGTTAGTTCCAGTCATAGGATTCAGTACTTTAAACCTGAGCAGAACTGCTGGTAGCTTTGGCACACAGTAAACATGCTTAACTTAATGAAAATATGTGAAGCAATTAGAAGTAGCAAAACTGATAAAAAGGCAAACACACTACATAATAAGAACGTCACTGCCATTTATAAAAAATGAGAAACATTCAATAAGCAAAATGACACTGCAGTGTCAAGAAAGTGGCACAGCTTCCACCCTTCTGTTGAGTTCAAAAGAGTCATCACTGCCCATTAAAGTCGACTGTCAATCACAGTAACCTATTGTGTGCTCCTGGGATTAATTTCAGACCTCATTCACACCTTGCCCAGGCCAGGTGCAGGCTAGGAGAAGCTAGAGAGTTAATGCAAATTATCCTCCAAAAACTTCAGGCAGGGACAAGGTAAGGTTTCATAAGTTACTTTCTATTTAATATTTAATAAAAGCTCTACTTTACCATTAAATACGACTTTTAATAACTATTGCAAATAGTAGTTCGAAATTGGGGTGGCCAGACAATCCCAGACGCAATGACCCACATGAAGTTGATTACCATTTTAAGCAACATTGAAAATATTTTTTAGAGCCTTTTCACCATGGGGATATGTTAACATGTAATTTTTCATAGGTTTAGTTTTTACACCATATAGCCATATAGCCTTAGAGAAGAGTTAAATAAGTATATCAGAGATTAGCCAATTTCCGTATGTTTCAGAGGTCAGATCATACACATTAGGACCTGGACAGAAGTGCTACTGTATGTAGGGGGGTGACCACACAAAAGGGGCCTTTTTTCACAGTACCCTTTTCCTCCCCTTGAATAAAAAACAAGAAACCATCCCATACAATTTTTGACCTGTCAACAGTCCATAATATTCAGCTCTGTAGACTCAAATAATGAGCTGGAGCAAAATAATCAGCATCTCAACCAGCTCAGATGTCAACCTCGCTAGCGCCGAACACCTTCACTTCCAGATCCACACCGACCCCAAGACCACACTCAGAGGCACCCTCCTCTACAGGCCTCCAGGACCCCGTGCAAAATTCAGCGACGCTATCACTGACTTCATCACCCCACACGCCCTCCCCTCCGAGGAATACATCCTACTGGGAGACCTCAACTTTCACTTGGAAAAGAGCAACAACAGCAACACCACCTCCCTTCGGGACAATCTCGCCAACCTCGGACTTAAACAACTTGTCACTACGCCCACCCACATCGCAGGTCACACACTCGACCCTATCTTCACCTCCAGCAAACATGTCTCCTTCAGCCACACCACAACTCTACATTGGACGGACCACAGCTGCGTACACTTTAACTACAATAAGACCACAACTCACAACCAACCTCAACCTACTCTACGAAGAAACTGGAACAAAATCACCATCGACCAGATCTCCTCATCGCTTCTTCAAAACCCCCCTGCCCACTCCTCAAACACCGACCAAGCAGCGATTAACCTCACCCAATGGCTATCCAACAGCGCCAACATCCTAGCACCGCCGAAAAAATGTCAAATCAAACTTGGCAGCAAAAACGCCTCCTGGTTCAACGATGATCTTAAGAAATCGAAGGAACTCTGCCGCTCCCTCGGGAAGGCCTGGAAAAAAGATCCAAACACCAGCACCAGGGACGCCTTCAAAAACGCCACCCGCATACACCACCAACTGATCCGGACTGCCAAGAAAGCCGCATTCAAAGACCGACTAGACAACAATGCCCACAACAGCAAGGAACTATTCAACATCATCAAAGAATTCACCAACCCCTCAGCAAACTCCAATGATATCACCCCCTCTCAAGCCCTCTGCGACTCCCTAGCCTCGTTCTTCCACAACAAAATCGCAGACATCCACAACAGCTTCGACAACCAACCCGGAGACCATCCCACCCAATCTCCTGCCGTACCTTCACCCCCCTCGAACATCCTTAACGACTGGAACCCAATCTCCACCGAAGACACCATCCTCCTGATGAACTCCATCCACTCAGGATCCCCCACAGACCCATGTCCTCACCACATCTTCAACAAAGCAGACTCCATCATAGCACCACACCGCCGAGACGTCATCAACTGCTCCCTCAACTCCGCCACATTCCCGGAAAGCTGGAAACACGCCGAACTCAGCGCCCTTCTGAAAAAACCCACAGCGGACCCCACCGAACTCAAAAACTACCGCCCCATCTCGCTCCTTCCATTCCCGGCCAAAGTCATCGAGAAAGCCGTCAATAACCAGCTCGCCGCCTTCCTCGAAAGCAACAAATCCCTCGACTCCTCACAGTCCGGCTTCCAAGCCAAGCACAGCACGGAGACCGCCCTCATCGCAGCAACAGACGACATTCGAACTCTACTGGACAATGGAGACACAGTCGCCCTCATCCTCCTAGACCTCTCCGCAGCCTTCGACACAGTCTGCCATAGCACTCTTCTACAGCGCCTCAAAAACATCGGGATCCAAGGAAAAGCACTGGAATGGATCACCTCATTCCTCACCGGAAGAACCCAGAGGGTCCGCCTCCCACCATTCAAGTCCGAGGCCACTGAAGTCATCTGTGGCGTACCCCAAGGTTCCTCACTCAGCCCCACCCTCTTCAACGTATACATGAGCCCCCTCTCGACCATCGCTCGCCAACACAACCTCAGCATCATATCCTACGCAGATGACACCCAACTGATCCTATCACTCACCAAAGACCCCAACACCGCCAAAACCAACCTACATGAAGGTATGAAAGAAGTAGCAGAGTGGATGAAGCACAGCCGTCTGAAACTGAACTCAGACAAAACAGAAGTCCTTATCTTAGGCACCTCCCCCTCCGCTTGGGACGACTCTTGGTGGCCAGAGGCCCTTGGAAAAGCACCCATCCCGACGGACCACGCACGGAACCTGGGCATCATCCTGGACTCCTCACTCTCTATGAACAGACAAGTCAACGCAGTCTCATCTTCATGCTTCAACATCCGCCGCATGCTCAAAAAAACATTTCGCTGGATCCCCACCGAAACCAGAAAAACAGTCACCCATGCACTGGTTACATGTCGCCTGGACTACGGAAACACCCTATACGCCGGTATCACCGCAAAACTCCAGAAAAAACTCCAACGCATCCAGAACGCATCAGCTAGACTCATACTAGATATCCCGCGTAAAGACCATATCTCTAACCACCTGAAAAACCTCCACTGGCTCCCCATCAATAAGAGGATTACTTTCCGCCTCCTAACCCACGCTCACAAAGCACTCTACGAACTTGGACCCGAATTCCTCAACACACGACTTTCCTTCTACATCCCCCCTCGCCAGCTACGATCTTCCAACCAAGCCCTTGCTACCATTCCTCGCATCATTAAAACCACCATGGGAGGCAGATCCTTCTCCTACCTCGCAGCTAAAACCTGGAACTCACTCCCCACTCACCTACGTCTCACACAGAACCACCTAGCATTCAGAAAGCAACTTAAAACCTGGATATTCGACAAGTAATTCCCATCCCTTCCTCAAGCGCCTTGAGACCCTCTGGGTATGTAGCGCGCTATATAAATTCCTGACTTGACTTGACTTGATTTGATCCTTCCTCTTCAGTTACAGTCAGTTACAGTCAAAGGTTCAGATAAATTCACTTGAATCAAATAAATAATCGTGTAACCTGTCATGTGGTGACCCTTGGGCGCAAGCAGTGTCAGATAAAACTCCACATGCAATCTGATGATATGCAAATACATTTTTAGATAGATAATACGCCAATGAACCAGTCCGACACTGCATGCTTGATGCACGTGGTAAACAGGATTAAAGGCTACTTCCAATGGCTGAATTAACCATGAATGAGATACTGGTGCTGGAAGAATCTAACTAATCATCCTTCCATTGGGTGGGAGAGGTGTGGTGCAGCGGCCAGGGCGGCCAAGTTCGGAGCACGTGCTCACGGTTTGATCCCTGCTGACAGCTCAGCCCAGCGCCATGTGACTCTGGGGTATAGCTCACTTAGGGCCCGATGTAGGTAATTTTATTTTACCACTTCTTAAATACCGAATGATACCGAATCGGTATTTAAGAAGTGGTAAAATAGAGGGGAGGAATGTAGGTAATACAGAATCGGTAAATACCGAATCGTTAAGATTCGGTATTTACCGATTCTGTTAATACCGATTCGGTAATGCCCATTGATTCCAATGGGCATTGAAGCCCATAGGAATCAATGGGCATTACCGAATCGGTAAATACCGATTCCAGAAAGGGTGCAGGGGGTGTCACTTTGACACCCTCTAGCACCCCAAATACAGGCATGTGTGCCATGTGGCACACAGACATGCCCTAATGGCATGTCTGTCTGTCACATGGCATAGGTGTGCATGCACACCTGGATTCGGTATTTTACCACCCAATTGGATTGGGTGGTAAAATACCGAATCTGAAAGGCCTGTAGCACTGGAAACAGTGCTACCTACATCAGGAATTTTCCAAATCGGTAAAATTACTGATTCGGTATTTTACAGAATCAGTAAATTTACCTAATTGGTAAATTTACCGATTCTGTAAAATATAGCCCCCTACATCTCAATCACCAAATACCGGTCGGTAACGGCCGAATTCGGCCGTTACCGACCGGTATTTGGTGACCTACATCGGGCCCTTAATCTCCACTACGGCCCCTAGCTCCTTGAGACCCTCAGGGGGTGATTAGTTCGCGCTTTACAAATAACGGGTTATTTTCTATTGATTCTCTATTTTGGAAATGGTATAAGAGAGAAATCAAAGTAATCTTCAGTCCGCTGTGACGGAGGAGATAACCTAGTGTGGTGCAAGGTTGGACATTGTGGCGATACGATAAAGCTGGGTGAGGAATCCTGTGTCCATAAGAGATGCCCATCAATCGGCTATAGCGGCAAAGGACTGAGCTGTCCCGTTTGCCTGGGCCTGAGTGGATTTACAGGGAAGGAACCTGATGCCTGGAGGAGAGTAGGCAATCGGCTGGATGCTGGCATAGTAGCCCGGGGACAAGGCGTGGTGCCGAGGCAGTTAAGCATTCCCTCCCTGAATGTGTTTAGAGACCCACCGTGACTGTGATGGACACGGTGTCTCGGACTCGGTGAAGTGCAGGTCTCGCTGCACGTCACCTAGACGTGCAGCGAGACCTGCAGGGCATCGCACAAGTAGAGCCTACAGCTGGTAGCTGAATGCGGGGTAGGCCATTTTCTGTGGACATCAGCAGAAGGAAGGTGAAGCCTGCCTGGTCTACATAGGCAGCTATATTTTACTGGGTTGCATGGTGGGATGGGGTAGGCATTGCCTACCTAAGGTCTTTGGAGCTCTCCATGAAACCAACAGAGGCGAAGTTGGGCACCCAATAGGGGAGGGGGCGTACCGCGGTCTGTGGAGGTGGCTGAGCTAGCCCCCAGCGTGGCTTCGGTCAGGAGGGATCCTCCCCTCATCACACAACTCACAAGAAATTATGCCCAGAAGTTTCTTTCACTCTCCCCTCATCGATAAGGCCTGTGAGTGAGAAGTGTCCTGGGGTGCACTGCCTATATTGAGGTCCGGGCCCAATCAAAACTAAGAGGAAGTGAGTCACGGACAGCTTGTGAAGTGGGGATACCCAGATAGGGGCAGATTATATTATCCACTCCCAGATACCACTCCATCCCCATTACAAAGGATAAGCCCACAGGATCTACATCGAAGCAAAGCACAATAGATCGGTTCACAGGAACCGGGCGTCGGCGGCAGCTGCCGAGGATAGCCTAGGCATGTCACCCGACATTTCCACTCTGCTGGCAGCAATTACGTAATCCAGGTACATGCTGGAGGTCAGAATAGAGGCAGTAGGTTCCGATGTGATACTGTGACACCAGGACCTTCGCAATGCAGTAGAACATCTTACAGAGGCAGAAACTAGGGTTTCTGGAGTAGAAAATGAAGTCTCCACACTCTGAGTCAAAGTAGATATCCTCATGAAGCTCACTAGAGGTCTGGCCACATGCGTGGAAGATGCGTAGGATGGTCCCGCACAAATAATCTGTAGAGCTGCAAAGACATAGATGCGGGCACATTTTTTTGCCCAATGACTCAAGATGTGGATCCTGGCAGATGCTCTCTCCCCTTGCTTCATAATAGAGCGTGCCCACAGAGCCCTAGATAAAAAGCCTCCCTGGGGCCAGACCATGGCCTGTCAATGCCAGGATTTAAAACTTTCACAAACATGACATTATTCTCAAACTGGCCAGATCTCAAGACTTGCTCACCTACAACTCTCATCGACTTATGATTTTTCCCGATTACACCTAACTTGCTGTCCAACAGTAGTGTAAGTCTTTGACAGCACAGTATCATAAACAGTGTGGTCACGGCAGTAAACAATTTTTCTGTGCAAAATAAATTATAGTAGGAAAAACACAACACAAATTCGGTGTGGCATGTATCAACATTAAGTTGTTTTATAACAATGAAGAATATCTGATGTGATTGTATTCAAAGCATTCACAGATAGAGGCAATGGAGTTACTCATTGCGGCAATAGTGCAATATCATACAGTGCTCTTGATGAGGTAGGGAAGAGGGGAGGGAATGGGTATTGAGTGTTCATGTGTGGGTAGGGGACAAGGAAAGTTATACGTGACATAAATGCATCAACATGGTTTGGTGTAGACGGTTCCGCCTGTGAATGATCAAATGTTCCCGGTGTTAAGCATAACTTAAATGGACCACGAAGTTAATTGTATATAGTGTCACATGAGTTTGTGTTCAAATGTTGTTGACGTTTCGACCCCTCAGGGCAGGACAGATTGTTGTCCTTGTGGTTGGGGTCTTCATCAGGACTGGGAAGAGCACTTGGTAAGAGGACGGGGGAGAGGATCCTTTGTGATAATGAGAAACGTGGGCTCTCGGGAGCTCCCCTGGTGACTTAATAGGGGTCTGCAGCTCTCTCAGCTTGCAACCAGTGGGGAGCAATCAAGCGTTTCCCCAGAATCAGGGTGGGAAGGTTGAAAACTCTGCAGCAGAGTCCGCTTGCAGATGTTGAGGGAAGAATCCCCTGTAGATATTAGTATGCCTCACATCTTCTTCCCACGTTAGGTCAGTTAGGCAAACATGTACTCCAGTGCTGACACAGGCGGAAACGTCTACACCAAACCATGTTGATGCATATATGTCCGTATACCTTTCCTTGTCCCCTACCCACATGTGAACACTCAATACCCATTGCCTCCCCTTTTCCCTACCTCACCAAGAGCACTGTATGATATTGCACTATTGCCGCAATGAGTAACTCCATTGCCACTATCTGTAAATGCTTTGAATACAATTGCATCAGATATTCTTCATTGTTATAAAGCAACTTAATGTCGATACATGCCACACCGAATTTGTGTTGTGTTTTTGCTACTAACATTTATTTTGCACAGAAAACATTGTTTACTGCTGCGACCACACTGTTTTGATACTGTACTTATTGACCCTGGTCAGATAGTATATATGGGTTACCCTCTTTATATACAATAGCCTTTTACAGCAGCAAAGGCCCATCTCCAAGACCTTAAACTCTCATACATGCTTTTGTTCCCAGCCTGTTTGTGGGATATTTATAATACCTGTACCCTGTTCTTTGACACGCCTGAAGATGTGTTCACTTGGGCTGATGAAGTGAGACAGATGAAACCCCATGCACAACTACGTCTGGTCTCAGACTCCTCATCTGAAAACCTGCAACAAACACAAATCAAACTAAAAGAAAAGCGAAGACACTGATTGAGATCATCATAACTCTGCACACAAAGCAACGAAGACTGGACAGACGACTCCAGAGAATTAAGTCTCAGATTCCTGACCTACAGAGTCCAATTGATTGGATTGTGAAGTATGAGACACCATTTATTTTATTTGTTTATTTGTAAGGTTTTATATAGCGCTGGATAGACCTACAGGTATCGGAGCGCTTTACATGAGCAGGAGCAGTCAAATAAAAATAATAGTTCAGAGCAAAAAACAACAATCAAGAGCAGGCACATATCTCCATTAAGACAGGGGAGGCAGAATTCTGAATGATTCACAGGTTATATACATTTAAATTATAAAATGGAGGTAAGGACTCAGAGCACACAAAAGAGTCTAAACAGTGAGAACAAATTGTAGAGATAGGGGGACACTTGGTAAGAAGGGGTGGTAAGCAAATGGACAGAGACAGGGGAGAGTGCTAACAAAAAGCTAACAACACAGAAATTAAGAGCTGCTAGGATAGATGAGTGACTAGGGAGAGAGAAGGCCGGGGTACACAAAAAGAAGAGTAAAAAGGGAAAGCGAAAGGTAACAAGCATTGGAAATGCAATAGGTCTCGCATTAGGAAAGTTTGAGCTATTGGTATTGTAAATGACACTTTTTTTATTTATGTGTTGGTTTTGAAAGTAGCAAAATTAATAGCTTTGTCAGTTACAATGTCAATAGTTTTAACTTTTGCAAATGTGACACCTATAGCATTTGTAATGCAATGTGTGTTGTATTTACGTGACTTATATGTCTTGATATTACAAATAACAATGGCTTTTAATTTTGTAAATAATTAATACTTAAATAAAACTTATTGTAATTTATAATGGCAATAGCTTAAACGTTTGTAAATAACTTTTGTGAAGATTATGTTCAGTGTATTTTATTGTGACGAAAATCCAAGAGCATTGCATTTGCACCTTAACACACACAGAGCCACACACATATAGATGTGGTGGTGGTGGATCTGGGGGATATGGTGGTGGTGGATGTGGTGGTGGATGTGGTGGTGGTGGTGATGGTGGATGTGGGGGTGGATGTGGTGGTGGTGGAGGTGGTGGATGTGATGGTGATGTGGTGGATGTGGTGGTGGTGGATTAGGTGATGTGGTGGTGGTTGTGGATGTGGTGAAAGTGGTGGTGGATGTGGTGGTGGTGGTTGTGGATGTGGTGAAAGTGGTGGTGGATGTGGTGGTGGAAGTGATGGTGGTGGGTATGGTGGATGTGGTGGTGGTGGATGCGGTGGTGGATGCGGTGGTGGATGTGGTGGTGGATGCGGTGGTGGTGGATGCGGTGGTGGTGGATGTGGTGGATGTGGTGGTGGTGGATGTCATGGTGGATGTGGAGGTGATGGTGGATGTGGTGGTGGTGGTGGAGGTGATGGTGGATGTGGTGGTGGTGGTGGATGTGATGGTGGATGTGGTGGTGATGGTGGATGTGGTGGTGGATGCGGTGGTGGTGGATGCGGTGGATGTGGTGGTGGATGCGGTGGTGGTGGTGGATGCGGTGGTGGTGGTGGATGGGGTGGTGGTTGTGGTGGATGTGGTGGTGGATGTAGTGGTGGTGGTGGATGCGGTGGTGGTGGTGGATGCGCTGGTGGTGGAAGTGGTGGTGGATGTGGTGGTGGTGGTGGATGTGGCGGTGGTGGATGTGATGGTGGTGGATGTGGTGAATGTGGTGGTGGATGTGGCGGTGGATGTCATGGTGGATGTGGAGGTGATGGTGGATGTGGTGGTGGATGTGGTGGTGGTGGTGGATGTGGTGGTGGATGTAGTGGTGGTGGGAGTGGTGGTGGTGGTGGATGCGGTGGTGGTGATGGATACGGTGGTGTTGGATGTGGTGGTGGTGGATGTGGTGGTGGATGTCATGGTGGATGTGGAGATGATGGTGGATGTGGTGGTGGTGGATATGGTGGTGATGGTGGATGTGGTGGTGGATGCGGTGGTAGTGGTGGATGTGGTGATGGTGGATGTGGTGGTGGTGGTGGTGGTGGATGGGGTAGTGGTGGATGGGGTGGTGGTGGATGTGGCGGTGGATGTCATGGTGGATGTGGAGGTGATGGTGGATGTGGTGGTGGATGTGGTGGTGGTGGTGGATGTGGTGGTGATGGTGGATGTGGTGGTGATGATGGATGTGGTGGTGGATGCGGTGGATGTGGTGGTGGATGCGGTGGATGTGGTGGATGCGGTGGCTGTGGTGGATGCGGTGGTGGATGCGGTGGTGGTGGAAGTGGTGGTGGTGGAAGTGGTGGTGGATGTGGTGGTGCTGGTGGATGTGGCGGTGGTGGATGTGGCGGTGGATGTCATGGTGGATGTGGAGGTGATGGTGGTATGTGGTGGTGGTGGTGGATGTGGTGGTGATGGTGGATGTGGTGGTGGATGTCATGGTGGATGTGGAGATGATGGTGGATGTGGTGGTGGTGGATATGGTGGTGATGGTGGATGTGGTGGTGGATGCGGTGGTAGTGGTGGATGTGGTGATGGTGGATGTGGTGGTGGTGGATGGGGTAGTGGTGGATGGGGTGGTGGTGGATGTGGCGGTGGATGTCATGGTGGATGTGGAGGTGATGGTGGATGTGGTGGTGGATGTGGTGGTGGTGGTGGATGTGGTGGTGATGGTGGATGTGGTGGTGATGATGGATGTGGTGGTGGATGCGGTGGATGTGGTGGTGGATGCGGTGGATGTGGTGGATGCGGTGGCTGTGGTGGATGCGGTGGTGGATGCGGTGGTGGTGGAAGTGGTGGTGGTGGAAGTGGTGGTGGTGGAAGTGGTGGTGGATGTGGTGGTGCTGGTGGATGTGGCGGTGGTGGATGTGGCGGTGGATGTCATGGTGGATGTGGAGGTGATGGTGGTATGTGGTGGTGGTGGTGGATGTGGTGGTGATGGTGGATGTGGTGGTGGATGCGGTGGATGTGGTGGATGCGGTGGCTGTGGTGGATGCGGTGGTGGATGCGGTGGTAGTGGTGAATGGGGTGGTGGTTGTGATGGATGTGGTGGTGGATGTAGTGGTGGTGGGGGTGGTGGTGGTGGATGCGGTGGTGGTGGTGGATGCGGTGGTGGTGGAAGTGGTGGTGGATGGGGTGGTGGTTGTGGTGGATGTGGTGGTGGATGTAGTAGTGGTGGGGGTGGTGATGGTGGATGCGGTGGTGGTGGTGGATGCAGTGGTGGTGGTGGATGCGGTGGTGGTGGAAGTGGTGGTGGATGTGGTGGTGGTGGATGTGATGGTGGTGGATGTGGTGGATGTGGTGGTGGATGTGGTGGTGGATGTCATGGTGGATGTGGAGGTGATGGTGGATGTGGTGGTGGTTGTGGTGGATATGGTGGTGGATGTAGTGGTGGTGGGTGTGGTCGTGGCATCCTGAAATGTATTGTGTGTTGGAAGTCCTCTTCCTTGTCACAAGTATCAACATAAGCCTGTATGAGAAGGCTCCTTCTGGTTGCAATATTACAAGCTGCCACAGTTTTATTAGCCACGTATGGGGAATATTGGAGAGTGCCACTAATATTATGTAGGTAGCAAAATGTGACCTTTAGAAGTCCAAATGTATTTTCACTTATTACCCGAGTCATCTGTGAGTAACATTGTATCTTCGTGGTCTGTGAGTTACATCATTTAGGTATGGTGTCATGATCTAAGTACTGAGAGCCTATGCACTGTAACCAACACCAATGTAATGTTACAAGGTAAATCAGTACAAATATATATATTTAAAATAAAATCTACATTAATATAAATACATTTTAGGAGGTACTCACCAAAGTCTCATCTTGATAGGTCAGTTGTACAAGTGTAGGAATAATGTGCAGACCCAGGAAATTTAGCTGCAAAGTATGTTATTAAACAGACTACATTGAATACTATTTATATGTTTAAAAGTGCTGGCCTTGATGAGGGGGATCATACAACTTCTAAACACTGCTAATTATATTTTCATTTAAGTGCAGTAAATCATTAACATGAAATATTACGCCAGGTCTACTTTGATCGCCGAGCCCCCAGAGTACTGGACATTCCAGCGGAATGGGGGGGCAGGCACGGCCCAAGAAAGGATACAAATAAAGCGTTCCGTAAATGTATAGTTTACTAAAGCATAGCCATCATATTTGATTGCAAGTTCAGATACCATAGGGGGCCAGTTGAAAAATCCCACTACCAGGATTACCTATCCAGTCATGTGCAAACAGGAAGTAAGGTAACCAATCACCAGGTAAGCAGTTTTATTTTTAGACGCACATGCTTTCAACCGCCATCTGAGCGTAATTATATGGTTTGTGCAAAGCGCTCCCGCGGCTACGAATACGAACTAAAATAAAGGAACCCCGAAGTACATTTTCATTGTTTCAACAAAGTTAAAAAGCTGCTTTTTTTTGCCTCCCATTTCCTGGTGGAGTCACAATCGCGAGGCACAGGAGTGTAGGCTGATGGAAAAAAAATCATCTCTGGAAGGAAGTGAAATGATGAAGGCATGCTCCGGTTTCACAAATTCCAATCTAAGCATGAGTAAAAGTAATAAAAAAAAAAGAAAGAAACACAGAATGGAGCAGTGGTAACAGCTCAGCGACATTAGCCAGTTTAATTTTTATTCGCCGTTTAGAGGCATTTATCTGTATAGTATTCCTACTGGTGGAGTGTAATTTTCCTCAAAGTTTACTCTCACAATGAAAGGCTGTTTGTGCAGCAATTCTGGCCAGCTGAGTGCGTGAAAGGCACATTACAAATAGAGATCCCAGCTCAAAAGTGTGTTTATCTAGAAGGATGGGTCTGCACATGCAACGGGCCTGTGATTCTGTACAAAGCTATGCAGCACGGCATTGCAAGCTGTAACTAGAGATCGTAAATCCTTTTGTATGGATTATTTAAGCAACCGCCTTCTTTACTCTTAAAATCTCTGTGTAGCTTGTCCTAAAATATTAATATAGGACGAATCACGTTTACCACCGAAAACTTTGGCATACTGGGTGTACAATGTTCTGTATACCAGTCCCTCACAGCTGGTAGCCTAAAGCAGCAAATGTTTCTCTCCCTCCTCCAGGAAGTCCGTAAAACGCAGGCAGGGGAGGGGGCCGAGTGACGGAGGGAAGGCAGAGAAGGGGGGGAGGAGAAATGCGACACGGCGGGCAGGGGAGGGGGCGGAGCGGGGAGAGGGTGTGAAAGCAGCAGGGGCCTTTGAAGTGAAGCTAAGCTTCACTTCAAAGGTGTGGGAGGAGTGCGGCTGAGGGAACAGACGGCGATTTGGTGATGTGCACGCGCATTTTAGGTCAATGCGCTTGCGCATTGACCTAAAAGCCACGGGCACAGCACCAAATCGCCCAGTTAGGTAAAGTCTGTTTAAGGCGCTATAGTCTCGCCTCTTCAATGCGCTTGCGTATTGAGAGGCGAGACCTAAACAGGTTAGCAGAAGGATAACCAATACAGTGGAAAAAGGGATATTCAGGTCAGAAGAGAAAATTATAGACTCCAATAATTGTTGAGTGGGTGCCATTATAAGACTCTTTCAGAGCGGAGGTAGGAGGGGTTGCAGCGCAGGTCCCTACGGGAGGGAATTCCAGATGCTCGGAGCATTACCAGAGTAGGAGCAATTTCTTTTTAAGTAATGGGGGAATGAGGAGGAGAGCTGTGGATATTCTCATTCGTCTGGAGCAGCCTGTTTGAGTTTGTTTGTTAGGTATGACGGAGATTGAGTGGAGAGCTTTGTGCTTGATGCAGGCAGTTTTATAAAAGCATCTTCCTTCGATGGGAAGCCAATTTAAGTATTAGAGGGCACGAGTGATGTGGTCATATCGTTTGCAGTCGGTAATGAGCCTGGCCGCCAAGGGGGCGGGCTCGATATAAAGTGACTCGGAGTGCTGTGCTCCGATAGGCAAAGCACCTAGTGGGAGACATACGTCTGCTACAGGAAATAAATCTCATGGGGACTAAGACTCCCTGCCTGGCACACTTCGGCTACACACACATTTTTCATGCAGGTTCTGTGAGGGGCTTAAGGGTAGTGGCCATTCTAATATATCACAGGGTCCCCTTCCAACCAATACAGACATGGGTCGATATGCAAAGCAGATATATATTTGTAATAGGAACTGTGTATGGAAAACCTATGGTCATTGGCAATATATATGCCCATGACCCCTCAGTCAGACGTTTGTGGACCGCCTGGTGGAGATATGGGGATCCATACCTCCATACCAGAGGGATTGGGCTTCATTGGCGACGATTGGAACAATGTGATCCGTCCTGATAGGGATAGATGGTGGACCACAGAAGTGTCTGGAGCGAAGCCGGAGTCCTGTCTAAAGCCACTGGTAGATATGATAGGATGGGTGGACTCATTGAGGGCTCATCACCCAACTGATGTGGGTTACACCTTTTATTCCTCAGTCCATGGGTCATTCTCCAGGCTTGACTATATTTTTATCCACATGGGTCATGTTCATAGAGTATCTGAGGTCACAATCATGCCATGGGAACTCTCTGATCATTTGCCGGTAGCGATGTGGCTCATAGTAGGCCCACGTAGGCCTCCATTTTGGTGGAGGCTGTCTCCAGGGCACATGCAAAACTGGTCCTGCAGAACCCATATCCACGAGGCTTTGAATAAATACTTTTCTCTAAATGAGGCAACAGCCTCTTCTAAAGATGTTTATGGGAGACAATGAAACCCACTATTTGAGGGGTCAATATTCGTTTTTGTGCAGCAGAATGCAATAGACACAGGCAAAAATTAGTGCAAATAGAGCCCTGTATACAAAAATTGGACAGGCTTGGGCGGGACAGGGATGGGGGCATAGACAATTGAGTCTCACGCAACAACAATACCAGGGGGATTTATTGGAGGAGGTAAAGTGCACTTGGTTGGTCTCTCAGAGTAGGATTTGTCAATGGGGAGACAAATCAGGGAGGCTATTATATAGACTTTGCCAACATGCCTTCACATCGGTCAAAATTCCCACAATTCTTGACGCAGGCGGCATGATGGACAGAGCCCGGCTGAGGTGGCTTATAGTTTTGCTGACTTTTATCAAGCCTTGTGTGTCCAGCAGATCAAAGACTTCTTTGATGACCTACCTCCAAAGGCTTTCTCGGCCGATGCCAGGGAATCACTTGAAGCTCCCCTCACGGTGGAGGAATTGCTGGCGGCTCTATCGGAGCTGAGATCCGGTGCTAATGGTTTCCCAAGTGAGTTCTTTGAGGACTTCATGCCTCAACTGGGCCAACATTACCTTGATACTAATTAGGTGGCAATGAAAGCTACATGCATGCCTCGGATTGGAGACATGCTGAAATAGTTGTGTTCTAGAAACCGGGTTGACCCCATGAACACCATGCATCCTACCACCCGATTTCCCTACTAAGTATTGAAGTCAAGTTGCTGGTGAAAGCATTGTCCAATATACTGATGCAATACATGTCTGATCTGATACACCCAGGCCAAGTGGGCTTTATGCCTTGACCAGCGAAGCAGCACAATATTCAAAGGGCCCATAATGCAATAGCGGCAGTGGATAGCTTGGGCCACCATGCTGCCATGATATTGGCAGTTATAGATAAAGGCTTTGACATAGTCAACTGGACTTAACTGTTCATACCCTTGAGACGTCTCTATATGGGCCCTTGCTTCTTAACGTATGTTTGCTAGTTGTATACCGACCTGATGGTATCTGTACGAGTGGCGGTATAAGTCCCTACCTCATTTCCCATCGGTCGCGGTACCAGGCAGGGTTACCCCCTGTCTCCCCTCTTATCTGCCCTCACCATAGAGCCATTGGTTGCATGGGTCCAAATCGATGCCCTAATGTAGGATTTTGAGTGGACGCAGGAGATTGCATAGCATTATATGCAAATTATGTCCTATTTTTCCTCATGCGAATATTCAGAGAAACATTGCGATTGTATATGAATGTCGGAAAGTATATCTTTTGGTCGTTGATTGGGACTCTGGGCAATGGTCAATAGACAGCAGACCTTGCTGTACAGGTGGATGGTCTGAAATATCTGGGGGTATTCTTGTCAGGCAATCGATCTATCTCTTTGGGAATGCAATCTTGGTCACATGACGGATCGTGTGAAGGCTGAGATTTGATCATGGTCTTGCCTGCCATTGTCCCTCTATGGGGAATCCGCCATATTTAAGATGGTGTCTCTGCCTCATTTATTATATCAATTGCAGGGCCACCCCTATCCAATTCCCACTGTGTGGTTTGGACAGGTCAATGCAATGCAGAGTCACTTCCTATTGGGAGGAAGGGCTTCACGGGTGGCTCCTCGAACATGTTTTTAGTCAACATAATGTGGAGGCACTATAGCTGCAGACATTCAATCCTACCATGCGGCCATGCACTTACAGGTGCTAAATGAATGGTGGTATGGTTCCAGGGACGACCCTGCATACAGAGTGGAGTGCTGGGTGTCGGGGGACACCTCCATGTACTCATACCTATATAGTAGATCGGATGTACAAGAGTAGTGATCTTAATGTGGCGCCAATTTCTTCACAGGATGGGGTGGTGGGGCCGTCTCACACGAGAAACACCGCTGTGGCTAAATAAACTTTTTCCTCATGTAGCAGACCTCTGGGGCTTTGGTTGCTGGGACCAGATAAGGATATTCTCTCTGGGGGATGTCATGCAGGGACATAACCTTAAATCATTCCAGGAACTTCAGCTAGAAAAGTCTATGCCCCACAATCAATTTAACATGTATCTACAATTACAGCAAGCATTAACTATATAAATAATCTTACAGTCCTCCCAGAGTTTAACCCACTGGAGGGTAAACTCTTGATGGGAGATCTTGGTGATCATAAAATAACAAAGATCTACCAATCCTAAATCACAAATAGCACGACGACCCTAGATGCCCTAATGGCAGCCTGGCAGACTGATTTGGGCCCCATTGGAGTTTCCAAGGCTGCCAGCAATTTCACCACACTAAAGGTTTAAATACCTGCACAGGACATACTACAGAAGACATAGACTATGGACGATGGGATTGGTTGCCGCCCCTATATGCCTGTGTCGTGGAAGTGATGAGGGAACATTCCTACACATAGTCTGGACATGTAGTGCTCTAGATAGATTCTGGAGGGGATAGTGACATGCTCGACTTACGTATTGGCATGGGATCCTCCTAGGTCCCCAAAGCTACTCTTACTACACAGCACAGATGGAACAGGGGTAATAGATATAAACAACACCTGCTGTTTTTAGGGCTTACACTTGCGAAACGCGATATAGCAAGGTAGTGGAAAGCAGAGAACCTGCCCCTGTTGGGTGTCTGGAAGAAAGGCATGGATTTCTGCATGGGTTTAGAAGTACCGATCTTTCGAACAAGAGGATGCTCACAGAAATATTCCAAAATATGGCAGAGGTGGGCAGATTACTGAGGCTTGACCCTTGGACCTGACTCTATGATAGACCGACATCTCAATGTCGAAATTCAGTTGTATTGTTGGGATCCACACAATACTTCAAAATCAAACAGTCAAAAGCATGAGAGGTAGCCGGGGGCAGCGGAGGTGGGAATACAGACAGGTTATTTTGCATTATGTTGAGTTGTTATTTTATATATTTACTTTCATTTGTGACAATTTATGTGGTTCGAGACTTGGACACAAAGTTTTATTCATTCATGATTACCTTGCTGTATGCTTTCCGGGTTCCTAAAGGCAATTTTTACGGATTTGCCGTAATTGTTCGAATAAGGGCGATTACTTTTAAAATGCAGAAATCCTTTTGAATAAATTGTGTATGAGAGGTTATCCAAGAAAATTGGTTAGGGCCGCACTGAAAAGGGCATGGTACACCCCACGTGAAACCTTGTTGACACCCAAGGTTAAAAAAGATGTAGAGCAAATGACATGTGTCTTGACTTTTAATCCCAAATCTAATAAAGTCAAACAGATCATCACTAAAAACTGGAGATTGTTAGAACATCTAAAAATTCCCAAGCCTTTGTTTGCCTTTAGAAAGGGGAGGAATCTCAGACAACATCTGGTCCGAGCCAGTAAGGACTCTGCTGTAGTGAAAAAGGACACTAGGAGTTTGTTGGGCCTGCCAGCAGTGGTAGGCCACTTTAGGTGCATTGACTGCATTGCATGCGAGAATACGACAGATACCAAAACCATTTTGATTAATAACAAAACACATATTATGTGAGCATTCTCGAATTGCAACACCAAAAATGTGGTGTACGTGGTGATATGCCTGTGTGGACTTGCCTACATTGGCCAAACTACGCAAGCTGTTAAAATGTGTATTGGCCAATATAAGTCGTGCATTAGATGCAGGACACCTGGTGCACCGCTAGTCCTGCATTGCAGTGAATGTGGACACAGTGAAGACAAGCTAGTTTGGTCGGTGCTAGCAGTGATTAAAGCCAATAACAAGAAAGAATTCTAAACCAAATTGAACCGTACAGAAGCACGTTTAATAGAAAAATATCATACAGCGACGGAAGGCCTGAACGACAGAGATGAGATATGGGCACTGATATAAAATAGCTATGACAATTTGGGTTCTAGCATTACACATAGGTGTGGGGGATTTTTGTAAGAACTGTGTTCACTCCCTGAAATGTCCCTATGTTGTCTAAGCTTTACTGATGTACAATATGTGGAGATCGGTATCCTTGCATCACTTTTTGCTGTGATGTACAACTACGTGGCTGATTATGCTGGTAAAGAGAATATTTAAGGTATTGTGGTTCGATTTCTATGTAAGGTGCATTCCCCATGTAGCTATATTCCGATTAGCTAGAGTGTACGCTTGAAGGTGACCGAGTAGTGTCTGAGGATTTCAAGCTGCCTGGAGTATGGATTGTGTCTACCAACTACATGATTTGAGTACTTGTTATTCGTTATGGCGTTGGTGGGCAAATTCAAATAAGATTAGAGTTTTGCTTGAGATGTGCATATTTTGTGATTGCTGACCACTAGATGGTGTAACGTGTGACTACTCCTATACTCCGGCTGGAGCATAGTGGGGGGATATGTATGTTTATATTTTTGTACACCAGCTTTCCTTTTCTGTATTTTTCTATCACATTATATTTGTAATATATTTCATTTTAGGTTTATTTTATTTTATTTCCATTCCGGGTCTTATCTTCCTTGTCAATGTTGCTTGGAGGCTATCCTCCATCTCTGCTAATTAGGGCATGCCAGGAAGTGTAGGAATAGATGGCGCGTTCATTCGCAGTCCCGTTTCTATTTTGGTGTTCGGCGGAGCGTGACGTTAGTGCGTGGATGCTATGTAAGCAGCTGGTGCTAAGACCCGTTCTCTCGCTGCTTGAAAGTTGGTTGCTCCGAGGTTATAACAGTCGTTTGTCCGTGACGGGACCCCCGTTTGTGCAGGTATTTTATTCCTGGGGGCTTTCAACTTCTGATACTCTCTGTTAGTGCGTGTAATCTGATGCGTCTTGCCGGTACAGGTGAAGAGACTTCCTTTAATCATTTTTTTCTTTCTTTCTTCCTTTTTTCATTTGGTGTATTAGGAATTGGGTATCTGCACCCTGTTTCGACTTTAATTTATTGGAAGTGGACCTTTGATGTGACATCATACGAGTGGATACAGCCTCGCAAGGTAGGAATGAGACTTTTTGTTTGTAGTTGGGACATGGTTATACTGACAGTGACCCTGTGTAGGTAGCCCGTGTATGTTTCTCTGTCGAATATGTTATTGTTCTCTTTGATATTAGGGTTAATTGGCCAGTGGGGCCAGGTGGCAGCAGAATAGGTACCTGCCAGACGTTTTTGCGCTAGAGAGCTCACTGTCCTTTCAGGTATTTTTAGTCCTTTATCTGTGTGCTATTTGCCTTGCCACCTTGGTGTTGGCTCCTATTTGTGTGGTGATGGCCTTTTTGTTCCCCTGATACCAGTGGAACATGTCTGACCTTGTCAGATGTTTTGCTGGTTGGTTTTGTTCTGGTTGTGTGCTTTTTGAGAGTTTGGGGCACTTTTGTGTACATTTTCATTTTCCATCACAGAGCACTTTACTTGGTCTTTTCTGGCACTGCTCGGTCACTGAAGGGTGAGTTGAGTCTTGTGAATTGGTCTAATCCGATGAGATACAGAATATATTATGTTTTATTGTTATTGTAGAGATTTTTGAATCCCGTCCAGAGGAAGCCTAAAGGAATTTTCGGCTGAAACGTGACCGCGCCTGCATCAACATTTGCAAAGGAGTCCCAACACTTAGAGTTGTGTTAACGAAAGAAAGCGCCACTTGAAGAGTTTTAAGGTGTTATTCCTCAGGCGTAATAGGGACTACCTTATTTTGTAATGCTCTGAAGTAAGAGTGTACACATTGATTGTTTTGTTCTCAGTAGGGAAACTAATTATTGATTTATTTGTTTGTGATAATTTTATATGTTGTACATGTTGTATTTATTCTATATATGTAGTGTATCATATATATGAGTGTGATTTAAATGTTTATGTAATGTAGTGTATATTGTGTATATATGAAAACTTAATATGTATCAGTTTGTTATGATCATATTTTGGTTGGCCGTCACCTGACACGTACACAAGTTGTAAAAGTGAAAATTAATTTGCTATAAATAAGATTTGAAATCAGCAGGGTAACTAATTGTTCTCTGTCTGCAAATAAATACTTTGATTGATCCCTTTATACCTTTTTCTTTGACTCTACATCATTGATGTTTATTGCCCAGGTATATGAGGGTAATTTGGGCATGACCCCTACTATATATATACCTGTTTCCTGGTCCAATGGGGCCATGTTGTGGCCAAACATAAAATAAAATATGTTGTAAAAAAAATTGGCTGCAGCAGCATTGTATCACAATTGGTTAGCAGAGACATCATGAAACATGAAGGAAGTTACACGTTATAAGCCAAGATGGCTGGTTCACAAGCAAGAGTTGATGTCCGGCTGTGAATTATAGGTCATTGTCAGCTTGCTGGTAATCACAAAGAGAGAGCGGGGAGGAAAAAGGGAACCCCACTGTCCTCTCAACAAGACAAATTACCACAAAAGAAGTGGGTTGCCTAACACCGAGTAAGAACCCAAGATTTGGATAAAAAACTACCTACTACAGGTCATGGTGGACCCTTAAAACAAGGAGGCCATCCTTAGTGGAAGAGGATGCCTTACACACATTATCGGGTCATGCTTCATCATAGACATCCTCTCCCCACCCTGGTAAGATGGTACTACCATGGCGGACTCAAACTCTGCAAAATCTTGGGGGTAGGAGGAAGTTCTTACTAAGCATGGGCGAATTTTGCGAATCTGGCATTCGCAAATTTAGCGAATTTGCGAACTCGCAATCCGCGAATTCCCGCGAATTTGCGGATTTTTTTTGTGTTTCTGCCAGTTCGCGAGGATTTGGTACTAGTTCGCAATTGCGAACCTACTTGTCGGCTCGCAACGGTCGCAACTATGTTGTTTCTACGTCTGGTTCATCATCACAGCCTCCCAGCACCTTCTGTTTCACCACTGCCACCCTCTCTTTGACCCATGCCACCCTCTGTTACATCAATGCCACCCTCTGGTTCATCATCACTGTAGAAGATGGGGGGGAAAAGCAAGCACACCTGCCCTGCTTCAACTGACATGAATTCATTTGGGGTTAGTTTATTAACAACACCTGCCCTGCCCCAACTGACAATAATGAATTAGGGGCTAATTAATGTGTCACTGAATTTGAAGTTCCAGCCTGGCACCTGCTTGTCTGCTCCCTTAGCTGTAAATCAGGACCTTTGTGGCATACAGTTAAGGTCAGAGCAGGGTCACACAATAGTTGCAAGCAGGCAACCGAATTCTGGAGGGCCCCCTCAGGAAGCACAACAGGGAATCGTTACAAATCATGAGATTGACCTTTTGCACCTGCTCATTTGTTTTGCTTTGCAAAAATCGTTTTTTGGTAATTTCGCGCTATTTGCGAGGCTCGGCGTCGTGCGAAACCGACCGCGGAAGCCGCCAATTCGTGCGAATGAGCTTTATATTTTTTTGCGGCGTGTTATTTCACGAGTTTTTTTGCAGTATTCGCGAGCCGCTTGCAGCGCAACACGCGAATTTACCCCAAGGTCGAGTACGGGCGCGGCCATTTTGTTTGCGTGACGTATTTCCGTTTCCGCCCGCTATGTATAATCTCGCAAAGTAAGCGCATTGCGAGTACAAGTTTGCACGAGATCGCGAGGAAAATCGCGTGCGAACTTACTTTCGCGCTCGTGAACGGGCGGCCATCTTGTTTTTCATTCATTTTCCTGTGTCTGGGCATGGTGTTTATCCTCTTGCTATCTTTGCCATCCTTTGCTTGTTTTCAGTTTTTTTCGAACGATTTTGCTTCTTATCTATCCCTCTCTTTTCCTAGCTGTATATTTTTGTCTTTTCTGCTATTTTTGTTTACTTTTAAACTACTTTTTTAAACTCTTTTCTTTTCTTCTTCCCTATCCTATTCCTTCTTAATTTTCTACTTCCTACCTTACCTGCCCAGACCATGGTGAAGCCAGGCGCCGTGAAGATGCCCAGACACTTGAGGGCCGCAGCGGCGGCGGGGAGGAGGAGTCCTGGACCCCGTGCCAGGACAGCATGCGGGCGATTGAGGGGGGAGCAGGTGACGCGACGGGAGATCTTCAGCCCGGAGGAAGTGGGCGCGCTGGTCTACTTCGTCCAGCGCCGCCTGCCCAGGACCATCGCGGGAGGTGGCAGGATCGCGGCTGGTGGCTACAACATCCGGGAGCGCCGGAAGCGGTGGCAGAAGGTGTGCTGGGCCATGTCCCAAATCTCCGGGGTCCAGCGCACCTACAGCCAGGCCACCCACCGCTGGACGGACCTCCTGGACCGGGAGCGGGACCTGCTGGACCAGCTCGGCTTGGAGATCCCCGGGCTTGGTGAGTAATAGTAGCTATTTCATCACTCACTACTATGTTTTCTCCTGCTCTGTGTTGTTGTATTGCAAATAATTGTTTTTTACATGGAGCAAGCCAATAATGCTGCTGACGATTACATTGTAGTTAAATTATATTTCAAAATCTTCTGTGCATTTCAGGTGCACTGCTCTCTTTCTCAGTGGCGTTGCTACCATGCTTATTTGTTTTCTATTTTGTGGTCTCATTGGCCTGAGTAACTATTATGTATGAGTGTACTTTACAGAACTGCGTAATGCTAGACACTAGGGGGCAGATTACATTTACAAGCCCCTTGCGCCACGTTTACGTTGCCTTGCGTGACGCAACAGCGGCGTAAACGTGGCGCATCCCTGCGAGTCATTTACAGCGTGACGCATCTAGGGAGATGCGTCAGGTTATAAAGCCATGGGCCTGCGCCACAATGGGTGCGTTCCTAGTACGCAGGGTGGGCCGTCCGGCGGCTGTGCGCCTTGCAAAAGTGCCTGCGTGAAATCGACAAGATTTAACGCAGGCACTTTTGCGACGCTGCTACGTCAATTCAATTCCTTATGCCTGCTTGAAGCAGGCGTAAGGACTGACACAGCATGTTAAGTATTGGGTGGCCCTGAGCATTACTGGAGTTGCATTGCGTTGGCGACATGACTCCAGCGATACGCCGCTCTTACGTGACGAGATGCGTCACGCAAGTGCCTACCCTTGCGCCAGGGCGCGCCGCATTGTAAATGAGGCGCATCTGCCGTGTCACAAGGGTAGTTTTGCGTGACGCATTTGATCTGGCGCATCTCTGGAAATGCACCAGAACGCGTAAGTAAGTATGCCCCTAAGGGGCAGAATTGCAATTACCGTCGCATCCCTGCAGAGTAGCAGGGATGCGCCAGTAATTGTGCGGCCGCCTACCACCACCAAACATGGTGCGCTGTATTTGCAATGCGGCGCACCATGGGCCCAAAACGTCACCGAAGCTTTACTGCTGGAGTTGCGTCGCAACGATGGCGCAGCGCCAGCAATGCTCTGGGGTACCCTATCTCCCCAATGCTGGGTCAAGCCGTACATCTGCTTCAAGCAGGTGCAGGGTTTGTGTGACGCATCATTGTCCTAAAGGTGACTGATTGAAATTTTGTAGATTTCCCTCAGCCACTTTTAGGATGTGTTCCAGCGCAGGAATGCCCTCCCTTGCGCCGGAACGCCCCCTGATGGCGCAGGGCTTTATAACGGGATGCATCTCCCATATGCGTCACGTTGTTATAATATTATACGCCGCACCATGGCGCCTCTTTTGTTTAGCTGCTGCATCACAAAAGTCACACAAGAACGGAGCAAAAGAGCCGCAAGGGGCTTAAATCTGCCCCTTCCTTTGTACCCCTGACAATAAGAAAAATAGTGTCGGTGGATTGATAGTTTGACTATTTAAATGACTGGTTATGTAGCAGGCAACTGTTAGATTTGTCACTTATCTGACTGAAATCACAATGGAGTTTGTCTGTCACTTTGCGTCTTGCCTGCGGACTGCTGCCTGCCAGTCCTAGGTGAACCTTTCAGTACTTTGTTTAGTGAGTTACGTGACTTTCGAAGTCGCAGGTCCGCAAATCAATGAAAACTAACCCTAATCAATATAATTTCGCGGAAATATTTTGTTATTGTTGTTTTGAAATGTTTGATTTGGTTGACATTGACAAGCAACAATCATCCATGTTTTCTGTTCTTTCTTTCATGTTGTACGTCAGCTCCCCCCAGGGGCCAGGGGACACAGGAGCAGCAGGCGGCGGCGGATGCTGTTGAACAGGGCCAGGATCGGGCAGGCGAGGGCTCCTTTGCTGGCCCCAGTAAGTTTTCATTTTAGACTAGCACCTATTTTTCCTAGCGTTCCTCATTTGATTTTTTCAAAATTGTCTTTGATCTTCTTGTAGACTGTATCTAAATTCTTATCCTGCCTCTACTATGACTCCCTGTGGTATTACTAGATTATTCTTATTAGTCTGTCTGTGTAGCTAACTAAGATTGCACGGTTGGCAAAACTCCCATTCTAGTCAGCAATAGCTCTATCAACTTAGTGCAGTCCTCTGGGATTGTCCATAATGTCTTTTGAAGTGTTCTATCTGCTTTGAAAATTCCCAACTATAAAATGTGAATGACCACCAAGAAAGAATAAGATACTACCTTTTGGTTTGGATAGGAGGACAATCCATACCACTACTGTTGCGGGGACAATTCTTCTGCAGAAACAGAACTATGGACAATAAATAGTGCATTGCTTATCAATTATAATAGGCACTGTTAGAGTTTCCACATACCTCTGTGATAACAGACTTTGAACCCCCAATGTCCTTACTGACTGACTACATAGTGTGGCACAGTCATTTACCTCCCGAATTCATCGATGATTGATCCCCAATGATGATTATCCAACGTAGCTCAAGAGTACGGAGTCAGAGTCAAGAAGTGTCAGTGGCACGGACTCATGCTTGCAAAAATTGCAAAACCTTTCGCTCAGTCACTCTAGTCTGGACCAAAAAACACAGAGTCTATTTAAGTTTAAAAGCTTTATTAAAAGTAAACACATTTATTAAAATGAAGTCATAATAAAAAACTAAACGTTTAACTGAGAATGGAAAAGTGGTTAGTGCTGACGATTAATTGAAGACATTTCTTGTGGTCGAGCCGAGCTCTCACCTGGTTTCAACTTGATCTTGTTGTTAGAAGTCCATCTTCTGTCTGTGTGGAGAAAAATGGTGCGTGTTAAAAAGCCAGCCTTCATCAGTTGTGCCAAAAAGTGCAGCAAGACAACACCCTTCCCTGGAAAAAGGGACATTTTTTTTAACTTTAGAGTAGACAGTCACAAATTACATTGTTTTCACATGTCTTCATTCCTAGACCAAATACTAGTGAGTGGTTTATTCTAACATTCTTAAATGTACTTTGTAGGTGGAACATCTGGTGGCGGGGCCAGCGTGGAGGTGGTGGTGCTCGACACGGAGGCGGAGGGCAATTCTTCAGGGGAGGAGGCGGCGGCTCCAGTGTCGGCTGTGAGAGTTGAGACGGTGGTGGTGGCGGGCAGAGGTAAGCTCTTATATATTCCTTACTTATTGAGATTGAAGACGTGGCTGGGAAGGAAAGAATATTAGATGCATGGCTGGGTGAATGATGAAGCAATGATTGGTGGAAGGACAACAGCCTGGGTGGGTGACACAGAAACTGTATGTGTCCATATACCTGGATCATGCTACTATCTGACTCTTAGATAGCATATGTGTATCTAGAGCAGGGGTACTCATAGTACGGCCCGCGGGCCGGTGGCGGCCTGGCCAGCCTTCCTTGGCGGTGCGCAGACCTTGCAGACAATCACTGCTCCCCCGGCCCCCACAGAGCAGAGTGGAGATGCAGGGCCACAAAGAGGTGAAATAGAACAAAGCCTCTGCTTTGTAGGGCCGGGCAAGCAGTGATTGTCAGGGTGGAGATGCAGGGGCGCTACAACAAACAAAGCCTCAATAATATGTTAATGGTCTTTTAAAGACCTGTTAAGTACTTTGGTGTGGCTGTCTGTGTGTGCGCGTTGAGGAAGCTGTCTCAGCCCGGGCTGAAGGCTGACACAGACAGACACACAGACAGTGAGATGACAGAGGGGGAGGGAGAGGGAGGGCAGGAGGGAGAGAGAGATGGAGAGGGAGGGCAGGAGGGAGAGCAGGAGGGAGAGAGATGTATGTAAATGCTGGGTCTGGTGGCTCAGTGGATGAAGGCATCTGCTGCAGGGACCTGTGTGCAACCTCATGGTCACAAGTTTTCGTTTTGCTTTAGCCCCGCCCCCTCTGACTCCGCCCCCACCAGTGCGGCCCTCGGCCACAAACTACACTGTAAATTTAGCCCCTGAGAGAAAGTTTGTGAGTACCCATGATCTAGAGAGAGTAGACGGTCAGTGGATGAACTAAGTGTAACTTTGAAGAGCATGTAACACTGCACCCACACGTCCGTTCCAGTGTAGGAAAGGCAAGGAAAAGAAGTTGTAATTTTGTCCAAATACTACCATCAATAGTAGCAGTAGTTTGTATTGCAAGCACAACATAGATCCGGTTATTACGGTGGCCACTCCATACCTCTCTTAATAAGTTTAGTAGTACGCAGTCATTCATGTGTGGATGTATCACTGGTCACTCAATAAAAAGCAAAGCACCTAAAGTCATCCCATATGTAAGCAAAAACATCCCATGTGAAGTGATAGATAATCAGATTATTTATCTTCTTCATTTTCCATTTCTAGTACTCATTTGCACTGTAGGGTGAAAGTTAAATTAATTAAGCAGTAGCCCTTGTAACAGAGTATTCTCAGTGCCACCCGTAATAGAAAAGTAAGAGCTTCACCACCTGCATGTACTGGACCGGTACAGTAACGCAAGTCTAGGTCACTCATCATGGCGTGCGTCTCTTTTTCTCGGGTGCAAGTTCACTCCGCTGGCATTATGCCGGCTTGCAGAAGATAACGTACCAATTTTCCTAAACAAGAGACAAGAAGAAGAATAAGACTGGTGTACTTTCATAGTCGACTCCAATGGAAGTCCATAGTGCTTGTAGAATTTGTTCCTTAAACTCCCACTAATGTTAGAGCAAGGATGAAGAAGTGAGAGGTTAGATAGATACTGGCCTCAATAGTTATGTAATGCGCTTGCAAGTTGCTAGTTGTACTGCAACACAAAATTCTGCTGAATGATTGAGTTAATCTTAAAGAGCATTGGTTACAGACTATGTCTTTCTTTCTTCATATAGATGCTCCTTCCAAACGAACAAGGAGGAAGGAGCTGGCTAGAGCGGCCCTGCAACGGAGGATCGATGCCACTGTTGCAGAATATCGGCGGCTGGTGGCCCTGGAGGACGACGAAAGTGTGCAGTCGACCACGACAACAATGTCGGCTGCATCGTTCTCCGTGCCCCCACGGGCTGCCACCCAGCACAGTGCTCCAGCCAGACTGAGCCGGGCTGCCAAAGCCAAACGCCGACGCCGAGCAGCAAGGACAACCGCTGCCTCTCACAGCCATTGCAACTGCAAGGCACGCCAGCGCCGCAGTACCCTGAGGGTGTCCCGCCTTCAGCAGGAGCTCCACCACTTTACCAACGTGTTGGAGGGGCTCCGCTTAGAGCACGCCTTGTTCTGCGAGGAGCATGATGCCCTGGCCCAAAAAGTAAACAGCATCCACCCATAGTGTCCCTTGCCCCTTTTTTAGAGACTTTTGGTGAGTGGGAATCGGGAGTTGGGTTTGGGACTTTTAAAGGACAACCGTTGGGGTTAGGGAGGGTCTTGCGGGAGATTATTTTGTTAGGGCTATAAAAATATACTTTTTGAAACTTTATCTGACCATACCTGTTTTTATTGCTTGCCTGGTGGGTGGGGGTTTAACAGTAACTTTGTTTTCCTGAAAGTTTAGTTCCATTTTCTTCCTTTAAGTGTAAATGCCCAAACAAGAGTCCTAGGACTTTAGTAGTACTACCGTCAGTCTCTCGTCTCTCCTAATACTCCATTATACTCCCTCCCACCAAACGCTTATCTTACCTGTAATTTGTGTTTCAAAGTAGGGCTAGGCACAGGGCTGGCTCCACGGGAAATGGCGATTAAGGTTGGCAATCCTGGGCGGATGAAATTTCCTCATCGCGGTGGTACTAGTGGTGTGACACAGTGGCAGTTGCAAGCCTATAAAAAAAAAGAAAATGAAATCTGGTTTGTCCTCCTGAGCAATACAACAGTACAATAGAGAATATAGCAGGTGACAGTACACTAGAACAGTGCCACATTGTAGCCTAACAAATGGTAAAGTATAACTACTAATTCGGTTGAAGTTCTTTGACATTAGCCATGGGTCTTTGTCAAGCAGAGTAAGAATATATCCTCGGATTTCTTCACCAGCCTGTTGCTATCACCTTATCCTCCCCAGCAAGTGTGTGGATGTATTGCTGTAATTTAGTCACACATCAATCAAAACCACACAGCCCGGGGGAAGAGGGTTATGGTTTGAAAAATGGATGGGTACAGGGGTTTTTGGGAAAGGTTTTGGGAGACAAGAAAAAATAGCACAGCATGGACAAACAATTGTGAACATAAACAAATCTTTGGGTACAAACCTATCCATCAATCTTTGAAAGTGCATGCACTACTGCATGCATGTCAGTGAAAAGTAAGTAGTCTGTGGAAGAAAGAATGCGACAGTACAGGGCGTGTGTGGAAATATTGATAACTATATTCAACATAAGGTCTCTGTTGCCAGATACCTGAGAGCCTTGCTGGCCACTATAAATCCATTCACAACACTCAATGGGGTTGGTCTGGAAGGTATAGTAGATAGAAACGGAGAAATTGCTCTTTTTCTAGGTGTCCCCTCACTCACCATGGTTGCCCCTTGGTGACATGCTTCATCATTGGGGCCATCCCAGTCCTCTACGGGCTGGGGCATGCTGCGACTTGTGAATTACGTAGGAGCACTTACAAATGACTATGTGTGGTGCAGATGTGATAGTGGAGTGGACTAAGTGATGTGTTAAGGGATCAATTTAGAAGCAGAGAGAGATCCAAGAAATGCAGTCACAGCCATAGAAAAACACAATGGATACTGTATCTGTATGTTGTTGTAGTTGTCCTGTTGAATTTGGTAAGTAAGTTGCATGCAGAAAAAAATTCCTAATCTTTGACTAGGTGCTGTTCTCTTGGGAATCTTCCACTGTTGTCTTTCCCGTAAAGAATAAAATTCCTCTTATTAGCGGCACTCCTCCATTCCATTTGACGCTTCGTCCATCAATGTTGGTGACCAGAAGACACCCTGTCCACTGCCTGCCTGGCGGATGCTGAATTGCGGCTCGCTAATGTGAAGCCTGACTCCATCCTTTTTTCCCCATTGCACAGACTGAAACCCGGCCTGTAATTATTCAACGAAAAACAGGAAGTGATATAATATTACAACACCACTGATAAATAAATATAAGGTATGTAGGCTGTGGAGTGCAAAAAGTCACACTTTGGTTTTCCTAGTAGACAGTACAATATTTTTGAAAGTGCATACTCTGTCTGAGTCACCTTTTAAAGGATAAATCAGTATGGGCAAATTAATGTAGCGGATCTTTCCCATCAAGCTAGGTGTACTGTAAACTGTGTTTTAGAACAAAATTAGATCTTCCCAGCAGTGCTCCCACCCAGACCCTTACTAAAGCCAGTCGCAAAAATGTAGAAGACCCCCAATCAAATCTCAAAAAACGAGGCCTAGCAGAAAACTGGTGACAAAACGTACTTTGAAAGTAAAAGTAGGCCCAAATACCCCCTTACCCACCTTGGATTGCATTCAAACCACTTGCAAGCAACCAAGCAAAAGTATCCATAGCCAGCATCGCTCCAAGACTCGAACCCCCCCCCCCCCACCCAAACACATGCAATAGAAATACTGCTAACCCTAACGAACACTAAGTTAAGAATAGTGGCAAAGGCTTTCTTTAACTATGCCAAATCCCCCCTTTCCCACCATGGATTTTCTTCAAATGACTTGCAACCAAAATGACACATTCTCACGAGTGCTCTAAGACCCCAGAACTCAGTTGCAAAAATCTAGAACACCCCGAAACACATGCAATCCTGCTGCTAGGGCTAACCCTAACGAACCCTAAGTTACAAAAAGTGCCAAAAGGCTTTGCGCGTGGATTTTGTCCCAACCACTTCTACCCGGTATTAGACCTTCCCAGGAATGCCCCAAGACCCGCCAACCCACCCGCCAAAAAGCATAACACCCCTCAAACAGGCCAAAAGCAAAATCTCATACTTACAATATTTCGAGGCCTTCGGTCCAAATGCGCTGTGCAGCTAGGCCATAACTCCGGTTTACCACCACGGATTTCCTGAAAAGCAAATGCAGTCAAGATTAGAGTGTCCCAGCAGTGCTCACAGACCCCAAAACTCACCCACAAACAGCCGGAACCCCCCCTAAGAGCACCTCAAAGGCAAGCAAGTCAGCAAAAACACAAATAAATTTCCGCCTCGGATTTGGTCCAAACCACTTTTATCCGGTATTAGAGCTTCCCAGCAATGGCCCCAGAGCCGTCAACCCAGGAGAAAACGAGTAGAAGACCCCCAAACAGCCAAAGAGCAAAAGTACAAAAATGGGGACTTAGTCATTTTTTTGCAAATTTCCCAAATCACTCCGCGCGCGCTCTGCAGCTAGGCCCTAACTCCCCTCTGCCACCATGGATTTCCTTCAAACCTCTTGCAAAGTAAAGTATCCATAGCCAGCAGTGCACCCAGACCCCGAAACCCACCCACAAACACCAGGAAGCCCCGAAAACGCTACATTGAGCAAAATGTCAGAAATAGCAACAAAAAAAATCAGCGTGGATTTTGTCCCAACCACTTCTATCCAGTATTAGACCTTCCCAGGAATGCCCCAAGACCCGCCAACCCACCTGCCAAAAAGCATAACACCCCCAAACAGGCCAAAAGCAAAATCTCATACTTACAATATTTCTCGGCCTTCGGTCCAAATGCGCTGTGTAGCTAGGCCATAACTCCGGTTTACCACCATGGATTTCCTGAAAAGCAAATGCAATCAAGATTAGAGTGTCCCAGCAGTGCTCCCAGACCCCGAAACCCACCCACAAACACCAGGAAGCCCCCCAAACAGGCCCCCGAAAACGCTACATTGAGCAAAATGTCAGAAATAGCCAAAAAAAAATCAGCGTGGGTTTTGTCCCAACCACTTCTATCCGGTATTAGACCTTCCCAGGAATGGCCCAAGACCCGCCAACCCACCCGCCAAAAAGCATAACACCCCCAAACAGGCCAAAAGCAAAATCTCATACTTACAATATTTCTCGGCCTTCGGTCCAAACGCGCTGTGTAGCTAGGCCATAACTCCGGTTTACCACCACGGATTTCCTGAAAAGCAAATGCAATCAAGATTAGAGTGTCCCAGCAGTGCTCACAGACCCCGAAACTCACCCACAAACAGCCGGAACCCCCCCTAAGAGCACCTCAAAGGCAAGCAAGTCAGCAAAAACACAAAAAAAATTCCGCCTCGGATTTGGTCCAAACCACTTTTATCCGGTATTAGAGCTTCCCAGCAATGGCCCCAGAGCCGTCAACTCACCCGCAAAGAGGTAGAACAACACCCCCACAAGTGCTGAGTCTTTCTTCATTGGGCGTAAACCAGCCCTCTGCTTTGATGGAAATAGGAGTCTGGAGGAGGAGGATAGAGGAGCATGTTCTTCTGAACTTGTGAACTTGAGGAATGCAGACTGCGGCACCTTCAAATCAATAAGCAAACAAGTGAAGACAGTTCTGCTGATGGGCTTGTTTTTGTGATTAGGTGATTAAAGTTTGAATTATATTAACTGTGCACAACAAAGAAAGACAGACACACAGGAATAAAAGTGAATAAGGACGAAAAAGAAAGTTATTGATTCATTGTCTCATTTTCAGGGCTCGGTGTCACGGTCCACGAATAAGAATAAGGCTTCGTCATCATACTCTGCGAATTCAGGCAGGGTGAGCTCAGTGTCACCTGACAGAGAAGAAATTCCCTCATCTATGTTGCTGTCCACCTCGTCTTCATCCGGCGTGCTTTCTCGTACTCTGTAATCTGGTGGTATAAGGTGCTGATTCATCTTGATCATTGTTAACCTCTCAACATTTTTGGGTGAGAGGCGGCTCCGTTTGGAAGATACAATGCCACCAGCAGCACTGAAAACACGTTCAGAAGACACGCTTGCGAGTGGGCAAGACAAGTAGTTTAAAGCCAGGTTGGAGAGCTGTGGCCACAATTCTTTTTTCCCATGCCAATACGCCAATGGGTCAGCATTAACATAGACCTCTGTTGAGTCATTCAGATAGTCCTTCACCATCGACTCAAGGTCCTCATCCAAGGTTCCTCCACTTTGCTTAGCTGTTGCTGTGACCTTTTGAGAACCAAACCCAAGCCGAGCTAGCCAATCCTCTTCAGCCTCCAATGTTACTGTTGTGTCTGGTGGTGCAGATGATCCGGTTGCCGGTCTCTTTCACGGCTGAGAGGTCACTTGTGCCGCAGCCACAGGTGCAGAAGTGGATTGTTGTGACTGGGGATGGCCTGCTGATGCGGATGTACTGCCTTTTCCTTCAATTTGCTGCCGTTCTCTTTCAAACCTCTTGGCTGAGGAGGCTAGCCACTGTTTGTACTTTGTAACATCTTCATCAGCAAAAGGAAAGAATGCTTGGCCTGCCAGCGCCTTTTTGTAGCGTGGATCCAGAATAGTAGCACAAATGTAATGCTGGTTTGAGTGGGTCATTTTAAGACGTTCATCACCTTGTAGGTGCTCTAATAATTTCTCCGCCAGAACAAAAGGGTCTTGGTTTTCTTCATCTTTTATAAACACAGATCACACCTCCTTCAGTTGGTGCTCCAGCATGTACAACAATGGGATAGCTTTTCCCAAATTACAGTCCTCCTTGCTGACTGCACGCGTGAAGAACTCAAAAGGACGAAGCATGCATGTCAGGCTTTTAACTATGTCCCATTGCGCCGCACCCATCCTCAGGTCCTCCTTCTGAGCTGTACCCTGTGTTAAGAAATAGTGATCGAGTACCGTATACTGCTCATACAGACGCTCAAGCATGTAGAAGGTTGAGTTCCAACGTGTTGCCACCTCCTGGATGAGTGCTTTCACTGGCATTTGACGTTCATATAGCAGGCTCCTCAGATGCTTCCGGGCCTTAAAAGAATGGCTGAAATATTTGCACATTTTTCGGCAGGTGTCCACTACCCTGTACGCTGCACTGCCTTTATCACTCAAGAATTTTTTGACAACCAGGTTTATACAGTGCGCCAAACACGGCACTCTGAAATAGTCACCCAGCTGCATGGCCTTAACTACATTGGAGCCATTATCCGTGGAAACATAACCAACCTGGCGTTTTTTTGGGGACAGCCAGTCAAGGACCTTTGTGTTAAACACATCCAAAATGTTTTCTGCTGTGTGATGTTTCTCCAAACCAAACATGGCTAGTGTTGCATGTTTCCGGGCAGCTTTAAAAACTTTGTCCGCGTCAACACCTGCGTTTAGCTTTGCTTTAACCCCTGAAAAAGAGACCCAGTGTGCAGTGATGCACATGTAATCAGCGCCTGCGCCACTGGTCCACATGTCTGTTGTCAGATGTATAGTGTGAACAGCACTCTTCTGCAAAGCTGCCCCAATCACCTCCAGAACATCTTCATGTAGTGCTGGAACCGCAACTCGGGCAAAATAGAACCGGCTAGGAACCTTCCATTTAGGACAGAGCGCTGCCACTAATTCTAGAAAACCAACCCCTTCTACAAAAGAAAAAGGGAGAAGGTCCAGAGCTAGCATTTTAGCCAGCTTAGTGTTATACAGACGCGTCAGTGGGTGGTTGCGTTCATATTGCGCTTCTGTAAACAACATCTTTTTAATGTTGCCCTGGACCAAGGATTTACGGGATGATGATGATGATATCTTCGACCCAGTTACGCTCGCTGATGAACTTTTTCGCATTGGTGTATCACTCTCTCCCACACTCTTAGTGTGGCTCACATGGGGTGTGCTGCTGACAGGGGTACTGGGTGTAAGTGAAGGGTTTGACACGTCTTCTTCCTCCTCGTCATCATCAGATGAAACAGCATTACGTGCAATTCAGGCTTCCTTGATCGCCTGTAGGTGCGCAAACCCTTTGACAGCGTGCTTTCTTTCAAGATGACCTCTCTGGCCTCCGGTACCATAGTTGGAACCAAACTTACCACGACTAACTCGAAGCTTACACATGCTACAAATGGCTACGTTTTCATTTTTTGGGCAAACACTAAAGAAGTCCCAAACTGCAGACTTGAAATGTCTTTGGGGGCCGGAGGAGGCGGCGATACTGGTGGTGGTGGTCCTGCTGCTAATGCCAGATGAAGTGGAGGATGTGGATTGCCGAACTTCAGTACGTTTTGCACTTTCACCACCACTAATTGAGGTCGAGGTGGATGGAGGGCCCTTCTGGCGACTAAGAAATATGGAAGCGGTAGGTGTTGGTGTACTAGTTAACTCCAATGATTGTGGTGTTTCTTCCATTGCCTTCTCGTCGACATCATCATCACGCTCAGCAGCTTCTCGGGATAGGGTCAAAATGTCTCTTTGCTGCATGCCCGCTGGGGCTGCAGTGACCTTTATGATGACTGGCTCGTTGTTGTGAGAGGCTTCATCAGCAGCAGTATCCGTCACTTCTTGTTGAGCCTCATCACACTCCATAGCTATGAGTTTTTCGACGACCTTCCTTTTACGCTTAGGTATCTTTGTCAGATCATGGTGTGCCTCACTCTCAGACTGCTGTGATGGTTCCCAATCTTCATCCAGATCATCAGAAGGAGGTGGGCTTGAAGAAGATGTAGACACCCCCCTTGATCTTTTCCTTGCTAGGGATGTGGAAGACAATGAATGATCATCAGGAGGAGTGGCTTCCTCAAATGATACCTCGGTTTGATTGTCAATTTCCTGATGTGCCCCTACTTCGGGAGGAACAACTATTGTGGGCACTTGTGACCCTCCATGCACCTCTGCTTGCGCATCTCCTTGCGCTGCGTCTCCTTCCACATGTACTTGGGCTTGTACTTGCACATGTTGTTGTGGCTGTGGTTGTTCAACACTTGTCGGATGAGTTACAACAACCTGTGTTGATTCAGGGACATTGCTGCTACTTTCTTGCGATGAGCCAACATCACTGGTCGATGGTGATTGAAGAAGTACACTGACTGCCTCTGAAGCACTCAAGGGCTTTGACTTAAGTTGGCGTGGTGGTGGAGGCACTGAGCCCAATGGAGCGGGGGTGCTGCTCCCAGCTTGGTCCCCAGCAGATCCCGCTGCTGCTGCAGGCGTACTTTTTTTTACTCCCAAAAAACGCGGCGGCCGGCACACCAGCCTCCTTGGTAACTTGCTTCTTCTGCTCCTTACTAGCAACTTTCTTGCTAGAGGAGCTACGGAGACCTTTTTTTGGGGCCATCTTCTTCAGAGCAGGTCAGAACAGCAGGCCGCAGTTGCACGAGTTGCAGAGTTGTCTGAGGCCAGACGTGACGTCGCGTGACGTTATGCTGCACACACACCGCTGCAGGACTTCTTCCTGGCACTGGTGGTTCTCTTGAGTCTTGTGCACCTAAAAGCAATGGAAGACAGAGGAACATCAGTTCAGTTATACACCCCAAAAAAATCGGAAACAAAACAGAATAATCAGCACAATCCCATGCCCTCCATGATGCTTACATTCAAGACACCCCACTGAAAGACTAGGCCCATGCAACACTCACTAGTCACTACCCCTGGTGAAAAGGCCACAACAACAGGCCAAAAAAAAGAAAATCACAGAAAAATCAGCACAATCCCAAGCCATCCAGCCCCTCCATGATGTTTAAATTCAAGACACCCCAAAGAAGGACTAGGCCCATACAAGACTCACTACCCCTGGTGAAAAGGCCACAAGTACAGCCTAAAAAAACGAAAATCACTGAAAAATCAGCACAATCCCATTCCATCCATGCCCTCCATGATGTTTAAGTTCAAGACACCCCACAGAAAGACTAGGCCCATGCAAGACTCACTACCCCTGGTGAAAAGGCCACAAGTACAGCCCAAAAAAACGAAAATCACTGAAAAATCAGCACAATCCCATTCCATCCATGCCTTCCATGATGTTTAAATTCAAGACACCCCACAGAAAGACTAGGCCCATGCAAGACTCACTACCCCTGGGCATAAAGGTTGAAAACTAGGCAAAATGGTTGCAGGCCTAACAAAACTGCCTGCATTCAAAATGGCCACTTGCCTCCCAGCACATGGCCAGGGCCTGTAGCAGCACTCAAAATGGCCCCCAGCCACATGGCCTGTCCCTCCCCATGAACACCCCCAAAAATCGAGAAATCACTGAAAAATCAGCACAATCCCATTCCATCCATACCCTCCATGATGTTTAAATTCAAGACACCCCACAGAAAGACTAGGCCCATGCAAGACTCACTACCCCTGGGCATAAAGGTTGAAAATTAGGCAAAATGGTTGCAGGCCTAACAACACTGCCTGCATTCAAAATGGCCACTTGCCTCCCAGCACATGGCCAGGGCCTGTAGCAGCACTCAAAATGGCCCCCAGCCACATGGCCTGTCCCTCCCCATGAACACCCCCAAAAATCGAAAAACACAGAAAAATCAGCACAATCCCATTCCATCCATGCCCTCCATGATGTTTAAGTTCAAGACACCCCACAGAAAGACTAGGCCCATGCAAGACTCACTACCCCTGGTGAAAAGGCCACAAGTACAGCCCAAAAAAACGAAAATCACTGAAAAATCAGCACAATCCCATTCCATCCATGCCCTCCATGATGTTTAAATTCAAGACACCCCACAGAAAGACTAGGCCCATGCAAGACTCACTACCCCTGGGCATAAAGGTTGAAAACTAGGCAAAATGGTTGCAGGCCTAACAACACTGCCTGCATTCAAAATGGCCACTTGCCTCCCAGCACATGGCCAGGGCCTGTAGCAGCACTCAAAATGGCCCCCAGCCACATGGCCTGTCCCTCCCCATGAACACCCCCAAAAATCAAAAAACACAGAAAAATCAGCACAATCCCATTCCATCCATGCCCTCCATGATGTTTAAGTTCAAGACACCCCACAGAAAGACTAGGCCCATGCAAGACTCACTACCCCTGGTGAAAAGGCCACAAGTACAGCCCAAAAAACAAAAATCACTGACAAATCAGCACAATCCCATTCCATCCATGCCCTACATGATGTTTACATTCAAGACACCCCACAGAAAGACTAGGCCCATGCAAGACTGACTACCCCTGGGCATAAAGGTTGAAAACTAGGCAAAATGGTTGCAGGCCTAACAACACTGACTGCATTCAAAATGGCCACTTGCCTCCCAGCACATGGCCAGGGTCTGTAGCAGCACTTAAAATGGCCCCCAGCCACATGGCCTGTCCCTCCCAATGAACACCCCCAAAAATCGAAAAACACAGAAAAATCAGCACAATCCCATTCCATCCATGCCCTCCATGATGTTTAAGTTCAAGACACCCCACAGAAAGACTAGGCCCATGCAAGACTCACTACCCCTTGTGAAAAGGCCACAAGTACAGCCCAAAAAAACGAAAATCACTGAAAAATCAGCACAATCCCATTCCATCCATGCCCTCCATGATGTTTAAATTCAAGACACCCCACAGAAAGACTCAGTCCACCCACCACTGAGTATCCCTGGGCAAAAGGCCCCAAAACATCCCAAAAATCGAAAATTCCAAAATTGTAGTTGCAGCAACTGTAATGCCCCAAACAAACTTACTTGTGAAATTTCTAATCCAAAAGTGATCCAAAGAAAGTCAAAAAGGCCTCAAATCCAAATATCCAGCAGCATCCACAAAAAGTAATCCTTCCAGCTCCAGATCCAAATGAAAAGTGACCAGGAGATGGACAAAGCACTTGGAGGAGCCTGCTGGACAGGAACAGGAAGTTGAAGACTGTGGGGCACTTCCTTCCTCCCACCCCCCCCTCCCCAAAATGGACTCCTCGCAAAAAAAGTGCAGGCAAATGTCAACCTGAGGAGTTATTCAGATAAAAATCATCATTTCCAGAAGGTTTATGCTGCTTGCTGGTGGATTTCTTGTGCAGAATTGCGAATTTTTTATTTTCGCGAGTGCGAGATTATTGCTGCTCGCCGCATCTCCAAGCTCGCAATTGCGAAGTACCGCGATACGTGATCACGGTGTACTCGCGTTGACAAACTCTCGCTGTACAAGTTGGCAAGCCGCGATTACGTAATCGCGCTTGCCAAATTCCCGCGGGATCCCGCAGCAAGATCCAAAATGGCGCAGCACTCGCAAAATATCAAGAAAAATAACTCGGCAAACGATGAATGACGGTAAGTAAACGCCGCGCGCCGCAAAATTGTATCACCAAGAAAAAAAAAATCCACTGCGTGCGAATTTGCGGATTTTGCGGGAAATTCGCAAATCTCACGGATTGCGAATTTACCGAAAATCCGCAAAATCCGCGAGCGGAACGGATTTTACGCCCATGCTTAGTTCTTACATAAAACTTGCAGGACCAGGTTGGGATCCAGTTCAAATAAAAATACCTTCAGGTTCCTTGTTTATCACCTTTATTAGTGAGGACCCTAGGTACACTAAAATCAAATTAAGTGATGGAACCTTAGAGTGTGATGACTGTAGTCCATCTTTAAAATTACCAACATGATTCTACCCATATTGTTTAGCCTAATCGGTTGCAAGCATTCATCAGGGTTAACGGATCCTATCTAGATAGTTGTAGGTGTCCACCGCTGTTCTACAAGTTAAAGTGAGTAGGTACATCTCTATGTTAACCCAAGTGAATCCTCTCTGGGAAACTAATGTCAGTATTTTGTCATTCACCTGTATTGAGGGACACACAAAAAAGAAGACAAAAGAGACGGAGAAATCAGATCCATATTCCACTTGTCACATACATGCCAAAACACATGATCTAGTGAACTGCACGAATATTAACAGAGCCATCTTATACTTGATTAACAACCCGCTCAATGCATGCAGCTATTCAAGGTAACCATTGGTACATGAGTGCAGGTAGTTTGTGGTTGGTCCCCCCATGCGTTAGGAGGGGGCGTCATTACATGCATTGTATGTAAGATTTCAAGATATCATCATAGTCGTTCTAACCAGAACAGGTAAAGTATCACGTGCTAGTGTGAAGCAGATACTACATTATCAACTGTATTCGATAATTAATCATAGTTGTAAAGACCTATTTATTACCCTATGCTTTAGGGGATTCCAGACCATCCGTCAAGGGAGGGGTGGTGTCCTTCGTAGTCACACAGTAGTGAAAGCAGTGTAACACAAACATGGAAGGAAAACATAAGCAAAACAAATTATTACGGCTGGGTGGAGTCTCCTAGGATATGACAACACCACCCATTACAAATAATATATACATCCAGTACTCAACAAGATGTTGCATGTACCGGTACTCTTCATGTATAATCGTGTCATGTATCTATTAAGGAGTCTTATATTGGCAGATCGTGACCGTCTGTAATATGGAAAAGCTCCCTTGCTTATATTCAAGCCTAACCATCAGCAATAGATGTAAAGCAATGGGTCGAGGCAAAACCCTATTTCAGAAAGAGACTGTAAACAATCCATGACCGTCTCTCTACAAAGGTTATCCACCTCCTCTTCCGTGGTGGTTATGGATACCACACTCAACTTGGAGGGAGCAAACCCAGGGCCCGTAACCCGCCCTCTTCTCATGAATTAGTCAGAAGGCACGCCACTCCGGAACACCTAATGCTATCCACTGCATTGAGGGAATTAAACACTGGGATTACACATCGTAAAATGCCATTAGCTCTCTGGTATCCTCAAGAATTGACTCAGCCAAAAAGGAAATGGCTAGAGAGGATTTGGAAACACCATAATTCTGAGGCAGGGAAAGAAGCTTATAAAATAGAACTTAGAGTATATAAAGGGCTTGTGAAAGCCTCTAGTTGTAACTGTTATCATAACAAAATTCAGACTATAACTCTCTGGTAAATACGTACACAGCACAGCATCTACACCAGGCTACCCCAATGCAAAAGCTTAGCTCAGTACTGATGGATTTCTTTTAGAATAAACTTTCTTTAATTTTATCATCATTCGCCCGACAGTGGCATCTGAAGATAAACTGGATCAAGATGCATACCATTTTAATTGTTGGTCAGATTTTAAACTTATCGTAGACGAGGACGTGATATCTAAAATTTCTAAAATTAAGTGGGGCTCTCCTCTCGACCCTTGTCCTATCAGGATTTTTACAGAGCTAGCCCCCTTTTACCCTCCTTTAATAACTATTAGGTGTAATAACTCCTTAGAAATGGGTGTGGTGCCTGATTTTTGTAAATCAGCATTATGTTACTCCGCTCCTAAAAAAGGAGTGGTTCTAGACCCAAACATTTCTCTAAAAATCAACCTATTTCTCTTCCTTCATTATTTCGCAAAAATCATGGAGAGCTTCTTACAGTGATGAAAATTGTGTATTTAATAAACACCAATCTGGTTTCAGATCCTATCATAGCGCTAAAGCCGTACTTACAGCGGCTACCAATGGCATTCGTATGATCTTGGATGGAAGATGTTTGTGACACCCTTTCTCCTTGACTAGTCAGCCCCCTTTGATATGGTTTCTCATGCTATTTGACTGAAAAGGATATTTGCTATTGGCCTGAGAGATAGGCCATGCAGTTGGTTTGAATCCTTTCTGGAAAATAGAACTCAGGCAGTCCTGATAGCAACTTTTCACTCAGATTTTAAAGCTATTGCCTGTGGTGTTTCTCAGGGGGTCTGCTCTCAGTCCTGCTCTTTTTAATATATATATTGCAACCCTGGCAGATTTAATTACCTCTTTTTGTTTTCAATGTTATGGCTATGCAGATGATATACAAATAATCATCTGCATAGAGGGCAACATTTCCCAACTCAAGGAGAAGTTCAAAGGCTGTTTGATTAATTTAACTGGTTGGCTGGATGAATGTCAATTCTTTCCAGCTAAATTCAGATAAAACTGAGATTTTGATATTTGGTAATCCCTCGATCTGGTACTCTATGTGGTGACCCCAATTTTTAGGAGAATGTCTCGAATTAACATCCACTGCCTGCAATCTATGCGTGCGATTTGATAACAAACTCTCATTTCAGTAACAGATTAGTAAAGTAATATCTAACTATTTTCTGCTAATGAAATAACTAAAGAAGATCCTCCCCCCATTTATTTCTCAACAATCTCTACAGTTGTTGGTGCAAGCCCAGATTTTAAACAGACTGGAGTAGGGCAATGCTCTGTATGTTGGACTTCCAGATTACCTTATAAAGAGGTTACAATTTATACTGAATGAGGCAGCTTGGTTGATTTTTGGGTGGAGTAACTTTGATAGCATCTTGTCTTTACTTGGCCAGTTAGACTAGCTCCCTGTTTATATGAGATGCGGGTCAAATCCCTTTGTACATTTTATTAGGCATTAGCACGTCTTCATACATATCTGTAATGCTAACAAAAAGAGTACTTTTCTCCTAGACAGCTTTTCTCGACCTCCACCTTTTTGATCACGGTACCTAAAGAGCAAGATTGGGAGGACGGGTTTTTTTCTGTGGTTACAGCTCAGGCATGGAACAGACTGCAGTCCGAGTTATGCCTAGAGCAAAATATCTTAACATTTTGCAGTGTCTAAAGACCCATTTGTTTACATAGGCTTTGCCTGGAGCCCTTAAGTATTGGGTTTACTGTTTAGAGTGAAATACTTTGCCAGCGACAGGACACCCTTGGGTCATTGCGTGATCTATAAAACTAATAAACAAAGAACTGTTCTTCTCCCTTCTTTTCTTCCCTCCTCCCATGAACTACGATACCATTGGGCATGGAAAACGTAGATCATGCAATCATACGAGTACAATATAGTGATTACAACTATGTTCTTCTATTTGATCATATTAAATCTATGACTAATTGAATGGACCACTCACCTCAGTCCCACAAGAACATGCCAAAATGACTTCTACAAATATAAACAATATAAACAGGTTCAGGAATTTAGCAAACTCGAAGAAGCATAGGCACCCGTTTAATATAATCTCCTAGAAATCTTTTTTCTTGACTATCTTTTTCTGTTGTATTTAATCCAATATATTGAGGTCGCAGCGGAAATGCGCCTACAGTATTCGTCACTGCATTCTGTCCCTTGTTCTACTAGCGGAAACGCGGCACATACATTCCCTTTAATGTACATTGACGTGACCAATAAAAAGGTAATGAAAGCTCCTGCTCTTCTAATATAAAATAGTGCACAGTTTGATCAGGATTTGGGTGAAAAAGTGCACTTCTTTTAAGTATAAAATATATGCTGCCTGAAACACCTAATGCGACACCGTAAAGTCTTATTGAAGAGACCACACATGCTTTACTAGTCCCTTTAATGCGGCGCTGTAAAAATTGTATGGTAGTCTGCCTTGCCTCGATTCCATTTTCTAGCCATCATTATTTTCCATGGTAACTTAATGCATTCAACATATTTTGATACTGATTGAAGCAGCTCTGTGGTTTCTACTCCATTAACCCCCACTGACACAACGCCAGCATAAAGTAATTTATCAGTAAACCATGGTCGCTCATGAAAGGTTTTGCAATTACCACGGACACGTTTTTTGTAATATGTCCATTTTTACCAATGTGAACAGCAGTTCTCTATAAATCTGGTCATTGCTATTGTCTTTCAGCTACATGTTTCAGTTCCATTACAAAAAAACAGCTTTCATCATTTCTGTAGCAATGCAGCCAGCATGGCAGTAGCCAATAAGCACTTTTAGATTTATCACCACTTCTAGCTGACATAAAACATGTTTTTATCACCTGCCAACACGTGACTTCCGTTGAAAAAGGGGTTGGCTGAGATCCCTGAAAAGTTATTATCAAAGTGCTGATGACATAATTAGGGCCAGAGCTCGTTCATTTTATTTATTTATGTAGTCATGTAGTTTTTGCCAAGTAGTAAAATTTCAGGATGCCTTCCCAGAGTGCTGTCCAGAGGGAAAGAAAACTATTAAAGGCAGGGAGATTGTTGCATTATCGGGAACATTTCTAAATTAGTTTCAAGAAGAACCAAGCATTGGCATAGCCAATAGGTCTCGCCTTTGGGAGTTGTACCAGGGTGAGATGTATGCATTTTAACACCGAGAGTTTGATCGAACCACGGCTTTGGAGCTCTGTGAATAACAATGAGGTCATACGTCAAAACTTCGAAACTCAGCAGGGCCGACTTAGCGCTTCACTGTTTGATGTAGATAAAAGGAGTACGAGTGAGAGGGATAATAGGAACGCCTGTTTTAGCTCAAAAAGAACCATGGGGCATATTATCAAGCCTGGGCGATAAAATTATCGCCACTTTATCGGCAGGAAACTGCCGATAAGGTGGCGATAATGGGCTTGATAATATGCTCTATGGAATTCCAACCGTAGCTCATGTTAGATGTCCTTCACATTTAACATGAGCTTCGATTGGAATTCCATAGAGCATATTATCAAGCCCATTATCGCCACCTTATCGGCAGTTTCCTGCCGATAAAGCGGCGATAATTTTATCGCCCGGGCTTGATAATATGCCCCCGTAAGTTTAATTTGAAACACAACTATAGATTCTGTGCAGACCTCGGAGTAACCAAGAGATCCCAGCTTCAAACCCTGGCGGGGCGGAATCGATCATAAGTAAAGTACAGCCCTTCAAGCCGGTAGATAAAAGGAGTGCCATGAGAAGAGTTGCAAGATCGCCAGTTACAACACCCACGTTGGCTTGCACCACAGTTGCAATGGCCTGTGTTTAACCAGCTACAACTTCGAATCTGGCAGCTCCAACTCAACGCTTCAGCATTTCAAAATAGATAAAAGGATTACCATTGAAAAGGGACGCATGCGTCAAATAAACCAGCACATTTGCTTAAAAAATAACATAGGAAATAATGTCTTCTGGAAACACACGGTTACTAGAACAACATTTAGAGTGGTGTGTGTGTAGCTCACAACTAACAGTTTAATCTTCAGCTGCTTTGAGGAGCATTAAGAGCTATTAGTAATTGCATTTATATAGCACTTACCACCCTTCACGAGGCCTTGAAGCACATTTTCGGCGAGTAACATGCTACTCCTGACCCCAAAACCCAAGATAAAGGGACGTGAGGTGGCCAAAGGTCTGCCCTAGTTTTTGATTGGCTCCACCGAATCCCTTCAGTGCCAAAGGTTACTTATACCTCAATAGGTGTCAAAATGGCGGCGCCAAAGCCAAATAAACACGCTACTCTATTTCCGCTCGCAGTTTACTCCTAATCCTTTGTGTCGGAGACCTTGTTGAAAGGAGATTTTCTGCATTTGCGCAGCTCCATCTGCTTGTTGTTTTTAAGCAGCACTTCATCTTGTTCTCTCTGCTTGACTGCCTCAGCTCCACACCAGCCTCGCATTGTAAATAAGAACGAGTCTGAGGTGGGCAGTGGCATGCATTATGCAGCGAGGAAACACGAGGACTCATTAATTATCTGATGATGAAATGTACTGGACCGTATTCCAGGAGCACCACTTGGGGAGATGGCACATTTGGAGACGTATTCTCACAGAGCTAAATGTTCGAATCCCACAATTCTTTGAGAAAGGTAAGTGTGTACTCAAGCTGTGCATAGTTCTAGTCCTCAAGGGTGCACACGTGGGGGGTGCAGGAAGCCTGAGATGGGGTGGTGGAGATCACCTTCAACAAAGTTCACCCCTGGTGCACCCCCGGTGTGTATAAGTTCAGCACAATGAGATGTCAGGCATCCCCGTCACAGAACCAGCATATGTAACAACAAAATCATAAACACTACACAAACCGTAACTTCAGCAGAAGGGGGAGGTGCGTGCAGCAGCAGGGGGGAGGATTTACTTGCGGGAGCGACTGTAGTGAAAGAAAGACTTGTGCCGCCCAGTGTTTACACTGACAGCTGATAGTGCAAGGGCGTGAGTGCATGTGCACGAGACGGGGAGGAAGTAAAGTGCGTCCACATCACACACAAAAAGAAGCACTTTAACTTTTAAATACACCAGCACCAAAACTGCATTTTTCACTGATAATACCGAAATAAACAATAAATAATATGAAGCATGATTTTTGCTCGCGTGGAGCAAGCTTCCTGGCTGTCATGCAGGCTCGAACCCCTACCTCTTTCCCTACCCCAGCAGCTCACCGGGCCAAGGAGGAGGGCTGGAGACCAAGGGAGAGGCGGGTCCGGCGAGGAGGCACAAAAAATAAAAGAAAAAACTGTAGCTCACGCTGAAGGTTGCTATGAATTCCAGCAGCAAACGAAACGGCAAGTCATCTGTATATACGCGCCTTAAAAACACGCTCCTTCGTGAAGTGAATGATGGAGAAAAAAACATTTGGAATTGTAATTACAGCACATCATTAAGAATTATGGTCAGTCGACGCTGCATCATAAATAAAAAAAATATGTCCCTCGGGTGCATGCATGTCATGGGGAATTTGTGAAATAATATCTACAGATGCTGCGTTGCATAAAAAACAACAGCATTATTTATTAAAGAGATTACATCGGCTTCTCCCTTTAGGTGCTTTGGCGTGCGTGCTCACGCACAAATCGGAAATATGCTGCATTTAAAACAAGCATTAGCCGCGCGGCAGTAAAGCCAAGATGTGCACACCATGATGTGCACGCGTTGCATTGCAAGCAATGCAACGCATGCACTTCTTTGCTGAAAAAGCTATGCCGATGGCATCAGGTCTCCTCCTATGCAGCGCATGCGCGCTGCATAGGCGAGACCTAAAAATTATCTGATCCAAAATGAGTTAAAGTGAAAATGTCTGCAACGTTCTGAAACCATAAAGACTATGAATTAATATGCCTTTCTGAGTCATGTGACTTTGAGTCTACATGTGGTGTGTTCCTCATCAAACCTGCTGGAAGATGGGTGAAATATTGGAGTGGAATAACTCATCCTTGTAAATTCAATGTTTTACATGGGGCATCACCATAAATATGTTCATTTCCATTCTATAGCACACCAAAAGATGCATATATTCCCATCACATGGTTCATCACACTTCACTGGTACACCTTTGAGTCACTGAGAGAATGCCAAATCATTCAAACCAATTCTTTGCAAAAGTCCCTCTCAAAAAAATAATTGTGATGTCCTCATGCCTGTAAATAATACACGTGCAAATTAAAATCCATTTGAATATGACGTTAAAAAACATAATTATCAGACACCTTAGGATGAACTTAAGGAGGGACTGCTCAACAGTGCCACAGTCTACAAAGTTCAGCAATTACAGCTGATGGAGCGGTAATTTCTTCTGGTAATTTCTCAATGCAAAAGCCTCATGCTACCTCTAATTTACCGCTCAAAAGGTGTTGGGCCCTTCACACCATGTATTACCTTCAGGAGACTTTAATAATCATGAACAGTCAAAAATGCAATTATTATTTTAAGCCAATAAAGAGAGTTGTTGCTTATTTTAAAGGGTTTTATTTTCTAGTCAAAAGTTAATTTTCTCTGACCCTTTATTCATTAATAAAATATCAATCAGGTTACAGAATTTGAAAACCAGGAAAAATAGCATTAATACAGAACATTTTACAGTCTGCAAATCAGCATTACATATAGGAATGTGGCGCAAAATGTCATTCAAGATTCTTAAAGAGTTTCTAAGAAAAAATAGTCTTGCAAGGCTAATCAAAAATCAAATAGTTTACAAAAATCTCCCATAAAGAGAAATAAATGCATAAGACAAATAAATCATTTCAGACCTAATTAATTAGTAAAGCATAACTGAAAGTGTAGCATCTAATTCTATTTAATCAGCTGTTCTTCTGCATCTGTCTGTGTCTAAAGAGCAAGCAGGGAGTGAGATAGCCCCTCCTTCACAAGACCTCAAAGGAATGCGGCCTCAAGTGCCAAGATATGACGTGGAAGCAAGAAACCTCCCCCTGATTCTCCTCGGACGCCCCTGCAGCACCCGTGACGATCTCGTACCTAACCCATAGGCTGTCTGGCCTAATCTGTTCCTTCTCTTCAAGAGCTCACACACCCCTTAATGAGCCTAGAAGCCAGCTGAGCTGAGAAATCCAGCCCCTGTCAGTTTTTATACACAAAATTTTGGCAGACTACACAAAATGTTGCATTTCAGGAAAACCTGTACGTTGATTGGTCAATCATGATGGCATGAGTTTGCACTTTCCTGACGCATTAAAAAAAAACAGTTTTAACAAAAGAAGCATACATGAATAATACATTTATAAACATTTGCAACATTTACTAGGGAAAATGTTTCATTTTAATTCTTCCTTCCTTTTCTCAGCGCAGTAGGACGGATACTTTAGTTAGCTGGTACATTGGCACAATCAGAAGAATGTACAGTTCAAGCTGTCCTTCACTTCTTGGCATGAGGAAAGCTGCCACAGTCTGCACATGCTCCCTTTTCATTCAAAGCAAGCCATAGCTTTTGATGGTTTCACAGGCAGCCATTTAATGGTAGGCCCCAAAATAAAATAAACACAAAGATAATATTAGTTTCATGTAAATCAGCACATTATGTTTCCAAACTCCATACTAATACTCATTATAAATGTTTTCCTAGCCAAGCTACTAGTGTAAAGCAGTTTTTCTATTATTTATGACAACATGTAAAATAAATGTGCAATGTGCACAAAGAAATAGAGGTGTTATTAACTGAAAATATTTATCAAAATATGCAACAAGTCAAAGTCTTTTAAGACAGAAATAGTGAATGTAGATTGCATGGGATGAGCTGGGAAGAGAGAAACATATTCTATTAATCTTCAAAGCTAAAAAGGCCACTTTTCTCTACATTGCAAAAACACATGTTAATTCAGCAGAAGCATGTCAGACTGATTTGGCCTAACTTTCATATTTTTCAAGTGCCATGTTTATAACTTGCACCAAAAGGTGCGTGGCAATTTAAATGCAGTCTGTCTGAAGCACAAAAATAAAACAATGCCTGACTGCAGATGAAATCTGCTCCATCAATCCACCCTTCTGATAATTCAAATCATAATAAAATGATTTATAATTCATCACATATATTTCATTTTCACAAGTGACATTTTTTTTAAATTGCAAAAGCTGAGCATATAACAATTTTAAATCTATTTCTAAGGCAAACACAAGTCTATCTGTAATCAGATCATATATAGCCAAGCTCAATTGTTTTAGTGCAGAGTTCTGTAAGTAGCTCCTTGGAACAGTTGGTCTTCTTTAAAATAAGTAACTAAAATAATAAAAAAGGAATTCAACAGGACAGTTTTAGCATTTCTTTTCTCTTTGTCATCAGCTTGCCATCAGAATGGCTCATTGGCATTCTGTACCTTTTTCAATGCAAATTAGACTACTTAGGTGCTGAGAAACTCTGACAGAGCACCATCAATCTCTTGCACTTTTTCAACCAATGCCTTTCACTCTTATCTTCACTTTGATCAGATTCAGATGATTCACCACTTCATCTCTCAGACCAAAGCCGTTGCACCATCCATTATGCAGATCTTGTGTAGCAGCTGCAATCTGGTGAGAAACTGCACACTGTACATCAACCAGACCTACACAGCCATGGCTAGTGTTCTCCTCAGTGTTTTCCACAAGTGCATTTGCATATGCATTTTCAAGCCACTTTGGTGTTGGTGAGACACCGTCTTTTGCAAAAGATAACTCAGTGCTGCCATTGTGTTGCTTTATCATGCTTGACACTTCAGGCAGATAGCTGCAATCCATTCCTTGTCCAATCTGTTGTTCTGCACTCATTATCTTTGAGACCTCATTATAATCTGATTTCAGAGAAACTGGCAATCTATACCTGGGCATCAGTCTTTGCAATAACACTTTTGCCACTATGCAGTTGTCACTTTTCTCAAAAACAGTTCTGATACAACCCTGTAGTCCTGCTTCAAAAACATTTTCTTGAGCCTCTTTTAATTCACCTGTGAAGATTCCATAGAATGTACATGCTAACAGAACACAAATGTGTGCAACTGAATTAGCATTTCTCTCTCCCATGACAACAGTGACTCTCATTTGAGCAGATATACTGCATGTTATGGTAAGGGCAATCAATTTCGAATTTTGGACTGGGGCAACTACTGAAAGCCATGAAGCTTTGACAACATCATGTATAAGGAGCACAGCATGTGCTGCTTTTAATGTGTCACCTTTCAAACATGGGCCATCTACAAAGTGGTCATTGTTGGGCTGACTCAGACATTCATCATTAAAGTCTGAATTTGGCTTTATGCATATTTTCATGATATTTAGACACTCATATTCATTTTCATCACAAACCAAATCATTTGCTGACATTTCTGTGAAGTTAGGGTCAAAGGTCATTGGGCAATACATCACAGACCTTTGAACACAGTCATCTTTTTGAATAGGCAATGAGAGAGTGCAGCCCTCCCTCTCACTGCAAATTGGTGTATTTTCTTTCAAATAAACTTTCATTCCTAGTGCTGGGGCGCAACATTCTTTCTCTTTCAACTCTAGGAATGCTTTTGTGCAATTGTTGTCCAATGGAAGCGGATCAGACACATCCTCATGTGTCAGCCTCAGTAAAGGCTTAGCCACTAGGGAAAGGTTTGGTAACCACTCTCTACAGCAGCTAGCCATTCCCAAAAATGTCCTGACTTCTTTCTTTATTTGAGGTTGATTTATATTTGAAATTATTTCCACCCTTTCTGGTGACACCTTTCTACCTCCCTTTCCAATTTTGTGTCCCAGATATTCATCTTCTTTTTGACAGTACCCCTGACTATTCTCATGCAATGGCACTGTTACATGGACTTTGCAAAAATCAATAAAAGTAAGCCATTCTTCAGCACATGGAATGTGAAAAAATATATTGGCTGGATTCGGTACCACAGGACAACATGAAAAAAACATGCTTTTAATCTCCTGCACTATTCTGTTCTTTTCATTTATTTTCTGTGAGCCTGTGATCAGAAAGTTACACAAACTTCCAATCAATTCCATCAAAAATCCTTTTATTGGTAAAATTTCTGCAACTGGTGGTGTTCCTGAATGCATGTCACTTTGTTGTAATTTTAATAAGACATGTTCTGCACATTTTATTAATCTGGCATCCTTCTCTGTGAACTCTCTTATTTCTGTGTTTATTACCTTTTCAAAAACAGAAGGTAATTTTTCAACTGTCTTTTCTGAAAATAACGCTACAGCTGTTTCTTGTTGGGCCATTTTAAAATGCACATCCTCATCAGGAAAATGAACATTATCTGATATACAGTAATCTGTGCTGTTTAATTTGCAAAATAATTGTTTTTCTGCTAGGCCAGAGTCACAGACAACAGTTTTGCAGTTTTCCTCAAATGGGCCTAATTTTGGTGCAAATTTTTCTAAAACTGGGTTTATAATTTCTTTCTTTAAAACTCTTGAAATTAAGTCTGGACTTTCCACTGCCTCCACAATGCACTTGGTAAATTCTGAATTGTGAGGGTTAAAACTCTCATTTTCAAACACAGCAACCTGTTAGACTGGGTTCTGATTTTGTCTCTGGAAATAATTCACATTTTCTCTGGACATCTTATTTAAATTAATTTTAGCATTTTCCATATTTTGTGGGACCATCTTTGCTTGGAAAAATCCTGCCATAGGTACCTGTTTCTGATTTGACATTTGCATTTGCTTAGCTGGCATATTTTGCATCTGCATTTCTCCATGTTTTTGTGCATCATGTTTAAATGTATATTTCTTCTTCCAATGCTCAAATCTGCTATGAAGATGGCAAAAGGACGCATTTTCCAGCAGTACAACATCCATACCTGAATTTGCACAAACCAAACCAACTTTACTTCCATCCTGTGTTCTTTTAATCTGTACCCAATCAACATCCTTTACTGGCACTCCACCCTTCAGGAAAATAATCACTGCTATATTTTCCTCCATATCAACAGAAAATGATGGTGCATTCATGCAAACCCTTTTCATTGTCTCCTCACCTGGCCCTTGCAAAACTTTAGATTCAAACCACAATTCAGTCTGCATGACAATGTAAAAGAACATTTCCAAATTAATGCACAACTCTTTTAACATCTCAACAAATCCAATAACTTGTGGGTACCACAGCATAATTATGTCTCTCAATTGTGGGAATGTGTTCAGAAATGCTGCAAGTTCACTTTTATTCTGTGGCATAGGAACATGCACTTCTCCCACCTTTTCTCTCAATGAGTAAGCAAAAGCTTCTTCCTCATTCTGCTTATTATTTTTCTCAACTAAATCTGGTGGCTTCTTTTCCTTATCCAGTTTCCTAGCCAGGTCTGGTGGTTTCCTTTTCTTCTCATGTTTTCTTGCCCATTTGTCTCCTAATTTCTCAAACCCATTGCATTTAAAAATATATTTTATTTCTGCAATGTGCAGTTGCATTTCTGAAGAACACATTTTCTCATTTGCTTCATCATCCATATGTACCCTAAAACTTTTCTGAAATGGGAAACTTCCTGAAACATCAAATTCATAATTTTGAGCCAAATCTGTCAGGCCATTATGGGTAGTTAATGCACATGCAACTGTTTCCTTACTCAGGGAAATTAATTCTCTTTCCTGACACTGGTTCACATGTTCATTATTTAAACAGCATGGACTGTTATTTTCTCCATGTTCAAGTGCTGAATTTAAAACACTACGCTGTCTCTCTTTTTCAGGGCCTGTGTTAATATGTTCTCCCATGTTTTCAATCTTTTTACTCACTGCTGTTTCCTCTAAGTAGGTTTGAAAAATCACATTTTCAATTACATTTATTTTATCCTGGGCTGCAGATGTTGTAAATACCATGTTTCCCTCACCTTTCAGTGCTTGGGGTAATTTCTGTTCAATAATCTGTGAATTCTGAGTTCCTGAAATAGACTCTGCCATAATCACTCCTTCTGCAGCTCTTTGAACCTTTTCAGTAGGGACCATATTAATTGGGACAGTCATAATTTTTCTAGGCATTATCTGTGTATCTGCAGTTAGCAATTCTTGGACTGAATCAGGCACATTTGAAGCAGTAACACCTGGAGGTATCACTGACAGTGCTGAATCAACAGGTAATGGGTCAATATAAAATGTCTGCACAGTTTCCTCAGTCTGTATTTCTCTCTGTTCAGCAGAAGCAGTAGCCACTGTAGTGCTTACTGGTGCACTATTTTCAGTATTTTTCATGGGAACCACATAAAGTGGTGGACACTCAGTTAACAATGCATCCATTATTTCATCAGCTGAATCATTATTTATTCGAAGCACTTTATCATCATTAATTCTCTTCTCCTGCATTTGGTGCTTTACCTTTTTATCCTCACTTGCTTTCTCTCTTGCTACCTTTTCCCACAAGCTTAAGGCCTCAAATTGTGCAGCTTTAGATGGTGTCTTTATTTCACATAACACTTCCCTTAATTTGTCAATAATTTGCAATTCAAAAGTACCATCTTTTGGAAACCTCAAAGCACCCTCTTTTTCAGTAATCTTGCACCATTGGTGAACCCACATACATGTATTTTGTCCCAAATTGGTAGACATAAAATGCACAGGTGTTCCTTCAGGAGCATCACCAATAAAAAACGAATTTTTCACTTTACCTCCTAACAGCTTCTTTAAGCCTTCAAACAATTTCATTTTTGCAATAGTTCAATGCAATTTCTCTTTTACAAAGCTGTCAGTCTCAATTTCAGTCAGTTTTACTCCTACTACTGACCCTCCACAAAATCTTACTGCAATATTTCTCTTAATCAATAAATCTGTTAGTAACAACATAAATACATTCGCTACTCTGTCTGTTGTGCTAAATAAAGGATAGATTTATATTCACTGCGAGTAACACATTCCACTTACCCTTCACAAAGTAAGACCTTCCGTTTACTCTTCAAACACTACAGGTAAATCCCTTCCGCTTACCCTTCACACAAGCTCAGAAGAACCTGCTACTCCTTTGGACTTATCCTTCAGGATATATCTTAGTCCAAAGTTTCACCAGCGAACCCTTTTGCTGTCACTCAAGCTCAGAAGAACCTGCTACTCCTTTGGTGTGACCCTTTCTAGGTGATATCAGACCAAAGTTTCACCAGCGAACTCTTTGCTACAATCACTCACACAGAAAATAGTCCCTAATTTAACACTGCCAGCCCTACCTAGCTTCTCAGTGCTATTCCAACAGACAAGTAACCTCAGTGCAGTGTGGCTTCCATTTACCACCCGCTATTCCTTCCCGGGATTCCACAGGTGTGCATACCTGCGTGTTCCAGACAACATCGAACAAGACACTTACGTAACATAAAGAGTTAAAACATGTAATCAATAACCAAAAAATTATGTCCTATGAAATTACCAATATAATCAATAACACCATCAATTCTATAAATGAGCAAAATGTCACCAACAGTAAAAATCCTTACTATTTTCAACACTTCAAAAAAACATCCTAGCATATTAATAACATTTCACAACCCTATTCATACTCACACCACTTCTTGCATCACCTGCCAGTACTGCTTTGCCAGTCTTCACGTTCTGAGCATTGGAGTCAGGAATCAGGACTTGGACATTTATCTAACTTGGGCAATTATTTTATTTTCCTCCTAAGGTCAATGATCCATTAGTTGAGTAGTTGATGGTGAAATCAATAATCATTAATCACCAAACTAATCAATAATGACCATCCTCTGATTACCAAAAACTGATGGAGCGGTAATTTCTTCTGGTAATTTCTCAATGCAAAAGCCTCATGCTACCTCTAATTTACCGCTCAAAAGGTGTTGGGCCCTTCACACCATGTATTACCTTCAGGAGACTTTAATAATCATGAACAGTCAAAAATGCAATTATTATTTTAAGCCAATAAAGAGAGTTGTTGCTTATTTTAAAGGGTTTTATTTTCTAGTCAAAAGTTAATTTTCTCTGACCCTTTATTCATTAATAAAATATCAATCAGGATACAGAATTTGAAAACCAGGAAAAATAGCATTAATACAGAACGTTTTACAGTCTGCAAATCAGCATTACATATAGGAATGTGGCGCAAAATGTCATTCAAGATTCTTAAAGAGTTTCTAAGAAAAAATAGTCTTGCAAGGCTAATCAAAAATCAAATAGTTTAAAAAAATCTCCCATAAAGAGAAATAAATGCATAAGACAAATAAATCATTTCAGACCTAATTAATTAGTAAAGCATAACTGAAAGTTTAGCATCTAATTCTATTTAATCAGCTGTTCTTCTGCATCTGTCTGTGTCTAAAGAGCAAGCAGGGAGTGAGATAGCCCCTCCTTCACAAGACCTCAAAGGAATGCGGCCTCAAGTGCCAAGATATGACGTGGAAGCAAGAAACCTCCCCCTGATTCTCCTCGGACGCCCCTGCAGCACCCGTGACGATCTCGTACCTAACCCATAGGCTGTCTGGCCTAATCTGTTCCTTCTCTTCAAGAGCTCACACACCCCTTAATGAGCCTAGAAGCCAGCTGAGCTGAGAAAGCCAGCCCCTGTCAGTTTTTATACACAAAATGTTGCCAGACTACACAAAATGTTGCATTTCAGGAAAACCTGTACGTTGATTGGTCAATCATGATGGCATGAGTTTGCACTTTCCTGACGCATTAAAAAAAAAACAGTTTTAACAAAAGAAGCATACATGAATAATACATTTATAAACATTTGCAACATTTACCAGGGAAAATGTTTCATATTAATTCTTCCTTCCTTTTCTCAGCGCAGTAGGACGGATACTTTAGTTAGCTGGTACATTGGCACAATCAGAAGAATGTACAGTTCAAGCTGTCCTTCACTTCTTGGCATGAGGAAAGCTGCCACAGTCTGCGCATGCTCCCTTTTCATTCAAAGCAAGCCATAGCTTTTGATAGTTTCACAGGCAGCCATTTAATGGTAGGCCCCAAAATAAAATAAACACAAAGATAATATTAGTTTCATGTAAATCAGCACATTATGTTTCCAAACTCCATACTAATACTCATTATAAATGTTTTCCTAGCCAAGCTACTAGTGTAAAGCAGTTTTTCTATTATTTATGACAACATGTAAAATAAATGTGCAATGTGCACAAAGAAATAGAGGTGTTATTAACTGAAAATATTTATCAAAATATGCAACAAGTCAAAGTCTTTTAAGACAGAAATAGTGAATGTAGATTGCATGGGATGAGCTGGGAAGAGAGAAACATATTCTATTAATCTTCAAAGCTAAAAAGGCCACTTTTCTCTACATTGCAAAAACACATGTTAATTCAGCAGAAGCATGTCAGACTGATTTGGCCTAACTTTCATATTTTTCAAGTGCCATGTTTATAACTTGCACCAAAAGGTGCGTGGCAATTTAAATGCAGTCTGTCTGAAGCACAAAAATAAAACAATGCCTGACTGCAGATGAAATCTGCTCCATCAATCCACCCTTCTGATAATTCAAATCATAATAAAATGATTTATAATTCATCACATATATTTCATTTTCACAAGTGACATTTTTTTTAAATTGCAAAAGCTGAGCATATAACAATTTTAAATCTATTTCTAAGGCAAACACAAGTCTATCTGTAATCAGATCATATATAGCCAAGCTCAATTGTTTTAGTGCAGAGTTCTGTAAGTAGCTCCTTGGAACAGTTGGTCTTCTTTAAAATAAGTAACTAAAATAATAAAAAAGGAATTCAACAGGACAGTTTTAGCATTTCTTTTCTCTTTGTCATCAGCTTGCCATCAGAATGGCTCATTGGCATTCTGTACCTTTTTCAATGCAAATTAGACTACTTAGGTGCTGAGAAACTCTGACAGAGCACCATCAATCTCTTGCACTTTTTCAACCAATGCCTTTCACTCTTATCTTCACTTTGATCAGATTCAGATGATTCACCACTTCATCTCTCAGACCAAAGCCGTTGCACCATCCATTATGCAGATCTTGTGTAGCAGCTGCAATCTGGTGAGAAACTGCACACTGTACATCAACCAGACCTACACAGCCATGGCTAGTGTTCTCCTCAGTGTTTTCCACAAGTGCATTTGCATATGCATTTTCAAGCCACTTTGGTGTTGGTGAGACACCGTCTTTTGCAAAAGATAACTCAGTGCTGCCATTGTGTTGCTTTATCATGCTTGACACTTCAGGCAGATAGCTGCAATCCATTCCTTGTCCAATCTGTTGTTCTGCACTCATTATCTTTGAGACCTCATTATAATCTGATTTCAGAGAAACTGGCAATCTATACCTGGGCATCAGTCTTTGCAATAACACTTTTGCCACTATGCAGTTGTCACTTTTCTCAAAAACAGTTCTGATACAACCCTGTAGTCCTGCTTCAAAAACATTTTCTTGAGCCTCTTTTAATTCACCTGTGAAGATTCCATAGAATGTACATGCTAACAGAACACAAATGTGTGCAACTGAATTAGCATTTCTCTCTCCCATGACAACAGTGACTCTCATTTGAGCAGATATACTGCATGTTATGGTAAGGGCAATCAATTTCGAATTTTGGACTGGGGCAACTACTGAAAGCCATGAAGCTTTGACAACATCATGTATAAGGAGCACAGCATGTGCTGCTTTTAATGTGTCACCTTTCAAACATGGGCCATCTACAAAGTGGTCATTGTTGGGCTGACTCAGACATTCATCATTAAAGTCTGAATTTGGCTTTATGCATATTTTCATGATATTTAGACACTCATATTCATTTTCATCACAAACCAAATCATTTGCTGACATTTCTGTGAAGTTAGGGTCAAAGGTCATTGGGCAATACATCACAGACCTTTGAACACAGTCATCTTTTTGAATAGGCAATGAGAGAGTGCAGCCCTCCCTCTCACTGCAAATTGGTGTATTTTCTTTCAAATAAACTTTCATTCCTAGTGCTGGGGCGCAACATTCTTTCTCTTTCAACTCTAGGAATGCTTTTGTGCAATTGTTGTCCAATGGAAGCGGATCAGACACATCCTCATGTGTCAGCCTCAGTAAAGGCTTAGCCACTAGGGAAAGGTTTGGTAACCACTCTCTACAGCAGCTAGCCATTCCCAAAAATGTCCTGACTTCTTTCTTTATTTGAGGTTGATTTATATTTGAAATTATTTCCACCCTTTCTGGTGACACCTTTCTACCTCCCTTTCCAATTTTGTGTCCCAGATATTCATCTTCTTTTTGACAGTACCCCTGACTATTCTCATGCAATGGCACTGTTACATGGACTTTGCAAAAATCAATAAAAGTAAGCCATTCTTCAGCACATGGAATGTGAAAAAATATATTGGCTGGATTCGGTACCACAGGACAACATGAAAAAAACATGCTTTTAATCTCCTGCACTATTCTGTTCTTTTCATTTATTTTCTGTGAGCCTGTGATCAGAAAGTTACACAAACTTCCAATCAATTCCATCAAAAATCCTTTTATTGGTAAAATTTCTGCAACTGGTGGTGTTCCTGAATGCATGTCACTTTGTTGTAATTTTAATAAGACATGTTCTGCACATTTTATTAATCTGGCATCCTTCTCTGTGAACTCTCTTATTTCTGTGTTTATTACCTTTTCAAAAACAGAAGGTAATTTTTCAACTGTCTTTTCTGAAAATAACGCTACAGCTGTTTCTTGTTGGGCCATTTTAAAATGCACATCCTCATCAGGAAAATGAACATTATCTGATATACAGTAATCTGTGCTGTTTAATTTGCAAAATAATTGTTTTTCTGCTAGGCCAGAGTCACAGACAACAGTTTTGCAGTTTTCCTCAAATGGGCCTAATTTTGGTGCAAATTTTTCTAAAACTGGGTTTATAATTTCTTTCTTTAAAACTCTTGAAATTAAGTCTGGACTTTCCACTGCCTCCACAATGCACTTGGTAAATTCTGAATTGTGAGGGTTAAAACTCTCATTTTCAAACACAGCAACCTGTTAGACTGGGTTCTGATTTTGTCTCTGGAAATAATTCACATTTTCTCTGGACATCTTATTTAAATTAATTTTAGCATTTTCCATATTTTGTGGGACCATCTTTGCTTGGAAAAATCCTGCCATAGGTACCTGTTTCTGATTTGACATTTGCATTTGCTTAGCTGGCATATTTTGCATCTGCATTTCTCCATGTTTTTGTGCATCATGTTTAAATGTATATTTCTTCTTCCAATGCTCAAATCTGCTATGAAGATGGCAAAAGGACGCATTTTCCAGCAGTACAACATCCATACCTGAATTTGCACAAACCAAACCAACTTTACTTCCATCCTGTGTTCTTTTAATCTGTACCCAATCAACATCCTTTACTGGCACTCCACCCTTCAGGAAAATAATCACTGCTATATTTTCCTCCATATCAACAGAAAATGATGGTGCATTCATGCAAACCCTTTTCATTGTCTCCTCACCTGGCCCTTGCAAAACTTTAGATTCAAACCACAATTCAGTCTGCATGACAATGTAAAAGAACATTTCCAAATTAATGCACAACTCTTTTAACATCTCAACAAATCCAATAACTTGTGGGTACCACAGCATAATTATGTCTCTCAATTGTGGGAATGTGTTCAGAAATGCTGCAAGTTCACTTTTATTCTGTGGCATAGGAACATGCACTTCTCCCACCTTTTCTCTCAATGAGTAAGCAAAAGCTTCTTCCTCATTCTGCTTATTATTTTTCTCAACTAAATCTGGTGGCTTCTTTTCCTTATCCAGTTTCCTAGCCAGGTCTGGTGGTTTCCTTTTCTTCTCATGTTTTCTTGCCCATTTGTCTCCTAATTTCTCAAACCCATTGCATTTAAAAATATATTTTATTTCTGCAATGTGCAGTTGCATTTCTGAAGAACACATTTTCTCATTTGCTTCATCATCCATATGTACCCTAAAACTTTTCTGAAATGGGAAACTTCCTGAAACATCAAATTCATAATTTTGAGCCAAATCTGTCAGGCCATTATGGGTAGTTAATGCACATGCAACTGTTTCCTTACTCAGGGAAATTAATTCTCTTTCCTGACACTGGTTCACATGTTCATTATTTAAACAGCATGGACTGTTATTTTCTCCATGTTCAAGTGCTGAATTTAAAACACTACGCTGTCTCTCTTTTTCAGGGCCTGTGTTAATATGTTCTCCCATGTTTTCAATCTTTTTACTCACTGCTGTTTCCTCTAAGTAGGTTTGAAAAATCACATTTTCAATTACATTTATTTTATCCTGGGCTGCAGATGTTGTAAATACCATGTTTCCCTCACCTTTCAGTGCTTGGGGTAATTTCTGTTCAATAATCTGTGAATTCTGAGTTCCTGAAATAGACTCTGCCATAATCACTCCTTCTGCAGCTCTTTGAACCTTTTCAGTAGGGACCATATTAATTGGGACAGTCATAATTTTTCTAGGCATTATCTGTGTATCTGCAGTTAGCAATTCTTGGACTGAATCAGGCACATTTGAAGCAGTAACACCTGGAGGTATCACTGACAGTGCTGAATCAACAGGTAATGGGTCAATATAAAATGTCTGCACAGTTTCCTCAGTCTGTATTTCTCTCTGTTCAGCAGAAGCAGTAGCCACTGTAGTGCTTACTGGTGCACTATTTTCAGTATTTTTCATGGGAACCACATAAAGTGGTGGACACTCAGTTAACAATGCATCCATTATTTCATCAGCTGAATCATTATTTATTCGAAGCACTTTATCATCATTAATTCTCTTCTCCTGCATTTGGTGCTTTACCTTTTTATCCTCACTTGCTTTCTCTCTTGCTACCTTTTCCCACAAGCTTAAGGCCTCAAATTGTGCAGCTTTAGATGGTGTCTTTATTTCACATAACACTTCCCTTAATTTGTCAATAATTTGCAATTCAAAAGTACCATCTTTTGGAAACCTCAAAGCACCCTCTTTTTCAGTAATCTTGCACCATTGGTGAACCCACATACATGTATTTTGTCCCAAATTGGTAGACATAAAATGCACAGGTGTTCCTTCAGGAGCATCACCAATAAAAAACGAATTTTTCACTTTACCTCCTAACAGCTTCTTTAAGCCTTCAAACAATTTCATTTTTGCAATAGTTCAATGCAATTTCTCTTTTACAAAGCTGTCAGTCTCAATTTCAGTCAGTTTTACTCCTACTACTGACCCTCCACAAAATCTTACTGCAATATTTCTCTTAATCAATAAATCTGTTAGTAACAACATAAATACATTCGCTACTCTGTCTGTTGTGCTAAATAAAGGATAGATTTATATTCACTGCGAGTAACACATTCCACTTACCCTTCACAAAGTAAGACCTTCCGTTTACTCTTCAAACACTACAGGTAAATCCCTTCCGCTTACCCTTCACACAAGCTCAGAAGAACCTGCTACTCCTTTGGACTTATCCTTCAGGATATATCTTAGTCCAAAGTTTCACCAGCGAACCCTTTTGCTGTCACTCAAGCTCAGAAGAACCTGCTACTCCTTTGGTGTGACCCTTTCTAGGTGATATCAGACCAAAGTTTCACCAGCGAACTCTTTGCTACAATCACTCACACAGAAAATAGTCCCTAATTTAACACTGCCAGCCCTACCTAGCTTCTCAGTGCTATTCCAACAGACAAGTAACCTCAGTGCAGTGTGGCTTCCATTTACCACCCGCTATTCCTTCCCGGGATTCCACAGGTGTGCATACCTGCGTGTTCCAGACAACATCGAACAAGACACTTACGTAACATAAAGAGTTAAAACATGTAATCAATAACCAAAAAATTATGTCCTATGAAATTACCAATATAATCAATAACACCATCAATTCTATAAATGAGCAAAATGTCACCAACAGTAAAAATCCTTACTATTTTCAACACTTCAAAAAAACATCCTAGCATATTAATAACATTTCACAACCCTATTCATACTCACACCACTTCTTGCATCACCTGCCAGTACTGCTTTGCCAGTCTTCACGTTCTGAGCATTGGAGTCAGGAATCAGGACTTGGACATTTATCTAACTTGGGCAATTATTTTATTTTCCTCCTAAGGTCAATGATCCATTAGTTGAGTAGTTGATGGTGAAATCAATAATCATTAATCACCAAACTAATCAATAATGACCATCCTCTGATTACCAAAAACTGATGGAGCGGTAATTTCTTCTGGTAATTTCTCAATGCAAAAGCCTCATGCTACCTCTAATTTACCGCTCAAAAGGTGTTGGGCCCTTCACACCATGTATTACCTTCAGGAGAATTTAATAATCATGAACAGTCAAAAATGCAATTATTATTTTAAGCCAATAAAGAGAGTTGTTGCTTATTTTAAAGGGTTTTATTTTCTAGTCAAAAGTTAATTTTCTCTGACCCTTTATTCATTAATAAAATATCAATCAGGATACAGAATTTGAAAACCAGGAAAAATAGCATTAATACAGAACGTTTTACAGTCTGCAAATCAGCATTACATATAGGAATGTGGCGCAAAATGTCATTCAAGATTCTTAAAGAGTTTCTAAGAAAAAATAGTCTTGCAAGGCTAATCAAAAATCAAATAGTTTAAAAAAATCTCCCATAAAGAGAAATAAATGCATAAGACAAATAAATCATTTCAGACCTAATTAATTAGTAAAGCATAACTGAAAGTTTAGCATCTAATTCTATTTAATCAGCTGTTCTTCTGCATCTGTCTGTGTCTAAAGAGCAAGCAGGGAGTGAGATAGCCCCTCCTTCACAAGACCTCAAAGGAATGCGGCCTCAAGTGCCAAGATATGACGTGGAAGCAAGAAACCTCCCCCTGATTCTCCTCGGACGCCCCTGCAGCACCCGTGACGATCTCGTACCTAACCCATAGGCTGTCTGGCCTAATCTGTTCCTTCTCTTCAAGAGCTCACACACCCCTTAATGAGCCTAGAAGCCAGCTGAGCTGAGAAAGCCAGCCCCTGTCAGTTTTTATACACAAAATGTTGCCAGACTACACAAAATGTTGCATTTCAGGAAAACCTGTACGTTGATTGGTCAATCATGATGGCATGAGTTTGCACTTTCCTGACGCATTAAAAAAAAAACAGTTTTAACAAAAGAAGCATACATGAATAATACATTTATAAACATTTGCAACATTTACCAGGGAAAATGTTTCATATTAATTCTTCCTTCCTTTTCTCAGCGCAGTAGGACGGATACTTTAGTTAGCTGGTACATTGGCACAATCAGAAGAATGTACAGTTCAAGCTGTCCTTCACTTCTTGGCATGAGGAAAGCTGCCACAGTCTGCGCATGCTCCCTTTTCATTCAAAGCAAGCCATAGCTTTTGATGGTTTCACAGGCAGCCATTTAATGGTAGGCCCCAAAATAAAATAAACACAAAGATAATATTAGTTTCATGTAAATCAGCACATTATGTTTCCAAACTCCATACTAATACTCATTATAAATGTTTTCCTAGCCAAGCTACTAGTGTAAAGCAGTTTTTCTATTATTTATGACAACATGTAAAATAAATGTGCAATGTGCACAAAGAAATAGAGGTGTTATTAACTGAAAATATTTATCAAAATATGCAACAAGTCAAAGTCTTTTAAGACAGAAATAGTGAATGTAGATTGCATGGGATGAGCTGGGAAGAGAGAAACATATTCTATTAATCTTCAAAGCTAAAAAGGCCACTTTTCTCTACATTGCAAAAACACATGTTAATTCAGCAGAAGCATGTCAGACTGATTTGGCCTAACTTTCATATTTTTCAAGTGCCATGTTTATAACTTGCACCAAAAGGTGCGTGGCAATTTAAATGCAGTCTGTCTGAAGCACACAAATAAAACAATGCCTGACTGCAGATGAAATCTGCTCCATCACAGCCATCGAACGTATGGTAGTGTCCATTAAAAAAGACGTAATTTAAAACACTGCCACCCCCTAGCTAAAAAGCAAGAAGCAACTTAGGCATTCCTTCGACAGTTCTCATTGTCTAAACCAAAGGGATGTGCAACAGCCATCTGCATTGGCGAGGTCAGTTCCAGGCTCACATCCTACTGTCAAGTCCACTGTAGGGAGAAGGAGACCTCTATAGTTTTGGACCATTCCTTATTGTCTGCCTTCCACAGTACTGACATTTTATTGAGCTCTGTCCCAGCCACTAGCCCTACACATGAGCAAACCTTTTCCTTATCTGAAGGCTCCACTGGGTGAGTACTATCCGTATCCTACTGACAAATACATCACAGCATGCTAACAGTACCACTATGACCAACAAGAAGTTGAGGCCCATCATGTCTTCTAGGTCAACTTCCTGGGAGTCAAAGAAATATATGGTTGACCCATAGTCCCTCTCACTAATCGCATACTCTGTCTCTATCCTGCAAGAGTTTGCCTGTTCCAGGACCCTTGTGTCCTTTCTCTGTGACAGTAGAGGCAGCACCTTCAGGTAAAATGAGGCATCATTATTTCCTGTATTTAGGTTATCTCATCTCAGAGCCACACACCTCGAACCCTCTGGTCCTTGCTACTGGTAGTATCCCGGAGAGTTTGACAGACGTTTTATTCAATGTGACCTTCTAGAAGTGATTCCTACCATCCTCTGGGATCACCAACTTTCATCCTCCCTATTAAGTGAAACTAGGGCATGATCTATGCCTTTTTCTGGGTACTCCTCTCCCCCTGAAGCTACACTGACCACTCTTGCAGGAGTCCCCACTTCTGTTTGTCTTTTTCTAGAGGCTTTGGGAAACTCCTTCTTACAGTCAAAACACCTGGCTTCACTGAGATGGTTTGTACTTTTTCTGCAGAATTTTAGGACCTTAAGGAGTCCTCTTTTTGAGCCATATTGATTTCCTCCTTTCTCTTCTTCGGTTGTCTTCCCACCCACTCCACCCCCCATCGGGATATCACACCCCAGGTTTTTTTTGGACACCCTAATGCATACTCACACATCAGCTGTCCTTCCAAGCCTCCTGGGATCAGCCAGCTTAGAGTCAACTAGATGTCAGTGTAACTCTGATTATGAAAGATCACACCTTGAGTACTTTTTTCAAAATGTATAGGCTATCAAAAGTAGTTACAACACTGCCCTTCGCCCAGCCTCCATCACTTTCAAAGAGATGTCTTCAAACGTATCGCCAGTCTATTTTCGTTCTTTGTATGTGTCTCTCTAAACTTCTTACAGTCCGGAGTAGACCAAGCCCATTCATTAACCAGTGCATCTTTCATATGAGGATAGGGCTCTACTACCTTCTCATCTAAGGAAGGAGTGTATCCTTCCTGTGTATAGGCACCAAGCTCCACAAAAATGCTCCCAAATACTGTTTGTTCAACCTGCACATCATCATTACCCTCTCACAAGAAGTACATTATTTGTCAATATCATCACAAGCCAAATAACTATCCAGATTCCACAATAGGATCATCTCCTCTGCTTTAGACATCCAATTCCTCATACACTGCCGGCACATCATCCAGATTTCATTGTCCAGCACCTACGTGAAGGTCTATCCACCAACACAGAATTCCTGTTATTTGTAAATAACAACGGAAAAGAAACAATATAAATTTGGCTCAATGTAATGAACTTTGACCGCTTTGAACTCCAACTTTTAATGAATACCAAGTCACTTGGACTGTCCCTGGACACAAAACTGACCCTCATGGAGCACACTGCCGAAAAATAGACGGTAGCCTTTGTAGGAAACTGGCTCTATATATACTACATCAAAATGAGGTATGGAGTGTATAGAGACCAAGTGACCCCAGAGGTAGGCAGAGGTTAAAGTTAGATAGAACCTTACTTTCTATTTGTGGTAGGGTGGTCGAGCAGTAAGGCAGTATCAGAGGACAGTGTTAAGTATTTGATGTACACACTCAGTCAGCAAATTATTTCCCACACCTAAGAAATGAACTCTAGGCCAATTGTTCTTGCATAAAAAATATACTGTTGTTAATTTTTGGAACCAAGCAAGCCTGGCAAAGGTAAGCATAAAATACTTTTCAGTAATAAGTTGCTGAATTTAGAACCGTTGGAAAATGCAATAGAACTTGTACTTTGTTTAATTTACGGGGATGCAGCAGGTTGCAACACTCAGCAAATACAGTACATTGGAATATATCGTTTTTTTCAGGAAATTACAGGTAAGTTACTTTTACGTTACTTTTCTAACTCAGTGCTGGATACCTAGATTCAGCACTGGGACATTTCCTGTAAACAGGTAAGGATTTTCATTTTGGTTATTCGCATGATTTTTTAAGAATATCTTTAGATTTCAAAACTGCACACAGTCGTTTTTGAAAGAAAAACAGTACATTGAAATGAATAGGCTTTTTCAGTAAATCACAGATAAGTTACTTTGTACATTACTTTTCTTACTCAGTGCTGGAAACCTGGATTCAGCACTGGGACATTTCCTGTTAACAGGTAGGTAAATAAGTTTTGGATATTTGTGCGATTCTCAAACAATATTTTTAGATTTCAAAACTCCAAACTAGAAACTTTTTGGAAGAACATTGTCTATGTTATCCTATGGAGGAAAAACATGTTATCGGTTCACAGGTAAGTAATCGACTGCGGGAGTTAAGATTCTGGGGTTAGACTCAGAGGTCCCCAAGGGTCAGTGATGCACTGTTGTTGCACCCTCAGGGGCACTAGGGCGGCCGGGTGCAGAGTGCTGAGGCCCAATGTTATCCAACGGGGATAGGGGGCCACCGGTTGTTGGCTGCTGGCAAGCAGGCCACTGGGTTGTGGAAGCAAAGCTCCTAGGGTTAAGGTCAGGGCAAATCAGGAAACAAAGTAGCATAAAAGGTGCACCCTCATCGGCACTGGGGCGGCAGGCTACAGAGTGCTCTTTCGACGTTGGGCACCCTGTTGTTTTCTATGGAGAACCTCCGGTTTCAAAAGCACTGTAGGCAGAGAGACAAAAGATTTCTGAGTGTGACCACCACTTTGGAGAGGTCATTTGGGAAGTTAAGGGTTGGTTAGGCACCGTCGGTTTGGGCACATAAGGACGTGGGGTATCGGGTGCAGGGGGATCTTCTTACCAGCTTCTGGTCACGGTTAGGTGGGTCTTCTGGATTTAGGCTGCAGGCATCGGCTGGAGGCAGGTCAGGGGTCACTGGATCTTGGGTAAGGATTGCTCGGGGGACCTCCTCATGGTGTTTTTCCACTTGAGCTCGGGCGGTGTTCGGCGGGTGCAGAGTGGGCTGGATTTGCGGTCTCTGGCTGATGCCAGAGGTTGCAGTTGAACAAATCCAGTTTTCACAGGGGAACCAATCTTTGGAAGTGAAAGCAGGCAGGTCCCCGGGGGTTTTTGAGGTTGCTGGCTGCAGGACACACCGGGATTTCGCAGGCGTTTTCCACTTGTTAGCTGGCTGCACGGCTGTTCCGTCTTTCTTCTTCTTTTCTTCTTGTTGTCAGAATGGATCTGAGGAAGCAAGGTTCAGGGTGCCCCTAAATACTAGATTTAGGGGTGTTACAGGTAGGTTAGGGCAGGGACCAATGGGTCCCTTCCCTGGGGTGGGTACACCCCCTATAAGTGCACCCTCCAGTGGTAGGGGAGCAGGAGCCTGTCCCTGGTTGGCCAGCTTCCCCCATTCTCAAGATGGTAGGGACTCAGAGTTGTGCTTCACCTCGCCTTCCCCATCCGAGAGGTGGAGATGGCAGAGGTGCGAACACCTCTTTCCCTCACTTGTTTTTCCTGACAGCTCTCCTGCCCAAAATGTGTGGTAGAACCAGTGGGGACCAGTTGCTGAAAGCAGCAAATGGTCTGGTGCGGCATGCCTTTGAGGTTACCCCTTATTGAACCCTGCCCATCCTGGGGGAGGAAGCTAACCACCTCATCCCAGGATGTGCATTATTTCAGGCCCCAGAGAGCAGCATGTCCTCGACCCAGGGGTGCAGAAACATGTCTGTTGGTGGCAGCCTAAGCAGCCACTCAGTCAGGTCACTAGGAGTTTGTTGAGTTTCAGGGTGCATCTCTAAGATACCCTCTGTTGTGCATTTTACATTAAATCCCACACCGGCATCAGTGTGGGTTTAATGTGCTGAGAAGTTTGATACCAAACTTCCTACTCTTAATTGCAGCAATGCACTTCAGGGCACCCAGCCAGAGGGGTGACTGATGTATGTCAGGGCAGTGGTTTGTGAGCATGGCACACAGGAATGTGTGCCATGTCGACTCTTCACTTTGTTCTGCACCAAGACACGCAGCCTGCAAAGGCAGTGTGTATCGGGGTACAGGGCCTTTAAGAATGGCACAATATGTGCTGCAGCCCTTAGAGGCCTTCTTTGGTCACAGTGCCCTGGGTACCTGTGGTACCATTTACCACGACTGACATGTGGCCGAGATGCCAATTGGGTTTAGGCTTTAATGCAATTTTAGGGAAGGAACATAGGCCCTGGATACATGATTAGCAGGAGCTGAGGGCACACTCAGTCAAAGAGCATCAGCAATTCAGTAAAAAGTGGGGGCATACCATGCAAGAAAGAGGGCACTTTCTCACAGACTTTTACAGGTCACCCTTCTTAAAGAAAGTAAAATCGCTTCTTCCAGAAAGCTTCTTCTGAAGTGCTGTTCAAGCCCTCATACTCTCACATCTGGATGCTGGTCACAGCCTGTCCATGGCCTGCCAGACATCATATTGGCATTCCATGATGGCATCCTACATGCCACAGAATATTTCATCCAGGGCATGAAGAAATATGATCACAATACCCTCCTCCTGGTGGAACTCCATTGACTCTCCTTTACAGCCTGCACTAGCTTCAAAACTATCTGCATCATATACAAAGCCATTTTGACCAGCTCCCCGCTGATCTTGCAGACAAGCTAACTATGAGAAATTGGGTTGATGGTAGAAAAAGGTGTAAGCCTTTCTCATGAAACAGCCACAATCCCTGTCAAGGTCAGTTACTAAAGTAACTAAATCAACATGTGCTTAACCCTCTGGTAGCTGGGCACAAAATCAGTTAGGCTTAACTTAGAGGCAATGTGTAAACTATGTATACCTCACACAAACAGTAATAGAGTATAAGCATAACACTAGCAAAATTACACACCACTTAAAAAAAATAGAATGAATAAATAAATTATTTGACATCAAAACAACAAACATCCAATCAGCAGATCCAGAGATATGCAAGGTTTTGTAGAAATCAAGCAATATGAGGTAAAAAGCGCCACAGTTATCCGGTCCCAGTTGACATGGTCCAAGTCACAAACATGGGCCAACTGCATATGGAGCATGGACCAAATACCGGATTGAATTCAGTCTGTGGAAAAGTACCTGGGAGCTGGGCATCGAGATATAAAGTCCTTCCACCCGGCTGCACAGGTCAGCATTGAGGAGTTGTAGATGAGAAGCTGTGATGCATAGTCCAGCGTCGAGATGCGTTGTGCAGTGGCAGAGTTGATGAGCATTGATGAAGCGTTGCTATGTATCAGCACAGGGGACGAGATGCATCTTGCTAGGCCAGTGCCCGCATCAAACTGCAAAGACTTGCGCTGAGATGCATTGGCATCAAGGACAAGCTGCCAGAGGCGATGGCAGCTGGGTCACGTTGTGTAAAGATGTGAAGAGATGTGTCAACATTAAAGAAGCCTGTTATGTCCCTGTGGCTTGAAGAGGGGGCCAGCTAACTAACCCTTGAAGATTTCCTGGAGTTCCTGGTCCACACAGGAAGGCTGGATTCAGCAGGGCAACTCACAGCAGCAGAATAGTCCTGGTGCAGCAACAGCAGGCCTTAGAGAGCAGAACAGAGCAGTGCTTGGGCAGCAGGGTAGACTTGACAGCTAGGCAATCCTTCTTACTTCCTCACAAGTACAGAAGTGGTCTGAAGAGCTGAGTCCGAGGGTCCACTATTTATACACTGTACCCACTTACAAGTGGGAGAAGCTTCTATTGTGCTCCCCTTACAGTGGTGTCTGGAATGTCCTGCCTCCCTGCCCTGATTCCAGCTTATCTGGGGGCACAACAGACTAGTGTGTAATGCTTTGTTAGTGGGATGAAACAGAGTCTTTGTGATGGGCAAGTGTGGTAGGTGACAGTTCCGCCCCAATATCATCAGAGATGGCCCATCCTGCCAACACCTATTCCCCTTTTGTCGCACTGTCTAGGAATAATACACAAATACCAACTGGCAGGTACACCTAGGCATGTGACCCAGGAATAAGACTTCAGGCACCAAATGGTTGGGACAAGAAAATGGCACTACAGATGAATAACCCTGTGAACTATAAATCCTGTAATAATTATCACAAGGCTTCGAAATGACTCCCAAACTGAACCTTCAAATATATATTCTGTATTCATCGAAAAATAGTTTTTTCTGTTATCTTGCACATGTACATAAAGCTTAGCATATATTATTGACATTTATTAATAAACAAAACAAATTAGTAAGTTGAGAACAGAGAACAGAATGAAGGATTGTAAATTGATAGCATCACAATACATTAATTAGGGCAAAAAACATTAATAAAAGACATAGTACATAATATAGTGGACTAATGGGAAAACTTTATTGAAAAGAAACTTCTTGACTTCACAAAAATGATCATAATATAATCTTGACTTCACAAAAATTATCAGAATACAATCACATGAATGCCTAACATTTAACATCACTCCACAAAGTGACATTTCACAAAAATAAGTGTCAAAGTCCAAGGTCCCCTATGAGGTTGGGACACAAAGTTGCACTCTTTTTCATCACGTGGACAGTTAGAATTTCATTAATTCACCACCAAATTTCTAGCATCTACTAGCATTGTTGTGGGTGTGCCTCAACAAATATAGCTTACACCAATGCATTTCCACCTTCTGTGGGACTAAGGCCTTCCCAGGGCTCACAAAAGTCCATAATGGAAGCTGTACAACTATGGGGCATATTCTCAAGGACTCATCGCCGAGTTATCAGCACTTTATCACAGTCAAAGCCGTGATAAATTCATTGTCCCATTCACAAGCTGGTGGTAACAGCCCATATCACCAGTTTACCTGCGATAGCAGCCGCAAAAAACACCGCCACAGATGACCCCAGCAACTAACGCTAATGAGATGCAGAGTAGGCGTTCCCGTGCAAAAAGCCGCAACAACACCAGGTGACAACATTCTCAAGGACCAGCCAGATCGGCGATAAGATCACAAAACAGGTGATAAGAAATGTTAGCCGCAGGAATTTAACACCTGCTCTTACCTGGTGTAAAGTTGGATGACAACCTGCACCAGAAAAGGGAGCCCAGTCCAGAACCACACCTGAAGAACAAAAGATGCCATGGAGCCAATGACCATGCAGCTCGGACACCGAAGAGGGCCACAACATCCACCGCCAACCCCACCACCCCTCCCCGGGCCCTACCCCGGGCCCCCCCGACCCCAGGCCAAGAAATTTTACATCAACTACACTAAATCATGAAGAAAATCCTTTGACTGATGTCGCACAATTAAAACAATTAACATTCATCTGTGGTCAGAAAAAGGAGAATCATTCATTCACCATTGAAAGTCCAAACAAAAAATCACAATCAATTTTGACTCAAAAAACTATTTTGAAGAGTCATGGCAGGTCACCCCCGGACAATCTGTAAGTCATAGCCTGCAGGGCAAAATTCAAGATAAGAAGGTGTGTCATGTACTCATCAAAGGAGAGAGAGAGGGAGAAAGAGAGATAGGGAGAGAGAGAAAGATAGAGAAAGAGAGGGAGGGAGAGAGAAAAAGAGAGAGAAAGAGAGAGAGAGAGAGGGAGAGGGAGAGAGAAAAAGAGAGTAAGGGAGAGAGAGGGAGAGAGAGTGAGAGAGAGTGAGAGAGAGAAAGAGAGAGATTGTACAAGGAGCGCATGGCCAATCTGGCTCTTGGCTCATACATGCCAACTGTTGAGTGTGTATCGCTATTGGTGCAAACTAAGTCTAAGGCCTGGCATCAATTGCAGCGCGATGGCCAAATCACATTTCAAAAATGCAAGCAGTAGTCAGACTATCATTAGGTATGAAAGCACATTTGTCTCAATACACAAGGCGGAAGGACATGTGAACGTCCGACCTTGGTCCTGAATACGGCAGGCAACCCCTGCCAGAGATACCATACCAGATCTTGACGACTCCCACACCACAAACCGCACTAATGAAAGACCAACGTGTCTATACCCCACACACACAGTTGTCCCTGCTTGAGGTACACCTGCATGGGGTGTCTTGAAACGTAAGTAAAATACAACCCATATATCCAAACGTTGCACACAAATACGACTCATTGCTCCGAGCTGTGGGATATCATTCACATAACTGCCACCGTTCAGAAGAGTGCCGGTGCTACAGGACCAACAAATGCAATGGCAGGCAATCCTGGGCACATGCACAACCCCTGTCACTTAAAACTGTACCGTGCACGAATGCTGCATCTGTTGGGATCACTGCCACTGGCAGTGTTGCGCATCAGTTACCATATGAGTTTTCATCTTGCGTACTTTACCAGCGTCCAGCCCTGGTTCCACTGTCGATCATGCACATTCGAGTGCCCCATGGAGGTCTGCCTATCCAACACAATGGTAGCTGAACTGGATTATGACTTGTGTGTGTGCCCCCTGTTGGTCCACGAACTGGAGTGTAACCGTGATACCTGTACATGGGATGCCCTGATATTTAGCGTATTTGCTGGCAGTTGGGGATGGGAGATTGCACAAGTCATCGTGTGCAGTGGCCGCATCAATGCGCTCCCCTATTGGGCTGTTTGCGGATTGGTGAAACAGCGTGGACGGAGCACAGCTGCCCGGAACAGTTAATGGATTGGCTCTCTCTCGTGCTCCTTGAACTCAACAATGGCGCACTCTTGGAACTGATTGCCCATGAAGCTGCGCTTGCATTTATGGACGAGTAACTACATTCCTGCAGCCACAGCTGATTGCCACCCAGAGCACAGGTCCCCACACCTCGTTGCATCTTGGAGGAATAGTCACATATCCCACCACAACAGTGGATATGTCTGCCTTTGCCTGGGCTCACAATGCATGTGCGTGGACCTACGCGTGTTGACAAACACCTGTGCAAGATGATGCAGTCCCATGAGTGGAGCCTCACAGCGTCATTTGGCAACGTTCCCAAATCAGACATACTGCTTGGGGGAGACTACATACATGGCAATGTAGTACGACATGTGACCTTGTTGGACCCTTTCACCTGCTCACTGTCAGCAGAGCACACAGTTGGTGCTGTCCGGTGGTACAGCACTGTGCAGATCCCATGGGCTGTGAGTCGTGTCCCCTGACACGGGGCAATGAGCAGACGCCAAACATCACATGACTCGTCCAGCAAGGCAAGGTGTGCTGAGACCGTTGCCATCCATAATGATTTGTGTTTATTTTTGCCTCCCCATTTCTTGCACCTCAACATGTTTCTATGCTGCCAGTAAGTAGCTTAAATGTAAATGTGTTTCTATTTATATAGCGCACTTCTACCCTGAGGTCTCGTAGCGCTGTATTCATACTGCTGTGAAACTCTTCCTGGCTTTCCTGGCTTTCCTGTGAGATGTCCACTCCTGGGCACCCCCAAGGTGAAGCCAGGCATCCAAGCGCTGCTGGGGCCGTTGTGGAGATTAAGCAAGCTATTGCCCAGAGTCACAGAGTGGGACCCATGATTAGACTAGGCACTGAGGCGAGAATTATCAGGTACTGGGAGCTTGAGTCCAAGAGCCGCCGAGGCAGGAATTGAACCCTGGTCCCGGGCCAGACCTATGCATCAGGGTCAGCCTCTCTAACCATTGAGCCACGCTTCTCCACTTCTCCACTCTTAAGCATTGGTCTGCATGTTGTGGCCCTTGCCTTGCCTGTACTGACACGCACATGCAAATAAAATCTACGCAACTGCACGAGTGTACAACTGTAAATGAGTGTTGATTAGAATGACAAATCGTGTGCCTCAATGTGCATTGTCCGTACACAGGTAGGGACTGACTGTTGCTTGTACATTGGGGGTGAGTCCCCAATAACAGCTCCACCTCTGTGAACCAGACATAGTGGTTGGGATAGTTGCTGGCAGACCTGTGCTCTTACGTGTCTTCAGCAATGTGAGTATGGTGTCCAACTTCTTGCTATGTGGATCAATGTTATCCATCATAACAAGCTGCGTCCACACAGATGTGTGCGAGTAGGTATGCAAAGAGACGTTCTGTTGTCACATGTGATGGGGGACACCACTTCAGGCCTGCTACCGAATTTGACATTTCTACACACAGCCCTATTTTACATGGATGTGGGGCTACGTTGGGGGGTTGTGAGACTGGTGTACATGTGCAATGAGGCCGCAGCTAGCTCACACCTTCACAGTGGAGTTTTATATATCGTAAACTAGACCCGGAGGTATCACAGCGCTACACATGAGCACCAGTTGCATTACAGATTGGCACATTCATTTTTGTTAGGCACAGGGAGATTACGTGATTTGCCCAGAATCACAGGATATTGAGTGTTCCTGCCAAGACTCGAACCCGTTCCACAGTTTCAAGGTCGACCGTCATAGCCATTAGGCCACATCCTCTCTTTATTTCAGGCTTTATCACACAGGCAAAGTACACAGTACACAACATTTTCAGAATTACAATTTATAAATTTGAAATGTTTATTCTTAAAACCTGTGTAATTAAAATCCTCTGCCTCAATTGTGTTTTCATATGTTGAACAGTTGCCACACTTATGGCGTCCCATTGGGTGGAGAAAGCAGTGGTGGCCTGTGCAGGTAAGCACAGCGGGGCGGAGGTGGGGCAAGGGTGGGGGGGTGAAAGTCACAAACAATAGGGAAAATAAACTAAATAAATAAATAAAAGCACTTACTTTGTGTTCACCGCATTGCCAAGTTGGCTAAGCGGCACACGCACCACCCCCACCCATGCTCCACCCCCACCCCACTGCCTCACAGCACTTACCTGCACGGGCCACCACTAGGAAGGGGTTTAAAGAGTCTACTCATATTACAAGTTTGGGTTTTCACTGTGGTGGAAGAACTATCTTCCAGTACCTCCTGACTGGTTTTTTTATAAGGTTCATCACTCCTGAAAAAGTTGTGACACATACCAGTTGTTTAGTTTGCCGTTTGTTTCTTGGCAGTAACAAGTGTTCTCTTTGTGTAAACCAAGCATATTTCATTGCCCTTTTTAATAATTTTCTCGGATACTCCTGATTATTTTAGGAATGTTGAGACCCGCTCTTAAAATTACAACAGTGGACAATCAGAGTAAATTATTAAATATTAATCATATTTTTTAAATAAATATTACAAATTGAACTTCCCTACATTCCTCAATGTATATGTTAATGGGGGAGTAAAAAATAAACACATTAATTACACTTGAATCCCCCAAAAATTAAAGCATGAGCCACCCAATCTAAACTGTAAAAGTAATGTGGATTATAATAATTTCAAAATAAAACAATACCCGGCCAAACTCTGAAAATCACCTGCATTCATTCTGTAGAGAACTAGATAACATAATAAGATATGAAAAGTTAACCACTAATAAAACACATTTACAGAGACCAACAATTATAATAACCAAAGTACAAAACACAACATTAATGCAAACTTTGTGGACTGCCATGATGGTTTGGTCTGCTACATTTTCAACATCAATATTATTTAGAAATAGAAAAAGCAATATTTTTGGGGGGGGCTTATTGACATACTGCACTTTGCAGTACATTTATTAGTATAGTAGTACTATACATTTACTACAAAATGCTATTGAAAAACCTACTTGCAGAAACCTCTGCCTCTTCTATGTTTTTTGTTCGGGGAGCTCCACCCCGGTTCAGGAGGTCTGCACAAAATTAGATATATGGTTTACTAGTAAATATGGGAGGAACTTTGGGAATGCTTGAAATGAGGAACAACTACTACAAACTGGAAGAGGATTATGGAGGGATGAAGAGGGATTTGGATAGGGGCATACCAATAAAAACCCTGACCTACAAAAAAGTAAGACTATTTCTATTCACAAACTGAACATATAAAGTTACTAAAGCCAACATGATCAAAAATAATGGTAAATGTACTGAAACCCATCCTTGAAGGAAGTCCATAGCTGCGCAGGGCACCTAATAGGTACGTTCAAAGAAAACAGTGGAGTCAGGGACTTAAGAGTACGTACTATAGGATATAATGTTTAATAAAATAACACTTCAATGTAAAAATATTGTATTTAAAATGAATTCAACCAATACATTGTTTTTAAAATAATTAAATACAACTTTTAAACTTCTAATAAAAACATAAAAATGTATTACACTTAAATAAAAAAATACAGTTTTTTAAAAAAGTTACTAAATAACAATTACAATTAAAATTATAGTGGGGATAGGATTTTTTTCATCAGTGTAAGTAAGCAATGTAAATAATAATAATAATGATACATTGACATATGTGTTATGTAGTTAATTATTAATTACACATTTAATTACATGAGTAAAATGTGCTTTAACATTTAATTCTTTTAGTTCTCGGTTACAAATAATGTGTGTAAATTATTTTAAATTTGTGTTTTACATTATGATAATTATTTGCTTTTAATAAATATTAAATCTTATTATTTTTCCTCGTACTTTCCCATTGAGGAATCTCTACCAATGTATTGGAAAGTTACTTGTAGTAACTTTAAACTCGTAAAACTTTTTTTAGCAGGCTTCACTCCCTGCTTTGAGAGCATGGAGAGGTAAAAATGCACTTTTACAGTCCGAGTTGTTGTATAGAGAAAAAGTGTAAAGTTACTTGTAGAAAGTTTACACGACTAAATGTACTCGTGTAAATGAAACTTTGCAAACAGGGCCATAAATCTATATCTATACTACTTAGCAAAGGATAATATTAGAAAACATGTTTACGTGATATCCATTAAGGTGCAAATTATTTAAACATTATACAAATGATTCGGCTACAAAGTTGAAAGGGAATAATAATCTTGAATACCATTTATTGTAAATAAATATTCTGTGTCCAAAAAGCAATATCTGGTTATAAAACAGTTTTTTTTTTCAAACTTACTCAGTTAGATGCTTCTGGCCGAGGTAGTGTAAACAAATGATAACACCCGAGGCTGAGATCATATTAACATCCAACTAGCTTGTAGGGGCTTCGCAGCGATGTTGTCATCATAAATGTTTCACACATTTTAATTAGCTTTTAATTATGTATTATAATTATGTCTTTCAAGTGCAAGGGGAGACATGGTTATAATTGTTATCAATAGAAGGCACAGCACACTACAATAGCTCACAGCGGGTGTGAAAGAGAACACAAACAAACTGTCAGTCAGCGATCTGATTAAGCCGGGCATACCATAGCAACCGTTCTATAGAAACGCTGATAAAAAGGCTCCACAGTGAAATATATTGTCTTTTCACATGAATATCAGCCAGCAGTCACAAATATGGCTCAATGCAAGCTGTCCAGGGTGATTTTTAGTTCAGCGGTGACATAAACATTTCAGTGCGTCTTTCATTTTTTAGTCGAGTATCTGATTTGGCGGAGAGGAGCGTGCTATGAGAGACAAATCATGGGTTTCATTTGGAAAAATGTCGCAACATTTTAAATCCATTGGCGAGAATGGCATATGTCCTTTGTCTGCGCATATATGAATTTCAGTTCACTTAAAAAATTAGTAAGCTTCCCAAAAGCAATGATTAATTTGCTATTTTTGAAAAATGCAGCATAAAAATGACTCGTTCATAGTTCTTTCTACTTTAATTAAATTCTAATTTAACGTCTCCATATTTACACTGGCAGTAGCTGGTTCTGAATACATTTATTTTTTACGATTCCTGGATTAGTTTCAGTAATTTAAATAGCTTAACATTCCAATCACATTTAGCAGTAGCAGCGCCAAAACGAGTGACATTTAGTGAACATTTCTAAACAACTCTGAGAGTTTGATTTGTTTATGCTGTATATATTGACTGCTACTTTTGTTGTGAGTTGTCAAAGTGAAATAATCAGCTGTAGTCAGGATGCTCTAACCTGATCAAAAATGAAATGACAGAATATATATTTCCATCAAGGTTGACAAGCACTCGGAAGTAAAGCAGAGCCGGAGAGACGAGGGCAAGAAAGAAATGAACACGACTGGCAAGAAAATAACCAATAGTTCTGAATTTTATATAATGAAAAGGGCCTTACAAAACTTCTATTATACAAACAGAATGGGTGACATAAGGACAACAGCGGTGTAACTTTCTTCTCAACGAAAACTCTTTCTATGTCAGGCTCTGGCTTTCCAGAAGAGCATATATGCTTGTTATTGAATGCATTATTCTTTATGTAGGTGGAGAATTGTTGTAATGGTTTTGTCAACCTCAGAAAGTTCATTAAAGGTGAAAAGAAAGTGAGCAGTCATGGGATAGAGGTCAGGTGGGCTCTGCGTATGTCAACAGTGTTGCTCATCACAGGTGGAGTCTGCATCAACAGCAAACTGTAAAATACATTTAAATATGTCGATATATGGAGCATTAGACTAGTCTAAATTTACTCCAATAATGGGCCAAAGTACTCAAGGAATCCACAACACATAAAAGTTTACTATGTGAGGATTGGGCAGGGCTTTTTTGCCAAAGAGGCTCTTTTGACTCCTCCCATCCACCCTTTTATAAACATTGGCTGTTCAAAACCATGAAACACAAGCTGGAAAGCCACTATCTTCAGTGGTTTTCAGCTCGTATTTCCTACCACTGTGTGATATATGCTCCTCACCAGGAGACATGTGAAGGGAGCTGATATTATGTAATACATGGTGGGACTATGTGAGTTGACAGGTCTCCACGCGTTTCTCTCTCCAGTGAGTAAGGGCTCCACTTGTGAGTCAGTAAAGGGAAACTGCCCAAAACAGCAAGCATCATGTCCAACCTAACATTGGTTCACCTCTTTCATTTAGAGTCAGAAGAAAAGCTAAGAATTCTATTTAAGGAAAGGAAAAGATATTCTCTGATGTTAATAAGGGCAGATTCACTGCCCCTTTCAAGACTCGACCAAGATTGATGGTCAGCCATTGGTTTCATTAGAAGAGGTGTGATCGTGACATGTTTCAGAGTTTCATTAAAAAAGACTCTAATGAGGAGAAATTCGTTAACCATATAAGTAAGATCATCTGCTAATAATGGTAGTAATTACTTCAAACAAGAAGCTGAAGCGGACTCAAGTTAGATGTTTTATTTCATTTTAACCTTTGGCTGGTTGGAGGAGTGTGGTGAAAGCATTTTGAAGAGGAGGGCTGCTAACAGAATAAGGTAATGGTTCAGAGAAGATTAAGGTTGAATCTCGGATTTTAGTGATTTTGGACTCAAGACCTCCTTGATGTTGAGATGAATAATGGATGCTATCTGGTCATCTAGATATGACAGTTCCCACTAGAGGTTGAAGTTGACTTCTTTTGTGGTTGACTTCTTTAATGTGTTTAGTGATGTAGACCTATTGGCTGACATGCTGCTGACTGCATGTGAAAAACACACGCTACCTCAAAGAAGTCTCTTATGCTTAAACACATAAGATGTTTCCCAGAACACCTACGTTTTCAGTGCCTTTTTAAAACTTTTAGAACTGTGATCAAAGTAATACAATAAGTGAAGTGAATTGCATAAATCAGGGGCATGGATAGAAAAAAGCTGCCATGTCTAGAAGAGTCTGGCAGAGCTTAAAATGTGGAATCGCACAATGATGACAAAAGCCGGCTATTTGTTAGCAAAAAAGGCCATTTTATTAACCCGTTTAGCGCGTCGAACATTCCGCCCCAGTGCGGACGTTCGATCGCGCTAACGGGATTCGGACGTCCAACGGTCGTGAGCAGCACCAGCGAGGTAGTGCGCGCGACGACCGTTGGACGTTCGAAGCCCGGAAGGGGTTAAGACAGCTTGTGTCATCAATTCATAATAGGTACAAAACATAACTTAAGAAACCCCATCCTCAATAATACATTATATTTCTGATATTACCCCACCCCTAAAAATCTCAACATGATAAACATTGCATCAACGAAAAACCCCATGTCCTTCCCCTTGTTTCCTTTCTTCCTTCCTCATCACATTTACATCGCATTCTCCAAACTCTCTCAATCACATCCCATGAAGCAACCCCAAGCAAAGTCGCTTATATTGTTTAAAACCCCGTGACGTTCCTCTTCCTCGCTCCAGTTATCTCCACTCTCCCGTGGGATTGATATGCCCGCTCCAGACTCTTCCCCCTCCAAAATACCACCACCCAGGAAAACCGTTAGTGTTTTCCTGCCCCACCAAAGAAAATATGGCATTTATTCCATTAAGTATTCAGTGCAGCACAGCTTTTCCTTTCAGAAAAAGTCAAATATTTCTTGCACGTGTAAAAGGTAACTTGCCTGCCTAAATTTGAATAAATGCCCCATCGTCTTTAAAGAGATAACCCTCATTTTCTTGTATAAGCTTATTCATTAATGTTCGAATAACCTCCTGTTCACAGAATATCCACATTACCCTATTTAACTTGTGCCGAGCAATATCCATTGTGGAGTGATTGTTAGTCCCCTTTCAATATCTTCAGGGTAGGAATTCTGACCACACAATGCATGTACCTACCCACTGTTCTTTAAAAACATGAGATTCTCTTTCATTTGTAAAATGAGTGTGAGACCCTAAAACTGTACCAGATTATCTTCTCCCAAATGTATTACCAATAAATCTGGACACCCTCTGTTGAAAAAAAGTTCAGAAAGATTTGGGAATAGCTGTCCCCAAGACATACTGCGTTCCCCTTCCATACCACTTCATGCCTGCTACTCGGCAGTCCTAAAGAATGAATAAAAATCTGCTGTGGTGCATATTCTGCTGCCCATCTGACAAAGGAATGTCTGTTAGAGGGAGATTTATTACGTGGCAGAAGGGCAAGGGGCTAGGCGCAAGGGCTCAGAAAGCCTGCACTGGGATGATCATGAGAGTGAGCCAGGGACAAAAAGGCACCTTAATTTGTGCCGGAGTGTCCTGGAACGCTTGCTCTAAATATAGAGAAAACCGATATCGTGGAAACCAAAGCTGAAAGGTTAACATTATTTGGGAATACTCACATCTGCCTATAAGTGAGAAATCCTGCAATTACAAGTTGTACATTTCAAATGCAATAAGGGAAAGGCAAGGTTAAGAGAGTATATAGCAAATGCAACATTTCATAAGACAGAATATAAAATAAAGCAGCAAATTTAAAGTATATGTACAAGTACAAGGGTTCTTAAGTAACCCTTGGGAAGAACTCACTTATGAGAAGTAATTCAAAGAGGCCTTTGTGAACCTCCTTTTTATATGTTTTAAGGTGGTGAGAAGTCTATGGTAACATCATCTCAAGCCACCCCATGCCACGTACCCTATTTGCGTCATTTACGGCCTACTTTGTACTTTTCCCATTCATACATTCAAAATGCAGCCCTTTTCGTAGCTGTGGCAGTATGCTAGACTAAAGGTCATGCCTTGTTGACTGGAAGCTTGTCATAAATTCTGCTCTGGGCGGCAGAAAAAGCATTTTACTGCACAAAGGGATTATATTTATGTGTGTATGTACAAATCGGTACAACCTGCTGCCACAACCATCACTCCAGCTTGACATGGCTGAGGGGCGAAGTTCTCCTTTCCTCATACACAGTTTGAGGATGTGGCCCTCTGTATGTTGAAAGAATAGGGTGGAAGTTGAACTTTAGCACACTAGCGGGGGGGGGGCTCTAAACAGGAGGAGAAGCCTTGCAGACAGTGGAGCTGGATGAAATCTTGATCAGACCTGCTTTCTTAACAGAAAATGGCAGTACTCTGGCCAAGCTAACCAAGGCCTATAATTTTACACATTAGGGCCTACATAGGGGTTCATGCTAGCTAAGTTATAAGAATGTCCCAGGGTAGGTATATGGTAAAATCGTTCCCTCTCTCATGTTCCACAATCCATGAGAACATCTTATTCGTGTTCTGACCTTTTATACATCCGAAAGCAAATGAAAATTACAATTAACAAAGTAAATTGGGAATTTGATAAGTGACATAACTCTTATTTTTCAAATATTTCTCATAGTAATTTGTTTTCCAATGCACAATTTTTTAATATCACCCCAACCAAATCTAGCCTTCCTCAGTTGCTGCCCCAATGCGGAATGAGTGCGGGCCATACACGCTTGGCAGTTGACCTATGAACTGTAACACTAAATGTATCACAGCTAACATGTTTACCTTCCCAAAACCTTACCTATTCCTCTATTGGGTATACATCTACTACCTCACTTCTAGTCATGCACATCTATTTCCCTCTTCCCAACTGATCTATCTTAGAAGCTTGCAACTAAATCCTCAACTTGTCCTTCCCAAAACTACTTTGCTATATTGTAACCCCATTTTCCCTTTTCCACCCAGTAACTCTAAAACTTTATCAGAACCACAAAATAGCCACAACATGAATAACCTAAAAAAACGCTGCCTCAAAGTCATCATAATAACATAAAAGCAATTATCAAATGTGATTTTTTTGCCTCAAATTAGGAGTCCAATTCGGTTTCTCTAATAACTCCTTTAAGAACTCTTCTAACTAATGGAGATTGCACCGGGTCAAAGCCCCACCACCTCACACCGTAAAAAGATATCCCTGCTAACTTTCCTGAGATAGTTGTGTGTGATAAACCTTTATTGATCAGAAACAAGACAAACCTCAAAATCCTCTGCTCATTCATCCCATATGCACTGTTCTTGGGCTTCACTTAATACGACCACCACATAATAAAAAATCCTGCCCAGTCTTGTGATATCTCCTTCTGATTGAGGGTGCAATAGATTTTTGTACCAACTCCACTTTTTTCATTACCCCCAAGCCCAGATGGTCTGTGGAAGTTCTGTCTTGTTGTTGTCTGCATTTGGGGCCATATGACATAAACGTTGCCATTGAAAGTGATACAAAGCATCTGCTATATTATTCTGTACACCTGGAACATGACGTGCTTTGAAAACAATATTGAGCTGAAAACACTTTAACATAAAAGCATGTAACAATCTTAGCACTCTCAAGTCCCTCGCATTCAGCTTGCTCACTAGTTCTACGACTGCCAAGTTATCTTTGTTGAACAAAACTGTCTTAATCTGTAGCTCGCCACCCATGAATACAAAGCATCTACCAGTGGAAACAGTTCCAAAAAACTAATACTGCACCTTTGTCTCAACCAATGAGATGACTAACCCTCTGCACACCACCTGTCCTCCCACAATATACCAAAACCTTTATCCCCTGCTGCATCTGAGTAAGTTTGTACCTGCTATACCATGTCTTCTTCTGTAAAATATAATGAAACTCCATTAAAGCTGTCTAAAAAAGGTCAACCAGATTAGTTTGTTTTCAATGAACCGTCATTCTTACCCTATTATGAGGTAATGTTGTTCCGGTCATTACTGTGCCTACATGTCTGCAAAACGTACACCCAGCCGGAGACAAAATTTTGGTAGTCTCACAATTTCTGCACTTTCCTCAACCCCAGGGTCTTCTCCCCAAGGAAAACCTCAATGAATGCTCAAATGTCTTCAGCCTTATTCTCTGGGAGCCTTGCTATCATCTTTACTGCATCTATTTCTATCCCCCAAATAGTGAACCTGGTAGAAGTGCCTTCCATTTCATCTGGAGCTAAGGGACTCTTAGTTCTTGTGCTGCACCTTGAGAACGAGTAGTAGGTCTCAGACAACCACTGTACCTTTCCGTCAAACAAAAAGAAAGTCAGCTAAATAATGACAAACTAACTCGTGTCCACTTGTATGTGTAAAACATCACTGTAAAAATGTGCTGAATGCTTCAAATAATGCACATGAATTAGAACATCCCATAGGGAGCATTTTGTTTGCATAGATGGCTTCTTGGAATGGCATTTCTAAAAGAGGAAAATCTGCTGAATGAATTGGTAACACCTGAAAAGCTGCTTGTATATCACTTTTTGGCAATTCCGAATCCATTCCTCCCAATAATACCAAACTAATAGCATTGTCCACTGATGCATAAGTGACGCTGGACTCTGTTATTGAAATAGAAGCATTTATGGATTTACCTTCATGCCTGTATGCTCCTGTTCCTTTTTAAGGAGCTTATGGGAGAAATAGTTAAATTTGCAAAAGCTCAACTAAAAATGGGCCTGACAATCTGCCTGCTTTCAGTTCTTTCTCCATTTTTTTCTGAACTATATCAGTCATCTGCTTTGCTGATTTAAGATTATCCACCCAACACTGTACCCGAGGACTATGAAAACCTAGATGAAATCCTTGTTGAAAACCCAAGGATAATTTCTCAGCTGCTTCCCAATTTGGATAAGCCTGCAGTCAAAATTGGAATACATCCACCTGAATTGGGGTTGGAGCCCTTTTGTACAAAATGAAATTGCTGACCACGCACAAAGGAATAGCATACTCCCAAACGGTTAGTTAAGTCCCCCCCTTTTGTATTCAATGTTTGCTTTGGTTGATTGATTGAGCTGTGGAAGCAAGAGGTGCAGTATTACGACAGGGTTTCGCGGAGTAGAGCGCATCCATTATATGTATGCACTAGGGATGGCAACTATTGAACAATGCATAGTGAAGCCCTGACATATGCAGTCACCTGTTTTCATGTATCAGATCTCTTCTTTTATCTCCAGGTCGCAGTATGGGTGCATACTTGAATGGATGGACTCAGTTGACCAACAAATGTAAACACACATACATTCCGTATGCCTGAAAAACAATGATTCTCAATCCTTTTTTGATTGGATATCTCTGTATTATAATTTGAATACATGAACAAAACTCATGATTCCTTATTTTCTGTTCTGTTTTTTTCTGATAAGTGAGAGGCCAGTGACATTGCAATACCCATGAAAGGTAATGTTTATTGGCCTTATCGTTATCCTCCTTGTCTTCCTTGAGTTTATCCAAATCCTTTCTGGTATAACTTTGTATGTCTTTAGCCTATATTAATGTCTTCATGGCATTCAAAACTTTTCCCCCACCCTCAATTCCATCTATTGTGGCATCACCTATTTCAACAGAACATTTAGTTTGAACAGTTCCCTGCTTTTTATCTTTCCAAATTGACCACCATGTTTTCCTACCTTTTGTAGCATATCAGAATTCTTTCTGTCCTTAATGTCCATTTCAAGACTGACTTTTCTTCCTTCCTCTTGATTCAGCATGCCTTTCGTCCACTCTAGACTTCTGCAAAATAGGAACAACACTTTATGTCCTGGTTATTACCCTCTTTTCCATTCCCTCAAGATTTTTTACTTCATTCAACACACTCTCACACTCCCAGATTCTCAATTCACTGTCCTCAAGTTCAACACTGTCCTCATCATAATCCACATTGACTTCTCAGAGTGTTATTCCCATATACAAACCACTCACTACAGACTTCTCACCATCTCCCACTGCACCATCATGTTGTCTCCAATTAGTATTTGGCATTGTGCTTTCCTTGTCCCTCCCTTTTACTTCAGACCAACAAGTTAGATCCACTACTTGCTCTGTCGGCATCTCCTTCAAATTACTTTTCTCCTCCTGTAAGTGCATCTTCAGCAATAGATTCTGGTCGCTCAAACCTATAAAGACATCAGTACTATGTGCATCATACTCTCCTCCTTCCCTAAGCTGTGACTCACTATCCCAACGTGGTTTCTCTAACCAAACTCATCAACCTAGTTGTTTGCCTTCCTTCATAATCACACCTATATCATTATGACTAGTAACTCTAATACACCTTCCTGATTCGCTTGCTTCCTGTTGTTCTGACTAACCTTAAACTCCCCTCTATTCTCCAAATGCTTCTCAGCATATTTTTCCCACCAGCCTGCAGCCCAACCTGCTCACACTGTGGCTTTGCATACATGGGAGCACTTTCCCCCACAAAATTGCCATCAATAACATTAAAATGTTCTGTCCTTCCTGTAGGGAGTACAGATCCCAACACGCTATGCTCCTCCTCCCTTTCCCATGCCTAAGACCCATCAATATATGTTCTGGCTGTGAGCCCCACCCTCTGGTTTGTTTGCTCGGGCCACAGACACGCCCAGGCATTGTTTGCTCTGCCCCCTCCCACCACCGCCCACGGACCATCTCCACTTCACCAGAGGCTCTAGACTAATCATATATGCAGCGTTCTCCTCACAAGCAGCAAAAGGACTTTCTCCTGACAAAGTCGGCTTCTGAGGAGCCTGCACTACACTGGCCACTCGGACATTCCTTCCGCTGGAAGGCCTCGCAACATGAAGCACACGTTTTGCTTTGTCATCCGGCCATGGAGGATCAACTGTCTCATGTGAGACAACATTGCGCTGTGGTAAATATTATTCAGCAAATATGACAAATTATTTTCTTCATTTTGGCCCGACCCTTTGGCGGTGAACATGCCACAATTGCTTCTGCAATCCCGCCTGCCGCATTTCTTTTCGGTCTACACAGTCCCAACCATACCTGCCCTGGTACCCACTTTTGCAACAGCTACTCTGTGGCCTACTGTAACAATCCTAGAGTAATCTTCTCCATATAAATACAACTCTGCAGAACCTTTCTTCCCTTATGCAGAGCTCCAGAGCCCAACCTAGAGGTGCAGCCAGGGAAATGAGCAAACCCTCCCCTGTGGTTACTCAAAACCAATTCTGAGAGCAGCTCCACTCACACCGGGGTTGGGACCTGGTTGCTTAAGAATAAAATAGGTTGAGGTGTGAGCTTCATCTGCCTGTGACAGTGAAAGCATCCTTTAAAGATATGCAAAGGGCTGGGCACAGGCACCAAGTCATCCAGTCAAGAAAAGGCCAACTTCTCCCCATGCTCAAGGTTTTTTCCCCATATGCAAAAAAACAATTGATGGACAGAATGCTAGACAATACAATCCAAACATTCACTCCCAGTCACAAGGATCTGGGTTTAATCCATTATTCTTTTGCTCACCACACTACCCCAGTTTGGACCCAGCCATATGCAAATCAGTCTTGACCCTGCTCCTTTGGGAACAGTTCAGCCCAAACTGCCAAGCGAGGTCCACCCTGGACCAGAAACAAGCATCCTGGGACCTATTTCAGGGCATCACCCTTTATCAGCCAGGCTAGCTAGAATGTAAATGTAAATGTAAATGTAAATGTGTGTATACTTGTAAAGGGCACTATCACCTAGAAGGTATCTTGGCGCTGTATACCGCTGTGGAACCCTTCCTGGCTTTCCCTGTGAGATGCCCCTTGCTGGGCACCTCCAAGGTGAGGCCAGGCATCCTAGCGCTTTCTGGCCGTTGTGGAGATTAAGCAAGCTATTGCCCAGAGTTGCAGAGTGGGACCCATGATTAGAGTAGGCACCTAGGCGAGAATTATCGAGTCCGTGGACATTGAGCCCAAGACCCTGCCACGTCGGGAATTAAACCCTGGTCCCGGGCCAGACCTCTGCCTCAGGGTCTGCCGCTCTAATCGGTGACCCACACTTTCCCAGGTGGCGAATCCAGTGGTGTAGTGAGCCCTGGGCCCACATCTGGGCATACCCTTTCCACATAGGTCGACATATGCAAAGAAACAATTGATGGACGGAATGCTGGACAATTCAAACATTCTCGCCCAGTCAGAAGGCTCTGGGTTTAATCCATCCTTCTTTTGCTCACCACACCACCCCAGCCATATGCAAATCAGTCTTGACCCTGCTCCAATGGGAACAGTCCAGCTGCACTGCCAAGCCAGGTCCACCCTGTACCGGAAACAAGCATACTGGGACCGGTTTCAGAGCATCACCCTTCATCAGCCAGGCTAACTTGAATCCTGTGTAGTGAGCCCCGTCTGTCCATTAATTGTTCTTTTTGCATTTGTCACTCCTAGTGGGACGGGTATGCCAAGACGTGGGTCCCGTGCTCTCCATGCCACTAGAGTAAAGCTATCCTGGCTGATGAGGGCTGAAAGCCCGAAACCGGTCCTAGGATGCTTGTTTCCAGTCTAGGAAGGAGCTGGCCTGGTAGTTCGAGCTGGAAAGTTCCCATTGGGCGCAGGGTCAAGGCTGATTTGCATATGGCTGGGTCCAAACTGGAATGGCATGGTGAGCAAAAAAACAATGGATTTAGACCCAGATCTATATACTGGGGTGAATGTATGACATTGTTCTGCATTCTGTCCACCAATTGTTCTTTTTGCAAGGTATTTTGCTCAGCTCTCGGAGCCAATCCATACTTCATCAAAATCTATTCAGCTCCTGTTAGAAGCTCATGCAAAAAAACTGCAACAGACTTAAGCAGGTTAAAGTAACTTCTTTTAAGTATCTTTTCTAAAATATATGTAACAAATCTGAATTTGCCAATGAATTGAATTTGTAGTAAATATTTTAAAAAGTCGAAGAATTAACCTTATCTGGTTCCTAGACGGAGATAACTTTATCACATTTTATAATGTATCCATATCCTTTCCTATTGAAAATATAACCCTGCTATGGTTAAAATAGCTTTTAGGGCATTGTTACTGTAAGGATATATTTAGCATTTAATTTTTACATATACTTTTAAATGTCATGCACCCGGATTTATGGACATTTAAGGTATACTTGGGGTGACTTGTTACTATTGAAAAGGAGGATTTAGGCTTGTCAAAAAGGATCATTTTAAAAGATCGAATATGGAGTTTGGACCTGCCCAGACAAGTTACTGGTGGCAAGCCAGCAGTCATGTTTTTCATTGTCACTTTAGTGGCACAAAGAGTGCTGGAGTCCACTAGTGGCATTTAACTCACAGACCGATGGTAAGATTTATACCATAAACTAGGGACTTATAGGTAAGTTAATTGTGCCAAATAGGTGTGTACCAATTTGGCATGATTTAGGGGTTAAAGCACATACACTGGAAACTGGGCATAAGATAGGGTACCCAGTATGTAAAAATGAAACAAGTAACACTTTAATGTTGGCATCTCCATACAGTGACTAGTCTCCAAAAGTAATTTTCACTGTGAAGGGCGGTAGCTGATCCTATGAGAAAAAATAAAATGCAATTAAAATGCTATTTCCTGATAAATTTGACTTGGAATAAGCTTCTGAAATTAATTCAATGGCTGTTTTTAATATTAATTAGAAATCCAATTAAAGAGTCAAGTTGGATTTTAATAAATATACAGAACAATTAACATTCAAAAAGCTAGATTTTGGCTTCCTGAAACTCCAGTAGGCTAATTAGCATTATCCTGCCAGCAGCTGCCCCTGTCACTGATTTTCCCTAATGAAGTGTGAAAACCACTCCTAGAGCAGAAACAAGGGCTTAGGCATTTGGACAGGAAGACCTGGGTGTGGGGCATGCATCTCTTCTCAGCTAAGGAAGTGCACTTTGGGAGGGTTGAGGGACTTGATTAACTTCATTGGGGCTTGGGTGGAACCTGCCCATTCACAGTTAAGTGTAAAAGGACACCAGGGTAAGTGAAGTCCATTGATCTAAGGGTATAGTTTAGCCAGCAAGACACCAACTTAGTTACAGAGGGAGTTGATCCCAGGACTGGTTTGTTGTGGTTGTGCAGGAGGTGGCGGCTCATTTCCCTACCATGTTGGATTTTGCTCAGAAGAGTGCAATGTGTGATAGTTCACAGTAAGACAAACAGGTTATGCTGCAAGATTGGAAAGGTTTGCCATTGGGAAAGTTTTTCCTTCATGGTTTAAGACTGTGGTTTTCACCTCCCAATGGCTAGTGAATCCCAAAAAAGTGCAGTTCATCACAGCTCATCAGAACACTTTCCTGGGCTGCTGTCTGCAAGGGCGTTGGAACTAGGGGTGCAGCAGGTGCTACAGCACCCCCCCCCCCCTATTCCCCAGACCTAAAAAGCATTTCAAAAAGACAATTGAAATCAATGAGGCTTTCGATATGTTTTCTTTGGCAGTGACATTAGCAATTGCCAGTGACAGGTCAAGGATATTTAATATAAATCCAAAAAATAACTGTAAGGAAACCACTGCACATTTGTTTTTCATGTCTATCTAGATTTACATAAAGTGACACTGCTAATTTGAACACTCTTATGATCACTTCCTACGCATGATGAAAGAATGAGGCAGGACATAAACACCAATATTAATATTGCTTATTTTTAAACTTTCCAAATATATAAACAGAGGCACGTTTGGGCCTTTTATTTGTGAAATGTGGTGGGAGAGAAGTGTGGTGAGAAAACAAACAATCCACATTTCTTTGCTAAAAGCACTGTGGTTTATTAAATCCTTCTTTAAAATAACTTCCTGAATAGTACTGAAACAATTTTTTCAGATATTTAACCCCTGGGCTGTGGCGGTAAGTCCGCCGCAGCGCTAGGGAGGAGAGGGGCCGCGTGGCGCCACAATGCTTGTGACGGAACCACTCCGTCACGAGCCTCGTGCTTGTGACAGAGTAGTTCCATCACAGCCCCGCCCACTGAATAGAACGCGCCGCGCAGGCGCGAAATCAGTGCAGCGCAGGCGCGGCGGCCGGGCCGTGACGGAACCACTCCGTCACCAGTACAGCGCGTTCGAGGCTGGTGACGGAGTGGTTCCGTCACCAGCATGGATGTAGTTAAATATAGTGTATCATAATGCACCATTGAACTAAATTTAAAAATATTTCTTCAAAAATGTCTAGGACTAGCATCCTATCCACCTCCTTCCCTCCCACAAAGGCATACTTTCAACTTAAAGTTTTTTGTTCATTTGTTCCACTTGTCCATTCAATAACACAAGGATTTTTCAGAACTACTATAATTTTATTGAGCTTATGCCCGTAGCCGGAATCCCCAGTCAGAAAATTGTTTCAGCACCACTAGGTGTCTGTGACCTGTGTGGTGACCTGAGGTGCTGGGCCTGTTGCCACTTGTACATTGGACTAATAAATAGACTCCTGTGTGGTTACTGGGACAAAACATGCTGCATAAGGTGTGTTCCCTCAAGTGACAGGTGCCTACTTATTACTGTTACTAGACCTCAATTGTAGTTGACATGGCCCCTAATTGCTGGGTGAGGTCCTGATATCGGAGAAAAGAACAAGAGGAACTGCTCCAGAAAGTCTTAACAGTTTTGACTTCCACGACCTTTGGATCTTCAGTGGGACCCCAATCAAAAGATGTTCGATTTCAAGAGACTTTTTCAGATAAAGCTTCTAAGCATGCCCCTCCAGAGGATTTTGAGATTCAAAAAAGATGCTAAGTCAAACGGCAGAAATCTCGAATGGGTGAAGTTGCAAAAGATATCTGACCAATGAGAGGACTATGGTGGGTCGAAGTTTGAATTTTCCACTCACAATCTTACCCACCAAAATCAAAGGCTTCAACTGAATCTTGTCCATTGGCTTTCTGACTTTGAGAGGTCTTTGCCCGATACAGCCTGCAACCTTGCCCCCTTGGAGGATTTCGACTTCTTTTTCAGAATCTTGGTCAGATGGTAACATCGCTGACCAGGATGACCCTCTCGGTGTAGCCGACCTTAGTTCCACTATTATCAACCTGATATCGCACATAGGTTCTGGTAAACTGCGAACAAGAACATCTAATTGGCAATTTACATTTCCTTTGCAGTTTGTGCCCACAACTTTACAAATTTATATTTCTGGTTCCCTTTATTGGATTTTAATGATTTTTGTATCATTTTCTAATGAAAATGTTGTCTTTTTTAGAAATTGCTTGTGGGATTTTTTTATTGCGCTGTTTTAACTTTTTAACTGTTTGGTACTGCTAAAACACAGTTTTCCATTAGCTGTGCATTTCTGCTCTGTGCCGTAGCTAGCAGGGGTTATGACCAAGTTTATTTATTGAACTTGTGTGTTGGACTTGACAAGAACTTATTTGGACTTATTACGAGGGAAAGTTTCACAATCCATAATCATACCGGGGCAATTATAATTTAATTTACATATAACTTTTTTACTGTTTGAGGAATCTTCATCTTCATCAAATATGACAGGTAATTAGCAAGTTATACCTAGACCGAGTGTTTCAGATGTCATGCATGTTGGGAAGTGCCTCTTTTTGCATGGTTAGCCCCCACTTTTTGCCTGATGCTGGATGTGATTTCCAACTGTAAATGCACTGAGACCCTGCTAACCAGGTTCCCAGTGCCAGATCTCTCTGCCCAAAACTGTATGGCGCAATTTCAGTTACCCCTATAAGTCCCTAGTAAATGGTACCCCAGGTACCTAGACCCAGGTACTGAGGAGGGCCCTCTGAGGCTGCAGCATTGATTGTGCCACCTCAGCACCCTTAGGCAAGTTGCACTATATCCTATGTGTTGGCATACCTGCATGAGCAGATAGGCCTGTAAGTGAACAGGGAAGCCATAAAAAGTACATGAACTGGATACTCATCAACACAAGTTTCCTAGCTCCATGATGACTTCACTGATTTCTACGGTGTTTGGTACCAAACATCTTTTCTTTTTTTTTTTTTAAATTTTTTAAAACCTTTATTGTGCAAAAATAGCGAACAAATACGGGCCTACAACCATCCGGCCGGCCTCGATGTCATTGTAAGGACATTTGCAAGGTAGACGGATCCCAGCAATATCGCAATACAAGTCAACAATCAGTCCGAGTTACACTGAATATCATTAAACTGCCGAGAAACAGAAGGTATGAAGGTTCAGATTTAAAATTTTTTAAATATATTATAAAGAATAGAAACTAAGAAGGATCAGGAACCAAACAACCCACCAAGAACCAGAGCGGGCAACGTCTACCAGCGAGCATCCAACAAGCAAGAACATAAACAGTGTAGCGGCACAAGGTAACATATAAGGATAAATCATAACAATTTATGCTGCGTGCCGATCGTTACCCCCCTCCACCTAACCACCCCACCTATCCAAAGAAAGAAATAAGAGAAGAACAGGAATCAAAAAGGAAGAAAAAATAAGGCCCATAGAACTGAAGACAAAATGAAACCCCTCCCCCCACCCGCCACCCTACACGCATGCAGAGGCTACGGCCTACCCCCCCCCTTGCAGTGTGCCTGTCACCCAAAAAGAGTACCCGAAATACAGACAAGGAAGAAAAGGAAGAAAAAGAGAAAGGAATCACATAAGAACCGAAAGGAGGGCCAAACATGTGTGCTCCCGGTCTCCCCAGCCACGCATACATCCTCCACCCCATGAAACAGAAGCAACAGTAGCAAATAACAGTTACGAGTGCAAATGGGGAGAGTCATCACATATTACGCAGCTGAATTAGTTGCATAAGCATTCCAACCCTATTCTCTGCCAGCCAGTCAATCACAATCGCAAAGGGAACCACCTAGCCCTGGCCTGATCGTGGATGTCTCCCGAGACATGGCCCCTGGGGAAAGCCAGCCCCAACCAAAACAATGGGACAAAATGGCCACAAACGGGCGAGGAGAGGCACGTAAATACAAAATGGACGTCGCCAGTCACCTATAGGTCCGTCTTCCTCAACGAATATCGCCCCCAGGTTCGCCCGATGGCACAAGTTCCACAGCAGGGAGAGCGGAGTCCACAAAGAAAGGGCAGACGAGGGGGCCAGTACCTGCATAAGCGGTGCCCGAGTCAATAGTAATGGTAAAATGAACAAAGACTCATTCCTCGGAGGAGGGAGAAACATTGTAGCGTAGTTAGAGCTGGCGGATGGCCGTCCGCAGGTGCCAGTACAATCAGAGACAATCAGCTCCCTTTTGCAACCATGTGGAAACACAGTAGCCCCTTCTATCACCGGCAAAGGCAAATCTGTACGTTGCTGGGAGCAAGCCAGCCGTGTCCGCCCCAGTGCGAACGCGATGTCATCAAACTTCTTACCCAGTACACAGGAACCATCTTCCAACGCAGACCGTAGATCGCAAAGGGCAGCTAGGACGGCACCACAGGATAGTACAGACTGCAGTCCCCCCATCTCAGCATCACGAGAGGTCTCACGCAATCCGTCACACAGCGCAACACCAACAGGGTATTGCAGTCCCAGGGCAGGGTTAAGCGATCCTTCCCATTCTGGGAGCCATCGGGCATGTCCATCCCGTCGGAAAAACAATGGGAAAACGGGGGCGAGAGCGGCATAGGCAAGCTGCAGTCCGAGCCACTGACGCTAGCATGGCCCACTGCCATTAAGCGACCCTCACAGAGAGCCATCTCGACTCCGGCGCAGGGCTGGGGCAAATTCAGGAGTGGTCCGCAGATGTCGGGCAAGATCAATAATGGAGTCTTCACAGCGCACCTCCAGCGTTCAACAAAGAAGATGCAGTCACAGTGAGCCCCCTCCTCGCAAGCGTGCTTCGGTCGCGTTGTGCGAGAAACAATGTCGGAGCAACGAAATCCGGTCCTTTTCCCCTTCAAGAGGCAACGCTTCCCAACATCCAGCACCGCCAGGGCCAATCTGGCCGCTGTTGATCCATCAGAGTCCGGGGCGCACGGCGGCACAGGTCGCGGTTCCAGGGCTGCGGAGGCCGCCAGACGGCTTCGCAAATATCTCCGGTCACCAGGCAGGCAGAGACCTCGGGAGAAAGCGAGCGATGTCAGCGTGTCTTCACCGGCATCCCGCTGCAGCACAACACCAGGATGGAGATCAGGATTTCAGTGCGGGGCTCAAGGGCTGGCGGAGCCGGGAGCCTACGCTTCTGCTCCGGTCACCATCTTGGCTCCTCCCCTAAACATCTTTTCTTAATAAATCCTCACGGATGCCATTGATATATGTATTAATGAATGTATACAGGAAACCTTTTTGGATTAACCTCTGACACCCTAAAAAGCTCTAGTATGGTTCCTGACTGTTTTTCATCAGTCTGCCACCACCAGACATGTTTCTGACATCATGGGGTGAGAGCACACACTCTTGAGAGGACAGAGACAAAGCCTGCGCTGGACAGAGGTGTTGCACACCTCCTCCAAAGCAAGATGGCCTTAATGGGCAGGAAGCTTTAAAAACCATGCCATCTTTGAAATCCAACCCAGGAACCTCCAGATAGTGGGGAAGGCCAAAACCCCCTTTCCTGCTCCACATCTGGCAGGAGGAAAGGCGGGAAAACTAATGAGTCTAGGAGGTGTGCCCACCTTCAGCCTGCACCACAACTAAGGCAGTGCACGTGAGGAGGACCCCACCTTTCAATTTCCACCATCTTGAAGATGTGGAAAATAGCCTATCAGGATGAGAGATATGCTCCCCCCCCCATGCGGTTTAAGCATCTAGAGAGTGTAGTTACCCTACTGGTAAGCAGCCCATTGGCTACTACCTGGCTCTCCCTCAGTGCTCTCTAAATGTACTATTTAGGTGTCTCCTGGGACCTTGACTTTATCTTCCATGGACCTGTAAAAGTCAAAGGAAGAAGACATGCTACGGATCCAGGAACTGAGCCCTGCTGCAGAAGAAACTGTTGCCAAACACTGCCAACTGCAAAATGACAATTGTGGTCTGCCATCCCTACCTGAAATTCGTGCATCCTCCAAGAACCCCGGAGTCCTGCCAGCCTTTGCTAATTGCCTGGGACAACCTTTTGGACTAGTGGTACTAGTCCTGGGCACTCCACAGGTCTGGAACACTACAAGGTGAAGACCAGTATCGACTGTGTTGACGCAATCCACCTCATCAACCAAAGGTTGCAGCAGCCTTGGCTTGTTGGTCACCAGTCAGGTAATCGACCCCTTCAACACATCCACCAACCAAAGGGATCTTCACATTAGCTCGACTGACGCTGGAAACTGCCCCGCTCTTGTGATCCTGTACCTGCTTTCTGGTGACATCAACTGTGTGAAAGCACCAACTGCCCTGACCGCAACCGTCTGTCCTCACTGCACCTGTAACTAAACACCATCGGTAAAGAACTAATTCTGCATGCTAAGACCTCCAGCACCTCCAGACCTGGCAACCCAGAACTGCTTGCTGTGCCCAAGCCTTGGGACTCCCAAAAATCAGACTCTATACTCTGGGAGACCCTTGTACCAAAACTCAGTGGTAGAGTGTTGCTTCTTTCAACTGTGACAGTAAATGTGTTGGAAGGACTCCGCTATCTATTCTATGCTTAGCTTCCCCTTGACCACGACGGTCTCTGCCTGATGGTAGTGACCGTTGTTGCTTAAAACACGTAAGCATTTCTGTCTTGAACAACATTTGGTTTATTAACTGTTATTGACCCTAAGAATATATATAAAGATACAACTTTATTATTTTGCAAATTGGTCTCAGATTTATTCTTGAATGAGTGTTGCACTTATTGCCTCTGTGTGTGACAATAAATGCTTAGCACTACCCTCTGATAAGACTAACTGCTCGCCCACACAACCACAAAAAGAACATTAGAATGATCTGGTTTTACTTCTGAACAACTATTGGGATCCACTGGACTCTGCACAGTGTACTTCATTGTAGTACACTATATAAAGAGCCAGTTTCCAACAATGAATTTACCATGAGAAAGAAGCAAAATTAAGAGAAGTCAAGATGTTTTGGATTTACTAATAACTTTGGCACCATTATCATGTTTAGCCTGCTCTGTGTTCTCCATTTCAAGCAGGTCATCGGCAGGTGGGGAGGAATATGTTTCTAGGTGTGGGTCATACAAGAGTTGCTAATACTGTTGGTACTGTTTGATAAGTCTGTGGAAAATTTGACAACTGTTTACCAGGTGTAGCCTGCTGTTGGTTATGTCAAATTTGTAGCAGATCCATGTAGAGTGATAAAATGTATATGGGGGCAATACAGGTTTCATTCACAAATTACTTTTGATAAATAGGAGTGAAACTTGGCAGACTGCAAAATAAGCCCAGTTAAAACACAGGTAGACCCTTTGATGAACCACACCAATGCACAGAGCTGAGGGGTTTTGTGTGCAGGACCTAGCCACAGACTGTGCATAACACAGAATTGGTATGTGGCACACTGATGCAATACATCATTAAAAAAACATGAAATTAACTAAGAAAGCCACGGTTAAAGGTAAGGTATAGTTCTGCTAACTTAAAGCTTAGAAAAAGGCATAACCCCGTAATGTTCAGGACACCTCTTAGTCAGTTGCATGAAAAAAAAGGCTTTTTACATAGAGCATACTATTTTATGATGTGAATTATGATGTTTATTGTGTGTTGCACACCATATCTGATGAATTCCAGTATTTTCTCAGCTACTTAGCCACTTGCATACTAAACTGAGCTCTACTACCTCCTAACAGGGTCAAACTGTCTCTCTCCCCACTGTGACTCGAGCCTTGCTGTCCGGCAGGGCCCAGAAAACTAATAAGAGAAGCCCTTTGAAAGAAATTGGATTCTTAGTTCAGGGGGGTAAGTACTCACCCCAAGAAATAATCACACTCTTTGTCAGTATTTACCACTAGAGTCACTAAATAAACCTGAACTCAATTCCCTAGTAGCTATGGCACAGAGCAGTTTAAAGGCAATGTGTACAACAGTTATGCTTTATCAAAACCGTTATAAATTCAAAATACAAAACAATAAACATCCCCAATAAATAGTGTCAGATTTAATAAAAAAAATATAATAAATTGTCAAAAATCCAATAAGGGGTACCAGAGATATGAATTTACAGTTTTTTGGGTACAAAACATAGTGCCAAAAAGTACAAAGTGCCAATGATATGAATGGACCTGCTAGAACAGGACCTAGGTGCAATTTGACAGTGACTTTGATGGAGCATAGATTGGATTTATTAACCTGGTTCGAACTGGTCAGAGATTTTACCTTCTGTGTCTAAGTCTTAATCCACCACAAGAGTGCATTTCTAAGCCCCTCAGGACTGCAGGTTAGGCACTTAGAGACTCAGCGGGTGGTAGGGAGAGGCCAACAGGAAGGTACAGTCCCGATCTAGTTGCCACTGGTCAGTTGGACAGTTGCAGGAGAATGCCTCTTGTAACTTGTTGTATCCAAGCACCATTAACAGGAGGTCAGCCTTATTATCCCTGGAGTGCACCTCTTTTTCCTCAGTAAGAAAGAGAGAACAGGTCCAGTCTTCCAGGCCTCTACTCAAGTAGCAAACAGCAGAATCAGGCCTATTTTGATGTTCCTCAGGTCCAGGAGTGTTCTGAAATGGGTGCTTGAAGAAGCCGCATTTATGCAAGAGCTGGTGGGTGGGAGTTACCCCTGATAACATCCTATCAAATGGGGTAATGGTTCCTGGAGCTAACCACTACCCACTATGGGCATCTTCAAGTTGGCTGAACTCTTTTGCCACATTAAACTTAGGCTCTGTTAGCTGGTGATGTGTGTGGGGAGTGTACTATGGAAATTCTGGTGCCCTACCACATTCAACACTAAAAAACAGTTTTAGGCAGCGCTTTTGCCACCAACAAACTAAGTCACAAAAGACTGCTTTAACTTAGCTGAGATTTTAGCAACCAGACAGTAGATTCATGCAAATTGTTTAGTCATTCTGGTTCCCCACCAGTGAATTTGGCTTGTAATAAATATTTCAAAGTATTCAAAAATCTAAATTGCCATATATTTGTGTCATAAATGTAGGAGATGTGAATGCACACTAGAGGCCATATATGACCCTTAAGTCCTATGTCAGTAGTGTATTTTCTGCACCATTTTTCATGGGTTTACAGGGTAGTAATAGAACAATTAGGTGCAAACAATTTTGTGAATATCATTCTAGTGCCTGGAGAACTAATACCTGCAACAAAGAGTCCAGAAAAAGATTGATTTGCTACACTCATCAGTTAAAGTGTATAGATTTCAATATAGGTATTCTAATTCCATATCTACAAAATACATCGATCACGTTCTACCGTGAGTGGACACTGGATTCAACATGAGTTATTTTAGAAATACTTTGAGGTTTGAAGAAATGTGTTGACAGTAAAGTCTTCATGAAAAGATAGAGTGATTAACTAATTTGATTAGTATGCTCATTAAAGTTTCAAGCTCCAAAGAGCTATTCTACAAAATATTTTATAAAAGTGATGTGAATAGAGCATTCAGTGACAGCAAGAGACCACAGGAAAAACAAAGGTGTGCACATGAATGACTCGCAACATATAGGTTAAACAACAGAGATTCTGCAAGCAGAGATGAGAAGAATGTAATATTGGCGAATTTTGCAGGGGCTCCAACATAAATTCAGAACATTTCAGAACAGTTTGTCCCAAAGAATGTCTCTGTGTTCAATCACATGGCACAGTATCCTTCAACCTAAAACAATCTTTAATTTGATGGACCTCTGTATTGACACAAGAGTGCACTCCTACGGAATGTAAAAAAGTGATGTTGATAAAGGGATACAACAAGAAATTGTTGAGAGATTTGGAAACACATCTACAAGGGACAAAAGATTAAAGGTTTGTTGAAAACACATGAAGAAGCCCTGTATTATAGTGCTGGATATCCGCTGTACATTCCCTTCAGATTTACTTCTGGGCGATTGTAGTTTGACCTGAGGTTGACCTTACAGGGCCCATTTAAGTAAATGTTACATTTTTGGAGTGTTTCAATAGCTAAAGAATTTATTGACAATTAGGACATACTCTCTATACTACGTAATGTGCTACTACGAAGTCCAACTAACTTTTGTATTAAAATGGGAATGTACAATTAGGCTGTGGCATATTAAGGAACTTTAAGGCCTGTGCATGGCAATGCTAGTACTATGGGTGCCTTGGTCATGGGTATGCCAGCTGACATCATACTGCCTCATCACTAGGCCCAAAGCGCTCTTTAGAGTCAATGCATAATAGAGCATTACATCCTGTAAGCATGTGAGTCCAATTCTAAGCATCTTATGTCACAAATCGATCATTGGAAATGCTTGTTAGGTTTTGATATGCCATAGTTTTCAGATGACTGGTATCTTAAATAGTTGAATAGCTGGAGCACTATTTTACCAATTTAGAAAGTGGTAAATGGTTCCTTGCCATTGGAACTTTAAACTTAAGAAACAATACACTTGCCAGTGCTGAGAAACTTATTTTTTAAAAACCAACTAGTAAAAATAGCATACATGAGAAAAGCATGGACACTTGCTTTTTGAATTGCAACTTTTGTTTTTAATTTTCTTCTGAAGACTATTTTAGTTTTTAGTCATTTTATAGTTTTGTGCATGGGAATACAAAAACTGGGGGGGGTTTATGAACATTTATATACAAACATGGAATAAGACACTTGGTATGTACAAAAAAGTCAAACAAACTCACAAACAACACATTCTTGGCCGTCCATTCACACTACTCACACATCCATACTGATCCCGGTGTCAACAATAACCTATATACACATCAAATGAAAAGTCCTTTTTGTCGTATTTTACATTTGTTTGTAACAGTTAAAAGGAAAATGAACAGTCTTTCTGTGAATTGTCAAGCAATTGTCGATCTAAATTTTGAAAAGATGACCCGGGACCGGGTCGGTCGACGCGTTTCAAACCCTGTAAGTGTCAGGGTTCTCCTGAGGACCACAAAGATAACTACAAAGAAAAGGAAAAACTCATAAATCTTATGTTCAAAGAGATAAAGAGAAATACACCTTGTTCGCTGTCTAGTTTCCCTCAGCCTACCTCTATTGTCGGATATGGTTCCTACTGTGTTTACAGGCAATTTGTATTCCAAATGGAGGGGAGAGGGAAGTGCTGGAACATAATAAAAACAACAACCGATAAGTGCGCTACATTTTGTCAGTGCTGATATCACATATATGCATCCTCTCGTCATTCATTCATGCAATGTCAGGCTGTGCGCCTACCTGGGCGGTTGTGCGCAATGGCTGCTGCTTGTCTCTTCAGAATCGGGCTCTGTCATGAAGTTTCGAACTGGAATGCTATGGGATCAGAACGGGAGACGAGTGTTACCGTTTGGTTTAAACGTGTCTGTGACGATGAGTTGTAACGTACGCTGGCCTCCGGGGAATCATTCTTACCGTGGCTGTGCACCGCGGTGGTTCTCAAAATCAATTGCAGGTCGTATTTTTTCACTCCTTCCCCTTCCGTCTTCTGGGAGTGAGTGGAAGCATACACTGATGTTGGCTGTGGGTGTGGCTACTCTCTAAGGAATTCTGGGAGATGCAGTCCCAATGATGTTTATCGAAAACCTGAAGAAGTTCTAAGGAATTCTGGGAGATGTGGTCCGAATGGTGTTTGTTGATAAACTAAAGAAGTTTACATGTTTGATTTGTAGATTTCAGAAATCTCATTAAGTCCGTTGACCACTGTGTCGAATTTCATTATTAGCAGGGCTTCTCTCTGGTTTAG